>NC_091470.1:173655493-174863860 GCF_036971445.1 Narcine bancroftii | reverse complement strand
GTGTGCTGGGGAACATCTGGAATTTCATTCAATGACAGGAGCAGTTCTGATCCGAGGGGGAGACATCTGAAACTGCATTGCCTATCAATATCAACGGAGAGCAGGGAGGGGCACATCTGGAACTGCATTGCCTGACCAGAGCAACGCCGACACGGGAGGGGGATAATCTGTAATTGCAATGCCTGACCAGATCGGCGCTGAGCAAGGTGGGAGGGAACATCTGGAAGTGCATTGCCTGACCAGAGCAGCGCTGAGCCAGCGAGGAAGATCTGGAACTGCATTGCTTGACTGGAGAGTCTCTGAGCCGGGAGCGGGTGCTGGGCAACATCTGGAACTACATTGCCTGATCTCAACAGTGCTGAAACCGGTTGGGGGGGGGGGGGGACACTAATAAAACTGCATTCCCTGACTGGAGAAGCGCTGAGCCGAAAGAGGGCTGGAGGTGGAAATTCTGCAAGTTCACAGCCTGACCAGAGCAGTGCTGAGCTAGGAGGGAACATCTGGAACTGCATTGATTGACTGGAGTAGCTCTGAGCCGAGGGTGCTGAAGAACATCTAGAACTGCAGTGTCTGACCAGAGCAGCGCTGAACAATTAGAGAGGGAACATCTGGAATTGAATTGACTGACCAGATCAGCCATGAGGTGCGAGGTGGAACATCTGGAATAGCTTTCCCTGACAAGAGCAGCGCTGAGTTGGGAGGGCAGGGGAATATATGGAAAGGCATTACCTGACTGGTGCACCGTTAGCTGGCATGTGAGGCCGGGGATCATCTGAAATTGCATTGCCTGACCAAAGTAACCCTGAGCCAGGAGGTGTGCTGGGGAACATCTGGAATATCATTTCCTAACACGAGCAGTTCATAGCCGCGGGGAAACATCTGGAAGTGCATTGCCTGACTACAGCAGCGCTGAGCCGGGAGAGGTGCTGGAGAACAACTGGAACTATTACCTTAGTGAAGAGGCACTGTGCAGGGAGGGGATGCTGGGATCCGCAGTTTCAATCCCTGACAGGAGCAGTGCTGAACCGCGGGGGAACATCTGGAACTGCATTCGCTAACCAGAGCAGCGGTGAGCAGGGAGTGGGACTATCTGGAATTACATTGCCTGACCTGATCAGCACTCAGCCGGGAGTATGACTGCGGAACATCTGGTACTACATTTCCTGATCTGAGCAGCGCTGAGCTTGCTGGGGGAGGGGTGTGCGTGAACTTCTGGAATTGGGTTTTCTGACCGGAGCAGCGCTGATCCCGGATCGGGGGAACATCTGCAACTGCATTGCTTGACTGGAGCAGGTCTGAGGCAGGAGGTGTCTGGGGAACATCTGGAACTGCCTTGCCTTTACCGGAGCAGCGTTGAGCCGGGAGGTAGGGAACAACTAGAACAGCATTGCCTTTACCGGAGTAGTGCTGAGCCGGGAGGGAGGGTACATCTGAAACTGCAGTGCCTGACTGGAGAGCCTCTGACCCAGGAGAGGGCTGAGGAACATCTGGAACAGGGTTCCCTGACCAGAGCAGCGCTGAGGAGGGAGGGGAAGGACCATCTGGAACTGCATTGCCTGACCCGAGCAAACCTGATACAGGAGGTGTGCTGGGGAACATTTGGAATTTCATTCCCCGACAGGAGCAGTTCTGAGGCGAAGGGGAAACATCGGGAACTGCATTGCCTATCAAGATCAACGGAGAGCAGGGAGGGGATCATCTGGAACTGCATTGCCTGAATGGAGAAGCGCTGAGCCGGAAGGGGTGGAGGGGGGACAACTGGAAGTGCATTTCCGGACCAGAGCTGCGCTGAGACGGGAGGGAACACCTGGAACTGCATAGATTGACTGGAATGCGTCAGAGCCAAGGGGGCTCTGGAACTTCTGAAAAAGCATTGTCTGACCAGAGCAGCGCTGTAACAGGAGAGAGGGAACATCTGGAATTGCATTGTCCTACCAGATAAGCACTGAGCAAGTTGGGAGGGAACATCTGAAAGTGCATAGCCTGACCAAAGAAAAGCGCTGAGCCGGGAGAGGTGCTGGAGAACATCTGGAACTGCATTACCTTACTGGAGAGGCACTGAGCAGGGAGGGGATGCTCGGGATCATCCGTAGTTTCATTCCCTGACAGGAGCAGTGCTGAACCGCGGGAGAACATCTGGAACTGAATTCCTTAACCAGAGCAGCGGTGAGCAGGGAGGGGGACTACCTGGAATTACATTGCCTGACCTGAGCAGCACTGAGCCGGGAGGGCGACTGGGGAACATCTGGTATTACATTTCCTCATCTGAGCAGCGCTGAACCAGCTGGGGGGCGGAAACATCTGGAATTGTGTTGATTGACCGGAGCAGCACTGATCCAGTATCGTGGGAACATCTGCAACTGCATTGCTTGACTGGAGCAGCTCTGAGCCAGGAGACGTCTGGGGAACATCTGGAACTGCCTTTCCTTTACCGGAGCAGCGGTGAGCAGGGAGGGGGACTATCTGGAATTACATTGCCTGACCTGAGCAGCACTGAGCCGGGAGGGTGACTGCGGAACATCTGGTACTACATTTCCTGATCTGAGCAGCGCTGAACCTGCTGGGGGGGGGGGGGGGTGCGGGAACTTCTGGA
Source organism: Narcine bancroftii (assembly GCF_036971445.1). Lineage (NCBI taxonomy): Eukaryota > Metazoa > Chordata > Chondrichthyes > Torpediniformes > Narcinidae > Narcine > Narcine bancroftii. The sequence continues at coordinate 174,861,267 of NC_091470.1, read as the reverse complement.
ATTATGTTGTCTGACCGGAGCAGCGCTGATCCAGGATCGGTTGTACATCTGTAAGTGCATTGCTTGTCTGGACCAGCTCTGAGCCAGGAGAGGGCTGGGGAACATCTGGAACTGCATTGCCTGACCAGAGCAGAGCTGAGGAGGGAGGGGGAGGACCAACTGGAACTGCATTGCCTGATCTCAACAGCGCTCAAACAGGTGGGGGGGGGGACACTAATGAAACTGCATTCCCTGACTGGAGAAGCGCTGAGCCGGAAGAGGGGTGGATGGGGAATATCTGCAAGTTCACTGCCTGACCAGAGCAGTGCTGAGCCAGGAGCGAACATCTGGAACTGCATTGCTTGTCTGGAGCAGCTCTGAGCCAGGAGAGGGCTGGGGAACATCTGGAACTGCATTGCCTGACCAGAGCAGAGCTGAGGAGGGAGGGGGAGGACCAACTGGAACTGCATTGCCTGATCTCAACAGCGCTCAAACTGGTGGGGGGGGGGGGGACACTAATGAAACTGCATTCCCTGACTGGAGAAGCGCTGAGCCGGAAGAGGGGTGGATGGGGAATATCTGCAAGTTCACTGCCTGACCAGAGCAGTGCTGAGCCAGGAGCGAACATCTGGAACTGCATTGCTTGTCTGGAGCAGCTCTGAGCCAGGAGAGGGCTGGGGAACATCTGGAACTGTATTGCCTGACCAGAGCAGAGCTGAGGAGGGAGGGGGAGGACCTACTGGAACTGCATTGCCTGATCTCAACAGCGCTCAAACTGGTGGGGGGGGGGGGGACACTAATGAAACTGCATTCCCTGACTGGAGAAGCGCTGAGCCGGAAGAGGGTTGGAGGGGGAATATCTGCAAGTTCACTGCCTGACCAGAGCAGTGCTGAGCCAGGAGCGAACATCTGGAACTGCATTGATTGACTGGAGTATCTCTGAGGCGAGGGTGCTGCAGAACATCTAGAACATAGTTTCTGACCAGAGCAGCGCTGAACCATAAGAGAGGGAACATCTGGAATTGCATTAATTGACCAGATCAGCGCAGAGGTGGGAGGGGGAACATCTGGAATTGGTTTGCCTGACAAGAGCAGCATTGTTGGGAGGGCGGGGGAATATATGGAAAGGCATTACCTGATTGGTGTACCGTTAGCTGGTAGGTGAGGCGGGGGATCATCTGGAACTGCATTGCCTGACCGGCGCATAATGAGCCAGGAGGGGGCTGGTGAACATCTGGAATTTCATTCACTGGCAAAAGCTGTTCTGAGCCGCGGGGAAAACATCTGGAACTGCATTGCCGAAACAGATCAATGGACAGCAGGTACGGGGAACATCTGGAATTGCATTGCCTGACCAGAACAGCGCTGTGTCGGGAGAGTTAACATCTGGAATGGCTTTGCCTGACAAGAGCAGCGCTGAGTTGGGAGAGCGGGGGAATATATGGAAAGGCATTGTTTGACCGGAGCAGTGCTGTACCAGGAGAGAGTGAACATCTGGAAGTTCATTGCCTGACCAGAGCAGCGCTGAGCCAGCGAGGAACATCTGGAATTGAATGATTTATTGGAGTAGCTCTGAGCTAGGGGTGATGGGAAACATCTGGAACTGTATTGCTTGACCAGAGCGGCACTGTGGCAGGAGGGTGAAGAAACATATGGAACAGCATTGCCTGACCTGCGCATACTGAGCCAGGAGGGGGGGTTTGGAACATCTGGAATTTCATTCCCTGTCAAGAGAAGCGCTGAGCCACTGGGGAAACATCGGGAAATGCATTGCCTAACTGGAGAAGAACTGACCAGGGAGGGGATGCTGTGGATAATTCGCAATTTAATTCCCTGACAAGATAAGTGCTGAGCCTCGGGGGAACATCTTGAACTGCACTCCCTAACAAGAGCAGCGGTGAGCAGGGAGGGGGTTACCTGGAATTACATTGCCTGACCTGAGCAGCACTGAGCCGGGAGGTGACTGGGGAATATCTGGTGCTACATTTCCTGATCTGAGAAGCGCTGATCCTGGTAGGGGGGGAACATCTGGAACGGCATTGTCTGACCACAGCAGCGCTGATCCAGTATCGTGGGAACACGTGGAACTACATTGCTTGACTGAATCAGCTCTGAGCCAGGAGAGGTTTGGGGAACATCTGTAACAGCATTTACTGACCGGAGCAGCGGAGCCAGGAGGGAGCGAACATCTGGAATTGAATTGCCTGATCAGAGCTGCGCTGAGCAAGGAGGGAAGGAACATCTGGAACTGCATTGCATGACGAGAGCAGTGCTGTGTTGCGTGGGCATTGGAACATCTGGAACGGCATTGCCTGACTGGAGCAGCGCAGAGCCGTGAGGGAGGGAACAACTGGAACTGCCTTGCCTAACCAGAGCAGCGCTGAGTTGGGGTGTCGGGAGAATATCTGGAAAGGCATTACGTGACTGGTGCAGCCTTACCCGTAAGTGAGGTGGGGGAACGTTTAGAATGATATTGTCAGACCAGCGCAGCGCTGAGGCAGGAGGGAGTGGAACATCTGGAACTGCATTGCCTGACCAGAGCATCGCTGACCCGGAGTGGTAACATCTGGAACTGCATTGCTTGACTAGAGCAGCTCTGAGCCAGGGGATGTTTGGGGAACATCTGTAACTGCATTGGCTGACCAGAGCTGCGCTGAGCCAGGTGGGAGTGAACATCTGGAATTGAATTGCCTGATCAGAGCTGCGCTGAGCAAGGAGGGAGGGAACATCTGGAAATGCATTGCATGACGAGAGCAGCGCTGAGTTGGGGGGTGCAGGGGAACATATGGAACTGCGTTGCCTTACCAGAGCAGTGCTAAGCCGGGAGGGAGGGAACAACTGAAACTGCATTGCCTAACCAGAGGAGCACTGAGCTGGGAGCGTGGTAACATCTGGAACTGCATTGCCTGACTGAAGCAAACTGTGAGCTGGTTGGGGTGCAGGGGGACATCTGAAACTGCATTGCCTGACTGAAGAGGCTCTGAGCCTAGAGGGGATGCTGGTGAACATCTGGAAATGCATTGCCTGACCAGAGCAGCGCTGAGACGGGAAGGGGAACATCTGGAATGTCTTTACCTGATAAGAGCAGCGCTGAGTTGGGAGGGCGGTTGTGTATGTGGAAAGGCATTGTTTGACCAGAGCAGTGCTGTACCAGGTGAGAGTGAACATCTGGAATTCAATTGTCTGACTATAGCAGCGCTGAGCAAGGAGGGAGGGCACATCTGGAACTGCATTGCCTGGCAAGAGAAGCGCTGAGATGGGGGGCCGTGGGTATATCTGGAAAGGCAATACGTGACTGTTGCAGCCTTACCCGTAAGTGAGGTGGGGGAACATGTAGAACAGTATTGTCAGATCAGCGCAGCGCTGAGGCGGGAGGGGGTGGAACATCTGAAACTGCATTGCCTGACCAGAGCATCGTTGAGACGGAAGGGGGAACATCTGGAATGGTTTTGCCTGACAAGAGCAGCGCTGAGTTGGGAGGGCGGGGCAGGTGAATATCTGGAAAGGCATTACCTGACTGGTGCAGCGTTAGCCAGTAGGTGAAGCGAGGGAATAACTGGAACTGTTATTGCCTGACCAGAGCAGCACTGAGGCAGGAGGGGGAAGGAGCATATGGAACCGCATTGACTGACCGGCGCATACTGAGCCAGGCGGGGGGGCTGGGCTACATCTGGTATTTCATTCCCTGACAAGAGAATTGCTGAGCAACGGGGGAACATCGGGAAATGCATTGCCTGACCAGAGTAGTGGTGAGCAGGGAGGGGGTAAATCGAGAACTGCATTGCCTGACCAGAGCAGCGGTGAGCCGGGAGAGGGGCTGGGAAAATTTGGAACTGCATTGCCTAACTGGAGAGGCACTGAGCAGGGAGGGGATGCTGGGGATCATCCGCAGTTTCATTCCCTGACAGGAGCAGTGCTGAACTGCTGGGGAACGTCTAGAACTGCATTCCCTAACCAGAGCTGCGGTGAGCAGGGAGGGAGACATGCTGGGGGCTGTGGAACATCTGGTATTTCATTCCCTGACAAGAGAAGTGCTGAGGAACTGCATTGCCTATCGAGATCAACGGAGCAGGGAGGGGAAAATCTGGACCTGCATTGCCTGACCAGAGAAACGACGACACGGGAAGGGGAACATTTGTAATTGCATTGCCTGACCAGATCAGCGCTGAGGTGGGAGGGGGTACATCTGGAATGGCTTTGCCTGACAAGAGCAGCGCGGAGTTGAGAGGGCGGGGGAATATATGGAAAGGCATTACCTGATTGGTGCACCGTTAGCTGGTAGGTGAGGCGGGGGTTCATCTGGAACTGCATTGCCTGACCAGAGCAACCCTGAGCCAGGAGGTGTGCTGGGGAACATCTGGAATTTCAAACCCTGACACGAGCAGTTCAGAGCCACCGGGTAAAATCTGGAAGTGCATTGATGACCACAGCAGTGCTGAGCCGGGCGTGGTGCTGGAGAACATCTGGAACTGCATTACCTCACTGGAGAGGCACTGAGCAGGGAGGGGATGCTGGGGATCATCTGCAGTTTCATTCCCTGACAGGAGCAGTGCTGAACTGCGGGGGAACGTATAGAACTGCATTCCCTAACCAGAGTTGCGGTGAGCAGGGAGGGAGACTATCTGGAATTACATTGCCTGACCTGAGCAGCACTGAGCCGGGAGGGCATCTGGGGAACATCTGGTACTACATTTCCTGATCTGAGCAGCGCTCAACCTGCTGGAGGGGTGGGGGGGACGTGAACTTTTGGAATTGTATTGTCTGACTGGAGCAGCGCTGATCCAGGATTGGGGGTACATCTGCAACTGCATTGCTTGACTGGAGTAGCTCTGAGCCAGGAGAGGGCTGGGGAACATCTGGAACTGCATTGCGTGACCAGAGCAGCGCTGAGATGGGACGAGGAACATCTGCAATTGCTTTGCCTGACAAGAGAAGCGCTGAGCTGGGCTGGGGGGAGGGCGGGGGAATATATGGAAATGCTTTAGCTGACTGGTGCACCGTTAGCCGGTATGTGAGGCGGGGGAACATTTGGAACAGCATTGCCTTGCCAGAGCAGCGCTGAGGAGGGGGAGGAACATCTGGAACTGCATTTCCTGACCCGAGCAAACCTTATCCAGGAGGTATCCTGGGGAACATCTGGAATTTCATTCCCCGACAGGAGCAGTTCTGAGCCGAGGGGGAAACATCTGGAACTGCATTGCCTGATCTCAACAGCGCTGAAGCAGGTGGGGGGAGGAGGACACTAATGAAACTGCATTCCCTGACTGGAGAAGCGCTGTGCAGAAAGAGGGCTGGATGGGGAATATCTGCAAGTTCACTCCCTGACCAGAGCAGTGCTGAGCCAGGAGGGAACATCAGGAAATGCATTGAATGACTGGAGTATCTCTGAGCCGAGGGTGCTGAAGAACATCCAGAACTGCAGTGTCTGACCTGAGCAGCGCTGAACCATGAGAGAGGGAACATCTGGAATTGAATTGACTGACGAGATCAGCGCTGAGGTGGGAGGGGGAACATCTGTAATGGCTTTGCCTGACAAGAGCAGCGCAGAGTTGAGAGGGCGGGGGATTATATGGAAATGCATTACCTGATTGGTGCACCGTTAGCTAGTAGGTGAGGCGGGGGATCATCTGGAACTGCATTGCCTGACCAGAGCAGTGGTGAGCAGGGAGGGGGACTACCTGGAATTACATTGCCTGACCTGAGCAGCACTGAGCCGGGAGGGTGACGACGGAACATCTGGTACTACATTTCCTGATCTCAACAGCGCTGAGCCTGCTGGGGGAGGGGGGCGTGAACTTCTGGAATTGTATTGCCTGACCGGAGCAGCGCGGATCCAGGATCGTGGGAACATCTGCAACTGCATTGCTTGACTGGAGCAGCTCTGAGCCAGGAGAGATCTGAAGAACATCTGGAACTGCATTGCCTTTACCGGAGTAGTGCTGAGCCGGGAGGGAGTGTACATCTGAAACTGCAATGCCTGACTGGAGAGGCTCTGAGCCGGGAGGGGGTGCTAAGGAACATCTGGAACAGTATTGCCTTACCAGAGCAGCGCTGAAGAGGGAGCAGAGGAACATCTGGTACTGTATTGCCTGTCCCGAGTAAACCTGATCCAGGTGGTGTGCTGTGGAACATCTGGAATTTCATTCAATGACAGGAGCAGTTCTGATCCGAGGGGGAGACATCTGAAACTGCATTGCCTATCAATATCAACGGAGAGCAGGGAGGGGCACATCTGGAACTGCATTGCCTGACCAGAGCAACGCCGACACGGGAGGGGGATAATCTGTAATTGCAATGCCTGACCAGATCTGCGCTGAGCAAGGTGGGAGGGAACATCTGGAAGTGCATTGCCTGACCAGAGCAGCGCTGAGCCAGCGAGGAAGATCTGGAACTGCATTGCCTGACTGGAGAGTCTCTGAGCCGGGAGCGGGTGCTGGGCAACATCTGGAACTACATTGCCTGATCTCAACAGTGCTGAAACCGGTGGGGGGGGGGGGGGAACTAATAAATCTGCATTCCCTGACTGGAGAAGCGCTGAGCCGAAAGAGGGCTGGAGGTGGAAATTCTGCAAGTTCACTGCCTGACCAGAGCAGTTCTGAGCTAGGAGGGAACATCTGGAACTGCATTGATTGACTGGAGTAGCTCTGAGCCGAGGGTGCTGAAGAACATCTAGAACTGCAGTGTCTGACCAGAGCAGCGCTGAACCATGAGAGAGGGAACATCTGGAATTGAATTGACTGACCAGATCAGCCATGAGGTGCGAGGTGGAACATCTGGAATGGCTTTGCCTGACAAGAGCAGCGCTGAGTTGGGAGGGCAGGGGAATATATGGAAAGGCATTACCTGACTGGTGCACCGTTAGCTGGCAGGTGAGGCCGGGGATCATCTGAAATTGCATTGCCTGACCAAAGTAACCCTGAGCCAGGAGGTGTGCTGGGGAACATCTGGAATATCATTTCCTGACACGAGCAGTTCATAGCCACGGGGAAACATCTGGAAGTGCATTGCCTGACCACAGCAGCGCTGAGCCGGGAGAGGTGCTGGAGAACAACTGGAACTATTACCTTAGTGAAGAGGCACTGTGCAGGGGATCCGCAGTTTCAATCCCTGACAGGAGCAGTGCTGAACCGCGGGGGAACATCTGGAACTGCATTCGCTAACCAGAGCAGCGGTGAGCAGGGAGGGGGACTATCTGGAATTACATTGCCTGACCTGATCAGCACTCAGCCGGGAGGGTAACTGCGGGACATCTGGTACTACATTTCCTGATCTGAGCAGTGCTGAGCTTGCTGGGGGAGGGGTGTGCGTGAACTTCTGGAATTGGGTTTTCTGACCGGAGCAGCGCTGATCCCGGATCGGGGGAACATCTGCAACTGCATTGCTTGACTGGAGCAGGTCTGAGGCAGGAGATGTCTGGGGAACATCTGGAACTGCCTTGCCTTTACCGGAGCACCGTTGAGCCGGGAGGAAGGGAACAACTAGAACAGCATTGCCTTTACCGGAGTAGTGCTGAGCCGGGAGGGAGGGTACATCTGAAACTGCAGTGCCTGACTGGAGAGCCTCTGACCCAGGAGAGTGCTGAGGAACATCTGGAACAGGGTTCCCTGACCAGAGCAGCGCTGAGGAGGGAGGGGAAGGGCCATCTGGAACTGCACTGCCTGACCCGAGCAAACCTGATACAGGAGGTGTGCTGGGGAACATTTGGAATTTCATTCCCCGACAGGAGCAGTTCTGAGGCGAGGGGGAAACATCGGGAACTGCATTGCCTATCAAGATCAACGGAGAGCAGGGAGGGGAACATCTGGAACTGCATTTCCTGAATGGAGAAGCGCTGAGCCGGAAGGGGTGGAGGGGGGACAACTGGAAGTGCATTTCCGGACCAGAGCTGCGCTGAGACGGGAGGGAACACCTGGAACTGCATAGTTTGACTGGAATGCGTCAGAGCCAAGGGGGCTCTGGAACTTCTGAAAAAGCATTGTCTGACCAGAGCAGCGCTGTAACAGGAGAGAGGGAACATCTGGAATTGCATTGCCCTACCAGATAAGCGCTGAGCAAGTTGGGAGGGAACATCTGAAAGTGCATAGCCTGACCAGAGCAGCGCTGAGCCGGGAGAGGTGCTGGAGAACATCTGGAACTGCATTACCTTACTGGAGAGGCACTGAGCAGGGAGGGGATGCTCGGGATCATCCGTAGTTTCATTCCCTGACAGGAGCAGTGCTGAACCGCGGGGGAACATCTGGAACTGCATTCCTTAACCAGAGCAGCGGTGAGCAGGGAGCGGGACTACCTGGAATTACATTGCCTGACCTGAGCAGCACTGAGCCGGCAGGGCGACTGGGGAACATCTGGTATTACATTTCCTCATCTGAGCAGCGCTGAACCAGCTGGGGGGCGGAAACATCTGGAATTGTGTTGATTGACCGGAGCAGCACTGATCCAGTATCGTGGGAACATCTGCAACTGCATTGCTTGACTGGAGCAGCTCTGAGCCAGGAGACGTCTGGGTTACATCTGGAACTGCCTTTCCTTTACTGGAGCAGCGCTGAGCCGAGGGGGAAACATCTGAAACTGCATTGCCTAACAATATCAACGGAGAGCAGGGAGGGGAACATCTGGAACTGCATTGTCTGACCAGAGCAACGCCGACACAGGTGTGGGAACATCTGTATTTGCATTGCCTGACCAGATCAGTGCTGAGCAAGGTTGGAGGAAACATCTGGAAGTGCATTGACTGACCTTAGCAGCGCTGAGCCGGGAGAGGTGCTGTAGAAGATCTGGAACTGCATTACCTTAGTGGAGAGCCACTGAGCAGGGAGGGGATGCTGGGGATCATCCGCAGTTTCATCCCCTGATAGGAGCAGTGCTGAACCGCGGGGGAACATCTGGAACTGCATTCCCTAACCAGAGCAGCGGTGAGCAGGGAGGGGGACTATCTGGAATTACATTGCCTGACCTGAGCAGCACTGAGCCGGGAGGGTGACTGCGGAACATCTGGTACTACATTTCCTGATCTGAGCAGCGCTGAACCTGCTGGGGGGGGGGGGGGTGCGGGAATTTCTGGAATTATGTTGTCTGACCGGAGCAGCGCTGATCCTGGATCGGTTGTACATCTGTAAGTGCATTGCTTGTCTGGACCAGCTCTGAGCCAGGAGAGGGCTGGGGAACATCTGGAACTGCATTGCCTGACCAGAGCAGAGCTGAGGAGGGAGGGGGAGGACCAACTGGAACTGCATTGCCTGATCTCAACAGCGCTCAAACTGGTGGGGGGGGGGGGAACACTAATGAAACTGCATTCCCTGACTGGAGAAGCGCAGAGCCGGAAGAGGGTTGGAGGGGGAATATCTGCAAGTTCACTGCCTGACCAGAGCAGTGCTGAGCCAGGAGCGAACATCTGGAACTGCATTGATTGACAGGAGTATCTCTGAGGCGAGGGTGCTGCAGAACATCTAGAACATAGTTTCTGACCAGAGCAGCGCTGAACCATAAGAGAGGGAACATCTGGAATTGCATAATTGACCAGATCAGCGCACAGGTGGGAGGGGGAACATCTGGAATTGGGTTGCCTGACAAGAGCAGCGTTGTTGGGAGGGCGGGGGAATATATGGAAAGGCATTACCTGATTGGTGCACCGTTAGCTGGTAGGTGAGGCGGGGGATCATCTGGAACTGCATTGCCTGACCGGCGCATAATGAGCCAGGAGGGGGCTGGGGAACATCTGGAATTTCATTCACTGGCAAAAGCAGTTCTGAGCCGTGGGGAAAACATCTGGAACTGCATTGCCGAAACATCAACGGACAGCAGGTACGGGGAACATCTGGAATTGCATTGCCTGACCAGAACAGCGCTGTGTCGGGAGGGTTAACATCTGGAATGGCTTTGCCTGACCAGAGCAGCGCTGAGTTGGGAGAGCGGGGGAATATATGGAAAGGCATTGTTTGAATGGAGCAGTGCTGTACGAGGAGAGAGAGAACATCTGGAAGTTCATTGCCTGACCAGAGCAGCGCTGAGCCAGCGAGGAACATCTGGAATTGATTGATTGATTGGAGTAGCTCTGAGCTAGGAGGGGGTGATGGAAAACATCTGGAACTGTATTGCTTGACCAGAGCGGCACTGTGGCAGGAGGGGGAAGGAACATATGGAACAGCATTGCCTGACCTGCGCATACTGCGTCAGGAGGGGGGGGTTTGGAACATCTGGAATTTCATTCCCTGTCAAGAGAAGCGCTGAGCCACTGGGGAAACATCGGGAAATGCATTGCCTAACTGGAGAAGAACTGACCAGGGAGGGGATGCTGTGGATAATTCGCAATTTAATTCCCTGACAAGATAAGTGCTGAGCCTCGGGGGAACATCTTGAACTGCACTCCCTAACAAGAGCAGCGGTGAGCAGGGAGGGGGTTACCTGGAATTACATTGCCTGACCTGAGCAGCACTGAGCCGGGAGGTGACTGGGGAATATCAGGTGCTACATTTCCTGATCTGAGAAGCGCTGATCCTGGTAGGGGGGGAACACCTGGAACGGCATTGTCTGACCACAGCAGCGCTGATCCAGTATCGTGGGAACACGTGGAACTACATTGCTTGACTGAATCAGCTCTGTGCCAGGAGAGGTTTGGGGAACATCTGGAACAGCATTTACTGACCGGAGCAGCGCTGAGCCAGGAGGGAGGGAACATCTGGAATTGAATTGCCTGATCAGAGCTGCGCAGAGCAAGGAGGGAAGGAACATTTGGAACTGCATTGCATGACTAGAGCAGTGCTGAGTTGCGAGGGCATTGGAACTGGAACGGCATTGCCTGACTGGAGCAGCGCAGAGCCGTGAGGGAGGGAACAACTGGAACTGCCTTGCCTAACCAGAGCAGCGCTGAGTTGGGGGGTCGGGAGAATATCTGGAAAGGCATTACGTGACTGGTGCAGCCTTACCCATAAGTGAGGTGGGGGAACGTGTAGATCGGTATTGTCAGACCAGCGCAGCGCTGAGGCGGGAGGGAGTGGAACATCTGGAACTGCATTGCCTGACCAGAGCATCGCTGACCCAGAGTGGTAACATCTGGAACTGCATTGCTTGACTAGAGCAGCTCTGAGCCAGGGGATGTTTGGGGAACATCTGTAACTGCATTGGCTGACCAGAGCTGCGCTGAGCCAGGTGGGAGCGAACATCTGGAATTGAATTGCCTGATCAGAGCTGCGCTGAGCAAGGAGGGAGGGAACATCTGGAAATGCATTGCATGGCGAGAGCAGCGCTGAGTTGGGGGGGTGCAGGGGAACATATGGAACTGCGTTGCCTGACCAGAGCAGTGCTAAGCCGGGAGGGAGGGAACAACTGAAACTGCATTGCCTAACCAGAGGAGCACTGAGCTGGGAGCGTGGTAACATCTGGAACTGCATTGCCTGACTGAAGCAAACTGTGAGCTGGTTGGGGTGCAGGGGGACATCTGAAACTGCATTGCCTGACTGAAGAGGCTCTGAGCCTAGAGGGGATGCTGGTGAACATCTGGAACTGCATTGCCTGACCAGAGCAGCACTGAGGCAGGAGGGGGAAGGAGCATATGGAACCGCATTGACTGACCGGCGCATACTGAGCCAGGCGGGGGGGCTGGGGTACATCTGGTATTTCATTCCCTGACAAGAGAATTGCTGAGCAACGGGGGAACATCGGGAAATGCATTGCCTGACCAGAGCAGCGGTGAGCAGGGAGGGGGGCTGGGAAAATCCCAAACCGCATTGCCTAACTGGAGAGGCACTGAACAGGGAGGGGATGCTGGGGATCATCCGCAATTTCATTCCCTGACAGGAAAAATGCTGAGCGGCGGGGGAACATCTGGAACTGCATTCCCAAACAAGAGCAACAGTGAGCAGGGAGGGGGACTATCGGGAATTACATTGCCTGACCTGAGCAGCACTGAGCCGGGAGGTGACTGGGGAACATCTGGTACTACATTTCCTGATCTGAGGAAAGCTTATCTTGGTGGGTGAAACATCCGGAACTGCATTGCTTGACCGGAGCAGCGCTGAGCCAGGAGGGAGGGAACATCTGGAACTGCATTTCCTGACAAGAGCTGCGCTGATTTGGGGGTCGGGAGAATATCTAGAAAGGCATTACGTGACTGGTGCAGCCTTACCCGTAAGTGAGGTGGGGAAACATGTAGAACGGTATTGTCAGACCAGTGCAGCGCTGAGGCGGGAGGGGGTGGAACATCTGGAAATGCATTGCCTGACCAGAGCATCGTTGAGACAGAAGGGGGAACATCTGGAATGGCTTTGCCTGACAAGAGCAGCGCTGAGTTGGGAGGGCGTGGCAGGGGGATATCTGGAAAGGCATTGCCTGACTGGTGCAGCGTTAGCCAGTAGGTGAGGCGGGGGAACATCTGCAACTGTATTGCCTGACCAGAGCAGCGTTGAGGAGGGAGGGGGAGGAACATCTGGAACTGCATTGCCTGACCGGAGCAACCCTGAACAAGTAGGTGTGCTGGGGAACATCTGGAATTTCATTCACCGCGGGGGTAACATCTGAAACTGCATTACCGAACCAGATCAATGGACAGCAGGCAGGGGGAACATCTGAACTTGCATCTCCTGACCAGAGCAGCGCTGAGCCGGGAGAGGGGCTGGGAAAATCTGGAACTGCATCGTCTAACTGGAGAGGCAATGAGCAGGGAGGGGATGCTAGGGATTTTTCGCAATTTCATTCCCTGACAGGAGAAGTGCTGACCCGCGGGGGAACATCTGGAACTGCATTGCCTGACCAGAGCAGCGCAGAGCTAGGAGAATGGGAACAACTGGAACTGCATTGCCTGACCAGAGCAGCGCTAAGGCGGGAGGAGGAACATCAGAAATTGTTTTCCCTGACAAGAGCAGCGCTGAGCTGGGGGGGTGGGGGGCGGGGAATATATGGAAAGGCGTTAGCTGACTGGTGCACTGTTAGCCGGTAACTGAGTCGAGGGAACATCTGGAACAGCATTGCCTTACCAGAGCAGCGCTGAGGAGGGAGGGGGAGGAACATCTGGAACTGCATTGCCTGACCCGAGCAAACCTGATCCAGGAGGTGTGCTGGGGAATATCTGGAATTTCATTCCCCGACAGGAGCAGTTCTGAGCCGAGGGGGAAATATCTGGAACTGCATTGCCTATCAAGATCAACGGAGAGCAGGGAGTGGAACATCTGGAAATGCATTGCCTGACCAGAGCAACGCCGACACGGGAGGAGGAACATCTAGAAGGGTATTGTTTGACTGGAGCAACGCTGTACCAGTTCCACCTGGAACTGCATAGATTGACTAGAATACGTCAGAGCCGAGGGGGCTCTGGAACTTCTGAAAAAGCATTGTCTGACCAGAGCAGCGCTGTAACAGGAGAGAGGGACATCTGTAATTGCATTGCCTGAGCAGATCAGCGCGGAGCAAGTTGGGAGGAAACATCTGGAAGTACATTGCCTGACCAGAGCAGCGCTGAGCCAGCGAGGAAGATTTGGAACTGCATTGATTGACCAAAGCAACACTGAGCCAGGATGGGGTTCTGGGGAACACCTGGATCTGCATTGCTTGACTGGAGCAGCTCTGAGCCAGGAGAGGGCTGGGGAACATCTGGAACAGCATTGCCTTGCCAGAGCAGCGCTGAGGAGGGAGGGGGAGGAACATCTGGAACTGCATTGCCTGACCCGAGCAAACCTGATCCAGGAGGTGTGCTGGGGAACATCTGGTACTACATTTCCTGATCTGAGCAGCGCTCAACCTGCTGGAGGGGGGGGGGTGGACGTGAACTTTTGGAATTGTATTGTCTGACTGGAGCAGCGCTGATCCAGGATCGGGGGTACATCTGCAACTGCATTGCTTGACTGGAGCAGCTCTGAGCCAGGAGAGGGTTGGGGAACATCTGGAACTGCATTGCCTGACCAGAGCAGCGCTGAGATGGGACGAGGAACATCTGCAATTGCTTTGCCTGACAAGAGAAGCGCTGAGCTGGGCTGGGGGGAGGGCGGGGGAATATATGGAAATGTTTTAGCTGACTGGTGCACCGTTAGCCGGTATGTGAGGCGGGGGAACATCTGGAACAGCATTGCCTTGCCAGAGCAGCGCTGAGGAGGGGGAGGAACATCTGGAACTGTGTTTCCTGACCCGAGCAAACCTTATCCAGGAGGTGTCCTGGGGAACATCTGGAATTTCATTCCCCGACAGGAGCAGTTCTGAGCCGAGGGGGAATCATCTGGAACTGCATTGCCTATCAAGATCAACGGAGCAGGGAGGGGAAAATCTGGAACGGCATTGCCTGACCAGAGAAACGACGACACGGGAGGGGGAACATAGGTAATTGCATTGCCTGACCAGATCAGCGCTGAGGTGGGAGGGGGAACATCTGGAATGGATTTGCCTGACAAGAGCAGCGCAGAGTTGAGAGGGCGGGGGAATATATGGAAAGGCATTACCTGATTGGTGCACCGTTAGCTGGTAGGTGAGGCGGGGGTTCATCTGGAACTGCATTGCCTGACCAGAGCAACCCTGAGCCAGGAGGTGTGCTGGGGAACATCTGGAATTTCAAACCCTGACACGAGCAGTTCAGAGCCACCGGGTAAAATCTGGAAGTGCATTGATGACCACAGCAGTGCTGAGCCGGGCGTGGTGCTGGAGAACATCTGGAACTGCATTACCTTACTGGAGAGGCACTGAGCAGGGAGGGGATGCTGGAGATCATCCGCAGTTTCATTCCCTGACAGGAGCAGTGCTGAACTGCGGGGGAACGTCTAGAACTGCATTCCCTAACCAGAGCTGCGGTGAGCAGGGAGGGAGACTATCTGGAATTACATTGCCTGACTTGAGCAGCACTGAGCCGGGAGGGCATCTGGGGAACATCTGGTACTACATTTCCTGATCTGAGCAGCGCTCAACCTGCTGGGGGGGGGGGGGTGGGGCGTGAACTTTTGGAATTGTATTGTCTGACTGGAGCAGCGCTGATCCAGGATCGGGGGTACATCTGCAACTGCATTGCTTGACTGGAGCAGCTCTGAGCCAGGAGAGGGTTGGGGAACATCTGGAACTGCATTGCGTGACCAGAGCAGCGCTGAGATGGGACGAGGAACATCTGCAATTGCTTTGCCTGACAAGAGAAGCGCTGAGCTGGGCTGGGGGGAGGGCGGGGGAATATATGGAAATGCTTTAGCTGACTGGTGCACCGTTAGCCTGTATGTGAGGCGGGGGAACATCTGTAACAGCATTGCCTTGCCAGAGCAGCGCTGAGGAGGGGGAGGAATATCTGGAACTGCATTTCCTGACCCGAGCAAACCTTATCCAGGAGGTGTCCTGGGGAACATCTGGAATTTCATTCCCCGACAGGAGCAGTTCTGAGCCAGGAGGGAACATCAGGAAATGCATTGAATGACTGGATATCTCTGAGCCGAGGGTGCTGAAGAACACCCAGAACTGCAGTGTCTGACCTGAGCAGCGCTGAACCATGAGAGAGGGAACATATGGAATTGAATTGACTGACGAGATCAGCGCTGAGGTGGAAGGAACATCTGGAATGGCTTTGCCTGAAAAGAGCAGCACAGAGTTGAGAGGGCGGGGGATTATATGGAAAGGCATTACCTGATTGGTGCACCGTTAGCTGGTTGGTGAGGCGGGGGATCATCTGGAACTGCATTGCCTGACCAGAGCAACCCTGAGCCAGGAGGTGTGCTGGGGAACATCTGGAATTTCATTCACTGGCAAAATCCGTTCTGAGCCGCGGGGAAAACATCTGGAACTGCATTGCCGAACCAGATCAACGGACAGCAGGTACGGTGAACATCTGGAATTGCATTGCCTGACCAGAACAGCGCTGTGTCGGGAGGGTTAACATCTGGAATGGGTTTGCCTCATAAGAGCAGCGCTGAGTTGGGAGGGCGGGGGAATATATGGAAAGGCATTGTTTGACCGGAGCAGTGCTGTACCAGGAGAGAGTGAACATCTGGAAGTTCATTGCCTGACCAGAGCAGCGCCGAGCCAGCGAGGAACATCTGGAATTGATTGATTGACTGGAGTAGCTCTGAGCTAGGAGGGGTGATGGGAAACATCTGGAACTATTGCTTGACCAGAGCGGCACTGTGGTAGGAGGGGAAGGAACATATGGAACCGCATTGCCTGACCTGCGCATACTGAGCCAGGAGGGGGGCTTTGGAACATCTGGAATTTCATTCCCTGTCAAGAGAAGTGCTGAGCCACTGGGGAAACATCGGGAAATGCATTGCCTAACTGGAGAGGAACTGACCAGGGAGGGGATGCTGTGGATAATTCGCAATTTAATTCCCTGACAAGATAAGTGCTGAGCCTCGGGAGAACATCTTGAACTGCACTCCCTAACAAGAGCAGCGGTGAGCAGGGAGGGGGTTACCTGGAATTACATTCCCTGACTTAAGCAGCATTGAGCCGGGAGGTGAGTGGGGAATATCTGGTGCTACATTTCTGGATCTGAGAAGCGCTGATCCTGGTAGGGGGGGAACATCTGGAACGGCATTGTCTGACCACAGCAGCGCTGATCCAGTATCGTGGGAACACCTGGAACTACATTGCTTGACTGAATCAGCTCTGAGCCAGGATAGGTTTGGGGAACATCTGTAACAGCATTTACTGACCAGAGCAGCGCTGAGCCAGGAGGAAGCGAACACCTGG
Organism: Narcine bancroftii; assembly: GCF_036971445.1. Classification (NCBI taxonomy): domain Eukaryota; kingdom Metazoa; phylum Chordata; class Chondrichthyes; order Torpediniformes; family Narcinidae; genus Narcine; species Narcine bancroftii. Next base: position 174,844,650 of record NC_091470.1, on the reverse strand, counting down.
AATTGAATTGCCTGATCAGAGCTGCGCTGAGCAAGGAAGGAACATCTGGAACTGCATTGCATGACGAGAGCAGTGCTGAGTTGCGCGGGCATTGGAACATCTGGAACGGCATTGCCTGACTGGAGCAGCGCAGAGCCGTGGGGGAGAGAACAACTGGAACTGCCTTGCCTAACCAGATCAGCGCTGAGTTGGGGGGTCGGGAGAATATCTGGAAAGGCATTACGTGACTGGTGCAGCCTTACCCGTAAGTGAGGTGTGGGAACGTGTAGAACGGTATTTTCAGACCAGCGCAGCGCTGAGGCGGGAGGGGGTGGAACATCTGGAACTCCATTGCTTGACTAGAGCAGCTCTGAGCCAGGGGATGTTTGGGGAACATCTGTAACTGCATTAGCTGACCAGAGCTGCGCTGAGCCAGGTGGGAGCGAACATCTGGAATTGAATTGCCTGATCAGAGCTGCGCTGAGCAAGGAGGGAGGGAACATCTGGAAATGCATTGCATGGCGAGAGCAGCGCTGAGTTGGGGGGTGCAGGGGAACATATGGAACTGCGTTGCCTTACCAGAGCAGTGCTAAGCCGGGAGGGAGGGAACAACTGAAACTGCATTGCCTAACCAGAGGAGCACTGAGCTGGGAGCGTGGTAACATCTGGAACTGCATTGCCTGACTGAAGCAAACTGTGAGCTGGTTGGGGTGCAGGGGGACATCTGAAACTGCATTGCCTGACTGAAGAGGCTCTGAGCCTAGAGGGGATGCTGGTGAACATCTGGAAATGCATTGCCTGACCAGAGCAGCGCTGAGACGGGAAGGGGAACATCTGGAATGTCTTTAACTGATAAGAGCAGCGCTGAGCTGGGAGGGCGGTGGTGTATGTGGAAAGGCATTGTTTGACCAGAGCAGCGCCGTACCAGGTGAGAGTGAACATCTGGAATTCAATTGTCTGACTATAGCAGTGCTGAGCAAGGAGGGAGGGCACATCTGGAACTGCATTGCCTGGCAAGAGAAGCGCTGAGATGGGGGGCCGTGGGAATATCTGGAAAGGCAATACGTGACTGTTGCAGCCTTACCCGTAAGTGAGGTGGGGGAACATGTAGAACAGTATTGTCAGACCAGCGCAGCGCTGAGGCGGGAGGGGGTGGAACATCTGAAACTGCATTGCCTGACCAGAGCATCGCTGAGACGGAAGGGGGAACATCTGGAATGGTTTTGCCTGACAAGAGCAGCGCTGAGTTGGGAGGGCGGGGCAGGTGAATATCTGGAAAGGCATTACCTGACTGGTGCAGCGTTAGCCAGTAGGTGAAGCGAGGGAATAACTGGAACTGTATTGCCTGACCAGAGCAGCACTGAGGCAGGAGGGGGAAGGAGCATATGGAACCGCATTGACTGACCGGCGCATACTGAGCCAGGCGGGAGGGCTGGGGTACTTCTGGTATTTCATTCCCTGACAAGAGAATTGCTGAGCAACGGGGGAACATCGGGAAATGCATTGCCTGACCATAGTACTGGTGAGCAGGGAGGAGGTAAATCGAGAACTGCATTGCCTAACTGGAGAGGCGCTGAGCCGGGAGAGGGGCTGGGGATCATCCGCAATTTCATTCCCTGACAGGAGAAGTGCTGAGCCGCGGGGGAACATCTGGAACTGCATTCCCAAACAAGAGCAGCAGTCAGCAGGGAGAGGGACTATCGGGAATTACATTGCCTGACCTGAGCAGCACTGAGCCGGGAGGTGACTGGGGAACATCTGGTATTACACTTCCTGATCTGAGGAAAGCTGATCTTGGTGGGAGAAACATCTGGGACTGCATTGCTTGACCTTAGCAGCGCTGAGTCAGGAGGGTGGGAACATCTGGAACTGCATGGCCTGACAGGAGCTGCGCTGAGTTGGGGGTCGGGGGATTATCTGGAAAGGCATTACCCACTGGTGCAGCATTAGCCAGTAGGTGAGGCGGGGAACATCTGGAACTGTATTCCCTGACCAAAGCAGCACTGAGGCAGGAGGGGAAAGGAGCATATGGAACCGATTTGATTGACCGGTGCATAATGAGCCATGCTGGGGGCTGTGGAACATCTGGTATTTCATTCCCTGACAAGAGAAGTGCTGAGCCACGGGGGAACATCGGGAAATGTATTGCCTGACCCGAGCAAACCTGATACAGGAGGTGTGCTGGGGAACATTTGGAATTTCATTCCCCGACAGGAGCAGTTCTGAGGCGAGGGGGAAACATCGGGAACTGCATTGCCTATCAAGATCAACGGAGAGCAGGGAGGGGAACATCTGGAACTGCATTTCCTGAATGGAGAAGCGCTGAGCCGGAAGGGGTGGAGGGGGTACAACTGGAAGTGCATTTCCGGACCAGAGCTGCGCTGAGACGGGAGGGAACACTTGGAACTGCATAGATTGACTGGAATGCGTCAGAGCCAAGGGGGCTCTGGAACTTCTGAAAAAGCATTGTCTGACCAGAGCAGCGCTGTAACAGGAGAGAGGGAACATCTGGAATTGCATTGCCCTACCAGATAAGCGCTGAGCAAGTTGGGAGGGAACATCTGAAAGTGCATAGCCTGACCAGAGCAGCGCTGAGCCGGGAGAGGTGCTGGAGAACATCTGGAACTGCATTACCTTACTGGAGAGGCACTGAGCAGGGAGGGGATGCTCGGGATCATCCGTAGTTTCATTCCCTGACAGGAGCAGTGCTGAACCGCGGGGGAACATCTGGAACTGCATTCCTTAACCAGAGCAGCGGTGAGCAGGGAGGGGGACTACCTGGAATTACATTGCCTGACCTGAGCAGCACTGAGCCGGCAGGGCGACTGGGGAACATCTGGTATTACATTTCCTCATCTGAGCAGCGCTGAACCAGCTGGGGGGCGGAAACATCTGGAATTGTGTTGATTGACCGGAGCAGCACTGATCCAGTATCGTGGGAACATCTGCAACTGCATTGCTTGACTGGAGCAGCTCTGAGCCAGGAGACGTCTGGGGAACATCTGGAACTGCCTTTCCTTTACCGGAGCAGCGCTGAGCCGGGAGGAAGGGAACAACTGGAACAGCATTGCCTTTACCGGAGTAGTGCTGAGCCGGGAGGGCGGGTACATCTGAAACTGCAGTGCCTGACAGGAGAGGCTTTGATCCGGGAGGGGGTGCTGCGGAACAACTGGAACAGTATTGCCTTAACAGAGCAGCGCTGGAGGGAGCGGAGGAACATCTGGAACTGTATTGCCTGACACGAGTAAACCAGATCCAGGAGGTGTGCTGGGGAACATCTGGAATTTCATTCCATGACAGGAGCAGTTCTGAGCCGAGGGGGAAACATCTGAAACTGCATTGCCTAACAATATCAACGGAGAGCAGGGAGGGGAACATCTGGAACTGCATTTTCTGACCAGAGCAACGCCGACACGTGGGGGAACATCTGTATTTGCATTGCCTGACCAGATCAGTGCTGAGCAAGGTTGGAGGAAACATCTGGAAGTGCATTGACTGACCTTAGCAGCGCTGAGCCGGGAGAGGTGCTGTAGAAGATCTGGAACTGCATTACCTTAGTGGAGAGCCACTGAGCAGGGAGGGGATGCTGGGGATCATCCGCAGTTTCATCCCCTGATAGGAGCAGTGCTGAACCGCGGGGGAACATCTGGAACTGCATTGCCGAAACATCAACGGACAGCAGGTACGGGGAACATCTGGAATTGCATTGCCTGACCAGAACAGCGCTGTGTCGGGAGGGTTAACATCTGGAATGGGTTTGCCTCATAAGAGCAGCGCTGAGTTGGGAGGGCGGGGGAATATATGGAAAGGCATTGTTTGACCGGAGCAGTGCTGTACCAGGAGAGAGTGAACATCTGGAAGTTCATTGCCTGACCAGAGCAGCGCCGAGCCAGCGAGGAACATCTGGAATTGATTGATTGACTGGAGTAGCTCTGAGCTAGGAGGGGTGATGGGAAACATCTGGAACTGTATTGCTTGACCAGAGCGGCACTGTGGTAGGAGGGGAAGGAACATATGGAACCGCATTGCCTGACCTGCGCATACTGAGCCAGGAGGGGGGCTTTGGAACATCTGGAATTTCATTCCTTGTCAAGAGAAGTGCTGAGCCACTGGGGAAACATCGGGAAATGCATTGCCTAACTGGAGAGGAACTGACCAGGGAGGGGATGCTGTGGATAATTCGCAATTTAATTCCCTGACAAGATAAGTGCTGAGCCTCGGGAGAACATCTTGAACTGCACTCCCTAACAAGAGCAGCGGTGAGCAGGGAGGGGGTTACCTGGAATTACATTCCCTGACTTAAGCAGCATTGAGCCGGGAGGTGAGTGGGGAATATCTGGTGCTACATTTCTGGATCTGAGAAGCGCTGATCCTGGTAGGGGGGGAACATCTGGAACGGCATTGTCTGACCACAGCAGCGCTGATCCAGTATCGTGGGAACACGTGGAACTACATTGCTTGACTGAATCAGCTCTGAGCCAGGATAGGTTTGGGGAACATCTGTAACAGCATTTACTGACCAGAGCAGCGCTGAGCCAGGAGGAAGCGAACACCTGGAATTGAATTGCCTGATCAGAGCTGCGCTGAGCAAGGAAGGAACATCTGGAACTGCATTGCATGACGAGAGCAGTGCTGAGTTGCGCGGGCATTGGAACATCTGGAACGGCATTGCCTGACTGGAGCAGCGCAGAGCCGTGGGGGAGAGAACAACTGGAACTGCCTTGCCTAACCAGATCAGCGCTGAGTTGGGGGGCCGGGAGAATATCTGGAAAGGCATTACGTGACTGGTGCAGCCTTACCCGTAAGTGAGGTGTGGGAACGTGTAGAACGGTATTTTCAGACCAGCGCAGCGCTGAGGCGGGATGGGGTGGAACATCTGGAACTCCATTGCTTGACTAGAGCAGCTCTGAGCCAGGGGATGTTTGGGGAACATCTGTAACTGCATTAGCTGACCAGAGCTGCGCTGAGCCAGGTGGGAGCGAACATCTGGAATTGAATTGCCTGATCAGAGCTGCGCTGAGCAAGGAGGGAGGGAACATCTGGAAATGCATTGCATGGCGAGAGCAGCGCTGAGTTGGGGGGTGCAGGGGAACATATGGAACTGCGTTGCCTGACCAGAGCAGTGCTAAGCCGGGAGGGAGGGAACAACTGAAACTGCATTGCCTAACCAGAGGAGCACTGAGCTGGGAGCGTGGTAACATCTGGAACTGCATTGCCTGACTGAAGCAAACTGTGAGCTGGTTGGGGTGCAGGGGGACATCTGAAACTGCATTGCCTGACTGAAGAGGCTCTGAGCCTAGAGGGGATGCTGGTGAACATCTGGAAATGCATTGCCTGACCAGAGCAGCGCTGAGACGGGAAGGGGAACATCTGGAATGTCTTTACCTGATAAGAGCAGCGTTGAGTTGGGAGGGCGGTGGTGTATGTGGAAAGGCATTGTTTGACCAGAGCAGCGCCGTACCAGGTGAGAGTGAACATCTGGAATTCAATTGTCTGACTATAGCAGTGCTGAGCAAGGAGGGAGGGCACATCTGGAACTGCATTGCCTGGCAAGAGAAGCGCTGAGATGGGGGGCCGTGGGAATATCTGGAAAGGCAATACGTGACTGTTGCAGCCTTACCCGTAAGTGAGGTGGGGGAACATGTAGAACAGTATTGTCAGACCAGCGCAGTGCTGAGGCGGGAGGGGGTGGAACATCTGAAACTGCATTGCCTGACCAGAGCATCGCTGAGACGGAAGGGGGAACATCTGGAATGGTTTTGCCTGACAAGAGCAGCGCTGAGTTGGGAGGGCGGGGCAGGTGAATATCTGGAAAGGCATTACCTGACTGGTGCAGCGTTAGCCAGTAGGTGAAGCGAGGGAATAACTGGAACTTTATTGCCTGACCAGAGCAGCACTGAGGCAGGAGGGGGAAGGAGCATATGGAACCGCATTGACTGACCGGCGCATACTGAGCCAGGCGGGAGGGCTGGGGTACTTCTGGTATTTCATTCCCTGACAAGAGAATTGCTGAGCAACGGGGGAACATCGGGAAATGCATTGCCTGACCAGAGTACTGGTGAGCAGGGAGGAGGTAAATCGAGAACTGCATTGCCTAACTGGAGAGGCGCTGAGCCGGGAGAGGGGCTGGGGATCATCCGCAATTTCATTCCCTGACAGGAGAAGTGCTGAGCCGCGGGGGAACATCTGGAACTGCATTCCCAAACAAGAGCAGCAGTCAGCAGGGAGAGGGACTATCGGGAATTACATTGCCTGACCTGAGCAGCACTGAGCCGGGAGGTGACTGGGGAACATCTGGTATTACACTTCCTGATCTGAGGAAAGCTGATCTTGGTGGGAGAAACATCTGGGACTGCATTGCTTGACCTTAGCAGCGCTGAGTCAGGAGGGTGGGAACATCTGGAACTGCATGGCCTGACAGGAGCTGCGCTGAGTTGGGGGTCGGGGGATTATCTGGAAAGGCATTACCCACTGGTGCAGCGTTAGCCAGTAGGTGAGGCGGGGAACATCTGGAACTGTATTCCCTGACCAAAGCAGCACTGAGGCAGGAGGGGAAAGGAGCATATGGAACCGATTTGATTGACCGGTGCATAATGAGCCATGCTGGGGGCTGTGGAACATCTGGTATTTCATTCCCTGACAAGAGAAGTGCTGAGCCACGGGGGAACATCGGGAAATGTATTGCCTGACCCGAGCAAACCTGATACAGGAGGTGTGCTGGGGAACATTTGGAATTTCATTCCCCGACAGGAGCAGTTCTGAGGCGAGGGGGAAACATCGGGAACTGCATTGCCTATCAAGATCAACGGAGAGCAGGGAGGGGAACATCTGGAACTGCATTTCCTGAATAGAGAAGCGCTGAGCCGGAAGGGGTGGAGGGGGGACAACTGGAAGTGCATTTCCGGACCAGAGCTGCGCTGAGACGGGAGGGAACACTTGGAACTGCATAGATTGACTGGAATGCGTCAGAGCCAAGGGGGCTCTGGAACTTCTGAAAAAGCATTGTCTGACCAGAGCAGCGCTGTAACAGGAGAGAGGGAACATCTGGAATTGCATTGCCCTACCAGATAAGCGCTGAGCAAGTTGGGAGGGAACATCTGAAAGTGCATAGCCTGACCAGAGCAGCGCTGAGCCGGGAGAGGTGCTGGAGAACATCTGGAACTGCATTACCTTACTGGAGAGGCACTGAGCAGGGAGGGGATGCTCGGGATCATCCGCAGTTTCATTCCCTGACAGGAGCAGTGCTGAACCGCGGGGGAACATCTGGAACTGCATTCCTTAACCAGAGCAGCGGTGAGCAGGGAGGGGGACTACCTGGAATTACATTGCCTGACCTGAGCAGCACTGAGCCGGCAGGGCGACTGGGGAACATCTGGTATTACATTTCCTCATCTGAGCAGCGCTGAACCAGCTGGGGGGCGGAAACATCTGGAATTGTGTTGATTGACCGGAGCAGCACTGATCCAGTATCGTGGGAACATCTGCAACTGCATTGCTTGACTGGAGCAGCTCTGAGCCAGGAGACGTCTGGGGAACATCTGGAACTGCCTTTCCTTTACCGGAGCAGCGCTGAGCCGGGAGGAAGGGAACAACTGGAACAGCATTGCCTTTACCGGAGTAGTGCTGAGCCGGGAGGGCGGGTACATCTGAAACTGCAGTGCCTGACAGGAGAGGCTTTGATCCGGGAGGGGGTGCTGCGGAACAACTGGAACAGTATTGCCTTAACAGAGCAGCGCTGGAGGGAGCGGAGGAACATCTGGAACTGTATTGCCTGACACGAGTAAACCAGATCCAGGAGGTGTGCTGGGGAACATCTGGAATTTCATTCCATGACAGGAGCAGTTCTGAGCCGAGGGGGAAACATCTGAAACTGCATTGCCTAACAATATCAACGGAGAGCAGGGAGGGGAACATCTGGAACTGCATTGTCTGACCAGAGCAACGCCGACACATGTGGGGGAACATCTGTATTTGCATTGCCTGACCAGATCAGTGCTGAGCAAGGTTGGAGGAAACATCTGGAAGTGCATTGACTGACCTTAGCAGCGCTGAGCCGGGAGAGGTGCTGTAGAAGATCTGGAACTGCATTACCTTAGTGGAGAGCCACTGAGCAGGGAGGGGATGCTGGGGATCATCCGCAGTTTCATCCCCTGATAGGAGCAGTGCTGAACCGCGGGGGAACATCTGGAACTGCATTCCCTAACCAGAGCAGCGGTGAGCAGGGAGGGGTCTATCTGGAATTACATTGCCTGACCTGAGCAGCACTGAGCCGGGAGGGTGACTGCGGAACATCTGGTACTACATTTCCTGATCTGAGCAGCGCTGAACCTGCTGGGGGGGGGGGGGTGCGGGAATTTCTGGAATTATGTTGTCTGACCGGAGCAGCGCTGATCCTGGATCGGTTGTACATCTGTAAGTGCATTGCTTGTCTGGACCAGCTCTGAGCCAGGAGAGGGCTGGGGAACATCTGGAACTGCATTGCCTGACCAGAGCAGAGCTGAGGAGGGAGGGGGAGGACCAACTGGAACTGCATTGCCTGATCTCAACAGCGCTCAAACTGGTGGGGGGGGGGGAACACTAATGAAACTGCATTCCCTGACTGGAGAAGCGCAGAGCCGGAAGAGGGTTGGAGGGGGAATATCTGCAAGTTCACTGCCTGACCAGAGCAGTGCTGAGCCAGGAGCGAACATCTGGAACTGCATTGATTGACAGGAGTATCTCTGAGGCGAGGGTGCTGCAGAACATCTAGAACATAGTTTCTGACCAGAGCAGCGCTGAACCATAAGAGAGGGAACATCTGGAATTGCATAATTGACCAGATCAGCGCAGAGGTTGGAGGGGGAACATCTGGAATTGGGTTGCCTGACAAGAGCAGCGTTGTTGGGAGGGCGGGGGAATATATGGAAAGGCATTACCTGATTGGTGCACCGTTAGCTGGTAGGTGAGGCGGGGGATCATCTGGAACTGCATTGCCTGACCGACGCATAATGAGCCAGGATGGGGCTGGGGAACATCTGGAATTTCATTCACTGGCAAAAGCAGTTCTGAGCCGCGGGGAAAACATCTGGAACTGCATTGCCGAAACATCAACGGACAGCAGGTACGGGGAACATCTGGAATTGCATTGCCTGACCAGAACAGCGCTGTGTCGGGAGGGTTAACATCTGGAATGGCTTTGCCTGACCAGAGCAGCGCTGAGTTGGGAGAGCGGGGGAATATATGGAAAGGCATTGTTTGAATGGAGCAGTGCTGTACGAGGAGAGAGAGAACATCTGGAAGTTCATTGCCTGACCAGAGCAGCGCTGAGCCAGCGAGGAACATCTGGAATTGATTGATTGATTGGAGTAGCTCTGAGCTCGGAGGGTGTGATGGGAAACATCTGGAACTGTATTGCTTGACCAGAGCGGCACTGTGGCAGGAGGGGGAAGGAACATATGGAACAGCATTGCCTGAACTGCGCATACTGCGTCAGGAGGGGGGGGGGGTTTGGAACATCTGGAATTTCATTCCCTGTCAAGAGAAGCGCTGAGCCACTGGGGAAACATCGGGAAATGCATTGCCTAACTGGAGAAGAACTGACCAGGGAGGGGATGCTGTGGATAATTCGCAATTTAATTCCCTGACAAGATAAGTGCTGAGCCTCGGGGGAACATCTTGAACTGCACTCCCTAACAAGAGCAGCGGTGAGCAGGGAGGGGGTTACCTGGAATTACATTGCCTGACCTGAGCAGCACTGAGCCGGGAGGTGACTGGGGAATATCAGGTGCTACATTTCCTGATCTGAGAAGCGCTGATCCTGGTAGGGGGGGAACACCTGGAACGGCATTGTCTGACCACAGCAGCGCTGATCCAGTATCGTGGGAACACGTGGAACTACATTGCTTGACTGAATCAGCTCTGTGCCAGGAGAGGTTTGGGGAACATCTGTAACAGCATTTACTGACCGGAGCAGCGCTGAGCCAGGAGGGAGGGAACATCTGGAATTGAATTGCCTGATCAGAGCTGCGCTGAGCAAGGAGGGAAGGAACATCTGGAACTGCATTGCATGACTAGAGCAGTGCTGAGTTGCGAGGGCATTGGAACTGGAACGGCATTGCCTGACTGGAGCAGCGCAGAGCCGTGAGGGAGGGAACAACTGGAACTGCCTTGCCTAACCAGAGCAGCGCTGAGTTGGGGGGTCGGGAGAATATCTGGAAAGGCATTACGTGACTGGTGCAGCCTTACCCATAAGTGAGGTGGGGGAACGTGTAGATCGGTATTGTCAGACCAGCGCAGCGCTGAGGCGGGAGGGAGTGGAACATCTGGAACTGCATTGCCTGACCAGAGCATCGCTGACCCAGAGTGGTAACATCTGGAACTGCATTGCTTGACTAGAGCAGCTCTGAGCCAGGGGATGTTTGGGGAACATCTGTAACTGCATTGGCTGACCAGAGCTGCGCTGAGCCAGGTGGGAGCGAACATCTGGAATTGAATTGCCTGATCAGAGCTGCGCTGAGCAAGGAGGGAGGGAACATCTGGAAATGCATTGCATGGCGAGAGCAGCGCTGAGTTGGGGGGTGCAGGGGAACATATGGAACTGCGTTGCCTGACCAGAGCAGTGCTAAGCCGGGAGGGAGGGAACAACTGAAACTGCATTGCCTAACCAGAGGAGCACTGAGCTGGGAGCGTGGTAACATCTGGAACTGCATTGCCTGACTGAAGCAAACTGTGAGCTGGTTGGGGTGCAGGGGGACATCTGAAACTGCATTGCCTGACTGAAGAGGCTCTGAGCCTAGAGGGGATGCTGGTGAACATCTGGAAATGCATTGCCTGACCAGAGCAGCGCTGAGACGGGAAGGGGAACATCTGGAATGTCTTTACCTGATAAGAGCAGCGTTGAGTTGGGAGGGCGGTGGTGTATGTGGAAAGGCATTGTTTGACCAGAGCAGCGCCGTACCAGGTGAGAGTGAACATCTGGAATTCAATTGTCTGACTATAGCAGTGCTGAGCAAGGAGGGAGGGCACATCTGGAACTGCATTGCCTGGCAAGAGAAGCGCTGAGATGGGGGGCCGTGGGAATATCTGGAAAGGCAATACGTGACTGTTGCAGCCTTACCCGTAAGTGAGGTGGGGGAACATGTAGAACAGTATTGTCAGACCAGCGCAGTGCTGAGGCGGGAGGGGGTGGAACATCTGAAACTGCATTGCCTGACCAGAGCATCGCTGAGACGGAAGGGGGAACATCTGGAATGGTTTTGCCTGACAAGAGCAGCGCTGAGTTGGGAGGGCGGGGCAGGTGAATATCTGGAAAGGCATTACCTGACTGGTGCAGCGTTAGCCAGTAGGTGAAGCGAGGGAATAACTGGAACTTTATTGCCTGACCAGAGCAGCACTGAGGCAGGAGGGGGAAGGAGCATATGGAACCGCATTGACTGACCGGCGCATACTGAGCCAGGCGGGAGGGCTGGGGTACTTCTGGTATTTCATTCCCTGACAAGAGAATTGCTGAGCAACGGGGGAACATCGGGAAATGCATTGCCTGACCAGAGTACTGGTGAGCAGGGAGGAGGTAAATCGAGAACTGCATTGCCTAACTGGAGAGGCGCTGAGCCGGGAGAGGGGCTGGGGATCATCCGCAATTTCATTCCCTGACAGGAGAAGTGCTGAGCCGCGGGGGAACATCTGGAACTGCATTCCCAAACAAGAGCAGCAGTCAGCAGGGAGAGGGACTATCGGGAATTACATTGCCTGACCTGAGCAGCACTGAGCCGGGAGGTGACTGGGGAACATCTGGTATTACACTTCCTGATCTGAGGAAAGCTGATCTTGGTGGGAGAAACATCTGGGACTGCATTGCTTGACCTTAGCAGCGCTGAGTCAGGAGGGTGGGAACATCTGGAACTGCATGGCCTGACAGGAGCTGCGCTGAGTTGGGGGTCGGGGGATTATCTGGAAAGGCATTACCCACTGGTGCAGCGTTAGCCAGTAGGTGAGGCGGGGAACATCTGGAACTGTATTCCCTGACCAAAGCAGCACTGAGGCAGGAGGGGAAAGGAGCATATGGAACCGATTTGATTGACCGGTGCATAATGAGCCATGCTGGGGGCTGTGGAACATCTGGTATTTCATTCCCTGACAAGAGAAGTGCTGAGCCACGGGGGAACATCGGGAAATGTATTGCCTGACCCGAGCAAACCTGATACAGGAGGTGTGCTGGGGAACATTTGGAATTTCATTCCCCGACAGGAGCAGTTCTGAGGCGAGGGGGAAACATCGGGAACTGCATTGCCTATCAAGATCAACGGAGAGCAGGGAGGGGAACATCTGGAACTGCATTTCCTGAATAGAGAAGCGCTGAGCCGGAAGGGGTGGAGGGGGGACAACTGGAAGTGCATTTCCGGACCAGAGCTGCGCTGAGACGGGAGGGAACACTTGGAACTGCATAGATTGACTGGAATGCGTCAGAGCCAAGGGGGCTCTGGAACTTCTGAAAAAGCATTGTCTGACCAGAGCAGCGCTGTAACAGGAGAGAGGGAACATCTGGAATTGCATTGCCCTACCAGATAAGCGCTGAGCAAGTTGGGAGGGAACATCTGAAAGTGCATAGCCTGACCAGAGCAGCGCTGAGCCGGGAGAGGTGCTGGAGAACATCTGGAACTGCATTACCTTACTGGAGAGGCACTGAGCAGGGAGGGGATGCTCGGGATCATCCGCAGTTTCATTCCCTGACAGGAGCAGTGCTGAACCGCGGGGGAACATCTGGAACTGCATTCCTTAACCAGAGCAGCGGTGAGCAGGGAGGGGGACTACCTGGAATTACATTGCCTGACCTGAGCAGCACTGAGCCGGCAGGGCGACTGGGGAACATCTGGTATTACATTTCCTCATCTGAGCAGCGCTGAACCAGCTGGGGGGCGGAAACATCTGGAATTGTGTTGATTGACCGGAGCAGCACTGATCCAGTATCGTGGGAACATCTGCAACTGCATTGCTTGACTGGAGCAGCTCTGAGCCAGGAGACGTCTGGGGAACATCTGGAACTGCCTTTCCTTTACCGGAGCAGCGCTGAGCCGGGAGGAAGGGAACAACTGGAACAGCATTGCCTTTACCGGAGTAGTGCTGAGCCGGGAGGGCGGGTACATCTGAAACTGCAGTGCCTGACAGGAGAGGCTTTGATCCGGGAGGGGGTGCTGCGGAACAACTGGAACAGTATTGCCTTAACAGAGCAGCGCTGGAGGGAGCGGAGGAACATCTGGAACTGTATTGCCTGACACGAGTAAACCAGATCCAGGAGGTGTGCTGGGGAACATCTGGAATTTCATTCCATGACAGGAGCAGTTCTGAGCCGAGGGGGAAACATCTGAAACTGCATTGCCTAACAATATCAACGGAGAGCAGGGAGGGGAACATCTGGAACTGCATTGTCTGACCAGAGCAACGCCGACACATGTGGGGGAACATCTGTATTTGCATTGCCTGACCAGATCAGTGCTGAGCAAGGTTGGAGGAAACATCTGGAAGTGCATTGACTGACCTTAGCAGCGCTGAGCCGGGAGAGGTGCTGTAGAAGATCTGGAACTGCATTACCTTAGTGGAGAGCCACTGAGCAGGGAGGGGATGCTGGGGATCATCCGCAGTTTCATCCCCTGATAGGAGCAGTGCTGAACCGCGGGGGAACATCTGGAACTGCATTCCCTAACCAGAGCAGCGGTGAGCAGGGAGGGGTCTATCTGGAATTACATTGCCTGACCTGAGCAGCACTGAGCCGGGAGGGTGACTGCGGAACATCTGGTACTACATTTCCTGATCTGAGCAGCGCTGAACCTGCTGGGGGGGGGGGGGGTGCGGGAATTTCTGGAATTATGTTGTCTGACCGGAGCAGCGCTGATCCTGGATCGGTTGTACATCTGTAAGTGCATTGCTTGTCTGGACCAGCTCTGAGCCAGGAGAGGGCTGGGGAACATCTGGAACTGCATTGCCTGACCAGAGCAGAGCTGAGGAGGGAGGGGGAGGACCAACTGGAACTGCATTGCCTGATCTCAACAGCGCTCAAACTGGTGGGGGGGGGGGAACACTAATGAAACTGCATTCCCTGACTGGAGAAGCGCAGAGCCGGAAGAGGGTTGGAGGGGGAATATCTGCAAGTTCACTGCCTGACCAGAGCAGTGCTGAGCCAGGAGCGAACATCTGGAACTGCATTGATTGACAGGAGTATCTCTGAGGCGAGGGTGCTGCAGAACATCTAGAACATAGTTTCTGACCAGAGCAGCGCTGAACCATAAGAGAGGGAACATCTGGAATTGCATAATTGACCAGATCAGCGCAGAGGTTGGAGGGGGAACATCTGGAATTGGGTTGCCTGACAAGAGCAGCGTTGTTGGGAGGGCGGGGGAATATATGGAAAGGCATTACCTGATTGGTGCACCGTTAGCTGGTAGGTGAGGCGGGGGATCATCTGGAACTGCATTGCCTGACCGACGCATAATGAGCCAGGATGGGGCTGGGGAACATCTGGAATTTCATTCACTGGCAAAAGCAGTTCTGAGCCGCGGGGAAAACATCTGGAACTGCATTGCCGAAACATCAACGGACAGCAGGTACGGGGAACATCTGGAATTGCATTGCCTGACCAGAACAGCGCTGTGTCGGGAGGGTTAACATCTGGAATGGCTTTGCCTGACCAGAGCAGCGCTGAGTTGGGAGAGCGGGGGAATATATGGAAAGGCATTGTTTGAATGGAGCAGTGCTGTACGAGGAGAGAGAGAACATCTGGAAGTTCATTGCCTGACCAGAGCAGCGCTGAGCCAGCGAGGAACATCTGGAATTGATTGATTGATTGGAGTAGCTCTGAGCTCGGAGGGTGTGATGGGAAACATCTGGAACTGTATTGCTTGACCAGAGCGGCACTGTGGCAGGAGGGGGAAGGAACATATGGAACAGCATTGCCTGAACTGCGCATACTGCGTCAGGAGGGGGGGGGGGTTTGGAACATCTGGAATTTCATTCCCTGTCAAGAGAAGCGCTGAGCCACTGGGGAAACATCGGGAAATGCATTGCCTAACTGGAGAAGAACTGACCAGGGAGGGGATGCTGTGGATAATTCGCAATTTAATTCCCTGACAAGATAAGTGCTGAGCCTCGGGGGAACATCTTGAACTGCACTCCCTAACAAGAGCAGCGGTGAGCAGGGAGGGGGTTACCTGGAATTACATTGCCTGACCTGAGCAGCACTGAGCCGGGAGGTGACTGGGGAATATCAGGTGCTACATTTCCTGATCTGAGAAGCGCTGATCCTGGTAGGGGGGGAACACCTGGAACGGCATTGTCTGACCACAGCAGCGCTGATCCAGTATCGTGGGAACACGTGGAACTACATTGCTTGACTGAATCAGCTCTGTGCCAGGAGAGGTTTGGGGAACATCTGTAACAGCATTTACTGACCGGAGCAGCGCTGAGCCAGGAGGGAGGGAACATCTGGAATTGAATTGCCTGATCAGAGCTGCGCTGAGCAAGGAGGGAAGGAACATCTGGAACTGCATTGCATGACTAGAGCAGTGCTGAGTTGCGAGGGCATTGGAACTGGAACGGCATTGCCTGACTGGAGCAGCGCAGAGCCGTGAGGGAGGGAACAACTGGAACTGCCTTGCCTAACCAGAGCAGCGCTGAGTTGGGGGGTCGGGAGAATATCTGGAAAGGCATTACGTGACTGGTGCAGCCTTACCCATAAGTGAGGTGGGGGAACGTGTAGATCGGTATTGTCAGACCAGCGCAGCGCTGAGGCGGGAGGGAGTGGAACATCTGGAACTGCATTGCCTGACCAGAGCATCGCTGACCCAGAGTGGTAACATCTGGAACTGCATTGCTTGACTAGAGCAGCTCTGAGCCAGGGGATGTTTGGGGAACATCTGTAACTGCATTGGCTGACCAGAGCTGCGCTGAGCCAGGTGGGAGCGAACATCTGGAATTGAATTGCCTGATCAGAGCTGCGCTGAGCAAGGAGGGAGGGAACATCTGGAAATGCATTGCATGGCGAGAGCAGCGCTGAGTTGGGGGGTGCAGGGGAACATATGGAACTGCGTTGCCTGACCAGAGCAGTGCTAAGCCGGGAGGGAGGGAACAACTGAAACTGCATTGCCTAACCAGAGGAGCACTGAGCTGGGAGCGTGGTAACATCTGGAACTGCATTGCCTGACTGAAGCAAACTGTGAGCTGGTTGGGGTGCAGGGGGACATCTGAAACTGCATTGCCTGACTGAAGAGGCTCTGAGCCTAGAGGGGATGCTGGTGAACATCTGGAAATGCATTGCCTGACCAGAGCAGCGCTGAGACGGGAAGGGGAACATCTGGAATGTCTTTACCTGATAAGAGCAGCGTTGAGTTGGGAGGGCGGTGGTGTATGTGGAAAGGCATTGTTTGACCAGAGCAGCGCCGTACCAGGTGAGAGTGAACATCTGGAATTCAATTGTCTGACTATAGCAGTGCTGAGCAAGGAGGGAGGGCACATCTGGAACTGCATTGCCTGGCAAGAGAAGCGCTGAGATGGGGGGCCGTGGGAATATCTGGAAAGGCAATACGTGACTGTTGCAGCCTTACCCGTAAGTGAGGTGGGGGAACATGTAGAACAGTATTGTCAGACCAGCGCAGTGCTGAGGCGGGAGGGGGTGGAACATCTGAAACTGCATTGCCTGACCAGAGCATCGCTGAGACGGAAGGGGGAACATCTGGAATGGTTTTGCCTGA
Source organism: Narcine bancroftii (assembly GCF_036971445.1). Lineage (NCBI taxonomy): Eukaryota > Metazoa > Chordata > Chondrichthyes > Torpediniformes > Narcinidae > Narcine > Narcine bancroftii. The sequence continues at coordinate 174,827,953 of NC_091470.1, read as the reverse complement.
CAAGAGCAGCGCTGAGTTGGGAGGGCGGGGCAGGTGAATATCTGGAAAGGCATTACCTGACTGGTGCAGCGTTAGCCAGTAGGTGAAGCGAGGGAATAACTGGAACTTTATTGCCTGACCAGAGCAGCACTGAGGCAGGAGGGGGAAGGAGCATATGGAACCGCATTGACTGACCGGCGCATACTGAGCCAGGCGGGAGGGCTGGGGTACTTCTGGTATTTCATTCCCTGACAAGAGAATTGCTGAGCAACGGGGGAACATCGGGAAATGCATTGCCTGACCAGAGTACTGGTGAGCAGGGAGGAGGTAAATCGAGAACTGCATTGCCTAACTGGAGAGGCGCTGAGCCGGGAGAGGGGCTGGGGATCATCCGCAATTTCATTCCCTGACAGGAGAAGTGCTGAGCCGCGGGGGAACATCTGGAACTGCATTCCCAAACAAGAGCAGCAGTCAGCAGGGAGAGGGACTATCGGGAATTACATTGCCTGACCTGAGCAGCACTGAGCCGGGAGGTGACTGGGGAACATCTGGTATTACACTTCCTGATCTGAGGAAAGCTGATCTTGGTGGGAGAAACATCTGGGACTGCATTGCTTGACCTTAGCAGCGCTGAGTCAGGAGGGTGGGAACATCTGGAACTGCATGGCCTGACAGGAGCTGCGCTGAGTTGGGGGTCGGGGGATTATCTGGAAAGGCATTACCCACTGGTGCAGCGTTAGCCAGTAGGTGAGGCGGGGAACATCTGGAACTGTATTCCCTGACCAAAGCAGCACTGAGGCAGGAGGGGAAAGGAGCATATGGAACCGATTTGATTGACCGGTGCATAATGAGCCATGCTGGGGGCTGTGGAACATCTGGTATTTCATTCCCTGACAAGAGAAGTGCTGAGCCACGGGGGAACATCGGGAAATGTATTGCCTGACCCGAGCAAACCTGATACAGGAGGTGTGCTGGGGAACATTTGGAATTTCATTCCCCGACAGGAGCAGTTCTGAGGCGAGGGGGAAACATCGGGAACTGCATTGCCTATCAAGATCAACGGAGAGCAGGGAGGGGAACATCTGGAACTGCATTTCCTGAATAGAGAAGCGCTGAGCCGGAAGGGGTGGAGGGGGGACAACTGGAAGTGCATTTCCGGACCAGAGCTGCGCTGAGACGGGAGGGAACACTTGGAACTGCATAGATTGACTGGAATGCGTCAGAGCCAAGGGGGCTCTGGAACTTCTGAAAAAGCATTGTCTGACCAGAGCAGCGCTGTAACAGGAGAGAGGGAACATCTGGAATTGCATTGCCCTACCAGATAAGCGCTGAGCAAGTTGGGAGGGAACATCTGAAAGTGCATAGCCTGACCAGAGCAGCGCTGAGCCGGGAGAGGTGCTGGAGAACATCTGGAACTGCATTACCTTACTGGAGAGGCACTGAGCAGGGAGGGGATGCTCGGGATCATCCGCAGTTTCATTCCCTGACAGGAGCAGTGCTGAACCGCGGGGGAACATCTGGAACTGCATTCCTTAACCAGAGCAGCGGTGAGCAGGGAGGGGGACTACCTGGAATTACATTGCCTGACCTGAGCAGCACTGAGCCGGCAGGGCGACTGGGGAACATCTGGTATTACATTTCCTCATCTGAGCAGCGCTGAACCAGCTGGGGGGCGGAAACATCTGGAATTGTGTTGATTGACCGGAGCAGCACTGATCCAGTATCGTGGGAACATCTGCAACTGCATTGCTTGACTGGAGCAGCTCTGAGCCAGGAGACGTCTGGGGAACATCTGGAACTGCCTTTCCTTTACCGGAGCAGCGCTGAGCCGGGAGGAAGGGAACAACTGGAACAGCATTGCCTTTACCGGAGTAGTGCTGAGCCGGGAGGGCGGGTACATCTGAAACTGCAGTGCCTGACAGGAGAGGCTTTGATCCGGGAGGGGGTGCTGCGGAACAACTGGAACAGTATTGCCTTAACAGAGCAGCGCTGGAGGGAGCGGAGGAACATCTGGAACTGTATTGCCTGACACGAGTAAACCAGATCCAGGAGGTGTGCTGGGGAACATCTGGAATTTCATTCCATGACAGGAGCAGTTCTGAGCCGAGGGGGAAACATCTGAAACTGCATTGCCTAACAATATCAACGGAGAGCAGGGAGGGGAACATCTGGAACTGCATTGTCTGACCAGAGCAACGCCGACACATGTGGGGGAACATCTGTATTTGCATTGCCTGACCAGATCAGTGCTGAGCAAGGTTGGAGGAAACATCTGGAAGTGCATTGACTGACCTTAGCAGCGCTGAGCCGGGAGAGGTGCTGTAGAAGATCTGGAACTGCATTACCTTAGTGGAGAGCCACTGAGCAGGGAGGGGATGCTGGGGATCATCCGCAGTTTCATCCCCTGATAGGAGCAGTGCTGAACCGCGGGGGAACATCTGGAACTGCATTCCCTAACCAGAGCAGCGGTGAGCAGGGAGGGGTCTATCTGGAATTACATTGCCTGACCTGAGCAGCACTGAGCCGGGAGGGTGACTGCGGAACATCTGGTACTACATTTCCTGATCTGAGCAGCGCTGAACCTGCTGGGGGGGGGGGGGGGTGCGGGAATTTCTGGAATTATGTTGTCTGACCGGAGCAGCGCTGATCCTGGATCGGTTGTACATCTGTAAGTGCATTGCTTGTCTGGACCAGCTCTGAGCCAGGAGAGGGCTGGGGAACATCTGGAACTGCATTGCCTGACCAGAGCAGAGCTGAGGAGGGAGGGGGAGGACCAACTGGAACTGCATTGCCTGATCTCAACAGCGCTCAAACTGGTGGGGGGGGGGGAACACTAATGAAACTGCATTCCCTGACTGGAGAAGCGCAGAGCCGGAAGAGGGTTGGAGGGGGAATATCTGCAAGTTCACTGCCTGACCAGAGCAGTGCTGAGCCAGGAGCGAACATCTGGAACTGCATTGATTGACAGGAGTATCTCTGAGGCGAGGGTGCTGCAGAACATCTAGAACATAGTTTCTGACCAGAGCAGCGCTGAACCATAAGAGAGGGAACATCTGGAATTGCATAATTGACCAGATCAGCGCAGAGGTTGGAGGGGGAACATCTGGAATTGGGTTGCCTGACAAGAGCAGCGTTGTTGGGAGGGCGGGGGAATATATGGAAAGGCATTACCTGATTGGTGCACCGTTAGCTGGTAGGTGAGGCGGGGGATCATCTGGAACTGCATTGCCTGACCGACGCATAATGAGCCAGGATGGGGCTGGGGAACATCTGGAATTTCATTCACTGGCAAAAGCAGTTCTGAGCCGCGGGGAAAACATCTGGAACTGCATTGCCGAAACATCAACGGACAGCAGGTACGGGGAACATCTGGAATTGCATTGCCTGACCAGAACAGCGCTGTGTCGGGAGGGTTAACATCTGGAATGGCTTTGCCTGACCAGAGCAGCGCTGAGTTGGGAGAGCGGGGGAATATATGGAAAGGCATTGTTTGAATGGAGCAGTGCTGTACGAGGAGAGAGAGAACATCTGGAAGTTCATTGCCTGACCAGAGCAGCGCTGAGCCAGCGAGGAACATCTGGAATTGATTGATTGATTGGAGTAGCTCTGAGCTCGGAGGGTGTGATGGGAAACATCTGGAACTGTATTGCTTGACCAGAGCGGCACTGTGGCAGGAGGGGGAAGGAACATATGGAACAGCATTGCCTGAACTGCGCATACTGCGTCAGGAGGGGGGGGGGGGTTTGGAACATCTGGAATTTCATTCCCTGTCAAGAGAAGCGCTGAGCCACTGGGGAAACATCGGGAAATGCATTGCCTAACTGGAGAAGAACTGACCAGGGAGGGGATGCTGTGGATAATTCGCAATTTAATTCCCTGACAAGATAAGTGCTGAGCCTCGGGGGAACATCTTGAACTGCACTCCCTAACAAGAGCAGCGGTGAGCAGGGAGGGGGTTACCTGGAATTACATTGCCTGACCTGAGCAGCACTGAGCCGGGAGGTGACTGGGGAATATCAGGTGCTACATTTCCTGATCTGAGAAGCGCTGATCCTGGTAGGGGGGGAACACCTGGAACGGCATTGTCTGACCACAGCAGCGCTGATCCAGTATCGTGGGAACACGTGGAACTACATTGCTTGACTGAATCAGCTCTGTGCCAGGAGAGGTTTGGGGAACATCTGTAACAGCATTTACTGACCGGAGCAGCGCTGAGCCAGGAGGGAGGGAACATCTGGAATTGAATTGCCTGATCAGAGCTGCGCTGAGCAAGGAGGGAAGGAACATCTGGAACTGCATTGCATGACTAGAGCAGTGCTGAGTTGCGAGGGCATTGGAACTGGAACGGCATTGCCTGACTGGAGCAGCGCAGAGCCGTGAGGGAGGGAACAACTGGAACTGCCTTGCCTAACCAGAGCAGCGCTGAGTTGGGGGGTCGGGAGAATATCTGGAAAGGCATTACGTGACTGGTGCAGCCTTACCCATAAGTGAGGTGGGGGAACGTGTAGATCGGTATTGTCAGACCAGCGCAGCGCTGAGGCGGGAGGGAGTGGAACATCTGGAACTGCATTGCCTGACCAGAGCATCGCTGACCCAGAGTGGTAACATCTGGAACTGCATTGCTTGACTAGAGCAGCTCTGAGCCAGGGGATGTTTGGGGAACATCTGTAACTGCATTGGCTGACCAGAGCTGCGCTGAGCCAGGTGGGAGCGAACATCTGGAATTGAATTGCCTGATCAGAGCTGCGCTGAGCAAGGAGGGAGGGAACATCTGGAAATGCATTGCATGGCGAGAGCAGCGCTGAGTTGGGGGGTGCAGGGGAACATATGGAACTGCGTTGCCTGACCAGAGCAGTGCTAAGCCGGGAGGGAGGGAACAACTGAAACTGCATTGCCTAACCAGAGGAGCACTGAGCTGGGAGCGTGGTAACATCTGGAACTGCATTGCCTGACTGAAGCAAACTGTGAGCTGGTTGGGGTGCAGGGGGACATCTGAAACTGCATTGCCTGACTGAAGAGGCTCTGAGCCTAGAGGGGATGCTGGTGAACATCTGGAACTGCATTGCCTGACCAGAGCAGCACTGAGGCAGGAGGGGGAAGGAGCATATGGAACCGCATTGACTGACCGGCGCATACTGAGCCAGGCGGGGGGGCTGGGGTACATCTGGTATTTCATTCCCTGACAAGAGAATTGCTGAGCAACGGGGGAACATCGGGAAATGCATTGCCTGACCAGAGCAGCAGTGAGCAGGGAGGGGGGCTGGGAAAATCCCAAACCGCATTGCCTAACTGGAGAGGCACTGAACAGGGAGGGGATGCTGGGGATCATCCGCAATTTCATTCCCTGACAGGAAAAATGCTGAGCGGCGGGGGAACATCTGGAACTGCATTCCCAAACAAGAGCAACAGTGAGCAGGGAGGGGGAATATCGGGAATTACATTGCCTGACCTGAGCAGCACTGAGCCGGTAGGTGACTGGGGAACATCTGGTACTACATTTCCTGATCTGAGGAAAGCTGATCTTGGTGGGTGAAACATCCGGAACTGCATTGCTTGACCGGAGCAGTGCTGAGCCAGGAGGGAGGGAACATCTGGAACTGCATTTCCTGACAAGAGCTGCGCTGATTTGGGGGTCGGGAGAATATCTAGAAAGGCATTACGTGACTGGTGCAGCCTTACCCGTAAGTGAGGTGGGGAAACATGTAGAACGGTATTGTCAGACCAGTGCAGCGCTGAGGCGGGAGGGGGTGGAACATCTGGAAATGCATTGCCTGACCAGAGCATCGTTGAGACAGAAGGGGGAACATCTGGAATGGCTTTGCCTGACAAGAGCAGCGCTGAGTTGGGAGGGCGTGGCAGGGGGATATCTGGAAAGGCATTGCCTGACTGGTGCAGCGTTAGCCAGTAGGTGAGGCGGGGGAACATCTGCAACTGTATTGCCTGACCAGAGCAGCGTTGAGGAGGGAGGGGGAGGAACATCTGGAACTGCATTGCCTGACCGGAGCAACCCTGAACAAGTAGGTGTGCTGGGGAACATCTGGAATTTCATTCACCGCGGGGGAAACATCTGAAACTGCATTACCGAACCAGATCAATGGACAGCAGGCAGGGGGAACATCTGAACTTGCATCTCCTGACCAGAGCAGCGCTGAGCCGGGAGAGGGGCTGGGAAAATCTGGAACTGCATCGTCTAACTGGAGAGGCAATGAGCAGGGAGGGGATGTTAGGGATTTTTCGCAATTTCATTCCCTGACAGGAGAAGTGCTGAGCCGCGGGGGAACATCTGGAACTGCATTGCCTGACCAGAGCAGCGCAGAGCTAGGAGAATGGGAACAACTGGAACTGCATTGCCTGACCAGAGCAGCGCTAAGGCGGGAGGAGGAACATCAGAAATTGTTTTCCCTGACAAGAGCAGCGCTGAGCTGGGGGGGTGGGGGGCGGGGAATATTTGGAAAGGCGTTAGCTGACTGGTGCACTGTTAGCCGGTAACTGAGTCGAGGGAACATCTGGAACAGCATTGCCTTACCAGAGCAGCGCTGAGGAGGGAGGGGGAGGAACATCTGGAACTGCATTGCCTGACCCGAGCAAACCTGATCCAGGAGGTGTGCTGGGGAATATCTGGAATTTCATTCCCCGACAGGAGCAGTTCTGAGCCGAGGGGGAAATGTCTGGAACTGCATTGCCTATCAAGATCAACGGAGAGCAGGGAGTGGAACATCTGGAACTGCATTGCCTGACCAGAGCAACGCCGACACGGGAGGAGGAACATCTAGAATGGTATTGTTTGACTGGAGCAACGCTGTACCAGTTCCACCTGGAACTGCATAGATTGACTAGAATACGTCAGAGCCGAGGGGGCTCTGGAACTTCTGAAAAAGCATTGTCTGACCGGAGCAGCGCTGTAACAGGAGAGAGGGACATCTGTAATTGCATTGCCTGAGCAGATCAGCGCTGAGCAAGTTGGGAGGAAACATCTGGAAGTACATTGCCTGACCAGAGCAGCGCTGAGCCAGCGAGGAAGATTTGGAACTGCATTGATTGACCAAAGCAACACTGAGCCAGGATGGGGTTCTGGGGAACACCTGGATCTGCATTGCTTGACTGGAGCAGCTCTGAGCCAGGAGAGGGCTGGGGAACATCTGGAACAGCATTGCCTTGCCAGAGCAGCGCTGAGGAGGGAGGGGGAGGAACATCTGGAACTGCATTGCCTGACCCGAGCAAACCTGATCCAGGAGGTGTGCTGGGGAACATCTGGTACTACATTTCCTGATCTGAGCAGCGCTCAACCTGCTGGAGGGGGGGGAGGGGTGGACGTGAACTTTTGGAATTGTATTGTCTGACTGGAGCAGCGCTGATCCAGGATCGGGGGTACATCTGCAACTGCATTGCTTGACTGGAGCAGCTCTGAGCCAGGAGAGGGTTGGGGAACATCTGGAACTGCATTGCCTGACCAGAGCAGCGCTGAGATGGGACGAGGAACATCTGCAATTGCTTTGCCTGACAAGAGAAGCGCTGAGCTGGGCTGGGGGGAGGGCGGGGGAATATATGGAAATGTTTTAGCTGACTGGTGCACCGTTAGCCGGTATGTGAGGCGGGGGAACATCTGGAACAGCATTGCCTTGCCAGAGCAGCGCTGAGGAGGGGGAGGAACATCTGGAACTGTGTTTCCTGACCCGAGCAAACCTTATCCAGGAGGTGTCCTGGGGAACATCTGGAATTTCATTCCCCGACAGGAGCAGTTCTGAGCCGAGGGGGAATCATCTGGAACTGCATTGCCTATCAAGATCAACGGAGCAGGGAGGGGAAAATCTGGAACGGCATTGCCTGACCAGAGAAACGACGACACGGGAGGGGGAACATAGGTAATTGCATTGCCTGACCAGATCAGCGCTGAGGTGGGAGGGGGAACATCTGGAATGGATTTGCCTGACAAGAGCAGCGCGGAGTTGAGAGGGCGGGGGAATATATGGAAAGGCATTACCTGATTGGTGCACCGTTAGCTGGTAGGTGAGGCGGGGATCATCTGGAACTGCATTGCCTGACCAGAGCAACCCTGAGCCAGGAGGTGTGCTGGGGAACATCTGGAATTTCAAACCCTGACACGAGCAGTTCAGTTCCGCGGGGTAAAATCTGGAAGTGCATTGATGACCAGAGCAGCGCTGAGCCAGGCGTGGTGCTGGAGAACATCTGGAACTGCATTACCTTACTGGAGAGGCACTGAGCAGGGAGGGGATGCTGGAGATCATCCGCAGTTTCATTCCCTGACAGGAGCAGTGCTGAACTGCGGGGGAACGTCTAGAACTGCATTCCCTAACCAGAGCTGCGGTGAGCAGGGAGGGAGACTATCTGGAATTACATTGCCTGACCTGAGCAGCACTGAGCCGGGAGGGCATCTGGGGAACATCTGGTACTACATTTCCTGATCTGAGCAGCGCTCAACCTGCTGGAGGGGGGGGGGGGTGGGGCGTGAACTTTTGGAATTGTATTGTCTGACTGGAGCAGCGCTGATCCAGGATCGGGGGTACATCTGCAACTGCATTGCTTGACTGGAGCAGCTCTGAGCCAGGAGAGGGTTGGGGAACATCTGGAACTGCATTGCGTGACCAGAGCAGCGCTGAGATGGGACGAGGAACATCTGCAATTGCTTTGCCTGACAAGAGAAGCGCTGAGCTGGGCTGGGGGGAGGGCGGGGGAATATATGGAAATGCTTTAGCTGACTGGTGCACCGTTAGCCGGTATGTGAGGCGGGGGAACATCTGTAACAGCATTGCCTTGCCAGAGCAGCGCTGAGGAGGGGGAGGAACATCTGGAACTGCATTTCCTGACCCGAGCAAACCTTATCCAGGAGGTGTCCTGGGGAACATCTGGAATTTCATTCCCCGACAGGAGCAGTTCTGAGCCAGGAGGGAACATCAGGAAATGCATTGAATGACTGGATATCTCTGAGCCGAGGGTGCTGAAGAACACCCAGAACTGCAGTGTCTGACCTGAGCAGCGCTGAACCATGAGAGAGGGAACATATGGAATTGAATTGACTGACGAGATCAGCGCTGAGGTGGAAGGAACATCTGGAATGGCTTTGCCTGAAAAGAGCAGCACAGAGTTGAGAGGGCGGGGGATTATATGGAAAGGCATTACCTGATTGGTGCACCGTTAGCTGGTTGGTGAGGCGGGGGATCATCTGGAACTGCATTGCCTGACCAGAGCAACCCTGAGCCAGGAGGTGTGCTGGGGAACATCTGGAATTTCATTCACTGGCAAAATCCGTTCTGAGCCGCGGGGAAAACATCTGGAACTGCATTGCCGAACCAGATCAAGGGACAGCAGGTACGGTGAACATCTGGAATTGCATTGCCTGACCAGAACAGCGCTGTGTCGGGAGGGTTAACATCTGGAATGGGTTTGCCTCATAAGAGCAGCGCTGAGTTGGGAGGGTGGGGGAATATATGGAAAGGCATTGTTTGACCGGAGCAGTGCTGTACCAGGAGAGAGTGAACATCTGGAAGTTCATTGCCTGACCAGAGCAGCGCCGAGCCAGCGAGGAACATCTGGAATTGATTGATTGACTGGAGTAGCTCTGAGCTAGGAGGGGTGATGGGAAACATCTGGAACTGTATTGCTTGACCAGAGCGGCACTGTGGTAGGAGGGGAAGGAACATATGGAACCGCATTGCCTGACCTGCGCATACTGAGCCAGGAGGGGGGCTTTGGAACATCTGGAATTTCATTCCCTGTCAAGAGAAGTGCTGAGCCACTGGGGAAACATCGGGAAATGCATTGCCTAACTGGAGAGGAACTGACCAGGGAGGGGATGCTGTGGATAATTCGCAATTTAATTCCCTGACAAGATAAGTGCTGAGCCTCGGGAGAACATCTTGAACTGCACTCCCTAACAAGAGCAGCGGTGAGCAGGGAGGGGGTTACCTGGAATTACATTCCCTGACTTAAGCAGCATTGAGCCGGGAGGTGACTGGGGAATATCTGGTGCTACATTTCTGGATCTGAGAAGCGCTGATCCTGGTAGGGGGGGAACATCTGGAACGGCATTGTCTGACCACAGCAGCGCTGATCCAGTATCGTGGGAACACCTGGAACTACATTGCTTGACTGAATCAGCTCTGAGCCAGGATAGGTTTGGGGAACATCTGTAACAGCATTTACTGACCAGAGCAGCGCTGAGCCAGGAGGAAGCGAACACCTGGAATTGAATTGCCTGATCAGAGCTGCGCTGAGCAAGGAAGGAACATCTGGAACTGCATTGCATGACGAGAGCAGTGCTGAGTTGCGCGGGCATTGGAACATCTGGAACGGCATTGCCTGACTGGAGCAGCGCAGAGCCGTGGGGGAGAGAACAACTGGAACTGCCTTGCCTAACCAGATCAGCGCTGAGTTGGGGGGTCGGGAGAATATCTGGAAAGGCATTACGTGACTGGTGCAGCCTTACCCGTAAGTGAGGTGTGGGAACGTGTAGAACGGTATTTTCAGACCAGCGCAGCGCTGAGGCGGGAGGGGGTGGAACATCTGGAACTCCATTGCTTGACTAGAGCAGCTCTGAGCCAGGGGATGTTTGGGGAACATCTGTAACTGCATTAGCTGACCAGAGCTGCGCTGAGCCAGGTGGGAGCAAACATCTGGAATTGAATTGCCTGATCAGAGCTGCGCTGAGCAAGGAGGGAGGGAACATCTGGAAATGCATTGCATGGCGAGAGCAGCGCTGAGTTGGGGGGTGCAGGGGAACATATGGAACTGCGTTGCCTGACCAGAGCAGTGCTAAGCCGGGAGGGAGGGAACAACTGAAACTGCATTGCCTAACCAGAGGAGCACTGAGCTGGGAGCGTGGTAACATCTGGAACTGCATTGCCTGACTGAAGCAAACTGTGAGCTGGTTGGGGTGCAGGGGGACATCTGAAACTGCATTGCCTGACTGAAGAGGCTCTGAGCCTAGAGGGGATGCTGGTGAACATTTGGAAATGCATTGCCTGACCAGAGCAGCGCTGAGACGGGAAGGGGAACATCTGGAATGTCTTTACCTGATAAGAGCAGCGCTGAGTTGGGAGGGCGGTGGTGTATGTGGAAAGGCATTGTTTGACCAGAGCAGCGCCGTACCAGGTGAGAGTGAACATCTGGAATTCAATTGTCTGACTATAGCAGTGCTGAGCAAGGAGGGAGGGCACATCTGGAACTGCATTGCCTGGCAAGAGAAGCGCTGAGATGGGGGGCCGTGGGAATATCTGGAAAGGCAATACGTGACTGTTGCAGCCTTACCCGTAAGTGAGGTGGGGGAACATGTAGAACAGTATTGTCAGACCAGCGCAGCGCTGAGGCGGGAGGGGGTGGAACATCTGAAACTGCATTGCCTGACCAGAGCATCGCTGAGACGGAAGGGGGAACATCTGGAATGGTTTTGCCTGACAAGAGCAGCGCTGAGTTGGGAGGGCGGGGCAGGTGAATATCTGGAAAGGCATTACCTGACTGGTGCAGCGTTAGCCAGTAGGTGAAGCGAGGGAATAACTGGAACTGTATTGCCTGACCAGAGCAGCACTGAGGCAGGAGGGGGAAGGAGCATATGGAACCGCATTGACTGACCGGCGCATACTGAGCCAGGCGGGAGGGCTGGGGTACATCTGGTATTTCATTCCCTGACAAGAGAATTGCTGAGCAACGGGGGAACATCGGGAAATGCATTGCCTGACCAGAGTAGTGGTGAGCAGGGAGGAGGTAAATCGAGAACTGCATTGCCTAACTGGAGAGGCGCTGAGCCGGGAGAGGGGCTGGGGATCATCCGCAATTTCATTCCCTGACAGGAGAAGTGCTGAGCCGCGGGGGAACATCTGGAACTGCATTCCCAAACAAGAGCAGCAGTCAGCAGGGAGAGGGACTATCGGGAATTACATTGCCTGACCTGAGCAGCACTGAGCCGGGAGGTGACTGGGGAACATCTGGTATTACACTTCCTGATCTGAGGAAAGCTGATCTTGGTGGGAGAAACATCTGGGACTGCATTGCTTGACCTTAGCAGCGCTGAGTCAGGAGGGTGGGAACATCTGGAACTGCATGGCCTGACAGGAGCTGCGCTGAGTTGGGGGTCGGGGGATTATCTGGAAAGGCATTACCCACTGGTGCAGCGTTAGCCAGTAGGTGAGGCGGGGAACATCTGGAACTGTATTCCCTGACCAAAGCAGCACTGAGGCAGGAGGGGAAAGGAGCATATGGAACCGATTTGATTGACCAGTGCATAATGAGCCATGCTGGGGGCTGTGGAACATCTGGTATTTCATTCCCTGACAAGAGAAGTGCTGAGCCACGGGGGAACATCGGGAAATGTATTGCCTGACCCGAGCAAACCTGATCCAGGAGGTGTGCTGGGGAATATCTGGATTTTCATTCCCCGACAGGAGCAGTTCTGAGCCGAGGGGGAAACATCTGGAACTGCATTGCCTATCAAGATCAACGGAGAGCATGGAGTGGAACATCTGGAACTGCATTGCCTGACTAGAGCAACGCCGACACGGGAGGAGGAACATCTAGAATGGCATTGTTTGACTGGAGCAACGCTGTACCAGGAGAGAGGGATTATTTGTAATTGCATTGCCTGACCAGATCAGCGCTGAGGTGGGAGGGGGAAGATCTGGAATGGCTTTGCCTGACAAGAGCAGCGCTGAGTTGGGAGGGCGGGGGAATATATGGAAAGGCATTACCTGACTGGTGCACCGTTAGCCAGTAGGTGAGACAGCAGCAGTGCTGAACAACGGGGAAACATCTGGAACTGCATTCCCTAACCAGAGCAGCGGTGAGCAGGGAGGGGGACTGGGGAACATCTGGTACTACATTTCCTGATCTGAGCAGCGCTGAAGCTGATGGTGGGGGGGGGGGGATGGGAACTTCTGGAATTCTGTTGTCTGACCGGAGCAGCGCTGATCCATGATCGGGGGAACTTCTGCAACTGCATTGCCTGACCAGATCAACACTGAGCCAGGAGGTGTGCTGGGGAACATTTGGACTTTCATTCCCTGATACGAGCAGTTCACAGCCGCGGGGGAACATCTGGACGTGCATTGCCTGACCAGAGCAGCGCTGAGCCAGCGAGGAACATCTGGAATTGATTGATTGATTGGAGTAGCTCTGAGCTAGGAGGGGTGATGGGAAACATCTGGAACTGTATTGCTTGACCAGAGCGGCTCTGTGGCAGGAGGGGGAAGAAACATATGGAACATCATTGCCTGACTTGCGCATACTGAGCCAGGAGGGGTGCTTTGGAACATCTGGAATTTCATTCCCTGGCAAGAGAAGTGCTGAGCCACTGGGGAAACATCGGGAAATGCATTGCCTAACTGGAGAGGAACTGACCAGGGAGGGGATGCTATGGATAATTCGCAATTTAATTCCCTGACAAGATAAGTGCTGAGCCTCGGGGGAACATCTTGAACTGCACTCCCTAACAAGAGCAGCGGTCAGCAGGGATGGGGTTACCTGAAATTACATTGCCTGACCTGAGCAGCACTGAGCCGGGAGGTGACTGGGGAATATCTGGTGCTACATTTCCTGATCTGAGAAGCGCTGATCCTGGTAGGGGGGGGAACATCTGGAACGGCATTGTCTGACCACAGCAGCGCAGATCCAGTATCGTGGGAACACCTGGAACTACATTGCTTGACTGAATCAGCTCTGAGCCAGGAGAGGTTTGGGGAACATCTGTAACAGCATTTACTGACCGGAGCAGCGCTGAGCCAGGAGGGAGGGAACATCTGGAATTGAATTGCCTGATCAGAGCTGCGCTGAGCAAGGAAGGAACATCTGGAACTGCATTGCATGACGAGAGCAGTGCGGAGCTGCGAGGGCATTGGAACATCTGGAATGGCATTGCCTGACCGGAGCAGCGCAGAGCCTTGAGGGAGGGAACAACTGGAACTGCCTTGCCTAACCAGAGCAGCGCTGAGTTGGGGGGTCGGGAGAATATCTGGAAAGGCATTATGTACTGGTGCAGCCTTACCCGTAAGTGAGGTGGGGGAACGTGTAGAACGGTATTGTCAGACCAGCGCAGCGCTGAGACGGGAGGGAATGGAACATCTGGAACTGCATTGCCTGACCAGAGCATCGCTGACCCGGAGTGGTAACATCTGGAACTGCATTGCTTGGCTAGAGCAGCTCTGAGCCAGGTGATGTTTGGGGAACATCTGTAACTGCATTGGCTGACCAGAGCTGCGCTGAGCCAGGTGGGAGCGAACATCTGGAATTGAATTGTCTGATCAGAGCTGCGCTGAGCAAGGAGGGAGGGAACATCTGGAAATGCATTGCATGTCGAGAGCAGCGCTGAGTTGTGGGGTGCAGGGGAACATATGGAACTGCGTTGCCTGACCAGAGCAGTGCTAAGCCGGGAGGGAGGGAACAACTGAAACTGCATTGCCTAACCAGAGGAGCACTGAGCTGGGAGCGTGGTAACATCTGGAACTGCATTGCCTGACTGAAGCAAACTATGAGCTGGTTGGGGTGCAGGGGGACATCTGAAACTGCATTGCCTGACTGAAGAGGCTCTGAGCCTAGAGGGGGATGCTGGTGAACATCTGGAAATGCATTGCCTGACCAGAGCAGCGCTGAGACGGGAAGGGGAACATCTGGAATGTCTTTACCTGATAAGAGCAGCGCTGAGTTGGGAGGGCGGTGGTGTATGTGGAAAGGCATTGTTTGACCAGAGCAGCGCTGTACCAGGTGAGAGTGAACATCTGGAATTCAATTGTCTGACTATAGCAGCGCTGAGCAAGGAGGGAAGGAACATCTGGAACTGCATTGCATGACGAGAGCAGTGCGGAGCTGCGAGGGCATTGGAACATCTGGAATGGCATTGCCTGACCGGAGTAGCGCAGAGCCTTGAGGGAGGGAACAACTGGAACTGCCTTGCCTAACCAGAGCAGCACTGAGTTGGGGGGTCGGGAGAATATCTGGAAAGGCATTATGTACTGGTGCAGCCTTACCCGTAAGTGAGGTGGGGGAACGTGTAGAACGGTATTGTCAGACCAGCGCAGCGCTGAGACGGGAGGGAATGGAACATCTGGAACTGCATTGCCTGACCAGAGCATCGCTGACCCGGAGTGGTAACATCTGGAACTGCATTGCTTGGCTAGAGCAGCTCTGAGCCAGGTGATGTTTGGGGAACATCTGTAACTGCATTGGCTGACCAGAGCTGCGCTGAGCCAGGTGGGAGCGAACATCTGGAATTGAATTGTCTGATCAGAGCTGCGCTGAGCAAGGAGGGAGGGAACATCTGGAAATGCATTGCATGCCGTGAGCAGCGCTGAGTTGTGGGGTGCAGGGGAACATATGGAACTGCGTTGCCTGACCAGAGCAGTGCTAAGCCGGGAGGGAGGGAACAACTGAAACTGCATTGCCTAACCAGAGGGGCACTGAGCTGGGAGCGTGGTAACATCTGGAACTGCATTGCCTGACTGAAGCAAACTATGAGCTGGTTGGGGTGCAGGGGGACATCTGAAACTGCATTGCCTGACTGAAGAGGCTCTGAGCCTAGAGGGGGATGCTGGTGAACATCTGGAAATGCATTGCCTGACCAGAGCAGCGCTGAGACGGGAAGGGGAACATCTGGAATGTCTTTACCTGATAAGAGCAGCGCTGAGTTGGGAGGGCGGTGGTGTATGTGGAAAGGCATTGTTTGACCAGAGCAGCGCTGTACCAGGTGAGAGTGAACATCTGGAATTCAATTGTCTGACTATAGCAGCGCTGAGCAAGGAGGGAGGGCACATCTGGAACTGCATTGCCTGGCAAGAGAAGCGCTGAGATGGGGGGCCGAGGGAATATCTGGAAAGGCAATACGTGACTGTTGCAGCCTTACCCGTAAGTGAGGTGGGGGAACATGTAGAACAGTATTGTCAGACCAGTGCAGCGCTGAGGCGGTAGGGGGTGGAACATCTGAAACTGCATTGCCTGACCAGAGCATCACTGAGACGGAAGGGGGAACATCTGGAATGGTTTTGCCTGACAAGAGCAGCGCTGAGTTGGGAGGGCGGGGCAGGTGAATATCTGGAAAAGCATTACCTGACTGGTGCAGCGTTAGCCAGTAGGTGAAGCGAGGGAATAACTGGAACTGTATTGCCTGACCAGAGCAGCACTGAGGCAGGAGGGGGAAGGAGCATATGGAACCGCATTGACTGACCGGCGCATACTGAGCCAGGCGGGGGGGGCTGGGGTACATCTGGTATTTCATTCCCTGACAAGAGAATTGCTGAGCAACGGGGGAACATCGGGAAATGCATTGCCTGACCAGAGTAGTGGTGAGCAGTGAGGGGGTAAATCGAGAACTGCATTGCCTGACAAGAGCAGCGCTGAGTTGGGAGGGCGGGGCAGGTGAATATCTGGAAAAGCATAACCTGACTGGTGCAGCGTTAGCCAGTAGGTGAAGCGAGGGAATAACTGGAACTGTATTGCCTGACCAGAGCAGCACTGAGGCAGGAGGGGGAAGGAGCATATGGAACCGCATTGACTGACCGGCGCATACTGAGCCAGGCGGGGGGGGGGCTGGGGTACATCTGGTATTTCATTCCCTGACAAGAGAATTGCTGAGCAACGGGGGAACATCGGGAAATGCATTGCCTGACCAGAGTAGTGGTGAGCAGGGAGGGGGTAAATCGAGAACTGCATTGCCTGACCAGAGCAGCGCTGAGCCGGGAAAGGGGCTGGGAAAATTTGGAACTGCATTGCCTAACTGGAGAGGCACTGATCAGGGAGGGGATGCTGGGGATCATCCGCAATTTCATTCCCTGACAGGAGAAGTGCTGAGCCGCGGGGGAACATCTGGAACTGCATTCCCAAACAAGAGCAGCAGTCAGCAGGGAGAGGGAATATCGGGAATTACATTGCCTGACCTGAGCAGCACTGAGCCGGGAGGTGACTGGGGAACATCTGGTATTACACTTCCTGATCTGAGGAAAGCTGATCTTGGTGGGAGAAACATCTGGGACTGCATTGCTTGACCTTAGCAGCGCTGAGTCAGGAGGGTGGGAACATCTGGAACTGCATGGCCTGACAGGAGCTGCGCTGAGTTGGGGGTCGGGGGAATATCTGGAAAGGCATTACCCACTGGTGCAGCGTTAGCCAGTAGGTGAGGTGGGGAACATCTGGAACTGTATTCCCTGACCAAAGCAGCACTGAGGCAGGAGGGGAAAGGAGCATATGGAACCGATTTGATTGACCGGCGCATAATGAGCCATGCTGGGGGCTGTGGAACATCTGGTATTTCATTCCCTGACAAGAGAAGTGCTGAGCCACGGGGGAACATCGGGAAATGTATTGCATGACCCGAGCAAACCTGATCCAGGAGGTGTGCTGGGGAATATCTGGATTTTCATTCCCCGACAGGAGCAGTTCTGAGCCGAGGGGGAAACATCTGGAACTGCATTGCCTATCAAGATCAACGGAGAGCAGGGAGTGGAACATCTGGAACTGCATTGCCTGACTAGAGCAACGCCGACACGGGAGGAGGAACATCTAGAATGGCATTGTTTGACTGGAGCAACGCTGTACCAGGAGAGAGGGATTATTTGTAATTGCATTGCCTGACCAGATCAGCGCTGAGGTGGGAGGGGGAAGATCTGGAATGGCTTTGCCTGACAAGAGCAGCGCTGAGTTGGGAGGGCGGGTGAATATATGGAAAGGCATTACCTGACTAGTGCACCGTTAGCCAGTAGGTGAGACAGCAGCAGTGCTGAACAACGGGGAAACATCTGGAACTGCATTCCCTAACCAGAGCAGCGGTGAGCAGGGAGGGGGACTGGGGAACATCTGGTACTACATTTCCTGATCTGAGCAGCGCTGAAGCTGATGGTGGGGGGTGGGGGGGATGGGAACTTCTGTAATTCTGTTGTCTGACCGGAGCAGCTCTGATCCAGGATCGGGGGATCTTCTGCAACTGCATTGCCTGACCAGATCAACACTGAGCCAGGAGGTGTGCTGGGGAACATTTGGAATTTCATTCTCTGATACGAGCAGTTCACAGCCGCGGGGGAACATCTGGACGTGCATTGCCTGACCAGAGCAGTGCTGAGCCAGGAGCGAACATCTGGAACTGCATTGATTGACTGGAGTAGCTCTGAGGCGAGGGTGCTGCAGAACATCTAGAACATAGTGTCTGACCAGAGCAGCGCTGAACCATGAGAGAGGGAACATTTGGAATTGCATTAATTGGCCAGATCAGCGCAGTGGTGGGAGGGGGAACATCTGGAATTGGTTTGCCTGACAAGAGCAGCGCGGAGTTGAGAGGGCGGGGGAATATATGGAAAGGCATTACCTGATTGGTGCACCGTTAGCTGGTAGGTGAGGCGGGGGATCATCTGGAACTGCATTGCCTGACCGCCGCATACTGAGCCAGGAGGGGGCTGGGGAACATCTGGAATTTCATTCACTGGCAAAAGCAGTTCTGAGCCGCGGGGGAAACATCTGGAACTGCATTGCCGAACCAGATCAACGGACAGCATGTACGTGGAACATTTGGAATTGCATTGCCTGACCACAGCAGCGCTGTGTCGGGAGGGGGAGCATCTGGAATGGCTTTGCCTGACAAGAGCAGAGCTGAGTTGGGAGGGCGGGGGAATATATGGAAAGGCATTGTTTGACCAGAGCAGTGCTGTACCAGGAGAGAGTGAACATCTGGAAGTTCATTGCCTGACCAGAGCAGCGCTGAGCCAGCGAGGAACATCTGGAATTGATTGATTGATTGGAGTAGCTCTGAGCTAGGAGGGGTGATGGGAAACATCTGGAACTGTATTGCTTGACCAGAGCGGCACTGTGGCAGGAGGGGGAAGAAACATATGGAACATCATTGCCTGACTTGCGCATACTGAGCCAGGAGGGGTGCTTTGGAACATCTGGAATTTCATTCCCTGGCAAGAGAAGTGCTGAGCCACTGGGGAAACATCGGGAAATGCATTGCCTAACTGGAGAGGAACTGACCAGGGAGGGGATGCTATGGATAATTCGCAATTTAATTCCCTGACAAGATAAGTGCTGAGCCTCGGGGGAACATCTTGAACTGCACTCCCTAACAAGAGCAGCGGTCAGCAGGGATGGGGTTACCTGAAATTACATTGCCTGACCTGAGCAGCACTGAGCCGGGAGGTGACTGGGGAATATCTGGTGCTACATTTCCTGATCTGAGAAGCGCTGATCCTGGTAGGGGGGGAAACATCTGGAACGGCATTGTCTGACCACAGCAGCGCAGATCCAGTATCGTGGGAACACCTGGAACTACATTGCTTGACTGAATCAGCTCTGAGCCAGGAGAGGTTTGGGAAACATCTGTAACAGCATTTACTGACCGGAGCAGCGCTGAGCCAGGAGGGAGAGAACATCTGGAATTGAATTGCCTGATCAGAGCTGCGCTGAGCAAGGAGGGAAGGAACATCTGGAACTGCATTGCATGACGAGAGCAGTGCTGTTGCGAGGGCATTGGAACATCTGGAACTGCATTGCCTGACCAGAGCATCGCTGACCCGGAGTGGTAACATCTGGAACTACATTGCTTGACTGGAGCAGCTCTGAGCCAGGGGATGTTTGGGGAACATCTGTAACTGCATTGGCTGACCAGAGCTGCGCTGAGCCAGGTGGGAGTGGAACATCTGGAATTGAATTGCCTGATCAGAGCTGCGCTGAGCAAGGAGGGTGGGAACATCTGGAAATGCATTGCATGGCGAGAGCAGCGCTGAGTTGGGGGGTGCAGGGGAACATATGGAACTGCGTTGCCTGACCAGAGCAGTGCTAAGCCGGGAGGGAGGGAACAACTGAAACTGCATTGCCTAACCAGAGGAGCACTGAGCTGGGAGCGTGGTAACATCTGGAACTGCATTGCCTGACTGAAGCAAACTGTGAGCTGGTTGGGGTGCAGTGGGACATCTGAAACTGCATTGCCTGACTGAAGAGGCTCTGAGCCTAGAGGGGATGCTGGTGAACATCTGGAAATGCATTGCCTGACCAGAGCAGCGCTGAGTTGGGAGGGTGGTGGTGTATGTGGAAAAGCATTGTTTGACCAGAGCAGCGCTGTACCAGGTGAGAGTGAACATCTGGAATTCAATTGTCTGACTATAGCAGCGCTGAGCAAGGAGGGAGGGCACATCTGGAACTGCATTGCCTGGCAAGAGAAACGCTGAGATGGGGGGCCGTGGGATTATCTGGAAAGGCAATACGTGACTGTTGCAGCCTTACCCGTAAGTGAGGTGGGGGAACATGTAGAACAGTATTGTCAGACCAGCGCAGCGCTGAGGCGGGAGGGGGTGGAACATCTGAAACTGCATTGCCTGACCAGAGCAGCGCTGAGCCGGGAGAGGGGCTGGGAAATTTGGAACTGCATTGCCTAACTGGAGAGGCACTCAGCAGGGAGGGGATGCTGGAAATGCATTGCCTGACCAGAGCATCGTTGAGACGGAAGGGGGAACATCTGGAATGGCTTTGCCTGACAAGAGCAGCGCTGAGTTGGGAGGGCGTGGCAGGGGAATATCTCGAAAGGCATTGCCTGACTGGTGCAGCGTTAGCCAGTAGGTGAGGCGGGGGAACATCTGCAACTGTATTGCCTGACCAGAGCAGCGTTGAGGAGGGAGGGGAGGAACATCTGGAACTGCATTGCCTGACCGGAGCAACCCTGAACAAATAGGTATGCTGGGGAACATCTGGAATTTCATTCACTTACAAGATCAGTTCTGAGCCGCGGGGGAAACATCTGAAACTGCATTACCGAACCAGATCAACGGACAGCAGGAAGGGGGAACATCTGGACTTGCATCTCCTGACCAGAGCAGCGCTGAGCCGGGAGAGGGGCTGGGAACGTCTGGAGCTGCATCGCCTAACTGGAGAGGCAATGAGCAGGGAGGGGATGCTGGGGATCTTTCGCAATTTCATTCCCTGACAGGAGAAGTGCTGAGACGCGGGGGAACATCTGGAACTGCATTGCCTAACAAGAGCGGCGGTGAGCAGGGAGGGGAACTATCTGGAATTACATTGCCTGACCTGAGCAGCACTGAGCCGGGAGGAGACTGGGGAACATCTGGTGAACATTTCCTGATCTGAGTAGCGCTGATCCTGGTGTGGGGTGGGGTGGGGGACGTCTGGAACTGCTTTGTCTGACTGGAGCAGCGCTAAACCAGGGCAGACGACACCTTTGGAATTGAATTGCCTGACCAGATCTGCGCTGATTCGGGAGGGGGAACATCTGGAACTGTATTGTCTGACTACAGCAGCGCTGATCCAGCATCGGACGAACATCTGGAACTGCATTGCTTGACTGGAGCAGCTCTGAGCAACGAGAGGTCTGGAGAACATCTGGAACTACATTGTCTGAGAGGAGCAGCGCTGAGTCGGGAGGGATGGAACAACTGGAACTGCATTGCCCGAGTGAAGCAGCTGTCAGCTGGGAGTGGGCAGGGCGACATCTGGAATTGAATTTCCTGACCAGAGCAGCGCCGAGACGAGTGGGGAACATCGGGACCTGCATTGCCTGACAAGAGCAGCTCTGAGTTGGGATGTCGGCGGAATATCTGGAAAGGCATTACCTGACTGGTGCAGCCTTACCTTTAAGTGAGGTAGAGGAAAATGTAGAACGGTATTGTCAGAGCAGCCCCTTCCTGCTGTCCGTTGATCTGGTTCGGTAATGCAGCGCTGAGGCGGGAGGGGGTGGAACATCTGGAACTGAATTGCCTGACCAAAGCATCGCTGAGCCGGGAGCGGTAACATGTGGAAATTCATTGCTTGAATGAAGCAGCTCTGAGCCAGGAGAGGTTTGGGGAACATCTGTAACTGCATTGGCTGACTGGACCACCGCTGAGCCAGGAGGGAGGGAACAAGTGGAATTGCATTGCCTGACCAGAGCAGCTGTGAGCTGGGAGTGGGCAGGGCGACATCTGAAACTGCATTACCTGAATGGAGAGGCTCTGAGCCGGGATGGGGTGCTGGTGAACATCTGGAACTACATTGCCTGACCAGAGTAGCACTGAGGCGGGAGGAGGAACATCGGAAATGGCTTTGCCTGAGAAGAGAAGCGCTGAGCTGTGGGGGGTGGGGGGCGTCTGGTGAATATATGGAAAGGCTTTACCTGACTGGTGCACCGTTAGCTGGTAGGTGAGGCGGGGGAACATCTGGAACTGTATTGCCTGACCAGAGCAGCGCTGAGGAGGGAAGGGGAGGAACATCAGGAACTGCATTGACTGACCAGAGCAACCCTGAACAAGTAGGTGTGCTGGGGCATATCTGGAATTTCATTCACTGACAAGAGCAATTCTGAGCCGGGGGAAACATATGACACTGCATTGCCGAACCAGATCAACGGACAGCAGGCAGGGGAATCTTCTGGAATTGCATTGCCTGACCAGAGCAGTGCTGAGCCGGGAGAGGGGCTGGGGAACATCTGGAACTGTATGACCTGACCTGAGCTGTGCTGAGTTGGGAGGGGGAACATCTGGAATGTCTTTGCCTGACAAGAGCAGCGCTGAGCTGTGAGGGCGGGAGAATATATTGAAAGGAATTGTTTGACCGGAGCAGCGCTGTACCAGGAGAGAGTGAACATCTGGAAGTTCATTACCTGACCAGAGCAGCGCTGAGCCAGCGAGGAACATCTGGAACTGCATAGATTGACCGGAGTAGCTCCTAGCTCAGAGGGGGGCTGGGGAACATCTGGTACTGTATTGCTTGACCAGAGCTGCACTGAGGCAAGAGTAAAAGGAACATATGGAACCGCATTGCCTGACCGACGCATACTGAGCCAGGAGGTGTGCTAGGAACATCTGGAATTTCATTCCCTGTCAAGAGGTACTGAGCCACGGGGGAAACATCTGGAACTGCATTGCCTAACAAGAGCAGCGGTGAGCAGGGAGGGGAACTCTCTGGAATTACATTGCCTGACCTGAGCAGCACTGAGCCGGGAGGTGACTGGGGAACATCTGGTGCACATTTCCTTATCTGAGCAGCGCTGATCCTGGTGTGTGTGTGTGTGGGGGGGGGGGGCGTCTGGTACTGCGTTGTCTGACTGGAGCAGCGCTGAACCAGGGCAGAGGAAACATTTGGAATTGAATTGCCTGACCAGAGCTGCGCTGATTCAGGAGGGGGGACATCTGGAACTGCATTGTCTGACTACAGCAGCGCTGATCCAGCATCGGACGAACATCTGGAACTGTATTGCTTGACTGGAGCAGCTCTGAGCAACGAGAGGTCTGGAGAACATCTGCAACTGCATTACCTGAGAGGGCAGCGCTGTCGTGAGGGAGGGAACATCTGGAACTGCATTGCCCGAGTGAAGCAGCTGTCAGCTGGGAGTGGGCAGGGCGACATCTGGAATTGAATTTCCTGACCAGAGCAGCGCCGAGACGAGGGGGGAGCATCGGGACCTGCATTGCCTGACAAGAGCAGCGCTGAGTTGGGGTGTCGGCGGAATATCTGGAAAGGCATTACCTGACTGGTGCAGCCTTACCTGTAAGTGAGGTGGGGGAACATGTAGAACGGTATTGTCAGAGCAGCGCAGCGCTGAGGCGGGAGGGGGTGGAACATCTGGAACTGAATTGCCTGACTGGAGCAGGTCTGAGCCAGGAGAGGTTGTGGAACATCTGTAATTGCATTGGCTGACCAATGCAAACTGCATTACCTGACTGGAGAGGCTCTGAGCCGGGAGGTGGTCCTGGTGAACAACTGGAACTGCATTGCCCGACCAGAGCAGCCCTGAGGCAGGATGAGGAACATTCTGAAATGGCATTACCTGACAAGAGCTGCGCTGAGCTGGGGGGGGGGGGAAGATAAGGAAAGGGATTACCCGACTGGTGCAGCGTTAGCCAGTATGTGATGTGGGGGAACATCTGGAACTGTATTGCCTGACCAGAGCAGCACTGAGGCAGGAGGGGGAAGGAACATATGGAACCGCATTGCCTGACCGGCCAATACTGAGACAGGAGGGGGGGCTGGAAAACATCTGGAATTTCATTCACTGACAAGAGCAGTTCTGAGCCGCGAGGAAACATCTGGAACTGCAATGCCGAACCAGATCAACGGACAGCAGGCAGGGGGAATATCAAGAATTGCATCGCCTGACCAGAGAATCGCTGAGCCGGGAGAGGGGCTGGGAAAATCAGGAATTGCATCGCCTAACTGGAGAGGCAATGAGCAGGGAGGGGATGCTGGGGATCTTTCGCAATTTCATTCCCTGACAGGAGAAGTGCTGAGCCGCGGGGGAACATCTGGAACTGCATTGCCTAAAATGAGCGGTGGTGAGCAGGGAGGGGAACTATCTGGAATTACATTGCCTGACCTGAGCAGCACTGAGCCGGAAGGAAACTGGGGAACATCTGGTGCACATTTCCTGATATGAGCAGCGCTGATCCTGGTGTGGGGGGTGGACGTCTGGAACTGCTTTGTCTGACTGGAGCAGCGCTGAAGCAGGGCAGAGGAAACATTTGGAATTGAATTGCCTGACCAGAGCTGCGCTGATTCGGGATGGGGGACATCTGGAACTGCATTGTCTGACTACAGCAGCGCTGATCCAGCATCGGGGGAACATCTGGAATTGCATTGCCTGACTGAAGCAGCTGTCAGCTGGGAGGGGGCAGGGGGACATCTGAAACTGCATTGCCTGACTAGAGAGGCACTGAGCAGGGTGGGGGTGCTGGTGAACATCTGGAACTGCATTGCCTGACCACAGCATCGCTGATGTGGGAGGGCATGAACATCTGGAACTGCATTGCTTGACTGGAGAAGCTCTGAGCCAGGAGGTTTGGGGAACATCTGTAACTGCATTGGCTGACAAGAGCAGCGCTGAGCCAGGAGGGAAGTAACAACTGGAACTGCATTGCCTGACCAGAGCAGCGCTGAGGCGGGAGGAGGAACATCAGAAATGGCTTTCCCTGAGAAGAGCGGCGCTGAGCAGGGAGGGGAACTATCTGGAATTACATTGCCTGACCTGAGCAGCACTGAGCCGGGAGGAGACTGGGGAACATCTGGTGAACAGTTCCTGATCTGAGTAGCGCTGATCCTGGTGTGGAGTGGTGGGGGGACGTCTGGAACTGCTTTGTCTGACTGGAGCAGCGCTGAACCAGGGCAGAGGAAACATTTGGAATTGAATTGCCTGACCAGAGCTGCGCTGATTCGGGAGGGGGAACATCTGGAACGGCATTGCTTGACTGGAGCAGCTCTGAGCCAGGAGAGGTCTGGAGAACATCTGGAACTACTTTGCCTGACAGGAGCAGCGCTGAGCCGGGAGGGAGGGAACATCTGGAACTGCATTGACTGACTGAAGCAGCTGTAAGCTGGGAGGGGGCAGGGGGCATCTGAAACTGCATTGCCTGACTGGAGAGGCTCTGAGCAGGTAGGGGGCTGGTGAACATCTGGAACTGCATTGCCTGACCAGAGCAGCGCTGAGGTGGGAGGGGAGGGAGATCTGGAACTGCATTGCTTGACTGGAGCAGCTCTGAGGCAGGAGAGGTTTGGGGAACATCTGTAACTGCATTGGCTGACCGGAGCAGCGCTGAGCCGGGAGGGAGGGAACATCTGGAACTGCATTGCCTGACTGAAGCAGCTGTAAGCTGGGAGGGGGCAGGGGGCATCTGAAACTGCATTGCCTGACTGGAGAGGCTCTGAGCCGGGAGGGTGTGCTGGTGAACATCTGGAACTGCATTGCCTGACCAGAGCAGCGCTGAGGCGGGAGGAGGAACATCAGAAATGGCTTTGCCTAACCAGAGCAGCGCTGAGCTGGGGTGGGGGGGGGGAGGCTGGGGAAAACACGGAAAGGCTTTACCTGACTGGTGCACCGTTAGCTGGTAGGTGAGGCGGGGGATCATCTGCAACTGTATTGCCTGACCAGAGCAGCGCTGAGGAGGGAGGGGGAGGAACATCTGGAACTGCATTGACTGACCGGAGCAACCCTGAACAAGTAGGTGTGCTGGGGAACATCTGGAATTTCATTCACTTACAAGATCAGTTCTGAGCCGCGGGGGAAACATCTGAAACTGCATTACCGAACCAGATCAACGGACAGCAGGCAGGGGGAACATCTGGACTTGCATCTCCTGACCAGAGCAGCGCTGAGCCGGGAGAGGGGCTGGGAAAATCTGGAACTGCACCACCTAACTGGAGAGGCAATGAGCAGGGAGGGGATGCTGGGGATCATTCGCAATTTCATTCCCTGACATGAGAAGTGCTGAGCCGTGGGGGAACATCTGGAACTGCATTGCCTAACAAGAGCGGTGGTGAGCAGGGAGGAGAACTATCTGGAATTACATTGCCTGACCTGAGCAGCACTGAGCCGGGAGGAGACTGGGGAACATCTGGTGAACAGTTCCTGATCTGAGTAGCGCTGATCCTGGTGTGGGGTGGGGGGAGGGAACGTCTGGAACTGCTTTGTCTGACTGGAGCAGCGCTGATCCAGCATCGGACGAACATCTGGAACTGCATTGCTTGACTGGAGCAGCTCTGAGCAAGTAGAGGTATTGAGAACATCTGGAACTGCATTGCCTGAGAGGAGCAGCGCTGAGTTGGGAGGGAAGGAACATCTGGAACTGCATTGCCTGAGTGAAGAAGCTGTCAGCTGGGAGTGGGCAGGGCGACATCTGGAATTGAATTTCCTGACCAGAGCAGCGCCGAGACGAGTGGGGAACATCGGGACCTGCATTGCCTGACAAGAGCAGCACTGAGTTGGGGTGTCGGTGGAATATCTGGAAAGGCATTACCTGACTGGTGCAGCCTTACTTGTAAGTGAGGTAGGGGAACATGTAGAACGGTATTGTCAGACCAGCGCAGCGCTGAGGCGGAAGGGGGTGGAACATCTGGAACTAAATTGCCTGACCAGAGCATCGCTGAGCCGGGAGCGGTAACATGTGGAAATGGATTGCTTGAATGAAGCAACTCTGAGCCAGGAGAGGTTTGGGGAACATCTGTAACTGCATTGTCTGATTGGAGCAGCGCTGAGCCAGCAGGGAGGGAACAAGTGGAATTGCATTGCCTGACCATAGCAGCTGTGAGCTGGGAGTGGGCAGGTCGACATCTGAAACTGCATTACCTGAATTGAGAGGCTCTGAGCGGGGATGGGGTGCTGGTGAACATCTGGAACTGCAATGCCTGACCAGAGCAGCGCTGAGCTGGGGGGGGGGGTCTGGGGAATATATGGAAAGGCTTTACCTGACTGGTGCACCGTTAGCTGGTAGGTGAGGCGGGGGATCATCTGGAACTGTATTGCCTGACCAGAGCAGAGCTGAGGAGGGAGGGGGACGAACATCTGGAACTGCATTGACTGACCAGAGCAACCTGAACAAGTAGGTGTGCTGGGGAACATCTGGAATTTCATTCACTGACAAGAGCAGTTCTGAGCCGCGGGGGAAACATCTGAAACTGCATTACCGAACCAGATCAACGGACAGCAGGTAGGGGAAACATCTGGAAATGCATTGCCTGACCAGAGCAGTGCTGAGCCGGAAGAACGGCTGTGGAACATCTGGATCTGTATGGCCTGACTGGAGCTGCGCTGAGACGGGAGGGGGGTACATCTGGAATGGCTTTCCCTGACAAGAGCAGCGCTGAGTTGGGAGGGCTGGGGAATATATGGAAAGGCATTGTTTGACCGGAGCAGCGCTGTACCAGGAGAGAGTGAACATCTGGAAGTACATTGCCTGACCAGAGCAGCGCTGAGCCAGCGAGGAACATCTGCAACTGCATAGATTGACCGGAGTAGCTCTGAGCTAGGAGGGGGCTGGGGAACATCTGGAATGTATTGCTTGACCAGAGCTGCACTGAGGCAGGAGTAAAAGGAACATATGGAACCGCATTGCCTGACCGACGCATACTGAGCCAGGAGGTGTGCTGGGGAACATCTGGAATTTCATTCCCTGTCAAGAGGTGCTGAGCCACGGGGGAAACATCTAGAACTGCATTGCCCAACAAGAGCAGCGGTGAGCAGGGAGGGGAACTATCTGGAATTACATTGCCTGACCTGAGCAGCACTGAGCCGGAAGGTGACTGGGGAACATCTGGTGCTACATTTCCTTATCTGAGCAGCGCTGATCCTGGTGTGTGTGGTGGGGTGGGGGGGGGGCGTCTGGAACTGCGTTGTCTGACTGAAGCAGCGCTGAACCAGGGCAGAGGAAACATTTGGAATTGAATTGCCTGACCAGAGCTGCGCTGATTCGGGAGGGGGAACATCTGGAACTGCATTGTCTGACTACAGCAGCGCTGATCCAGCATCGGGGGAACATCTGGAACTGCATTGCCTGACCAGAGCAACCCTGAACAAGTAGGTGTGCTGGGGAACATCTGGAATTTCATTCACTTACAAGATCAGTTCTGAGCCGCGGGGGAAACATCTGAAACTGCATTACCGAACCAGATCAATGGACAGCAGGCAGGGGGAACATCTGGACTTACATCTCCTGACCAGAGCAGCGCTGAGCTGGGAGAGTGGCTGGGAAAATTTAGAACTGCATCGCCTAACAGGAGAGGCAATGAGCAGGGAGGGGATGCTGGGGATCATTCGCAATTTCATTCCCTGACAGGAGAAGTGCTGAGCCGCGCTGGAACATCTGGAACTGCATTGCCTAACAAGAGCGGTGGTGAGCAGGGAGGGGAACTATCTGGAATTACATTGCCTGACCTGAGCAGCACTGAGCCGGGAGGAGACTGGGGAACATCTGGTGAACAGTTCCTGATCTGAGTAGCGCTGATCCTGGTGGTGGGGGGGGGGGGTGTGGGGTGGGCGGGGGGAACGTCTGGAACTGCTTTGTCTGACTGGAGCAGCGCTGAACCAGGGCAGAGGAAACATTTGGAATTGAATTGCCTGACCAGAGCTGCGTTGATTCGGGAGGGGGAACATCAGGAACTGCATTGTCTGACTGCAGCAGCGCTGATCCTGCATCGGACGAACATCTGGAACTGCATTGCTTGACTGGAGCAGCTCTGAGCCAGGGGATGTTTGGGGAACATCTGTAACTGCATTGGCTGACCAGAGCAGCGCTGAGCCTGGAGGGAGCGAACATCTGGAATTGAATTGCCTGATCAGAGCTGCGCTGAGCAAGGAGGGAGGGGACATCTGGAAATGCATTTCATGGCGAGAGCAGCGCTGAGTTGGGGGGTGCAGGGGAAAATATGAAACTGCGTTGCTTGACCAGAGCACCGCTAAGCCGGGAGGGAGGGAACAACTGAAACTGCATTGCCTAACCAGAGCAGCACTGAGCTGGGAGCTTGGTATCATCTAGAACTGCATTGCCTGACTGAAGCAAACTGTGAGCTGGGTGGGGTGAGGGGGTCATATGAAACTGCATTGCCTGACTGAAGAGGCTCTGAGCCTAGAGGGGATGCTGGTGAACATCTGGAACTGCATTTCCTGACCAGAGCAGCGCTGAGACGGGAAGGGGAACATCTGGAATGTCTTAACCTGACAAGAGCAGCGCTGAGTTGGGATGGCGGGTGTGTATTTGGAAAGACATTGTTTGACCAGAGCAGCGCTGTACCGGGTGAGAGTGAGCTTCTGGAATCCAATTGTCTGACTATAGCAGCGCTGAGCAAGGAGGGAGGGCACTTCTGGAACTGCATTGCCTGGCAAGAGAAGCTCTGCGATGGGGGGCCGGGGGAATATCTGGAAAGGCAATACATGACCGGTGCAGCCTTACCCGTAAGTGAGGTGGGGGAACATGTAGAACAGTATTGTCAGACCAGTGCAGCGCTGAGGCGGGAGGGTGTGGAACATCTGAAACTGCATTGCCTGACCAGAGCATCGCTGAGACGGAAGGAGGAACATCTGGAATGGTTTTGCCTGACAAGAGCAGCGCTGAGTTGGGAGGGCGGGGCAGGTGAATATCTGGAAAGGCATATCCTGACTGGTGCAGCGTTAGCCAGTAGGTGAGGCGGGGGAATATCTGGAACTGTATTGCCTGACCAGAGCAGCACTGAGGCAGGAGGGCGAAGGAGCATATGGAACCAATTTGCCTGACCGGCGCATACTGAGCCAGGAGGGGGACTGGGGAACATCTGGTATTTCATTCCCTGACAAGAGAAGTGCTGAGCCACGGTGGAACATCGGGAAATGCATTGCCTGACCAGAGCAGCGCTGAGGAGGGAGGGGGAGGAACATCTAGAACTGAATTGCCTGACCGGAGCAACCCTGAACAAGTAGGTGTGCTGGGGAACATCTGGAATTTCATTCACTTACAAGATCAGTCTGAGCCGCGGGGAAACATCTGAAACTGCATTACCGAACCAGATCAATGGACAGCAGGCAGGGGGAACATCTGGACTTGTATCTCCTGACGAGAGCAGCCCTGAGCCGGGAGAGTGGCTGGGAAAGTCTGGAACTGCATCGCCTAACTGGAGAGGCAATGAGCAGGGAGGGGAAGCTAGGGATCATTCGCAATTTCATTCCCTGACAGGAGAAGTGCTGAGCCGCGCTGGAACATCTGGAACTGCATTGCCTAACAAGAGCGGTGGTGAGCAGGGAGGGGAACTATCTGGAATTACATTGCCTGACCTGAGCAGCACTGAGCCGGGAGGAGACTGGGGAACATCTGGTGAACAGTTCCTGATCTGAGTAGTGCTGATCCTGGTGGGGGGGGGGGTGGGGGGGGACGTCTGGAACTGCTTTGTCTGACTGGAGCAGCGCTGAACCAAGGCAGAGGAAACATTTGGAATTGAATTGCCTGACCAGAGCTGCGCTGATTCGGGAGGGGTAACATCAGGAACTGCATTGTCTGACTGCAGCAGCTCTGAGCCAGGGGATGTTTGGGGAACATCTGTAACTGCATTGGCTGACCAGAGCAGCGCTGAGCCAGGAGGGAGCGAACATCTGGAATTGAATTGCCTGATCAGAGCTGCGCTGAGCAAGGAGGGAGGGGACATCTGGAAATGCATTTCATGGCGAGAGCAGCGCTGAGTTGGGGGGTGCAGGAGAACATATGAAACTGCGTTGCTTGACCAGAGCAGCGCTAAGCCGGGAGGGAGGGAACAACTGAAATTGCATTGCCTAACCAGAGCACCACTGAGCTGGGAGCTTGGTATCATCTAGAACTGCATTGCCTGACTGAAGCAAACTGTGAGCTGGGTGGGGTGAGGGGGACATATGAAACTGCATTGCCTGACTGAAGAGCTCTGAGCCTAGAGGGGATGCTGGTGAACATCTGGAACTGCATTTCCTGACCAGAGCAGCGCTGAGACGGGAAGGGGAACATCTGGAATGTCTTAACCTGACAAGAGCAGCGCTGAGTTGGGAGGGCGGGGGTGTATGTGGAAAGACATTGTTTGACCAGAGCAGCGCTGTACCAGGTGAGAGTGAACATCTGGAATCCAATTGTCTGACTATAGCAGCGCTGAGCAAGGAGGGAGGGCACATCTGGAACTGCATTGCCTGGCAAGAGAAGCGCTGCGATGGGGGGCCGGGGAAATATCTAAAGGCAATACATGACTGGTGCAGCCTTACCCGTAAGTGAGGTGGGGGAACATGTAGAACAGTATTGTCAGACCAGTGCAGCACTGAGGCGGGAGGGGGTGGAACATCTAAAACTGCATTGCCTGACCAGAGCATCGCTGAGACGGAAGGGGGAACATCTGGAATGGTTTTGCCTGACAAGAACAGCGCTGAGTTGGGAAGGCGGGGCAGATGAATATCTGGAAAGGCATTGCCTGACTGGTGCAGCGTTACCCAGTAGGCGAGGCGTGGAACATCTGGAACTGTATTGCCTGACCAGAGCAGCACTGAGGCAGGAGGGGGAAAGAACATATGGGACCGCATTGCCTTACCGGCGCATACTGTGCCAGAAGGGAAGCTGGGGAATATCTGGAATTTCATTCCCTGATAAGAAAAGTGCTGGGCTATGGGGGAACATCAGGAAATGCATTGCCTGACCGGAGCAGCGGTGAGCAGGGAGGGGGTACATCGAGAACTGTATCGCCTGACCAGAGCAGCGCTGAGCCGGGAGAGGGGCTGGGAAAATCTGGAACTGCATTGCCTAACTGGAGAGGCACTCAGCAGCGAGGGGATGCTGGGGATCATCCGCAATTTCTTTCCCTGACAGGAGAAGTGCCGAGCCGCGGGGCAACATCTGGAACTGCATTCCCTAACTAGAGCAGCGGTGAGCAGGGAGGGGGACTATCTGGAATTACATTGCCTGACCTGAGCAGCACTGAGCGTGAGGGGGGATTATCTGGAACTGCATTGCCTGAACAGAGCAGCGCTGAGATGGGAGGGGGCCTGGAGAACATCTGGAATTACATTACCTGACCGCAGCAGCGCAGAGACAGGTGGGGGGTGGGGGAACATCTGAAACTGCATTACCTGACAAGAGCAGTCTTGACCCGGGGGGGGGTGTGGGGTGGTGCGATCATCTGGAACTGCACTACTTGACCGGAGCTGCACTAATCCGGGAGGCGGGCTGTGAAACATCTGGAACTGCATTATCTGACCAGAGCAGTGCTGTGCTGGGGTAAACATCTGGAACTGCTTTGCCTGCGGTGTAGCGCTGCGCCAGGAGGGGGAGGGAGAACAACTGGAACAGCATTACCTGACAAGAGCAGTGCTGAGCCGGAAGGGGGAACATCTGAAGCTGCATTACCTGACAAGAGCAGTGCTGAGCCGGGGGTGGGGGTACATCTGGAACTGCATTGCTTGACTGGAGCTGCACTAAGCCGGGAGGGGGGCTAGGAAACAACTGGTACTGCATTTCCTGACCTGAGCAGTGCTGAGCCTGGTGGGGTGGAACTCATCTGGAACTGCATTGCCTGACCAGAGTAGTGCTGAGTGGGGATGGGGGAGTGGGGAAACATCTGGAACTGAACTGCCTCTCGGGAGCATTGCTGAGCCAGTAGGGGAGAGCAACAACTGGAACTGCATTAACTGAACAGAGCAGCCCTGAGCCGGTAGGGGGGAGGAACATCTCGAACTGCGTTGTCTGACTGGAGCTGCGTTGAGCCGGGAGGGGGAGGGGAACAGCTATAACTGAATTACCTGACTGGTCTGCACTGAGCCAGGAGGGGGTGCTCACATCTGGAACTACATTGCCTGGCCGGAGAAGCATTGCGAAAGGAGAGGGAACATCTGGAACTGCATTGCCTGACCAGAGCAGCACTGAGTAAAGAGAGAGGGAACATCTGGACTTGCATTGCCTGACCAGAACAGCACCTAACCGGGAGCGGGTAACATCTGTAACTGCATTGCCTGAACAGAGCAGTGCTGACCTGGGAGGGGGCCTGGGGAACATCTGGAACTGCATTATCTGACCAGAGCAGTGCTGTGCTGGGAGAAACATCTGGAACTGCTTTGCCTGCGGAATAGCGCTGAGCAAGGAGGGGGAGGGTGAACATCTGGAACAGCATTACCTGACAAGAGCAGTGCTGATCCGGGGGAACATCTGGAACTGCTTTGCCTAACCAGAGCAGCGCTGAGTGGAAGGGAGAACATCTAGAATTGCATTCACTAAACGGAGCATCTGTGAGCCCGGAGGGGGTTGGAAGGAACATCTAGAACAGCATTAACTGAACAAAGCAGCGCTGAGCCGGGAGGTGGTGCTGGGCAATATCTGGAAATGCATTGCCTGAGCGGAACAGTGATGAGCCGGGAAATGAGGACAAGAGCATTGCTTAGCCAGGGTGAGCATCTGGACCTCCTTTGCCCAACCAGAGCAGCGCTGAGCGTGAGGGGGGATCATCTGGGACTGCATTGCCTGAACAGAGCAGCGCTGACCTGGGAGGGGGCCTGGGAAACATTTGAAACTCCATTATCTGACCAGAGCAGCGCTGAATCAGGAGGGGGAAGGGGAACATCTGAAACTGCATTACCAGACAAGAGCAGTGATGAGCCAGGGGGGGATATCTGGAACTGCATTGCTTGACCGGAGCAGCACTAAGCAAGGAGGGGGGCTGGTAAACATTTGGTACTGCATTTCCTGACCTGAACAGCGCTGAGCTTGGTGGGTGGAACACATCTGGAACTGCATTGGCTCACTGGAGCAGCGCTAAGCCAGGAGAGAGGGAACCTCTGGACTTACATTGCCTGACCAGAGCAGCGCTGAGCCGGGAGAGGGGAACATCTGGAACTGCATTTCCTGACAAGAGAAGCGCTGAGCTGGGGGGTATGGAGCATCTGGAAAGGCATTACCTGACCGGTGCAGCACTATGCTGGGAGGTGAGGCGAGAGAACATCTGGAATGCCATTTCCTAATTGGTGCAGCACTGAACCAGGAGGAGGGAGGAACATCTGGAACTGCATTTCCTGACCGTATCAACCCTGAGCCAGGGGGGCAGACATCGGGAAATGCATTGCCTGACCAGAGCAGCGCTTAGCTGGGAGGGAGTATGGGGAACATCTGGAACTGCATTATCTGAATGGAGCAGTGCTGAGCCGGTAGGGGAAGAAACATCTGGAACTGCGTTGTCTGACTGGAGCTGCGTTGAGCCGAGGGGGGGAGGGGAACAGCTAGAACTGCATTACCTCACTGGTCCAACACTGAGCCGGGAAGGGGTGCTAAGATCTGGAACTACACTGCCTGGCCGGAGGAGCATTGAGAAAGGAGGGGGAACATCTGGAACTGCATTGCGTGACCAGAGCAGCACTGAGCCAGGAGAGAGGGAATATCTGGACTTGCACTGCCTGACCAGAACAGCGCATAACCGGGAGTGGGGAACATCTGGAACTGCATTGCCTGACTGGAGCAACCCTGACCAGTGCAGCGCTGAGCCGGGAGGTGAGGCGGAAGAACATCTGGAATGACATCACCTGACTTGTGCAGCACTGAGCCCGGAGGGAGGAGGAACATCGGGAACTGCATTGCCTGACCAAAGTAGCGCTCAGCAGCAGGGGGACATCTGGAAGTGCATTTCCTGACCAGAGCAGCGCTGAGCCTTGTGTGTGTGTGGGGGGGGGGGGGGGGACACATCTGGACGCATTCCCTGACCAGAGCAGCGCTGAACCGGGAGGGGGGTACATCTGGATTTGAATTGCTTGACCGGAGGAGCTCTGAGCCAGGAGGAGGGGTTGCTAGGGAACATCTGGAATTGCATTGCCTGTCTGGAACAGCGCTGAGACAGGAGAAAGGGAACATCTGGAACTGGATTGCCTCTCCGGAGCATTTCTGAGCCAGTAGCAGAGTGGAACATCTGGAACTGCATTAACTGGACAGAGCAGCGCTGAGCCGGTGGGGGGAGGAACATCTGGAACTGCATTGTCTGACTGGAGCAGCGTTGAGCCGGGAGGGGGAGGGGAACAGCTAGAACTGCATTACCTCACTGGTCCAGCACTCAGCCGGGAGGAGGTGCTAACATCTGGAACTACATTTCCTGGCCAGAGCAGCATTGCGAAAGGAGGGTGAACATCTGGAACTGCATTGCCTGGCCAGGGCAGCACTGAGCCAGGAGAGAGGGAACATCTGGACTTACATTGCCTGACCAGAACAGCGCCTAACCGGGAGCGGGAAACATCTGGAACTGCATTGCCTGACCAGAGCAACCCTGACCAGCACACCGCTAAGCCACGAGAGAGGGAACATCTGGACTTGCATTGCCTGACCAGAGCAGCGCTGTACCGGGAGGCAGTAAACATCTGAAACTGCATTTCCTGACAAGAGCAGCGCTGATTTGGGGGTGGGTGGGAACATTTTGAAAGGCATTACCTCACCGGTGCAACGCTAAGCCGGTAGGGGAGGTGGGAGTACATCTGGAATGCCATTTCCTGACTGGTGCAGCACTGAGCCTGGAGGGGGAGTAACATTTGGAACTGCATTGACTAAACGGAGCAGCTCTGAGCCAGGAGGAGGGAGGAACAGCTAGAACTGCATTGCCTGACTGGAGCAACCCTGACCAGTGCAGCGGTGAGCCGGGAGGTGAGGCAGAAGAACATCTGGAATGACATCACCTGACTTGTGCAGCACTGAGCCTGGAGGGAGGAGGAACATCGGGAACTGCATTGCCTGACCAAAGTAGCGCTGAGCAGGAGGGGAACATCTGGAAGTGCATTTCCTGACCTGAGCAGCGCTGAGCCTTGTGTGTGTGTGGTGGGGGGGAACACATCTGGACGCATTTCCTGACCAGCGCGAGCAGCGCTGAACCGGGAGGGGGGTACATCTGGGACTGAATTGCTTGACCGGAGGAGCTCTGAGCCAGGAGGAGGGGGGTGCTAGGGAACATCTGGAATTGCATTGCCTGTCTGGAACAGCGCTGAGACAGGAGAAAGGAAACATCAGGAACTGCATTGTCTAAGCAGAGCAGCGTTGAGCTGCGATGGGGGATATATCTGGAACTACATTGCCTGATAAGAGCAGTGCTGAGAAGGGAGGGAGGAACATCTACTTTTCTTTGGCTTGGCTTCGCGGACGAAGATTTATGGAGGGGGTAAAAAGTCCACGTCAGCTGCAGGCTCGTTTGTGGCTGACAAGTCCGATGCGGGACAGGCAGACACGATTGCAGCGGTTGCAGGGGAAAATTGGTTGGTTGGGGTTGGGTGTTGGGTTTTTCCTCCTTTGCCTTTTGTCAGTGAGGTAGGCTCTGCGGTCTTCTTCAAAGGAGGTTGCTGCCCGCCAAACTGTGAGGCGCCAAGATGCACGGTTTGAGGCGTTATCAGCCCACTGGCGGTGGTCAATGTGGCAGGCACCAAGAGATTTCTTTAGGCAGTCCTTGTACCTTTTCGTTGGTGCACCTCTGTCACGGTGGCCAGTGGAGAGCTCGCCATATAACACGATCTTGGGAAGGCGATGGTCCTCCATTCTGGAGACGTGACCCATCCAGCGCAGCTGGATCTTCAGCAACGTGGACTCGATGCTGTCGACCTCTGCCATCTCGAGTACTTCGACGTTAGGGATGTAAGCGCTCCAATGGATGTTGAGGATGGAGCGGAGACAACGCTGGTGGAAGCGTTCTAGGAGCCGTAGGTGGTGCCGGTAGAGGACCCATGATTCGGAGCCGAACAGGAGTGTGGGTATGACAACGGCTCTGTATACGCTTATCTTTGTGAGGTTTTTCAGTTGGTTGTTTTTCCAGACTCTTTTGTGTAGTCTTCCAAAGGCGCTATTTGCCTTGGCGAGTCTGTTGTCTATCTCATTGTCGATCCTTGCATCTGATGAAATGGTGCAGCGGAGATAGGTAAACTGGTTGACCGTTTTGAGTTTTGTGTGCCCGATGGAGATGTGGGGGAGCTGGTAGTCATGGTGGGGAGCTGGCTGATGGAGGACCTCAGTCTTCTTCAGGCTGACTTCCAGGCCAAACATTTTGGCAGTTTCCGCAAAGCAGGACGTCAAGCGCTGAAGAGCTGGCTCTGAATGGGCAACTAAAGCGGCATCGTCTGCAAAGAGTAGTTCATGGACAAGTTTCTCTTGTGTCTTGGTGTGAGCTTGCAGGCGCCTCAGATTGAAGAGATTTTACCTAACCAGCGTAGCACAGAGCCGGTAGAGGGTGTCCATCTGGAGCTACAATGCCTGGCTAGAGCAGCACTGAGCTGGGAGCGAGGCTGGGGAACAACTCGAACTGCATTCCCTGACAAGAGCAGTGCTGAGCCGGGGGGAACATCTGGAACTGCTTTGCCTAACCAGAGCAGCGCTGAGTGGAAGGGGGAACATCTGGAACTGCATTCACTAAACGAAGCATTTGTGAGCCGGGAGGGGGTTGGAAGGAACATCTGGAACTGCATTAACTGACCAGAGAAGTGCTGAGTGGGGAGGGGGTGGGGGATAATCTGGAACTGAATTGCCTCTCTGGAGAATTGCTGAGCCAGTAGCGGAGAGGAACATCTGGAACTGCGTTGTCTGACTGGAGCTGCGTTGAGCCGGGAGTGGGAGGGGAACAGCTAGAACTGCATAACCTCACTCGTCCAGCACTGAGCCGGGAGGGGTGCTAACATCTGGAACTACATTTCCTGGCCGGAGCAGCATTTAGAAAGGAGGGGGAATATTTGGAACTGCATTGCCTGACCAGAGCAGCACTGAGCTAGGAGAGAGGGAACATCTGGAACTGCATTGCCTGACCAGAGCAACCCTGACCAGTACACCGCTAAGCCACGAGAGAGGGAACATCTGGACTTGCATTGCCTGACCAGAGCAGCGCCGAGTTGGGGTTGGGTGGGAACATCTTGAAATGCATTACCTCACCAGTGCAACGCTAAGCTGGGAGGTGAGGCGGGAGAACATCTGGAATGCCATTTCCTGACTGGTGCGGCACTGAGCCTGGAGGGAGGAGGAACATCGGGAACTGCATTGCCTGACCGAAGTATCGCTGAGCAGGAGGGGGACATCTGGAAGTGCATTTCCTGACCAGAGCAGCGCTGAGCCTTGTGTGTGTGTGTGTGGGGGGGGGGGGGGGGGGTGGGGTGGGAACACATCTGGACGCATTCCCTGACCAGAACAGCGCTGAACCGGGAGGGGGAATTGCTTGACTGGAGGAGCTCTGAGCCAGGAGGAGGGGGGTGCTAGGGAACATCTGGAATTGCATTGTCTAACCAGAGCAGCGTTGAGCTGCGATGGGGGAAATATCTGGAACTTCATTGCCTGATAAGAGCAGTGCTGAGAAGGGAGGGAGGAATATCTACTATGCATTACCTAACCAGTGTAGTGCAGAGCCGGGAGAGGGAGTCCATCTGGAGCTACAATGCCTGGCCAGAGCAGCACTGAGCCAGGAGCGAGGCTGGGGAACAACTCGAACTGCATATCCTGACAAGAGCAGTGCTGAGCCGGGGGGAACATCTGGATCTGCTTTGCCTAACCAGAGCAGCGCTGAGTGGAAGGGGGAACATCTGGAATTTCATTCACTAAACGAAGCATCTGTGAGCCGGGAGGGGGTTGGAAGGAACATCTGGAACTGCATTAACAGAACAGAGAAGTGCTGAGTGAAGAGGGGGGTTGGGGTACATCTGGAACTGAATTGCCTCTCCGGAGCATTGTTGATCCAGTAATGGAGAGGAACATCTGGAACTGCATTAACTGGACAGAGCAGCGCTGAGCCGGTAGGGGGGAAACATCTGGAACTGCGTTGTCTGATTGGAGCTGCATTGAGCCGGGGGGAGGGGAACAGCTAGAACTGCATAACATCACTTGTCCAGCACTGAGCCGGGAGGGGGTGCTAACACCTGGAACTACATTTCCTGGCCGGAGCAGCATTGAGAAAGGAGGGGTAACATCTGGAACTGCATTGCCTGACCAGAGCAGCACTGAGTCAGGAGAGAGGGAACATCTGGACTTACATTGCCTGACCAGAACAGCGCCTAACCGGGAGCGGGGAACATCTGGACTGCATTGCCTGACCAGAGCAGCGCTGTACCGGGAGGGGGTAAACATCTGAAACTGCATTTCCTGACAAGTGCAGCGCTGAGTTGGGGGTGGGTGGGAACATCTTGAAAGGCATTACCTCACCGGTGCAAAGCTAAGACGGGAGGGGAGGTGGGAGAACATCTGGAATGCCATTTCTTGACTGGTGCAGCACTGAGCCTGGAGGGGGAGTAACATTTGGAACTGCATTGACTAAACAGAGCAGCTCTGAGCCAGGAGGAGGGAGGAACATCTGGAACTGCATTGCCTAACTGGAGCAACCCTGACCAGTGCAGCGCTGAGCCGGGAGGTGAGGCGGAAGAACATCTGGAATGACATCACCTGACTTGTGCAGCACTGAGCCTGGAGGGAGGAGGAACATCGGGAACTGCATTGCCTGACCAAAGTAGCGCTGAGCAGGTGGGGGACATCTGGAAGTGCATTTCCTGACCAGAGCAGCGCTGAGCCTTGTGTGTGTGTGTGTGTGGGGGGGGGGGGACACATCTGGACGCATTCCCTGACCAGAGCAGCGCTGAACCGGGAGGGGAGTACATCTGGAACTGAATTGCTTGACCGGAGGAGCTCTGAGCCAGGAGGAGGGGGGTGCTAGGGAACATCTGGAATTGCATTGCCTGTCTGGAACAGCGCTGAAACAGGAGAAAGGAAACATCAGGAACTGCATTGTCTAACCAGAGCAGCGTTGAGCTGCGATGGGGGAAATATCTGGAACTACATTGCATGACAAGAGCAGTGCTGAGAAGGGAGGGAGGAACATCTACTATGCAATACCTAACCAGTGTAGCGCAGAGCCGGGAGAGGGGGTCCATCTGGAGCTACAATGCCTGGCCAGAGCAGCACTGAGCTGGGAGCGAGGCTGCTGAACAACTCGAACTACATTCCCTGACAAGAGCAGTGCTGAGCCGGGGGGAACATCTGGAACTGCTTTGCCTAACCAGAGCAGCGCTGAGTGGAAGGGGAACATCTGGAACTGCATTCACTAAACGAAGCATTTGTGAGCCTGGAGGGGGTTGGAAGGAACATCTGGAACTGCATTAACTAACTGCTGAGTGGGGAGGGGGGTGGGGAACATCTGGAACTGAATTGCCTCCGGAGCATTGCTGAGCCAGTAGCAGAGAGGAACATCTGGAACTGCATTAACTGGACAGAGCAGCGCTGAGCCTGTAGGGGGAGGAACATCTGGAACTGCATTGTCTGACTGGAGCTGCGTTGATCTGGGAGGGGAGGGGAATAGCTAGAACTGCATAACCTCACTGGTCCAGCACTGAGACGGGAGGGGGTGCTAACATCTGGAACTACATTTACTGGCCGGAGCAGCATTGAGAAAGGAGGGGGAACATCTGGAACTGCATTACCTGACGAGAGCAGCACTGAGCTTGGAGAGAGGGAACATCTGGACTTACATTGCCTGACCAGAACAGTGCCTAACCGGGAGCGGGAAACATCTGGAACTGCATTGCCTGACCAGAGCAACCCTGACCAGTACACCGCTAAGCCACGAGAGATGGAACATCTGGACTTGCATTGCCTGACCAGAGCAGCGCTGAGTTGGGGGTGGGTGGGGACATCTTGAAAGGCATTACCTCACCGGTGCAAAAGTAAGCCGGGAGGTGAGGCGGGAGAACATCTGGAATGCCATTTCCTGACTGGTGCGGCACTGAGCCTGGAGGGGGAGTAACATTTCGAACTGCATTGACTAAACGGAGCATCTCTGAGCCAGGAGGAGGAACAGCTGGAACTGCATTGCCTGACTGGAGCAACCCTGACCATGCAGCGATGAGCCGGGAGGTGAGGTGGAAGAACATCTGGAATGACATCACCTGACTTGTGCAGCACTGAGCCTGGAGGGAGGAGGAACATCGGGAACTGCATTGCCTGACCAGAGTAGCGCTGAGCAGGAGGGGGGACATCTGGAAGTGCATTTCCTTTACAGAGCAGCGCTGAGCCTTGAGTGTGTGTGGGGGGGGGGGGGAGACACATCTGGACGCATTCCCTGACCAGAGCAGCGCTGAACCGGGAGGGGGGTACATCTGGAACTGAATTGCTTGACCGGAGGAGCTCTGAGACAGGAGGAAGGGGGTGCTAGGGAACATCTGGAATTGCATTGCCTGTCTGGAACAGCGCTGAGACAGGAGAAAGGGAACATCTGGAACTGCATTGTCTAACCAGAGCATCGTTGAGCTGCGATGGGGGAAATATCTGGAACTACATTGCCTGACAAGAGCAGTGCTGAGGAGGGAGGGAGGAACATCTACTATGCATTACCTAACCAGTGTAGTGCAGAGCGGGGAGATGGGGGACCATCTGGAGCTACAATGCCTGGCCAGAGCAGCACTCAGCCGGGAGCGGGGCTGGGTAACAACTCGAACTTCATTCCCTGACAAGAGCAGTGCTGAGCCGAGGGGAACATCTGGAAGTGCTTTGCCTAACCAGAGCAGCGCTGAGTGGAAGGGGGAACATCTGGAACTGCATTCACTAAACAGAGCATCTGTGAGCCGGGAGGGGGTTGGAAGGAACATCTGGAACTGCATTAACTGAACAGAGCAGCGCTGAGCCGGGAGGTGGTGCTGGGCAATATCTGGAAATGCATTACCTGAGCGGAGCAGTGATAAGCTGGGAACGGTGGACAAGAGCATTGCATAGTCAGGGTGAATATCTGGACCTCCTTTGCCTAACCAGAGCAGCGCTGATGTGAGCGGCGGATCATCTGGGACTGCATTGCCTGAACAGAGCAGCGCTGAGCTGGGAGGGGGCCTGAGGAACATCTGGAACTGCATTATCTGACCAGAGCAGCGCTGAATCTGGAGGGGGAAGGGGAACATCTGAAACTGCATTACCGGACAAGAGCAGTGATGAGCAGGGGGGGGGGGATATCTGGAACTGCATTGCTTGACCGGA
The DNA here is from genome assembly GCF_036971445.1 of Narcine bancroftii. Classification (NCBI taxonomy): domain Eukaryota; kingdom Metazoa; phylum Chordata; class Chondrichthyes; order Torpediniformes; family Narcinidae; genus Narcine; species Narcine bancroftii. The sequence continues at coordinate 174,785,837 of NC_091470.1, read as the reverse complement.
GCAGCACTAAGCCAGGAGGGGGACTAGTAACCATCTGGTACTGCATTTCCTGATCTGAACAGTCTTGAGCTTGGTGGGGTGGAACACATCTGGAACTGCATTGGCTCACTGGAGCAGCGCTTAGCCAGGAGAGAGGGAACCTCTGGACTTACATTGCCTGACCGGAGCAGCGCTGAGCCGGGAGGGAGGAACATCTGGAACTGCATTGACTATATGGAGCATCTGTGTGGCGGGAGGTGGAGGAACATCTGGAACTGCATTGCCTGATCGGAGCAACCTTGAGCTGGGGGGGGGGACATCGGGAACTGCATTTCTTGACCAGAGCAGCGCTGAGCCAGCGAGGAAGATTTGGAACTGCATTGATTGACCAAAGCAACACTGAGCCAGGATGGGGTTCTGGGGAACACCTGGATCTGCATTGCTTGACTGGAGCAGCTCTGAGCCAGGAGAGGGCTGGGGAACATCTGGAACAGCATTGCCTTGCCAGAGCAGCGCTGAGGAGGGAGGGGGAGGAACATCTGGAACTGCATTGCCTGACCCGAGCAAACCTGATCCAGGAGGTGTGCTGGGGAACATCTGGTACTACATTTCCTGATCTGAGCAGCGCTCAACCTGCTGGAGGGGGGGGAGGGGTGGACGTGAACTTTTGGAATTGTATTGTCTGACTGGAGCAGCGCTGATCCAGGATCGGGGGTACATCTGCAACTGCATTGCTTGACTGGAGCAGCTCTGAGCCAGGAGAGGGTTGGGGAACATCTGGAACTGCATTGCCTGACCAGAGCAGCGCTGAGATGGGACGAGGAACATCTGCAATTGCTTTGCCTGACAAGAGAAGCGCTGAGCTGGGCTGGGGGGAGGGCGGGGGAATATATGGAAATGTTTTAGCTGACTGGTGCACCGTTAGCCGGTATGTGAGGCGGGGGAACATCTGGAACAGCATTGCCTTGCCAGAGCAGCGCTGAGGAGGGGGAGGAACATCTGGAACTGTGTTTCCTGACCCGAGCAAACCTTATCCAGGAGGTGTCCTGGGGAACATCTGGAATTTCATTCCCCGACAGGAGCAGTTCTGAGCCGAGGGGGAATCATCTGGAACTGCATTGCCTATCAAGATCAACGGAGCAGGGAGGGGAAAATCTGGAACGGCATTGCCTGACCAGAGAAACGACGACACGGGAGGGGGAACATAGGTAATTGCATTGCCTGACCAGATCAGCGCTGAGGTGGGAGGGGGAACATCTGGAATGGATTTGCCTGACAAGAGCAGCGCGGAGTTGAGAGGGCGGGGGAATATATGGAAAGGCATTACCTGATTGGTGCACCGTTAGCTGGTAGGTGAGGCGGGGATCATCTGGAACTGCATTGCCTGACCAGAGCAACCCTGAGCCAGGAGGTGTGCTGGGGAACATCTGGAATTTCAAACCCTGACACGAGCAGTTCAGTTCCGCGGGGTAAAATCTGGAAGTGCATTGATGACCAGAGCAGCGCTGAGCCAGGCGTGGTGCTGGAGAACATCTGGAACTGCATTACCTTACTGGAGAGGCACTGAGCAGGGAGGGGATGCTGGAGATCATCCGCAGTTTCATTCCCTGACAGGAGCAGTGCTGAACTGCGGGGGAACGTCTAGAACTGCATTCCCTAACCAGAGCTGCGGTGAGCAGGGAGGGAGACTATCTGGAATTACATTGCCTGACCTGAGCAGCACTGAGCCGGGAGGGCATCTGGGGAACATCTGGTACTACATTTCCTGATCTGAGCAGCGCTCAACCTGCTGGAGGGGGGGGGGGGTGGGGCGTGAACTTTTGGAATTGTATTGTCTGACTGGAGCAGAGCTGATCCAGGATCGGGGGTACATCTGCAGCTGCATTGCTTGACTGGAGCAGCTCTGAGCCAGGAGAGGGTTGGGGAACATCTGGAACTGCATTGCGTGACCAGAGCAGCGCTGAGATGGGACGAGGAACATCTGCAATTGCTTTGCCTGACAAGAGAAGCGCTGAGCTGGGCTGGGGGGAGGGCGGGGGAATATATGGAAATGCTTTAGCTGACTGGTGCACCGTTAGCCGGTATGTGAGGCGGGGGAACATCTGTAACAGCATTGCCTTGCCAGAGCAGCGCTGAGGAGGGGGAGGAACATCTGGAACTGCATTTCCTGACCCGAGCAAACCTTATCCAGGAGGTGTCCTGGGGAACATCTGGAATTTCATTCCCCGACAGGAGCAGTTCTGAGCCAGGAGGGAACATCAGGAAATGCATTGAATGACTGGATATCTCTGAGCCGAGGGTGCTGAAGAACACCCAGAACTGCAGTGTCTGACCTGAGCAGCGCTGAACCATGAGAGAGGGAACATATGGAATTGAATTGACTGACGAGATCAGCGCTGAGGTGGAAGGAACATCTGGAATGGCTTTGCCTGAAAAGAGCAGCACAGAGTTGAGAGGGCGGGGGATTATATGGAAAGGCATTACCTGATTGGTGCACCGTTAGCTGGTTGGTGAGGCGGGGGATCATCTGGAACTGCATTGCCTGACCAGAGCAACCCTGAGCCAGGAGGTGTGCTGGGGAACATCTGGAATTTCATTCACTGGCAAAATCCGTTCTGAGCCGCGGGGAAAACATCTGGAACTGCATTGCCGAACCAGATCAAGGGACAGCAGGTACGGTGAACATCTGGAATTGCATTGCCTGACCAGAACAGCGCTGTGTCGGGAGGGTTAACATCTGGAATGGGTTTGCCTCATAAGAGCAGCGCTGAGTTGGGAGGGTGGGGGAATATATGGAAAGGCATTGTTTGACCGGAGCAGTGCTGTACCAGGAGAGAGTGAACATCTGGAAGTTCATTGCCTGACCAGAGCAGCGCCGAGCCAGCGAGGAACATCTGGAATTGATTGATTGACTGGAGTAGCTCTGAGCTAGGAGGGGTGATGGGAAACATCTGGAACTGTATTGCTTGACCAGAGCGGCACTGTGGTAGGAGGGGAAGGAACATATGGAACCGCATTGCCTGACCTGCGCATACTGAGCCAGGAGGGGGGCTTTGGAACATCTGGAATTTCATTCCCTGTCAAGAGAAGTGCTGAGCCACTGGGGAAACATCGGGAAATGCATTGCCTAACTGGAGAGGAACTGACCAGGGAGGGGATGCTGTGGATAATTCGCAATTTAATTCCCTGACAAGATAAGTGCTGAGCCTCGGGAGAACATCTTGAACTGCACTCCCTAACAAGAGCAGCGGTGAGCAGGGAGGGGGTTACCTGGAATTACATTCCCTGACTTAAGCAGCATTGAGCCGGGAGGTGACTGGGGAATATCTGGTGCTACATTTCTGGATCTGAGAAGCGCTGATCCTGGTAGGGGGGGAACATCTGGAACGGCATTGTCTGACCACAGCAGCGCTGATCCAGTATCGTGGGAACACCTGGAACTACATTGCTTGACTGAATCAGCTCTGAGCCAGGATAGGTTTGGGGAACATCTGTAACAGCATTTACTGACCAGAGCAGCGCTGAGCCAGGAGGAAGCGAACACCTGGAATTGAATTGCCTGATCAGAGCTGCGCTGAGCAAGGAAGGAACATCTGGAACTGCATTGCATGACGAGAGCAGTGCTGAGTTGCGTGGGCATTGGAACATCTGGAACGGCATTGCCTGACTGGAGCAGCGCAGAGCCGTGGGGGAGAGAACAACTGGAACTGCCTTGCCTAACCAGATCAGCGCTGAGTTGGGGGGTCGGGAGAATATCTGGAAAGGCATTACGTGACTGGTGCAGCCTTACCCGTAAGTGAGGTGTGGGAACGTGTAGAACGGTATTTTCAGACCAGCGCAGCGCTGAGGCGGGAGGGGGTGGAACATCTGGAACTCCATTGCTTGACTAGAGCAGCTCTGAGCCAGGGGATGTTTGGGGAACATCTGTAACTGCATTAGCTGACCAGAGCTGCGCTGAGCCAGGTGGGAGCGAACATCTGGAATTGAATTGCCTGATCAGAGCTGCGCTGAGCAAGGAGGGAGGGAACATCTGGAAATGCATTGCATGGCGAGAGCAGCGCTGAGTTGGGGGGTGCAGGGGAACATATGGAACTGCGTTGCCTGACCAGAGCAGTGCTAAGCCGGGAGGGAGGGAACAACTGAAACTGCATTGCCTAACCAGAGGAGCACTGAGCTGGGAGCGTGGTAACATCTGGAACTGCATTGCCTGACTGAAGCAAACTGTGAGCTGGTTGGGGTGCAGGGGGACATCTGAAACTGCATTGCCTGACTGAAGAGGCTCTGAGCCTAGAGGGGATGCTGGTGAACATCTGGAAATGCATTGCCTGACCAGAGCAGCGCTGAGACGGGAAGGGGAACATCTGGAATGTCTTTACCTGATAAGAGCAGCGCTGAGTTGGGAGGGCGGTGGTGTATGTGGAAAGGCATTGTTTGACCAGAGCAGCGCCGTACCAGGTGAGAGTGAACATCTGGAATTCAATTGTCTGACTATAGCAGTGCTGAGCAAGGAGGGAGGGCACATCTGGAACTGCATTGCCTGGCAAGAGAAGCGCTGAGATGGGGGGCCGTGGGAATATCTGGAAAGGCAATACGTGACTGTTGCAGCCTTACCCGTAAGTGAGGTGGGGAAACATGTAGAACAGTATTGTCAGACCAGCGCAGCGCTGAGGCGGGAGGGGGTGGAACATCTGAAACTGCATTGCCTGACCAGAGCATCGCTGAGACGGAAGGGGGAACATCTGGAATGGTTTTGCCTGACAAGAGCAGCGCTGAGTTGGGAGGGCGGGGCAGGTGAATATCTGGAAAGGCATTACCTGACTGGTGCAGCGTTAGCCAGTAGGTGAAGCGAGGGAATAACTGGAACTGTATTGCCTGACCAGAGCAGCACTGAGGCAGGAGGGGGAAGGAGCATATGGAACCGCATTGACTGACCGGCGCATACTGAGCCAGGCGGGAGGGCTGGGGTACATCTGGTATTTCATTCTCTGACAAGAGAATTGCTGAGCAACGGGGGAACATCGGGAAATGCATTGCCTGACCAGAGTAGTGGTGAGCAGGGAGGAGGTAAATCGAGAACTGCATTGCCTAACTGGAGAGGCGCTGAGCCGGGAGAGGGGCTGGGGATCATCCGCAATTTCATTCCCTGACAGGAGAAGTGCTGAGCCGCGGGGGAACATCTGGAACTGCATTCCCAAACAAGAGCAGCAGTCAGCAGGGAGAGGGACTATCGGGAATTACATTGCCTGACCTGAGCAGCACTGAGCCGGGAGGTGACTGGGGAACATCTGGTATTACACTTCCTGATCTGAGGAAAGCTGATCTTGGTGGGAGAAACATCTGGGACTGCATTGCTTGACCTTAGCAGCGCTGAGTCAGGAGGGTGGGAACATCTGGAACTGCATGGCCTGACAGGAGCTGCGCTGAGTTGGGGGTCGGGGGATTATCTGGAAAGGCATTACCCACTGGTGCAGCGTTAGCCAGTAGGTGAGGCGGGGAACATCTGGAACTGTATTCCCTGACCAAAGCAGCACTGAGGCAGGAGGGGAAAGGAGCATATGGAACCGATTTGATTGACCAGTGCATAATGAGCCATGCTGGGGGCTGTGGAACATCTGGTATTTCATTCCCTGACAAGAGAAGTGCTGAGCCACGGGGGAACATCGGGAAATGTATTGCATGACCCGAGCAAACCTGATCCAGGAGGTGTGCTGGGGAATATCTGGATTTTCATTCCCCGACAGGAGCAGTTCTGAGCCGAGGGGGAAACATCTGGAACTGCATTGCCTATCAAGATCAACGGAGAGCAGGGAGTGGAACATCTGGAACTGCATTGCCTGACTAGAGCAACGCCGACACGGGAGGAGGAACATCTAGAATGGCATTGTTTGACTGGAGCAACGCTGTACCAGGAGAGAGGGATTATTTGTAATTGCATTGCCTGACCAGATCAGCGCTGAAGTGGGAGGGGGAAGATCTGGAATGGCTTTGCCTGACAAGAGCAGCGCTGAGTTGGGAGGGCGGGGGAATATATGGAAAGGCATTACCTGACTGGTGCACCGTTAGCCAGTAGGTGAGACAGCAGCAGTGCTGAACAACGGGGAAACATCTGGAACTGCATTCCCTAAACAGAGCAGCGGTGAGCAGGGAGGGGGACTGGGGAACATCTGGTACTACATTTCCTGATCTGAGCAGCGCTGAAGCTGATGGTGGGGGGGGGGGGGGATGGGAACTTCTGGAATTCTGTTGTCTGACCGGAGCAGCGCTGATCCATGATCGGGGGAACTTCTGCAACTGCATTGCCTGACCAGATCAACACTGAGCCAGGAGGTGTGCTGGGGAACATTTGGACTTTCATTCCCTGATACGAGCAGTTCACAGCCGCGGGGGAACATCTGGACGTGCATTGCCTGACCAGAGCAGCGCTGAGCCAGCGAGGAACATCTGGAATTGATTGATTGATTGGAGTAGCTCTGAGCTAGGAGGGGTGATGGGAAACATCTGGAACTGTATTGCTTGACCAGAGCGGCACTGTGGCAGGAGGGGGAAGAAACATATGGAACATCATTGCCTGACTTGCGCATACTGAGCCAGGAGGGGTGCTTTGGAACATCTGGAATTTCATTCCCTGGCAAGAGAAGTGCTGAGCCACTGGGGAAACATCGGGAAATGCATTGCCTAACTGGAGAGGAACTGACCAGGGAGGGGATGCTATGGATAATTCGCAATTTAATTCCCTGACAAGATAAGTGCTGAGCCTCGGGGGAACATCTTGAACTGCACTCCCTAACAAGAGCAGCGGTCAGCAGGGATGGGGTTACCTGAAATTACATTGCCTGACCTGAGCAGCACTGAGCCGGGAGGTGACTGGGGAATATCTGGTGCTACATTTCCTGATCTGAGAAGCGCTGATCCTGGTAGGGGGGGGGGAACATCTGGAACGGCATTGTCTGACCACAGCAGCGCAGATCCAGTATCGTGGGAACACCTGGAACTACATTGCTTGACTGAATCAGCTCTGAGCCAGGAGAGGTTTGGGGAACATCTGTAACAGCATTTACTGACCGGAGCAGCGCTGAGCCAGGAGGGAGGGAACATCTGGAATTGAATTGCCTGATCAGAGCTGCGCTGAGCAAGGAGGGAAGGAACATCTGGAACTGCATTGCATGACGAGAGCAGTGCGGAGCTGCGAGGGCATTGGAACATCTGGAATGGCATTGCCTGACCGGAGCAGCGCAGAGCCTTGAGGGAGGGAACAACTGGAACTGCCTTGCCTAACCAGAGCAGCGCTGAGTTGGGGGGTCGGGAGAATATCTGGAAAGGCATTATGTACTGGTGCAGCCTTACCCGTAAGTGAGGTGGGGGAACGTGTAGAACGGTATTGTCAGACCAGCGCAGCGCTGAGACGGGAGGGAATGGAACATCTGGAACTGCATTGCCTGACCAGAGCATCGCTGACCCGGAGTGGTAACATCTGGAACTGCATTGCTTGGCTAGAGCAGCTCTGAGCCAGGTGATGTTTGGGGAACATCTGTAACTGCATTGGCTGACCAGAGCTGCGCTGAGCCAGGTGGGAGCGAACATCTGGAATTGAATTGTCTGATCAGAGCTGCGCTGAGCAAGGAGGGAGGGAACATCTGGAAATGCATTGCATGTCGAGAGCAGCGCTGAGTTGTGGGGTGCAGGGGAACATATGGAACTGCGTTGCCTGACCAGAGCAGTGCTAAGCCGGGAGGGAGGGAACAACTGAAACTGCATTGCCTAACCAGAGGAGCACTGAGCTGGGAGCGTGGTAACATCTGGAACTGCATTGCCTGACTGAAGCAAACTATGAGCTGGTTGGGGTGCAGGGGGACATCTGAAACTGCATTGCCTGACTGAAGAGGCTCTGAGCCTAGAGGGGGATGCTGGTGAACATCTGGAAATGCATTGCCTGACCAGAGCAGCGCTGAGACGGGAAGGGGAACATCTGGAATGTCTTTACCTGATAAGAGCAGCGCTGAGTTGGGAGGGCGGTGGTGTATGTGGAAAGGCATTGTTTGACCAGAGCAGCGCTGTACCAGGTGAGAGTGAACATCTGGAATTCAATTGTCTGACTATAGCAGCGCTGAGCAAGGAGGGAAGGAACATCTGGAACTGCATTGCATGACGAGAGCAGTGCGGAGCTGCGAGGGCATTGGAACATCTGGAATGGCATTGCCTGACCGGAGTAGCGCAGAGCCTTGAGGGAGGGAACAACTGGAACTGCCTTGCCTAACCAGAGCAGCGCTGAGTTGGGGGGTCGGGAGAATATCTGGAAAGGCATTATGTACTGGTGCAGCCTTACCCGTAAGTGAGGTGGGGGAACGTGTAGAACGGTATTGTCAGACCAGCGCAGCGCTGAGACGGGAGGGAATGGAACATCTGGAACTGCATTGCCTGACCAGAGCATCGCTGACCCGGAGTGGTAACATCTGGAACTGCATTGCTTGGCTAGAGCAGCTCTGAGCCAGGTGATGTTTGGGGAACATCTGTAACTGCATTGGCTGACCAGAGCTGCGCTGAGCCAGGTGGGAGCGAACATCTGGAATTGAATTGTCTGATCAGAGCTGCGCTGAGCAAGGAGGGAGGGAACATCTGGAAATGCATTGCATGTCGTGAGCAGCGCTGAGTTGTGGGGTGCAGGGGAACATATGGAACTGCGTTGCCTGACCAGAGCAGTGCTAAGCCGGGAGGGAGGGAACAACTGAAACTGCATTGCCTAACCAGAGGGGCACTGAGCTGGGAGCGTGGTAACATCTGGAACTGCATTGCCTGACTGAAGCAAACTATGAGCTGGTTGGGGTGCAGGGGGACATCTGAAACTGCATTGCCTGACTGAAGAGGCTCTGAGCCTAGAGGGGGATGCTGGTGAACATCTGGAAATGCATTGCCTGACCAGAGCAGCGCTGAGACGGGAAGGGGAACATCTGGAATGTCTTTACCTGATAAGAGCAGCGCTGAGTTGGGAGGGCGGTGGTGTATGTGGAAAGGCATTGTTTGACCAGAGCAGCGCTGTACCAGGTGAGAGTGAACATCTGGAATTCAATTGTCTGACTATAGCAGCGCTGAGCAAGGAGGGAGGGCACATCTGGAACTGCATTGCCTGGCAAGAGAAGCGCTGAGATGGGGGGCCGAGGGAATATCTGGAAAGGCAATACGTGACTGTTGCAGCCTTACCCGTAAGTGAGGTGGGGGAACATGTAGAACAGTATTGTCAGACCAGTGCAGCGCTGAGGCGGGAGGGGGTGGAACATCTGAAACTGCATTGCCTGACCAGAGCATCACTGAGACGGAAGGGGGAACATCTGGAATGGTTTTGCCTGACAAGAGCAGCGCTGAGTTGGGAGGGCGGGGCAGGTGAATATCTGGAAAAGCATTACCTGACTGGTGCAGCGTTAGCCAGTAGGTGAAGCGAGGGAATAACTGGAACTGTATTGCCTGACCAGAGCAGCACTGAGGCAGGAGGGGGAAGGAGCATATGGAACCGCATTGACTGACCGGCGCATACTGAGCCAGGCGGGGGGGGGCTGGGGTACATCTGGTATTTCATTCCCTGACAAGAGAATTGCTGAGCAACGGGGGAACATCGGGAAATGCATTGCCTGACCAGAGTAGTGGTGAGCAGTGAGGGGGTAAATCGAGAACTGCATTGCCTGACAAGAGCAGCGCTGAGTTGGGAGGGCGGGGCAGGTGAATATCTGGAAAAGCATAACCTGACTGGTGCAGCGTTAGCCAGTAGGTGAAGCGAGGGAATAACTGGAACTGTATTGCCTGACCAGAGCAGCACTGAGGCAGGAGGGGGAAGGAGCATATGGAACCGCATTGACTGACCGGCGCATACTGAGCCAGGCGGGGGGGGGGCTGGGGTACATCTGGTATTTCATTCCCTGACAAGAGAATTGCTGAGCAACGGGGGAACATCGGGAAATGCATTGCCTGACCAGAGTAGTGGTGAGCAGGGAGGGGGTAAATCGAGAACTGCATTGCCTGACCAGAGCAGCGCTGAGCCGGGAAAGGGGCTGGGAAAATTTGGAACTGCATTGCCTAACTGGAGAGGCACTGATCAGGGAGGGGATGCTGGGGATCATCCGCAATTTCATTCCCTGACAGGAGAAGTGCTGAGCCGCGGGGGAACATCTGGAACTGCATTCCCAAACAAGAGCAGCAGTCAGCAGGGAGAGGGACTATCGGGAATTACATTGCCTGACCTGAGCAGCACTGAGCCGGGAGGTGACTGGGGAACATCTGGTATTACACTTCCTGATCTGAGGAAAGCTGATCTTGGTGGGAGAAACATCTGGGACTGCATTGCTTGACCTTAGCAGCGCTGAGTCAGGAGGGTGGGAACATCTGGAACTGCATGGCCTGACAGGAGCTGCGCTGAGTTGGGGGTCGGGGGAATATCTGGAAAGGCATTACCCACTGGTGCAGCGTTAGCCAGTAGGTGAGGTGGGGAACATCTGGAACTGTATTCCCTGACCAAAGCAGCACTGAGGCAGGAGGGGAAAGGAGCATATGGAACCGATTTGATTGACCGGCGCATAATGAGCCATGCTGGGGGCTGTGGAACATCTGGTATTTCATTCCCTGACAAGAGAAGTGCTGAGCCACGGGGGAACATCGGGAAATGTATTGCATGACCCGAGCAAACCTGATCCAGGAGGTGTGCTGGGGAATATCTGGATTTTCATTCCCCGACAGGAGCAGTTCTGAGCCGAGGGGGAAACATCTGGAACTGCATTGCCTATCAAGATCAACGGAGAGCAGGGAGTGGAACATCTGGAACTGCATTGCCTGACTAGAGCAACGCCGACACGGGAGGAGGAACATCTAGAATGGCATTGTTTGACTGGAGCAACGCTGTACCAGGAGAGAGGGATTATTTGTAATTGCATTGCCTGACCAGATCAGCGCTGAGGTGGGAGGGGGAAGATCTGGAATGGCTTTGCCTGACAAGAGCAGCGCTGAGTTGGGAGGGCGGGGGAATATATGGAAAGGCATTACCTGACTGGTGCACCGTTAGCCAGTAGGTGAGACAGCAGCAGTGCTGAACAACGGGGAAACATCTGGAACTGCATTCCCTAACCAGAGCAGCGGTGAGCAGGGAGGGGGACTGGGGAACATCTGGTACTACATTTCCTGATCTGAGCAGCGCTGAAGCTGATGGTGGGGGGTGGGGGGGATGGGAACTTCTGAAATTCTGTTGTCTGACCGGAGCAGCTCTGATCCAGGATCGGGGGATCTTCTGCAACTGCATTGCCTGACCAGATCAACACTGAGCCAGGAGGTGTGCTGGGGAACATTTGGAATTTCATTCCCTGATACGAGCAGTTCACAGCCGCGGGGGAACATCTGGACGTGCATTGCCTGACCAGAGCAGTGCTGAGCCAGGAGCGAACATCTGGAACTGCATTGATTGACTGGAGTAGCTCTGAGGCGAGGGTGCTGCAGAACATCTAGAACATAGTGTCTGACCAGAGCAGCGCTGAACCATGAGAGAGGGAACATTTGGAATTGCATTAATTGGCCAGATCAGCGCAGTGGTGGGAGGGGGAACATCTGGAATTGGTTTGCCTGACAAGAGCAGCGCGGAGTTAAGAGGGCGGGGGAATATATGGAAAGGCATTACCTGATTGGTGCACCGTTAGCTGGTAGGTGAGGCGGGGGATCATCTGGAACTGCATTGCCTGACCGCCGCATACTGAGCCAGGAGGGGGCTGGGGAACATCTGGAATTTCATTCACTGGCAAAAGCAGTTCTGAGCCGCGGGGGAAACATCTGGAACTGCATTGCCGAACCAGATCAACGGACAGCATGTACGTGGAACATTTGGAATTGCATTGCCTGACCACAGCAGCGCTGTGTCGGGAGGGGGAGCATCTGGAATGGCTTTGCCTGACAAGAGCAGAGCTGAGTTGGGAGGGCGGGGGAATATATGGAAAGGCATTGTTTGACCAGAGCAGTGCTGTACCAGGAGAGAGTGAACATCTGGAAGTTCATTGCCTGACCAGAGCAGCGCTGAGCCAGCGAGGAACATCTGGAATTGATTGATTGATTGGAGTAGCTCTGAGCTAGGAGGGGTGATGGGAAACATCTGGAACTGTATTGCTTGACCAGAGCGGCACTGTGGCAGGAGGGGGAAGAAACATATGGAACATCATTGCCTGACTTGCGCATACTGAGCCAGGAGGGGTGCTTTGGAACATCTGGAATTTCATTCCCTGGCAAGAGAAGTGCTGAGCCACTGGGGAAACATCGGGAAATGCATTGCCTAACTGGAGAGGAACTGACCAGGGAGGGGATGCTATGGATAATTCGCAATTTAATTCCCTGACAAGATAAGTGCTGAGCCTCGGGGGAACATCTTGAACTGCACTCCCTAACAAGAGCAGCGGTCAGCAGGGATGGGGTTACCTGAAATTACATTGCCTGACCTGAGCAGCACTGAGCCGGGAGGTGACTGGGGAATATCTGGTGCTACATTTCCTGATCTGAGAAGCGCTGATCCTGGTAGGGGGGGAAACATCTGGAACGGCATTGTCTGACCACAGCAGCGCAGATCCAGTATCGTGGGAACACCTGGAACTACATTGCTTGACTGAATCAGCTCTGAGCCAGGAGAGGTTTGGGAAACATCTGTAACAGCATTTACTGACCGGAGCAGCGCTGAGCCAGGAGGGAGAGAACATCTGGAATTGAATTGCCTGATCAGAGCTGCGCTGAGCAAGGAGGGTGGGAACATCTGGAAATGCATTGCATGGCGAGAGCAGCGCTGAGTTGGGGGTTGCAGGGGAACATATGGAACTGCGTTGCCTGACCAGAGCAGTGCTAAGCCGGGAGGGAGGGAACAACTGAAACTGCATTGCCTAACCAGAGGAGCACTGAGCTGGGAGCGTGGTAACATCTGGAACTGCATTGCCTGACTGAAGCAAACTGTGAGCTGGTTGGGGTGCAGTGGGACATCTGAAACTGCATTGCCTGACTGAAGAGGCTCTGAGCCTAGAGGGGATGCTGGTGAACATCTGGAAATGCATTGCCTGACCAGAGCAGCGCTGAGTTGGGAGGGTGGTGGTGTATGTGGAAAAGCATTGTTTGACCAGAGCAGCGCTGTACCAGGTGAGAGTGAACATCTGGAATTCAATTGTCTGACTATAGCAGCGCTGAGCAAGGAGGGAGGGCACATCTGGAACTGCATTGCCTGGCAAGAGAAACGCTGAGATGGGGGGCCGTGGGATTATCTGGAAAGGCAATACGTGACTGTTGCAGCCTTACCCGTAAGTGAGGTGGGGGAACATGTAGAACAGTATTGTCAGACCAGCGCAGCGCTGAGGCGGGAGGGGGTGGAACATCTGAAACTGCATTGCCTGACCAGAGCAGCGCTGAGCCGGGAGAGGGGCTGGGAAATTTGGAACTGCATTGCCTAACTGGAGAGGCACTCAGCAGGGAGGGGATGCTGGAAATGCATTGCCTGACCAGAGCATCGTTGAGACGGAAGGGGGAACATCTGGAATGGCTTTGCCTGACAAGAGCAGCGCTGAGTTGGGAGGGCGTGGCAGGGGAATATCTCGAAAGGCATTGCCTGACTGGTGCAGCGTTAGCCAGTAGGTGAGGCGGGGGAACATCTGCAACTGTATTGCCTGACCAGAGCAGCGTTGAGGAGGGAGGGGAGGAACATCTGGAACTGCATTGCCTGACCGGAGCAACCCTGAACAAATAGGTATGCTGGGGAACATCTGGAATTTCATTCACTTACAAGATCAGTTCTGAGCCGCGGGGGAAACATCTGAAACTGCATTACCGAACCAGATCAACGGACAGCAGGAAGGGGGAACATCTGGACTTGCATCTCCTGACCAGAGCAGCGCTGAGCCGGGAGAGGGGCTGGGAACGTCTGGAGCTGCATCGCCTAACTGGAGAGGCAATGAGCAGGGAGGGGATGCTGGGGATCTTTCGCAATTTCATTCCCTGACAGGAGAAGTGCTGAGCCGCGGGGGAACATCTGGAACTGCATTGCCTAACAAGAGCGGCGGTGAGCAGGGAGGGGAACTATCTGGAATTACATTGCCTGACCTGAGCAGCACTGAGCCGGGAGGAGACTGGGGAACATCTGGTGAACATTTCCTGATCTGAGTAGCGCTGATCCTGGTGTGGGGTGGGGTGGGGGACGTCTGGAACTGCTTTGTCTGACTGGAGCAGCGCTAAACCAGGGCAGACGACACCTTTGGAATTGAATTGCCTGACCAGATCTGCGCTGATTCGGGAGGGGGAACATCTGGAACTGTATTGTCTGACTACAGCAGCGCTGATCCAGCATCGGACGAACATCTGGAACTGCATTGCTTGACTGGAGCAGCTCTGAGCAACGAGAGGTCTGGAGAACATCTGGAACTACATTGTCTGAGAGGAGCAGCGCTGAGTCGGGAGGGATGGAACAACTGGAACTGCATTGCCCGAGTGAAGCAGCTGTCAGCTGGGAGTGGGCAGGGCGACATCTGGAATTGAATTTCCTGACCAGAGCAGCGCCGAGACGAGTGGGGAACATCGGGACCTGCATTGCCTGACAAGAGCAGCTCTGAGTTGGGATGTCGGCGGAATATCTGGAAAGGCATTACCTGACTGGTGCAGCCTTACCTTTAAGTGAGGTAGAGGAAAATGTAGAACGGTATTGTCAGAGCAGCCCCTTCCTGCTGTCCGTTGATCTGGTTCGGTAATGCAGCGCTGAGGCGGGAGGGGGTGGAACATCTGGAACTGAATTGCCTGACCAAAGCATCGCTGAGCCGGGAGCGGTAACATGTGGAAATTCATTGCTTGAATGAAGCAGCTCTGAGCCAGGAGAGGTTTGGGGAACATCTGTAACTGCATTGGCTGACTGGACCACCGCTGAGCCAGGAGGGAGGGAACAAGTGGAATTGCATTGCCTGACCAGAGCAGCTGTGAGCTGGGAGTGGGCAGGGCGACATCTGAAACTGCATTACCTGAATGGAGAGGCTCTGAGCCGGGATGGGGTGCTGGTGAACATCTGGAACTACATTGCCTGACCAGAGTAGCACTGAGGCGGGAGGAGGAACATCGGAAATGGCTTTGCCTGAGAAGAGAAGCGCTGAGCTGTGGGGGGTGGGGGGCGTCTGGTGAATATATGGAAAGGCTTTACCTGACTGGTGCACCGTTAGCTGGTAGGTGAGGCGGGGGAACATCTGGAACTGTATTGCCTGACCAGAGCAGCGCTGAGGAGGGAAGGGGAGGAACATCAGGAACTGCATTGACTGACCAGAGCAACCCTGAACAAGTAGGTGTGCTGGGGCATATCTGGAATTTCATTCACTGACAAGAGCAATTCTGAGCCGGGGGAAACATATGACACTGCATTGCCGAACCAGATCAACGGACAGCAGGCAGGGGAATCTTCTGGAATTGCATTGCCTGACCAGAGCAGTGCTGAGCCGGGAGAGGGGCTGGGGAACATCTGGAACTGTATGACCTGACCTGAGCTGTGCTGAGTTGGGAGGGGGAACATCTGGAATGTCTTTGCCTGACAAGAGCAGCGCTGAGCTGTGAGGGCGGGAGAATATATTGAAAGGAATTGTTTGACCGGAGCAGCGCTGTACCAGGAGAGAGTGAACATCTGGAAGTTCATTACCTGACCAGAGCAGCGCTGAGCCAGCGAGGAACATCTGGAACTGCATAGATTGACCGGAGTAGCTCCTAGCTCAGAGGGGGGCTGGGGAACATCTGGTACTGTATTGCTTGACCAGAGCTGCACTGAGGCAAGAGTAAAAGGAACATATGGAACCGCATTGCCTGACCGACGCATACTGAGCCAGGAGGTGTGCTAGGAACATCTGGAATTTCATTCCCTGTCAAGAGGTACTGAGCCACGGGGGAAACATCTGGAACTGCATTGCCTAACAAGAGCAGCGGTGAGCAGGGAGGGGAACTCTCTGGAATTACATTGCCTGACCTGAGCAGCACTGAGCCGGGAGGTGACTGGGGAACATCTGGTGCACATTTCCTTATCTGAGCAGCGCTGATCCTGGTGTGTGTGTGTGTGGGGGGGGGGGCGTCTGGTACTGCGTTGTCTGACTGGAGCAGCGCTGAACCAGGGCAGAGGAAACATTTGGAATTGAATTGCCTGACCAGAGCTGCGCTGATTCAGGAGGGGGGACATCTGGAACTGCATTGTCTGACTACAGCAGCGCTGATCCAGCATCGGACGAACATCTGGAACTGTATTGCTTGACTGGAGCAGCTCTGAGCAACGAGAGGTCTGGAAAACATCTGCAACTGCATTACCTGAGAGGGCAGCGCTGTCGTGAGGGAGGGAACATCTGGAACTGCATTGCCCGAGTGAAGCAGCTGTCAGCTGGGAGTGGGCAGGGCGACATCTGGAATTGAATTTCCTGACCAGAGCAGCGCCGAGACGAGGGGGGAGCATCGGGACCTGCATTGCCTGACAAGAGCAGCGCTGAGTTGGGGTGTCGGCGGAATATCTGGAAAGGCATTACCTGACTGGTGCAGCCTTACCTGTAAGTGAGGTGGGGGAACATGTAGAACGGTATTGTCAGAGCAGCGCAGCGCTGAGGCGGGAGGGGGTGGAACATCTGGAACTGAATTGCCTGACTGGAGCAGGTCTGAGCCAGGAGAGGTTGTGGAACATCTGTAATTGCATTGGCTGACCAATGCAAACTGCATTACCTGACTGGAGAGGCTCTGAGCCGGGAGGTGGTCCTGGTGAACAACTGGAACTGCATTGCCCGACCAGAGCAGCCCTGAGGCAGGATGAGGAACATTCTGAAATGGCATTACCTGACAAGAGCTGCGCTGAGCTGGGGGGGGGGGGGGGAAGATAAGGAAAGGGATTACCCGACTGGTGCAGCGTTAGCCAGTATGTGATGTGGGGGAACATCTGGAACTGTATTGCCTGACCAGAGCAGCACTGAGGCAGGAGGGGGAAGGAACATATGGAACCGCATTGCCTGACCGGCCAATACTGAGACAGGAGGGGGGGCTGGAAAACATCTGGAATTTCATTCACTGACAAGAGCAGTTCTGAGCCGCGAGGAAACATCTGGAACTGCAATGCCGAACCAGATCAACGGACAGCAGGCAGGGGGAATATCAAGAATTGCATCGCCTGACCAGAGAATCGCTGAGCCGGGAGAGGGGCTGGGAAAATCAGGAATTGCATCGCCTAACTGGAGAGGCAATGAGCAGGGAGGGGATGCTGGGGATCTTTCGCAATTTCATTCCCTGACAGGAGAAGTGCTGAGCCGCGGGGGAACATCTGGAACTGCATTGCCTAAAATGAGCGGTGGTGAGCAGGGAGGGGAACTATCTGGAATTACATTGCCTGACCTGAGCAGCACTGAGCCGGAAGGAAACTGGGGAACATCTGGTGCACATTTCCTGATATGAGCAGCGCTGATCCAGGTGTGGGGGGTGGACGTCTGGAACTGCTTTGTCTGACTGGAGCAGCGCTGAAGCAGGGCAGAGGAAACATTTGGAATTGAATTGCCTGACCAGAGCTGCGCTGATTCGGGATGGGGGACATCTGGAACTGCATTGTCTGACTACAGCAGCGCTGATCCAGCATCGGGGGAACATCTGGAATTGCATTGCCTGACTGAAGCAGCTGTCAGCTGGGAGGGGGCAGGGGGACATCTGAAACTGCATTGCCTGACTAGAGAGGCACTGAGCAGGGTGGGGGTGCTGGTGAACATCTGGAACTGCATTGCCTGACCACAGCATCGCTGATGTGGGAGGGCATGAACATCTGGAACTGCATTGCTTGACTGGAGAAGCTCTGAGCCAGGAGGTTTGGGGAACATCTGTAACTGCATTGGCTGACAAGAGCAGCGCTGAGCCAGGAGGGAAGTAACAACTGGAACTGCATTGCCTGACCAGAGCAGCGCTGAGGCGGGAGGAGGAACATCAGAAATGGCTTTCCCTGAGAAGAGCGGCGCTGAGCAGGGAGGGGAACTATCTGGAATTACATTGCCTGACCTGAGCAGCACTGAGCCGGGAGGAGACTGGGGAACATCTGGTGAACAGTTCCTGATCTGAGTAGCGCTGATCCTGGTGTGGAGTGGTGGGGGGGACGTCTGGAACTGCTTTGTCTGACTGGAGCAGCGCTGAACCAGGGCAGAGGAAACATTTGGAATTGAATTGCCTGACCAGAGCTGCGCTGATTCGGGAGGGGGAACATCTGGAACGGCATTGCTTGACTGGAGCAGCTCTGAGCCAGGAGAGGTCTGGAGAACATCTGGAACTACTTTGCCTGACAGGAGCAGCGCTGAGCCGGGAGGGAGGGAACATCTGGAACTGCATTGACTGACTGAAGCAGCTGTAAGCTGGGAGGGGGCAGGGGGCATCTGAAACTGCATTGCCTGACTGGAGAGGCTCTGAGCAGGTAGGGGGCTGGTGAACATCTGGAACTGCATTGCCTGACCAGAGCAGCGCTGAGGTGGGAGGGGAGGGAGATCTGGAACTGCATTGCTTGACTGGAGCAGCTCTGAGGCAGGAGAGGTTTGGGGAACATCTGTAACTGCATTGGCTGACCGGAGCAGCGCTGAGCCGGGAGGGAGGGAACATCTGGAACTGCATTGCCTGACTGAAGCAGCTGTAAGCTGGGAGGGGGCAGGGGGCATCTGAAACTGCATTGCCTGACTGGAGAGGCTCTGAGCCGGGAGGGTGTGCTGGTGAACATCTGGAACTGCATTGCCTGACCAGAGCAGCGCTGAGGCGGGAGGAGGAACATCAGAAATGGCTTTGCCTAACCAGAGCAGCGCTGAGCTGGGGTGGGGGGGGGAGGCTGGGGAAAACACGGAAAGGCTTTACCTGACTGGTGCACCGTTAGCTGGTAGGTGAGGCGGGGGATCATCTGCAACTGTATTGCCTGACCAGAGCAGCGCTGAGGAGGGAGGGGGAGGAACATCTGGAACTGCATTGACTGACCGGAGCAACCCTGAACAAGTAGGTGTGCTGGGGAACATCTGGAATTTCATTCACTTACAAGATCAGTTCTGAGCCGCGGGGGAAACATCTGAAACTGCATTACCGAACCAGATCAACGGACAGCAGGCAGGGGGAACATCTGGACTTGCATCTCCTGACCAGAGCAGCGCTGAGCCGGGAGAGGGGCTGGGAAAATCTGGAACTGCACCACCTAACTGGAGAGGCAATGAGCAGGGAGGGGATGCTGGGGATCATTCGCAATTTCATTCCCTGACATGAGAAGTGCTGAGCCGTGGGGGAACATCTGGAACTGCATTGCCTAACAAGAGCGGTGGTGAGCAGGGAGGAGAACTATCTGGAATTACATTGCCTGACCTGAGCAGCACTGAGCCGGGAGGAGACTGGGGAACATCTGGTGAACAGTTCCTGATCTGAGTAGCGCTGATCCTGGTGTGGGGTGGGGGGAGGGAACGTCTGGAACTGCTTTGTCTGACTGGAGCAGCGCTGATCCAGCATCGGACGAACATCTGGAACTGCATTGCTTGACTGGAGCAGCTCTGAGCAAGTAGAGGTATGGAGAACATCTGGAACTGCATTGCCTGAGAGGAGCAGCGCTGAGTTGGGAGGGAAGGAACATCTGGAACTGCATTGCCTGAGTGAAGAAGCTGTCAGCTGGGAGTGGGCAGGGCGACATCTGGAATTGAATTTCCTGACCAGAGCAGCGCCGAGACGAGTGGGGAACATCGGGACCTGCATTGCCTGACAAGAGCAGCACTGAGTTGGGGTGTCGGTGGAATATCTGGAAAGGCATTACCTGACTGGTGCAGCCTTACTTGTAAGTGAGGTAGGGGAACATGTAGAACGGTATTGTCAGACCAGCGCAGCGCTGAGGCGGAAGGGGGTGGAACATCTGGAACTAAATTGCCTGACCAGAGCATCGCTGAGCCGGGAGCGGTAACATGTGGAAATGGATTGCTTGAATGAAGCAACTCTGAGCCAGGAGAGGTTTGGGGAACATCTGTAACTGCATTGTCTGATTGGAGCAGCGCTGAGCCAGCAGGGAGGGAACAAGTGGAATTGCATTGCCTGACCATAGCAGCTGTGAGCTGGGAGTGGGCAGGTCGACATCTGAAACTGCATTACCTGAATTGAGAGGCTCTGAGCGGGGATGGGGTGCTGGTGAACATCTGGAACTGCAATGCCTGACCAGAGCAGCGCTGAGCTGGGGGGGGGGGTCTGGGGAATATATGGAAAGGCTTTACCTGACTGGTGCACCGTTAGCTGGTAGGTGAGGCGGGGGATCATCTGGAACTGTATTGCCTGACCAGAGCAGAGCTGAGGAGGGAGGGGGAGGAACATCTGGAACTGCATTGACTGACCAGAGCAACCTGAACAAGTAGGTGTGCTGGGGAACATCTGGAATTTCATTCACTGACAAGAGCAGTTCTGAGCCGCGGGGGAAACATCTGAAACTGCATTACCGAACCAGATCAACGGACAGCAGGTAGGGGAAACATCTGGAAATGCATTGCCTGACCAGAGCAGTGCTGAGCCGGAAGAACGGCTGTGGAACATCTGGATCTGTATGGCCTGACTAGAGCTGCGCTGAGACGGGAGGGGGGTACATCTGGAATGGCTTTCCCTGACAAGAGCAGCGCTGAGTTGGGAGGGCTGGGGAATATATGGAAAGGCATTGTTTGACCGGAGCAGCGCTGTACCAGGAGAGAGTGAACATCTGGAAGTACATTGCCTGACCAGAGCAGCGCTGAGCCAGCGAGGAACATCTGCAACTGCATAGATTGACCGGAGTAGCTCTGAGCTAGGAGGGGGCTGGGGAACATCTGGAATGTATTGCTTGACCAGAGCTGCACTGAGGCAGGAGTAAAAGGAACATATGGAACCGCATTGCCTGACCGACGCATACTGAGCCAGGAGGTGTGCTGGGGAACATCTGGAATTTCATTCCCTGTCAAGAGGTGCTGAGCCACGGGGGAAACATCTAGAACTGCATTGCCCAACAAGAGCAGCGGTGAGCAGGGAGGGGAACTATCTGGAATTACATTGCCTGACCTGAGCAGCACTGAGCCGGAAGGTGACTGGGGAACATCTGGTGCTACATTTCCTTATCTGAGCAGCGCTGATCCTGGTGTGTGTGGTGGGGTGGGGGGGGGGGGCGTCTGGAACTGCGTTGTCTGACTGAAGCAGCGCTGAACCAGGGCAGAGGAAACATTTGGAATTGAATTGCCTGACCAGAGCTGCGCTGATTCGGGAGGGGGAACATCTGGAACTGCATTGTCTGACTACAGCAGCGCTGATCCAGCATCGGGGGAACATCTGGAACTGCATTGCCTGACCAGAGCAACCCTGAACAAGTAGGTGTGCTGGGGAACATCTGGAATTTCATTCACTTACAAGATCAGTTCTGAGCCGCGGGGGAAACATCTGAAACTGCATTACCGAACCAGATCAATGGACAGCAGGCAGGGGGAACATCTGGACTTACATCTCCTGACCAGAGCAGCGCTGAGCTGGGAGAGTGGCTGGGAAAATTTGGAACTGCATCGCCTAACAGGAGAGGCAATGAGCAGGGAGGGGATGCTGGGGATCATTCGCAATTTCATTCCCTGACAGGAGAAGTGCTGAGCCGCGCTGGAACATCTGGAACTGCATTGCCTAACAAGAGCGGTGGTGAGCAGGGAGGGGAACTATCTGGAATTACATTGCCTGACCTGAGCAGCACTGAGCCGGGAGGAGACTGGGGAACATCTGGTGAACAGTTCCTGATCTGAGTAGCGCTGATCCTGGTGGTGGGGGGGGGGGGTGTGGGGTGGGCGGGGGGAACGTCTGGAACTGCTTTGTCTGACTGGAGCAGCGCTGAACCAGGGCAGAGGAAACATTTGGAATTGAATTGCCTGACCAGAGCTGCGTTGATTCGGGAGGGGGAACATCAGGAACTGCATTGTCTGACTGCAGCAGCGCTGATCCTGCATCGGACGAACATCTGGAACTGCATTGCTTGACTGGAGCAGCTCTGAGCCAGGGGATGTTTGGGGAACATCTGTAACTGCATTGGCTGACCAGAGCAGCGCTGAGCCTGGAGGGAGCGAACATCTGGAATTGAATTGCCTGATCAGAGCTGCGCTGAGCAAGGAGGGAGGGGACATCTGGAAATGCATTTCATGGCGAGAGCAGCGCTGAGTTGGGGGGTGCAGGGGAAAATATGAAACTGCGTTGCTTGACCAGAGCACCGCTAAGCCGGGAGGGAGGGAACAACTGAAACTGCATTGCCTAACCAGAGCAGCACTGAGCTGGGAGCTTGGTATCATCTAGAACTGCATTGCCTGACTGAAGCAAACTGTGAGCTGGGTGGGGTGAGGGGGTCATATGAAACTGCATTGCCTGACTGAAGAGGCTCTGAGCCTAGAGGGGATGCTGGTGAACATCTGGAACTGCATTTCCTGACCAGAGCAGCGCTGAGACGGGAAGGGGAACATCTGGAATGTCTTAACCTGACAAGAGCAGCGCTGAGTTGGGATGGCGGGTGTGTATTTGGAAAGACATTGTTTGACCAGAGCAGCGCTGTACCGGGTGAGAGTGAGCTTCTGGAATCCAATTGTCTGACTATAGCAGCGCTGAGCAAGGAGGGAGGGCACTTCTGGAACTGCATTGCCTGGCAAGAGAAGCTCTGCGATGGGGGGCCGGGGGAATATCTGGAAAGGCAATACATGACCGGTGCAGCCTTACCCGTAAGTGAGGTGGGGGAACATGTAGAACAGTATTGTCAGACCAGTGCAGCGCTGAGGCGGGAGGGTGTGGAACATCTGAAACTGCATTGCCTGACCAGAGCATCGCTGAGACGGAAGGAGGAACATCTGGAATGGTTTTGCCTGACAAGAGCAGCGCTGAGTTGGGAGGGCGGGGCAGGTGAATATCTGGAAAGGCATATCCTGACTGGTGCAGCGTTAGCCAGTAGGTGAGGCGGGGGAATATCTGGAACTGTATTGCCTGACCAGAGCAGCACTGAGGCAGGAGGGCGAAGGAGCATATGGAACCAATTTGCCTGACCGGCGCATACTGAGCCAGGAGGGGGACTGGGGAACATCTGGTATTTCATTCCCTGACAAGAGAAGTGCTGAGCCACGGTGGAACATCGGGAAATGCATTGCCTGACCAGAGCAGCGCTGAGGAGGGAGGGGGAGGAACATCTAGAACTGAATTGCCTGACCGGAGCAACCCTGAACAAGTAGGTGTGCTGGGGAACATCTGGAATTTCATTCACTTACAAGATCAGTCTGAGCCGCGGGGAAACATCTGAAACTGCATTACCGAACCAGATCAATGGACAGCAGGCAGGGGGAACATCTGGACTTGTATCTCCTGACGAGAGCAGCCCTGAGCCGGGAGAGTGGCTGGGAAAGTCTGGAACTGCATCGCCTAACTGGAGAGGCAATGAGCAGGGAGGGGAAGCTAGGGATCATTCGCAATTTCATTCCCTGACAGGAGAAGTGCTGAGCCGCGCTGGAACATCTGGAACTGCATTGCCTAACAAGAGCGGTGGTGAGCAGGGAGGGGAACTATCTGGAATTACATTGCCTGACCTGAGCAGCACTGAGCCGGGAGGAGACTGGGGAACATCTGGTGAACAGTTCCTGATCTGAGTAGTGCTGATCCTGGTGGGGGGGGGGGGGGGGTGGGGGGGGACGTCTGGAACTGCTTTGTCTGACTGGAGCAGCGCTGAACCAAGGCAGAGGAAACATTTGGAATTGAATTGCCTGACCAGAGCTGCGCTGATTCGGGAGGGGTAACATCAGGAACTGCATTGTCTGACTGCAGCAGCTCTGAGCCAGGGGATGTTTGGGGAACATCTGTAACTGCATTGGCTGACCAGAGCAGCGCTGAGCCAGGAGGGAGCGAACATCTGGAATTGAATTGCCTGATCAGAGCTGCGCTGAGCAAGGAGGGAGGGGACATCTGGAAATGCATTTCATGGCGAGAGCAGCGCTGAGTTGGGGGGTGCAGGAGAACATATGAAACTGCGTTGCTTGACCAGAGCAGCGCTAAGCCGGGAGGGAGGGAACAACTGAAATTGCATTGCCTAACCAGAGCACCACTGAGCTGGGAGCTTGGTATCATCTAGAACTGCATTGCCTGACTGAAGCAAACTGTGAGCTGGGTGGGGTGAGGGGGACATATGAAACTGCATTGCCTGACTGAAGAGCTCTGAGCCTAGAGGGGATGCTGGTGAACATCTGGAACTGCATTTCCTGACCAGAGCAGCGCTGAGACGGGAAGGGGAACATCTGGAATGTCTTAACCTGACAAGAGCAGCGCTGAGTTGGGAGGGCGGGGGTGTATGTGGAAAGACATTGTTTGACCAGAGCAGCGCTGTACCAGGTGAGAGTGAACATCTGGAATCCAATTGTCTGACTATAGCAGCGCTGAGCAAGGAGGGAGGGCACATCTGGAACTGCATTGCCTGGCAAGAGAAGCGCTGCGATGGGGGGCCGGGGAAATATCTAAAGGCAATACATGACTGGTGCAGCCTTACCCGTAAGTGAGGTGGGGGAACATGTAGAACAGTATTGTCAGACCAGTGCAGCACTGAGGCGGGAGGGGGTGGAACATCTAAAACTGCATTGCCTGACCAGAGCATCGCTGAGACGGAAGGGGGAACATCTGGAATGGTTTTGCCTGACAAGAACAGCGCTGAGTTGGGAAGGCGGGGCAGATGAATATCTGGAAAGGCATTGCCTGACTGGTGCAGCGTTACCCAGTAGGCGAGGCGTGGAACATCTGGAACTGTATTGCCTGACCAGAGCAGCACTGAGGCAGGAGGGGGAAAGAACATATGGGACCGCATTGCCTTACCGGCGCATACTGTGCCAGAAGGGAAGCTGGGGAATATCTGGAATTTCATTCCCTGATAAGAAAAGTGCTGGGCTATGGGGGAACATCAGGAAATGCATTGCCTGACCGGAGCAGCGGTGAGCAGGGAGGGGGTACATCGAGAACTGTATCGCCTGACCAGAGCAGCGCTGAGCCGGGAGAGGGGCTGGGAAAATCTGGAACTGCATTGCCTAACTGGAGAGGCACTCAGCAGCGAGGGGATGCTGGGGATCATCCGCAATTTCTTTCCCTGACAGGAGAAGTGCCGAGCCGCGGGGCAACATCTGGAACTGCATTCCCTAACTAGAGCAGCGGTGAGCAGGGAGGGGGACTATCTGGAATTACATTGCCTGACCTGAGCAGCACTGAGCGTGAGGGGGGATTATCTGGAACTGCATTGCCTGAACAGAGCAGCGCTGAGATGGGAGGGGGCCTGGAGAACATCTGGAATTACATTACCTGACCGCAGCAGCGCAGAGACAGGTGGGGGGTGGGGGAACATCTGAAACTGCATTACCTGACAAGAGCAGTCTTGACCCGGGGGGGGGTGTGGGGTGGTGCGATCATCTGGAACTGCACTACTTGACCGGAGCTGCACTAATCCGGGAGGCGGGCTGTGAAACATCTGGAACTGCATTATCTGACCAGAGCAGTGCTGTGCTGGGGTAAACATCTGGAACTGCTTTGCCTGCGGTGTAGCGCTGCGCCAGGAGGGGGAGGGAGAACAACTGGAACAGCATTACCTGACAAGAGCAGTGCTGAGCCGGAAGGGGGAACATCTGAAACTGCATTACCTGACAAGAGCAGTGCTGAGCCGGGGGTGGGGGTACATCTGGAACTGCATTGCTTGACTGGAGCTGCACTAAGCCGGGAGGGGGGCTAGGAAACAACTGGTACTGCATTTCCTGACCTGAGCAGTGCTGAGCCTGGTGGGGTGGAACTCATCTGGAACTGCATTGCCTGACCAGAGTAGTGCTGAGTGGGGATGGGGGAGTGGGGAAACATCTGGAACTGAACTGCCTCTCGGGAGCATTGCTGAGCCAGTAGGGGAGAGCAACAACTGGAACTGCATTAACTGAACAGAGCAGCCCTGAGCCGGTAGGGGGGAGGAACATCTCGAACTGCGTTGTCTGACTGGAGCTGCGTTGAGCCGGGAGGGGGAGGGGAACAGCTATAACTGAATTACCTGACTGGTCTGCACTGAGCCAGGAGGGGGTGCTCACATCTGGAACTACATTGCCTGGCCGGAGAAGCATTGCGAAAGGAGAGGGAACATCTGGAACTGCATTGCCTGACCAGAGCAGCACTGAGTAAAGAGAGAGGGAACATCTGGACTTGCATTGCCTGACCAGAACAGCACCTAACCGGGAGCGGGTAACATCTGTAACTGCATTGCCTGAACAGAGCAGTGCTGAGCTGGGAGGGGGCCTGGGGAACATCTGGAACTGCATTATCTGACCAGAGCAGTGCTGTGCTGGGAGAAACATCTGGAACTGCTTTGCCTGCGGAATAGCGCTGAGCAAGGAGGGGGAGGGTGAACATCTGGAACAGCATTACCTGACAAGAGCAGTGCTGATCCGGGGGAACATCTGGAACTGCTTTGCCTAACCAGAGCAGCGCTGAGTGGAAGGGAGAACATCTAGAATTGCATTCACTAAACGGAGCATCTGTGAGCCCGGAGGGGGTTGGAAGGAACATCTAGAACAGCATTAACTGAACAAAGCAGCGCTGAGCCGGGAGGTGGTGCTGGGCAATATCTGGAAATGCATTGCCTGAGCGGAACAGTGATGAGCCGGGAAATGAGGACAAGAGCATTGCTTAGCCAGGGTGAGCATCTGGACCTCCTTTGCCCAACCAGAGCAGCGCTGAGCGTGAGGGGGGATCATCTGGGACTGCATTGCCTGAACAGAGCAGCGCTGACCTGGGAGGGGGCCTGGGAAACATTTGAAACTCCATTATCTGACCAGAGCAGCGCTGAATCAGGAGGGGGAAGGGGAACATCTGAAACTGCATTACCAGACAAGAGCAGTGATGAGCCAGGGGGGGATATCTGGAACTGCATTGCTTGACCGGAGCAGCACTAAGCAAGGAGGGGGGCTGGTAAACATTTGGTACTGCATTTCCTGACCTGAACAGCGCTGAGCTTGGTGGGTGGAACACATCTGGAACTGCATTGGCTCACTGGAGCAGCGCTAAGCCAGGAGAGAGGGAACCTCTGGACTTACATTGCCTGACCAGAGCAGCGCTGAGCCGGGAGAGGGGAACATCTGGAACTGCATTTCCTGACAAGAGAAGCGCTGAGCTGGGGGGTATGGAGCATCTGGAAAGGCATTACCTGACCGGTGCAGCACTATGCTGGGAGGTGAGGCGAGAGAACATCTGGAATGCCATTTCCTAATTGGTGCAGCACTGAGCCAGGAGGAGGGAGGAACATCTGGAACTGCATTTCCTGACCGTATCAACCCTGAGCCAGGGGGGCAGACATCGGGAAATGCATTGCCTGACCAGAGCAGCGCTTAGCTGGGAGGGAGTATGGGGAACATCTGGAACTGCATTATCTGAATGGAGCAGTGCTGAGCCGGTAGGGGAAGAAACATCTGGAACTGCGTTGTCTGACTGGAGCTGCGTTGAGCCGAGTGGGGGAGGGGAACAGCTAGAACTGCATTACCTCACTGGTCCAACACTGAGCCGGGAAGGGGTGCTAAGATCTGGAACTACATTGCCTGGCCGGAGGAGCATTGAGAAAGGAGGGGGAACATCTGGAACTGCATTGCGTGACCAGAGCAGCACTGAGCCAGGAGAGAGGGAATATCTGGACTTGCACTGCCTGACCAGAACAGCGCATAACCGGGAGTGGGGAACATCTGGAACTGCATTGCCTGACTGGAGCAACCCTGACCAGTGCAGCGCTGAGCCGGGAGGTGAGGCGGAAGAACATCTGGAATGACATCACCTGACTTGTGCAGCACTGAGCCCGGAGGGAGGAGGAACATCGGGAACTGCATTGCCTGACCAAAGTAGCGCTCAGCAGCAGGGGGACATCTGGAAGTGCATTTCCTGACCAGAGCAGCGCTGAGCCTTGTGTGTGTGTGGGGGGGGGGGGGGGGACACATCTGGACGCATTCCCTGACCAGAGCAGCGCTGAACCGGGAGGGGGGTACATCTGGATTTGAATTGCTTGACCGGAGGAGCTCTGAGCCAGGAGGAGGGGTTGCTAGGGAACATCTGGAATTGCATTGCCTGTCTGGAACAGCGCTGAGACAGGAGAAAGGGAACATCTGGAACTGGATTGCCTCTCCGGAGCATTTCTGAGCCAGTAGCAGAGTGGAACATCTGGAACTGCATTAACTGGACAGAGCAGCGCTGAGCCGGTGGGGGGAGGAACATCTGGAACTGCATTGTCTGACTGGAGCAGCGTTGAGCCGGGAGGGGGAGGGGAACAGCTAGAACTGCATTACCTCACTGGTCCAGCACTCAGCCGGGAGGAGGTGCTAACATCTGGAACTACATTTCCTGGCCAGAGCAGCATTGCGAAAGGAGGGTGAACATCTGGAACTGCATTGCCTGGCCAGGGCAGCACTGAGCCAGGAGAGAGGGAACATCTGGACTTACATTGCCTGACCAGAACAGCGCCTAACCGGGAGCGGGAAACATCTGGAACTGCATTGCCTGACCAGAGCAACCCTGACCAGCACACCGCTAAGCCACGAGAGAGGGAACATCTGGACTTGCATTGCCTGACCAGAGCAGCGCTGTACCGGGAGGCAGTAAACATCTGAAACTGCATTTCCTGACAAGAGCAGCGCTGATTTGGGGGTGGGTGGGAACATTTTGAAAGGCATTACCTCACCGGTGCAACGCTAAGCCGGTAGGGGAGGTGGGAGTACATCTGGAATGCCATTTCCTGACTGGTGCAGCACTGAGCCTGGAGGGGGAGTAACATTTGGAACTGCATTGACTAAACGGAGCAGCTCTGAGCCAGGAGGAGGGAGGAACAGCTAGAACTGCATTGCCTGACTGGAGCAACCCTGACCAGTGCAGCGGTGAGCCGGGAGGTGAGGCAGAAGAACATCTGGAATGACATCACCTGACTTGTGCAGCACTGAGCCTGGAGGGAGGAGGAACATCGGGAACTGCATTGCCTGACCAAAGTAGCGCTGAGCAGGAGGGGAACATCTGGAAGTGCATTTCCTGACCTGAGCAGCGCTGAGCCTTGTGTGTGTGTGGTGGGGGGGAACACATCTGGACGCATTTCCTGACCAGCGCGAGCAGCGCTGAACCGGGAGGGGGGTACATCTGGGACTGAATTGCTTGACCGGAGGAGCTCTGAGCCAGGAGGAGGGGGGTGCTAGGGAACATCTGGAATTGCATTGCCTGTCTGGAACAGCGCTGAGACAGGAGAAAGGAAACATCAGGAACTGCATTGTCTAAGCAGAGCAGCGTTGAGCTGCGATGGGGGATATATCTGGAACTACATTGCCTGATAAGAGCAGTGCTGAGAAGGGAGGGAGGAACATCTACTTTTCTTTGGCTTGGCTTCGCGGACGAAGATTTATGGAGGGGGTAAAAAGTCCACGTCAGCTGCAGGCTCGTTTGTGGCTGACAAGTCCGATGCGGGACAGGCAGACACGATTGCAGCGGTTGCAGGGGAAAATTGGTTGGTTGGGGTTGGGTGTTGGGTTTTTCCTCCTTTGCCTTTTGTCAGTGAGGTAGGCTCTGCGGTCTTCTTCAAAGGAGGTTGCTGCCCGCCAAACTGTGAGGCGCCAAGATGCACGGTTTGAGGCGTTATCAGCCCACTGGCGGTGGTCAATGTGGCAGGCACCAAGAGATTTCTTTAGGCAGTCCTTGTACCTTTTCGTTGGTGCACCTCTGTCACGGTGGCCAGTGGAGAGCTCGCCATATAACACGATCTTGGGAAGGCGATGGTCCTCCATTCTGGAGACGTGACCCATCCAGCGCAGCTGGATCTTCAGCAACGTGGACTCGATGCTGTCGACCTCTGCCATCTCGAGTACTTCGACGTTAGGGATGTAAGCGCTCCAATGGATGTTGAGGATGGAGCGGAGACAACGCTGGTGGAAGCGTTCTAGGAGCCGTAGGTGGTGCCGGTAGAGGACCCATGATTCGGAGCCGAACAGGAGTGTGGGTATGACAACGGCTCTGTATACGCTTATCTTTGTGAGGTTTTTCAGTTGGTTGTTTTTCCAGACTCTTTTGTGTAGTCTTCCAAAGGCGCTATTTGCCTTGGCGAGTCTGTTGTCTATCTCATTGTCGATCCTTGCATCTGATGAAATGGTGCAGCGGAGATAGGTAAACTGGTTGACCGTTTTGAGTTTTGTGTGCCCGATGGAGATGTGGGGGAGCTGGTAGTCATGGTGGGGAGCTGGCTGATGGAGGACCTCAGTCTTCTTCAGGCTGACTTCCAGGCCAAACATTTTGGCAGTTTCCGCAAAGCAGGACGTCAAGCGCTGAAGAGCTGGCTCTGAATGGGCAACTAAAGCGGCATCGTCTGCAAAGAGTAGTTCATGGACAAGTTTCTCTTGTGTCTTGGTGTGAGCTTGCAGGCGCCTCAGATTGAAGAGATTTTACCTAACCAGCGTAGCACAGAGCCGGTAGAGGGTGTCCATCTGGAGCTACAATGCCTGGCTAGAGCAGCACTGAGCTGGGAGCGAGGCTGGGGAACAACTCGAACTGCATTCCCTGACAAGAGCAGTGCTGAGCCGGGGGGAACATCTGGAACTGCTTTGCCTAACCAGAGCAGCGCTGAGTGGAAGGGGGAACATCTGGAACTGCATTCACTAAACGAAGCATTTGTGAGCCGGGAGGGGGTTGGAAGGAACATCTGGAACTGCATTAACTGACCAGAGAAGTGCTGAGTGGGGAGGGGGTGGGGGATAATCTGGAACTGAATTGCCTCTCTGGAGAATTGCTGAGCCAGTAGCGGAGAGGAACATCTGGAACTGCGTTGTCTGACTGGAGCTGCGTTGAGCCGGGAGTGGGAGGGGAACAGCTAGAACTGCATAACCTCACTCGTCCAGCACTGAGCCGGGAGGGGTGCTAACATCTGGAACTACATTTCCTGGCCGGAGCAGCATTTAGAAAGGAGGGGGAATATCTGGAACTGCATTGCCTGACCAGAGCAGCACTGAGCTAGGAGAGAGGGAACATCTGGAACTGCATTGCCTGACCAGAGCAACCCTGACCAGTACACCGCTAAGCCACGAGAGAGGGAACATCTGGACTTGCATTGCCTGACCAGAGCAGCGCCGAGTTGGGGTTGGGTGGGAACATCTTGAAATGCATTACCTCACCAGTGCAACGCTAAGCTGGGAGGTGAGGCGGGAGAACATCTGGAATGCCATTTCCTGACTGGTGCGGCACTGAGCCTGGAGGGAGGAGGAACATCGGGAACTGCATTGCCTGACCGAAGTATCGCTGAGCAGGAGGGGGACATCTGGAAGTGCATTTCCTGACCAGAGCAGCGCTGAGCCTTGTGTGTGTGTGTGGGGGGGGGGGGGGGTGGGGTGGGAACACATCTGGACGCATTCCCTGACCAGAACAGCGCTGAACCGGGAGGGGGAATTGCTTGACTGGAGGAGCTCTGAGCCAGGAGGAGGGGGGTGCTAGGGAACATCTGGAATTGCATTGTCTAACCAGAGCAGCGTTGAGCTGCGATGGGGGAAATATCTGGAACTTCATTGCCTGATAAGAGCAGTGCTGAGAAGGGAGGGAGGAATATCTACTATGCATTACCTAACCAGTGTAGTGCAGAGCCGGGAGAGGGAGTCCATCTGGAGCTACAATGCCTGGCCAGAGCAGCACTGAGCCAGGAGCGAGGCTGGGGAACAACTCGAACTGCATATCCTGACAAGAGCAGTGCTGAGCCGGGGGGAACATCTGGATCTGCTTTGCCTAACCAGAGCAGCGCTGAGTGGAAGGGGGAACATCTGGAATTGCATTCACTAAACGAAGCATCTGTGAGCCGGGAGGGGGTTGGAAGGAACATCTGGAACTGCATTAACAGAACAGAGAAGTGCTGAGTGAAGAGGGGGGTTGGGGTACATCTGGAACTGAATTGCCTCTCCGGAGCATTGTTGATCCAGTAATGGAGAGGAACATCTGGAACTGCATTAACTGGACAGAGCAGCGCTGAGCCGGTAGGGGGGAAACATCTGGAACTGCGTTGTCTGATTGGAGCTGCATTGAGCCGGGGGGAGGGGAACAGCTAGAACTGCATAACATCACTTGTCCAGCACTGAGCCGGGAGGGGGTGCTAACACCTGGAACTACATTTCCTGGCCGGAGCAGCATTGAGAAAGGAGGGGTAACATCTGGAACTGCATTGCCTGACCAGAGCAGCACTGAGTCAGGAGAGAGGGAACATCTGGACTTACATTGCCTGACCAGAACAGCGCCTAACCGGGAGCGGGGAACATCTGGACTGCATTGCCTGACCAGAGCAGCGCTGTACCGGGAGGGGGTAAACATCTGAAACTGCATTTCCTGACAAGTGCAGCGCTGAGTTGGGGGTGGGTGGGAACATCTTGAAAGGCATTACCTCACCGGTGCAAAGCTAAGACGGGAGGGGAGGTGGGAGAACATCTGGAATGCCATTTCTTGACTGGTGCAGCACTGAGCCTGGAGGGGGAGTAACATTTGGAACTGCATTGACTAAACAGAGCAGCTCTGAGCCAGGAGGAGGGAGGAACATCTGGAACTGCATTGCCTAACTGGAGCAACCCTGACCAGTGCAGCGCTGAGCCGGGAGGTGAGGCGGAAGAACATCTGGAATGACATCACCTGACTTGTGCAGCACTGAGCCTGGAGGGAGGAGGAACATCGGGAACTGCATTGCCTGACCAAAGTAGCGCTGAGCAGGTGGGGGACATCTGGAAGTGCATTTCCTGACCAGAGCAGCGCTGAGCCTTGTGTGTGTGTGTGTGGGGGGGGGGGGACACATCTGGACGCATTCCCTGACCAGAGCAGCGCTGAACCGGGAGGGGAGTACATCTGGAACTGAATTGCTTGACCGGAGGAGCTCTGAGCCAGGAGGAGGGGGGTGCTAGGGAACATCTGGAATTGCATTGCCTGTCTGGAACAGCGCTGAAACAGGAGAAAGGAAACATCAGGAACTGCATTGTCTAACCAGAGCAGCGTTGAGCTGCGATGGGGGAAATATCTGGAACTACATTGCATGACAAGAGCAGTGCTGAGAAGGGAGGGAGGAACATCTACTATGCAATACCTAACCAGTGTAGCGCAGAGCCGGGAGAGGGGGTCCATCTGGAGCTACAATGCCTGGCCAGAGCAGCACTGAGCTGGGAGCGAGGCTGCTGAACAACTCGAACTACATTCCCTGACAAGAGCAGTGCTGAGCCGGGGGGAACATCTGGAACTGCTTTGCCTAACCAGAGCAGCGCTGAGTGGAAGGGGAACATCTGGAACTGCATTCACTAAACGAAGCATTTGTGAGCCTGGAGGGGGTTGGAAGGAACATCTGGAACTGCATTAACTAACTGCTGAGTGGGGAGGGGGGTGGGGAACATCTGGAACTGAATTGCCTCCGGAGCATTGCTGAGCCAGTAGCAGAGAGGAACATCTGGAACTGCATTAACTGGACAGAGCAGCGCTGAGCCTGTAGGGGGAGGAACATCTGGAACTGCATTGTCTGACTGGAGCTGCGTTGATCTGGGAGGGGAGGGGAATAGCTAGAACTGCATAACCTCACTGGTCCAGCACTGAGACGGGAGGGGGTGCTAACATCTGGAACTACATTTACTGGCCGGAGCAGCATTGAGAAAGGAGGGGGAACATCTGGAACTGCATTACCTGACGAGAGCAGCACTGAGCTTGGAGAGAGGGAACATCTGGACTTACATTGCCTGACCAGAACAGTGCCTAACCGGGAGCGGGAAACATCTGGAACTGCATTGCCTGACCAGAGCAACCCTGACCAGTACACCGCTAAGCCACGAGAGATGGAACATCTGGACTTGCATTGCCTGACCAGAGCAGCGCTGAGTTGGGGGTGGGTGGGGACATCTTGAAAGGCATTACCTCACCGGTGCAAAAGTAAGCCGGGAGGTGAGGCGGGAGAACATCTGGAATGCCATTTCCTGACTGGTGCGGCACTGAGCCTGGAGGGGGAGTAACATTTCGAACTGCATTGACTAAACGGAGCATCTCTGAGCCAGGAGGAGGAACAGCTGGAACTGCATTGCCTGACTGGAGCAACCCTGACCATGCAGCGATGAGCCGGGAGGTGAGGTGGAAGAACATCTGGAATGACATCACCTGACTTGTGCAGCACTGAGCCTGGAGGGAGGAGGAACATCGGGAACTGCATTGCCTGACCAGAGTAGCGCTGAGCAGGAGGGGGGACATCTGGAAGTGCATTTCCTTTACAGAGCAGCGCTGAGCCTTGAGTGTGTGTGGGGGGGGGGGGGAGACACATCTGGACGCATTCCCTGACCAGAGCAGCGCTGAACCGGGAGGGGGGTACATCTGGAACTGAATTGCTTGACCGGAGGAGCTCTGAGACAGGAGGAAGGGGGTGCTAGGGAACATCTGGAATTGCATTGCCTGTCTGGAACAGCGCTGAGACAGGAGAAAGGGAACATCTGGAACTGCATTGTCTAACCAGAGCATCGTTGAGCTGCGATGGGGGAAATATCTGGAACTACATTGCCTGACAAGAGCAGTGCTGAGGAGGGAGGGAGGAACATCTACTATGCATTACCTAACCAGTGTAGTGCAGAGCGGGGAGATGGGGGACCATCTGGAGCTACAATGCCTGGCCAGAGCAGCACTCAGCCGGGAGCGGGGCTGGGTAACAACTCGAACTTCATTCCCTGACAAGAGCAGTGCTGAGCCGAGGGGAACATCTGGAAGTGCTTTGCCTAACCAGAGCAGCGCTGAGTGGAAGGGGGAACATCTGGAACTGCATTCACTAAACAGAGCATCTGTGAGCCGGGAGGGGGTTGGAAGGAACATCTGGAACTGCATTAACTGAACAGAGCAGCGCTGAGCCGGGAGGTGGTGCTGGGCAATATCTGGAAATGCATTACCTGAGCGGAGCAGTGATAAGCTGGGAACGGTGGACAAGAGCATTGCATAGTCAGGGTGAATATCTGGACCTCCTTTGCCTAACCAGAGCAGCGCTGATGTGAGCGGCGGATCATCTGGGACTGCATTGCCTGAACAGAGCAGCGCTGAGCTGGGAGGGGGCCTGAGGAACATCTGGAACTGCATTATCTGACCAGAGCAGCGCTGAATCTGGAGGGGGAAGGGGAACATCTGAAACTGCATTACCGGACAAGAGCAGTGATGAGCAGGGGGGGGGGGGATATCTGGAACTGCATTGCTTGACCGGAGCAGCACTAAGCCAGGAGGGGGACTAGTAACCATCTGGTACTGCATTTCCTGATCTGAACAGTCTTGAGCTTGGTGGGGTGGAACACATCTGGAACTGCATTGGCTCACTGGAGCAGCGCTTAGCCAGGAGAGAGGGAACCTCTGGACTTACATTGCCTGACCGGAGCAGCGCTGAGCCGGGAGGGAGGAACATCTGGAACTGCATTGACTATATGGAGCATCTGTGTGGCGGGAGGTGGAGGAACATCTGGAACTGCATTGCCTGATCGGAGCAACCTTGAGCTGGGGGGGGGGACATCGGGAACTGCATTTCTTGACCAGAGCAGCGCTGAGCCAGCGAGGAAGATTTGGAACTGCATTGATTGACCAAAGCAACACTGAGCCAGGATGGGGTTCTGGGGAACACCTGGATCTGCATTGCTTGACTGGAGCAGCTCTGAGCCAGGAGAGGGCTGGGGAACATCTGGAACAGCATTGCCTTGCCAGAGCAGCGCTGAGGAGGGAGGGGGAGGAACATCTGGAACTGCATTGCCTGACCCGAGCAAACCTGATCCAGGAGGTGTGCTGGGGAACATCTGGTACTACATTTCCTGATCTGAGCAGCGCTCAACCTGCTGGAGGGGGGGGAGGGGTGGACGTGAACTTTTGGAATTGTATTGTCTGACTGGAGCAGCGCTGATCCAGGATCGGGGGTACATCTGCAACTGCATTGCTTGACTGGAGCAGCTCTGAGCCAGGAGAGGGTTGGGGAACATCTGGAACTGCATTGCCTGACCAGAGCAGCGCTGAGATGGGACGAGGAACATCTGCAATTGCTTTGCCTGACAAGAGAAGCGCTGAGCTGGGCTGGGGGGAGGGCGGGGGAATATATGGAAATGTTTTAGCTGACTGGTGCACCGTTAGCCGGTATGTGAGGCGGGGGAACATCTGGAACAGCATTGCCTTGCCAGAGCAGCGCTGAGGAGGGGGAGGAACATCTGGAACTGTGTTTCCTGACCCGAGCAAACCTTATCCAGGAGGTGTCCTGGGGAACATCTGGAATTTCATTCCCCGACAGGAGCAGTTCTGAGCCGAGGGGGAATCATCTGGAACTGCATTGCCTATCAAGATCAACGGAGCAGGGAGGGGAAAATCTGGAACGGCATTGCCTGACCAGAGAAACGACGACACGGGAGGGGGAACATAGGTAATTGCATTGCCTGACCAGATCAGCGCTGAGGTGGGAGGGGGAACATCTGGAATGGATTTGCCTGACAAGAGCAGCGCGGAGTTGAGAGGGCGGGGGAATATATGGAAAGGCATTACCTGATTGGTGCACCGTTAGCTGGTAGGTGAGGCGGGGATCATCTGGAACTGCATTGCCTGACCAGAGCAACCCTGAGCCAGGAGGTGTGCTGGGGAACATCTGGAATTTCAAACCCTGACACGAGCAGTTCAGTTCCGCGGGGTAAAATCTGGAAGTGCATTGATGACCAGAGCAGCGCTGAGCCAGGCGTGGTGCTGGAGAACATCTGGAACTGCATTACCTTACTGGAGAGGCACTGAGCAGGGAGGGGATGCTGGAGATCATCCGCAGTTTCATTCCCTGACAGGAGCAGTGCTGAACTGCGGGGGAACGTCTAGAACTGCATTCCCTAACCAGAGCTGCGGTGAGCAGGGAGGGAGACTATCTGGAATTACATTGCCTGACCTGAGCAGCACTGAGCCGGGAGGGCATCTGGGGAACATCTGGTACTACATTTCCTGATCTGAGCAGCGCTCAACCTGCTGGAGGGGGGGGGGGGTGGGGCGTGAACTTTTGGAATTGTATTGTCTGACTGGAG
Source organism: Narcine bancroftii (assembly GCF_036971445.1). Lineage (NCBI taxonomy): Eukaryota > Metazoa > Chordata > Chondrichthyes > Torpediniformes > Narcinidae > Narcine > Narcine bancroftii. The sequence goes on along the minus strand of NC_091470.1, from coordinate 174,748,806 downwards.
CAGAGCTGATCCAGGATCGGGGGTACATCTGCAACTGCATTGCTTGACTGGAGCAGCTCTGAGCCAGGAGAGGGTTGGGGAACATCTGGAACTGCATTGCGTGACCAGAGCAGCGCTGAGATGGGACGAGGAACATCTGCAATTGCTTTGCCTGACAAGAGAAGCGCTGAGCTGGGCTGGGGGGAGGGCGGGGGAATATATGGAAATGCTTTAGCTGACTGGTGCACCGTTAGCCGGTATGTGAGGCGGGGGAACATCTGTAACAGCATTGCCTTGCCAGAGCAGCGCTGAGGAGGGGGAGGAACATCTGGAACTGCATTTCCTGACCCGAGCAAACCTTATCCAGGAGGTGTCCTGGGGAACATCTGGAATTTCATTCCCCGACAGGAGCAGTTCTGAGCCAGGAGGGAACATCAGGAAATGCATTGAATGACTGGATATCTCTGAGCCGAGGGTGCTGAAGAACACCCAGAACTGCAGTGTCTGACCTGAGCAGCGCTGAACCATGAGAGAGGGAACATATGGAATTGAATTGACTGACGAGATCAGCACTGAGGTGGAAGGAACATCTGGAATGGCTTTGCCTGAAAAGAGCAGCACAGAGTTGAGAGGGCGGGGGATTATATGGAAAGGCATTACCTGATTGGTGCACCGTTAGCTGGTTGGTGAGGCGGGGGATCATCTGGAACTGCATTGCCTGACCAGAGCAACCCTGAGCCAGGAGGTGTGCTGGGGAACATCTGGAATTTCATTCACTGGCAAAATCCGTTCTGAGCCGCGGGGAAAACATCTGGAACTGCATTGCCGAACCAGATCAAGGGACAGCAGGTACGGTGAACATCTGGAATTGCATTGCCTGACCAGAACAGCGCTGTGTCGGGAGGGTTAACATCTGGAATGGGTTTGCCTCATAAGAGCAGCGCTGAGTTGGGAGGGTGGGGGAATATATGGAAAGGCATTGTTTGACCGGAGCAGTGCTGTACCAGGAGAGAGTGAACATCTGGAAGTTCATTGCCTGACCAGAGCAGCGCCGAGCCAGCGAGGAACATCTGGAATTGATTGATTGACTGGAGTAGCTCTGAGCTAGGAGGGGTGATGGGAAACATCTGGAACTGTATTGCTTGACCAGAGCGGCACTGTGGTAGGAGGGGAAGGAACATATGGAACCGCATTGCCTGACCTGCGCATACTGAGCCAGGAGGGGGGCTTTGGAACATCTGGAATTTCATTCCCTGTCAAGAGAAGTGCTGAGCCACTGGGGAAACATCGGGAAATGCATTGCCTAACTGGAGAGGAACTGACCAGGGAGGGGATGCTGTGGATAATTCGCAATTTAATTCCCTGACAAGATAAGTGCTGAGCCTCGGGAGAACATCTTGAACTGCACTCCCTAACAAGAGCAGCGGTGAGCAGGGAGGGGGTTACCTGGAATTACATTCCCTGACTTAAGCAGCATTGAGCCGGGAGGTGACTGGGGAATATCTGGTGCTACATTTCTGGATCTGAGAAGCGCTGATCCTGGTAGGGGGGGAACATCTGGAACGGCATTGTCTGACCACAGCAGCGCTGATCCAGTATCGTGGGAACACCTGGAACTACATTGCTTGACTGAATCAGCTCTGAGCCAGGATAGGTTTGGGGAACATCTGTAACAGCATTTACTGACCAGAGCAGCGCTGAGCCAGGAGGAAGCGAACACCTGGAATTGAATTGCCTGATCAGAGCTGCGCTGAGCAAGGAAGGAACATCTGGAACTGCATTGCATGACGAGAGCAGTGCTGAGTTGCGCGGGCATTGGAACATCTGGAACGGCATTGCCTGACTGGAGCAGCGCAGAGCCGTGGGGGAGAGAACAACTGGAACTGCCTTGCCTAACCAGAGGAGCACTGAGCTGGGAGCGTGGTAACATCTGGAACTGCATTGCCTGACTGAAGCAAACTGTGAGCTGGTTGGGGTGCAGGGGGACATCTGAAACTGCATTGCCTGACTGAAGAGGCTCTGAGCCTAGAGGGGATGCTGGTGAACATCTGGAAATGCATTGCCTGACCAGAGCAGCGCTGAGACGGGAAGGGGAACATCTGGAATGTCTTTACCTGATAAGAGCAGCGCTGAGTTGGGAGGGCGGTGGTGTATGTGGAAAGGCATTGTTTGACCAGAGCAGTGCCGTACCAGGTGAGAGTGAACATCTGGAATTCAATTGTCTGACTATAGCAGTGCTGAGCAAGGAGGGAGGGCACATCTGGAACTGCATTGCCTGGCAAGAGAAGCGCTGAGATGGGGGGCCGTGGGAATATCTGGAATGGCAATACGTGAATGTTGCAGCCTTACCCGTAAGTGAGGTGGGGAAACATGTAGAACAGTATTGTCAGACCAGCGCAGCGCTGAGGCGGGAGGGGGTGGAACATCTGAAACTGCATTGCCTGACCAGAGCATCGCTGAGACGGAAGGGGGAACATCTGGAATGGTTTTGCCTGACAAGAGCAGCGCTGAGTTGGGAGGGCGGGGCAGGTGAATATCTGGAAAGGCATTACCTGACTGGTGCAGCGTTAGCCAGTAGGTGAAGCGAGGGAATAACTGGAACTGTATTGCCTGACCAGAGCAGCACTGAGGCAGGAGGGGGAAGGAGCATATGGAACCGCATTGACTGACCGGCGCATACTGAGCCAGGCGGGAGGGCTGGGGTACATCTGGTATTTCATTCCCTGACAAGAGAATTGCTGAGCAACGGGGGAACATCGGGAAATGCATTGCCTGACCAGAGTAGTGGTGAGCAGGGAGGAGGTAAATCGAGAACTGCATTGCCTAACTGGAGAGGCGCTGAGCCGGGAGAGGGGCTGGGGATCATCCGCAATTTCATTCCCTGACAGGAGAAGTGCTGAGCCGCGGGGGAACATCTGGAACTGCATTCCCAAACAAGAGCAGCAGTCAGCAGGGAGAGGGACTATCGGGAATTACATTGCCTGACCTGAGCAGCACTGAGCCGGGAGGTGACTGGGGAACATCTGGTATTACACTTCCTGATCTGAGGAAAGCTGATCTTGGTGGGAGAAACATCTGGGACTGCATTGCTTGACCTTAGCAGCGCTGAGTCAGGAGGGTGGGAACATCTGGAACTGCATGGCCTGACAGGAGCTGCGCTGAGTTGGGGGTCGGGGGATTATCTGGAAAGGCATTACCCACTGGTGCAGCGTTAGCCAGTAGGTGAGGCGGGGAACATCTGGAACTGTATTCCCTGACCAAAGCAGCACTGAGGCAGGAGGGGAAAGGAGCATATGGAACCGATTTGATTGACCAGTGCATAATGAGCCATGCTGGGGGCTGTGGAACATCTGGTATTTCATTCCCTGACAAGAGAAGTGCTGAGCCACGGGGGAACATCGGGAAATGTATTGCATGACCCGAGCAAACCTGATCCAGGAGGTGTGCTGGGGAATATCTGGATTTTCATTCCCCGACAGGAGCAGTTCTGAGCCGAGGGGGAAACATCTGGAACTGCATTGCCTATCAAGATCAACGGAGAGCAGGGAGTGGAACATCTGGAACTGCATTGCCTGACTAGAGCAACGCCGACACGGGAGGAGGAACATCTAGAATGGCATTGTTTGACTGGAGCAACGCTGTACCAGGAGAGAGGGATTATTTGTAATTGCATTGCCTGACCAGATCAGCGCTGAGGTGGGAGGGGGAAGATCTGGAATGGCTTTGCCTGACAAGAGCAGCGCTGAGTTGGGAGGGCGGGGGAATATATGGAAAGGCATTACCTGACTGGTGCACCGTTAGCCAGTAGGTGAGACAGCAGCAGTGCTGAACAACGGGGAAACATCTGGAACTGCATTCCCTAACCAGAGCAGCGGTGAGCAGGGAGGGGACTGGGGAACATCTGGTACTACATTTCCTGATCTGAGCAGCGCTGAAGCTGATGGTGGGGTGGGGGGGGGATGGGAACTTCTGGAATTCTGTTGTCTGACCGGAGCAGCGCTGATCCATGATCGGGGGAACTTCTGCAACTGCATTGCCTGACCAGATCAACACTGAGCCAGGAGGTGTGCTGGGGAACATTTGGACTTTCATTCCCTGATACGAGCAGTTCACAGCCGCGGGGGAACATCTGGACGTGCATTGCCTGACCAGAGCAGCGCTGAGCCAGCGAGGAACATCTGGAATTGATTGATTGATTGGAGTAGCTCTGAGCTAGGAGGGGTGATGGGAAACATCTGGAACTGTATTGCTTGACCAGAGCGGCACTGTGGCAGGAGGGGGAAGAAACATATGGAACATCATTGCCTGACTTGCGCATACTGAGCCAGGAGGGGTGCTTTGGAACATCTGGAATTTCATTCCCTGGCAAGAGAAGTGCTGAGCCACTGGGGAAACATCGGGAAATGCATTGCCTAACTGGAGAGGAACTGACCAGGGAGGGGATGCTATGGATAATTCGCAATTTAATTCCCTGACAAGATAAGTGCTGAGCCTCGGGGGAACATCTTGAACTGCACTCCCTAACAAGAGCAGCGGTCAGCAGGGATGGGGTTACCTGAAATTACATTGCCTGACCTGAGCAGCACTGAGCCGGGAGGTGACTGGGGAATATCTGGTGCTACATTTCCTGATCTGAGAAGCGCTGATCCTGGTAGGGGGGGGGAACATCTGGAACGGCATTGTCTGACCACAGCAGCGCAGATCCAGTATCGTGGGAACACCTGGAACTACATTGCTTGACTGAATCAGCTCTGAGCCAGGAGAGGTTTGGGGAACATCTGTAACAGCATTTACTGACCGGAGCAGCGCTGAGCCAGGAGGGAGGGAACATCTGGAATTGAATTGCCTGATCAGAGCTGCGCTGAGCAAGGAGGGAAGGAACATCTGGAACTGCATTGCATGACGAGAGCAGTGCGGAGCTGCGAGGGCATTGGAACATCTGGAATGGCATTGCCTGACCGGAGCAGCGCAGAGCCTTGAGGGAGGGAACAACTGGAACTGCCTTGCCTAACCAGAGCAGCGCTGAGTTGGGGGGTCGGGAGAATATCTGGAAAGGCATTATGTACTGGTGCAGCCTTACCCGTAAGTGAGGTGGGGGAACGTGTAGAACGGTATTGTCAGACCAGCGCAGCGCTGAGACGGGAGGGAATGGAACATCTGGAACTGCATTGCCTGACCAGAGCATCGCTGACCCGGAGTGGTAACATCTGGAACTGCATTGCTTGGCTAGAGCAGCTCTGAGCCAGGTGATGTTTGGGGAACATCTGTAACTGCATTGGCTGACCAGAGCTGCGCTGAGCCAGGTGGGAGCGAACATCTGGAATTGAATTGTCTGATCAGAGCTGCGCTGAGCAAGGAGGGAGGGAACATCTGGAAATGCATTGCATGTCGAGAGCAGCGCTGAGTTGTGGGGTGCAGGGGAACATATGGAATTGCGTTGCCTGACCAGAGCAGTGCTAAGCCGGGAGGGAGGGAACAACTGAAACTGCATTGCCTAACCAGAGGAGCACTGAGCTGGGAGCGTGGTAACATCTGGAACTGCATTGCCTGACTGAAGCAAACTATGAGCTGGTTGGGGTGCAGGGGGACATCTGAAACTGCATTGCCTGACTGAAGAGGCTCTGAGCCTAGAGGGGGATGCTGGTGAACATCTGGAAATGCATTGCCTGACCAGAGCAGCGCTGAGACGGGAAGGGGAACATCTGGAATGTCTTTACCTGATAAGAGCAGCGCTGAGTTGGGAGGGCGGTGGTGTATGTGGAAAGGCATTGTTTGACCAGAGCAGCGCTGTACCAGGTGAGAGTGAACATCTGGAATTCAATTGTCTGACTATAGCAGCGCTGAGCAAGGAGGGAAGGAACATCTGGAACTGCATTGCATGACGAGAGCAGTGCGGAGCTGCGAGGGCATTGGAACATCTGGAATGGCATTGCCTGACCGGAGTAGCGCAGAGCCTTGAGGGAGGGAACAACTGGAACTGCCTTGCCTAACCAGAGCAGCGCTGAGTTGGGGGGTCGGGAGAATATCTGGAAAGGCATTATGTACTGGTGCAGCCTTACCCGTAAGTGAGGTGGGGGAACGTGTAGAACGGTATTGTCAGACCAGCGCAGCGCTGAGACGGGAGGGAATGGAACATCTGGAACTGCATTGCCTGACCAGAGCATCGCTGACCCGGAGTGGTAACATCTGGAACTGCATTGCTTGGCTAGAGCAGCTCTGAGCCAGGTGATGTTTGGGGAACATCTGTAACTGCATTGGCTGACCAGAGCTGCGCTGAGCCAGGTGGGAGCGAACATCTGGAATTGAATTGTCTGATCAGAGCTGCGCTGAGCAAGGAGGGAGGGAACATCTGGAAATGCATTGCATGTCGTGAGCAGCGCTGAGTTGTGGGGTGCAGGGGAACATATGGAACTGCGTTGCCTGACCAGAGCAGTGCTAAGCCGGGAGGGAGGGAACAACTGAAACTGCATTGCCTAACCAGAGGGGCACTGAGCTGGGAGCGTGGTAACATCTGGAACTGCATTGCCTGGCAAGAGAAGCGCTGAGATGGGGGGCCGAGGGAATATCTGGAAAGGCAATACGTGACTGTTGCAGCCTTACCCGTAAGTGAGGTGGGGGAACATGTAGAACAGTATTGTCAGACCAGTGCAGCGCTGAGGCGGGAGGGGGTGGAACATCTGAAACTGCATTGCCTGACCAGAGCATCACTGAGACGGAAGGGGGAACATCTGGAATGGTTTTGCCTGACAAGAGCAGCGCTGAGTTGGGAGGGCGGGGCAGGTGAATATCTGGAAAAGCATTACCTGACTGGTGCAGCGTTAGCCAGTAGGTGAAGCGAGGGAATAACTGGAACTGTATTGCCTGACCAGAGCAGCACTGAGGCAGGAGGGGGAAGGAGCATATGGAACCGCATTGACTGACCGGCGCATACTGAGCCAGGCGGGGGGGGCTGGGGTACATCTGGTATTTCATTCCCTGACAAGAGAATTGCTGAGCAACGGGGGAACATCGGGAAATGCATTGCCTGACCAGAGTAGTGGTGAGCAGTGAGGGGGTAAATCGAGAACTGCATTGCCTGACAAGAGCAGCGCTGAGTTGGGAGGGCGGGGCAGGTGAATATCTGGAAAAGCATAACCTGACTGGTGCAGCGTTAGCCAGTAGGTGAAGCGAGGGAATAACTGGAACTGTATTGCCTGACCAGAGCAGCACTGAGGCAGGAGGGGGAAGGAGCATATGGAACCGCATTGACTGACCGGCGCATACTGAGCCAGGCGGGGGGGGGGCTGGGGTACATCTGGTATTTCATTCCCTGACAAGAGAATTGCTGAGCAACGGGGGAACATCGGGAAATGCATTGCCTGACCAGAGTAGTGGTGAGCAGGGAGGGGGTAAATCGAGAACTGCATTGCCTGACCAGAGCAGCGCTGAGCCGGGAAAGGGGCTGGGAAAATTTGGAACTGCATTGCCTAACTGGAGAGGCACTGATCAGGGAGGGGATGCTGGGGATCATCCGCAATTTCATTCCCTGACAGGAGAAGTGCTGAGCCGCGGGGGAACATCTGGAACTGCATTCCCAAACAAGAGCAGCAGTCAGCAGGGAGAGGGACTATCGGGAATTACATTGCCTGACCTGAGCAGCACTGAGCCGGGAGGTGACTGGGGAACATCTGGTATTACACTTCCTGATCTGAGGAAAGCTGATCTTGGTGGGAGAAACATCTGGGACTGCATTGCTTGACCTTAGCAGCGCTGAGTCAGGAGGGTGGGAACATCTGGAACTGCATGGCCTGACAGGAGCTGCGCTGAGTTGGGGGTCGGGGGAATATCTGGAAAGGCATTACCCACTGGTGCAGCGTTAGCCAGTAGGTGAGGTGGGGAACATCTGGAACTGTATTCCCTGACCAAAGCAGCACTGAGGCAGGAGGGGAAAGGAGCATATGGAACCGATTTGATTGACCGGCGCATAATGAGCCATGCTGGGGGCTGTGGAACATCTGGTATTTCATTCCCTGACAAGAGAAGTGCTGAGCCACGGGGGAACATCGGGAAATGTATTGCATGACCCGAGCAAACCTGATCCAGGAGGTGTGCTGGGGAATATCTGGATTTTCATTCCCCGACAGGAGCAGTTCTGAGCCGAGGGGGAAACATCTGGAACTGCATTGCCTATCAAGATCAACGGAGAGCAGGGAGTGGAACATCTGGAACTGCATTGCCTGACTAGAGCAACGCCGACACGGGAGGAGGAACATCTAGAATGGCATTGTTTGACTGGAGCAACGCTGTACCAGGAGAGAGGGATTATTTGTAATTGCATTGCCTGACCAGATCAGCGCTGAGGTGGGAGGGGGAAGATCTGGAATGGCTTTGCCTGACAAGAGCAGCGCTGAGTTGGGAGGGCGGGGGAATATATGGAAAGGCATTACCTGACTGGTGCACCGTTAGCCAGTAGGTGAGACAGCAGCAGTGCTGAACAACGGGGAAACATCTGGAACTGCATTCCCTAACCAGAGCAGCGGTGAGCAGGGAGGGGGACTGGGGAACATCTGGTACTACATTTCCTGATCTGAGCAGCGCTGAAGCTGATGGTGGGGGGTGGGGGGGATGGGAACTTCTGAAATTCTGTTGTCTGACCGGAGCAGCTCTGATCCAGGATCGGGGGATCTTCTGCAACTGCATTGCCTGACCAGATCAACACTGAGCCAGGAGGTGTGCTGGGGAACATTTGGAATTTCATTCCCTGATACGAGCAGTTCACAGCCGCGGGGGAACATCTGGACGTGCATTGCCTGACCAGAGCAGTGCTGAGCCAGGAGCGAACATCTGGAACTGCATTGATTGACTGGAGTAGCTCTGAGGCGAGGGTGCTGCAGAACATCTAGAACATAGTGTCTGACCAGAGCAGCGCTGAACCATGAGAGAGGGAACATTTGGAATTGCATTAATTGGCCAGATCAGCGCAGTGGTGGGAGGGGGAACATCTGGAATTGGTTTGCCTGACAAGAGCAGCGCGGAGTTAAGAGGGCGGGGGAATATATGGAAAGGCATTACCTGATTGGTGCACCGTTAGCTGGTAGGTGAGGCGGGGGATCATCTGGAACTGCATTGCCTGACCGCCGCATACTGAGCCAGGAGGGGGCTGGGGAACATCTGGAATTTCATTCACTGGCAAAAGCAGTTCTGAGCCGCGGGGGAAACATCTGGAACTGCATTGCCGAACCAGATCAACGGACAGCATGTACGTGGAACATTTGGAATTGCATTGCCTGACCACAGCAGCGCTGTGTCGGGAGGGGGAGCATCTGGAATGGCTTTGCCTGACAAGAGCAGAGCTGAGTTGGGAGGGCGGGGGAATATATGGAAAGGCATTGTTTGACCAGAGCAGTGCTGTACCAGGAGAGAGTGAACATCTGGAAGTTCATTGCCTGACCAGAGCAGCGCTGAGCCAGCGAGGAACATCTGGAATTGATTGATTGATTGGAGTAGCTCTGAGCTAGGAGGGGTGATGGGAAACATCTGGAACTGTATTGCTTGACCAGAGCGGCACTGTGGCAGGAGGGGGAAGAAACATATGGAACATCATTGCCTGACTTGCGCATACTGAGCCAGGAGGGGTGCTTTGGAACATCTGGAATTTCATTCCCTGGCAAGAGAAGTGCTGAGCCACTGGGGAAACATCGGGAAATGCATTGCCTAACTGGAGAGGAACTGACCAGGGAGGGGATGCTATGGATAATTCGCAATTTAATTCCCTGACAAGATAAGTGCTGAGCCTCGGGGGAACATCTTGAACTGCACTCCCTAACAAGAGCAGCGGTCAGCAGGGATGGGGTTACCTGAAATTACATTGCCTGACCTGAGCAGCACTGAGCCGGGAGGTGACTGGGGAATATCTGGTGCTACATTTCCTGATCTGAGAAGCGCTGATCCTGGTAGGGGGGGAAACATCTGGAACGGCATTGTCTGACCACAGCAGCGCAGATCCAGTATCGTGGGAACACCTGGAACTACATTGCTTGACTGAATCAGCTCTGAGCCAGGAGAGGTTTGGGAAACATCTGTAACAGCATTTACTGACCGGAGCAGCGCTGAGCCAGGAGGGAGAGAACATCTGGAATTGAATTGCCTGATCAGAGCTGCGCTGAGCAAGGAGGGAAGGAACATCTGGAACTGCATTGCATGACGAGAGCAGTGCTGTTGCGAGGGCATTGGAACATCTGGAACTGCATTGCCTGACCAGAGCATCGCTGACCCGGAGTGGTAACATCTGGAACTACATTGCTTGACTGGAGCAGCTCTGAGCCAGGGGATGTTTGGGGAACATCTGTAACTGCATTGGCTGACCAGAGCTGCGCTGAGCCAGGTGGGAGTGGAACATCTGGAATTGAATTGCCTGATCAGAGCTGCGCTGAGCAAGGAGGGTGGGAACATCTGGAAATGCATTGCATGGCGAGAGCAGCGCTGAGTTGGGGGTTGCAGGGGAACATATGGAACTGCGTTGCCTGACCAGAGCAGTGCTAAGCCGGGAGGGAGGGAACAACTGAAACTGCATTGCCTAACCAGAGGAGCACTGAGCTGGGAGCGTGGTAACATCTGGAACTGCATTGCCTGACTGAAGCAAACTGTGAGCTGGTTGGGGTGCAGTGGGACATCTGAAACTGCATTGCCTGACTGAAGAGGCTCTGAGCCTAGAGGGGATGCTGGTGAACATCTGGAAATGCATTGCCTGACCAGAGCAGCGCTGAGTTGGGAGGGTGGTGGTGTATGTGGAAAAGCATTGTTTGACCAGAGCAGCGCTGTACCAGGTGAGAGTGAACATCTGGAATTCAATTGTCTGACTATAGCAGCGCTGAGCAAGGAGGGAGGGCACATCTGGAACTGCATTGCCTGGCAAGAGAAGCGCTGAGATGGGGGGCCGAGGGAATATCTGGAAAGGCAATACGTGACTGTTGCAGCCTTACCCGTAAGTGAGGTGGGGGAACATGTAGAACAGTATTGTCAGACCAGTGCAGCGCTGAGGCGGGAGGGGGTGGAACATCTGAAACTGCATTGCCTGACCAGAGCATCACTGAGACGGAAGGGGGAACATCTGGAATGGTTTTGCCTGACAAGAGCAGCGCTGAGTTGGGAGGGCGGGGCAGGTGAATATCTGGAAAAGCATTACCTGACTGGTGCAGCGTTAGCCAGTAGGTGAAGCGAGGGAATAACTGGAACTGTATTGCCTGACCAGAGCAGCACTGAGGCAGGAGGGGGAAGGAGCATATGGAACCGCATTGACTGACCGGCGCATACTGAGCCAGGCGGGGGGGGCTGGGGTACATCTGGTATTTCATTCCCTGACAAGAGAATTGCTGAGCAACGGGGGAACATCGGGAAATGCATTGCCTGACCAGAGTAGTTGTGAGCAGTGAGGGGGTAAATCGAGAACTGCATTGCCTGACAAGAGCAGCGCTGAGTTGGGAGGGCGGGGCAGGTGAATATCTGGAAAAGCATAACCTGACTGGTGCAGCGTTAGCCAGTAGGTGAAGCGAGGGAATAACTGGAACTGTATTGCCTGACCAGAGCAGCACTGAGGCAGGAGGGGGAAGGAGCATATGGAACCGCATTGACTGACCGGCGCATACTGAGCCAGGCGGGGGGGGGGCTGGGGTACATCTGGTATTTCATTCCCTGACAAGAGAATTGCTGAGCAACGGGGGAACATCGGGAAATGCATTGCCTGACCAGAGTAGTGGTGAGCAGGGAGGGGGTAAATCGAGAACTGCATTGCCTGACCAGAGCAGCGCTGAGCCGGGAAAGGGGCTGGGAAAATTTGGAACTGCATTGCCTAACTGGAGAGGCACTGATCAGGGAGGGGATGCTGGGGATCATCCGCAATTTCATTCCCTGACAGGAGAAGTGCTGAGCCGCGGGGGAACATCTGGAACTGCATTCCCAAACAAGAGCAGCAGTCAGCAGGGAGAGGGACTATCGGGAATTACATTGCCTGACCTGAGCAGCACTGAGCCGGGAGGTGACTGGGGAACATCTGGTATTACACTTCCTGATCTGAGGAAAGCTGATCTTGGTGGGAGAAACATCTGGGACTGCATTGCTTGACCTTAGCAGCGCTGAGTCAGGAGGGTGGGAACATCTGGAACTGCATGGCCTGACAGGAGCTGCGCTGAGTTGGGGGTCGGGGGAATATCTGGAAAGGCATTACCCACTGGTGCAGCGTTAGCCAGTAGGTGAGGTGGGGAACATCTGGAACTGTATTCCCTGACCAAAGCAGCACTGAGGCAGGAGGGGAAAGGAGCATATGGAACCGATTTGATTGACCGGCGCATAATGAGCCATGCTGGGGGCTGTGGAACATCTGGTATTTCATTCCCTGACAAGAGAAGTGCTGAGCCACGGGGGAACATCGGGAAATGTATTGCATGACCCGAGCAAACCTGATCCAGGAGGTGTGCTGGGGAATATCTGGATTTTCATTCCCCGACAGGAGCAGTTCTGAGCCGAGGGGGAAACATCTGGAACTGCATTGCCTATCAAGATCAACGGAGAGCAGGGAGTGGAACATCTGGAACTGCATTGCCTGACTAGAGCAACGCCGACACGGGAGGAGGAACATCTAGAATGGCATTGTTTGACTGGAGCAACGCTGTACCAGGAGAGAGGGATTATTTGTAATTGCATTGCCTGACCAGATCAGCGCTGAGGTGGGAGGGGGAAGATCTGGAATGGCTTTGCCTGACAAGAGCAGCGCTGAGTTGGGAGGGCGGGGGAATATATGGAAAGGCATTACCTGACTGGTGCACCGTTAGCCAGTAGGTGAGACAGCAGCAGTGCTGAACAACGGGGAAACATCTGGAACTGCATTCCCTAACCAGAGCAGCGGTGAGCAGGGAGGGGGACTGGGGAACATCTGGTACTACATTTCCTGATCTGAGCAGCGCTGAAGCTGATGGTGGGGGGTGGGGGGGATGGGAACTTCTGAAATTCTGTTGTCTGACCGGAGCAGCTCTGATCCAGGATCGGGGGATCTTCTGCAACTGCATTGCCTGACCAGATCAACACTGAGCCAGGAGGTGTGCTGGGGAACATTTGGAATTTCATTCCCTGATACGAGCAGTTCACAGCCGCGGGGGAACATCTGGACGTGCATTGCCTGACCAGAGCAGTGCTGAGCCGGGAGCGAACATCTGGAACTGCATTGATTGACTGGAGTAGCTCTGAGGCGAGGGTGCTGCAGAACATCTAGAACATAGTGTCTGACCAGAGCAGCGCTGAACCATGAGAGAGGGAACATTTGGAATTGCATTAATTGGCCAGATCAGCGCAGTGGTGGGAGGGGGAACATCTGGAATTGGTTTGCCTGACAAGAGCAGCGCGGAGTTGAGAGGGCGGGGGAATATATGGAAAGGCATTACCTGATTGGTGCACCGTTAGCTGGTAGGTGAGGCGGGGGATCATCTGGAACTGCATTGCCTGACCGCCGCATACTGAGCCAGGAGGGGGCTGGGGAACATCTGGAATTTCATTCACTGGCAAAAGCAGTTCTGAGCCGCGGGGGAAACATCTGGAACTGCATTGCCGAACCAGATCAACGGACAGCATGTACGTGGAACATTTGGAATTGCATTGCCTGACCACAGCAGCGCTGTGTCGGGAGGGGGAGCATCTGGAATGGCTTTGCCTGACAAGAGCAGAGCTGAGTTGGGAGGGCGGGGGAATATATGGAAAGGCATTGTTTGACCAGAGCAGTGCTGTACCAGGAGAGAGTGAACATCTGGAAGTTCATTGCCTGACCAGAGCAGCGCTGAGCCAGCGAGGAACATCTGGAATTGATTGATTGATTGGAGTAGCTCTGAGCTAGGAGGGGTGATGGGAAACATCTGGAACTGTATTGCTTGACCAGAGCGGCACTGTGGCAGGAGGGGGAAGAAACATATGGAACATCATTGCCTGACTTGCGCATACTGAGCCAGGAGGGGTGCTTTGGAACATCTGGAATTTCATTCCCTGGCAAGAGAAGTGCTGAGCCACTGGGGAAACATCGGGAAATGCATTGCCTAACTGGAGAGGAACTGACCAGGGAGGGGATGCTATGGATAATTCGCAATTTAATTCCCTGACAAGATAAGTGCTGAGCCTCGGGGGAACATCTTGAACTGCACTCCCTAACAAGAGCAGCGGTCAGCAGGGATGGGGTTACCTGAAATTACATTGCCTGACCTGAGCAGCACTGAGCCGGGAGGTGACTGGGGAATATCTGGTGCTACATTTCCTGATCTGAGAAGCGCTGATCCTGGTAGGGGGGGAAACATCTGGAACGGCATTGTCTGACCACAGCAGCGCAGATCCAGTATCGTGGGAACACCTGGAACTACATTGCTTGACTGAATCAGCTCTGAGCCAGGAGAGGTTTGGGAAACATCTGTAACAGCATTTACTGACCGGAGCAGCGCTGAGCCAGGAGGGAGAGAACATCTGGAATTGAATTGCCTGATCAGAGCTGCGCTGAGCAAGGAGGGAAGGAACATCTGGAACTGCATTGCATGACGAGAGCAGTGCTGTTGCGAGGGCATTGGAACATCTGGAACTGCATTGCCTGACCAGAGCATCGCTGACCCGGAGTGGTAACATCTGGAACTACATTGCTTGACTGGAGCAGCTCTGAGCCAGGGGATGTTTGGGGAACATCTGTAACTGCATTGGCTGACCAGAGCTGCGCTGAGCCAGGTGGGAGTGGAACATCTGGAATTGAATTGCCTGATCAGAGCTGCGCTGAGCAAGGAGGGTGGGAACATCTGGAAATGCATTGCATGGCGAGAGCAGCGCTGAGTTGGGGGTTGCAGGGGAACATATGGAACTGCGTTGCCTGACCAGAGCAGTGCTAAGCCGGGAGGGAGGGAACAACTGAAACTGCATTGCCTAACCAGAGGAGCACTGAGCTGGGAGCGTGGTAACATCTGGAACTGCATTGCCTGACTGAAGCAAACTGTGAGCTGGTTGGGGTGCAGTGGGACATCTGAAACTGCATTGCCTGACTGAAGAGGCTCTGAGCCTAGAGGGGATGCTGGTGAACATCTGGAAATGCATTGCCTGACCAGAGCAGCGCTGAGTTGGGAGGGTGGTGGTGTATGTGGAAAAGCATTGTTTGACCAGAGCAGCGCTGTACCAGGTGAGAGTGAACATCTGGAATTCAATTGTCTGACTATAGCAGCGCTGAGCAAGGAGGGAGGGCACATCTGGAACTGCATTGCCTGGCAAGAGAAACGCTGAGATGGGGGGCCGTGGGATTATCTGGAAAGGCAATACGTGACTGTTGCAGCCTTACCCGTAAGTGAGGTGGGGGAACATGTAGAACAGTATTGTCAGACCAGCGCAGCGCTGAGGCGGGAGGGGGTGGAACATCTGAAACTGCATTGCCTGACCAGAGCAGCGCTGAGCCGGGAGAGGGGCTGGGAAATTTGGAACTGCATTGCCTAACTGGAGAGGCACTCAGCAGGGAGGGGATGCTGGAAATGCATTGCCTGACCAGAGCATCGTTGAGACGGAAGGGGGAACATCTGGAATGGTTTTGCCTGACAAGAGCAGCGCTGAGTTGGGAGGGCGTGGCAGGGGAATATCTCGAAAGGCATTGCCTGACTGGTGCAGCGTTAGCCAGTAGGTGAGGCGGGGGAACATCTGCAACTGTATTGCCTGACCAGAGCAGCGTTGAGGAGGGAGGGGAGGAACATCTGGAACTGCATTGCCTGACCGGAGCAACCCTGAACAAGTAGGTATGCTGGGGAACATCTGGAATTTCATTCACTTACAAGATCAGTTCTGAGCCGCGGGGGAAACATCTGAAACTGCATTACCGAACCAGATCAACGGACAGCAGGAAGGGGGAACATCTGGACTTGCATCTCCTGACCAGAGCAGCGCTGAGCCGGGAGAGGGGCTGGGAACGTCTGGAGCTGCATCGCCTAACTGGAGAGGCAATGAGCAGGGAGGGGATGCTGGGGATCTTTCGCAATTTCATTCCCTGACAGGAGAAGTGCTGAGCCGCGGGGGAACATCTGGAACTGCATTGCCTAACAAGAGCGGCGGTGAGCAGGGAGGTGAACTATCTGGAATTACATTGCCTGACCTGAGCAGCACTGAGCCGGGAGGAGACTGGGGAACATCTGGTGAACATTTCCTGATCTGAGTAGCGCTGATCCTGGTGTGGGGTGGGGTGGGGGACGTCTGGAACTGCTTTGTCTGACTGGAGCAGCGCTAAACCAGGGCAGACGACACCTTTGGAATTGAATTGCCTGACCAGATCTGCGCTGATTCGGGAGGGGGAACATCTGGAACTGTATTGTCTGACTACAGCAGCGCTGATCCAGCATCGGACGAACATCTGGAACTGCATTGCTTGACTGGAGCAGCTCTGAGCAACGAGAGGTCTGGAGAACATCTGGAACTACATTGTCTGAGAGGAGCAGCGCTGAGTCGGGAGGGATGGAACAACTGGAACTGCATTGCCCGAGTGAAGCAGCTGTCAGCTGGGAGTGGGCAGGGCGACATCTGGAATTGAATTTCCTGACCAGAGCAGCGCCGAGACGAGTGGGGAACATCGGGACCTGCATTGCCTGACAAGAGCAGCTCTGAGTTGGGATGTCGGCGGAATATCTGGAAAGGCATTACCTGACTGGTGCAGCCTTACCTTTAAGTGAGGTAGAGGAAAATGTAGAACGGTATTGTCAGAGCAGCCCCTTCCTGCTGTCCGTTGATCTGGTTCGGTAATGCAGCGCTGAGGCGGGAGGGGGTGGAACATCTGGAACTGAATTGCCTGACCAAAGCATCGCTGAGCCGGGAGCGGTAACATGTGGAAATTCATTGCTTGAATGAAGCAGCTCTGAGCCAGGAGAGGTTTGGGGAACATCTGTAACTGCATTGGCTGACTGGACCACCGCTGAGCCAGGAGGGAGGGAACAAGTGGAATTGCATTGCCTGACCAGAGCAGCTGTGAGCTGGGAGTGGGCAGGGCGACATCTGAAACTGCATTACCTGAATGGAGAGGCTCTGAGCCGGGATGGGGTGCTGGTGAACATCTGGAACTACATTGCCTGACCAGAGTAGCACTGAGGCGGGAGGAGGAACATCGGAAATGGCTTTGCCTGAGAAGAGAAGCGCTGAGCTGTGGGGGGTGGGGGGCGTCTGGTGAATATATGGAAAGGCTTTACCTGACTGGTGCACCGTTAGCTGGTAGGTGAGGCGGGGGAACATCTGGAACTGTATTGCCTGACCAGAGCAGCGCTGAGGAGGGAAGGGGAGGAACATCAGGAACTGCATTGACTGACCAGAGCAACCCTGAACAAGTAGGTGTGCTGGGGCATATCTGGAATTTCATTCACTGACAAGAGCAATTCTGAGCCGGGGGAAACATATGACACTGCATTGCCGAACCAGATCAACGGACAGCAGGCAGGGGAATCTTCTGGAATTGCATTGCCTGACCAGAGCAGTGCTGAGCCGGGAGAGGGGCTGGGGAACATCTGGAACTGTATGACCTGACCTGAGCTGTGCTGAGTTGGGAGGGGGAACATCTGGAATGTCTTTGCCTGACAAGAGCAGCGCTGAGCTGTGAGGGCGGGAGAATATATTGAAAGGAATTGTTTGACCGGAGCAGCGCTGTACCAGGAGAGAGTGAACATCTGGAAGTTCATTACCTGACCAGAGCAGCGCTGAGCCAGCGAGGAACATCTGGAACTGCATAGATTGACCGGAGTAGCTCCTAGCTCAGAGGGGGGCTGGGGAACATCTGGTACTGTATTGCTTGACCAGAGCTGCACTGAGGCAAGAGTAAAAGGAACATATGGAACCGCATTGCCTGACCGACGCATACTGAGCCAGGAGGTGTGCTAGGAACATCTGGAATTTCATTCCCTGTCAAGAGGTACTGAGCCACGGGGGAAACATCTGGAACTGCATTGCCTAACAAGAGCAGCGGTGAGCAGGGAGGGGAACTCTCTGGAATTACATTGCCTGACCTGAGCAGCACTGAGCCGGGAGGTGACTGGGGAACATCTGGTGCACATTTCCTTATCTGAGCAGCGCTGATCCTGGTGTGTGTGTGTGGGGGGGGGGGGGCGTCTGGTACTGCGTTGTCTGACTGGAGCAGCGCTGAACCAGGGCAGAGGAAACATTTGGAATTGAATTGCCTGACCAGAGCTGCGCTGATTCAGGAGGGGGGACATCTGGAACTGCATTGTCTGACTACAGCAGCGCTGATCCAGCATCGGACGAACATCTGGAACTGTATTGCTTGACTGGAGCAGCTCTGAGCAACGAGAGTCTGGAGAACATCTGCAACTGCATTACCTGAGAGGGCAGCGCTGTCGTGAGGGAGGGAACATCTGGAACTGCATTGCCCGAGTGAAGCAGCTGTCAGCTGGGAGTGGGCAGGGCGACATCTGGAATTGAATTTCCTGACCAGAGCAGCGCCGAGACGAGGGGGGAGCATCGGGACCTGCATTGCCTGACAAGAGCAGCGCTGAGTTGGGGTGTCGGCGGAATATCTGGAAAGGCATTACCTGACTGGTGCAGCCTTACCTGTAAGTGAGGTGGGGGAACATGTAGAACGGTATTGTCAGAGCAGCGCAGCGCTGAGGCGGGAGGGGGTGGAACATCTGGAACTGAATTGCCTGACTGGAGCAGGTCTGAGCCAGGAGAGGTTGTGGAACATCTGTAATTGCATTGGCTGACCAATGCAAACTGCATTACCTGACTGGAGAGGCTCTGAGCCGGGAGGTGGTCCTGGTGAACAACTGGAACTGCATTGCCCGACCAGAGCAGCCCTGAGGCAGGATGAGGAACATTCTGAAATGGCATTACCTGACAAGAGCTGCGCTGAGCTGGGGGGGGGGGGAAGATAAGGAAAGGGATTACCCGACTGGTGCAGCGTTAGCCAGTATGTGATGTGGGGGAACATCTGGAACTGTATTGCCTGACCAGAGCAGCACTGAGGCAGGAGGGGGAAGGAACATATGGAACCGCATTGCCTGACCGGCCAATACTGAGACAGGAGGGGGGGCTGGAAAACATCTGGAATTTCATTCACTGACAAGAGCAGTTCTGAGCCGCGAGGAAACATCTGGAACTGCAATGCCGAACCAGATCAACGGACAGCAGGCAGGGGGAATATCAAGAATTGCATCGCCTGACCAGAGAATCGCTGAGCCGGGAGAGGGGCTGGGAAAATCAGGAATTGCATCGCCTAACTGGAGAGGCAATGAGCAGGGAGGGGATGCTGGGGATCTTTCGCAATTTCATTCCCTGACAGGAGAAGTGCTGAGCCGCGGGGGAACATCTGGAACTGCATTGCCTAAAATGAGCGGTGGTGAGCAGGGAGGGGAACTATCTGGAATTACATTGCCTGACCTGAGCAGCACTGAGCCGGAAGGAAACTGGGGAACATCTGGTGCACATTTCCTGATATGAGCAGCGCTGATCCTGGTGTGGGGGGTGGACGTCTGGAACTGCTTTGTCTGACTGGAGCAGCGCTGAAGCAGGGCAGAGGAAACATTTGGAATTGAATTGCCTGACCAGAGCTGCGCTGATTCGGGATGGGGGACATCTGGAACTGCATTGTCTGACTACAGCAGCGCTGATCCAGCATCGGGGGAACATCTGGAATTGCATTGCCTGACTGAAGCAGCTGTCAGCTGGGAGGGGGCAGGGGGACATCTGAAACTGCATTGCCTGACTAGAGAGGCACTGAGCAGGGTGGGGGTGCTGGTGAACATCTGGAACTGCATTGCCTGACCACAGCATCGCTGATGTGGGAGGGCATGAACATCTGGAACTGCATTGCTTGACTGGAGAAGCTCTGAGCCAGGAGGTTTGGGGAACATCTGTAACTGCATTGGCTGACAAGAGCAGCGCTGAGCCAGGAGGGAAGTAACAACTGGAACTGCATTGCCTGACCAGAGCAGCGCTGAGGCGGGAGGAGGAACATCAGAAATGGCTTTCCCTGAGAAGAGCGGCGCTGAGCAGGGAGGGGAACTATCTGGAATTACATTGCCTGACCTGAGCAGCACTGAGCCGGGAGGAGACTGGGGAACATCTGGTGAACAGTTCCTGATCTGAGTAGCGCTGATCCTGGTGTGGAGTGGTGGGGGGACGTCTGGAACTGCTTTGTCTGACTGGAGCAGCGCTGAACCAGGGCAGAGGAAACATTTGGAATTGAATTGCCTGACCAGAGCTGCGCTGATTCGGGAGGGGGAACATCTGGAACGGCATTGCTTGACTGGAGCAGCTCTGAGCCAGGAGAGGTCTGGAGAACATCTGGAACTACTTTGCCTGACAGGAGCAGCGCTGAGCCGGGAGGGAGGGAACATCTGGAACTGCATTGACTGACTGAAGCAGCTGTAAGCTGGGAGGGGGCAGGGGGCATCTGAAACTGCATTGCCTGACTGGAGAGGCTCTGAGCAGGTAGGGGGCTGGTGAACATCTGGAACTGCATTGCCTGACCAGAGCAGCGCTGAGGTGGGAGGGGAGGGAGATCTGGAACTGCATTGCTTGACTGGAGCAGCTCTGAGGCAGGGGAGGTTTGGGGAACATCTGTAACTGCATTGGCTGACCGGAGCAGCGCTGAGCCGGGAGGGAGGGAACATCTGGAACTGCATTGCCTGACTGAAGCAGCTGTAAGCTGGGAGGGGGCAGGGGGCATCTGAAACTGCATTGCCTGACTGGAGAGGCTCTGAGCCGGGAGGGTGTGCTGGTGAACATCTGGAACTGCATTGCCTGACCAGAGCAGCGCTGAGGCGGGAGGAGGAACATCAGAAATGGCTTTGCCTAACCAGAGCAGCGCTGAGCTGGGGTGGGGGGGGGGGGGGAGGCTGGGGAAAACACGGAAAGGCTTTACCTGACTGGTGCACCGTTAGCTGGTAGGTGAGGCGGGGGATCATCTGCAACTGTATTGCCTGACCAGAGCAGCGCTGAGGAGGGAGGGGGAGGAACATCTGGAACTGCATTGACTGACCGGAGCAACCCTGAACAAGTAGGTGTGCTGGGGAACATCTGGAATTTCATTCACTTACAAGATCAGTTCTGAGCCGCGGGGGAAACATCTGAAACTGCATTACCGAACCAGATCAACGGACAGCAGGAAGGGGGAACATCTGGACTTGCATCTCCTGACCAGAGCAGCGCTGAGCCGGGAGAGGGGCTGGGAAAATCTGGAACTGCACCACCTAACTGGAGAGGCAATGAGCAGGGAGGGGATGCTGGGGATCATTCGCAATTTCATTCCCTGACATGAGAAGTGCTGAGCCGTGGGGGAACATCTGGAACTGCATTGCCTAACAAGAGCGGTGGTGAGCAGGGAGGAGAACAATCTGGAATTACATTGCCTGACCTGAGCAGCACTGAGCCGTGAGGAGACTGGGGAACATCTGGTGAACAGTTCCTGATCTGAGTAGCGCTGATCCTGGTGTGGGGTGGGGGGAGGGAACGTCTGGAACTGCTTTGTCTGACTGGAGCAGCGCTGATCCAGCATCGGACGAACATCTGGAACTGCATTGCTTGACTGGAGCAGCTCTGAGCAAGGAGAGGTATGGAGAACATCTGGAACTGCATTGCCTGAGAGGAGCAGCGCTGAGTTGGGAGGGAAGGAACATCTGGAACTGCATTGCCTGAGTGAAGAAGCTGTCAGCTGGGAGTGGGCAGGGCGACATCTGGAATTGAATTTCCTGACCAGAGCAGCGCCGAGACGAGTGGGGAACATCGGGACCTGCATTGCCTGACAAGAGCAGCACTGAGTTGGGGTGTCGGTGGAATATCTGGAAAGGCATTACCTGACTGGTGCAGCCTTACTTGTAAGTGAGGTAGGGGAACATGTAGAACGGTATTGTCAGACCAGCGCAGCGCTGAGGCGGAAGGGGGTGGAACATCTGGAACTAAATTGCCTGACCAGAGCATCGCTGAGCCGGGAGCGGTAACATGTGGAAATGGATTGCTTGAATGAAGCAACTCTGAGCCAGGAGAGGTTTGGGGAACATCTGTAACTGCATTGTCTGATTGGAGCAGCGCTGAGCCAGCAGGGAGGGAACAAGTGGAATTGCATTGCCTGACCATAGCAGCTGTGAGCTGGGAGTGGGCAGGTCGACATCTGAAACTGCATTACCTGAATTGAGAGGCTCTGAGCGGGGATGGGGTGCTGGTGAACATCTGGAACTGCAATGCCTGACCAGAGCAGCGCTGAGCTGGGGGGGGGGGTCTGGGGAATATATGGAAAGGCTTTACCTGACTGGTGCACCGTTAGCTGGTAGGTGAGGCGGGGGATCATCTGGAACTGTATTGCCTGACCAGAGCAGAGCTGAGGAGGGAGGGGGACGAACATCTGGAACTGCATTGACTGACCAGAGCAACCTGAACAAGTAGGTGTGCTGGGGAACATCTGGAATTTCATTCACTGACAAGAGCAGTTCT
The DNA here is from genome assembly GCF_036971445.1 of Narcine bancroftii. NCBI lineage: Eukaryota > Metazoa > Chordata > Chondrichthyes > Torpediniformes > Narcinidae > Narcine > Narcine bancroftii. The sequence goes on along the minus strand of NC_091470.1, from coordinate 174,726,378 downwards.
GAGCCGTGGGGGAAACATCTGAAACTGCATTACCGAACCAGATCAACGGACAGCAGGTAGGGGAAACATCTGGAAATGCATTGCCTGACCAGAGCAGTGCTGAGCCGGAAGAACGGCTGTGGAACATCTGGATCTGTATGGCCTGACCAGAGCTGCGCTGAGACGGGAGGGGGGTACATCTGGAATGGCTTTCCCTGACAAGAGCAGCGCTGAGTTGGGAGGGCTGGGGAATATATGGAAAGGCATTGTTTGACCGGAGCAGCGCTGTACCAGGAGAGAGTGAACATCTGGAAGTACATTGCCTGACCAGAGCAGCGCTGAGCCAGCGAGGAACATCTGCAACTGCATAGATTGACCGGAGTAGCTCTGAGCTAGGAGGGGGCTGGGGAACATCTGGAATGTATTGCTTGACCAGAGCTGCACTGAGGCAGGAGTAAAAGGAACATATGGAACCGCATTGCCTGACCGACGCATACTGAGCCAGGAGGTGTGCTGGGGAACATCTGGAATTTCATTCCCTGTCAAGAGGTGCTGAGCCACGGGGGAAACATCTAGAACTGCATTGCCCAACAAGAGCAGCGGTGAGCAGGGAGGGGAACTATCTGGAATTACATTGCCTGACCTGAGCAGCACTGAGCCGGAAGGTGACTGGGGAACATCTGGTGCTACATTTCCTTATCTGAGCAGTGCTGATCCTGGTGTGTGTGGTGGGGTGGGGGGGGGGGGCGTCTGGAACTGCGTTGTCTGACTGAAGCAGCGCTGAACCAGGGCAGAGGAAACATTTGGAATTGAATTGCCTGACCAGAGCTGCGCTGATTCGGGAGGGGGAACATCTGGAACTGCATTGTCTGACTACAGCAGCGCTGATCCAGCATCGGGGGAACATCTGGAACTGCATTGCCTGACCAGAGCAACCCTGAACAAGTAGGTGTGCTGGGGAACATCTGGAATTTCATTCACTTACAAGATCAGTTCTGAGCCGCGGGGGAAACATCTGAAACTGCATTACCGAACCAGATCAATGGACAGCAGGCAGGGGGAACATCTGGACTTACATCTCCTGACCAGAGCAGCGCTGAGCTGGGAGAGTGGCTGGGAAAATTTGGAACTGCATCGCCTAACAGGAGAGGCAATGAGCAGGGAGGGGATGCTGGGGATCATTCGCAATTTCATTCCCTGACAGGAGAAGTGCTGAGCCGCGCTGGAACATCTGGAACTGCATTGCCTAACAAGAGCGGTGGTGAGCAGGGAGGGGAACTATCTGGAATTACATTGCCTGACCTGAGCAGCACTGAGCCGGGAGGAGACTGGGGAACATCTGGTGAACAGTTCCTGATCTGAGTAGCGCTGATCCTGGTGGTGGGGGGGGGGGGGTGTGGGGTGGGCGGGGGGAACGTCTGGAACTGCTTTGTCTGACTGGAGCAGCGCTGAACCAGGGCAGAGGAAACATTTGGAATTGAATTGCCTGACCAGAGCTGCGTTGATTCGGGAGGGGGAACATCAGGAACTGCATTGTCTGACTGCAGCAGCGCTGATCCTGCATCGGACGAACATCTGGAACTGCATTGCTTGACTGGAGCAGCTCTGAGCCAGGGGATGTTTGGGGAACATCTGTAACTGCATTGGCTGACCAGAGCAGCGCTGAGCCTGGAGGGAGCGAACATCTGGAATTGAATTGCCTGATCAGAGCTGCGCTGAGCAAGGAGGGAGGGGACATCTGGAAATGCATTTCATGGCGAGAGCAGCGCTGAGTTGGGGGGTGCAGGGGAAAATATGAAACTGCGTTGCTTGACCAGAGCACCGCTAAGCCGGGAGGGAGGGAACAACTGAAACTGCATTGCCTAACCAGAGCAGCACTGAGCTGGGAGCTTGGTATCATCTAGAACTGCATTGCCTGACTGAAGCAAACTGTGAGCTGGGTGGGGTGAGGGGGTCATATGAAACTGCATTGCCTGACTGAAGAGGCTCTGAGCCTAGAGGGGATGCTGGTGAACATCTGGAACTGCATTTCCTGACCAGAGCAGCGCTGAGACGGGAAGGGGAACATCTGGAATGTCTTAACCTGACAAGAGCAGCGCTGAGTTGGGATGGCGGGTGTGTATTTGGAAAGACATTGTTTGACCAGAGCAGCGCTGTACCGGGTGAGAGTGAGCTTCTGGAATCCAATTGTCTGACTATAGCAGCGCTGAGCAAGGAGGGAGGGCACTTCTGGAACTGCATTGCCTGGCAAGAGAAGCTCTGCGATGGGGGGCCGGGGGAATATCTGGAAAGGCAATACATGACCGGTGCAGCCTTACCCGTAAGTGAGGTGGGGGAACATGTAGAACAGTATTGTCAGACCAGTGCAGCGCTGAGGCGGGAGGGTGTGGAACATCTGAAACTGCATTGCCTGACCAGAGCATCGCTGAGACGGAAGGAGGAACATCTGGAATGGTTTTGCCTGACAAGAGCAGCGCTGAGTTGGGAGGGCGGGGCAGGTGAATATCTGGAAAGGCATATCCTGACTGGTGCAGCGTTAGCCAGTAGGTGAGGCGGGGGAATATCTGGAACTGTATTGCCTGACCAGAGCAGCACTGAGGCAGGAGGGCGAAGGAGCATATGGAACCAATTTGCCTGACCGGCGCATACTGAGCCAGGAGGGGGACTGGGGAACATCTGGTATTTCATTCCCTGACAAGAGAAGTGCTGAGCCACGGTGGAACATCGGGAAATGCATTGCCTGACCAGAGCAGCGCTGAGGAGGGAGGGGGAGGAACATCTAGAACTGAATTGCCTGACCGGAGCAACCCTGAACAAGTAGGTGTGCTGGGGAACATCTGGAATTTCATTCACTTACAAGATCAGTCTGAGCCGCGGGGAAACATCTGAAACTGCATTACCGAACCAGATCAATGGACAGCAGGCAGGGGGAACATCTGGACTTGTATCTCCTGACGAGAGCAGCCCTGAGCCGGGAGAGTGGCTGGGAAAGTCTGGAACTGCATCGCCTAACTGGAGAGGCAATGAGCAGGGAGGGGAAGCTAGGGATCATTCACAATTTCATTCCCTGACAGGAGAAGTGCTGAGCCGCGCTGGAACATCTGGAACTGCATTGCCTAACAAGAGCGGTGGTGAGCAGGGAGGGGAACTATCTGGAATTACATTGCCTGACCTGAGCAGCACTGAGCCGGGAGGAGACTGGGGAACATCTGGTGAACAGTTCCTGATCTGAGTAGTGCTGATCCTGGTGGGGGGGGGGGGGTGGGGGGGGACGTCTGGAACTGCTTTGTCTGACTGGAGCAGCGCTGAACCAAGGCAGAGGAAACATTTGGAATTGAATTGCCTGACCAGAGCTGCGCTGATTCGGGAGGGGTAACATCAGGAACTGCATTGTCTGACTGCAGCAGCTCTGAGCCAGGGGATGTTTGGGGAACATCTGTAACTGCATTGGCTGACCAGAGCAGCGCTGAGCCAGGAGGGAGCGAACATCTGGAATTGAATTGCCTGATCAGAGCTGCGCTGAGCAAGGAGGGAGGGGACATCTGGAAATGCATTTCATGGCGAGAGCAGCGCTGAGTTGGGGGGTGCAGGAGAACATATGAAACTGCGTTGCTTGACCAGAGCAGCGCTAAGCCGGGAGGGAGGGAACAACTGAAATTGCATTGCCTAACCAGAGCAGCACTGAGCTGGGAGCTTGGTATCATCTAGAACTGCATTGCCTGACTGAAGCAAACTGTGAGCTGGGTGGGGTGAGGGGGACATATGAAACTGCATTGCCTGACTGAAGAGCTCTGAGCCTAGAGGGGATGCTGGTGAACATCTGGAACTGCATTTCCTGACCAGAGCAGCGCTGAGACGGGAAGGGGAACATCTGGAATGTCTTAACCTGACAAGAGCAGCGCTGAGTTGGGAGGGCGGGGGTGTATGTGGAAAGACATTGTTTGACCAGAGCAGCGCTGTACCAGGTGAGAGTGAACATCTGGAATCCAATTGTCTGACTATAGCAGCGCTGAGCAAGGAGGGAGGGCACATCTGGAACTGCATTGCCTGGCAAGAGAAGCGCTGCGATGGGGGGCCGGGGAAATATCTAAAGGCAATACATGACTGGTGCAGCCTTACCCGTAAGTGAGGTGGGGGAACATGTAGAACAGTATTGTCAGACCAGTGCAGCACTGAGGCGGGAGGGGGTGGAACATCTAAAACTGCATTGCCTGACCAGAGCATCGCTGAGACGGAAGGGGGAACATCTGGAATGGTTTTGCCTGACAAGAACAGCGCTGAGTTGGGAAGGCGGGGCAGATGAATATCTGGAAAGGCATTGCCTGACTGGTGCAGCGTTACCCAGTAGGCGAGGCGTGGAACATCTGGAACTGTATTGCCTGACCAGAGCAGCACTGAGGCAGGAGGGGGAAAGAACATATGGGACCGCATTGCCTTACCGGCGCATACTGTGCCAGAAGGGAAGCTGGGGAATATCTGGAATTTCATTCCCTGATAAGAAAAGTGCTGGGCTATGGGGGAACATCAGGAAATGCATTGCCTGACCGGAGCAGCGGTGAGCAGGGAGGGGGTACATCGAGAACTGTATCGCCTGACCAGAGCAGCGCTGAGCCGGGAGAGGGGCTGGGAAAATCTGGAACTGCATTGCCTAACTGGAGAGGCACTCAGCAGCGAGGGGATGCTGGGGATCATCCGCAATTTCTTTCCCTGACAGGAGAAGTGCCGAGCCGCGGGGCAACATCTGGAACTGCATTCCCTAACTAGAGCAGCGGTGAGCAGGGAGGGGGACTATCTGGAATTACATTGCCTGACCTGAGCAGCACTGAGCGTGAGGGGGGATTATCTGGAACTGCATTGCCTGAACAGAGCAGCGCTGAGATGGGAGGGGGCCTGGAGAACATCTGGAATTACATTACCTGACCGCAGCAGCGCAGAGACAGGTGGGGGGTGGGGGAACATCTGAAACTGCATTACCTGACAAGAGCAGTCTTGACCCGGGGGGGGTGTGGGGTGGTGCGATCATCTGGAACTGCACTACTTGACCGGAGCTGCACTAATCCGGGAGGCGGGCTGTGAAACATCTGGAACTGCATTATCTGACCAGAGCAGTGCTGTGCTGGGGTAAACATCTGGAACTGCTTTGCCTGCGGTGTAGCGCTGCGCCAGGAGGGGGAGGGAGAACAACTGGAACAGCATTACCTGACAAGAGCAGTGCTGAGCCGGAAGGGGGAACATCTGAAACTGCATTACCTGACAAGAGCAGTGCTGAGCCGGGGGTGGGGGTACATCTGGAACTGCATTGCTTGACTGGAGCTGCACTAAGCCGGGAGGGGGGCTAGGAAACAACTGGTACTGCATTTCCTGACCTGAGCAGTGCTGAGCCTGGTGGGGTGGAACTCATCTGGAACTGCATTGCCTGACCAGAGTAGTGCTGAGTGGGGATGGGGGAGTGGGGAAACATCTGGAACTGAACTGCCTCTCGGGAGCATTGCTGAGCCAGTAGGGGAGAGCAACAACTGGAACTGCATTAACTGAACAGAGCAGCCCTGAGCCGGTAGGGGGGAGGAACATCTCGAACTGCGTTGTCTGACTGGAGCTGCGTTGAGCCGGGAGGGGGAGGGGAACAGCTATAACTGAATTACCTGACTGGTCTGCACTGAGCCAGGAGGGGGTGCTCACATCTGGAACTACATTGCCTGGCCGGAGAAGCATTGCGAAAGGAGAGGGAACATCTGGAACTGCATTGCCTGACCAGAGCAGCACTGAGTAAAGAGAGAGGGAACATCTGGACTTGCATTGCCTGACCAGAACAGCACCTAACCGGGAGCGGGTAACATCTGTAACTGCATTGCCTGAACAGAGCAGTGCTGAGCTGGGAGGGGGCCTGGGGAACATCTGGAACTGCATTATCTGACCAGAGCAATGCTGTGCTGGGAGAAACATCTGGAACTGCTTTGCCTGCGGAATAGCGCTGAGCAAGGAGGGGGAGGGTGAACATCTGGAACAGCATTACCTGACAAGAGCAGTGCTGATCCGGGGGAACATCTGGAACTGCTTTGCCTAACCAGAGCAGCGCTGAGTGGAAGGGAGAACATCTAGAATTGCATTCACTAAACGGAGCATCTGTGAGCCCGGAGGGGGTTGGAAGGAACATCTAGAACAGCATTAACTGAACAAAGCAGCGCTGAGCCGGGAGGTGGTGCTGGGCAATATCTGAAAATGCATTGCCTGAGCGGAACAGTGATGAGCCGGGAAATGAGGACAAGAGCATTGCTTAGCCAGGGTGAGCATCTGGACCTCCTTTGCCCAACCAGAGCAGCGCTGAGCGTGAGGGGGGATCATCTGGGACTGCATTGCCTGAACAGAGCAGCGCTGACCTGGGAGGGGGCCTGGGAAACATTTGAAACTCCATTATCTGACCAGAGCAGCGCTGAATCAGGAGGGGGAAGGGGAACATCTGAAACTGCATTACCAGACAAGAGCAGTGATGAGCCAGGGGGGGATATCTGGAACTGCATTGCTTGACCGGAGCAGCACTAAGCAAGGAGGGGGGCTGGTAAACATTTGGTACTGCATTTCCTGACCTGAACAGCGCTGAGCTTGGTGGGTGGAACACATCTGGAACTGCATTGGCTCACTGGAGCAGCGCTAAGCCAGGAGAGAGGGAACCTCTGGACTTACATTGCCTGACCAGAGCAGCGCTGAGCCGGGAGAGGGGAACATCTGGAACTGCATTTCCTGACAAGAGAAGCGCTGAGCTGGGGGGTATGGAGCATCTGGAAAGGCATTACCTGACCGGTGCAGCACTATGCTGGGAGGTGAGGCGAGAGAACATCTGGAATGCCATTTCCTAATTGGTGCAGCACTGAGCCAGGAGGAGGGAGGAACATCTGGAACTGCATTGCCTGACCGTATCAACCCTGAGCCAGGGGGGCAGACATCGGGAAATGCATTGCCTGACCAGAGCAGCGCTTAGCTGGGAGGGAGTATGGGGAACATCTGGAACTGCATTATCTGAATGGAGCAGTGCTGAGCCGGTAGGGGAAGAAACATCTGGAACTGCGTTGTCTGACTGGAGCTGCGTTGAGCCGAGGGGGGGAGGGGAACAGCTAGAACTGCATTACCTCACTGGTCCAACACTGAGCCGGGAAGGGGTGCTAAGATCTGGAACTACATTGCCTGGCCGGAGGAGCATTGAGAAAGGAGGGGGAACATCTGGAACTGCATTGCGTGACCAGAGCAGCACTGAGCCAGGAGAGAGGGAATATCTGGACTTGCACTGCCTGACCAGAACAGCGCATAACCGGGAGTGGGGAACATCTGGAACTGCATTGCCTGACTGGAGCAACCCTGACCAGTGCAGCGCTGAGCCGGGAGGTGAGGCGGAAGAACATCTGGAATGACATCACCTGACTTGTGCAGCACTGAGCCCGGAGGGAGGAGGAACATCGGGAACTGCATTGCCTGACCAAAGTAGCGCTCAGCAGCAGGGGGACATCTGGAAGTGCATTTCCTGACCAGAGCAGCGCTGAGCCTTGTGTGTGTGTGGGGGGGGGGGGGGGACACATCTGGACGCATTCCCTGACCAGAGCAGCGCTGAACCGGGAGGGGGGTACATCTGGATTTGAATTGCTTGACCGGAGGAGCTCTGAGCCAGGAGGAGGGGTTGCTAGGGAACATCTGGAATTGCATTGCCTGTCTGGAACAGCGCTGAGACAGGAGAAAGGGAACATCTGGAACTGGATTGCCTCTCCGGAGCATTTCTGAGCCAGTAGCAGAGTGGAACATCTGGAACTGCATTAACTGGACAGAGCAGCGCTGAGCCGGTGGGGGGAGGAACATCTGGAACTGCATTGTCTGACTGGAGCAGCGTTGAGCCGGGAGGGGGAGGGGAACAGCTAGAACTGCATTACCTCACTGGTCCAGCACTCAGCCGGGAGGAGGTGCTAACATCTGGAACTACATTTCCTGGCCAGAGCAGCATTGCGAAAGGAGGGTGAACATCTGGAACTGCATTGCCTGGCCAGGGCAGCACTGAGCCAGGAGAGAGGGAACATCTGGACTTACATTGCCTGACCAGAACAGCGCCTAACCGGGAGCGGGAAACATCTGGAACTGCATTGCCTGACCAGAGCAACCCTGACCAGCACACCGCTAAGCCACGAGAGAGGGAACATCTGGACTTGCATTGCCTGACCAGAGCAGCGCTGTACCGGGAGGCAGTAAACATCTGAAACTGCATTTCCTGACAAGAGCAGCGCTGATTTGGGGGTGGGTGGGAACATTTTGAAAGGCATTACCTCACCGGTGCAACGCTAAGCCGGTAGGGGAGGTGGGAGTACATCTGGAATGCCATTTCCTGACTGGTGCAGCACTGAGCCTGGAGGGGGAGTAACATTTGGAACTGCATTGACTAAACGGAGCAGCTCTGAGCCAGGAGGAGGGAGGAACAGCTAGAACTGCATTGCCTGACTGGAGCAACCCTGACCAGTGCAGCGGTGAGCCGGGAGGTGAGGCAGAAGAACATCTGGAATGACATCACCTGACTTGTGCAGCACTGAGCCTGGAGGGAGGAGGAACATCGGGAACTGCATTGCCTGACCAAAGTAGCGCTGAGCAGGAGGGGAACATCTGGAAGTGCATTTCCTGACCTGAGCAGCGCTGAGCCTTGTGTGTGTGTGGTGGGGGGGAACACATCTGGACGCATTTCCTGACCAGCGCGAGCAGCGCTGAACCGGGAGGGGGGTACATCTGGGACTGAATTGCTTGACCGGAGGAGCTCTGAGCCAGGAGGAGGGGGGTGCTAGGGAACATCTGGAATTGCATTGCCTGTCTGGAACAGCGCTGAGACAGGAGAAAGGAAACATCAGGAACTGCATTGTCTAAGCAGAGCAGCGTTGAGCTGCGATGGGGGATATATCTGGAACTACATTGCCTGATAAGAGCAGTGCTGAGAAGGGAGGGAGGAACATCTACTTTTCTTTGGCTTGGCTTCGCGGACGAAGATTTATGGAGGGGGTAAAAAGTCCACGTCAGCTGCAGGCTCGTTTGTGGCTGACAAGTCCGATGCGGGACAGGCAGACACGATTGCAGCGGTTGCAGGGGAAAATTGGTTGGTTGGGGTTGGGTGTTGGGTTTTTCCTCCTTTGCCTTTTGTCAGTGAGGTAGGCTCTGCGGTCTTCTTCAAAGGAGGTTGCTGCCCGCCAAACTGTGAGGCGCCAAGATGCACGGTTTGAGGCGTTATCAGCCCACTGGCGGTGGTCAATGTGGCAGGCACCAAGAGATTTCTTTAGGCAGTCCTTGTACCTTTTCGTTGGTGCACCTCTGTCACGGTGGCCAGTGGAGAGCTCGCCATATAACACGATCTTGGGAAGGCGATGGTCCTCCATTCTGGAGACGTGACCCATCCAGCGCAGCTGGATCTTCAGCAACGTGGACTCGATGCTGTCGACCTCTGCCATCTCGAGTACTTCGACGTTAGGGATGTAAGCGCTCCAATGGATGTTGAGGATGGAGCGGAGACAACGCTGGTGGAAGCGTTCTAGGAGCCGTAGGTGGTGCCGGTAGAGGACCCATGATTCGGAGCCGAACAGGAGTGTGGGTATGACAACGGCTCTGTATACGCTTATCTTTGTGAGGTTTTTCAGTTGGTTGTTTTTCCAGACTCTTTTGTGTAGTCTTCCAAAGGCGCTATTTGCCTTGGCGAGTCTGTTGTCTATCTCATTGTCGATCCTTGCATCTGATGAAATGGTGCAGCGGAGATAGGTAAACTGGTTGACCGTTTTGAGTTTTGTGTGCCCGATGGAGATGTGGGGGAGCTGGTAGTCATGGTGGGGAGCTGGCTGATGGAGGACCTCAGTCTTCTTCAGGCTGACTTCCAGGCCAAACATTTTGGCAGTTTCCGCAAAGCAGGACGTCAAGCGCTGAAGAGCTGGCTCTGAATGGGCAACTAAAGCGGCATCGTCTGCAAAGAGTAGTTCATGGACAAGTTTCTCTTGTGTCTTGGTGTGAGCTTGCAGGCGCCTCAGATTGAAGAGATTTTACCTAACCAGCGTAGCACAGAGCCGGTAGAGGGTGTCCATCTGGAGCTACAATGCCTGGCTAGAGCAGCACTGAGCTGGGAGCGAGGCTGGGGAACAACTCGAACTGCATTCCCTGACAAGAGCAGTGCTGAGCCGGGGGGAACATCTGGAACTGCTTTGCCTAACCAGAGCAGCGCTGAGTGGAAGGGGGAACATCTGGAACTGCATTCACTAAACGAAGCATTTGTGAGCCGGGAGGGGGTTGGAAGGAACATCTGGAACTGCATTAACTGACCAGAGAAGTGCTGAGTGGGGAGGGGGTGGGGGATAATCTGGAACTGAATTGCCTCTCTGGAGAATTGCTGAGCCAGTAGCGGAGAGGAACATCTGGAACTGCGTTGTCTGACTGGAGCTGCGTTGAGCCGGGAGTGGGAGGGGAACAGCTAGAACTGCATAACCTCACTCGTCCAGCACTGAGCCGGGAGGGGTGCTAACATCTGGAACTACATTTCCTGGCCGGAGCAGCATTTAGAAAGGAGGGGGAATATCTGGAACTGCATTGCCTGACCAGAGCAGCACTGAGCTAGGAGAGAGGGAACATCTGGACTTACATTGCCTGACCAGAACAGCGCCTAACCGGGAGTGGGGAACATCTGGAACTGCATTGCCTGACCAGAGCAACCCTGACCAGTACACCGCTAAGCCACGAGAGAGGGAACATCTGGACTTGCATTGCCTGACCAGAGCAGCGCCGAGTTGGGGTTGGGTGGGAACATCTTGAAATGCATTACCTCACCAGTGCAACGCTAAGCTGGGAGGTGAGGCGGGAGAACATCTGGAATGCCATTTCCTGACTGGTGCGGCACTGAGCCTGGAGGGAGGAGGAACATCGGGAACTGCATTGCCTGACCGAAGTATCGCTGAGCAGGAGGGGGACATCTGGAAGTGCATTTCCTGACCAGAGCAGCGCTGAGCCTTGTGTGTGTGTGTGTGGGGGGGGGGGGGTGGGGTGGGAACACATCTGGACGCATTCCCTGACCAGAACAGCGCTGAACCGGGAGGGGGAATTGCTTGACTGGAGGAGCTCTGAGCCAGGAGGAGGGGGGTGCTAGGGAACATCTGGAATTGCATTGTCTAACCAGAGCAGCGTTGAGCTGCGATGGGGGAAATATCTGGAACTTCATTGCCTGATAAGAGCAGTGCTGAGAAGGGAGGGAGGAATATCTACTATGCATTACCTAACCAGTGTAGTGCAGAGCCGGGAGAGGGAGTCCATCTGGAGCTACAATGCCTGGCCAGAGCAGCACTGAGCCAGGAGCGAGGCTGGGGAACAACTCGAACTGCATATCCTGACAAGAGCAGTGCTGAGCCGGGGGGAACATCTGGATCTGCTTTGCCTAACCAGAGCAGCGCTGAGTGGAAGGGGGAACATCTGGAATTGCATTCACTAAACGAAGCATCTGTGAGCCGGGAGGGGGTTGGAAGGAACATCTGGAACTGCATTAACAGAACAGAGAAGTGCTGAGTGAAGAGGGGGGTTGGGGTACATCTGGAACTGAATTGCCTCTCCGGAGCATTGTTGATCCAGTAATGGAGAGGAACATCTGGAACTGCATTAACTGGACAGAGCAGCGCTGAGCCGGTAGGGGGGAAACATCTGGAACTGCGTTGTCTGATTGGAGCTGCATTGAGCCGGGGGGAGGGGAACAGCTAGAACTGCATAACATCACTTGTCCAGCACTGAGCCGGGAGGGGGTGCTAACACCTGGAACTACATTTCCTGGCCGGAGCAGCATTGAGAAAGGAGGGGTAACATCTGGAACTGCATTGCCTGACCAGAGCAGCACTGAGTCAGGAGAGAGGGAACATCTGGACTTACATTGCCTGACCAGAACAGCGCCTAACCGGGAGCGGGGAACATCTGGACTGCATTGCCTGACCAGAGCAGCGCTGTACCGGGAGGGGGTAAACATCTGAAACTGCATTTCCTGACAAGTGCAGCGCTGAGTTGGGGGTGGGTGGGAACATCTTGAAAGGCATTACCTCACCGGTGCAAAGCTAAGACGGGAGGGGAGGTGGGAGAACATCTGGAATGCCATTTCTTGACTGGTGCAGCACTGAGCCTGGAGGGGGAGTAACATTTGAAACTGCATTGACTAAACAGAGCAGCTCTGAGCCAGGAGGAGGGAGGAACATCTGGAACTGCATTGTCTAACTGGAGCAACCCTGACCAGTGCAGCGCTGAGCCGGGAGGTGAGGCGGAAGAACATCTGGAATGACATCACCTGACTTGTGCAGCACTGAGCCTGGAGGGAGGAGGAACATCGGGAACTGCATTGCCTGACCAAAGTAGCGCTGAGCAGGTGGGGGACATCTGGAAGTGCATTTCCTGACCAGAGCAGCGCTGAGCCTTGTGTGTGTGTGTGTGGGGGGGGGGGGGGGGGACACATCTGGACGCATTCCCTGACCAGAGCAGCGCTGAACCTGGAGGGGAGTACATCTGGAACTGAATTGCTTGACCGGAGGAGCTCTGAGCCAGGAGGAGGGGGGTGCTAGGGAACATCTGGAATTGCATTGCCTGTCTGGAACAGCGCTGAAACAGGAGAAAGGAAACATCAGGAACTGCATTGTCTAACCAGAGCAGCGTTGAGCTGCGATGGGGGAAATATCTGGAACTACATTGCATGATAAGAGCAGTGCTGAGAAGGGAGGGAGGAACATCTACTATGCAATACCTAACCAGTGTAGCGCAGAGCCGGGAGAGGGGGTCCATCTGGAGCTACAATGCCTGGCCAGAGCAGCACTGAGCTGGGAGCGAGGCTGCTGAACAACTCGAACTACATTCCCTGACAAGAGCAGTGCTGAGCCGGGGGGAACATCTGGAACTGCTTTGCCTAACCAGAGCAGCGCTGAGTGGAAGGGGAACATCTGGAACTGCATTCACTAAACGAAGCATTTGTGAGCCTGGAGGGGGTTGGAAGGAACATCTGGAACTGCATTAACTAACTGCTGAGTGGGGAGGGGGGTGGGGAACATCTGGAACTGAATTGCCTCCGGAGCATTGCTGAGCCAGTAGCAGAGAGGAACATCTGGAACTGCATTAACTGGACAGAGCAGCGCTGAGCCTGTAGGGGGAGGAACATCTGGAACTGCATTGTCTGACTGGAGCTGCGTTGATCTGGGAGGGGAGGGGAATAGCTAGAACTGCATAACCTCACTGGTCCAGCACTGAGACGGGAGGGGGTGCTAACATCTGGAACTACATTTACTGGCCGGAGCAGCATTGAGAAAGGAGGGGGAACATCTGGAACTGCATTACCTGACGAGAGCAGCACTGAGCTTGGAGAGAGGGAACATCTGGACTTACATTGCCTGACCAGAACAGTGCCTAACCGGGAGCGGGAAACATCTGGAACTGCATTGCCTGACCAGAGCAACCCTGACCAGTACACCGCTAAGCCACGAGAGATGGAACATCTGGACTTGCATTGCCTGACCAGAGCAGCGCTGAGTTGGGGGTGGGTGGGGACATCTTGAAAGGCATTACCTCACCGGTGCAAAAGTAAGCCGGGAGGTGAGGCGGGAGAACATCTGGAATGCCATTTCCTGACTGGTGCGGCACTGAGCCTGGAGGGGGAGTAACATTTCGAACTGCATTGACTAAACGGAGCATCTCTGAGCCAGGAGGAGGAACAGCTGGAACTGCATTGCCTGACTGGAGCAACCCTGACCATGCAGCGATGAGCCGGGAGGTGAGGTGGAAGAACATCTGGAATGACATCACCTGACTTGTGCAGCACTGAGCCTGGAGGGAGGAGGAACATCGGGAACTGCATTGCCTGACCAGAGTAGCGCTGAGCAGGAGGGGGGACATCTGGAAGTGCATTTCCTGTACAGAGCAGCGCTGAGCCTTGAGTGTGTGTGGGGGGGGGGGGGGAGACACATCTGGACGCATTCCCTGACCAGAGCAGCGCTGAACCGGGAGGGGGGTACATCTGGAACTAAATTGCTTGACCGGAGGAGCTCTGAGACAGGAGGAAGGGGGTGCTAGGGAACATCTGGAATTGCATTGCCTGTCTGGAACAGCGCTGAGACAGGAGAAAGGGAACATCTGGAACTGCATTGTCTAACCAGAGCATCGTTGAGCTGCGATGGGGGAAATATCTGGAACTACATTGCCTGACAAGAGCAGTGCTGAGGAGGGAGGGAGGAACATCTACTATGCATTACCTAACCAGTGTAGTGCAGAGCGGGGAGATGGGGGACCATCTGGAGCTACAATGCCTGGCCAGAGCAGCACTCAGCCGGGAGCGGGGCTGGGTAACAACTCGAACTTCATTCCCTGACAAGAGCAGTGCTGAGCCGAGGGGAACATCTGGAAGTGCTTTGCCTAACCAGAGCAGCGCTGAGTGGAAGGGGGAACATCTGGAACTGCATTCACTAAACAGAGCATCTGTGAGCCGGGAGGGGGTTGGAAGGAACATCTGGAACTGCATTAACTGAACAGAGCAGCGCTGAGCCGGGAGGTGGTGCTGGGCAATATCTGGAAATGCATTACCTGAGCGGAGCAGTGATAAGCTGGGAACGGTGGACAAGAGCATTGCATAGTCAGGGTGAATATCTGGACCTCCTTTGCCTAACCAGAGCAGCGCTGATGTGAGCGGCGGATCATCTGGGACTGCATTGCCTGAACAGAGCAGCGCTGAGCTGGGAGGGGGCCTGAGGAACATCTGGAACTGCATTATCTGACCAGAGCAGCGCTGAATCTGGAGGGGGAAGGGGAACATCTGAAACTGCATTACCGGACAAGAGCAGTGATGAGCAGGGGGGGGGGGGGATATCTGGAACTGCATTGCTTGACCGGAGCAGCACTAAGCCAGGAGGGGGACTAGTAACCATCTGGTACTGCATTTCCTGATCTGAACAGTCCTGAGCTTGGTGGGGTGGAACACATCTGGAACTGCATTGGCTCACTGGAGCAGCGCTTAGCCAGGAGAGAGGGAACCTCTGGACTTACATTGCCTGACCGGAGCAGCGCTGAGCCGGGAGGGAGGAACATCTGGAACTGCATTGACTATATGGAGCATCTGTGTGGCGGGAGGTGGAGGAACATCTGGAACTGCATTGCCTGATCGGAGCAACCTTGAGCTGGGGGGGGGGACATCGGGAACTGCATTTCTTGACCAGAGCAGCGCTGAGCTGGGAGGGGGTGCTGGGCAACATCTGGAAATGCATTGTCTGAGCGGAGCAGTGATGAGCCAGGAACGGGGGACAAGAGCATTGCTAAGCCGGGAGAAACATCTGGAATTGCTTTGCCTAACCAGAGCAGCGCTGAGCGTGAGGGGGGATTATCTGGAACTGCAATGCCTGAACAGAGCAGCGCTGAGATGGGAGGGGGCCTGGGGAACATCTGGAACTGCATTACCTGACAAGAGCAGTGCTGAGCCGGGGGGGAACATCTGGAACTCCATTGCTTGACTGGAGCTGCACTAAGCTGGGGGGGGGTGGGTCTGGGAAACATCTGGTACTGCATTTCCTGACCTGAGCAGCGCTGAGCCTGGTGGGGTGGAACTCATCTGGAACAGCATTACCTGACAAGAGCAGTGCTGATCCGGGGGGGGGGGTAACATCTGGAACTGTGCCTAACCAGAGCAGCGCTGAGCGGGAGGTGGGAACATCTGGAACTGCATTGCTTGATCAGAGCAGCATTAAGCTCTTGTTTACAAGAGGGGCTTGTAAACATCTGGTACTGTATTTCCTGACCTGAGCAGCGCTGAGCCTGGTGGGGTGGAACACATCTGGAACTGCATTGCCTGTCCGGAACAGCGCTGAGCCGGTGGGGAGGGGGTGGGGGAACTTCTGGAACTGCATTGCCTGACCGGTGCAGCGCTGAGCCGGGAGGTGAGGGGGGCTAGGGAACATCTGGAACTGCATGGCCTGACCGGTGCAGCGCTGAACCGGGGGGGGGGGGGGGGTCTGAGGAACATCTGGAACTGCATTGCCTGACCGGTGCAGCGCAGAGCCGAGGAGCAGAGCTCCAATCACATCTGGATGATTGACAGCCGCGGAAGGTACCATTCCGGAAATGTAGGGGGGGTGGTGTGGGTGGAGACGGGTGACCGTGGACAGCGATGGACCACGTTGCCTCGTGCCTGCTGTGGTGAACGGTGACTGGGCTGTGAGCGGCACATTGAAGGCGGCGGCTGCCGGAGAGGCGGCGCGGGTCGTCGCGCCGGCGGCTGTGAGGCGACCCCTCCCCGTGCCGCGGATGGTGCGGCGCTGTGCGGCCAGGGCGGGCAGTCGGTGGCGGAGGCTGAGGCAGGAGGTCGGCGGCTCCGCGCTCCCCACAATGGCCGTCTTCCTCATCGTGTGGCTGCTGCCGGCCGCGGGGGCGCTGGAAGGTACTGGCGCTCGGGGCGGGCGCGGGGACCCGAGGGCAGGGATGCCCAGTGCTCCCACCCCGGGGGGCGCTCCCTCCCCGGGGTTGGTGGGGGGGTGCACAGGCAGGGAAAGTTGTCCACTTGTGTGCACGGAGTGACTGAGCCCGCACCATCATCGGCTCAGGCCGGGGAAGCCCCCCCATCCCGGGTGGGTGTTCCGATCCAGTCTGGGGGGATGGGATTCCGATCCTGTTCGGGGGAGGACTCTCGATCCAGTCTGGGGGGGGGGGGGGGCGGGGTATCACGATCCGGGGTAGGGTTCGCCCGATCCGGAGTGTGGGTCTCCCGATCTGGGAGGATCCCGATCCAGTCCGGGAGGGGGGGTGGAATGGTCCAGCAGTCTGGGAGGGGGTGGGTATCCACAGGAGTCTGGGAGGAGGGGTGGGTGTACACAGGAGTCTGGGAGGGGGGTGTCCCCGACCAGGAGTATTGGGGGGTGTCCCTGTATAGGGGTATCTGTAGGCGGGGGGTGGGGGGGGGAAATCTCCTGGTCCAGTGATGCCTTTAAGAGGGATGGCTAGATGTGGGTTCAGTGTGTATGTGTGGGGGTGGGGCTGGGTGGAGAGTGGTGGATGTGGTGCTACAGCTTAGGGGTACCCGGTGTATGAGAGTGGGTGGGGTGTGGTGGTGGGGTCCCGGCTAGGGGTTACATTCTGACTGTGCTCTGGTCCTGCAAGCCATGGATTTTTCCTCCTGACCTCCTGACACATGGCCATCCAGGACAACTCTTACCCTCTCTGCATAGTCTTGATGTTTCAAACTTTACCTATCCCCCACCTCCTTCTGTTTCCATCTCATCTTTACTCACTCTTATGCTAATTTTTCCTGAGGTTTGCCCCTCTACCTGCCTCTCCACCTCTCACACCTTCTGTCCCATCAATCCTGCTGCCCCCATCCCAGCTTCTTTTCCCCTTTGTTCACGGGATATCACCCAGAATGTTGATCTCCCATTTCTACCCATGGATGAGCCTGACCTGCTGGTATCTCCAGCAGGTCCTTGCCTGCTCCACATTTTCCTGCTAGAGGAAGAGTTTCTTGTGGCCTGTTACTGACCCTCCTGCCTTGATGTTGGGTCACTTGCCAAAAGTGAGCTCAGTGGGAGTGCAGAATTCATTTCCATCATGGGATCCAGTTTGTAGAATGTTTGTTTCTTTAATGGCATGTTCTCTGTTTTAGTGCTGGGTGAAAACATTTGTTGAGTACATTAAACGTCCATCTGTGCATGGTTAATGGGATGGTTGTGTCAATGGGAAAACACTCGTTCATAATCCACATCGAAAATTTGTGATTTTGGATTTACTGTATGACTTGCTCCTTGTCCTAATGCTCCCTGGCTGCGAGTCCCCACTGTCAGGAGTAATAAATCGGGAGAAGCAGTTTCATTCAGAGTGATGTACGATCATGGCATTGAGTAAAAAGATTGATGAAGTGGAAGGTGCTCTAGGATGTAAGAGGATACAAGGGCAGATTGAAAGTTCATGTAGAACATTTTGGTGCTGTCAGATCTGCTGGATCTGGACTCTGTGGTGATTGTGGTGCCAATGTGAGTGACTTGTTATTCTGTGTTCATCAACCAAAGCCATCAAGCACCATTCCTTGGCTCGTGAGTTGGCCCGGCCTGGATCTTGGGCTATTTTGGGCTCTCTTTGACTGTGAGCCAACAGAAAGGTGTTTCACAAGCCATCTCTCACAGTGAGATGACTTGAGGACCACATGCAAATACAGTTACATATTTCACCATACATTATAATGTTGATTTGCAAAGCATGAGAACTCCGTTATAGTGAGGGTACATTTGCCGCGTGGTTCACAAATTGTGTATGTTTCCAGACAAACTTCCAGAACCTTCAAACAGAGTTAAGATGTTTCTGAGGATTTGTTCCTTACCCAATATTTTACTGCCTTTGGAAATAAGGAGTCACAGCAGAATCATCAAGCCACCCAATGGAATGTGCTCTGCTTCTCTACGTTTGTCAATCATATTCCGCATGAAGAATGCACTCTGTTGGCTCCCGACCACTCAGTTCAGGGATGGATCTAACGTGGGGCCTTCCAGGTGATCTATTTCTCCTCTGCTCCAGGATGGATCTAACGTGGGGCCTTCCAGGTGATCTATTTTTTCTCTGCTCCAACACCAAGCTGCTCGATCCTCCTGACGTCCTGTTTACTCCACTGTCGGTATTTCCCACTTGTGTCTGCACAGTTCTTGCTAATAATTTTCATGCCAGCCCTGGCTACCTGAAGCTGTTTTACTGCAGTGATGAGACTTCCCACGCGTTTTCCTCTTTGTTTTGGTTCCGTCGATAGGATCTGTGCAGATATTTGCTGGTTGAATGCAGCCAGCACTGGGCCATATTGTACGGACAGAGCATTCCCACTCTAGGCAAGCACTCGATACAGGAGGAAGGAACACTAGGTCCGGTTCTGGTTGACATCGCTCTGCTTTTCTGGTGTGCAAGATCCAGGATGATATTGGTTCAGGCAGAAATGCTCGTTTTGAATTCATTGTGGCTGTTGTAAGAAGGATTGCCCTGAGGAAAGCTGGATTTGTGTAGTGATCAAGATGGGTTGTCTTTCCAGTTGATGTTAACTTTTCTACCTGTACGGTGTGATTGGGTTAATTAGCGGGAGGGACCATGAGTCAGTCTATCAGGGCTACACCAGCAGGATGAAGCTGGCTGCCTGCTCAAGGAGTTAGGGAGAGAGCAGCTGCAGGTAGGTACACATGGAGTAGCTGGAGACTTTAGTTTTCTCCCAGTTTTACATAAAAGGTAGAGTTTAGATAACAGTTATTTGTGAAGTTCTTCAGCCAGAAATTCGTGAGTCAGCTGTGGAAGTGAGGCCGTTGGGTGTATTTAAGGCAGAGATTGACAGGTGTTTGGTTCGTCAGGCCATCAAGGGTTACTTACGGGAAGAAAGCAAGGTTGTGAGTGGATGGATCAGCTCATGATTAGAATGGCGGAGCAGACTCGATGGGTCACTTTCTGCTCCTATATCTTGTAACCTTGTAGATGTTTACAAGAAGCAAAGTGTGCAAGTGGTTGGTGGTATGGAATGTGCCCCTAGCATGGAGTTTGGGGCAAAAGGTCATTCCCAATCAACATGCCATGGTTCTTTCGCCTGGCGCTCTGCCACTCTTTGCCAGTTCAGAGTTGCTCCCACCGTAACCTTTAGTCAGAAACTGCTCAAGCTCTGCATTAAGCCTAAAAAGTAGGGAATTTTGTCTTTATGCTTCAGGCTGACTCAATGTTTTGTGCCAGACTTAATTATATCAAGGATTAGTTTACATTGAACTGACGCAAACCCAAAAAGAAATGATAACTTGAATATAAGTGAGAAAATTGTTTTTGAGACGAGTGACAAAACAAGCTGACAGTTAAGTGAGGCGTCAAGATGAATTGGGATCCATTGAATATTGTGCATTTGGAGAATAGAACAATGGAGGGAGTAATGCTTGCATGTTATAAACATGAAACTGGAAGAGGTTTAATGCTGCACCTCAGAGAATGATCAGAACTGTTCTTTACCTACAAATCCAAGGCGTAGAATTGCATCTTTGTCTTCTAGTATCCAAAGGAAACTCCCTGCTTGCTGTTCTCTTTATTTTGGTCCTTTTTGGTCACATTGTGCGCTGATGAGTGTGTCATCACGGGAGGGTTTCACGGAGAATGCTAATGTCGAGCTGCTAAGCTATCGTTTTCCTTTGTTCCACTTTATTCGATTGGGTGCATTATTTTTATTGAAAGTGCAATTGCAGGCCTGTTGCAGGAAATAACTTGATTGCAAATTGCAGCTTAAAAAAAAACTGGTAAAATTAATTTGCCCCTCATATCGTGTGTTTCGTGGTGCCCTATAAGTTAAGGGGCAACAGTTGCGAGCTCCTGCATGTGGAAGTCTCCCTTCTCCAATGCTAATCATTTGGTAAATCTCCAGCATTCAATTTGACATACAGACTGCATACGTAGTACATCCTCAGCTGAGAGCTCACTCAAAATCACATGGGCTGCATGCTACTTTTTACTGCAAATTAAATGAAGCATTCTGAGCAGGAATACGTTTCGCAAATAAAGTTTTTAAGAGGCATTGATATTGCAAAAGGAAAACAGAATGTGGATACTGTGGTTTTCTGAATAGATTTGGCTCAACATCACAAAACCTGCATAAGGATTCTAGAAGATAAATGTAGCATAATAAATTGAGGTGGTGTGAACATTGTTGTATTCCAGAGCGATGAATTAATGATATGTGTTCACCTGTTTGAGGATTGGCATCTTAAAACTTTTGGTGTGAGCCATATAACCATATAACCACTTACAGCACAGAACAGGCCAGTTGGGCCCTACTAGTCCATGCTGTAGCAAATCCCCACCCTCCTAGTCCCACTGACCAGCACCCGGTCCATACCCCTCTAGTCCTCTCCTCTCCATGTAACGATCCAGTCTTTCCTTAAATATAACCAATGATCCCGCCTCGACCACGTCTGCCGGAAGCTCATTCCACATCCCCACCACCCTCTGCGTAAAGAAATTTCCCCTTATGTTCCCCTTATAATTTTCCCCCTTCAATCTTAAACCATGTCCTCTAGTTTGAATCTCCCCCTTTCTTAATTGAAAAAGCCTATCCACATTTACTCTGTCTGTCCCTTTTAAAGTCTTAAACACCTCTATCAAGTCCCCTCTCAATCTTCTACGCTCCAGAGAAAAAAACCCCAGTCTGCACAACCTTTCCCTGTAACTCAGACCCTGAAATCCTGTCAACATTCTCGTGAACCTTCTCTGCACTCTCTCTATTGTCAGTCATGTGTTGCTGCTGTGTACTTAGGGATTTGAGGTTTGCGGCGCTAAAGTTCAAGATGTAGACATACGTCCCCACAACCCAATTATCCTCCAACCTTGATACGTTTTGAAGGGTGGGAGGAAAATGGAGCCCCCAAAGGAAACCCACGCAGCTGCGGGATTTGAACCTGTGTGCTGGTTCATATCAAGTTCATATTTTTGTCACATGTACCAAGCTGAGAAAGTTTCTTTTGTGAGCAGTCCAGGTAGTCAAACCCTTCATAGTGCAGCAGTTAAAAACAGTGAATGTGTAGAGTTACAGAGGGATGAATTGGTACACAGCAAACGCAACATTGTTTTGCTGTATATCAGGTGTCTGATAACCGTGTGCTCTTGAATCTGGCGGTGTGAGATCTCACACTCATGACTTTTCTTCCCTGTGGGGGGGGGGGGTGAAGTGTGTGTATCTGGGGTGGGATGGGTCTTTTAATATGCTACCTGCTTCTCCAAGGCAGTCTCCCTCCCACCCCACCTTCCCCCTTCAACGTAATCCAGTGGGATTGTTGCCTGAAAAGGGCACGCAAAATTGTTGAGGACCCCTTCCACCTGACACACAGCATCTTTCAGCTGCTCCTCTTGGGTGGGAAAGAATTGCAGGAGAATTAGAGCCAGCGCCACTAGGCTGAGGAACAGCTTTATCCCCCATGGGCAGGGAGAATGCTAAACGACCATAGGAACTGCTCACACTAACTCTCAAATTGACAGAACTATTGATTTATTTGTATTTATGAAAATTTGTCCTACATATGTATTGTTTGTCTGTATGTCTGTTATTGTCTGGTTGTGACTCTGCATGTTTTCCACTGAGGTCCAGAGACCACTGTTTTGTCGGGTGGTACTTGTGCATTCAAATGCCAATAAACTTGACTTAATTTGAAGCATTCTGACTGGATCTGTGGAAGTTGCTGGGAGAATGCAGGTGGCATGCCAAATTCTCTTGGCCTTCTGAGGAGGCCGAGGCGCTGATTTGCTTTCTTTGCCATTACGCCAGTGTGGTTGGACTAGGACAGGTTGCTGGAGGTGTTCATTCTGAGGAACTTAAATCCTCCTTCAGCAATTCAGCCAGCTGAGTGACAGAAGCCATGAAAATAGAACTTGCAGCTTCCAATCTGGAAGAACTGATTTGGTAGTTTGAGCAAAGCTTAACTATTTCTTCCAATGTGTGATCTAAATGATGCCAGACTTATCTTTGAACTTGGTATTTGGCTCATAATAACATGCTGCAATGGAAATGAGAGATTATTGGGAAGACTTGGCCTTTGCGAACCATTCTGACAAAAAGTCTGTCTTATTACTTGTATCTTGAAGAAAATCTGAAATTGGGGTGTCACGCAGCGCGATCACAGCCCCACAACCCAGGTCCCAATGTGGTGTGGTCTGTAAGGAGTTTGTACGTTCTCCCTGTCTCTGCGTGGGTTTTCCCTGGGGGCTCCAGTTTTCTCCCACCCTTCAAAATATATTGGGTTGGTAGGTTAATTGGGGTATTTGGGCAGCACGGACTTGTGGGCCAGAAGGGCCTGTTACCGTGCTGATTGTCTAAAATATTAATTAAACCTCTAAATGTAGGTTTCCTCTCAATTTTATCTCAAACTAGATGTATGAAAGAGTGCTCTTTTGCCTTCAAGCACCCTTCAGGCCAAAAGATTGTAGCTTGGCATGAGTTGGTTGAGAAAAGGTCACAACATTACCGTTGGTTCCAGACTAATTGACATTTGGGTTCTAATTTGGTTGCTGTTGGAAGTAAGCCACACAAAAGAAGGTTGCATGAATCATTATTATGTGGTTTTACTGGTCCAAAACATTGCTGTGGTGTGTTCTAACTTCATGCCTGAAACCCAGAAGGGAGGGTGGGAGTCAGATTTGTCAAGATAAATAAATCCATTTCTACATCCACCAGAAGAGTGCCATGCTTTGATGCCTCGAGTTTTGTTGTAACGTGTGCTTATGAATTCAGCGTCAAGTTAGAATTGGAACAATTGCAAGAATTAATATTGACTTTAAAGCATAGCTGTGCTTAAGGGAAAGTCGCATGGGGCTGACACGTTGGACTAGTAATTTGGGGGATAGGACATTGTCTGTAGATGTGAGTTCTGATTCTGCCACAGCAGCTGGAGAAATAAGTTCATTAAATCTGGATGGTAGGAGAAGGTTCATCCCATATATTTCGGTGTCTGTCGAGTCTCGAAACCCTCAAAAATCTGTCAAAAAATGGGGGTTGTCTTATAGATATACTGTTGAGACCTTAAATTCAACTCAAAAAAATGCAAGACGCAAATTTGGCGTAGAAGGTGACCCTTAAAAACCGATTGGACAAATAAATTTACCCTTGAAAATCAAAAAAAAACACATTTAGAATCCTTCAAAATCACATTCATCGTCTGAGGCAAAGATTGTACGGGTCCCAGTTTGTGTCTGATGAGGCAGTTTCAGCTTCATCGTCAGTGTCCCACAATAAATCATCTTCCGTACCGTGCATTGCACAAGAGATACCGTACTTATTAAACTATTATTAGTCTCTGCTTTCATTTTATCCCATGCTTTGAGCACATCAAGTGATGCAGCAGGCATTGCTCCGCCTTTTGTAAATGATTTTTCTGCCATTGACATGTATTCCATTCCTCGTGTATATAGTCTTTGAATGGCTTGTTCAAGCAGACATTGAGAGGTTGCAAGAGAGACGTCAAACCACCTGGGATAATCACCATCTAAGTTTTATGTAGTGCTAATCTGCTTGTGGTGTTCTCAGTTAAGTGGCTATGAAGCATATCCCAGACCATCAAACTCCGTTCCTTGAGTAAACTGCCTGGCCACCTGTTCCACCCATTGTCTATCCATAGTTTTACACCATTTTTCATCCATCCATCCTTTTTCATGAAAATGTACAAAATTACAGGCACCAGACTTTACTCCATTGAAGATATCTACATAAGGTAGTGTCTTTAAAAAAAAACGCTGCCTCTATCCTCAAAGATCCCCACCACCCAGGCCAATTTCTGAGCAATTTTTGTTTTTTTTTTGTTTTGCACCAACCAACTGTAGCCTCAAAATCTTTACTGCATCCTGGGAGCGACTTTGCCCACTCCAGTCCAAATGTTCTTATTTTATTTCATGTAAATCTAGTAACCTTGCCTTTGTTCACGTACCCATGTTGCGACATGATTTTCCAACAAGTGATTCCTCTTCACGTCGAACGTTGTTTCTTTTTGTATTTTTCTTAGAGTCTCTTCTTTCTTTCTCCAATCTCTTACCAATTTCTTGTATATATCAAATTTTCTTGCAGTGACACAGTTGTTAGTTTTCTTGGCCATTTCTATTACTTTTAACTTAAATCTCGCTTCATACTTCCGTTGTTTTGCTGGAGGCTCCATGATAACAACGAGCCAACCCCCAACAGCTCAGTCATCGCGATTTTTGAATGTCGACCATATGCCAAATATATGATTAAAAACCATTAAAATTAAGTTGAAAAAGTGGGGTGGGGGGGGGGGTCAGCCTATCTACTGGTTGACTTATACATTGAAATATATGATTAACAACAAGCTGCCTAAAACCCAAACTTGCTCACTACAGACAGACATCCTTTGAGTAATGATGTCTGCAGTGCCTCACTGGTTTGGCCCAAGTGCAACAATAGAAGAAGAGTTAAGCTTAACACAGCCATCCAATCCACCACACCTGTGGCGAAGGACATTTTTAATATTTCTGCCAGAGCTCCTGTAATTTCTACACTACCCTCCCTCAAGTTCCAAGGGAATATCTTGTCAGGCTTTGGGGATTTATCCACCCTTATTTGCTTTGCACTCCCTCCTCCTTAATCAGTATAGGTTCCATAACCTCATTGCTTGTTTTCCATACTCCCCATGGCTCTGGGCTAGTTTCCTGAGTGAATACTGATGGAAAAGACATTTAAGATCTTTGCCCATCTATCCTGGCTCCATATAAAGCTGACCACTCTGATCTTCAAGGGGACCAATATTGTCCCTTACTATCCTTTTGCTCTTCATATACCTGTAAAAACACATTGGACTTTCCTTCACATTGTTTGCCAAAACAATTTTGTGTCATCTTTTAGCCTTCTTCATTTCTTTCTTGAGGTATTTCTTGCATTTTTTATTCTCCTCGTATCTCATTTGCTAAACCCCTCTCTCTTGTTCTGAACCAGATCCCCAATATCCCTTGAAAACCAAGGTTCCCTATGCCTGGTAACCTTGCCTTTGATCCTGACAGCAAAAAGACAAACTCTGTCCTCTCAAAATTTTACCTTTGAAGGTCTTCCACTTACCTCACACATCCTTGCCTGAAAACAACTTCTCCCAGTCCATGCATTCTAGATCCTTCCTCATTTCCTCAAAATTAGCCTTTCCCCAATTTAGAATCTCAATCCAAGGCTCAGACCTATCCTTCTCCATAATTAACTTGAAACTAATGGCATTATGATCACTGGACCCAAAACACTCCCCTACATGTGTCCCCTGTCCTGTCTCGTTCCCTAATTGGAGAGCCAATATTGCACTCTTTCTAGTTGGTACCTCTATACATTGATTTATGAAACTTTCCTGAACACAATCTCCAAGCCGTCCAGCCCTTTTACAGTATGGGAGTCCCAGTCAATATGTGGAAAATTAAAATCTTCTCCTATCACAACTTTATATTTCCTGTAGCTGTTTGCTCTCTCTCTCTACGGATTTGCTCCTCCAACTCTCTATTGGGTGGTCTATAAAACAACCCCATGAGTGTGATCATACCTTTCCCGTTCCTCAGATCCACCCATATAGCCTCAGAAGACGAGCCCTCTGGTCTGTCCTGTCTGAGCACAGCTATGATATTTTCCCTGACAAGCAATGCCACTCCTCCCCTTCATTTCCCCCCCGTTCCATCGTGTCTAAAGCAACGGAAGCCAGTCCTGTTCCTCCTGCAACCACACACAATTCCACATGACAATCCTCGCTCTAAGTTCATCCTCCTTTCCTACAACACTCCTTGCATTGAAATAGATGCACCTGAGAACATTTCCACCTCATACAACCAGTTGACTTCTCATGGTGTCAGCAATTTTCACATCATCTTTTCCCTCCTCCACTCCTCTATCTACTCTTACACTCTGGTTCCCATCCCCCTGCAAATCTAGTTTAAACCCACCAGATCAGCACCAACAAACCTTCCCACAAGGATATTAGTTCCCCTTCAGTCCCATCAGAACAGGTCCCACCTGGCGAAGCTTCTCTGCACTACATCCAAAGCCAGTATAGTAAAGCCTCCGGTATCTGGCACCTATGGGGATAAATGAATTTTCCAGTTGCTTGAGATTTCGTGTTGTGTGGTTGGCAACCTAAGCGCAAGAGGCACCAATTTTTAATGTTTGTATTTTTTACCTGTGTATTTTCTGCAATTTTTTTTGCTGGTTGCTTGAATTCTGGATAACAGGGATTTTTCTGTCAATCTCCAGGAGTAGTCTCACCAGTACTCTGTACTGTTCAGCAGAACATCCCTGCTCTTACATTCAATCCTTCCACCAATAAAGGCCAATGTTCCATTTCCTTTCTTGGTTAAAACTTGCAACCTTTTGGGATTCACACACCAGCACTCCAAGGTCTCCCTGCACTCTTTCAACATTTGTATTCATCGGATTTACTATCTTTCTTCTAAAGTGGATGACCTTGCATTGACCAACATTGTACTCCATCTGCCAGGCCATTGCCTGCTTATTTAACCTTTCTAGATCTCACTCCAGACTCCCTCTCTATACAATTTGCTTCTTGACTCAATAAACTTCAGTAAGCTTAGATAAGCTTCGCTTGCCCTTCCTCCAAATCATTAATGTGCTTTGTGAACAATGTGGGCCCAGCACTGACCCCTGCACCACTCCACTCATTATGGATTGATGAACACCCATTTGTCCCAACCGTCTGCCTTCTATTGGTTCACCAATCCTCTATCCATGCTAACACATTACCCCTAACTCCATTGATCATTATCTTGTACTGAAATCTTTTGTGCAGAACCCTGTGGAATGCATCTGTTCTCCTTTCTCCACTGCCCTCATTATTATCCTCAAAGAAAATCAGTAAGTTTCCAAAACTTGACCTACCCTTCCTGAATCCATGCTACATCTGCCTGATGGCACAATTTCTATCTAAATATCTCTATATTTCTTCCATAATGATAGCTCCAAACAGCTTCTTGACTGGCCTGAAATTATCTGCCTTTAGTCTATATCCTTTTTTAAACAGTGGTGCAACAATCACTGTTGTCCAATCCACTAGCACCTGCCTAGAGTCCAAAGTATTCTGCAGGCACCGTGGGAATATCCAAGATCGCTAATCCTATTACTTTGGTGTGATAACTACTGTGTAGACCGACACAAAATAGTTGTTCAAAGCCTCGACCATTTCCGCATGGCCTCATATAGTAAAACTCCCAGTATCCGGTTCCTATGGGGATTGGTAGTTGTTGGATAAGTGAATTTTCCGCTTGTTTGAGATTGCATGTTGAATGATTGGCAAACTGACCACTAAGGGCGCCAATTTTAAACTTTTGTACAGGTACACAATCCTTTATCTCGAACCCTTGGGGGACAGTGTGTTCTGAATTTTGGAATTTTCCAGATTTCGGAAAGCCAGATTTAAGCCCACCTAAATTGTGCTGCGGTATCCTTTCCAGCATGCTGCCGTCTCCCCCCTCCCTTGCCCGCCCAACGCGCTGCTTGTCTCCCTCGCCTGCCCGACTTGTGTTGCTAGTCTCCCCCCCAACCCCCGCCCGCTTGATTCGCGCTGCTGCTCTCCCCTCCCCACCGCACCCGCCCAACTCGCGCTGCCGGTTTCTCCCCCTTGCCCACCTGACTCACGCTGCTGTCTCTCTCCTCACTTGCCAGATTTTGGAGCTTTCTGGATTTTAGATGTCTGGATAAAGATCGTGTACCTGACGTTTAAATCTATTTATTTTCAATATTTTTTTTTGCTGTTTGTTTGAATTCTGGATAATGGGGAATTTACTGTATTCTCGTCATCAAGGGACCTATGATGTCTCCACCTCTCCCACCTTCTGAAAAATACCCTCTTGGCCCATCCCCAGCTTCTTTCCCCTTCATACAGGTGATATCACTCAATTTTTTCTTGAATTTTGATGAAGGGTCTTGCTCTGAAACATTGACCATTTCTCCCCATGGACATTGCCTGACCTGCTGAGCTCCTGCAGCTGCTCATTGTATCCCACACTTTCCATGTCCAGCATAACGTGATGCGTGTCTTGTAACATCTGCCAGGTGGTCTAGCTGCTGCTACTGTGGGTACATCTGTAATTCCCCACATCCTACTGGTTGAGCACTCCTCTGGTCTAACATCCATGGCCTTTATCCCAAAACCTTCTGCTGAGAAAGAGAACAACAAACTTACCTGGTCAGTACTTGCCCTTCTCCCTGCAGGCTGCACTTTGACCTTGACCAGAAGCACTTCATCACCAGCCCCATCTCCGCCCCCCCCCCCCCCCCCCGACAATGGCCACTGTGGGTGGGTTGGCCTCTCCCTTGTGGACAAGCGCTGTTGTTGTACCACTGCACGACTCATCTGCATGTCTCAACGATGCCTTAGCATGGCACTTGCTCCACTCCTCCTGGTATTAGTGAAAATTAGCCAAAAGACAAAGCAGGATAAATCCATCTGGCCAGTTGCTGGAAGAGTATTCTCAGCCATCATTAAGGTGATGGAAACAATTGCCGATGGTGCTCTCTGCTGCATGGCCTCAAGGCAGTGGCTACCAGATCCACGCAGCTCCTGGGTTGCAAGATGGGGAGGGGGGGGGTGTGTGGAGAGGGGGTGGAGGGGTAGACCTTCAAACTGAACTGTGTAGGAGCCACCTCTCACAGAGGAGGGTGATCATAGGAATGCTGTATTCCTGTGTTGATAATAGTGGGCCATTAGGAATACGTAAATAGGAACAGATACATTTTTGAAAGGCCAGGAAATCGAGCTTGATGGAGTGCATAGGAATATCAGAAAAAGGAGCAGGAGTCAGCCATCTGGCCCATCAAGGCTGCTCCAGCATTCAATAGATCGTGGCTGATTTGGCCATGGACAGCTCCACCTACCCACCTGTTCCTCATTACCCTTAATTCCCCTGCTGTGCAAAAATCTGGGTCTTAAACATATCCTCTCCTGCTTACATGGGCAGGCCCAAAACCAACACCTGCGGCACCCGGCTCACCACTGATTGCAAACCAGCACTCTGCTTCCATTGGTTAACCAATCCTTTATCCATGCTAATATATTGCCTCCCAACTCCATGCATCCTTATCTTGTACAGAGGTCTTTTGTGTGGCACCTTATCGAATGTCTTCCGGAAATTTAAGTAAACCACACTCAGCAGTTCCCCTCCATCCACTATGAACATTACATCCTCAGAAATCTCCAGTACAGTGGTTCATCATGTCCGCCCCATTCTGAATCCATGCTGTGTGAGCCAAATGGAACCGTTTCTATCCATATGTCTCATTATTTCTTTCCTAATGATAGATTCAATCATTTTTTCGAACTCCAGATGTTAAGCTGACTAGCGTACCTTAGTGAAGTTCCTTTTCTCTGCATCCTTTTGAGAAACAGTGGCATGAAATGTTTATTTTATTTCATATTTCTCATTTATTCATCATGGATGAATGAAGTGGTTCAGTAAGTATGCAGATGATACCAAAGTTGGAGGTGTTGTGGATAGTGTATATGGTTTTCGTAGGTTACAATAGGATACAGACAGGATGCAAAGACGGGTGGAGTTTAATCTGGATAAGTGTGACCTGATGCATGTTGGAAGGTCACACTTGAAGGAGGAGAACATAGATAATGGTAGGATTCTTAATGATGTAGAGGATTCCATGTGTAAGAATGCCATGCAAGTTGATGGGGTGGTTAAGAAGGTGTATGATGTTCTGGCCTTCACTAGATGGGGGTTTGAGTTCAAGCTGTGAGGTAATGTTGGAGCTCTATAAAACTCTGGGGAGGCCACACTTATTCAGCTCTGGTTGCCTCATTACAGGAAGATACAATGGAGAAGGTGCAGAGGACATTAGGAGTGGCATGGTTTACCTAGAGCAGTGGTTCTCAATTAGATATGATCAAAACAGTGGTTTTCAAACTTTTTATTTCTATCCACATACTACTTTAAGTAATCCCTATGCCATAGGTGCTCTGTGATTAGTAAGGGATTGCTTAAGGTGGTATGTGAGTGGAAAGAAAAAGGTTGAGAACCACTGGCGTAGAGGCCAGCTCCCGTAATCGGGACCATGGTTCGAAGAAGTTTGTACGTTCTCCCCGTGTCTGCATGCGTTTTCCCTCCCACCATTAAAATGTACCGTGTGTAAATTGGGTGGCACGGACTGGTGGGCCGAAATGGTCAGTACCGTGCTGTATATCTAAGTTTTAAAAAATTTACCAGGATGATGCGTGGGTTGGAGAACATGTCATCTGCAGCAAAGTTATCAGAGCTCAGGCTTTGGTCTTTGGATGAGAAGAGATTTAATAGAGGTAGATAAGATTCTGCTGGGTTTGAATAGGGAGGACAGTCAGCACCTTTTCCCAGAAGCGACAGTAGCAAATACCAGAGGACATCTGTTAAAGATGAGTGCACGGGGAGAATGACCAAACTACTTACAGGCAGTGAGGGATTCAAACCCAAATCCCAATTGCTGGTGCTGTCATGCATTGTTCTAACCATGCCACCCTAAATTTAAGGGAGACCAAAGAGGCTAGTTATTTATATTGTGGTAGGTGCCACAATAGGTGGTATTGTGATGAAGCCTGGTTCAATAGGGACATTTAAAAAATTCTTAATTATATGTAAGAAAAATAGAGGGTTATGAGTATGTGGTATGGAAGGTATAGATTGTTCTGGAGGAGGATGGGCCTCTACTCTGTTGTCTCTGTACTGTCAGGTTCTTGATTGGCCAGGGAATCAAAGGTTATGGGGAGAAGACTGAGTGGGAAAATGATTGAATGGCAGGGCAGACTTGATGGGCTGAAGAGCCTATTTCTGTCTTCCAGTACTGCTTTTAGCTTTATGTTCTATATTTGCTCTAATCCAATCCACTGGAACCTGTCCAGAGATTTACTTGAATGTGGTAAAATATGAGAGTGCTTCAAATATAGGGTGCCATTTCCTTTAGGATGCTGGGATGCATTCCCTCAGGACCAGTGACTTATTTAGACCCAATGGTTGGCTCAGCACGACCTATTCAGTGATCGTAATTATAAGTCTCTCGCATCGCTTCCTATACCTCAATCGTTAGCATGTGACTCGTGTCTTCCAATTGTGAAGATTGGCACAAAATACTACGACAAGGCCTTGGCCATTTCTGCCTGACCCATTATTAATTCCCTTTCTCATCTTCTCTGGGACCTGCGTTCATTTCAGCCATTCTTTTATATTTCAGAATTATTCAGTAATTATCTGAAATTCAAGCAAATGGCAAAAAATAGAGGAAAATGAATTTTAAAAAATTAAAATAAATAAGAATAAAATAACAGGTAAAAATTGGTTTACAAGTTTAAAATTGTGTAAGTAAATGTTCCCTGAAGAAACGCATGAACCTTTGGGAGCCAATATTCAGCCAGCGGAGGCCTTGGTCAGGCTTTGCTCGTAGCAGCGGTTTGAATAAAGTTGTGTGAAACAGCAATGGTGTCGCCCAGGATGAAGAGGTAGTAGATGCCGCTCGCCATTGGGGTGACTCTCTTAAAGTATTTTCTTATCCTTGCTTAGTAAGAGTTGCCCTGGTCAAAGGCTTTATCTGTAAACTTGGGATGGGGGGGGGTTAATTATCTATAATGTTATTGTTCGTCTTTCAGGAGTCTCCTTGGGGGGGGGGAGGAACCTGCAGATGCAGCGATGGTTAAATGTTTTCAAAGAATGTGTGTGAAAATAAAGTAAAATGCTTTAAGGTTTATATATTCATACAAGTGAAGTTTGGTCAGTGTAAGTACAGGATAGCACCGTAGGTGCTGGATACCAGGGGTTTTATTATCTTTTGAAATTCTTTGTTAGTTTGCTTTCTTCCTTTATTGCTATCACAATTGTTAGTTTTAAGTTTCCCAGCCTTCCAATTGCTCAACTACTCTTGGCAACTTTGTGTGCATGAGCTTATCATGAATTCTTCGTTAATCTTGGCTGGCTATCCCCACCATCCATTCATTGGTCATAACTGGAATATACTTTTGCTGTGAAAATTCTTTGAAGATCCTCCACTGTTCTCCAACTGCCCCACCATTGTCTCTGCTCCCAATCTACATCGCTCATCTCTTTCCTCAACCCATGGTCAACATACCAGGATCACCCTTTCCCAGATAACCCCAACGATTGAGAACTCTGGTGAGACCACACTTGGGCTATTGTGCTCAGTTCTGGTCATGTCATTACAGAGAGGAATTGGAACCTTTAGAGAGGGTGCAGAGGAGATTTACTAGGATGTTGCCTGGACTGGAGAACTTGTCCAATGCAAAAAGGTTGACAAAGTTAGGGGTTTTCTAACTTTGGGGCAACTAAGGATGAGAGGTGTACAGGATTATGAAAAGCATAGAGAGGGTGGATAGCCAGGGTGGCAATGGCCAATACTGTCCATATAAGGTGAGTGGAGGGAAGTTTACGGGTGATGTCTGTCAAGTTTTTTTTTCACACTGAAGGTAGTGAGTACCTGGAATGCTTTGCTGGGGTTGGTGGTGGAGGCTGGTACATTAGGGGCATTCAAAAGACCCTTGGCTAGATGCATGAATATGAGAAAAATTGAGGGTTATGAGTGTGAGGTACAGAAAGAATTGATTGTTATGCAATAGATTTGCACACATAGGTCGGCATTACATTGTGGGCTGAAGGGTGTGGACCGTGCTGCACTGTTTCTTGTTTTATGTTGGCATGAAGGTATTGTTTTATGTTGGCATGAAGGTAGTATTTAATTGGGTGTGTATTTGGGAGCTCTCGAACTTGCCCAACAACAGGGGAGATGCTGAGAAGGTTCACCAGGATTTGCTTCAGCTATGAGGAGAGCTGGCTGTATGTGTTTGGTGTGCTTGGACTCCCAACCCCAAGACAGTCGGCATGTGGGGGTATCATACCGGGCAAGTGCTTGGAGCTGCCCATCATTCTGAATTGTCAGGGTCTCTCCAGTCCTCATTTGTTGCTGGGTCTAACCTTGGTGTTCTCTACATAGTGGCACATTCCATCTACCCACAGCAGTCCAACAGGGTAGCTCACTGCCAGCTTTATCAGGGGGATTTAGGGAGGGCAATTAATGTTACTCGTGATGGCAGGATCCGAGAATAATGACAGCTATCGCATCATTGGTTACTTTAACGATCCTTTGAAATTATGCAGAAAACAAAGCATTTATGATAAATGATTTGATGAAAAAATGTCCATTAGGCACCATATGTGGCCTGCAGTCAGGCCCAGCTTGCAATAAGAGAAGGGAATGGAGAAGTTGAGGTGGTGAATGTCTTGGAAGTACATATCTGTCTCGTCTTCTAATCCAGGCAAAATCCTTGTGAAGGAAAACAAGAAAATCTGCAGATGCTGGGGTCCAGTACGGTGCACAAGAAGTACTAGAGCAGGGGTGGGCGGATCGGGCCTGCGATCCAAATTTATCCGTCTGCAATGCAACCCAATGATCAGCAATTGGCTATGTTTTTTTTTATACCCTGCCTATATTAGCAGCTTGCATGAAACCCTTGCTTTGGTTACCATAGTGGACCATACCATAGTGGACCATACCATAGTGGACCATACCATAGTGGACCATACCATAGTGGACCATACCATAGTGGACCATACCATAGTGGACCATACCATAGTGGACCATACCATAGTGGACCATACCATAGTGGACCATACCATAGTGGGGCAATTGAGCGGTGCCATGCCAATGGGCACGTGGATCCGATTTTGAATGGAAAACCAATGAGTTTGGAACACATGGTTTTGGCTCGCAGGTAACATGCACTGCCATCATTGGGCCGGCGGGGCGAGACCAGGCCGTCGGCGCCAGCAGGTGAACAAGGGAAGCTGGTGTCCAGATCCCACAGGCTGACAGCCAGTGTTTGCTGGCGGGCTCAGACAGGGGTTCCCTGGGTCAGTGGGCCACAGCTGGTCGGTGCCACAGGAAGTCATTCGAGGATGAGGAGGTTAACTCGACTGCAGGACAAGGAGCATCAAGGAAAGGAGGGAGGCAGGTGAAGAGAGTGGACATGAGCTGGGGTACAGGTTGGTCCAGTGTGACCTAATGTTAACACCGTTTGCATCATCATTTTTTTGGTTGATCTCGTTGCTTGAACTTTTTCTGTGGATGTTTTTTTGATAAATTATCATCAGTTATGTCATACATTGTACATTACGTACTTCAAGCAGAGACCATCAGAAACTTCAATTACATTATGCATGCGTTTCAGTATTTATTTCATTTATGGTATGCTCAGTGCAGCCCGCCGTTCAACCACTGACACACCATCTGGCCCACGCATGGTAAAAGGTTGCCCTCCCCTGTGGTAGAGGAAGTCAGCAGGCCACACATCATCCACAGGAAGTAAAGCAGCAGCCGATATTTTAGGCCTGAGCCCTTCATCAGGAATGTTGAAAATTGGGCAGACACCTGAATGAAACAGTAGGGGAGGGGAGATAAAGGGGGAGTCGCACAGACTAACAGGTAACAGGTGGACACAGGTGGGAGTCTGGAGAGAAAGCAGCTGAGAAGTGATAGGGGAGAGGGAAAAAGGATTGGAAAGGAAGGGGGTGGGAACTGGATAATGGGACAGAGGGGTAAGGAAAGAGCAAGTGATGGGGGTAGGGCCGAAGGGAAATTGGAGGGCGACCTTGATGCTGGCTGGTTGGAGACTGCGAAGTGGAATGTAAGGTGTTCCTTCAATTTGTGGGTGGCCTTGGTTTGGCAGATCATGGACAGTATGGCACTGGTGTGTGGAATTGAATTGGGTGGCCACTGGGTGGTCCTTGCTTTTTCAGGGTGAAGGTGCTCCATGAAGTGATCTCCCAGACTCAGGGTTGGTGCCAAGGGGGGCATCCGCGGAGATTTCCCCCCTCCAAGCGAGGTGCTATGCCCCTTCCCCCACTCGATCGCGGCCATCACTCGCTGTCAGACCAGCCCCCTCCCCGGTGTCATTAGTGTGTGTCTAGTCACACCTGATGCAATAAAAACAGGGCTCTCGTCACCTACTTGGAGGGGCAGGTGATGTTAATGTTTGTGGCAGGTAGGTCCCAGCATCCAACAGCAACCCACCGTGCCCCCCCCAACACACTAATACCCCCTCTAATATTCATTCTGGCACCAACCCTGCCCAGTCTGCATCCCGTCTTTTTGATATGGAAGAGACCAGAATGGGAGCACTGGATGCAGTCGATGATCCCTGCAGATTCACAAGTGAAGTGTTGCTTCACTTAGCAGGACTGTTTG
This sequence comes from Narcine bancroftii, assembly GCF_036971445.1. Classification (NCBI taxonomy): domain Eukaryota; kingdom Metazoa; phylum Chordata; class Chondrichthyes; order Torpediniformes; family Narcinidae; genus Narcine; species Narcine bancroftii. The sequence continues at coordinate 174,690,671 of NC_091470.1, read as the reverse complement.
GGGCCCCGAATGGTGGTGAGGGAGGAGGTGTGGGCACGTGTAGCATTTACATTTTCAATGTTTAAATTCGATTTGCAGCCTGGTGGAAGCCAATGCTGGCCATTTAAATGGGTGCCAGGCAATTACACCCAATTACCTAGAACCCTGTATGATCTGGAGGGTGGGAGGAAATCGGATCCCCCGGGAAAAACCCATGCAGACACGAGGAGAATGTCCAAACTCCTTACAGACAGCGCGGGATTCGAACCTGGGTCACACTAACTGCTTGTGGTCATAGTGGTAGGGGATGAGTGGATGAGGGAGTCCTGGAGGGAGCAGTCGCTGTGGAAGGGGTAGGAGAGGGGAAGTCATGTTTTCTGAAGAAGGAAGATATCGTGTGAACCTTTTTCTACGCTGTCTTGTTCAGCCTCTCCCCTCCCCCTTGCCTTTTTATTCAGATGGACATGGGCTAAGTGTGACCGGGGAAAAGTTTAGGGGGAACATGAGCGGGAGCTTCTTCACACGGAGTGTGTGGAACAAGTGGAAGTGTGAATTCAGGCTCACTTTTGACCTTTAAGAAAAAATTGGGCAGGCATGTGGTGGGGTCAGGTATGAAGGGATGCAGGTCAGTGGGATGAGGCAGAATAATCGTTTGGCACAGACTAAAAGGGCTCTGCTCTGCTCTGCCTTATTTTTGACATTCCTGTATGGTGGTGACCGGACCTCTCACATTTGCATTGTAGTCCAACAAACACTTAATCTAGCTGTAACATTGATCCTGGAAGGTACTATTTTAATGAGGTCAGGGTGGGGCTCTACTGACAGGTTAATTCTGGACCTTAGTGTTTCTGATGCGCGTGAGTAGTGAGCTTCCCCACCGTTGAAGAGGATTCAGTGCCTGGTTACTTCGGCAGAATCATTTACTCTGCATGACATCAAATATTGAGAGATGGAGGTGATCAGGAGACTTGGACACGAGGAGTTGAAGGAAGGAGGAAAATGAGCATCGTGGGGAAAATTGTAATTATGGTTTGGCAGTAACCACAGGTAAATGACAATGTGCTACAGGAGTGATTCATTCCTTAAACAAGTGCTTGCAAGTGTCAGTCTGGTGCTCAAATCTGTTGCATTGATACGAGGTAAGAATCAGCTACTTAAACTTGAGCTGTTTAATTCACAATCTGTCAAAGGAATTGTGGAATAATTGGTGACTGTTGGACAATGGAGCTTGTGCAAGAGCAAATTCAACCAGATGTACTGCTTAATTCTTTCCCCGTGAATCTTTGTTTTCTCGTGAAATACTTTCAGAAAGATGCAGAATCAGAATTTACTGTCAGGACCATGTTGGGGATTTGTTGTTTTGCGGTAGTATTACAGTGGAAACATTTATATAACCTTACAAAATAAATAAAAATAGTGCAAGAAAAAGACAAAGTAAGGACGTAGCTGTGGTTCATTGTTCAGGAATCTGATAGAAGAATGGAAGAAGTTGTCCTTGTGCTCGTCTTCAGGCTCCTGTACCTTTTCTCAGAGTGAAGAGAGCATGGCCTGGGTGGAGAGGGTCCTTAAGGATAGAGCTGCTTTCTTAATACACCGCCTCTTGTAGATGTCCTCGATGGAGTGGAGACTCACACTTGTGATGTCGCAGGCAGAGTTAACAACCGTCTGGTTTTTTTTTCTCTTGTCCTGAGCATAAGCACTTCTGTACCACACAGTGATGCAACCAGCTAGAATGATCTCCACAGTTCACCTGTAAATGTTTTCCAAGAATCTTTGGTGACATACTGAATCGGGACAGCTCCTTGTGTGGTGATGTCACACTGTGTTCCAGGTCGGACAGCTCCTTGTGGGGGGACGTTAGTCAGTTTTCCAAATCGGGAGCATTTCAGTGAGAGTGACCACAACTCCTTGAGTTTTAGCACAGCTATGGACAAGAATAAAAGCAAATAAAATGGGAAAACGTTTAATTGGGGAAGGGCTAATGAGGCAGGAACTAGCGAGATAGGTTGGTAGTGTATGTTCACTGATGAAAGCACAGAACTAATGTGCAGGAAATTTAGGGTTCAGGATAGGTTTGTTCCACAGAGTAAGGGAAAAGAGGGTTGGAAAAGGGAACTGTAGTTGATAAATGAGGGAGTTTGTTAAGAGGAAAAAGGAAGCATACATTAGATTTAGGAAACAGGGAGGGCTTGTGAGAAGCATATGGTAGCCAGGAAGGAACTTAAGAAAGGCCTTGGCATGTAGAATTAAGGAGAACCCCAAGGCGTGCTATGCGTATATGAGCAGAAGGATGACGAGAATGAAGGTGGGGCAACCCAAGGATAAAGGAGGCAATATGTATCTGGAGGCGGAGGAGGTTGGGGAGGTCCAAAATGGATCATTATTCATAAGGAGAAAGGACCTTGGTCAGGTTAAGGTCAGAATAGAACATGCCTGTGTTTTGGACAATGTGGTGATTAAGGAAGTGGAAGTCTTGGATCTTCTTAAAAACATTAAGATTGATAAGTCCCTGGGCCAGACATGATATACCCAGGCTGCTGAGGGAAAAGAGGGAAGAGATAGCTGGGGCATTAGATATGATCTTTGTGTCCTCCTTTGCCAGAGGGGAGGTGTCGGAGAATTGTAGAATGGCAAATATAGTCCCCTTGTTTAAAATAGGTAATAGGGAGAATCCTGGGAATTATAGACCAGTGAGTCTTACATCAGTGGTGTGCAAACTATTGGAGAGGATTCTTAAGGACAGGATCAGTGATTATTTGGAGAAGTCCACTCTACTCAAGGATAGTCAGCATTGCTTTGTGAAGGGAAGGTCGTGCCTCATGAGTCTAATTGAGTTTTTTGAGGAGGTAACAAAAGAAGTTGATTTTTGGGCATTAAATGTGACGTATATGGATTTTAGTATGGCATTTGACAAGTTCTCATGAGAGACTCTTTCAGAAAGTCATGGGGCATGGGATCCACAGAGCTTTGGCTGACAAGATTTTTTAAAAATTGGCTTGCCTGTAGAAAGTAGAGAGTGCTAGTGGACTGGAGGTCAATGGCTACTGGAGTTCCACAGGGATCTATTCTGGGATCCCTCCTCTGTGATTTTTAGAAATGACCTAGTTAAAGAAGCAGATGGATACATCAGCAAGTTTGTGAATGATGTGAAGTTTGAAGGAGTTGTGGATAGAGCTGAAGGTTGTCGTAGATAACAAATGGATATAGACAGAATGCAGAGTTGGGCGGAGAAGTGGCAGATAAAGTTCAACCCGGATAAATGTGAGGTAATACATTTTGAAAGGTCAAACCAGAAGGCTGAGTACAGAGTTAATGGTCGAATACCTAACAGTGTGGAGGACAGAGGGACCTTGGGGTACAAATCCATGCATCTCTCAAGGTTGGCGCACAGGTTGATAGGATAGTTAAGAAGGCCGATGAGATGTTGGGCTTCATTAATAGGGGGATTGAGTTCAAGAGTCGAGAGGTTGTGTTGTAACTACAAATCTCTGGTGAGACCACACTTGGAGTATTATGTTCAGTTCTGGCTACCTCATTATTGGAAGGATGTGGAAGCTATGGAGAGGGTGCAGAGGAGATATACCAGGATGTGGCCTGGATTGGAAAATAAGTCTAATGAGACAAAGTTAGCAGTGCTGGGACTTTTCTCTCTGGAGATGAGAGGAGACAATAGAGGTCTACAAGATTCTGAGAGGCATAGATACCGTGGACAGCCAGCGCCTAGTTCCAGGGCAGGAATGGTAAACCGGGGAACACCTCCACAAATTGAAGGGAGTTATGTTTAGGGGAGACATCACCGGTAAGTTTTTACACAGAGAGCTCTGGGTGCTTGGAATGCCTTCCCAGAAGTTGTGATGGAGGCTGAAACATTTGGGGCATTTAAGAGTCTCTTAGGCAGACACATGGATGGAAGAAGAATAGAGGGTTTTGAGGTATGGAAGGTTTAGTACTTTTTATGGTAGGAATATATGGGTCAGTACAACAGTGAGGGCCAAAGGGCCTGTAATCTATGTTCTATCCTTGTGTGGGGACATTGGACTGTGTTCCAGATTGGGACAGCTCCTTGCGTGGGGATGTTGGACTGTGTTCCAGGTCGGGACAACTCCTTGTGTGGGGATGTGGGACTATGTTCCAGATCGGGACAGCTCCTTGTGTGGGGACGTTGGACTGTGTTCCAGCTCGGGACAGCTCCTTGTGTGGGGATGTTGGACTGCGTTTCAGGTCAGGACAGCTCCTTGTGTGGGAATATGGGACTATGTTCCAGATCGGGACAGCTCCTTGTGTGGGGACGTTGGACTGTGTTCCAGCTCGGGACAGCTCCTTGTGTGGGGATGTTGAACTGCGTTTCAGATCAGGACAGCTCCTTATGTGGGGATGTGGGACTATGTTCCAGATCGGGACAGCTCCTTGTGTGGGGACGTTGGACTGTGTTCCAGCTCGGGACAGCTCCTTGTGTGGGGATGTGGGACTATGTTCCAGAATGGATATCTCCTTGTGTGGGGATGTTGGACTGTGTTCCAGATCGGGACAGCTCCTCGTGTGGGGATGTTATTTCCCCACATCTCCTTTGCTTCATTGTCACTTTATCAGATGTCCTCTCCCTCTCAGGACAATTCCCTGTATTTTCTGCGTGTATCATTCTGAGGAATAAAATCAAAGTTGCCTGTAAAGTGTTAGATAATCGGCTCACTGTCCCTGATTTAAATGGGACAATTAGTTAACACAGAGGGTGATGGATATGTGGAAGTGGTGGATATTGGGACATTTACAATGCTTAAAAGACATATTGATAGGTTCATGGATAAGAAAGCCTTTTGGAGGGACATGGGCCAAATGGGACGAGCTGAGGTAAACGACTTGTCTTGGCATGTCGAAGGCACTGTTTCTGTGCTATCTGTCTCTGACCCTCTTATGCTGAGGCTCAATGTTGGGAAAGACTGCTGGATTTTTGTGTGTCCTGGCAATGATTTTGCAGGATTTAGTGGAGGCAACAGATGTAGTCGAGCACTAGTACATTGAAGTGTCCACTGTGGTTAACTATATCTCTGAAGCCTATAGTCCGGTAGGAAGCACTCGTGAGGTTGATGCCAGATTTCAAACATCCTTTTCATTGTTCCGGACTCTGGAGGCAGTAGGTATTGGAAGAAAGTCATGAAGTTAGAAAGGATGTAGGAACTGGTAAACTCTTGCTGCACAAATAAAGAGGGTTCACACGATTTGTGTCGGCAGATAATCTTGTGACATTTATTCTTCGTTTTTCACTGTAACCTTCTAATTCCCAGCCTCCCCTTCTCTGTTGCTCCTTCCCCTCAGGTGACTGCGATGCTGCCCTTGCTCCCATTGTTGTCCCACGTATGCTTGTTTGCGCCTCCCTTCCGTCACCAGCAGGGACTGGCCCAACGCAAAGCCCACGTGGGCATGTGGCTGCAAGAAGGGTTCAAAAGAGATAGTCCAGGATGTTACCAAGACTAAAGGGCTTGAGTTTCTTTTAAGAGATAAAGCATGGTAATAGACTGTTCCGGCCTACAAGCCCGCGCTGCCTGAACATACTCATGTGACCAATTAACCTACAAACTCTGATGTAAATGGCTGCTCTTTTTTCTGTGCTTTGGCCAATGAAGGCCAGTGTGCATTCTAGCCACCTGCTTGTCTCTCCTGCTTCCCTCCTGATCACACCTGCCTTCCACTCCAGTGCTTCCACCTCACTCCTCTCCGGCCTCACCCGGTCACCTTTCCCTCCCTTTGTCTGTCTCTTTCCCTCCCTCCTCTCCCCCTTTTCTAAGGAGGAAATGTTTTGGTAATCTGGATAAAAACTATAGACAAATTAATTAACATATGAGATTTTTTTTAGCAACGATCAAATAAACTTATTTAGTGAGGCCACTTGTGTGATTGACAGAAAGAACCATCTGGGGATCAGAACACTTGACTCCCGACAACATCACCGGCAACATCCATTTCCGTCACCGTTAGGCACAGGGGCTCCCGTCAATGCCAGCAACATCCATGTCCGTCACCGTCAGAACAGTGACTCCTGACAGCACCAGCAATGTTTATGTGCGCCACTGCCAGAACAGGGATTCCCGACAACACCAGCAAGGTCCTGGCGTGAGGACACTGTACTCCTGTACATATTCTGATCTGCTGTGACCCAGGCCTTTGTGTGCAGTCACATGCATACATCCGGAATGTATTGAGGACAGGGAATGGTAAACCAGTATGGACCGCTTTCTTTTATTCTTTATTTTTTTAAAATCTTTCACAACAGCACAGAAAACAGGCCATTCAGCCCTTCTAGTCTGTGCTGACCACTATTTCGCTAATCCCACTGGCCTGCTCCCGCTCCATAACCTTCCAGACCTCTCCATGTATCTATCCAATCGATTTTTAAAACTCAAGATTGAGCCCACATTCACCACATCAGATGGCAGCTCGTTTCACGCTCCCAGTGCTCTCTGGTGAACTTTCCCCTAATGTTCCCACTAAATCTTTCCCCTTTCAGCTTAAAACTATGAACCAAACTAAGTGGAAATAATCTACTTGCATCCACTCTGTCTATTCTTCTCATAATCTTGTAAACCTCTATCAAATTTCTCCTCATTTTTCTTCACTCCAAAGAATAAAGTCCTCACCTGTTTAATCTTTCCCTGTAACTCAACCCCTGAAGAGCTGGCAACATCTTAGTAAATCTTCTTTGCACTCGTTCAATCTTATTGATATCCTTCCTGTAATTAGACAACCAGAACTGCACACAATATTTTAAATTTGGCCTCACCAATGTCTTAAACAACTTCAACATAACATCCCAACTCCAATACTCACTACTTTGATTTATAAAGGCTAAGATGCCAAAAGTTTTCTTTACAACCCTGTCCACATGTGACACCACCTTCAGGGAACAATGTATCTGTATTCCCAGATTTCTGCTCCTCCACACTCCTCAGTGCCATACCATTTACTGTGTATCTTCTACCCCCTTCCAAAATGCATCACCTTACACTTCTCTACATTAAACTCCCTCTGCCAATTTTTGGCCTATTCTCCAAACTGGTCCAGATCCCTCTGCAAGCTTTGAAAATCTTCCTCACTGTCTACAATGCCTCCTATCGTTGTGACATCAGCAAACTTTCTGATCCGATTCACCACATTATCATCCAGATCATTAATATATACAACAAACAAGAATGGTCCTAGCACCGATCCCTGAGGCACACCTCTAGTCACAGCCTCCAGTCCGAGAAGCAACCATCAACTACTGCTCTTTGTTTTCTCCCACAATTCACAACCTCTCCAAACCTGAACTCTGAAGTGTTACATAGAGGCATTGAGATTAAAGGACCTGTTCATTGGACAAACTGCAGTGAATGACAGTCAGTCTGGATGGGAATTTCAATGACTGACCTGCATGGGCATCCTGGTGACATCTCCCTTTATGTCATTCTCATTTTCAACACTTAGTAGGTGAGCAATGAAGAACATTTGAAGTGATTTAATCCATTACAGCTGTCCTATTATATGTGGCCCTTGTAGTAAAAGATGGCATTACATGTGAATTTTCAGCTTCCTCTTGGTGGTAAACCATTCTCAAGTGTTGAAATATAAACAGGAACTTCTGGAAATGCCCAGCAGGTCAGGAAGTATTTGTGGAACGACATCCAATCCAAGATGCTTGGTCAGGTGACGTTCCCAGACCTGTTCCAAGTTCTGGAGATGCTGCCTGATCTGCTGAGCGTCTCCCGTATCTGTTTTAATTTCAGTTTTCCAGCATCTGCGGTCTTTGAGTTTTATTGGAAGTGTCGAGGTTAGAGATGGTTCAGAGGAGTTTCACGATTCTGGGAATGAAAGGGTTATCATATGTGGAACATTTGACTGCGCTTGTCGGAATTGAGGAGAATGGGTGGTGGGGGAGGAGCATTGGAGCATTTTGAATGTTGAAAGGCATGGACAGAGTGGATGTAGAAAGGTAGTTCTGCACACGGAGTCTCTGAGTCAGGCTCATTCGCCATCTCCATCATCAAGGCTAAGGTGACTAGTCATCAAGTCCTGCCACAACCTCTTGTGGAACCGCACCATCCTTAACTTTGTTTACACTTAGTTGTTTAAGGGACTTGAGCTCACCTGCTAGTGTAGATGTGGGGACAATCTCCACCACTGCCACACTTACAGCCTGGTGGAGAAGCTGTGGGAACAGTGCCCCCACACGTCAGCTGCCCCTGTCATCATGGTTGGGACCTGCATTGCTGGAGTGGTCTAGACGAGTGGCAGAAGCGTGCTTTGCTGTCACCCCACACTCTGCAGCTGTGGTGGGGGGAGCGAAGAATCGTTCAATTGTTGGGGTAGTGGACACAGCTCAGGATATCATAGGCAAAACCCTCCCCACATCAAGAACATCTACAGGGAACGCTGCCGTCAGAGAGCAGCAGCCATCATCACACACTCTGTTCTCGCTGCTGCTATCAGGAAAGAGGTTTCGGTGCCACAAGACTCGCACCCACCAGGTTCAGGAACAGCTGCTACCCCTCCACCACCAGACTCCTCAATGACAAACTCAGTCAGGGTCTCATTTCAGGACTCTTATTGATTTTTTTCTCTCTGTATTGCATAGTCAGTTTGTTTATATTTCTTAATTTGTTTACATGTGTACGCTGAGTACAGTTTTGTTTTTTCCCTACCAATAAGTGGTGATTCTGCCTGGCCCACAGGAAAAAGAAACTCAGAGTTGTGTGTGATACTCTGACAACAAATCTGAAATTGGAGTTTTGTGGTTGTATTCAGCTTTCCACGAGCTGTTGGTACTACATTCTTCCACCAGACACCAGACTCAGAGTAAAGAGTCCTCACTGGAGGGGCTCAGTGGGTGACTGACTTGCTTTAATGTGTTGTGAGTGGGATTATGCCCCTGAAGCAGTGGAAGGAAAATGGTCCATGAAGGTGTGACCCGCACAGGGCGAGCATGGAGCTGCACACCAACGTGCTCCAGGGATCCGTCCTTGGTCTGATGTCTTTGACGTGAACCCTTGCTTCTCTTAGTGCAGGTGCCCCCCTGACCTGCTGAGTGATTCCAACATTTTCTGTTTGATTTCCGCCAATTCCAAGGTTTTGCAATTGTGAGCAGAAGAAATGGAATGAACAAGGCCTATGTGATTACCAGTGCTCGGACACCTGCTGGTTGGACACCTTCTTTGAGAAGGGTTTTCCCAGTGAATCGACATAATAAAATAATGGTTGGCAATTGATAGTGAGAGACCAAGATAAACTGCTCATTAATGGACTAGCTCTCAGGGGCTGTGGTAACAGCAATTGGGTGGAATTAATTGGAGCTAAGCAAAAATGCAGATGATTAAAATTACAACAGCAAGATGGAACACACACCAGAGTTTTCTACCAGTGGGCCACACTCATTCTAGAATTGAAAGCAGCATTCATGAATAGACAAAGAACATGGATTCACAAATTTTGCAGAATACCTTAACAGACAGCAAACACGATAGTCTGCAGACACCGCGATTGAAGTAAAAACAATGCTGGGAACACTCAGCAGGTCAAACAGTGTCTGCTATAGAGTAAAGATACATGATGAAAATGTATCTTAAATCGGTATGATCTTTGCTCTAGAAAAGACACCGTTTGACCTGCTGAGTCTCTCCAGCGTTGTGATTCTAGCAACAAGGAGCCTTTGAGGGAACGCACCCTTTATGAATATGACATATGATTCACATCTGTGGTCAGATCACAAGGAGCTGGAGCAGACGAGCTATTGGAGCTAACTTGAGAAGACAAAAGTCCCAACGGTCAATGTTTAAGATCATGCCCCTCAGAAATAAAATATTGCACTGGAGCTGTGGGTTATCTCTCTCAAGTTGAAGAATTATTTACATGTTCGTTATAAATCTTTTAATTATCATTGTGTCTGTAATCACATATTCAAAGCTGCTTCCTTCTGGTAACCTCAGCCTGCTTCCCGATTTGTCCTTTAAGTAGGCTTTCAGTTGATGGTATGCAAACATTGTACCATTCCATATTTGTACTTCATTTGTTCAAATGTTAATAAATTATTTCCCAAAAAACAATTTTCTATTCTTTTAATTCCTTTCTCTCCCATTCTCTAAAGGAAAGGTTATCTATTGTAAAAGGGATTAGTGGATTTTGCGTCAATAATAATTTTGGTAGTTGGCAAGCAAGAAAAGGAAAATGATGAAAAAAGCTACAAACCCAAACAAAAATGGGAAAAAGATTTAAACATAAAGATAAAAAATGAAACATGGGAAAAGTTATACTCTGGAACTATGAACAATATAATAAACACGAGGTTACGCATGATAGAGTATAATTGGTTAGACAGGTTATATATCATGCCCCAAAAGTTAAAAAAATGGAATCCAACATTATCAGATAGATGTTTTCTCTGTAAGAAGGAAACGGGAACAACAGTACATGCAATTTGGGCATGTGAGAAAGTGGAAAAGTTTTGGGAAGATCTAAATCAGGTATTAAATAAAATCACAAAAAGCAACATATCAAAAAATCCAGAGATCTTCCTTCTAAGTAATATAAGAAGTAAAGAATTAGGCCTCAAATTGGATGAAGCGCAAAAAAGATTTATTATGATAGCCTTAGCTGTAGCAAAAAAATGTATAATGTCAACCTGGAGATCAGAAGAGAGCCTGAGAATACAGCAATAGTACATAGAAATGAATAAATGTATTCCATTGGAAAAAATAACATATAATTTACAAAATAAAGTCACATTATTTGAACAAATTTGCGAACCGTACATGGAACACAACAGACGAGAGGGCTTGCCCCGGACATCCACCCCTTAAAATGATAAGAAGACAAAATGACTTGATCCAGTGTGTAAAAGTAGATGACATATTTTTATTGTTTAATTTTCATTGTATGATAACATTGTTTAATGGTTTTATTGTATTGTATATGTTGAACTTTAAATGGGTTTGGAGGGGGGTGGGAAGGGGGAAGGAAAGGTAGGGGGGAAAAGGGAGGAAATGACACTGTGTATATTTAAGAGGGAAATGTTTGTATGTATTTTGGTTGATATAGTTCACAGTGTGAAAAATTTTTTAAAAATTTAAAAATTTGAAGAATTATTCATGGACATGCAAGGGAAGATGGGCTGTGTTGCTAGAATTAATATGTGGAAAGACAAGGCAGGCATATTGATCACTCCCTACAATCTCTGGCAGACACATTCCCAGGACAGAGCAAGTGACTCGTGCTGACTGACACAGGCAAGGACAGAACGGTGTGGAACACTTCGTTGCTGCTACTGCTATGCCTGTGTTGGCCGGACGTGTCTGTATGTACTTGGGGCACTCACTCCTCAGATGCAAAGTTTCCTTAATCATTTCCAAAACTAATCTTTGTTTTGCAGTTGTAAAAAAGACCGTATAGTAAAAACCCCTACTGTCCAGAATTCAACCAACCTGCAAAAAAGTAGTGGAATATAAATAGGTAAAAAATACAGGGTTAAAATTGGCCCGTTAGTTCACTAATCATGCAACTGGAAAATTTACTTATCTGGCATCTACCATTCGACATAAGTGCCAGATACTGGGGGTTTTACTGTACGGAGAAACTCAAGTCGGACAGTAGAAGTGAAGAGAGAAATGGTTTCTATTTTAAGTCAATGATATATCATCAGGATCTTTCATGCCTAGACAGTCCAAAGGTGCTGAGGAGCAGTGCTGCATATTTGTTTTCCTCTGGTGGGGAATGGATGAAGTTGTCTACCCAGGCAGCAGTTTCCTGAACCAAAGAGATCACTGCATGGAATTATTTTGGGGAGTCCGATGTTATTTGCCTTATCTGGAACTGTGCCTCCGCTTGGCTGAACCAAGTGCGGAGTCGTAGCGTCCAGAAGGTAAGTAATTTGAACGCAACGGCCTTCACTGCTGCTGCTTCCATAATACTGGGTCAAAAATACCTTTTAGACCGTCAGGGTCACCAATGTAGCATTCGCGCTAACAGAGCAAATAATGAAACTGGCAGTTGACAGGTTCATTCCAAAGCTCGTTGATTTAATATTTGGTTCGCCGAAGTTTTTTAAAGACGCCACCTGTTCCCGCTGTTGGGAAGTCGTGTCACTGACTAGCAACTATTCAGATTTCGCACATGTGGACTCTTTCCTTTGGGGGAAGGGGAAGATGCCCAGCACCATCTTTAGTGCAGGCTGCTCTGACTGTATGTGTGTTACAATCGGAGCTGGTTCACCTGTACACCAAAATCGTCGGTCGCCACAACATATACAAAGGAGAGAAATGTAAGCAAACTGTGCAATACAAAGAAAAATAAATATTCAGATATAAATAATCTGCACAAGTAAGAGACCTTAAACAAATTTCTGATTGAGTTTGTCGTTGAGGAGTCTGATGATGGAGGGGGAGCAGCTGTTCCTGAACCTGGTGGTACGAGTCTTGTGGCTTCGATACCTCTTTCCTGATGGCAGCAGCGAGAACACAGCATGTGCTGGGTGATGTGGATCCTTGATGATCGCTGCTGCTGCTCTGTTCCCTATAGATGTTCTCGATGATGGGGAGAGTTTTGATTGTAATGTTCTGGGCTGCATCCACTACCTTTTGCAGAGCTTTCCAATCAGGTGTATTGGTGCCCCCATACCAGGTTGTGATGCTGCCAGTCAGCACACTTTCCACTTAACATTTGTAAAAGTTTGCCAAGGTTTCCAATGTCATATCAAACCTATACAAACACCTGAGGAAGTAGAGGGGCTGACATGCTTTCTTCACGATGCCATTAGTGCGTTGGGTTTATGAAAGATCCTCCGAGATAGTGACTCCCAGGAATTTAAATGTGCTCACCCTCTCCACCTCTGATTTTCCCCTCCTAAAGTCTACAATCAGCTCCTTGCTCTTGGTGACATTGATTGTAAGGTTGTTGCTGGCGCACCATTAAGCCAAGATTTCAATCTCACTCCTGTCTGCTGACTCAGTGCCCCTTTTTACACAGCCCACTACTGTGGCATTGTCAGGAAATATGTAGATCGTGTGGTCGCACTGAGCCACGTGGTCATCGAGGTGAGTAGAGCAGGGGGCTAAGAACGCAGCCCTGTGGTGCTCTGGTACTGATGGAGATTGTGGAGATGTTCTTACCAATCCTCACTGATGAGTGTCTGGAGGTGAGGGAAATCCAGGATTCAGTTACACAGTGGGGTGTTGAGGCCCAAGTCTTGATCTGTCTGCAGAAGCGGTGAATGAAAGAAAAGTGAAAAGAGAAAACAATGAGATATAAACTGGAGCAAAAAAACATTGCGGCTGTAAGAAATCTTTAATAAAAAAGGAAGAGCTAGAAATCCTCATCAGGTCGGACACTATCAGGGAGGGAAGATACACATATCGTTACTGTCCAACAACCTTTCATTAGAATTGGCCAATGCTGACGTAGCTCTGAGGCTGGTTTTCAGTGGAATGCAAGCTGCCCTCTGAGGTGTCAACACAGGTGATTGGGTGGTATGGTGGTAGAAGGCATTGCTGCCTTTGTTGGTTGAGGACTTAAAAAAAATCAGGAAATCATGTTATGGATGATGACACAGTTAGTATAGAGGTTAGCACAATGCTGTTACAGCGCCAGCAACTGGGGTTCAAATCTGGCGCTGCCTGTCAAGAATTTGTATGTTCTTCCTGTGTCTGCGCGGAGTTCCCCTGGGTGCTCTGGCTTTCTCTCTCCGTTCAAAAAACACATCAGGGGTGTAGGTCAATTGGGCATATATGGATGGCACGGGCTCGTGGGCTGAAAGGATCTGTATGCCTAAAATTTAAAAACAACGTCAAAAGATGTGCAAAATTTTGCTGGCACTACACCTGGGGTATTAGGTGTAGTTCTGGGACGTTTGGAGAGGGTGCAAACGAGGGTCACCAGGATCTTGTCTGAATGTGTGTCTGTTTGCTGCAAGGAGGTTGTATAAAGTTGGACTGTATGTTTTGGAAACGGTAGGGGAACCTGATAGAAGCATATAAAGTTATCGGAGGTGTGGATCGGGTTGTTTTCGTCAGGGTGGAAATGTCAAATACAGTACTAGAGGACGAGGGAGAATATTTCAAGGAGAGTGGTTGGTGCCAGGGATAGTGATGGAAGCAGGTAACCATAGCAACATGGAGGAGGTACAGTAAAACCCCTCGTCTCTGGAATTCAAGCAACCGGCAGCCTCAACAACTGGGGAAGAAAAAAAAATCATTAAGAATAAAATAATTGTTTAAAATTGTAAAAGTAAATGTTCTCTGAAATACACCAGTGGTTCTCAACCATTTTCTTTCCAATCACTGATCACTTTATGTATTCCCTTTGCCATAGGTGCTTTGTGATTAGTAAGGGAAGGTTTAAAGTGGTTTGTAAGAGGAAAGAAAAAAGGTTGAGCACCACTGACATAAATCTTTGGTGAAGATGGGAGCAAATATTTCCTTTAGGATAATGGGATGCCTTCCCTCAGGACCAGGGGACTTATTTAAACCCAATGGTTGGCCCAGTATGACCTGTTCAGCGGTCGTAATTGTAAGTCCTCATCTTGCATCGCCTCCCATACCTCAATTGTTTGCATGTGACCCGTCTCTTCCACTTGTGAAGACTGGCACAAAATACTACGACAAGACCTTGGCCATTTATCATTCTCTCTGGGACCTGTGTTCATTTCAGCCATTCTTTTATATTTCATACAATTATACAGTAAAACTCCAGGTATCTGAAAAAATAGAGGAAAATTTATTTTAAAAATTAAAATAAATAAGAATAAAATAATAGGTAAAAAACTTAAGTTTAAAATTGTAAAAATTCATGTTTTCTGAAGTAACATATAAACCTTTGGTGAAGATGGGAGCAAATATTCAGCCAGCGAGTGTCTTGGTCGTGCTCAGCTTGTAGAAGCTGTTTGAATAATGTTATGTGAAAAAGTAATGGTGTCGTCCAGGAGGAAGAGCTGGTTGATGCCGTTTTCCGTTGAGGCGACTCTCTTAAAGTGTCACCTTATCCCTGCTCAGTAAAAGTTGGGATGGGGGCTTAATGTTATTGTTTGTCTTTTGGGCTGCTCCGTGGAGGGGGAGGAACCTGCAGATGCAGAGACGTTAAATGTTTTCAAGAAATGTGATTGAAAATAAAGTAAAATGCTTTAAAGTTTATATATTTATGCAAGTAAAGTTTGTTCAGAGTAAGTACTTTTTCCTTAAACTGTTTATTCTTAATGCAGTTGTATTAGTTAGGCATTGTAAGAGTAAATCTCAAGCAACCAGAAAACACACTTATCCGGCATCTACCAATTCCTATAATTGCCAGATACCAGGGGTATTACTTCATTCAGATTGGCATGTGAAAAGGCAAGGGATGGAGGAGTACAGAGCATGTGCAGTTTAAGTTGGTCTTGTGGTTCTCTCTTTGACATGGGTGAGGTCCTCAAAAAATTCTTCACATCTTTTTTCACCAAAGAGAAGTACATGCAGATAAAGGCACAGTATTTATGTGATGGCTGCAGTTGATTATCAGGTCAATGGTGTCTGCAGCAATGGTCTTGGAAATTCAGCTCTTTTGTCCCAGTTTTGGACAAAAACCTGGAGTTGAGTGGATCTGGCACAGGCCCATCCAGGGATCACAGTCTAGATTTTTGGGGTGTACTGATTGTGCTTTGTCCAACAACATGGCATGGAATGCCAGTGAGAACAGTCAGTGCAGCCCCATAACTGGGGGGACTGGCCTGGCTTCTGCCATAAAAACACACAGAAATGCTAGAGGAACTCAGATGGTCTCACAACATCCATTAGGAGTTAAAGATATATTACCGATGTTTCGGGCCTAAGCCATTGAAAAAGCAGGCAGGTGTCTTGATAAAGAAGACTGGGTAGAGGAGGGGGAGGAGTCCAAACCACAAACAAAAGGTGTTAATTGGATATGATAAGAGGAGAGGGGAGAGTGAGCGAGAAGGGAGGGAGAGAGAGGAAAGGAGTCGGGGGGGTCGAAGAAGGGTGGGATGGTGTGCCAGAATGACGCAGCTCCAGGCTCGTTACAGTGGCTTCCCGTCCACCTTGTCCCACAAGCTCTTCACTGACAGCATTTATTGCACTTGCAGCTCAGGAGTGAAGAATGTGCTTCATCAGCACGGATTGTATTGTCCTTCAGGGAGAAGTGGATGTGATCGAAAGCTCTGTTGTTTATGAGGGGGCCTTTGCACTTTGGGAGTCATCATCTGCCAAAAGCAGTGACAATGCAAGGTTGTGCCTTGTTGTAAATCAGTCACAGTTATGCTACCCACACTGACCAGCTGATTTATGGATAGGTATTGCAAAGTCTTCCAAGGCATTTGGCAGCTCGTCCTTGGCGCCACAATGTCTTTGTAGGACCTTTTTTATTCCGAGAGCTTTATGTCCAAAGTGACAAGTGCTGTATCGTGGCTGTGCCTGCCATCTCACCAGCTGCTTCAGTGCAGAAATTGCAGACCAACTATTAATATATTGATTGATGCTGTCAAATATCATGTCAAACATTGAGCTGTCCCTCCGGACATATACAGACGGCCAGTCAGTCAACAAATAGAATTAACCACTGCCGTTCATGTCACCGACAAACTGTGCTGTCAATCAGGGCTATTGGTTTGTTTTCATAATACTTGGGTGTAAATTGGGTGGCACAGACTCGAAGGCTGAAATGGCCTGTTACCTTGCTGCATTTCGAAATTAAAAAAATACATTAAAAAATTACTTTTACATACAAAGTACCATAAACAAAGGAAAACGTTATCTCAGTGTATCTACCACAATTAAAAAGATCATCTATATTTTGAAGAGATGATCGGAACAATTCCAGTGATTTTCCCCACATGATCCACGATTCTGAAACCCAGTCCAGATTCACAGGAGCATCAGAGGCCACTCAGCCCAATTCAACTGGACAAAACATTACTGAACCATTCCTGGCACTCCTTTCCTCCCTGCATTCGTCCCCTCCCTGCGACCCCTGCTCCTACCTCCCCATTCCATCCCTCCCCACTCTCTTCATCCCTCCCCACTCTCTTCATCCCTCCCCACTCTCTTCATCCCTCCCCACTCTCTTCATCCTTGCCCTCTTCATCTCTCCCTGCCCCCTTCATATCTCCCTGGCCTCTTCATCTCTCCCTGCCCTCTTCATCTCTCCCCACTCTTTTCACCTCTTCCTCCATCCCTCTCCTCCCTCTTCATTCTTCCTCTCCCTCTTCATTCTTCCCCTCCCTTCATTCATTCTCTCCATTCTTCCCCTCCCTTTTTATCCCTCTTCATTCCTACCCTCCCCTCCATCCCTTCCCTTCCTCTTCATTTTTCCTCCATCCTTCCCCTCCCTTTATATCCCTTTTCATCCTTCCCCTCCCCTCTTCATCCCTCCCCTCCCCTTCATCTTCATCCCTTATCACCCTTTCCACAAACTGTCCCATCCCTCCATCCCCATACCCTCCCACCCTCTGACCCTCTCTACCTCCTGACCCTATAACTCTCCCGAACCTCTTGACCTCACAACCCTCCCACCCCTCCATCCCTCTCAACCCTCCATCCCTCCCAATGCTGCCAACCATCAGCAGCTCGTGTGTCAGTATCGACAGGTCAGCATGTACATGACTGCCTGATGCAGTGTGGCTGATGTACAGAATGCACCATGGATACTTACCCAGGCTCCTAGCAGGTCTGCTCCAACCCACGGCCTCCAACTCCATGAGGGACATGGACATCACTACCTTGTCCCGACTGAGGTGCTGGTACTTCATTCCCATGGGTCCCACTTCTGGATGTCCAGTCCCTGCGCTGAGCACCCTCCCACAACAGTCTGAGAGGCAACTTCCCATCACCTTCTCCAAAGCAACAAGGGACAGGCCTGACCAGAACGGCCATGGTCAAGCCTGATCCCACGGGGCTGCTATTGAGGCACACAATGGATCCCATCCTCCACACATTTACACAAGGGTTTAATGCTGACATGTTTTCTCGTCTGATGCTCCACCACTTCATTCCTCTCACCGCCCAGCGCCGTACACTCCATCCCAGCTCTCTCTCCACACTTCGATACAGAGTATTCCATCCAGTTCTGCACATTTGCCCACACACAATACTCCATGTGGTCCAGATCCCATTGCAAGCTTTGTAAGGTTTCCTCGTTGTCCACAACGCTTCCAATCTTAGTGTCATCAGCAAACTTGCTGATCCAATTCTCCTCATTATCACCCAGATCATTGATATTTGAGGCGCACCACTAGTCACAGGCCTCCAGTCTGAGATCCAGTCATCTACAGCCACTCTGTGGCTTCCCCCATAAAGTCAATGGCGAATCTGGTTTATGAACACTGAATCTTCCTGACTAATCTCATGTGGGACCTTGTCAAAGGCCTTACTAAAGTCTTTGTAGACCACATCCACAGCCTTTCCTTCATCAATTTTCCTGATAACCTCCTGAAAAAACTGTAAGATTTGTTAAACACGACCTACAAAACCATCACGACTAACTCTAATCAGTAAAAACTCAGGAATGCTGGAGGAGCTCAGCAGGCCTTGCAATGAGCATAGGAGTTAAAGATAAATAACCAACATTTCAGGCTTGAGCCCTTCTTCAAGGCATCAGAAAAAAAGCCAAGGAGGTACTTGAATGAAAGGAATAGGCAGTGTGCAAGTCCTGTCCATCAGACGAAAGGTATTAATTGGATATTGAGAGGAGGACAAGAGAGTCGAAAAGTGAGGATTCAGTGGGGGTGGGGGTGGTTTGGCTCTTTGAATGCAGCGCTGGCGGAAAGGAATCAGAGGAAAGAGAGAGAGCTGGAGGAAGTCGTCAAGATATTGTCATCTGATTCCACAAGTACAACCCAATGAAACAGAGTTCTCCGGTCATCGGT
The DNA here is from genome assembly GCF_036971445.1 of Narcine bancroftii. Lineage (NCBI taxonomy): Eukaryota > Metazoa > Chordata > Chondrichthyes > Torpediniformes > Narcinidae > Narcine > Narcine bancroftii. The sequence goes on along the minus strand of NC_091470.1, from coordinate 174,671,830 downwards.
GCATAACGTGTAGACACACAACCAGACATAACACGCATACAGACAAATATACAAATGCAGGACAAGTTTTCAAATATCAAAATAAATAAATACATAAAGTTTTGTACATATGAGGATCTCAGAGGGTGAGTGTGAGCAGTTCCTTTGGTCGTTCCGTATTCTCACTGCCCGTGGGAAGAAGCTGTTCCTCAGCCTAGGTGCTGGCTCTGATCCTCCTGCATCTCTTCCCCAATGGGAGCAACTGATTTTGTGAGCCCTCTTCAGAAAATGTTCCTTGTAGATGATGGGAGTGGGTGGGGGGGGGGGGAGGGAATGGCCCCAGTAATCCTCTCTGCCATTCTAATGGTCCTGTGGATTGACCTCTGATCCATTTCTCTGCAGCAACTGTACCCACACTGTGAAGCAGCCGGCCAGGACGCTCTCAATAGAGCTCTTGTAGAAGGTTGACATGATGGTGGCCGGTGGCCGGTAGCCTTGTCCACTTCAGTTTTCTGAGGAAGTTCAGTCACTGTTGCGCCTTCCTGATAAGTGAAGATATGCTGAGTGTCCATGATAGGGCACTAGTTAAGTGAACTCCAAGGAACTTGGTGCTCTCCATTGCAGAGTTGTTGATGTGTAGTGGAGGGTGGTCATTCCTGGTCCTCCTGAAGTCCATGATCATCTCCTTATTCTTGACAGATTGAGACTCGTGTTGTTGCTGTTTAAATACATTTAAGAAATAATTTCACCGATGAAAATAAATCCTTTGTTCCTTTAAATTTAAATTTAGATATACAGCACAGTAACAGGCCCTTTCGGCCCATGAGTCTGTGCCACACAATTTATGCCCAATTAACCTACACGTTTTGAATGGTGGGAGGAAAGCGGAGCCCCCGAGGAAAACCCACTCAGGCACGGAGAATGTACAAAATCCTTACAGACAGCGCGGGATTGGAATGCCGCTGCCGATTTCTGGTGTTGTGCCAAGCGTGCTGCCTCAAACGAAATCTTTGACATTACTCTTTCTACTTTCGTAGAAGAAAATGAATTTTTCCTCCAGATTTTACCTTCCCCCCCGCCCCCACCATTTTATATTTACTGCATGAACAAATTGGAGCAGTATTTTAACCTCTACAAAACAAATCTTGAACACTGAGGGGAAAACACGGGTGACACAATTAGTGTAACAGCGCCAGCAACCGAGGTTCGAATCCACTGCTGTTGGTTAGGAGATTGGACATTCTCCTTGTTTCTGTGGGTGTTTCCTCCGGGAACTCCAGTTTCTTTCCATGTTTCAAACACATGTGGGGTTAGTTGGTTCATTGGTCACATTGGTGTTAATTGGGCAGCACAGGCTTGTGGCCCAGAAGGGCCTGTTACCGTGCTGCAACTCTAAAATGAACCAAAACATAATTAAATGGTGTGCAGTGACTGGGACCATGTCAGCTGGGGCTCTTCAGTATGAAATCAGTATGAAATCCATGAAATTGTCAGTATGAAATCCAGTCTGAGAAAAATAAACATTTTTTTCTCACAGTTTAGCTGAAATCTGGATCTGGGATGAACTTGGTAAAATACGATTGCTAATTTATTTGGTATAATAATGCTGTTGTTTAAGTTAAATACCAGGAATTCATCAGCACGCTGTTTTCTAATTAAATTATTTCAAATGGTCTATCTATCACTGAGCCCTGGGTTGTAACGTTCACTACTGCTGAGTGTGCATGTTGACAGCAGTTGCATTGTGATGGTCACGAGCTACCGTTCCTGCATTGGCTCTCGGGGAGGGGGAGGATTCTCAGTGGTCAGCACGGAGCCCTGAAACTGAACATCGTTTGGGAGCAGATGAATATTGACTCCGGGCTGTAGCTGAATGTGACTTCACATCTTCCTTTGCAGCAATGTGATTACCACGTGAACTTGTATGAACATAGATCTGGACGCACACTGCACAAGTGTTCTTGCCTGCTTCGTATCTTCAAAGGTGCGCACCAGGAATACATGAATTCATTTGGTGCAAGGTTAGTGTAAAAGAGTTGCGCATATAGTATGTTCCACCAACAGAGGATGAGTTCAGGCAAAGAAAGGATTGTGGGAGCTGAGTGAGTGTGTTGTGGATGGCTAATAAATTAGCCATATGGTCAGGCCTCTCAAAGGAGGCACATTGTGATAAAATAGGGGGTTGTTGGAAGAAGTATAACTGTGCAGAGGGTGATGTGCTTGGGTAAAATCACCCAAATCCAAAGACAAAAGAGCCGAATTGAAAGCAAAAAATCTCCACGATTTCTCATGACGCCTTCATTAATGGAAAACGTTCTGAGGGTATTTCAAATGCATCCAGTAGACCCCTTTAATTCAGTTTATTTGCAAGTTCGTTGGAGAAAGAAAAAATGCTGGAAACGAATCAGGCAGCATCTGTGGAGACACAAGCAACGTCAAAGTGTATGTGGGTTGAACGAGGTAATTTAGTGGGTCTGTACACGGTAGTAGCATGGTGGGAAATGTCCCAACTGGGCAGGGGAGTAAAAATCAACTGGGCTATGACTCTTGGTGGGGGCAAGTGTCAGAGCCCGGCTGATTTAACTCGTTAATCACTCTGTGGCTTTGTGAATGGTCTACTCGAATTACCGGGTACTGTTAGTGCCTGCATGCTTGCTTGCAGCAGTCTGTCAGAGCACAGCCAGTGAGGCTGTAGAATATAACTGTGCATTCGGCGGGGCGGCTGGCGGGGCTATTAGTGTGTACCTGTACTTTAAATCATTATAAGATTACTACCTAATACAAAGTAAATTGTTGTTATATACTTTATTGTTTAGGGAATAATGACAAGCTGCTTTGTCGGTTGGCCTAAGTTTGGACAGGCTGAAGCCCATTGCGGTAGATTTTTCCAGTCTTTTATACATCTAGCATGTATCCGCTTTATTCCCACTACAGTTTTACGGCCCTGCAAGTATGTAACATTGTAACTTGTAATGTTGCCGCTGGACCCCCCCTTAAAATCCCAGGTTCCCCATGAACCAAGTAAATCACGGTGCAGTGGGAAAGGCTTCTTGTCTGCAGCAGGCCCGGTAAGTTTACCCACTTCCTAGGAGGGTTGGTGGTGTGAAAGACAGGTCCAAGACCCTTAATTAGTGCTGGAAAGAGAGAAAACTCGTTACATTTCAATAGCAGAAAAGATGGGAGATTGATGAATATAACTAAGTGGAACTTAGTTCATTACGTGAAAGCAAATGGGTTCATTTTTTAAAAAACATACAGCATAGTAACAGACCCCTTTGGCTCACGAAGGGAATGAATAAATTCGTACAGACAAGCCGGTCAGGATGCACTCAATGAAAAACTGAGCCATAATGATAACGGACAGAACAGATGAATGGCCAAAACCAGTGGTTTTCGAACTGCCCCCTCAAGTCGCATTCCACCTGAATGCCACTGTTTTAATCGTACCTGATTGACTCGTTATGGGCACGGTTTCATAACTCCAGAGGAAATGGGCCAATGACAATTTTTCTCAAGCAAAAAATTTCAGTAAGAATTGGGTCTTGAGCAGTGATTCTCAACCTTCCCTTCCCATTCACATCCCACCGTAAGCGATCCCTTACTAATCACAGAGCATTTATTGTATAGGGATCGCTTAAGGTGGAATGTGAGTTTAGGTGAGCAGTTTGAAAATCACTGCTATAAACTCTGGTGAGTTGAAAATTGAGTCGGAAAGTCTGCTCTGATACCAGTGCGGACTAGAAGGGCCTAATGGCCTGTTTCCGTGCTGTAAATTGTTATGTTATGTTATGTTATATTTAAATCAACCTTGTGTGAGAGAGAATCAGGATTTATTGTCATAAACAAGTCATGAAATTGGGTGTTTGTGGCAGCATCAAGGGACAAACATTCATATTATAACCATCTTACAACATTACTATAAAAAACTGCACCAAAAAGTAAGGCAGTGTCTTTGGTCAACACTATTATCTAATTCATAAATTAGATCAGCCATGATCGTTTTGAATGGCGGAGCAGGCTCAATGGGCCATTTTTGGCATACTCCTGTTCCTACTTCCTATGTTCCTATGTTGGTCCATTGATTATTCAGGAATTTGATGGCAATGGGGAAAAAGCTGTCCTTGTGCCACTGAGTGCTCGTCTTTAGGCTCCTGTACCATTTCCCTGATGGTAGCAGAGTGAAGAGGGCATGGCCTGGGTGAGGGGTGAGGGGGTGGGGGGAGAGGTTCTTTGAGAATAGAGGCTGCTTTTTTAAGATAACTCTTCTTGTAGGTGTCTTCGATGGAATGAAGGCTGGCGCCTGTGACGTCGCAGGCTGAGTTAACAACCCTCTGAAATTTATTCTTGTCCTGAGAGTTGGCGTCTCCATTCCAAGGCAGTGTTGCAACCAGCCAGGATGCTCTCCACGGTCCACCTGTAGAGGTTTATGAGAGTATTTGGTGACATATTGAATCTCCCCAGATACTTGACAAAGTATAGCCACTGGCAAGTCTTCTTTATGATTGCAGCAAAATGGAGGCTCCAGGACAGATCCTCAGAGATATTGATGTACAGGAATATGAAGTTCTTGACCCTCTCCACTACTGAGCCCTCAATGAGGACTGGGTCATGTTCCCCTGACTTCCTCCTGAAATCCACAATCATCTCCTTGGTTTTGCTGACATTGAGTGCGTTTGTTGTCGTTACACCATTCAATGAGCTGATCTACCTCCCTCCTGTACGCTTCCTCATTGTCGTTTGTGATTCTGCTGACAACTGTGGTGTCATCAGCAAACTTGTAGATAGGACTGGAATTGTGCCTGGCCACATAGTTTTGGGTGTATAATGAGTAAAGCAGTGGGCTAAGCCTGCATCCTTGGGATGCGCCTGTGCCATTTCAGCCTACAGGGCTGTGCCGCCCAATTATACCCAATTAACCTGGACCCCCCTCCCAGTACGTTTTCAACAGTGGGTGGAAACCAGAGTCGCCAGGGAAAACCTGGGGAGAATGTACCAACTCCTTACAGACAGTTCAGGTTTCGAACCCCAGTGTCGATTGCAGGCATTGTGCTAACCACTACACCATCCGTGCTGCCCCGGTCATCCCCTTTGCAATGAAAAGTAGAAGGTCAGATAATTATTCAGAAATATATATAAAATATGATGAAAAGCTAAATGGAGGCAGGAAAGTTGTTTTCACTGGCAGGTCAGAATACATCCGGGGAACAAAGCCTTGAAATTTGAGGGAGTAGATTTAGTACGTCATAGTGCAAACATTCATATTATAACCATCTTACAACAATAAATAAAAATAATGCATGCACAAAAGCTCATGAAAGGTAGTGTCTTTGGTTCATAGATTATTCAGGAATCTGATGGCAGCAGAGAAGAAGCTGTCCTTGTGCTGCTGAGTGCTCGACTTTAGACTCCTGAACCTTTTCCCCGATGGTAGCAGAGTGAAGAGGCCATGGCCTGGGTGGCAGGGGTCTTTGAGGATAGAGGATGCTTTTTCAAGACACTGTCTCATGTAGATGTCCTCGATGGAGTGAAGTTTGGTGCTCTTGATAGCGCAGGACGAATGAACAACCCTCTGGAATTTTTATCTTGTCCTGAGAGTTGGGAACTTTGTACCAGGCAGGTTGCTCTCTACAGTACATCTGTGGAAGTTTTGGGAGTCTTCGGTGGCATACCGAACCTCAAAATATAGCCACTGGCGAGCCTTCTTCGTGATTCCATCGACATGGAGACTCCAGGACAGATCTTCGGAGATGTTGACACCCAGGAATTTGAAGTTATTGATCTTCTCCACTACTGAGCCCTCAATAAGGACTGAGTCGTGTTCCCCTGACTTCCTCCTGAAGTCCACAATCAACTCCTTTGATTTGCTGACGTTGGGTGCAAGGTTGTTATCGTTGCACCATTCAATGAGCTGATCTATCTTCCTCTTGTACGCATTCTTATTGCCGTTTGTGATTCTGCCGATGACAAAGTTGGTGTCATCATCAAATTTGGAATTGTGCCTGGCCTCACGTCATGAGTATATAGTGAGTAGAGCAGTGGGTTGAACAAGCATCCTTGATAATCACTGAGGAGGAAACATTGTTTGCAATTTGTACTGAGTGCTGTCTTCTGATGAGAAAGTTAAGGATCCAGTTGAGGGGGGGGGGGGGGATACAGAGACGCAGGGTTTGGAGTTTCTTAACCAGCACTGGGGGAATAATTGTATTGAGGGCCAAGCTGTAGTCGATGAAGAGCGGCCATATGTATGAATTACTGTTTTCGAGCTGAGTGGAGAGCCAGCGATATTGCATCCACTGTGGAGCGATTGTGATAACAGGTGAATTGCAGTTGGTCCAGACCTTTGCTTAGGTACGTGTTAATTTTGGCCAAGTTAGTGGTGCTGGGCGATAGTTGTTGAGGCAGCTCATAAGTACCGGGATTATTGATGCCTTTTTAAAGCAGGTGGGAACCTCTGACTGCACCAATGAGTGTCCGTGAACACTCCAGCTAGTTGGTTGGCACAGATTTTCAGTACCCTGCCAGATATGCTGTCAGGCCCTGATGCTTTGCGAGGGTTCACCCCCTTGAATGATGTTCTGAAGTTGGCCACAGAGACAGATATCCCAGGATCCTCAGCCTTTTCTGGATTCTGGTTGGCACTGTTGGGTTTTCCTTCTCCAAGCAGGCATAGAAGGTATTCAGCTCACCGGGTAGTGAAGCATCGCAGCCGTCTAAAGTGTTCACCCTCGCTTTGTAGGTTTTCCCAGAGAGGGGTGAATCTGTGGAATTCTCTGCTCAAGGAAGCAGTAGAGGCTGATTCATTGAACATATTTAAGATAGTTAGATAGATCTTTGTACAGTTGGGAAAGCAAAGGTGATGGGAGAAGGTAGGTCAGTGGAGCTGAGTCCAGATTAACCAGATCTTAATGAATGATGGAGGAAGATCTCCATGGTCCTATTTTTTTTAGATTCTTGTGTATGACCTCACCAAGGCTCTATATAAATGCAGAAAGACCCTGCTTCTATATTTAATGCCTCTTGCAATAAAGGCCAACAGGTAATTTGCTTTCTTCTGCACCTGCGTTTTAACCTTCACTAACTGTTTAAATCATTAGGGGATCTTTAACCTGTACCTTCTCATTTTAGATTTCCCTCCCATGGAGGGAAGACGATGACCATTCACTTTATTTATGCCCCTCGTATATTTATTAGCACCGCTTCACAAAATCACCAGCGTCTTCGGTACAGTGAATTGTCAGGCTTTTCTCAAGGGTGGGGAATCTAACACGAGGCATAGGTTGAAGTTGGGAGGGAACGATTTACTAACCTCCCGAGGGACACCTTTGACCCAGAGGGTGGGGGGGGGGGCAGTTGGAGTTCCCAGAGGAAGTGATGGAAACCGGCACAATGGAACGTCTCAAGACATTCAGACAGGTCGGCGGATGGGAAGGTTTCGAGGAATTTTAGCTGAAAGAAAGCAAATGTGACCTATGGATCGGCATCCTCCCGGCATGGTGAAGAGCCTGTTTTCACGCCGCCTCACTCGGTGACTCTGCGACCGTGGCTATGGTGCATCAGCGCAGACTGGCTGCTGGGTCCAGGGCTCAACTATCCTGGTGAAACCGAAGATTGAGGAGATCAAAGAAGTTGGTGTCCAACCTTGCAGAATAGACGAAGTTGAGTTGTGGGGGGGTCAGGTATCCCAACCTGCCAATGTCAGTCAGCTGTAGTTCAGACCAATGATTGACTCATCCTTCTTCGCTGTCATTCGTAAGGTCAGAAGTGGGGATGCACATTTCCATACAACCATAGGATTTAGAGGGGCTTGTGGTGGTGTCGGTCCTTGAGATGCCTGTGTCAGTCTCCCATCTCAGAAAGTCAAAAGGCATGGCCCACAAGATCATTCTAAGATCTTGATATCGAAGCATCCTTTCCATCAATTGATGAGGTGGTGCAGTTTACGGAGGTGTGCAGGATCAGAGGATGTTCCAGTATATAGGATCATAAATGTGGAAGGGCGAGTAAAGTACAGAAAAATCCCCATTATTCAAGCAACTGGCAAAAAAAATCACAGAAAAAAAAGGTGAAAAAAATACAAAAGTTTAAAATTGGTGCCCCTGGAGGTCAGTTCACCCGTCACACAACACACAATCTCAAGCAACCGGAAAATTTCCTTACCTGGTATCTACCAATCCCCATAGTTGTCGGATACTGGGTCTTTCTGCATATGGATTTTCTTAAAGAATAGAACAAAAAGAAGGGCACATTGCACATGTATTTTAAAAACAAGACCCAGAACAGATCACAACTTCAACGTTACATCCAATTCTGGTCTCTTTTCTTTCAGAAGGAATTGAAAGCCTTTGTTCAGGTGTTGTAAAGACGAACGCTCCCAGACACAAGAGTGAAGGGTTTCATTTCCAGGCTTCAGGAGGTGGAGGGAGGATGGTTAGGCTGGAAGGGACAAGTGTCAGAGGGCACAGATTCAACACTTTGGGCAACAAAGGAAGGGAACTGAAGGAAAGAGAGAAATGTCATGTTCCAGAACTCAGTGCTTCACTCAATCTGGGCTTTGAGAAGGTAGTTTGATCAGTACTGCAGAGAAAACGATTTACAGGGACAAGCCAAAAAAGGTAGAAAGTGGGAGCTGGCACAGTCAATGGGCCAAATGGCCTCTACCCCTGCTGTCCATTCTTGTCAGTGTAATTTAACAACAATAACTGTACAATGGCAAGTGTTTCTGGCTATCTTGAAAAGAATGGTGATATAATTCAGTATTTTTTCCATTTATTACACTCCACACAATGAAGACATCAAGCGGGAACACATACCACGCTGTTAAAAGTCATTGCCTCCGGCAAAGATGTCACTCACTGGAATCAGGCTCCCTCCCATTCAGAAAAATTTCCTTTCCTCTGCTCCACTCTTGTGGCAAGGTAACTGCAGAGGTTCTTGGAGTCAAATGGAGCAGCTTGGGCTGCAGCTTCCCCTGGTGGTGTGAGAGAGCAGGACCGTCGGCAAAGCTTGACAATCAGTGTCCTACAGAGAGAAGGCGGCTCTTCAGCCCACCCTGCCTTCGCTCACCATCAGACCCCAATCAATACCAATCTCATTCACCTGCTCTCGCTCCGTTAGCCTTGGCAATTCACTTACTTGTCCAAATATTTAAATGATGTGAGGTTATGTGCCTCCCACACCACCCAGCACGTGCTCTGTTCTTGCTGTTACCATCAGGAAAGAGGTATTGGTGTTACAAGCCCCACACCACCAGGTTCAGGAACAGCTGCTCCCCCTCCACCACCAGACTCCTCAACGACAAACTCAGTCAGGGACTCATTTAAGGACCCTTACTTGTGCACATTATTTTTTTTTCTCTCTGTATTGCTGTCAGTTTACATTTTTTTTGTTTACATGTACAGTATATGTATCTTCTTGAGTACACTATTTTGAACTACCAATACGTGGTCATTCTACCTTGCCTGCAGGAAAAAGAATGTCAGAATCTTGTCCTCCTTGTAGTTGTTAGCAGTTAGTCCCATCTGCCATCCTTACACCTTGAATCTCTGATGATCCCCTCATTAACTTTTATGTCATCTGACAAATTAACCAGTCGTTCCCCAAGCATTCTTATTCCACTTGTCGATCTATGTAATGAAAAGTCACTGATCCTGGTGACACGCCACAGGTCGCAAGCATAACAGAAGGAAACTAATACCATCGCCCGATCTTACGGTAGACAAAAGTTAAATAATTCATGTATGTTACATTCTAAATGTAGCATTATGTGACAAGAATGGAACCTTTACCTTTTACCCTATTATTTTTGCACCATTCCAAAATATGGTTAGTTACCTGCTTCTACGAAGCCTATTTTGGGGACTGTAGACTGCTCCCTTCCTCTTTGGCTTTCACCCACACTGACCGAATAAACAATCCGGCCACAATATCCTCACTTTTTACAGCTGTGATTCTATCACTGATTCGTAATGCTACCCCCCACTCACCTGCATCAGCCAATCCCGTCCTTGTGTCAGCCAAGTCTCTGTAAATGCCATGAAATTGTAATTCCACATACTGATCCATGATCTAAATTCATCTCCTTTAATGTGAACATTTCATTCCTTCCAACTATCCACGTTCATGCTTCCTCCACTGCCTGTCCTTCTTCATAACCTCATCATCCTTTCCACCATCTGCTCCATTCGCTTCCCCAACATTCCGGTTCCCACTCTCCTGCCAACTAGTTTAAACCCTCCCCAACACCTCTAGCAAACCTCTCTGTCAGGATATTGCAACCTGACCTTTTTGTACAAATTGTATCTCCCCCTGAAGAGATCCCAATGATTCAGACACCTGAGAACCTGCACCAGTTACATAGCCTGCATTCATCTGCCTTATCATCTTCGTCTTGCCCTGACTGGCGTGTGCCTCAGGCAGCAATCCTGGGACAGTGACGCTTGTAATCCCATTCTTCAGCCTCCTACCTCGCTCCCTGTATTCTCACTTCAGGAACTCATCCCTTCTCGTACTTATTATCAACAATACAAATATGTTCCACGACTTCTGGCTGATCATCCTCCCTTTTCAGGATGCCTTGGACACAATCTGAGACATTCCTGATGCGGGCACCTGGGAGGCAACAAAGCATTTAGGTGAGAGAAGTGAGTTGAGGCTTTAGACTGGATAAACTGGGGTCCCTGTGGAACAAAGAAGGGTGAGGAGTTTTGACAGATGGGGGAAAGACTGGGTGGCGTGGTTAGTGCCACACAATTACAGCACCAGTGACCCCCGTTTGACCCCCATTGTCTGTTAGGGAGTTTGTTCGTTCTCCCTGAGTTTCCTCTGGGAACTCCGGTTTTTCTCCACACTCTAAAAACATACAGGTTAGGAGGTGAATTGGACATATGGGGGCGTTTGTACTCATGGGCCAGAAGGGCCTGTTATTGTGCTGTATCGCTGAATTAAATTAACATTTAGAGGGATATGAGGAGTGCCATGGTCCTCTCTCACAGATGATTCAAGGTCCATGAGGGTGGGACTTTCAGTTGTGGACTGTATTGACCTCTGCTCCTCCAGCGGTTGTGTGAGCAGAGCTTGTCACTGGACCTACTTGTGTGTGTTGGCCAATTCTGCAAGGATATGAGGATGACCCAGGAAATGTCCCCAACGGCTACCTCAGCCTCCCTCCCACCACCTGTTGATTTGAACCATCCAATCTTGTACTGTTCTGAAAATTAATTCAGGAGGGGATCTGGGTCAGACGGACTGCACACCAACTCTCTTGATCAGACCTGTTCCCATCCTGGACACTGACTCCTTGGTTCTTCTCCCCAGCTCACTGACTGGAAGTCAGGAGAGTGGAGTATTACCTCAGCTTTAGATTTGGTTCACTGCAGATACACTGCGGATAACAACCTTTAGGATAATCCCCAAAATACAAGCAGCTGTAATAACATTTGCAAATCACACAAGTCCTCAGCTTGGAGATTACTCTGTAGATTGTTCGTGCTTTGCTGGAGGATACCCTCCTCTGCTGGATGGTTTCGGCCAGAACTTTTCACTGTTTGATGTCTCACTGTTGCAGTTGGAATAACCAATGACATTGGTTACTTGACTACAGTGGATCTTAAATTTAATTTTAGGCATACAGCACGGTAACAGGCCCTTCCGGCCCAATTACACCCAATTGATCTACAACCTCGGTACGTTTTTGAACAGTGAGAAGAAACTGGCATTTCCAGAAGCAGTCCCCAGAGGAAATCCACACAGACACGGGGAGAACGTGCAAACTCCTTACAGAAAGCGCGGGATTCGAACTCTGGTTATTAACGCTGAAACAGTGTTGCACTAACTGTACCACTCTTAGCATATAAATAACGCCAAGCCCACGTTGTGCAATTGTACTTCTTGTTGCCAGCAGGCAGTGGGTGAGATTTGGCATCTTTTCCAGGCTTGGCAACCTATCATCACCCTCCAGTGGGATACTGGGCGTGATCGACATCTGTTGGCCCTCAAAGATCAATCCTGATGGGGACATCTTAAAGCTTCATTATTCCATGTGTTGGGACACCTTTGCAGGGGACACCGACTGGTCCATTGCCGATTCTTTTCACCCTTCCACATTCTTGTCCCCAAAACCTCGAAGAGGAGGTGTTTGAAAATTAGCCAAAAGTCCTCAGAAGCATTTGGAACACATGAATCTCTCTGTATCAGACGTGCTGGGGAACTTGCTTCCATTGTCAATACATTACACAGCTGTAGCCTCACCTGCAGAAACATCCAGTCTTACAAAGTTTTAACAGGAGCTCTTTTCTGTCCTCATCTTGCACAATGTGCTAACAGCAGTGATGTTTTGTTTTTAAAAACAAATGTTCACTTCTCTCAAGTAAAACAGCTCAGGTTTATTAAAATGACAATGTCAAGGAGTGTGCTGAAAGGTACATTGGCCAAGCTGGGTCAAGTTGGATGATGTAACATCACCAGAGATGCTGTGAATGTATAAACCACCTGGACTTGTCTAGATCTTGTGCTTGTAAAATTTATGTCATCAGTTTGTATCACTGATTTCTATTGTGGATAATGGAAATCCCAGTGCTTCAAGCTGAAAATAAAAAGAAAATCCCTAGAAATAACTGGCAGATCAGGCAGTGTCTGTGGTCAGAGAAGTTGCCATTTTTCAGGTTGATAAACTTTACCAGAACTAGGTGAAGTTAAGTGAAGACAATAAGAATCTGCCCTTCAGAAAACATTCCTTCCCCTCCACTGCCACTAATTCACCCTTTGCCCACATCTCTGTATTGCCAGCACATCTGCCCTTGCCCCGCCACCTTCTCTCCCCCACCCCTCCCCCCACTGCTACCCTTAGATGCCACAAGGACAGATTCCACCATGGTTACCGTAGTGCTGTTACAGGGCTAGCAACTGTAAGGTAAAACATCATGAGATGGGAATGTGTAGGGAGTTACCCTGTACAGGGCAGTAACAAGAAGGGGAGGTGTCCTTGTACTCCTGTTAGGTAAAACATCATGAGATGGGAATGTACAGGGCTGTAACAAGATGTAAATGCATCCTTGTACTTACAAGATAAGAGAGACATTGATGGATTGAGAGGCAGGAAGCTAGCAGGGAAAGGATAGCAACAGTTTTAGTCATTGGACAAGTAATGATATGATGATGTTCTAAGCATGTATCCAAGGGTATAAAAAATCACCATTTTGCTGATAACGGCAGAATGCATTCTCCGACTAACATGTTTAGTCGCAAGTGTTACAATCCGGTAATAAAGAACAAAGAACCCTGATTTCGACTCAGCCTGGTGTTTGTCTCACTCATTCATGAACAAAGCAGACCTAACACAACCCAGGTTCGAATCGCGCGCTGGCCTATAAGGAGTTTGTTTGTTCTCCCCGTGTCTGCATGGGTTTTCCCTGAGGGGGGGGCGTTCTGGTTTCCTCCCACCCTTCAAAAAATTTACCAGGTTGTAGGTCAGTGGGGTGTAATCGGGCTTGTGGGCTGATAGGGCCTGTAACTATGCTATTTGTCTAAATTAAATAAGTTATAAATTTAAATATTATCCCCCACAATTTTCACCATTTACAATTTGATCCCACCACCAGACTCACCTTCCCCTTCCTTCTGCTCTCCACTTTCCACCGGAACTACTGCCTCTGTGACTCCCTCCTCCTTCCCCAACCAGTCAACCCCTGGGTACCTTCCCCCGTGACCGCATGAAGTGCCACTCACACCTCTTCCGCAGGACTAATAGGGAGCCCTCAGTGGCCAACTATTTTTATTCCACATACCGTTGCCACCCTGACATGACTGTCCATGGCCTCGTGTCCTGTCAAACTGAGGCCATTGGAGGAACAACCCTCGTATTCTGTCTTGGCCCTCCCCAACCAGACGGCATCAATATCGACCTCCAATTGCTGTTAACCCCCTCCCCGGTCTCTCTTTTTCCCCACCCTTCTGGCTTCATTCCTCCAGATCCTATCAAATATCAGCTTTTTCTGTTCTCACCTATTGCCTCTGAGCTGTTAGCCTGGGCTCCTTCCCCTTCCTTCTCCTCCCCCTCCCCTCCCCTCCCCCCACCTGTTTTACCATGCTCCTGATAAAGGGCTAGACCTAAAGCCTCAACTGCCCTTTACTTCCTCTGGACGCTGTGTGACCTGCTGAGTTTCTCCAGTCCATTTTTGTATTGAACGTCTTTGGAACATGGGAGGAAACAAGAGCCTGCAGGGAATACCCCCACAGTCACAGTGGGAGCACACCCAGCGCCAGAGGTCAGGACGGAGCCTGGGTCACGGCAGCTGCGATGGAGATGTACCATTGTGCTGATGTTTTGCCTTCAGATTAGACTCATTTCACCACTTCTATTTGAAGAACCACTGATCTCCAGATTTCTCCCTCTGTATTTTCTGATCTTCTCATTCCGATCGAGTTCACTCTGGACTGTGACGGTGATGACTGTGCTATCTGATCTCCTCGTTTCCTCTCTCTCACACTCACCCTTTCCCCTCTCTCTAACACACTCCCCCTTTCCCCCCTCTCCCCACAGACCCTCCTTTCTGCTCTCACACACTCCCCCTTCCCCTCTCTCTAACACGCTTCCCCTTTTGCCCTCTCCCACACATTCCCCCTTCCCCCTCTCTCCCACACACTCTCCTTTCCCCCTCTCTCCCACACATTCCCTCTTTCCCTCTCTGCCACACATTCTCCTTCCCCCTCTCTCCCACACACTCCCCTTTCCTGCTTTCTCCCCACACACTCCCTCTTCCCCCCTCTCACTTCCTTTGTCTGCTCCCTCCTCCCTCACTACATCTTCAAATCTGCCCATTTTCTCACTTTTCCCAGACCTGTTGAAAGGTTGTGGCGATGAAATATCTTTCTGCATGTTCCCAGAAATTTGTGTTTTGTTGTATTGTAGACTCTGCTTTTGGCTATCTTCCAGAGAAACATTAAATCTTCCAGCGAAACATTAAATCTTCTAGGGGAACGTGATGATGTGACAGGGACATGAAATAGATTTTATTGTTTTCTATATGCAAGGTCCAATTTTTATGTGACTTGCTGCACTGTGTTAATGAGATTCAGAGTAAGGTGTTGACCCAATTATTAGACGGAAGGAAATGATAATATCTCAACAGTTCTAGACAGGTTGTCACAAAGGTCTCCAACCTGTATCAGCAGATTGATCCAGGGAAGCAATGTCGTAGTTGGAAATTTGCTCGTGATAAGGGAGAGGGATGTGAGGACACTTCAGGGGAACATGGACAAGCTGGGCACAGGATGAGAACAGAATGTGCTTACCCACCTGTTGGATGTCAGAGAGAAGCAGAGCATTTGTTTAATGGCCCAAATGGGGTTGAAAAGGATAGAGCAAATCACTGGAGGCCAAGACGTAGCTGCACCCAGTGATAGGAGAGCATACACTGTGTTAGCCTTTGTAACACGAGGATATAATAGGGTGGTATGGTTAGCACCACACTGTTACTGCACATGACCATGGTTCTGGAAGAAGTTTGTACCTTCTCCTGTGTCTGCATGGGTTTCCTCTGGGTGATCCAATTTCCTCCCACCCTCCAGAACGTGCAGGGTGACAGGTGAATAAGGTGTAGTTGGGCAGCATGGGCTGGAAGAGCCACCGACTCTGCTATTTTGTTAAAATTACAATTAGGAAGAGATGCTGGAGCGAGAGAGCAGTTCAGGCAGCGTTCATAGAGAGAAATGGTGAGTCAACATCGGGTCGGGACTCATTTTGTGACAGGAGGGCAGACCAGGTGAACAAGAGAGACTTCCCAGAGTTGTGTGGGACCTTAACAAGTCTGCACCCAGTGCTGAGTACAGCTGTCCTTCCCCTAACCCAAGGAAGGAGGTATTGAATTCAGGATGCGAGAGGGTGCAGGAGGCCTCCTGATCATGTTGGAGGTGTGTGCCTGGAGCTCAGCTTGCCGAGCTGAGGAATGTGAAGGCTGTGTGACTGTGGGAGCACTGGAGACAAATCCATGGACAATCAGTGACTCTAGAGGGACTTTCTTGTGCTTCTCTTTCTCGGACTGTAAGGGGCACTGGGCAATTTCTGCTTATAGAGAATTTTTGTCTACCTTACGGGAGACTAAAGGAAATTTTGTGTAATGTGATGTTTTCTGTTTTATTACATGACAATAAGATAATCTTGAGTGAAACATGAAAGTCTGAAGATGTAGTAAAACCACATAGAAATGCCGGCAGAACTCAGCTGGTATTTCAGCGTCCATAGAAGATGGAGATATATCACCGACGTTTCGGACCTGAGCCTTGCTTCAAAGATTGAGCAGAATGAGCCATAAAAGGAAATCTCAGAATTCAGACAGTGCCAACTGGGGGTGGAATCCCGACCAACAAAAGGAGTTAATGGGATATGATAAGGGGGAGAGAATTTGTCATGTCTGTGAGAGATTTCCTGCTTTTGGTTCATTCTTTCGAAGGCCCTATCGCTCCATGAAACCCGTGCCACCCAATTAACCTACCCACCCTTCACAAGGGAGGAAACCCATGCAGACACAGGGACAACGGGTAAACTCCCTAAAGACTTTGCCAGATTCACAAGGAAAGGATTGAGGTGATGAGAATTTTCTTAATTCAAAGGATGGTGAAACTTTGGAATTTTCTCTCCTTGGAGAGCTGTGAATTTTCTCTCCTTGGAGAGCTGTGAAGATTCAGTCATTTTGTTTATTGAAAACAACTGGATAGGTTTCTGGAAATTTAGAGTAAAGGTGAATATTTGAAGCAATGTGTGCTGTCATTGAATGTAAATGTCTCTTCAGCAAACATGATGATGGGATGTTTGCTGACTTGAAGCAATTCCCAATGGCAGCTGATGTCAGGCAAGAGAAGATTCCACAGCGATTCCATGACACATGCCATCTTTTCACCACCGTTTCCATTCAGTCTTCTGTAACATGGCATGAGAACATATGAGGTAGGAGCAGGATTTGGCAATCTGGCCCGTCGAGCCTGCTCTGCCGTTCAATGAGATCACTGCTGATCTGGCTGTGGATTCAGCTCCATCAACCTGCCTTTTCTCCCTCACCCTGCTCTGCAAAAAACGATTATACAGTAAAACCCCTGGTATCTGGCTGAAAATAAATTTAAAAAATTAAAATAAGAATAAAATATTAGGTTAAAAATACATAAATATAAAATTATAAAAGTAAATGTTCTCTGAAGTAACACATAAACCTTTGATGAAGATGGGAATAAATATTCAGCTAGAGGAGGGCCTTGGTCGCGCTATGCTCGTAGCATCTGCAGTGAACTGGGATTTACTAGTAGGGTGTTGTGCTGGTGGCTGGCTCCGCCTCCTGGCTCTGCCCCCTTTGGCCCACATATAACCCTGGTTTCCCACCTAAACCAGAACCCTTCTAAGGACTACTGCTGGACCCTACCCATAGTTAATAAAAGCATTTGTTTTCCCTCCAGTCGTGAGAGCTTTTATTCAGGCTACAATTTTATTAGCTTATTCCCTAAACGATGGAAGTGCTCCTCAAGCCTGGTTTGCTACTGATAGACCCTCTGTCCCCTAAGTGGCTGAAGAGTTCACATACTAGCTAGACGGCTTCCAGGCGACCAGTGATGTCTTCCACACCGATGAACTCACTTGATTCGAGGGTAGGAATGAAAGGGTATGCAGTCATCAGGATCTGGACTGCACTGCATATGATGCTGCCATCGAGGCTTTGAAGGCAGAATGAAGTCCTAGTGAAGCACTGACTCGCTCTAAGTCACCAGTGGCCAGGAGAGACCATGATGACTACCTGCTGGATCTGTGGACGCTTCCCAAGTGCAGGTATGGAGTGGCTAGGGGCTGCATTCATGAGGAAGAACAAATCCAGGACACTCTAGTCGTGGATGTCCACTTGAGGTACATGAGGCAGCGACTTCTCAAGTAGAGAAAGAAGGACCTGGCTTCATGTTGAGCTGGTCAATTCGCTGGAACAGGCCAAACTCGAGAATGACAACCTCGAAGCTAGCAAGCTCCCCACCCAGCTTCCAAGGATCAGCTGCTCCCACTACCCCTGCCCTAATAGCTGCAGCTTCCTGCACTAGGGGGTGCTTTTTCTGTGCAAGAGCTGATCTTGTTTCCCAGCAAAAGACTTAGTGTGTCCCATCTGTGGCAAGAAAGGACATTAGGTGAGGATTTGCCGCGCGAGGGGAAGCTTGGGGAAGTCCGCGGCCTGCACTGCTCCTGGATCAGATTCCAGCCCCAAGCCGTCTGCCCCGAATTCACCCAAACCCTCTTGCTGCACAACACGCTGATGCAAGGTAGCAGTGACGAAATGGCGCGAAAAGGCTTGGTGGCCATCTTGCAGCGACCCAAATTCAAACTAGCCACCATCATCGTCGGAGGAAGAAGGAGGGTGGCCATCTTGTCACGCCACGAATTCGATGTCAGCTTACCCACGCAGGACAACCCAGGACGGTGGGAGCCACTCGCGTGAGGAGTATGGAGTCTCTGGAGTCCTAGCCTCGATGGTTCTAGATCAGGACAGACCTCACCAGCTCAGCAACTCCATAGTGACTGTGAAGGTAAATGGACTCTCCACTAAATGCCTAATCGACATGGGCTCTACTGAAAGCTTCATTGACTCATGGACTGTGCAAAAATACAACCTGAAGATGTATCCTTCTAATTACCGCATATTTCTCGCTTCTCATTCATATTCTACGCATACAATAACATTTGAATCACATCTGTCATTTGAAGGGGGAAGATTTCTGTAAATTTCGCTTGTATATTCTTGATGAATTGTGCACTTAGGTCTGGACTTCCTGTGTCACCTTAAAAGCGTGACCTTGGAGTATTCTGGTACCCTCCCCCCCATAAAATCAGAACCCCCATGCAGCCTCTCCACACTGAATATAGACCCCCCCCCCCCCACCCTTCCTCTCTTCCCGAATCTGTCTGCAAACTGCAAGCCCATTGCTGCTAGGAGCAGGAGGTACAGTGCAGCAGACCGAGAGTTTAGAAAGATGGACACTCAACGCCTGCTGGATGAAGGTATCATCGAACCAAGCACCAGCCCGTGGAGAGTGCAAGTGGTAGTGGTAAAATGGGAAAACAAGTCCAGGGTAGTAATTGACTATAGTTAAACTATTATAATTGGTACACACTCCTGGACGCTTACCCCCTCCCTTGTATTTCAGACATGGTGAATGATATTGTGCAGTATTGGGTCTATTCGACCATCGACCTGAAAGCTGCTTATCACCAGTTGCCAATCTGTTCTGAGGGCCATCCATATACGCATTTGAGGCTAACTGTCGTCTCTATCAATCCCGTAGGGTCCCTTTCAGTATTATTCATGGGGTTTCTATATTCCAGAGGCAGACGGACAGAATGGTGGATGAGCATGGGTTGAAGGCTACCTTCCCCTACCTTGATAACGTCACTATCTGTGGCCACACCTTGGAAGACCATGACACCAACCTCCAGAGTTTTCTCCATGTAGTGAAAGCGCTGAATCTCACTTATAACTCTGACAAGTGCGTGTTCAGGACTAAACAGCTGGCTATGTGGTGGAGAATGGCATCATTGACCCAAATCCCGATAGAATTCCCCATCCCCAGGACCACAAAGGCTTTGAGGAGATGCCTGGGGTTTTTCTCATATTACGTCCAGTGGATCCCTCAATACGTTGATAAGATTCGCTCTCTCTTAAAAGCCACTAATTTCTCCCTCTCGGCTGAAGCCCAAATGGCTTTTAACTATCTCCGGAACAATATTGCAAAAGTCGCCATGCACATGGTGGACGAGAATGTACCTTTCCAAGTGGAAAGCGACAGTTTGGATGTAGCCCTGTCCGCTACTCTCAACCAGGCGGGCAGGCTGGTTGCATTCTTTTAACAAACATTACAAGGCTATGAATTCCAGTATGACTCTGTGGAAAAGGAGGCTCAAGGCATTGTAGAAGCCATAAGGCACTGGAGTCACTACCTGGCTGGTAGGAAATTTACAGTCCTCACTGACCAGTGCTCAGTCACATTCATATTCAATAATGTCAAGAGGGGAAAAATCAAGAATGACAAGATTGCTAGGAGGATCAAGCTCTCCACCTACAATTATGACATGGCCTATCAGCCAGGAGCCCTTAATGACCCTCCAGATGCCTTATCCAGAGGAAGCTGTGCCTCTGCACACACATTGGCAAACTACAGTCTCTGCATAATGAGCTGTGCCATCCAGGGGTTACCCACATGGCTCATTTTGTCAAAGTGCACAATCTGTCCTACTCCATGGAAGACGTCAGGGAAATGACCATGTCTTGCCAGGTCTGTACGGAGTGGAATCTGCACTTCTACCGCCCCGCAAAGGCGCACCTGATCAAGTCATTCAGGCCCTTCAAATGGCTCAGTATCAATTTTAAGGGACTTCTCCCCTCCACGAACGGGAACACCATTCCATGGCGAACACGGGTTCGCCATTCCATGTCCAGACATGTCCACTTCATCAGTCATGAAAGCCCAAAACTCCATTTTTACTCTGTTCGGGTATCCCTCTATATACATAGTAACTGGGGTTCATCTTTTATGAGTGACGAGCTGCGTCAATACCTTCTGGTGAGGGGCATCGCGTCCAGCAGGACTACTAGCTACAACCCTTGGAGGAACAGGCATGTTGAAAAGGAGAACGCCACGGTCTGGAAAGCTGTCAATTGGCCCTGAAGTCAAAAGGCCTTCCAGACTCACCCTGGTAGGATGTCCGCTCCATGACGCTCCATTTCATCCGGTCGCTACTATGTATCATGACCAATGCTACTCCTCATGAGCTCCTATTCATTTTTGAAAGAAGGTTGGCATTGGGAACTCCCATCCTGGTCCACCATTTCTGGTCTAGTCCTTCTTAGGATGTACGTGAGGAGAAGCAAGACTGGCCCCCTGGTGGAAAGGGTGAAATTGCTCCAAGCCAATCCCACATACGCTTATGTGGAGTACCCAGATGGCAAGGAGGACACCGTCTCCCTGGGACCTAACACCCGCCGGAACAGAGGGTCCATTACCTTAAGTGCCCTGCAAGTCATGGAGCTCATTCTCACCACCCCCAATCAGGGCCTCGGGGGATCCGATTCAGGAGGAAAGTGCATCCCCCTCCATCGTCAAGCTGGAGACCCAGGTCACCTCTCCTCCTCACAAGGGGACCAGGAGACCCAAGGAGTCCAAAGCCTCCTGGTGCTAAGGTGCTCCACCAGGATCTCCAGACTCCCAGACCGCTTAAACCTGTAAATTACCACTTGTTTCTGAACCCATGTTTTCTGTCTTCATTCACACACCCTAAATTCTACAGGAAGGGGTGAATGCAGTGAATTGGTAGGGTGTTGTTCTGAAGACTTCTGTTGAACCCTACCCTTAGTTATAAACTAATAAAACTAATGAAAGCATTTGTTCTCTCTCCAGTCGTGAGAGCACTTATTCATTCTATACTCTCTTAAAGTGTCGCCTTGTCCCTACTTAGTAAGAGTTGCTCCAGTCAGAGGCTTTATCTGTAAGCGTGGGAGGGGGAGGGGGTTAATTATCTATAATGTTATTGTTCGTCTTTCAGGCGGCTCCATGGAGGGGGGAGGAACCTGCAGATGCAGCGATGGTTAAATGTTTTCAAAGAATGTGACTGAAAATTATGTAAAATGCTTTAAGGTTTATATATTCATTATATATTCATGCAAGTGAAGTTTGTATTTTAAACTGTTTATTCCTAATGCAGGTGTATTAATTAAGCATTGTTCAGCAACTGGAAAATACACTTACCGGCATCTACCAATCCCCATAGGTGCAAGATACCAGGGGTTTCACCGTATTTAATGAGACAGTCTCTAATGTGTCAGGGCCAATAGAAGGCCAATAATCTAATCCAATGTTACTAGCTCAATGTATGATCTTTTTTGCACAGAAACTCTGATGGATTCTACAACAGCCACAGCGGAACTGGGATGGACTGCATTTCCTTCTCTTGGTGTAAGTATCTTCTCTGCACAAAACCATATTTGCCTATAGAGCAGAAGAGTTTTGAGGTAGCAAAGGATGGTCTATAAGTTTCTAGGGGTGTTGAGGAGAGAGAGGCTCTAACAGAAAAACATCACAACATTTAGCATTGAGTAACTCCAGGTATTGGCAAGGGTTTCATGCAATATCCCGATCTCAGCCACTTGCTGTAACCCTCGGGCTTCATGGCCTCATTTATGGCCAGCCCGCTGTTAAATTGGTGATGAGGGCATAGAAGAGGAGAACTGGGGGATGTGTTTGGTGAAGCTTGAGGAGATTATGGTTCAGGATTAGGGCTGCAGTTTGTCATGTTAGTCCCATTCAGTCAAACCCTACTGTGATATCTTTTATTTAAGACAGAGATTGATTGGTTCTTGATTAGCCAAAGGTAATGGGGAGAAGGCTGGGTGCTGGGGCTGAGTGGGAGAATGGATCAGCTCATGATTTAATGGCCGGACAGACTCAGTGGGCTGAATGGCCTATTTCTGTTCCTCTGTCTTTTGGTCTTATTTCTGGCAAATTTGCTGCAGCAACACGAAGGGAGATAAATGTACCTTGTGCCTTCATCTTATTTGCAATGTTGTTTTCCCTTTTGTTTTAAAACTTGCTAACCATAAACTTCTAATGCAAATAACAAAGAATAGGTACACTAAAACTCCTGCTATCCAGCACCTATGGTGATTAGTAGATACTGAGTTAGTGAATTTTCTGGTTGCTTGAGATTGCGTGTTACATGATTGGTGAACTAATTGTGAAGCGTGCCAGTTTTAAACATCCGTACATTTACCAAAATTTTTTTTTACCGGTTGGTTGAGGCTGCTGGTTGCTTGAATTCTGGATAACAGGGGTTTTACTGTATTTCTCTCTCTCTCTCTCTCTCTCTCTCTCTCTCTCTCTTTCTCTCTCTCTCTCTCTCTCTCTCTCTCTCTCTCTCTCTCTCTCTCTCTCTCTCTCTCTCTTTCTCTCTCTCTCTCTCTCTTTCTCCAACATCCCACATAATCCTGGGTGAACGTGGGGTATCTATTTTTTGTTTGTTTCCCTCAAGCCAGAAACATAGCATCCTGGGCATTCATGTTTCTGTGTTGCTACTAAGTGTTAGAGGAGAAGGTGGGGTGGTGGGGAGAGAACTAGTGTTCACGCTTGATGGATGAATGTCAGGGAGAAATGTACCTCACCACCTGCCTTGAGCTCACTCGGGTAATTCTCTGCAAGATCCCTTCCTGAGGAACCCAGTGGAGACCCAAGCAGTTAATCGTGTCCTTCTGTGGCAGGTCAGACCTTTCCTGTTTGGACTGTTTCTCTTGGTACTCCAGTAAAACAGCGGTTCAAGGAGCACCTGGGGAGAGAGAATCAGATTTAATGTTTCAGACCCGAGATCCTTTGTCAGACTGTAAAAGAGACGTTTTCGGTGGCTGAGGAGGTTGTAGAAGGCTTCAAAGAGCAAAAGGGAATATCTCTGATGCCGTGAGACCAGAAGGGTTAGTGTGGCATCCTACGACTTGTCTTAGTGTTGCTAATTGCCCAGTAGGCCAGACAAGGAGCTGGAAGGCCTCAGCAGGTCCGACAGCTTCTATGAAGAGAAATGGACAATCAACATTTTGGGTTTCCGACCTGGAATAGGGTCTGATTCACTGAGTCTCTCCAGCTTCTCTCTTTGATCGGGATTCCAGCATCTTCATCTAGTCAGACCAGACTGCACAAATAGAGAGAGAAAATCAGAGAGGAATGACTAGCAGAAATGGCAGTTCTGATGTTGTTGTGCTGAAGAGAGAGCAGAGGAGATTCACCAGGGTGTTGCTTGGATGACTGTCGATATGGGGAAAGACTTGGTGAAGTAAGGGAGACTGAGGGCTGATTAATGGAACACAGCACAGTGCATGCCTTTTACCCGATGATGCTGTCACATGGAAACCTATCCACATCCCCAACCTAACTCTTCCCTCCCTCACACCCATAACCTTACATTTTTCTTATTGAATGTCCCTATTGCACCAGCCTTCACCACCACTCCTGGCAACGCATTCCAGGTACCCACCACGCTCTGTGTTAAAGAACTTACCTGTGACCTCTTACCTGTTAGCCTGTGCTCATCCCACTGTCCTTCCTCCCTCCTCTCATCTTTCTCTTTCCCACTCTCCACCTTTTTATTCTGGAAGCTGCTCGTTACTGTTTATAACTGACGAAGGGCTCAGGCCCAGATTTACCCTATACTTCCTATGGATGCTGGGAGACCTGCTGAGAGTCCCGCCACGTTGACCCCAGCGCCTGCCAACTTTCCTGTTCAACTCCAGCCGCTCCACTGCAAAGTCTCTGCGAGAGATGTCTATCTCGAGCAAGTTCTTCCCTCTCTCTCTTATGAGGTGGGAAGGGTTTAGTATTTTTTTTGGTAGGAATATATAGGTCAGCATAACGTTGAGGACCGAAGGGCTGTATTGTGCTGTAATGTTTTTTGTTCTCTCCTCCTCTTCCCTGCACTCCGCCCCCACCTTTTTTCCTCAGGCTTATATTTTTGCTTATACCTGATGAACAGCCCAGGTCCAAAACCTTGCTTCCCCTTTACTTCCTACTGACGCTGCCTGATCTGCAAAGTTTCTCCAAAACGCTGGTGTATTGCCCTCAACCCCAGCGTCTGAAGATTTTTTTGTTGAACCCTGAAACATTTCTCTCCTCAGATGCCAGCTGAGCCGCTAAGTTCCTCCAGCAGTTTCTTTTTTGGTCTGTGCCAAAGTCCTGGCACCTCTCTTCCCCCTGAAGCTGATTCACCTGCGTCGTGCCTCCGCCACTTTTAATTTCTTGTGCTTTAACAAGTAGCTTCATCCTTTCCCAGTAACAGACCCGTCAACTCAACTGCATCCCCACGACGGTTAAAATCTTACTTTAAACATCTTCCATCTCCATGGGCACTGCAGTCCCATTTCATTAATGCACACTGAGCCTCAGGGTGAACTGAAACATTGACAGACAGTCTCTCTTTATGAGTCAAATACTCTCTGTGAGGCTCCTTCAAATCTCCACTGGAAGTTCTAACCAATTACAGAGCCTTGCTGAATATTTTACACACAGTTAATTCTAATCTGCTGTGACAGGTATGGTCCTTTGAAATGGAACATGGATTCAGAATCAAAAAGCAGGCAATGCATGATCTCCCAGCAATGGTAATTCAATTAGAACTGTTAATATTTTGGACCTAAAAGTACAGATTGATTTTTCATAAATAATTCATGTTTCTGGCTTGCTGCTGTTCAGAATTTGATATTGGGTCAGGGTGGGATTGATGACTGAATGTTCCAGGGTATAGGAGCAGACAGAGGAAAATATGTAAGAGAAAGGGAAGTTAGGCCCTTGAATTTGGAGACTATCAAGGCCGTACTTTGAGAGGATATCCTGGAGTGATTGCCCAGTAAGCCCATTGGTGGAATATAGGGTCATCAAGTTTATTGTAATCTGCACAAGTACAACCCGACGAAACAGCGTTCTCCGGTCCTCGGTGCCAAACAAGACATAACACACATACAGACAAACGATGCAGGACAAGTATTCATATATACAAATAAATAAATATTGTGTGGTCAAAATGAGAGTCTCGGATGGTCAGCGTGAGCAGTTCCTTTGGTCGTTCCCATTCTCACTGCCCGTGGGAAGAAGCTGTTCCTCAGCCTGGTGGTGCTGGCTCTGATCCTCCTGTATCTCTTCCCCGACAGGAGCAGCTGAAAGATGCTGTGTGTGGGTGGAAAGCGTCATCCATCATTTCTCACTCCTCTCCAGGCAATGATCCTGGTAGATCACGCCAATCCAGGGGGAGCGAGACTCCAGTGATCCTCTCTGCCACTCTTGTGGTCCTGTGGATTGACCTCGATGCCATTTCTCTGCAGCAACCGTACCACACGGTGATGCAGCCAGTCAGATGGCTCTTGATAGAGTCCTTTGAATGTTGGCAGGAGGTCCTCCTAAAGTTCACGATCACCTCCTTCATCTTATCCACAATGAGACTCAGATTGTTACTCTTGTACCATATCATGAGATTTTTCCATCTTTTCTCTGTAGCATGACGACAGATGGGCAATTCCTTTAACATGGAACACAGAACAGTCCAGCACAGGAACAGGCCCTTCATCTCACGTGTCTGTGCTGAACATAATGCTCGAATTAAAGTTCTTTTGCTTATAATCTAAGGCTTGGGATCTGCTCCACCATTCAAATCATGGCTGATGTATTTTTCCTTTCAACTCCATTTTCTACCTTTTCCCCATAACCTATCAACCTCTGCTCTAAGGACACATAGTTAGTATAGCCATTAACATGACACTATTATGGCACCTGTGACCCGGGCTTGAATCCCGTGCTGCCGAGAAGAAGTTTGTACGTTTTCCCCATGACTACATGCATTTCCTCCAGGTGTTCTGGTTCCCTCCCACCATTTGAAGATGTATGGGATTAGTAGGTTAATTGGTCGCATGGGTGTATTTGATCATCACGGGTTCATGAGCCGAGGGTTTGCTGTATCCCTGAGTTTGAAAAGATTTAAAATATTCTGAATGACTTGGCCTCCTCAGCTGTCTGTGGCCTCGAACTCCACAGATACACCACTCTCTGACTGAAGAAACTTCTCATCTCTTTTCTAAAGGGAAATCCTTTTATTCTGACACTGCGCTCTCTGGTCGGAGACTTCCATGCAACTTGAAACATCTTCTCCATGTCCAGTCTATCCAGCATTCACTGTTCAGGAAACTTGCAAGATACTTTACCTTTCATCCCTCCAGATTCATGTGTCAATCCTGCAGCCTTTGCACCAGGACTGTTGTTTCTGTTTCCACCAGTACCCATGGCTGCTCGTTCCAGACACCCACCTCTCTGTGTGTGTAAAAAAAAATTCCCTGCACATCCTTAAACTTACCCCCTACCCAAACCTTGAATTTATTGCCCACTAGAGTGTAATTTCTTTTACCTGAGGGAAAAAGATTCAGGCTGTCTACACAATCAATGTCTCTCATAAAAACTACGATCAGGTTTACCCGCAGTCTCTGATGCTCCGAATAAAACATCCTATTGGCCCAATTCCCATTCTGAGTCATCCACACTAATCCAAGCGATATCCTTAATGAAAGTTCAAAGACTGCAGACACAAGAATTTTGAACAGACTAAGAATTGCTGGAGGAACTCAGCAGGTCAGACAACGTGCAGGGGTATAAAAGGTCAGTCAGTGTTTTGAGTATGAACCCTTCATCAGATGGAATAGATGGAATTACACATATTCATAATTACACATAGTATATCTATACAAGAGCTCTCTCTCTCTCTCTCTCTCTCTCTCTCTCTCTCTCTCTCTCTCTCTCTCTGTGTCTCTGCATATATTTGTGTACACACAGATGTATGTGGGTTTTATCAGTGACTGCCCTCGCCTGTTATGAAAAGAACATTCTGGACGTTCTGTAGTGGAAGGCCTCATGTGATGGAGGTAGAGGTATGGAGAATGTAAGGATGTCATTCCCTTTTTCCCCATATTTGTTCCTAGGATACACTCTCACTCTCCCCCCCCCCCACTCTTCTCTTGCCCTCTCTCTCCCCCATCTCTTCCCCCATCTCTCCCCCAGACACAGATCTATATGTAGATAGGTATGGGTATAAATGGAGATAGATAGTGACCCCACCATGCCCTTTGTAAGGATGCCACCCCTTTCTCCCAGACCTCTGAGTCCGCCACATCTGTTCCTGTAGCTAACTGTTTCACCTCCCCCACCCCTCCAGTCACTGACGTGTTTGTCCTTGTCCTCATCCATTGTTGGGGGAGGTCCAGCATAAACCTGAGGAACAGTGCTTCACATTTTTCCTGGACACCCTCATACATAATTTTAGATAACCCCCATGCCCATCTGATTCCTCTGTTCCCTCCTCTTCCTTACCTTCTCCTGGGCTATTTTTCCCCTCTCTATTTCTTCACTTTCAGTCTGATACCCGATCACCTGTGGGCCCCACCCCCAAGTTTTTTTACCCCTTTACATACGCAACACTCACTGACTATTTCTGCCCGTTGATGCTGTCAGATTTGTTGAATTCCTCTGCTCAACCTCCAGATAAACCTCTTCGGTATTTTTCCAAAGCCTCCCATCCTTCCTGTGATGGGACAAGTGGTATTGCACACAATACTCCAGACGCGGCCTCACCAACATGATTTAGTACCCTTTATTCTCATTGCCCTTCCCAAAAGAACAAAGCATACTGTACACCTTTTACTTGTGTGGCCATTTTGGAGGATCTGTGGATCTGGACCTCTGATCTCTCTGCTCATCAAAGGCCCTGCCATTAACTCAGCTCCCAAAGGGCAACATCTCACACATATCCATCTGCACTTTCTCTGCCCATATCTGTGACTGATCCATATCCTGTTGTATTTTTCAGTTGTCCTCTACACCATGCATGACTTCACCAATCTTTGTGTTTCTGCAAACTTACTGACCTACCCACCTATTTTTCATCTAAGTCATATATGTATGTCACAGACAACCACTGGTCATGGCCACCCCCTCACTACCCCCTGTCTATGGGCCAGCCAACTCTTTATAAGATCATCAGACAGGGGCAGAAATAGGCTATTCAGTCCATCAAGTCTGTCCTGGCATTCAGTCATGAGCTGATCTTATTTCTCCAAGCAGCCCCACAGCCCAGCTTTCTCCCCATAATCTTTGAGGCCCTGGCTAATCAAGAACCTATAAATCTTTGCCTTAAATACACCCAAAAAGTTGGCCTCTAAATTCAACAGATTTACCATCCTCTGGCCAAATAAATTTCTCAACATTTCTGTCCTAAATGGAGACCCTTCAATCCTGAAGTTGTGCCCTCTTGTCCTAGCCTCTCCCAGCATGGGAAGCAACCTTTCAACACCTACTCTGTCCATGCCATTCAGCATTCAATGTTTCAATGAGATCCCACCCCCCCCTCCACTTCTCCTAAAATCTAGTGAGTACAGACCAAGAGTTGACAAACATTCCTCACATGATAACTCTTTCATTCCCAGAATCATCCTTGTGAACCTCTCTCCAAAATCAGCACATTCTTTATTAGATGAAGAGCCCAAAACTGCTCCCAGTGCTCCACGTGAGGTCTTACCAGTGCCATATAAAGCCTCAACATCACATCCCTGCTCTTATATTCTATTCCTCTTGAAATGAACACCAGCATTACATTTTCTGTCTTCACCACTGACTCAACCAGCAAGTCTACCTTCAGGCGATTCTCCATGAGGGCTCCCAGGTCCCTTTGCATCCGGAAATTTTCAATTTTCTCCCCATTTAGAAAATAGTCTGCACATTTATTTCTTATCCAAACAATCAGGTCACCATGGATCTCAGGTATCTTCATATGGATCATTCTACCCCTTGTCAAATGCCTCACTCACATCCATATTGAGAAAATCCACTGCTCCACTCTTGTTTACCACTTTTGAAACCATCTCTCACATTTGTATGACTTAAGATGCTCTCACAAAACCGTGTAGGCTCTCCTGAAACTCTCATGCTTTTTGAAATGTGTATTAATCCCATTTCTGAGTATTCTCTCCAGTAGTTTCCTTACAACCGATGTGAGGCTCACAGCCATTATCCCCATTTCCCTTTTTTTATTTTGGACTACATTCATGACCTCTTTCACCATTCAAAGTTTTCTTCCCTGTCCATCCCGTCTTTCCTCCTTACTGGAACATGTTGGTCGTAGAACCTTAGCTAGTTTTAATTTAAACTTACAGCATGGTAACAGGCCCTCTCGGACCTCCATTTACACCCAATTGATCTACAATATGGTACATTTTGGAGGGTGGGAGAAAACTGGAGCCCCCAGATGAAACCCACATAGAAATGTAGAGAACGTACAAACTCCTTACAGACAGCTCCAGATTCAAACTCCGGTTGCTCGCAATGTATCAGTGTTGCGCTAACTGTGCCCCCCCCCTGAACAATCCCCACATCAGTTGTACACTTGTGCGATAACACCTGATCTCAGTGACCTTTCTTCCTGCCTCAATATGTCTTCATTCCCCCTTTCCCATACTAATGTTGATTTATAACTATCTTGAAACTTCGAGATTCATACTCATTATTTCCCAGAATGCTCCCCCTCTGAAACTCCCATCACTTGGCCGGGATAATTTCCCAGGACAAAGTTCAGTACAGCCCAGTGAAGGAGGATGGGGTCTTGGCGATGGAGGGTTGGGGACATGGTAGGATCCAATCCGTGCCATTGGTGCTCCTCCTTGCACATAACAATGAACTAATAATGCTCTCAGCTCCTGACTGTCCAGTGGATATTGGTGTGAAGGCGACATTCCAAGGTTATAGAATTTCTAACCCCCCCCCCCCCCCGCCACCCCCGTGATATGGGGAAGAAGTTCAGCAAGTTTGACAAGCAATGCATCTGAACATGTTAATTACAGCAAAGATCTTTATTTGCCCATGCGGAGAAAGTTGTCAGGGATCTCATGCACACACAAGGTACATGCATGTACAAGCACACAAGGTACACACACACACACAAGGTACACATGCACAGACATCCAAGGTACACACAATACACTTGCAGTGAATGCAAATGATAACAATGGCAACAATTAACTATAGTGGAAAGACATATCAAATGGTACCCACCACCTCTCGATCAGGTGCGAGCATGGCACCCCATTTAATTAAGATAAGTATCTACAGTGATTCTCGCTCCTCAGGCACAATAGTGTATCTAGATATGCACCTCGATAAGCCCTCAACCCTTTACCAGCACACACCTTGCAAATGTGTCATCCATGTCTCACAGCTTGGTTCTTTCCCAGGAGAAAAGGAACTAGCTGCTCCATATGTTGGCCTTTATACCCCAGCCAGCATTTGGGCTGGCTCAGGTCTGCCCAAAATAGGGCAGGTGAAGAAGGAGGCTAATGGCAAGGTGTGTGCTCACTCTGGGTGATTTCAACCTTGACTGGCAGATGTGGTGGCTTCCAACTAGGTTCCCACCAGAAGGGGTCGTATGAGTCTCCATCCACCAGAAGGGCCATGTTACCCTTCATACTACAACCCTCCCACAGGGCAGCACGTTTAGCATAACTCTATTACAATGTCAGGGACTCCGGTTCGAATCCAACACTGTAGGGAGATTGCAGGGTATTGGGGTTGAAGTTAATTGGCATATTTGAATGTCATGGGTCTGTGTGCCGGGAGGGCTGTTACTGTGCTGTATGTCTAAATTTTAAAATAAAATTACACCACTCATTGAGCATTTTTAAATAAAATTAAATGTTAACACATAGGATTTTGAAAACTGGGAAACAAAATGAGCTTGTGCTCAGGAAAAGCTTTGGAAGAAAAACCTAGGGATGGTAGAAGAATGGAGACCAATGCTATTGGAGAGGGGTGATGAGCTTCCTTCAATGCGGTTCCATCCATCAGAATGACATTTCACCCACAGGTGGGGCGTGAGATTGATTCAGATGGAAGCAGTGACAACCCCTGTCCCTGCCTCTTCATGGTGTCTGTCACTCCAAACTCCTGCTGCCTACCTCATATGCAGGAGAGGTTCCTCAGATGTCCTGTGGCTGGGTGGGTTGGTGATAAAGAGGTGCACTGACACATTATCTGACTGTTTCAATCAATCACGGCCAAGGCTTGATCTCAACAATAACTGTCCTTGATCCACATCCGGTTATTCCCAAAGAGGCAAGAAGGAAAAATCTAAGCTGCATCGCTAACGTACAGGAGAGTGCACGTGTTTTGGGGGGAATGGTGGGGAGAAAGAGAGTGATGGGGTGAGAGAGTGATAGGGGAGAGTGGTGGGGGGAGGGGAATTGGTGCGGTGGAGTGGTGAGGGGAGGGGAAATGGTGGGGGAGAGAGTGGTGAGTTGGAGTGGTGGGGGAGTGGTGAGGCGGAATGGTGAGGGGGAGGGGGAGTGGTGGTGGGGCGGAAGTTGTTGGAGAGAGTTTGGCCCATTATGTCTGTAAGCCTCCTCCATCTACCTGTCTCAATATCTTTTAAATGTTACAATTGTCCCCATCCCTTCCACTGGCAGTTTGTTCCATATACCCTCCACCCTCCATGTGAAAAAGGTGCCATTCAGGTCCCCTTTAAATCTTTCCTCTCTCTCCTTAAACCTGTTCCCTCTAGTTTTAGACTCTCCTACCCTGGGGAAACATCCATCTTCATGATTGTATAAATCTTGATAAGGACTCCCCTTCACCATATACACTCTAGAGGAACAGTCCCATCGTATGCAGCCTCCAGCCCACCAGACCTGGTAACATTATCATGAATCTTGTCACCACCTTCACTGTCTATTGATATCTGCAGCTTAGTGACCAGAACTGCATACAATAACTTGAAGAAGGACTCAGACCCAACATGTTAATCTTTGCCTCCTGTGGACGCTGCGAGGCCGGCTGAGTTCCTCCACCATCTCTAGTTTACACTGCACACAGTATGACATGTGTAGTCACACAGTCTTGATCAGGGGTGTCAAACTCAAATTCACGGAGGGCCAAAATTAAAAACTTCGACTAAGTCGAGGGCTGAACTAAATATTTATTGAAAATTTTCAACAACATCTGCATTTTTTCTCTTCTTTCAACATATGTTAAACTTTAGGATATAACTTTAGGAGTATAATGTTACAGGTCAGGAGTAGGTAGCTCAAGTTCACCCTTTGCTTGACCTGAAGGAAACATATTTGGTCCCTGTGGAGATGTAGTCAGCATTCACAGGCTGTGTCCATTTTGGCCTGCATCAGGACTCAGCATTTCCTGCTCACTCCTCAGGCTCTAGGCCTCTATTCACCCTCGACCCACCATCCCTCTACCTGACCAATCCTTTACCCAACCTCTACTCACCCCTCACTCCACTCACTCTGCCTCTACCCACCCCATCCTATACACGCCCCTCTACTGCCTCTCCCCTCAACCTGTTCCTCCCTCTACCCATCTCTCACCCTCTAATCACCCGTCCGCTACTCGCCCTGCCCCTCCCCTTTTACCTCTTCCCTATCCACCCCTCCTTCTACTCATCCCTCCCTCTAACTGCCCCTCACACCACCATAACTTCCCCTGCCCATTACTCCTCACCTACACCCTCTGCCCACCCCTGCTTACCCACCCACTCAGGCCCAGTGCGCTGCCGATCAGCCTTTGCGGACAGCCACCATCTCTCTCTTCACGTGCAGGGCCGAACCAGCCATCCCTGGGGTCCGCGCGGGTGCAAGCGCTGAAGGCCGTGGCGACTGGGAGAAGTGTGCTCACGCTGTGGAAGGGCCGTCCGGTGCCAGTCGCGTAGGGCTCACGCTGCCCGGGGGCAGTGCGCAGCCTGCCATGCCCATCGCGCGACAGGAAATCACAGGCGCTCGCCAATCCGCCGCACCGCTCGACAGGTGGGAGAAGTGACTGGTTGTGCGGGGAGCCTTCCAACCGGCTTGCTGGCTGATGACATCGACAGACTTCTCGTGTTACAATTTCTCGTGTTACAATGGGGAAGGATGTGCAATGAAGGGGGAGTATGGTGGGGGTGACATTACCAAAAAACAGCATCGGCTCTCGCTGCAGGGCGGGCCACCTCTAATACATTTTTGAAATGATCTTGCGGGCCAAATATAATTATCGGGCCAGAGTTTGACATGTGTGAGTTATAACATGATGTCTCTGCTCCTATGTTCAGTGCCCTGACCGATGAAAGCAAGCGTGTTAATTTCCTTTGCTATGGTGTTCAAGTGATGTAGAAAATCTGATTAGGAAAAGAAAACCATGTGAGAGATTCAAACAGATAGGAACTGATATAATTTTTCCAGCATTTTTGTGTATGAACCTGTACACTTAGCCTCTCCCTGTTCCACAACACCCTCTAGAATAGCTGTTCTCAATGGGACCTACAACCACTGAGTGGCCACAGCAAATTTAAGGGGGACTCACGTTTGTAGTCAGTAGGAGAGAGGTACGGAAGAAACCAACTAAAATTGACTGCTTCACAGGGAAGGGGGGCCCATGAACTTTGAGCAGAGACCTTAAGGGGGTCACAGCCAATAAAAGGAAGGGAATGGCTGCTTCCTGGCATTACCATTCACCATGTTAGTCCTGCCGGTTTCACCTTAGAATGCAGCACCTTGCATGTGTCTGAGTTAAACTGCAGCACACATTATTGGATGTGCTTTGCAGCTCTGGATTCATCTCGATTGAACCTCCCGCCTGATCACTGTCGGAGCGAGTAAAAGTGCACCTTACATATTGCATTTTGCAACTGTTTACATTTTTCTGGACTTTTATATTTATCGTTTTTCACTCGTGCACTGTGTTAATTGAAGTGTACTGATTGACCTTGGTGTATGTTACAGACCAGTGTAGCTGCAGCAAGCAAGAATTTCATTGCATCTGTACATTGTGCTTCCATCAGAATCAGGATTTATTTTCACGAACATGTCATGAAATTCAGTGTTTGCGGCAGCGTCACAAGGGAAAAGTTCATATTATAACTATATTACAACATTACTATAAAAAATAAAAATAACAGTGCACGAAAAGTTTATTGGTTTATTGGTTATTCAGGAATCTGATGGCAGCTTTGAAGAAGCTCTCCTTGTACCACTGAGAGCTCGTCTTTAGGCTCCTCTACCTTTTCCCCAATGGTGGCAGAGTGAAGAGGGCCTGCCCTGGGTGGTGGGGGTCTTTGAGGATAGAGGCTGCTTTTTCAAGATACCGTCTCTCATGTCGATGTCCTCGATGGAGTGAAGTCTGGCACCTGTGATGTCGCAGGCCGAGTTAACAACCCTCTGGAGTTTATTCTTGTCCTGAGAGTTGGCACCTCCATACCAGGCAGTGATGCAACCAGCTAGAATGCTCTCCACATTACACCTGTAGAAGTTTACAAGAATCTTCAGTGACACACCAAATCTCCTCAGACACCTCACAAGGTATAGTCACTGGTGAGCTTTCCTTGTGATTGCATCAACATGGAGGCTCCAGACAGAACCTCGGAGATGTTGACACGCAGGAATTTGAAATTCTTGACCCTCTCCACTACTGAGCCCTCAATGAGGACTGGGTTGTGGTCTTCTAACTTCTAACTTCCTCCTGAAGTTCTGGTCCGCAATCATCTGCTTGGTTTTGCTGACATTAAGCCCAAGATTGTTATCATTACACCATTCAACGAGCTGACCTATCTCCATCCTGTACACTTCCTCATTGCCGTTTGTGATTCTGCCAACAACTGTGGTGTCATCGGCAAACTTGTAGATAGCATTGGAATTGTTCCTGGCCAACAATTATGGGTGTATAATGAGTAGAGCAGTGGGCTAAGCACGCAACCTTGGGGTGCACCTATATTGATAATCAGTGAGGAGATGCTGCTTCCAATTCGTACTGACTAAGGTTTTCTGATGAGAAAGTCAAGTTGCAGGGGAGGGACAGTGGCCTAGAATTTGAAGCTTCTTGACCAGCACTGAGGGAATATTGGTATTGAAGCCCAAGCTGTAGTCGATGAAGAACAGATATATGTATGAATTTGCTGTTTTTGAGGTGATCCAGAGCTGAGTGGAGAGCCAGCGATATTGCATCTGCTGTGAAGACAATAGGTGCTGGAGTAGGCCAATTAGCCCTTCGAGCTTGCACCGCCATTTATCGGATCATGGCAGATCTTTCCCTTTCAATAACCAATCCCAGCCTTATCCCAATAACCCTCAACTCCCCTGCCCACAAGAGCCTTATCCAACTCTCTCTTAAATCTATCCAACGAATCTGTCCCCACTACCCTCTGTGGCAATGCATTCCACAGACCCACAACTCTCTGGATAAAAATATTTCTCCTCATTTCTGTGTTAAATGGCCTTCCCTGTATTCTTAAACTATGCCCTCTAGTCCTAGTCTCTCCCCATCATTGGGAACATGTGCTCTGATTGCACCTGTCTAGCCTTTTGATAATCCTAAATACCTCAATCATGTCTCCCCTCATCCTTCTAAACTTCATTGCATATAATCCAAGTCTTTCTAACATATCTGCGTATGACAATCCTGCCATCCAGGAACTAAACTTGTAAACCTGCGCTGCACTCTCTCCATAGCAAATATGTCCTTTCTTAAATATGGTGACCAGAACTGGATGCAATATTCCAGGTGAGATCTCATCAGGGCCCTGTACAACTGCAGGAGAGCTTCTCTACTGCTATACTCCAATCCCCTCTTTATGAAAGCCAACATACCGTTCGCCTTCTTCACCGCTTGCTGAACCTACACACTAGTTTTCAATGACTGGTGGACCAGTCCACCCAGATCCCTTTGCACTACCCCACTCCCTAGCTTAATTCCATTTATATAATATTCTGCTTTCTTGTTTCTGCCTCCAAAATGGACAACCTCGCATTTGCTCACATTAAACTTCATTTGTCATCTTTCCGCCCACTCCCCTAAACTGTCCAAGTCCCCTTGCAATTTCTTGACATCCTCCTCGCTCTTTACATTACCACTCAGTTTAGTGTCATCTGTGAATTTGCATATGTAGTTATTTATCCCCTCATCCAAATCATTTACATAAATGATAAACAACTGAGGGCCCAACACCGACCCCCTGAGGGATCCCACTCGTCACATCCTGCCACCCAGAAATTGACCTGTTTATCCCAACCCTTTGTTTCCTATTTCTCAACCAATTATCTATCCATGACAGCACCCTACCCCTGATACCATGCTCCTTGATTTTGGAAACTAGCCTCCTGTGTGGGACTTTATCGAAGACTTTCTGTAAGTCCAAGTATACCACATCCACCAGCTCTCCCGAGTTCACCCTCTTTGTTACGTTCTCAAAAAATTCCAGGAGATTAGTCAAGCAAGATTTTCCTTTAAGGAACCCATGCTGACCAGCACCGATACTATTATTCCCTCCTAAGTGTTCTGCTATTTCTCCTTTAATGGTGGATTCCAATACCTTCCCCACCACCGATGTAAGGCTGACCGGTCTATAATTTCCTGTATTCTCTCTCCCTCTCTTCTTAAAAAGTGGTACAAAACATCAGCTACTCTCCAGTCTGCAGGCACTTCCCTGGAATCTAAAGAACTTTGGAAAATGTCAACTCGTGCTTCCACAATTTCCAGAACAACCTCTCTAAGCAGCCTGAGATGCAGCCCATCAGGCCTAGGGGACTTATCAGGCTTCAGTTCCAATAATTTGCTCAGAACCACCTGCTTCTGGATCTGAATATCTATCAAATTCTTGGTTTCCTTCGGTAATTTCACCAAGTCCCTAGATACTGCTTGACCCCTACCCCTATTCTGATCATAACCTATATCCTCCTTGGTGAAAACAGATGCAAAGTAATTGTTAAATTCCTCAGCCATCTCCATGTCCCCATGTGATTGTTATGATAGGCAAATTGCAGCAGGTCCAGATCTTTGCTTAGGTACGTATTAATTCTGGCCATGACCAGCCTCTCAAAGCATTTCATCACAGTAGAAGTTAGTGCTTTCATCACAGTAGAAGTTAGTGCTATTGGGCGGCTGTCGTTGAGGCAACTCACATTAGACTTCTTGGGCACTGGGCTGATTGATGCTCCTTTGAAGCTGTTGGGGACCTCTGACTGCAGCAATGAGAGGTTGTAAATGTCTGTGAACACTACAGCTAGTTGGTTGGTGCAAATTTTCAGTTCCCTGCTAGGGCCTGATGCCTTGCGAGCGTTCACCCTCTTGAACGATGTTCTGACGTCACCCTCAGAGACAGATATCACATGGCCCTCATCCTTTTCAGGGATTCTAGTGGGCACTGTTTGGTTCTCCTTCTCAAAGTGGGCATAGAAGGTGTTCAGCTCATCGGGTAATGAAGCATCACAGCCATCTACAGTGTTCGCCCTCGCTTTGTAGGCTGTAATGCCCTGCACTCCCTGCCATAACTCTGTCTCTAGTTTCCTCTGGAATTGCCATTTTGCTTCAGAGATGGGTTTCTGTAGGTCGGTCCTGGAGTTCTTGTAAAGATCTCGATACCCGGCCTAAATGCTCTCACCCTCAACTGGTTACAAATTCTCTGATTCATCCAGGGCTTCTGGTTGGGGAACACCCAGTATGTGCGTGTGGGTTTTCATAAAGTCGGTGGATGAATTCTTGAATATGTTCCATTCCACCGAATGGAAGCAGCCCTGCAGACGCTCCTCCTCCTCTCTTCGCTGTCTTCACCACTAGTGCTGTGGTCTTCAGTCTCTGCTTGCATGCCGGGAGCAGAAGTACAGCCAGGTGATCAGACTTGCTGAAGTACAGTCGTGGTCTGTCTCGGATTGCGCTCTTCCTGGTGGTGTAGCAGTGGTCGAATGTTTTGGTTCCCCTGGTCTCGCATGTGACGTGATGGTGGTGGTTTGTCAGAGAATTCTTCAGGGAGGCCTGATTAAAATCTCCCACAGGGTGTGCTGCCTTGTGGCTGTTTACTACAGTGCTCAGCCCCTCCAGTGCCAGCCTGACGTTAGCTGGGGTAACATCAGGTTAGGACGTAATAATCTAATCATCAAATGTAAATACACAATGCTGGAGGAACTCAGCAGGTCAAACAGTGTACTTGAAATAGCAAAGATATGTGACAAATCTTTTGGGGTTGAGCCCTTTATTAAGGTATGATGAGGGGCTCAAGCCTTTAACGTTTGTTGTGTATCTTTAACTTTGCGACTGAATATACTCATTGATACTGTATAACAGTCGACCCCTGCTTTTTCGGGCCAAAAATCATTGTTTTCGTATGACCTATGTAAAAGTTGTTTCCCCCACCCCCACTTTGAAGAGAAGGAAAGATAAAAGGAGAGCAGTAGTGATAGGAGATGCAAGACTTCGAGCAACAGACAGGAGATTTTATGGACACGAAAGAGACAACAGAGTTGCCTCTCAGGGTCTAGGAGTCTCAGATTGGGTCTATAGCAACCTGAGAAGAGAGGGTGAGCAGCCAGAAGTCATGGTACATAGTGGTACCAACAACATTGGGAGCAAAAGAGTTGAGGTCCTGAAAAGAGAACTCAAGGAGGTAGGTCGGAAGTTGTAAGGCGTTGTAATCTCTAGGTTGCTGCCTGTGCCATGTGCCAGTGAGGGTAATAGGCAGCTGAAAGTATGGCTGTGAAATTGATACAGGAGGCAGGGTTTCAGCTTGCTAGATGCCACAATGTTGGTGTGGGGTCAGTTTGTCATCACCCAGTCAGTGTGGGTCAGCGTGGGTCCCCACCCAGTTGGTGTGGGTTGGAGTGGGGCAAAGGACACGGGTTGATATTGACCGCACTCTGGATATTGAGGAAGGCCCATCCACACCTGGGTCAAGAGTGCCTTGGAACACAGCCCTACACAGAGGCACCTGCTACTTCTGAACAATGCGCACCCTCCCCCTTCCCCTATCCTCTCCCCTTCCCCCTCCCCATCCCCTACACCCCCAACCCCCCTCTACCACACCTCTCTACCTCACCTACCTGCCCTACCCCCCCGACCTCCTACTTGGTTCCCTATTCCCTTTCTCGACCACTTACACTGCTTTCTCCATCCCCCTTCTCCTCTCTCAATCCCCTCCTCCCTATCCCCCATCTCTATCCCCTCTCTTCCCCTCATCTCTTATCCCCCATCTCTATCTCCCCATCTCTATCCCTTCTCTCTATCCCACTCTCTATCCCCCTCACTATCCACTATCCCCACTCTCTGTCCCCCCCACTATACCCCTCCCCTCTATACCCCCTCTCTATCCTGCCTCTCTACCCACCTCTATCCCCCACTCTCCCTGTCCCTCTTCCCCCTCCTCGACAACCCTCCCTCTCTAGACCCTTCCATCTCTTACCTCTCCCTCTCTTACCCTTTTGCTCCCATACCCCTCCCTCTTCTGCCCCCCTCCCTTACTTCCTCCCTCTCTAGCCTCTTCCATCATACCCCCTCCCTCCCTCACCCCCTCCCTCTACCTCCTCCCTTCCTCTGTCTCTAGCTCCTTCCATCTCCTACCCCCTCCCTCTCCTTCCCCCTCCCTCTCCAACCCCCTCCCTCCCCTACCCCCTCCCTCTCTACCCCCATCCCTTACCCCCTCCACCTCCCTTACCCCTTCCCTCTCCTACCCCCTCCCTCTCTACCCCCTCCCCTAACCCCCCTCTCCCCCTTCCCCCTCCCTCTGCTACCCCCTCCCTCTCCTACCCCCTACACCTTACCTCCTCCCTCTCCTATCCCCTCCCTTCCTTACCCCCTACCTTCTATCCCCTCCCTCCCTTACCCCCTCCCTCTCTAGCCCCTTCCATTTCCTACCCCCTCCCTCTCCTACCCCCTCCCTCTCCCACCCCCTCCCTCTCCAACCCCCTCCCTCTCCTACCCCTCCCTCCACTACCCCAACCCCTACCCCCTCCCTCTCTACTTCCTCCCTCTCCTGCCCCCTTCCTCTCTACCCCCATCCCCTACCCCCTCCCTCTACCCTCTCCCTCCCCTACCCCCTCCCTCTCTACCCCTCCCTCCTACGCCCTCCCTCCCCTACCCCCTCCCTCTCTACCCCTCCCTCCTACGCCCTCCCTCCCCTACCCCCTCCCTCTCTACCCACTCCTACACCCTCCCTCCCCTACCCCCTCCATCTCTACCCCCTCCCCTACTCATCACTCTCTACCCCTCCCTCCCCTACCCCCTCCATCTCTACCCCCTCCCTCCCCTACTCATCACTCTCTACCCCTCCCTCTCTACTCCCTCCCTCTCCTACCCCCTCCCTCTTCTACCCCATTCCTCCCCTACGCCCTCGCTCTCTACCCCTCCTCGCTACCCTGTGCTGTAGAATTTGTAGGAGTGTATAGTTCAGGTACTTTTTGGAAGGATTCCTTTCTGTTCTAGACTGGTAAACAAGGTTGTGGAAATACATTTAGTTTTGATGAACTAATTAAACAAATCTCAGAAATCATGTCCAATTTACATGTTGCTATTGAAATTCACCCAGAAAATGCATGTGGGCTGATCATTCTGCAACGTCTGTACTTGGGTGGATTTTGTTGATGTATCTGAATATTTATATTGACCAATGTATTCTGCTCACTGGTTTCCTCAGAAATTCTCATGTCTGTGTCTGTTCAGGACGTTAAAGAGATAGAAGACTGAAATTCCAAAAACGTCCAGCCCCTTCGGCCCATGCCAAACTAACTGATCTTTCCCTACTTCATAACCCTCTATTTTCCTTCCATTCATTCCTTTCTGTATCTTTTAAATGTTCCTATTTTATCAGGCGACACCACCCCTGGCAATGCAAAAAAAATACTTGCCCTGACGTCTCCCCTAAACATTCCTCCCCTCACTTTGTACAGACGTCTTCTGGTGTTGGATGCTCTTGCCCTGGGAAGAAGGTGCTGGCTAACCACCCTGTCTGTGCCTCTCATAATCTTGTAAACTCTCTATTAAGTCACCTCTCATCGTTCGCTCCAAAGAGAAAAGACCCAGCTCTGTTAACCTTGCCTCATAAGACCCGTTCTGCGATCCAGCCAACTTCCTGGTAAATCTCCTCTGCTCCCTCTCCATAATGATCTTAAACCACATAGAAGAATGGTCATTGGTTCCCAGAGGCTCATCCAAAACATTTCATCCACTTGGCCTTCCTAATTTCTTGTCTAGATCAAACAGTGCCCTCTCCCATGTGGGAACCTTCCAGAGGACATTCCTGAACACGCTTGACACCGTTTTAACCTTTCACACTGTGACTTTCCCAGTCAATATTTGGAAAGGTAAAATCCCCTATTATAACCTTATTTGACCTGCAGCTGGCAGCAATCTTCTGCAATGTATGCTCGTTTAATTTTCATTAACTATTTGAGTGCCAATAAGGTGCTCCCCAGCTCTATCCTTATAGCCTCACTAGCCGACATGTCTTTAGTGTCACCTCTGACCATTGCCGTAACATCCACCTTAACCAATAACACAGCACCCCTCTTTTAGCCCATCTCTGTGCCTCCTGAAGCTCATGTACCCTGGAATGTTGAGCTGCCAGACCTGCCCCTCAACCAGGTTTCCTTGATGGTGACTACATCGATGTCACACTGCCAGAGATTCGCGATTCATTCATATCTATATTCTCTTTCTATTTTGGTATTTGGATATGTAATGTTGCCTTTGTCTGAATAATTTGTCCTTCTGTTTTCAGTGGGTGACATGGATTATTTGAGTTGAATTAGTCTCAGTGTGGCTGATCATCTCCTCCCATTCTCATGTTCATTGTGAGTTTATTGTCATACACTGAAGTACAATGTACAGATGCTGTGTAAGGAAGCAGAACCATGCTGGTAAATGATGTCATCCACTTTGAAAGAAAAACATAGATGAGATTATTATTTAAATGGTGGAAGATTGCAGTGTGCTATTGTGCCGAGAGACGTGGAAGTGCTTGTGTGCAAAATGCAAAAAGTTGGTTGGGGGTACAACAGTTAATCAAGAAGGCAGATGGGATGTGGCCTTCACTGTCATAGGGACTGAATTAAAGGCAGGTTCTCCTGTAAGTGGACAAGGTACTGGTGAGGCTGCACCTGGAGTACTACATGCAGCTCTGGTCTCCTTACTCGAGAAAGGATGTACTGGCTTTGGAGGTGGTGCGGAGGAGATTCACCAGGTTGATTTATGAGGTGAGGGGGTTGGCCTTTGGGAGATCAAATCACCTAGAAATGTACTCTTTAGATTTCAGAAGAATGAAGGAGGATATTATAAAAAAACATAAAATTATGAATGGAATAGATCATCTCGAGGCAGGGAAGTTATTTCCCCTAGTATGTGAGGCAAGAATTAAGGGATGCAGTCTCAAGATTCGAGGGAGTAGATTTGGGTTAGAAATGAGGGGGATGTGCTTTTCCCAAAGATTAGAGGATGTGGGAGGTCAGGGACAGCACGTTTGTTCCTGATGACGACACCTGCAAAAGGTGCATCCAACCTCAGCTCCCGACAAACTGAGTTTGGAGCTGGATGAACTGCGGATCTTGAAGGAGGCAGAGGAAGTGATAGGCAGGAGTTACGCGGAGGCAGCCACCCCTAAAGGTCAGGAGACAGGTAACTGGGTGGCTGTCAGGAGAGGGAAGGGGAAGAGGCAGAAAGAGCAGAGCCCCCTCCCCCCCACCCCTTGTGGCCATTCCCCTCAACAAATATACTGTTTTATATACTGTTGGGGATCATTCCAGAACGTCGAGGTTGTCACATCTCCGCACAGAGGCTGGCCCCCCAGCTCAGAAAGGAAATGGGGAGAAAGAGGAGAGTGATGGTGATTGGGGGCTCATTGGTTAGACAAGTGAATATGAGGTCTGTGAACAATATTGAGGCTCCTGGATGGTATGTGCCTTCCAGGTTCCAGGGTCAGGGACGTCTCTGATCAAGTTCACAGGATTCTGGAGGGGATGTCCTGGTGCATATGGGGGACCTGGATAAAGAGGCAGATAGATGGGTCATTAATTTTGGAGGAGTTATGGATGGAGCTGAAGATTGTCGAAGGTTCTAAGAGGATAGAGACAGGATGTAGAGTTGGGCAGAAAAGTGGCAGATAGATTTCAATCTGGATAAGTGTGAAGTGATGCATTTTGGAAGGACAAACCAGAAAGCTGAGAACAGGGTTAATGGTCGGTTACTTAATAGTGTGGATAAACAGGGTGATGTTGGTGTGCAAATCCATGATGAGGTTGATAGGATAGTTAAGAAGGACTATAGGATGCTGGGATTCATTAATAGAGGGATTGAGTTCAGGAGTAGAGAGGTCATGTTGCAACTCTATAAATCTCTGGTGAGACCACACTTGGTGTATTGTGTTCAGTTCTGGTCACCTCGTTATAGGAACGATGTGGAAGCTATGGAGAGGGTACAGAGGAGATTTACCAGGATGTTGCTTGGACTGGGCAACAAGTCTTATGAGGCAAGGTTAACAGAGCTGGGACTTTTCATTTTGGCGAGTAGAAGGATGAGAGGAGACTTGTTAGAGGACTACAGGATTATGAGAGACATTATCAGCACCTGTTTCCCAGGGCAGGAATGACAAACACTAGAAGACA
Organism: Narcine bancroftii; assembly: GCF_036971445.1. Lineage (NCBI taxonomy): Eukaryota > Metazoa > Chordata > Chondrichthyes > Torpediniformes > Narcinidae > Narcine > Narcine bancroftii. The sequence continues at coordinate 174,627,884 of NC_091470.1, read as the reverse complement.
TGTACAAAGTTAAGGAAGAGAAGTTTAGGGGAGACATCAGGGGTAAGTTTTTTTTAACACAGAGTTGTGGATGCCTTGCTGGGGTTGGTGGTGGAGGCTGAAACGTTAGGTGCTTTCAGGTGGCCAGAATTCCTGAATATAAAGCCGCCTAAAATGCCAGAATGCGGCTGTCGGGAGGCCATCTGAAAGTGGAGAACCCGGCCCCGAGGAGCACTTACCCAACCCTCCTCGGGGAGGTATATTCTCCGGCTCGGAGCGCTCCCCCTAGGCACCTGAAAGCAGCAAGGCAAAGCTGACTAGCAGCTTTCAGGTGCCTAGCAGCAAGCAGGCTGTTAATAGTCAGCTGGTGACCCGCTGACAGCTACCCTACACGCTGGTGACAGCTACCCTCCCCGCTGCGGACACCTACCCTTCCCACTGCGAACTAGAGTCAGTGTGGGACAGGAGTCCCCACTGGCAAAACCTACCCTCCCTGCTGCTGAAACCTACCCTCCCCACTGGTGACACCTACCCTCCCCGCTACGAACTGGGGACAGTGTGGGACAGGAGTCACCGAGCGGACCAGGGACAGTGTGGGACAGGAGCCCCCAATGTCGAAACCTACCCTCCCCACTGCAGAAACCTACCCTCCCTGCTGGTGACACCTACCCTCCCCGATGGCAATACCTACCCTCCCTGGTGCTGACACCTACCTTCTCCGCTGCCTGACAGTACCCTAGCGCAGGGTTATGGGGCTAGAGTGGCCGGCGCGGGACTACAGGGCTGGAGCGGCCGGCACGAGACGTCAGGGGCCGTGTCAACATTTGCGTCCTTAAACTGACACCCTCAGAAATTCTGTCATAAATGATCATTTATCAAGAGGAAATGATACATCAATAGGGAGCAATGCGCAGAGAAACTTGTGAAAACAAACCAACAACTGTTTTGTGGACAACAATTAAAGCTTATTTCTTTTCCATTATTTTCATGTAGTGCTGCTACAAGATGCTCCATAAACAAGAGTGACTGCGGCCACAGGAGCCGGGGTTTGTCGGACGCATCTCCTTCAGCCGGCACGTTCAGGTGACAGAAAGGCATCTTCTCCGCGGCCACCTGAACGTCCCAGCTGCACTCCTCCAGCCGCGTCTGCCGGCGCGTTATCTGCGCACGAGCACCTGAAAGTGGCTATTGAGGGCACATAAGAGAATTCTAGACAGGCTCATGGATGGAAGGAAAATGGAGGGTTATGGGGTAGGGAGGGTTTAATACTTTTTTTTAAAGTAAGGATTATCTGGGTTGGCACAGCATCGAGGGCTGAAGGACCTGTACTGGCTGTATGTTCTACATTTTGTAGAATTCTCTGCCCAAAGAAGTGGTAGAGGTTGCCTCATTGAATATATTGAAGAGAGAGTGAGATAAATTACTCACTGTAGGGATTATGTGCAAAGGCAGTAGAGTCCATGGCCAGATATATTCCATTCAGGTATGGAAAGGATGGAAGGTGAAAGAAATCTGGTGTGCAAGGGATATAAAAAGTCATTAAGAAAAGAAAAGTTCACAAGAGGTTTAAGAACTAATAGACCTCCAGAGAATTCCAAAACTAGAAAGGGCCATGAGAAGGTCTTGGTGAGGAGGATTAAGGAAACTCCGAGGAATTCTACAAGTATGTGAAGAATAGGAGTCTGAGGATAGGACCCAGCAGGGGTGATGGTAGAAGCGTGTACATGGACGTAGCAGAGGTCCGTAATGAATACTTTGCTTCAGTATTCGCCAGAGAAAAGCATCTTGGCAATTGTTGGGGATGACTTAAAGCGGACTGTTTGAGCATGTTGACATTAAGCTATCAAGACCCTAATTAGACTCCACTTGTAATATTGTGTTCAGTTCTGGTCACTGTAATATAGGAAGTATGTAGATGCTGTAGAGAGAGTGCTGTGCAGAGAAGATTTATGATAGAGCATGAGGGGTGACCTGATAGAGGGGTATAAGATGATGAGAGTCTATCGTGTGGACGGCCAGAGACTTTTTCCCAGGGTGAAATGGCTAACACAAGAAATTTAACATGCTTAATGAGTTAGTGCAGGGGGGATGTGAGATGTAGGTTCGTCACACAGAGAGTGACCTATTAGAGGTAGGTATAATGGGATCTTTTAAGAAACCCTTAGATAGGTACATGAAACTGAGTAAATTCAAGGGTTATCCAGTAGGGAAATTCTAGGCAGATTATTAGGTCAGCACAACACTGTGGGCTGAAGGGCCTGAACTGTGCTGTAGATTTCTAAGTTCTATGATCTCATTGAATGGCGGAGCCATATCGCCAAATTCTGCTCCTTATACACCAAATTTCTTATGAGCTGCAGCCACACAGGTATGTAAGATGCATCAACTGGAATAATAAACAAACTGACCACAAATGCAAGAAAGAGACCTTAAATATCAAAGCATAATTACATGAGCATGCACAGTTGTAGATTCTCACCCAATTGGCCTAAAACTCCCGGTACGTTTTGAAGCATGGGAAGAAACCAAAGCACCCGTGGGTAATTCATGCAGATACGGGGAGAACGTACAGACTCCTTACAGACAGTGCTGGATTCAAATCTGGGGTCCTGGTACTGTAATAGTGTCATACTAACTGCAAAGCTAAGGGTGTCACCACTACCCTCACTGTGCTGTCCCTACGCTAATCGTGCCATGCCAAACGGTAACCGCGCCCACCCCTATGTTAACCGTGCCCACCCCTACGCTAACTGTGTCGCCCCTAAACTAACCGTGTAACCCCCATGCTAACCACGCCCACCCCAATGCTAAACGTGCCACCCCTATGTAAATGAGTGTCTCTATGCTAACCCTATGCTAACTGTGCCACCCCTCCGCTAACCGTTTCACCACTACGCTAACTGTGCCACCCCTACACTAATCTTGCCGACGCTATGCTAAACATGCCACCCCTACGTAAATGTGTTGTCCCTACGCTAACCATGTCACCCCTACACTAACTGCAATCCTTAGCTAACCATGCCACCCCAACTTTAACCGTGCCACCTTTAGCTAACTGCACTGCCCCAACTGTGGCGCCCCAACATTAACTGTGCCACCACTACATTAACCATGCCACCCTTAACTAACCGTGCTGCCCCAACGCTAACCGTGTCACTCTTAGCTAACCATGCTGCCCTTAGTTAACCATGTCACCCTTAGCTAACTGTATCACCCTTAGCTAACTGTGTTGCCCTTAGCTAACCACGCTGTCCCAACATTAATTGAGCCACCCTTAGCTAACCATGCTGCCCCAATGTTAACTGTGCTGCCCCTAAGTTAACTGTGTCACCCTTAGCTAACCGTGCTGCTCCAACGTTAACCATGCCACCCCTACACTAACCGCGCTGCCCCAACATTAACCGCGTTAACTGTGCCACCTGTAGCTAACCGTGCGGTGCCCAACGCTAACCGTGCTACCTCCTCTGTTAACCTTTTTGCCTCGGTTAATCGCGCCGTCCTCTAGGTTAATTGCACTGTCCCTATGCTAACCGTGCTGCCTGCTACACTAACCTTGTCGCCCCCTATGCTAGCAATGCCACCTTATGATAACCATGCTGCCCTTATGTTAACCATGCTCCAAGCAATAAGTGACTTCTCACTAGTACAGACAGACTAAATCAGGGGTGGGCAACCATTTAATTTTCAATTTGGACATGCAGCACGGCTCACGAGTTCGGGCTACCAGATTACACCTACACTCCCGATACATACTCGTGGGCCTTATTGGCCTGTTACCGTGCCATCCAAATTAAAAATTAAAAGTTGCGGCTTTTTTTAAATTATTACAATATTTTAATGGAATTTAAAGTAAAACAATTTAGAGAAAAAAGATTACAAATATGATCGTAATTAAGAAATCCAGAGCACATTCTTAATAATAGAATAAAACACAACCACAAAAACACACAATAGAGAAAAGAAAGGAGGGAAAGCATTTTAACCCCCTTCTCAGAGAGGGACAACACGGAACCAAAATTCCAGAACAACACGGAATCTTAAGATTATGACAGTCGTCCATAAATGAGCCCATGTCTTTTGGAATTTCATATTTGAATCTGTGATATATCTAATTTTTTTCTAGATTTAAGCAAAAAACAATATCGTTTAACCCACTGTGCATATGAAGGAGGGGTATTACCTTTCCATTTTATCTGGCCATCACGAATTAAAAGATAAACTTTGGCTCTGACTGGAAGTCAGTAAAACATCATCTTCCTGAGAGGCAAGGTTCCAATTTTAAATTTAAAATCACAGATAGTGTTTGAAAAACATCTTTCCAAAATTTTTCTCAGCTAGGACAGGGCCAGAACATATGAAATAAAAAGGCATCACCTGTTTTACATTTGTCACATAAAGGACTCATATCTGAATAAAAACAGGAGAGTTTAACTTTAGACATATGTGCTCTGTGGACCACTATAAATTGCAGCAAACAATGGGATGCTCAAAAGGAAGTAGTGTTTTTTACAGTCGCTTTGAGATAGGATGCCAGGGAACATCCAGAGGAAATCGGATAAGCCTTAATTTAAAAACAAAATGACCACCAAAACAAAAATCAGAAATGTAGGCAAAACTCAGCAGACCAGGCAGCATCTAATGATCCTGCTCTCTATGAAGAGATTACATGTTCCTCCTGAGAACACATGGGTCTTTTACTCCCCCCACCCCAGGTTTTCTTCTCCGATCCCAAAGATGTGCAGGTTGGCAGATTAACTGGCTGCTGTAAATTGTGCAACATGTGGAGGGAAAGGTGGTGGGGGGGGGGGGGGGGTAGGGGATAGGGGAGGAGAGTGAGGGGAATGAGAGAATAAAATGGGATTCATGTGGGGTGTGTGACAAAGGGACATTGACTGTCAGCATGAACCCAATGGGACGAAGGTTCTGTTTTCACTTGGAGTTACTCCATGACTAAATGCACATCATTTGAAATTCTGGAAGCTTCCATGGCTGATCTGACCACACCTATAGCAGGTGATGCTGGTCCCAGATTCAGGGGTAGGAGCAGGGGAAGGGCTGCTGCCTGCCTTCTGATGGACACCTGCTAGAAATGGCATCCTGTTCGCCCACCATCTGCAGTCCATGTTCATCTCACTGCTTGCCAAATCACTGCTTTACTCTTTCTCTTCCAGTGGGAAGAAGTCAGCGGGTACGATGAAACGATGAACACAATAAGAACGTACCAAGTCTGCAACGTGTTTGAAGCCAGTCAGAACAACTGGCTCCGCACCAAGTACATCAGACGTCGAGGGGCCCAACGCATACACGTGGAGATGAAATTTTCCGTGCGTGACTGCAGTAGCATTCCAAATGTTCCCGGTTCTTGCAAGGAGACCTTTAATCTCTACTATTATGAATCCAACGCAGATTCAGCAACAAAGGCAGCTCCAGACTGGATGGAAAACCCCTGGATGAAAGTCGATACAATTGCAGCAGACGAGAGTTTTTCTCAAGTGGATCTGGGAGGTAGGGTGATGAAAATTAACACAGAAGTCCGAAGTTTCGGCCCGGTGTCCAAGAATGGCTTTTACCTGGCCTTTCAGGATTACGGGGGATGTATGTCGCTGATCGCGGTGAAGGTCTTCTACCGAAAATGTCCACGTATTATCCAAAACGGGGCGATTTTTCAGCAAACGCTGTCCGGGGCAGAGAGCACGTCGCTGGTGGTGGCTCGGGGGATCTGTGTCCCAAATGCCGAGGAAGTGGACGTGCCGATCAAACTGTACTGCAACGGAGACGGAGAGTGGATGGTCCCGATAGGGCGATGCATGTGTAAAGCTGGCTACGAGTCTGTAGACAATGGCACCGTCTGTCAGGGTAAGAGCCCGTCCGTTCCCATTGCTTGTGGGGAGTGGGGACATGTCAGTGGTGGGTATTGACAGAAGGAGAGACTTTAATTTTTAAGCATTTCCTGCATTTATATGTTTGCATTTTATGACATCCCCATTAGAAAGGACAATGACAAATTCAAATATAAAAATACAATAATGAATAGTTGAAGATGATGGTGTACAGCATGTCAGAGCTGACCGGATTCCCCATCCCCTGCCGAGAGGCACGTGTCAGGATCTGGTGCAGGGCACTCCTGGAGTCAGGAAGGACTCCCAGCTCTTTAGCCTGGCTATTCACACTGTGTGTGAAGGACAGCATGGTTGGTGTAAGGGAGGCATGGTTGGCGTAGCGGTTAATGCAACACCTTCACAACACCAGAGATCGTGACTGGGGTTCGAATCCCGCACTGTAAGGAGTTTGTACTTTCCTTCCCATGTCTGCATGGGTTTTCCCAGAGGCTTCTGTTCCCTCCCACCTTTCAAAACGTACCGAGGGTATAGGTCGGTTGGGTATAAATTGGGCGGCATGGGCTCGTGGGCCAAAGTGGCCTGTTACTCTGCTCTACGTCTAAACCGGAGCCCCTGGAGAAAACCCACGCAGACATGGGGAGAATGTACTGTTACGGGAAATGTTAGAATAGTTATGGGTAAAATATGTTTTAAAAGCGATAGATTGTGGGGGGGGGGGGTGTTTGTTTAGGTAACACTTCACAAACAGAGGAACACTTCACAAAAGACATCTAATTTAAAATGTGAGACGCTATGTCACCAGTGACTTTGCAGAGACAATGCAACTGCTTTAGAAAGGACTTCACATGGAGGTGTAAGTGGAACGTAACATAATGTTGATGATGTCCAGTCTCAGATACTGATAAGATCTTTCAAAAATTTGGTTTGGTGCCTTGGGAGAGGTCATTTGTTTTTTACAAGCAGAGAGAGGAAAAAAACAAACAGATGATTATCTTTCTGAGAAAGAGAGAAATTCAGTTCTGCAGCAGTAGTTGAGGCTGCAACATGGCCAGCTGGCGACTTGTTGAAAACCCATTTTGAAGTTGGGTTATAAGTTCTGAGTTCAGCCTGTTCAAATTCCTTAAAAGAGGAAATGGCGGGCTCGAGTGTTTCTCCTGAAATAAGAGAAACAAGAGGAACTCTGTGGTGACCTGGAAGAAGAGGTTATCATTTGGAAAACCCATGATGGGCCAAGTTTCTTTGGCAACACACAGAAGTGACTGATTAGAGGAATCAGTTTGTGTGTGTCCAATGAGCAACAAATCTCTCTCTGAAACCAACAAGAACCTTCCTGAGTGGTAACCATTTAACTTTAAGTACCAGAGCCTGGTGGAAATAATAAATGCTGAATTCTGGGCACAGTATGAGAATTGCCTGATGCTGGTGAACATGGAGGAGTGAGAAGTGAGATTGGACTGTGAATCAAAGAACTTTCCTGAACTTATGCACATTAGATACACATGTGCTTAGAATTAGAAGGGGGTTAAGTTAAGAGTAAAAAAGTTAAAGATTTATCCTGTAATTATGTTTAAAGAAAATTAAAAGCAACTTTTGTTTAAGTAACCATTGTCTTGGTGAATTTCTATTGCTGCTGGGTATTGGGGTCGTAACAGTACAAACTCCTTACAGACAACGTGGAATCCGAACCCTGATCCAGTCCTGATTGCTGGCGCTGTAAAGGCATTGCACGAACAGCTCTGCCAACTGTGCTGCCCTTTTTCCTTAATCCTGCTCACCAAGGCCTTGTCCTAAATCCCTTCTGAAGCTTTCTTGGTATCATTCTCTCCAATCTTCTTAAACCTCTCGTAAGCTTTTCTTCTTAACTAGATTTTCTATATCAATTGTACATCACGGTTCTTTCCCCTCACCATTCTTTCAGGTTTATCTTCCTAGCTCATGAAACCTTATCACGACTTAATTTACCCGATTGCAGTCGCTGGACCTTGTGATGCTGTTGTGGCTGAGGCAACGAGTGTTTTGGTACATCTGAGAATTGTCCTTATGTTTATGGCAATAAGCTCCCACCCCACCTCATCCCCACCCGAACCCACTCAGTCCCCACCTCTTCCCACCCACCCATCTCCTTCCACCGCCTCAACCTACCCACCTCCTTCCCCTCACCCCAACCCACCTCGCTCCCCACCAATGCAAACTCATCCTCCCTCGCCCCACCCTGGAAACGACTAACAGGGCCAAGAAAAGTGAGTAGGACCCGGCGACCAACACAAAAGCATTTTCTAAAAGTAGCCGAGGAGTCAGTGGGGCCCATTGTTGAAACATTTCATCACTAGTTTGGATGCAACAGATTTGAACACAGCAAATGTGCCTCCCTTGTTGAGAGAGACTGAAATACAGGGCAATGTCGGTTCATTATCCAAATATCTGTTGTGGTAAAATCTTCACTCCAGGATGGAATAATTGGTAATTTATCAAGTCATAGAGTCAGACAGCGTGGAGACAGGCCCTTTGGTTTAACTTGACAACATCAACCATAATGTCCCACCCACACCTCGAACCACCCGCCTGCATTTGATCCGGATCCCCCTAAATCCATCTGTCCATCTGATCCATGGATCCGTTGAAATGTTTCTTAGACATTGCAATAGTTCCTGCCTCAACCAAACCTCCTCCTGTTCCATGCAACCCACCAACCACTGAGTAAAAAGGTTACCCCTCAAGTCCTTGTTAAATTCCTCACCTTAAACCTCTGTCCTCTGGTTTCCGATTCCCCTACCCTGAGCAAAAGCGTTATGTAACCACAGCAAGGCAACATGGTGAAGATAAATCCCAACTTGACACATTTTCTGGAATTCTTTAAGGCTGTGAGCAGAGTTGAATCTGTAGATGGAGGATTTCTAGTAAACATTTGACAGGGTGCCAAGTCGGCTGGTATGTGTCCACAGTATTGGGCATGTGTTAGCATGGATTAGAAGTGGGTAATCACACAGAAGATAGAGAGTTGGAATAAATGGGCCCTTTACATGTCGGATGACGTAAATACAATAAAACCCCTAGTATTCAGCACCCACAGGGATTGGTAGATGCTGCAAAATTGAGTTTTCCAGTTTCTTGACATTTACTCTTATAATGCACCTTAAAAGACAAAAATACTAGACTGCACTAACACTGAACAAAGTTCACTTGCGTGAATATATAAACATTACAGCATTTTACTTTATTTTCGGTCATATTGTTTGAAAACATTTAACTGTCGCTGCATCTGCAAGTTCCTCCCCCTTCACGGAGCTGCCCGAAAGGTGAACAATAACATTATAGATAATTAACTCCTCTCTCCCAGGTTCACTGATAAAGCCTGTGACTGGGGTGACTTACTAAGCAGGGATAAGGTGGCATTTTAAGAGAGGCACCCCAATGGCGAGAGGCATCAACCATGGGCGATGCCATTGCTCTTTCACACAACTTTATTTAAATAGCTGCTCTGAGCAAAGCCCAACCAGGACCTCCGCTGGCTGAATATTGGCTCCCATTTTCACCAAAGGTTTATATTTTACTTCAGAAAACATTAACTTTTTCAATTTTAAACACATATTTTTACCTTTTCTTATTAATTTTAAATTTTTTAATTTATTCCTCTATTTTTTTTTGTCGGTTGCTTGAAGCTGCCAGTTGCTAGACCAGGGGGTTAACTGTAGTGAGAATCTCAAGCTTCAGTTCACAACCTTCAATGGGACCTGGAGAGGGAAGAGTATTCATGTTTGCACTTGGCACTAAAATAGTTGCAATTGGGACATTTGGACATGGATATGAATGAGTGAGTGGAAACTGGGCAAATGGATTTAATGTGGGAACATGTAGAGTTGTGGACTTCAGGAAGAGGAATCAAATGGCAGATTATTATCTAAACAGAGACATATTGCATGAGTGAAGTTCAGAGGGAGTTCTGAAACCGGAAAGCAGACATGCTGGAATAGTAAGCAAGGCAATTGGTAACTTACCCTCTATTGCCAGAAGGTTGGAGCTCAGAGATAGAGAGATTTTGTCCAAATTGCTGGGCCTCATTAATCGGGGAATTGAGTTCAAGAGTCGAGAGGTCATTTTGCAGCTCTGTAAATCTCCGGTGAGACCACACAGAGTACTGTGTTTAGTCTGGTCATTTAGAAAAGATAGGGAAGTTTTGGAGAGGGTGCAGAGGAGATTTAACAAGATGTTGCCTGGATGGATTGGGAAATCTATTTTATGAGGCAAGGTTAACGGAGCTGGGGCCTTTCTCTTTAGAGTGATGAGAGGTGAATTAATAGAGGTCCACAAGATTCTGAGAGACATCGATAAGGTTGACAGTTGGAGCCTTTTTCCCAGGGCAGGAATAGCAAACACCAGAGGACTTTTTTTTTTACACAGAGAGTTGTGGTTGCCTGGAGGGCCATTTAAGAAATTCTTAGACAAGGACATGGATGTCAGATAAAGAGAGGGTTATGAGGTAGGAAAGCTGTAATTATATTTTTAGTAGAAATATATAGGTCAGAATCAGAATTTATTTTCATGAACAAGTCACGAAATTCGGTGTTTTGCAGCAGTATCATAGAGCGAACATTCATGTAAACCACTTTTACAACAATATATAAAAAATAATAATGCACGAAAGAAAGGCAGTGTCTTTAGTTCATAGATTATTCAGGAAGCAATCGTTGTGACACTGAGTGCTCGACTTTAGGCTCCAGTACCTTTTCCTTGATGGTAGCAGAGTGAAGAGGGCATGGCCTAGGTGGTGGGAGTCTTTGAGGATAGAGGCTGCTTTTTTAAAGACACGGCCTCATGTCTATGTCCTCGATGGAGTGAAGTCTGGAGCCTGTGATGTCACAGGCTGAGTTAACAACCCTCTGGAGTCTATTCTTGTCCTGAGAATTGGCACCTCTGCACGAGACAGTGATGCAACCAGCCAGAATACTCTCCATGGTACATCTATAGAAGTTTTCGAGAGTTTTCGGTGACGTACCGAATCTCCTCAGACCCCTCATAAAGTATAGCCGCTGGCGAGCCTTCTTTTTGATTGCACTGATATGGAGGCTCCAAGACAGATCCTCGGAGATGTTGACACCCAGGAATTTGAAGTTCTTGACCGCTGACCCTTTGTGGAGGACTGGATCATATTCCCTTGACTTTCTCCTGAAGTCCACAATCATCTCCCTGGCTTTGCTGATGTTGAGTTGTCATTACACCATTCAACGAGCTGATCTCTCTCCCTTCTGTACGCCTCCTCTTTGCCGTTTGTGATTCTGCCGACAACTGTGGTGTCATCGGCAAGTGTGTAGATAGCATTGGAATTATGCCTGACCACACAGTCATGGGTGTATAATGTGTAGAGCAGTGGGCTCAGCACGCATCCTTGAGGTGTGTTGAAAATCAGTGAGGAGGAAACATTGTTTCCAATTTGTACTGACCTTGGTTTCCGATGAGAAAGTCAAGGATCCAGTTGCAAGGCCTAGAGTTTGTAGCTTTTTGACCAGCACCAAGGGAATAATGGTGTTGAAGGCTGAGCTGTAGTCGATGAAGTGCAGCCATATGTATGAAATGCTGTTTGAGGTAAACCAGAGCTGAGTAGAGAGCCAGCGATATTGTGTCTGTTGTGGAATGAGAGAACTTGTATGTGCTATAGTGTTCTATGTTCCAGGTGTGAGTAAGGCCACTGTGTAGTGAAATGTGGAAACTTATGGCCACCTTCTTTCTGAAAGCTTCTCTGATATTGGAGGCGGACCAGAAGAGGCAAATTCCTGGGATGAGAAGTCATGGATCAGCCATGATTTTGAATGGCAGGACAGACTTGAGAGACCCCTCCTCCATCCCACCCTAGGTGGTGCAGATGAAGGAGGGATGGATGAGATGTGGATGGAGTTGATAGAGGGAAGGTGTAATGAGGTGTAGATGGAGTTGATGGAGGAGTGGGGAGGGGTGGATGGTGTAGACAGAGTTGTTGGAGGGGAGGGGGGTTGTGACGGAGTCAGTGGAGGAAGAGGGGGTTGTGATGAGGAGTAGATGGAGTTGATGGAGGGGACGGGGTTGTGATGAGTTGTAGATGGAGTTGATGGAGGGGACGGGGTTGTGATGAGTTGTAGATGGAGTTGATGGAGGGGACGGGGTTGTGATGAGTTGTAGATGGAGTTGATTCCACTGTTCCATCTTTATCTACAGTGCCCCCCCACTGAATCGTCCCTCAACCCCCCCCTCCACATCTTCTGTTCTATGACCTCTGGGCTTGCCCCAGTTTCCTTCCCCGTTATAGAAGTAAGTTCACCTTTTTGATTTTAGTCTTGATTACAGGTTCAGATCCGAAACATTGGCTGCCCATTGCTGTCTAACCTGCTGACTTCCTCCACTAGTTATTTGTCTTATCGGAGTAATGATCAAACACATGGGGAGTGGTAACGTGGACAGTCAGAATCTTTTCCTGAAAGCATCACAGGCTAGAGGGCATGTTTAAAGTGAGGGGGAGGAGATTTAAGGGAGATGTGCGGGGTAGGTGTGAATGCCTGGAATGGTGAAAGCAGATACAATGGTGTATTGAAGAGGCCTCCAGATCAACACACGAATATAAGGAGATAGAGGGATATTTGTCAGGTTCCACTTAATTTGGACATTGTTCCTGCACTGTTCTCTTCTATCTTCTGTTCATTTGGAGATTGAGGAAATTAAACTGTAAAAATGTATAACCCTTAAAAATCCAGAACCAAGAAAATTACAGCACAGTAATGTTGGAAGCATTTGGAGATGCAAAGCCCTATCAGGGATAGTCAGCATGGCCTTGTGAGGAGCAGGTCATGCCTCACGGGTCTAATTGAGTTTTTTGAGGAACTGACAAAATAAATTGTTGCAGGTAGGGCAGTGGATGAGGCATGGGATCCATGGAACCTTCGCTGTGTGGATTCAGAATGGGCTTGCCTGCAGAAAGCCAGAGGGTAATAGTAGATGGAAAGTATTTTGCCTGGAGGTAGGTGACTAGAGGTGTGCTGTAAGGATTTGTTCTGGGACCCCTGCTTTTTGTGATTTTTATAAATGACCTGGATGAAGAAGTGGAGGGGAGGATCAATAAGTTTGCATATGACACAGAGTTGTAGGTTACAAGAAGATATAGACAGGATCCAGAGTTGGGCAGAAAAGTGGCAGATGGAGTTCAATCTGAATAATTATGAGGTATGCATTTTGGAAGGTCAAACCAGAAGACTGAGTACAGGGTTAATGGTTGGATATTAACAGTGTGGAAGAGCAGAGGGACCTTGGTGTCCAAATCCATGCATCTCTCAAGGTTGCTGCGCAGGTTGATAGGATAGTTAAGAAGGTCTGAGGAATGCAGGGCTTCATTAGTCGTGAGATAGTTGGAAGTCATGAGATCATGTTGCAGCTCTTCCATTCTCTGGTGAGACCATACTAAGAATATTAGGTTCAGTTCTGGTCACCTCATTACAGGAAGGATATGGAAGCTATGAAGAGGGTGTAGACAAGATTTACCAGGATGTTGCATGGATTGGACAATATGTGGCAGGGTTAGCAAAGTTTCTCTTTGGAACGATGAGAGGAGACTGAAAAAAGATCTAAAAGATTATGAGAGGCATAAATCAGGTAGACTGCCAACACCAACTTCCCAGGAAAGGAGCAGCAAACACCAGAGGCTGCTCACAAAGTGAGGTGAAGATAGTTTATGGGAGACATCAGGGGTAAGTTTTTTATATACAGAGTTGTGTTTGCCTGAAATGCATTGTCGGGGGTGGGGGGGCGGGTGGTGGTGGAGGCTGGAACAATAGGAACATTTATAAAGCTCATAGACAGGCACATGGATAGAATAAAATAGAGGGTTATGAGGTAGGAAGGATTTTTTTGGTACAAAACATTGAGGGCCAAAGGGCCTGTACTGTGCTGTTCCACATCCTCTCTCACACACACACACACACACACACACACACACACACACACACACACACTCACTCACACTCTGAACTATCAGCCTCAATCTCCATACCTCCATTGAATGTCCACGTTATCCCTCCATTCTCACTAATTTACATCTCTCTTCCTTCTACTGTTAGCCCAAAGGACCCCAAAACCCAGCAGCAACAGACATTCACCAAGACAAATGGCTTTCAAAACAAAAGTTATTTTTAATCAACTTCAAACATGAAAATAGAATCAAACTTTAACTTAACTCTATTCTTATACTATACTCTATACTAAGCCAAATTACCCCCTTCTAATTCTAAGCGCACATGTATGCAATTTGTGTGTAAATTTAAGAAAAGTTCTTTGGTTCACAGTTCAATCTCATTTCTTCTTCCAAGTTCTCTGGTTGCAGGCAATCACCATACTGTGCACAGAATTTAACACATAAAGTTCACCAGGCTTGGTGCTTGAAAGGTAAATGTTTACTGCTCAGGAAGGTTCTTGTAGAGTTTGCAGAGAGAGATATCTGTTGCTCCAGGATTTCCACAACTGAGGTACCACCACTAGTCACCTCAGGGTCTTGCTGATGAAACTTGCCCCATCAGGCCCTTCTAGATGGTCCACTTTCTTCAAGCTACCACAGAGTTCCATTCCTTCCTCGATTTCAAGAGAAACATCAGACAGATAGCACTTCCAGCCATCTACTGCTCTGGAACTTGCTTTCATCAGTTTCAAACAGTTTTCCCTGGATTGCACTTTTCAGTTACTTGTCCGTGTCCTACACACTGACTGGTTGACTGACTGAGCTGTTAACTCAACTCTCTCTCTTTTCCAACTGCAACTCCAAAGAGCGCATGTGACTCGTGTCTTGCAAAACCTCCACCATCTCCAGCAAACAACAGAAGAATTTTTCTTCTTCTCAAGTTGTTATCTTAGGTCTTTCTTTGGCTTGGCTTCACGGACGAAGATTTATGGAGGGGTATGTCCATGTCTGCTGCAGGCTCGTTGGTGACTGACAAGTCCGATGTGGGACAGGCAGGCACGGTTGCAGCGGTTGCAAGGGAAAATTGGTTGGTTGGGGTTGGGTGTTGGGTTTTTCCTCCTTTGTCTTTTGTCAGTGAGGTGGGCTCTGCGGTCTTCTTCAAAGGAGGTTGCTGCCCGCCGAACTGTGAGGCGCCAAGATGCACGGTTGGAGGCGATATCAGCCCACTGGCGGTGGTCAATGTGGCAGGCACCAAGAGATTTCTTTAAGCAGTCCGTGTACCTCTTCTTTGGTGCACCTCTGTCTCAGTGGCCAGTGGAGAGCTCGCCATAGAACACGATCTTGGGAAGGCGATGGTCCTCCATTCTGGAGACGTGACCCACCCAGCGCAGTTGGGTCTTCAGCAGCATGGATTCGATGCTTGCGGACTCTGCCAGCTTGAGTACTTCAATGTTGGTGATGAAATCATTCCAATGAATGTTGAGGATGGAGCAGAGACAGCACTGATGGAAGCGTTCTAGGAGCCGTAGGTGATGCCGGTAGAGGACCCATGATTAGGAGCCGAACAGGAGTGTGGGTATGACAACGGCTCTGTACACGCTGATCTTTGTGTGTTTCTTCAGGTGGTTGTTTTTCCAGACTCTTTTGTGTAGTCTTCCAAAGGCGCTATTTGTCTTGGCAAGTCTGTTGTCTATCTCTTTGTCGATCCTTGCATCAGATGAAATGGTGCAGCTGAGGTAGGTAAACTGGTTGACCGTTTTGAGTTCTGTGTGCCCGATGGAAATGTGGGGTTGCTCGTGGTCATGGTGGGGAGCTGGCTGATGGAGGACCTCAGTTTTCTTCAGGCTGACTTCCAGGCCAAACATTTTGGCAGTTTCCGCGAAACAGGACGTCATGCGCTGGAGAGCTGTGTCTGAATGGGCAACTAAAGCGGCATCCTCTGCAAAGAGTAGTTCATGGACTAGTTGCTCTTGTGTCTTGGTGTGAGCTTGCAGGCGCCTCAACAATGAATACGGTGTTTACATCCGGTACCGCACGGATGGCAGTCTCTCTTATCTTAGGTAAACAATTCAGAATTGACCTTTCTGTGAACACTTTGCAGAAAGGGTTCTGATAGACAGCATGAGTCCAACAAGACAATGTTCAAGCATTTTATGATGTCAGTTCAATTAACACCTACTTGTGAAAGATGCTTACATTCTCCAGAGATCTTCAGTCTTTCAAATATGATCTGTTTTAAAATGTGTTTATGTATGTGACCTACTCTAAATCTTATAAATTCTTCCCAAATATTAATATTGTTACTACTCCATCCCCTCCTCCCGTTTCTTTTTCCTTCTCCATTTATTCTCAGCATTCCTTTTTCATTCTTTCCCCTTTGCTCCTCTTCTATAATGTTCTTTCTTCTTTCTTTATGCCTCTCCATTTTGAAGTTCGTTCCAGAGTCTGATAACAGTGGGGTGGGAAAGAAGCTGTCCTTACACCTGGTGGAGGTGTGAACCTTATTCCTGATGCCATGGGTGGGATCCATTATTTAACATGTTCGTTATTTTGCTGAGCAGTGGGGTTTATAGACGGAGTGAATGGAAGGGTTTAGTGTAAAGAGGAACAGACAGAGTTGATGGAGAGGAGAGGGTGTGTGATGCAGTGTAGACAGAGTTGATGGAGGGGAGGGGGCTATGATGTGGTGTAGATGGAGTTGATGGAGGGGAGGGGTGAATGAGGTGCAGATGAAGGAGGGATGGATGAGATGTGGATGGAGTTGATAGAGGGAAGGTGTAATGAGGTGTAGATGGAGTTGATGGAGGAGTGGGGAGGGGTGGATGGTGTAGACAGAGTTGTTGGAGGGGAGGGGGGTTGTGACGGAGTCAGTGGAGGAAGAGGGGGTTGTGATGAGGAGTAGATGGAGTTGATGGAGGGGACGGGGTTGTGATGAGTTGTAGATGGAGTTGATGGAGGGGACGGGGTTGTGATGAGTTGTAGATGGAGTTGATGGAGGGGACGGGGTTGTGATGAGTTGTAGATGGAGTTGATGGAGGGGAAGGTGTAATGAGGTGCAGATGAAGGAAGGATGGATGAGATGTGGATGGAGTTGATAGAGGGAAGGTGTAATGAGCTGTAGATGGAGTTGATGGAGGAGTGGGGAGGGGTGGATGGTGTAGACAGAGTTGTTGGAGGGGAGGGGGTTTGTGACGGAGTCAGTGGAGGAAGAGGGGGTTGTGATGAGGAGTAGACGGAGTCGATGGAGGGGACGGGGTTGTGATGAGTTGTAGATGGAGTTGATGGAGGGGAGGGGGGTTGTGATGAGGTGTAGACAGCGTCGATGGAGGGGAAGGGGTGATAATTCACTCACTCTTCCTTGTCACTGACCTTTCTCTTCATGTTTCAGCATGTTCATTGGGATCATTCAAGCCTATCCAAGGAGATGATACCTGCCTGAACTGCCCCATCAACAGCCGGACGAGTAATGAAGGAGCCACAAGTTGTGTCTGTCGGAATGGATACTATCGTTCTGACTCTGACCCACACAAAATGCCCTGTACTAGTAAGTTCAACATAACCATCTTCCACAGTGCAGCTGAGGTGCAGACTGGGTCAAATGGACAGATTAACAGTGGAATTAAGGAGGTTCAGGTGGATGGGAGGCACGGAAAGCGGAACAGAGCTGATTCTCACCTATCCACATGGAAGATTTAGAGCCACATGTCAGTGAATGTAATCCAATTATATAGATCTGAGGAGCCAGTCATAATTCACAGTCAAAAACAGGTGTATTCATCAGTGAAAATTAACCTGTTCAAAACTGGAACACGGAGATCATGATCCATAGGGAAAAAAGCAGAAAATATCGGGGTGTTACTGAGCTACACACAGTGGGAATTATCCGTGTGTTACTGAGCTACACACAGTGGGGATTATCGGAGAGTTACTGAGCGACACACAGTGGGAATTTGGGGATTATCGTGGTGTTACTGAGCTACACACAGTGGGGATTATCCATGTGTTACTGAGCGACACACAGTGGGGATTATCCATGTGTTACTGAGCGACACACAGTGGGGATTATCGGGGAGTTACTGAACTACATACAGTGGGGAGTATCCGTGTGTTACTGAGCTACACACAGTATGGATTATCCGTGTGTTACTGAGCTACACACAGTGGGGATTATCGGAGAGTTACTGAGCGACACACAGTGGGAATTTGGGGATTATCGTGGTGTTACTGAGCTACACACAGTGGGGATTTGGGGATACGTCGGGGTGTTACTGAGCTACACACAATGGGGATTTGGGGATTATCAGGGTGTTACTGAGCTACATACAGTGGGGATTATCCATGTGTTACTGAGCAACACACAGTGGGGATTATCCATGTGTTACTGAGCTACACACAGTGGGGATTATCAGGTATTACTGAGCTACACACAGTGGGGATTATCGGGGAGTTACTGAGCGACACACAGTGGGGATTATCGGGGTGTTACTGAGCTACACACAGTGGGGATAATCGGGGTGTTACTGAGCTACACACAGTGGGAATTATCCATGTATTACTGCGCTACACACAGTGGGGATTATCGGGGAGTTACTGAGTGACACACAGTGGGGGTTTGGGGATTATCATGGTGTTACTGAGCTACACACAGTGGGAATTATCCATGTGTTACTGAGCTACACACAGTGGAGATTATCGGGTGTTACTGAGCTACACAGTGTGGATTATCGGGTGTTTCTGAGCTACACACAGTAGGGATTATCGGGGTGTTACTGAGCTACACACAGTGGGGATTATCCATGTGTTACTGAGCTACACACAGTGGGGATTATCGGGTATTACCGAGCTACACACAGTGGGGATTATCAGGGAGTTACTGAGCGACACACAGTGTGGATTATCGGGTGTTACTGAGTGACACAGTGGGGATTATCGGGGTGTTACTGAGCTACACACAGTGGGGATTATCGGGGTGTTACTGAGCTACACACAGTGGGGATTATCGGGGTGTTACTGAGCTACACAGTGTGGATTATCGGGTGTTTCTGAGCTACACACAGTAGGGATTATCGGGGTGTTACTGAGCTACACACAGTGGGGATTATCCATGTGTTACTGAGCTACACACAGTGGGGATTATCGGGTATTACCGAGCTACACACAGTGGGGATTATCAGGGAGTTACTGAGCGACACACAGTGTGGATTATCGGGTGTTACTGAGTGACACAGTGGGGATTATCGGGGTGTTACTGAGCTACACACAGTGGGGATTATCGGGGTGTTACTGAGCTACACACAGTGGGAATTATCCATGTATTACTGCGCTACACACAGTGGGGATTATCGGGGAGTTACTGAGTGACACACAGTGGGGGTTTGGGGATTATCATGGTGTTACTGAGCTACACACAGTGGGAATTATCCATGTGTTACTGAGCTACACACAGTGGAGATTATCGGGTGTTACTGAGCTACACAGTGTGGATTATCGGGTGTTTCTGAGCTACACACAGTAGGGATTATCGGGGTGTTACTGAGCTACATACAGTGGGGATTATCCATGTGTTACTGAGCTACACACAGTGGGGATTATCGGGTGTTACTGAGCGACACAGTGTGGATTATCGGGGTGTTACTGAGCTACGCACAGCGGGGATTCTACACAAGTTTCAATTTGTCAGCTGAGAACTGGAACAGTGAGATGTATTCCTCAGCGATCTGTCTATTCTGTCAACTTTAACCTTCATATGGCTGCCTCAAGTAGAACAAGAACACAAAGCACCCGTTAGTGTAAAGCCAGCATGGCACTTTGTGGGGTTTATTCCAGAGCCCGATGGCTGTGGGGAAGCAACATTGTTGTAGAAAGTTGGTGTGCACTTTCACACTCTTGAACTTTCCCTCTTACATGAAGAGGTCTGATTGGTTCTTCAGTGTGTTAGCTGCCTTTCTGAGGCTCCGGGAGGGAGGCGATGAAGCCGATGGGGGGAGGGAAGTTTGCATGGTGTTTTGATTGTTTTTAGCGAAGGGTGTACGTGACGGCTGCAGGGAGTGTGGTACTGCAGTTTCAGTGTGGTGAAGATTGGAAAATGTGTGGTGAGGACTGGAGATGACTGAGAACAAGAATTGTGTAAAGTTCGTCTGCTGGAGAGCTAGCACAGGGAAACTGGCCAAATGGCCTTCACTTCTCCTCTTGTCTTAGATTGTTAGGAGAGACTGGATAATACGATATTCGTCATTATGGAGCATAGAAAGGGTGATGCGGATCTTGCAGAGTTTATGAAATGCCGAAGTTAAGGAGTTTATTGTCCAGCATTTTGTGCAATGTTCGCATGCACTGAAATTCTTACTGCTGCAGCCAACAGGTCTTTGACAAGAAAAACTTTAAAAGTACAGTGAATTGGATTAGCAAATACGGAATAAATATTCCCAGTGATCCCAGTGATAAAGAAATTGACTTGCAGCAGTGCAGACGGTCCTTTTGAGGTGTTGGAATGGTCCCTGAATTGTGTAACAAGGGTCAGTTCAGGTAAAAGCATGAGAGGCAACGATAAAGTAAATTATTATCGAGTTGTTTTTGAGGAATGGGAGTCAACATTTTGTATTCTGTCTGGCAATCTCCAACTAGACGGCACTACATTGAATTCTCAAAGTTCAAACTTATTGTCAGAGAATATACTGTCCACCCTATCGCTACCACTCATGACTTTCTCAACGAGCCTAACATGAGGGACCTTGCCAAATGCCTTACAAAAACCTATGTACATCACATCTACAACATCCTACCTTCATCAGTTTCTTTTATCACCTTCTCAAAAAACTCAGTTTGGCTCGTGAAACAGGACATGTCTGTCAAAGATCATGCTTCTCTAAATGCTGCCCCTGAGAATCCTCTCCAATAGTTTGACCACCACTGATGCAAGACTCACTGATCTATAATTCCCAGTATTCTCCCTCTTACCTTTTTAAGCAAGGGAACATTTGCTGTTCTCCAATCCTACGGTGCCTCTCCTGTGACCAGGAAGTAAAGACCATCGCCAACACTCCAGCAATCTCTTGTTTACTGTAGTACCTGGTCCTGGCACTTTCCTATCCTTAATATTTATTACCTAAATTAATTAATATGGACCAAACAGGCTTTGTTAAAAAGAAACAGTTAGCTGATAATGTGGGTAGATTACTTGGTATTATACATTTAGCACAAAAAAGAAAAATCTCAAGTGTCACTCTGGCCTTAGATGCAGAAAAAGGTTTTGATAGATTGGAATGGGATTTTTTTGTTTAAAATTCTGGGTAAATTTGGATTTGGAGAAACTTTTATAAATTCGATTAAGGCACCATGTAATGACCCTGAAGCTAAAGTAGTGACTAATGGGCAAATATCTACTTCATTTCAACTGACGAGACAAGGATGTGCTTTATCTTTAGCTTTGTTTATATTAGCTATAGAATCATTAGCAGGTTATTAGAAGTGATTTGGAAATTAAATGATTTAAAGTTGGTCAAGAAGAGTAAAATTAGTTTGATTGCAGATGATGTTTTAATATATTTGACAGAATCAGAGGCTTCTTTAAGGAAATTACAAGTGAATTTAGAGAATATAGTAAGATTTCTGGTTATAAAATAAATTAGGATAAAAGTGAAATTATGCCTCTTACAGAAGGAAATTATACCCTCTATTAGAGAAATACTCAATTTAAATGGGATTAAATACTTAGGGGTACCTGTAGATAATAATTTTTAAAACATATAAATTGAACTACTTTCCATTACTTAAAAAGTTGAAGACGATTTTAAAAATTAACAGGAAGAGTTAATGGTATAAAGATGAATATATTTTCAAGAATTCAATATCTTTTTCAACCTTTACTTATATTAATACCACAAAAGTTTTTCCAAGAATTAAATAAATATGTAAGGAAATTCCTTTGGAAAAGTAAAAAGCCAAGAGTCTCTATAGAAAAACTACCATGGAAATATAAACAAGGAGGTCTACAACTCCCTAACCTGATATTCGTTGCATCTTTCTTTGAAGAAGTAGAAAAGCCGGCATGGGTTAGCATAGAACTAGATAAAACCAGAGAGATGATAGCAGAGGAATGAACATATAAATGGGATTCTAAATTATTAATTGGGGCTAAAGAGACACCATTGCTGAAACACTTGATTACTATTTGGAATAAGATAAATGATGAAATTGGAACCAGAGGAAGTATGTTGTCTAAATAGCCTTTTTATTCAAAATCAACTTGTACCTTTTCAAAGATAATTTATTTTTAATCACTTGGTCCAAAAAGAGCATTAAAAATATTGAAGATTGTTATGAAGAAGGACAATAGATGTCATTTGGACAACTGAGGAACAAATGTGGAATCCTAATAATACTTTCTTTTGTTATTTCCGACTGAGAGCAGACTAAGGGAAAAAAACTAGGTTCAGAGATGTTACCTATTTGTAGCGAGGTGAAAAATATCATCAGGAGTGGAAACACTGAGAAATTTACATTAGCAATATATCTTTTACTGCAAAAAAGAACTATTAAGCAAGGACTACATAAATGGGAGCTGGATGAGCAATACCCTTTTTTAATAAATTTTATTTTTGGTTTTCAAGCATATATCAGATATACAGCCTTTACATAAATATAGAAAAATGGCCTATTTACATACAAAATATAAATTCTCTTTTTTATAGAAAAATACAACATCCACACATATTGAAAACAAAACCAAAATATAATCCCAAAGCAAAAACATTCCAGCAACACCCCCCCCCCCCCCATTTCCCCTTTCTCCTTAATTTAAACAAGGTAAATGGATATAGGGCCTTTCCTTCCACTACCGGAGCTCACAGTCTATTTTACTAATGAAAATAATAATATAAATTTGAGGGCGGATCACGAATTTGCAGCACCAATATTATACTTGTGCACCAATGTAATTCAAATACAGTTGCCAGGTCTTCAGGAATGTGTCATGTTTATTTCTTAAATTATGAGTAATCTTTTCCATGGAATACAACTATCCATTTCTGCTATCCATCTTTTCAGAGAAACCGGCGTGTCTGTCTTCCATGTGACTGCAACACATGTCTTGGCTATGGCCAGTGCAACCTTACTATCAGTTACGTAGTTACTGATATCTATGAAGTTCCCCAATAGATACAGTTCTGCATTACTGGGAAAGTTGACTCCAGTAATCTTTATTACACTTCCAATACCTCTTGCCAGAAAACATTAACTTTCACACACACCCATACGGAGTGGAAAAGTGTCCTTCTATTTCACATCGGGAACATTTGTCTGATATTCCTGGCTTTGATTTGTGCAATCTTTGCAGAGTCAAATATAACTAATGGAGAAAAATTTATTGGACCAAACCGTACTTCACATAATAATTGGTTACCCCATCCTTACACCATTCAGTCCAAGATTGTCCAGATATGTTCACTGTTAGATCCGCTTCCCAACTTTCCCTGGACCTATGAATTCCCAATTTTTTCCCATCCATTTCCAGGGCATAATATATTTAGGGAATAAATTTAGGTATATTACCCATCCATAATGTGCGTTCCAGTTGACTTGTCCCTGGTGGAGTCTTATTATTCCCCCAGCTTACTCTTAGAAAGGCACTTATTTGCAGATAGCAAAGAAAGGCGCCATTTGGAACATCATAAATTTGCTTCATTTGTTCAAATGACATTAAGACTCCATCCTTATAACAGTCCACAGTGTACCCAATTCCTTTTTGAGACCATATATTTAAAATCCTATTCCCCATTATCATGGGCAATATTGGAGACCTTAAAAGAAATTCCAGTTTTCCTTCCTATACTATCATTAATCTCTTTCCAAATTTTTATCAAATGAATCAGAATAAGGTTTGAATTCTTTTTCTTGATTAATTTCAGGTTCCATCTATAGATAAAATCTTTGGGTTATACTTTGTCTATCTCATGTACCCATTTTGGTAAGTCATTTTCAAAGAAAATTGCTAAAAACCTCAAATGTGAAGCCAGATAATATTTCTTAAAATCTGGAAGCCTCAGACGTCCTGATTTGTAGTCCCATGTCAATTTATCCATTGCTATTCTTGGCAAGCTCACACCAAGACACAAGAGAAACTTGTCCGTGAACTACTCTTTGCAGACGATGCTGCTTTAGTTGCCCATTCAGAGCCAGCTCTTCAGCGCTTGACGTCCTGTTTTGCGGAAACTGCCAAAATGTTTGGCCTGGAAGTCAGCCTGAAGAAAACTGAGGTCCTCCATCAGCCAGCTCCCCACCATGACTACCAGCCCCCCCACATCTCCATCGGGCACACAAAACTCAAAACGGTCAACCAGTTTACCTATCTCGGCTGCACCATTTCATCTGATGCAAGGATCGACAATGAGATAGACAACAGACTCGCCAAGGCAAATAGTGCCTTTGGAAAACTACACAAAAGAGTCTGGTAAAACAACCAACTGAAAAACCTCACAAAAATTAGCGTATACACAGCCGTTGTCATACCCACACTCCTGTTCGGCTCCGAATCATGGGTCCTCTACCGGCATCACCTACGGCTCCTAGAACGCTTCCACCAGCGTTGTCTCCGCTCCATCCTCAACATTCATTGGAGCGACTTCATCCCTAACATTGAAGTAATCGAGATGGCAGAAGCCGACAGCATCGAATCCACGCTGCTGAAGATCCAACTGCGCTGGGTAGGTCTCGTCTCCAGAATGGAGAACCATCGCCTTCCCAAGATCGTGTTATATGGCGAGCTCTGCACTGGCCACCATGACAGAGGTGCACCAAAGAAGAGGTACAAGGACTGCCTAAAGAAATCTCTTGGTGCCTGCCACATTGACCACCTCCAGTGGGCTGATATCGCCTCAAACCGTGCATCTTGGCGCCTCACAGTTCGGCGGGCAGCAACCTCCTTTGAAGAAGACTGCAGAGCCCACCTCACTGACAAAAGACAAAGGAGGTAAAACCCAACACCCAACCCCAACCAACCAATTTTCCCCTGCAACCGCTTCAACCGTGTCTGCCTGTCCCACATCGGACTTGTCAGCCACAAACGAGCCTGCAGCTGACGTGGACATTTACCCCTCCATAAATCTTCGTCTGCGAAGCCAAGCCAAAGAAAAGAAAATTCTTGGAACTTTGTTGTTCCATAAAAATTACCTAACCAAGCCCTTTATTATTTTGAAAAACTTATTTGGTAAATATATTGTTATCGACTGGAACAAATATTGAATCTTTGGCATAATCATTTTAACACAATTGACCCTTCCTATTAACGTCAGGGGAAGGTCCTTCTATTTCTGCAAATCTTTTTCTACTTTTGCCAGCAGAGGAGAATGATTCAATTTGTATAAATTATTCAAATTATGATCAAGTATGATTCCCGAATATTTAATTCCTTCACTTTTCCATTTGAGAAAACTATTTACTTTAAAGCACTCTTAGTCCTGATTTGTTGTTGGTAAAATTTCCCCTTTTTCTATTTTATTTAGTATCCTGATACTCTCCCATTGTAGTGGGTGCACAGCACGGTATTGCGAAACGCCACCGTAAGTTCACAGACTTATCTGGCACATCGTGGACTCGCAGTGTTGGGCGCCAAAGTACAGCGAGTGGTTCAGATGAAGCCCCTGCCTAAAGGCACGGGGCACTAATGGCTCATAGCTTTAACCTGCTGGCCATTAACAGGCAGGGAATAAAAGGTCTGTGTATGTCTGCAATAAACCAGTCTTGAGTTGACTACCTTTGTGTGTGTTTTCCTTTATTTAGTAGCATATACCATAGTAGCCGCTACACCATATTATTAAAATTTCCTGTAATTTTTCCATCGACCCTCATCATTTCTGCTAGAGCTTTTATTGCCATAACGAATAATGCCGGAGAGAGGGGGCAACCCTGTCTTCTCAATCTGATTATTAGTTATTATTTTCACCTGTGGATTTTGTTATAATGCCCTAATCCAGTTTATAAATCCTCGACCTATCCCCAATTTTTCCATTGTTTTAAACAAGAAAGGCCATTTGACTCTATCAAATGCTTTTTCTGCATCCAAAGATATTACTATATTGGGGTCCTTCCATGATTGAGCTAAATGTACTATGTTAAATAATCACGCCAGGTTATTTGATGCTTGTCACCCCTTAACAAATCCTACTTAATCTGTATATATTAGTTTAGTAAATACTGTCCCAGCCAGTGTTTTTGCTATTATATTATAATCTATATTTAAAAGTGCTATTGGTCTTTTAGAGGTTTACAGAGGATCTGTATTATTTTTTGGCAACACAGTGATTATTGCTGTTGAGTCTGGTAATGTATGAGATTTCACTGCTCGCTCTATTACATCCATAAAACATAGGCACTAACCGTTCTTTAAATTCTTTATAAAATTCCAACTTCAGGAATTCCACTCCATGAAGAACTTCCTTTATTCCAACCTCATCTCCTGGCGAGTCAGATTTATATACATTTTTATAATATTGTTGAAATGTCTCATTTATCTTTTTCCAATTATATGTAATTGTATCATTTTCCTTCTGTATAGCATTTATGGCTCTTGCTGATTCTTCAGCCTTCACTTGCCATGATAGTACTTTATGTGCCCTTTCTCCTAATTCGTAGTATTTCTGTTTTGTGTTTAATATTGTCTTCTCTAATCTATATGTTTGTTAAGTATTCGATCTTCTAATTTTCCATTGTTCTATATTTATCCTGGTCTCCCGTTCTCTGATATTCTTTTTCTAATTCCCCTATTTCTGTCTCCAGTTTATTTATTTCTGCATTAAATTCTAATATTTTTTGTGTATGAAATAATTTGTCCTCTCAAGTATGCCTTTAATGTGTCCCATATCAAAAAGCAGTTATCAGTGGAACCCAAGTTAGTTTCACAGAAATATTCGATCTGCTGTCTTATCAATTGTCCAAAATCCTCCCTTTTCAGTAACATCGTATTTAATCGCCATCTATATTTATTTTCCTGTTTCTCCGATAAGGTTAGCAGTGAGTGATTCAAGTACAGCCTAGGTAAATATTCTGTTTTTACTACTTGGTCTTTCAGATTTGACGATAATAAAAATAAATCTATTCTAGTATGTGAGTCATATTATTTTGAAAAAAATGAGTAGGCTCTCTCCTTAAGATTGGACAGTCTCCACACATCCATCAAATTTAAATCTTTCATATAAGAAAGAGTACCTTGGCTGTTTTAGCTCTTGTTATCATTTTTTCCCCGATTTATCAAGGATCAAGACAAAAATTAAAGCCTCCTCCAGTCAATATATTTTTCCCTCCCTCTGCTGCTTTTAAAAATACAACCTTCAGAAAGGCTTCGTCGTCATAATTTGGAGCATAAATATTCATTCGCATCCAAGATTCTGAGTGAAGTTTGCCCTTTATCATTACATATCTACCCGCTTGGTTCATTGAAATACTTTCCAAGGCAATCAGGACATTTTGATTAAGCAGGATTGCCACTCTCGCTGCTTTTGAATTAAATGATGAAAAAAGACCTCCTCCCCACCCCCACAACCACCTCAGTTTATCATGTTCCACTTTAGTAAGATGTGTTTCTTGGAGAAATACCACGTCGGCTTTTATCTTTTGTAAACATGTGAGTATTCCTTTCCTTTTGACCGACCTATTCAAGCCATTAACATTAAAACTTATAAACTTCAATGGCTTATCTATAGTAGCATATTAAAAATTCTGTGCAAATAAATAAATATGTAAATCGTGTTGTCATCTGTATCCCCACCATATATATCATGCAACCTCCACTCCAGCAGGGACATAGACAGGAAGACACTGAGGCCAATGAAAAAAAGCCTGCGAAAGCCTCCAGGGATAAAGAAGAAGGAGAACCCCACCACAAAGCACCATCTTGAAAACTATACTCCCCATTACCCCCTTAGCCAAAGTTGTATCGTGCTGAACCTTCAGTACCTTATTTCCACTATCTGAGCTCCCAGAGAACCATAGATAGGATAAAACTTTGACTTTTAATAATAAAATTAAGACAACCTTCAAACAAAAAAAACTAAACTTTTACTATGTCTTTAAATATCTTATTTACACCAGTCTTTTCACAGTCAACTTTCTTGTTCTTCATGACTGTTGAATAAACTCTTCTACCTCCTCCTTCGATTTAAAGTATCTTCGGTTATCTTCTACTCTCAGCGTTGCTGGGTACAACATTGTGTATTTTAAGTTCTTTTCACGGAGTTGCCTCTTGACCATGTCGAATTCTCTTCTTTTCGGAGAGTCTCAAACTTCAGCAGCAGGACCATGGCTTATATTACCCAAAACCTGCTTACCCAAGCACCTATTCCCAGCACATTGCTGAAATCCTGGAAGAACATAAATTTTTGGATTGTCCCATTATATGGGAGAATGAGAGTTCCATGTATTCTCATAAGCAGCTCTCAGGATCATCTCTCTGTCCTTGAAGCTCACCAATCTCACCAAAACAAGTCTAAGGTGGGCTTCACCCATTCTCCTTGGTCCCAGTGCTCGAGCACATTCAATATGCACTTGTTTGCCGAGTTTCTCGGTGCGAAGGACTTGAGGGAACCAAGTTTCAAAGAATTTTAAGGCATCTCTGCCTTCTGCACCTTCTCTCAGGCCAACTATCTGCACAGTTTTCCTCCGACTGAAGTTCTCCGTGTGATCCAGTTTATCCAGAAGAAGCTGCTTATCTGTGACCCATTGTTTTTTTAATTCCTCGATTTGATTATCTCTTTCTGCGTCATCCATTCTTTCAGTTAAGTCATTAATGGCTTCACCCACCTTTCTCACTGAAGTGGTAAGCTCTTTAATGGCAATTTCCATATTTGTTAATCGTTGTCCAAGACCTCCAAATTCTTGCAACAGAGTTTCCAGGTCCACTGTTCATTGGGAGGAGGAGGCATCTCCACCCATATTGTTCGTCAAAGTGACTGGCGAAGCCGTAGCATTTTCCATTGCAGATTTTGTTTTTTCCCGTGTGATCTTCAGTCATCCTTCGGTAGTTGTCTTCAGAAGATATTGTCTTGGGTAAACTTATACCTCTCATTTTGTTCAATTTAGTTTGGTCACAGTGTTTGAGCTACCGAAAGAAAATAGACACACACACACTGAGAGCAGTTCAGATTATACAAATGTTTATTTACAAATTCAAAAGCTGATTTCAAACTACAATATGCAAGCCCTTCCCAACTATACTTATCAATGCCTGGACTGGTCCCAACTGCCGAAGCGAGGCAACGACTGCACACTTGTAGTTGGTTGTCAGGGTGCCGGTAGCAGCTTCTCCACCTCCCCCGACCGGGACGTTGGCTGGACTCTAGAAGTGCTTCTTGCTGAGAGTTGTTGCCACCTCTCGGAGAGTCTCAAACTTCAGCAGCAGGACCATGGCTTATATTACCCAAAACCTGCTTACCCAAGCACCTATTCCCAGCACAGCAAGAAAGATAAGCGAGCAAGCTAGCATGCTAGGCTTCTATCGAATAGCATAATTTTCAGCTTATCACTTTGAATACAATGGTTTATTTTGCAGCAAGGCTAGGCCTCTTGACAGTCTGTGACCAAAACAAGCAGGAAGATTAAATGTTCTTGGTATACAGATGTCCTTTCGTCAGATAACAGCATCTCTGGCCCTTCGGTGGAATTTAGCTTACGTCTGCTGATTCTAAAAACAAGTAGGTTCTCAGCCTTCCAGAAGCAAAGGCTGCAAAAGTAAAAAAAACATGGTTAAAATCTTCCAATACAGATATATCCATACTTTTGGAGTCAAAAAATTCTATCAAAACCACTCTTTGGTCATCTTTTAGAGAATTTTCTCAGGGAGCTCGGGGAAGCTTGTCTGCTCAGCCACACAGCATGGCCACCTCTCCGACGAGCAAAGATGGTCTGATCTCTGTCAAAACAGCATGACAATACTATTTATGTAAGATATAGATTGGTTCAATATCATTCATATTTAACACCACAAGAATTGAATAGAATTAAATCAGATTTATCAGATCATTATTTTAGGTGTGGTGAAGAGACGGGTACTTTTTAAAAAAAAAACACGAGTTGGTCATGCTCTAAGTTAAAACCTTCATGGGCAGACTTAAAGGAAATGTTTAGAACAAGTTACAGGTGTAGTATTCCCTTTAAATTCAGACTTATTTTTATTGGGGAATATAGAAAGAACAAGACCTAAACTGAAATTATCAATTTGTCAAATGAAATTTGTTAAAATAGCTTTAGCAGTAGCGAGGAAATGTATTGCAATGACTTGGAAATCAGACTCACATTGAGGAATGGGAAGATGGAATGCTGAAATTCAAAGCTGTATCCCTTTAAAGAAAATGATATATGATTTGAAAAATAAATATATTGTATTTTTGTGAATTTGGAGCCCATATGTGCAAATATTAGGCATAAATATGAAGAAATGTTCTTCCAACCTCAAGCCCTGTGTTAACCTTCTTCCTTAAAATGAAATGACTATATAAGATTTGTTTAATTCTAATGTGTTGGAATACGATGCTCCAGGGAATCCAGGGAAACATACTGCTTCTTTCTTTCTTTTACTATATATAACCTATTTCACATATATAGTTTTATTAAGGTGGGGGGGGGGATTGGGGAGGAAGGGAAGGGGAGGGGTATAGACAACACTTTCCAGGTTCTAGTATTTCCAAATTTCAAAATGTGTCATATTCAAGGAAATGTGGCAACGGTATTCCGAATTACTATCATATTAATCCAATAAGCCAACTTAGTAGGTGCATCTTTTATGTAGCTTTAATTCATTGATAAAATGGATAAACATTTTTCCTAACTTCGCATTGAAACTTTCATAATGATGAATAAACAAAGCATTTGCTGTCTTTAAAGATATAATAATATTCAACTTTAAAGAGATATACAAGAAGAAATAAGATGAATTCAAAGAAAATTATCTCGAGCTCACGTCCCTTCGTAGTTTGTCGATGAATGAGATGCAAGCTCTTAGTCTGCATGTGACGTATGCATGTGACATATGACATCATGGTGACACTACAAACAATACTTTTCCTTAGAGACGCACAAAATTAACTAAGAAGCAACACAAGGTTTTAACATTCACAAAGGGATATAACCATCATGTAACAAATGAAAGTCTCTTCCATTTAAACACTCTGTATTGTGTAATGATTTAAAAATTTTCAAAAAAATATCTAGCTGTAAAAGTAGAAAATAATGCTAAGTACTTTCAAATGTTTAAGACATATTTCTGTCATTTGGGTTACATGAGGCTAATCATTTTGCTTCTACTATCTTCAAGCAACACCATCGGAGCCACAAGCTGTTATTTCCAGCGTAAATGAGACATCCCTGAACCTGGAGTGGACGTCTCCTCGGGAGACAGGAGGCCGTGAAGATGTGGTTTACAACGTGATCTGCAAGAGCTGTGGTTCGGGCCGGGGGCCCTGCACTCGATGTGGGGATAACGTGCAGTTCGTCCCTCGGCAGTTGGGCCTGGCTGAGCCTCACGTCTACATCAGCGATCTGTTGGCGCACACACAGTACACCTTCGAGATCCAGGCTGTGAATGGAGTATCGGACCAAAGTCCCCACTCACCCAGCTTTGCGTCAGTCAATATCACCACCAACCAGGCTGGTAAGAAATCTGCTATTTTTCATTCTGTCTGGGTGTATTGGAATACATCAGTAGATCATTCCTACTGCATATTCATGAACACTAAGCTGAAAGAAAATCACTCACCCTCATTTAGAATGCAGGTTCCAAAACAGATATCGGATTTTTGCCTGTCAGGTGACGAGTCTAATGCAGGAATCTGCAGCAACAAACAATCTGCTGGAGTAACTCAATGGATCAAGCAGCATCTGTTCCAGGAGGAAAGGAATGAACAAAGTTTCAAGCCTGAAGGGTTAATAAGGGTATCAGCTTGAAAAGGCCATACCTTTTCTCCCATGGACACTGCTCGACCCGTTGAATTCCCCAGCAGATTGGTTTGAACAGCGCTTCTTTATTGTGGTGCATAATCTTTCCGGAATGATTGGCTCAGTGGGCTGATCCCCAACACTGCTCTGCCGCTGAAGCTAAACGAAGAAGGTTGCAACTGCTGTTGGGAATATGCACCTGTAAATAGAGCCATGGGACTCTACAGCACAGAACCAGGCCCCTTCATCCCTTCTAGTCTCTGCTGAACCATTTTTATTGGTGGAGTTCCATTGTCTTGCTCCCAGTCTATAGCCCACCATTCCTCTTCCATCCGTGCACCTGTCCAAATTCTTCTTAAATGTTCAAATTCAGCCCGCATTAACCACCACAGCCGGCAGTTCGTTCCTCACTCCCACCACTCTCTGTGTGAAGAAGTTTCCCCCTCATGTTCCCCCTAAACGTTTCCCCTTTCACCCTTAATCATGTCCTCTGGTTTGTATCTCTCCTACACACAGTGGAAAAAAAGCCTATATACACATTTACTCTGTCTATCCCTCTCATAATTTTAAATACCTCTAACAAATCTCCCCTCATTCTTCCATGCTCCAGGGAATAAAGTCCTAACCTGTTTAACCTTTCCCTGTAACATCAGTTCCTGAAGGCCGGGCCACATCCTAGTAAATCTCTGCCCTCTTTCTATCTTATTGATATCTTTCCTATAGTTAGTACTGCTCACAGTACTCCAAATTTGGCCTCACCAATGTCTCGTACATCTTTACCATGACATCATAACTTCTGTACTCAATACTTTGATTTATGAAGGCCAAGATGCGAAAAGCTCTCTTTACTACCCTGTCCACTTCTGACTCCACTTTCAGGGAATTATATATCTGTATTCCCAGGACTCTCTGTTACTGCGCTCCTCAGTACCCATGTACGTCCTTCCAAAATGCAAAACCTCACACTTGTCTGCATTAAATTCCATCTGCCATTTTTCATCCTATTTTTCCAGCTGCTCCAGATTCTTTTGCAAGCTTTGAAAACCTTCTTTGCTGTCCACAACAGTTCCAATCTTAATGTCATCTGCAAACTTGCTGATGCAATTTACCACTTTACCATGCAGATTATTGATATATATGACAAACAACAATGGTCCCAGCACCGATCTATGAGGCCTTCAGTCTGAGAAGCAATCCACTACTCTTTAGCTCCTCCCATCCAGCCATTGTCGAATTCAGTTCACTACTTCACCTAGTGTTGAAATCTTCTTGACTAACCTCTCATGTGGGACCTTGTCAAACGCATTACTAAAGTCCATGAGGCCAACATCCACACCTTTCCTTTGTCAATGCTTCTGGTAACCTCTGTGAAAAAGTCTTTCAGATTGGCAAAACCTACCACACACAAAGCCATGTTGACTATCGCTAATCAGTCCATGGCTAAACAAATAATTGTATATCTGATCTCTTACAACACATTCCAATAAATTTACCTACTACTGACGACAGGCTCACTGGCCTATAATTTCCAGGGTTACTTTTGGAACCTATTTTAAACAATGGAACAACGTGAGCTACCCTACAATCCTCCGGCACCTCACCTAAGGGAGCATCTCAGATAGATGTCTACAATGCACGGAAGGTGACTATGATGGATCTAGCTACATTTGCAACCACCTGGAACCTGAATTCTCAGACATTTAAATCAAATTGGATTTGATGCAGGAAAACAAATGCACTGAAATCTTTGACAGGGAAGAGCTGGGAGGAATTGCAGACAATCTTGAGTGGGGAGATGTCACTGTGG
Organism: Narcine bancroftii; assembly: GCF_036971445.1. Classification (NCBI taxonomy): domain Eukaryota; kingdom Metazoa; phylum Chordata; class Chondrichthyes; order Torpediniformes; family Narcinidae; genus Narcine; species Narcine bancroftii. The sequence goes on along the minus strand of NC_091470.1, from coordinate 174,594,430 downwards.
GGTGAGGGGAGTGCGGAGATGTCACCGTGGGGTGAGGGGAATGCGGAGATGTTACCGCAGGGAGAGGGGAGTGTGGAGATGTCATGGCAGGGAGAGGGGAGTGCGGAGATGTCACCGTGGGGTGAGGAGAGTGGGGACATGTCACGCGGGGAGAGGGGAGTGTGGAGTTGTCGCCATGGGAAGAGGGGAGTGTGGAGATGTCACTGTGGGGAGAGGGGAGTGGGGAGATGTCACCACAGGGAGATGGGAGTGTGGTGATATGACTGTAGAGAGTAGGGAGATGTCACAGTGGTGGGGAGAGGGGAGTGCGGAGATGTCACCGTGGGGTGAGGGGAGTGTGGAGATGTCACCGTGGGGGGAGGGGAGTGTGGAGATGTCATGTCAGGGAGAGGGGAGTGTGGTGATGTGACTGTAGAGAGTGGGGAGATGTCACCGCGGTGGGGAGAGGGGAGTGCAGAGATGTCACCGTGGGGTGAGGAGAGTGTGGAGATGTCGCCGTGGGGGGGAGAGGGGAGTGTGGAAATGACACCCGGGGGGAGAGAGGGGATAGCGGAGATGACACCGCGGGGAGAGTGGAAGGCGGAGATGTCATCACGGGTGGGAGAGGGGAGTGTGGAGATGTCACCGCAGGGAGAGGAGAGTGTGTAGAATTCATGCAGGGAGAGGGGAGTGTGTAGATGTCATCACGGGGGGGGGGAGAGGGGAGTGCAGAGATGTGACTAGAGAGTGGGGAGATGTCACCGTGGTGGGGAGAGAGGAGTGCGGAGATGTCACCGTGGGGTGAGGGGAGTGTGGAGATGTCACCACAGGAGGAGGGGAGTGTGGTGATGTGACTGTAGAGAGTGGTGAGATGTCACCGCGGTGGGGAGAGGGAAGTGCGGAGATGTCACCGTGGGGTGAGGGGAGTGTGTAGATGTCATCACGGGGGGGGGGGAGGGAGAGGGGAGTGCAGAGATGTGACTAGAGAGTGGGGAGATGTCACCGTGGTGGGGAGAGAGGAGTGCAGAGATGTCACCGTGGGGTGAGGGGAGTGTGGAGATGTCACCGCAGGGAGATAGGAGTGTGGTGATGTGACTGTAGAGAGTGGGGAGATGTCACCGCGGTGGGGAGAAGGGAGAGCGGAGATGTCACCGTGGGGTGAGGGGAGTGTGGAGATGTCGCCGTGGGGGGGAGAGGGGAGTGTGTAGATGTCATCACGGGGGGGGGGGAGGGAGAGGGGAGTGCAGAGATGTGACTAGAGAGTGGGGAGATGTCACCGTGGTGGGGAGAGAGGAGTGCGGAGATGTCATCGCAGGGAGAGGAGAGTGTGTAGAATTCATGCAGGGAGAGGGGAGTGTGTAGATGTCATCACGGGGGGGGGGGGAGAGGGGAGTGCGGAGATGTGACTAGAGAGTGGGGAGATGTCACTGCAGGGAGTGATTATTACATCTGCCATGAAATTGAACAGTGCAGTCAGCTGGAGCCACTCTCGCTCCTCACTTGTGTCATTCATGACTGTGGAATCACTGCCAGTGGAATCGTTGCTTTATGCCTGAACATATAGCCAGTGGGATGCTGTTACCCACAAAGTGCCTCGCTGAGATCAGTGCCTACCACCCTCTTTCAACTGGGTCCATTGCTGGGATAAGACACATCGAGGTGGGCTTGCTCCACAGATCCCTCTTCCAAGCCCAGTATCCACTGAGACCCCATTGAGATAGTTCATTCACTGACAACCTTCAAAGTGATCCTTTCCGGATAAGTGCGATCTTGACACGCAATGTCAAATATTGGAGGCAGAGCAAAGTCTGAGATGGAGATTAAAGGAATTTAAGGTGATGCAGTGAATGGCGGATGGAATTACCACTGAATTGTCGGCAATATAAAGGACAGGGGCTAGTTCTGGACGGGCCATTTCACGTTTCATGTGAATGGTTTTGTGTTGATAGCAAAGTGGTTTAAAAAAAAACATGCAGAATCCTGAGCTTCCTAAAGCCAGGCCCAACAAGGAATATCTGATGAATCTTGATCTAATCCTGCTCTAGCACACCTGGAATACTGTGTCCAGATATTGGCACTGCTTTTCAGAAAATGGCCTTCATGACCTTCATGAACATGTGTAATTAAAATCTTTTGTGAATGACCAACACATCAAAATTGATCAGAATTTTACTCAGCGTACTCTTTGAACTCTGTAAATTTATTGTTTTAAATTGAATTAAATTTAGAGATACAGCCCTTCTTCCCCACAAGCTCTTGCTGCAGAAATGCACCCAATTAACATTGGGAAGAAACTGGAGTCCCCAGAGAAAACCCACAGGGAAGATTGTGCCAAGTGCTTACAGCCATCGTGGGTTTCGAACCCGGGTCACTGGTGCTGAATTGGTGTTGTGCTAACTGCTACACAAACTGTGCTGCTTTTCGTTCACGCAAAGTGAACAACGGAAAGAAAGAACAGAATTTGAAAAATTTCCAAAGAAACTTTTCTTGGTTCCCAGGCACTATGAATTGGAGGACATTGTCAAGGTGCTCCTGGCTACCTGTGGAATTCCAGTGTAGTCTCTTGCTGATCAACGTTGACTAATTGGGCCAGGGGCACGATCCCATGAACTGAGCACAGGCGGGACAGTCCCAAAGGGAGGAATTTGCCTCAGCCGATTTCCAATGGCACAAATCTTCCCAGTTGCAGGAGGTTGGGGTTGGGCACAAACGTGGGACAAGTCTGCTCAACCCTGACAGATGCCTCCATTGCCAGGGTGAGTCGCAAACATAGAGTCAGACTTCTGCATGCGATTTGAAGAGACAGTTGGTCAAGAATCGGAAGCTCTTTAAAAGAACGAGGACAATGTTAATTAGTTCTAAATGTAAGTTTAGATGTAAATGATGGTAAGAGGCCTTCCGGCACACGAATTGACCTAGCCCACTACACCTCTGGTACGTTTTGAAGGGTGGGAGGAAACCCACGCAGACACGGGGTGAACAACCAAACTCCTTACAGACAGCTTGGGATTCAAACCCTGTCACTGGTGTTGGGCTAACCACGCTGTTCTTTTGTGATCTATCACATAAAATCCGAAGTAAAATTCTTTTGTCATGTATTATTTTCAGTATTTTACACATCATACGAGGGATGATTGTCATTTCATTCAAATTAGCATCAAGACTGAGTCCTGAATTGTTCTTCACCCTCCCCCAACTCCCCTTCCTGGACAAATAAGTATGACTAAAGGCTACCCCTGGATGAGAGACACAGTTAGCCTAGCAGTGCCAGCAACCCTTTGTACGTTCTTCCTATGTCCACGTGGGTTACATCCAGGTGCTCCAGTTTCCACCCACTGTCCAAAACATACCAGGGTTATAGGTTAATTGGTGGATTTGAGCAGCATGGGCTCGTGGACTGGAAGGGCCTGTTACTGTGCTGTATGTCTAAATTTAAATTGAAAAACAACCATAACAGTTCCAGAGACTTTTGATACCCGGATTGACTGGAGAAGAGCGGGCTGTTCTCGTTGGAGAGGAGGTGGTAAAGGAATCTGGCTGAGGTATTTAAATAGATGAGGGATATGGTGGGTAGAGACACGCTGTCTTACTGGAGGAGAGAGCAACCAGGGACATGGACGGTGATTGGGGTAAGATCCAAACATGACACGAAGCAACCTATATTTATGCAGCTCGTGTTTCAGGTCTGGAAGAGCAGCCAAGGCTTGTGAGAGAAGATTCATTTGTGGATTTCTAAAGGGTGCTGGGTGAATTTCTGATAAGAAAGAATATGCCGTGGAAGGAGGGAGGAGTGGGCCCTGAGACTTCCCATGATGGGCTGGGGCAGACTCGATGCCCTGAATGGTCTTTCATGCTGTGACCACGATGACTGGAACGTAGGCTGCTGTGAATGGAGAGAGAGAGAGAGAGAGAGAGAGAGAGAGAGAGAGAGAGAGAGAGAGAGAGAGAGAGAGAGAGAGAGCGAGGATCAGAATATGCTGTTCATGTTCAAAACATGTAGATTGTGGGTGGATTATTCAGAGAATCACTTTGTTAAGGGATCTGACATTTTCCAACATTCAAAACGCACTGAATGAAGTAAAAACACAATGCTGGAGGAACCCAGCGCCCCACACGGACATGTCTGTTCATGGGCCTCATGCACGGCCAGACCAAGGCCACCCATATACTGGAGAAGCAACACATGATTTTCCATCTGAGCACTCTCTAAATGGATGCCATTAACATCGACTTCTTCCATTTCTGCTAGCCCACTCCCCATTCTCCTCCTCCCCGTCCCTCAGTCTCTCCACCAGCTCTCCACCCTCTTCACAGAGCCATTCCCCCTTCCCCCCCCTCCCAGTGTTTACTGATGAGGCCTCCCTCCCTTATCCTCCTATTACCTCCTGCCTGTGGGCCTGTGCTCCTCCCCCTAGCATTTTGTTCAGACCCCTGCCCACATTTTGCTTAGAACTTGATGAAGGCCCCAAGTCCAAAAGATTGGCTATTTATCTTCATCTTTGATATACGAAGAGCGTTGCGTGACCTGCTGAGTTTCTCCAGCGTTGTGTTTTTACTTCAATCCCTGCATCTGGAGTCTTTCATGTTCCACTCCATGCACTGAATGAAGTCACAGTTCACCTGCCGAGCATTTTCGCCCTGACTCACAGAAATTAAGCTGCTGTGTGTCACGAGTGAACTTTGCTGACATCCACAAGGCAACCAGGAAGGACGATGCTGAGACAATGGATGAGCAATGTTCTCTTGCCTTCATTTCAATACTGAAGGTGGTGGAAACCTCATCCCACACGACTCATGTTGGTGCCCTGCTCCACCATTGCTGCCTCACCACACACCATAATCCACACGGTTGTGTGGAGCCATCCACAGCCAGGGTTCAGCAGGTCAGGTCACCCAGGGGTTGGCTGGATATTTGAGAGTTCATAGGGCCATCCTTTCCTCCCCCCCACCACTTCCAGTGTTTTTCCTTATCTCACGAGTCACCTTTCAGTGTGGGGAGAGTTCCTGAAAGGTTCCACATATTTCCAACGCTGGGAACCTCTTGTCAGAGACTACATAGAAATGATGGGTCTCAGTTAACAACACAAGTGCTGATTTTAAAGTCCAATAACACGATCCACAACTCGCGTGACAGAAAAGAAGGAAATCTAATTTCTGTGTGTTTAATTCCTCTGAGAAATATCTCCCATGTAATCCATGAGAGCATTGCTGAAAAGCCTCTGTAACTGTCTGAAGTATAATCATTGGGTGGGTGTCACTGTGTGTGAGTGTGAGCAGGAGTGTAAGGATGTGAGTACAGGTGAACAGAAGTGTAAGGACATGAGTGCGTTTGAACTGGAGGGCAAGGATAGTGTGTTTGTTAGTGTGTAAGTTGAGTGTGAGAAGATGTGTAAGGATGTAAGAGTGAGCAGGAATATATAGACATGTGTATGTTTGAACTGGAGGGCAAGGATAGTGTGTTTGTTAGTGTGTACATGACCACCGCCAGTGGGCTGATATCGCCACAAACCGTGCATCTTGGCACCTCACAGTTTGGCGGGCAGCAACCTCCTTTGAAGAAGACCGCAGAGCCCACCTCACTGACAAAAGGCAAAGGAGGAAAAACCCAACACCCAACCCCAACCAACCAATTTTCCCCTGCAGCCGCTGCATCCGTGTCTGCCTGTCCCGCATCGGACTTGTCAGCCACAAACGAGCCTGCAGCTGACGTGGACTTTTACCCCCTCCATAAATCTTCGTCCGCGAAGCCAAGCCAAGCCAAGTTGAGTGTGAGCAGGTGTGTAAGGATGTGAGTACATGTGAACAGAAGTGTAAGGACATGAGTGTGTTTGAGCTAGTGTGTAAGGATGTGTGTGAGTTTGAACAGGAGTGTAAGGATATGTGTGTTTGTTAGTGTGTAAGTGTGAATAGGAGTGTAAGGACATGTGTACATTTGAGCCAGTGTGTAAGGATGTGTGTGAGTATAAACAGGAGAGTACAGATATGTTTATGTCTGTTAGTGTGTAAGGTAAGTGTGAGTGTAAGATCACGTGTACGTTTGAGCCAATGTGTAGGGATGTGTGTGAGTTTGAACAGGAGTGTAAGGACATGTGTGTGTTTGTTAGTGTGTAAGGTGAGTGTGAGCAGGAGTGTAAGGTTAGCTGAATGTTAGCTGGAATATAAGGAAATATGTATGTGTGCGCCCGTACGTAAGGTTGTGTTTGAGTGTCCATGGGCATGTAAGGATGTGAGTGTGATCAGGGAGCCGGTGAGTAAGCATGTGTGTAATGTGTGTAATTGTGAGCAGGAATATCAGGATGTGTGTGAGTATGAGCAGGTGTGCAACATTCTCCATCCGGTTTGATGGTATGTTAATTTTCTGTTCCAGCGCCATCCCCAATTTCATTCATGCACCAAGTGAGCAAGACAATGGACACCATAACATTGTCCTGGGCTCAACCCGACCAGCCCAACGGAGTCATCCTGGACTATGAGCTGCAGTATTACGCGAAGGTATGGAACCTAGAGTTGTGAAAGAATTTAGAATGAATGATCTTGAACCTCAAAGACTGGAGGGCAGCATATTTACTGTAGCACCAACGATCTGGGCTGTCTGTAAGGAGTTTGTATGTTCTACCTGTGACCGCATGGGTTTTCCTCTGGTTTACTCCCACGCTACAAGGCCAAAAGGCCTTCTACTATGTGGGATCGGTGAAATAAAATTTGGGGGGAAGGGGTGGCGTAGAGGTGAACGAATGAAACTAGATAAGGGTGACTGGAGTTAGGATTGGAGGCTTCATGCCACAGAACAAGGTATCGGACCATGCAGAGCAACACTGGTTGGGACCATGGGTAGCAACCTCGGGTCCATGGGCACTGTGTTACCTGCCTGCTAGAAGGAGATACCTCCAACTAAACTGTACTGTTGTTTTATGGGGAATGAGCAGTGCAGGTCACACCATGTCAATGATCCATGTGCCATGCCAAACAGTGACATCATCAGCTGTGCCAGGCACATTGGCCAATGACTCCCTGGGTTTGGTTCCCGTAGGACTATAAATTGATTCAAACACTTCAAATGTCAGAGCTCGACACAACTTGCACATCAGAACACGTAGAAGAGGATTCTTCTAATCTACTTGCTGGGCTGGTTTTAATAGTCTTTAACACTTGATTGAATGTTGTAAACGAAAATTTACATAGAAAACACAGCACAATAGTGTGTCATTAATCCCAGCTGGTTAATAATGTTACCAATTAATCATTCACTATCCTCTGCTTTGAATTCCAACAGCGTATTGTTACGAGCCCAGAGGTCCCCAAAACCCAGCAGCAACAGAAATTCACCAAGACAAATGGTTACTTAATCAAAAGTTACTTTTCATTATCTTTAAACATGAAAACAGGATCGAACTCTCACTTATTACTATTAACTTACTTAACCTAACTTAACCCCCTTCTAATTCAAAGTGCACATGTATGTAATGTGTGTGTAAGTTTAGAAAAGTTCTTTGAGTCACAGTTCAAGTTCGCAGGTTGCAGACAATTCTTATACTGTGCACAGAATTTAACATTTATGAAGTTCACCAGGCTTTGGTGCTTGAAAGGTAAATGGTTACCACTCAAGAAGGTTCTTGTCGGTTCTCAGAGAGATTTGTTGTTTGCTGGACACAAACTGATCCCATTTAATCAGCCACATCAGTGACTTGCTGAAGAAACTTGCCCCATCAAGGTTCTCCAGATGATAACCTCTTTCCTTCAGGTCATGACAGAGTTCCTTTCTGTTTCCCTATTTTCAAGTGAAACATGAGGCAGCCAGTCCTCTCCTCTTGTATGAACCACAAGGGCTTTAACCAGGCTGAACTAAGCACTCACAACCCATCTTCAAAATGGGGTTTTTCCACAAGCTTGCCAGCTTGTCCTGTTCCAGTCCTTGCTGCTGCTGCTGAACTGAATTCTCTCTCTCTCTCTCTCTCTCTCTCTCTCTCTCTCTCTCTCTCCCTCCCCCCTCAGAGAAAAGCGTGTTTTATTCCCTCTCTGCTTGCAAAAACCACATGATCCTCTTAGAACAGCAACCTGCACTCCGTCAGCCTGCGGCATCTGTTGGTTTTCAAAACAACGATCCATTAATGAAGTCTCTATAGGCACTCCCCATAGCTTTTGCAAAGGCACTCGGAGCCAGACTGTCTGGCTGGAGCAGAGCTCCAGTATTTTAAATGAGATCTGTTTTGAAGTGTTTGTATGTGATGAAACCCTGCCACAATTGATCTGCTTTTAAACTTATCTATTTACAATATAAAATACAGCATAATCTGTCAGAGTATCCTTCAATTCCTTTCTGCTGTTCAATAAGTATGTAGATGCTGGAATAAAGTGCAATACACAAATGTGCTGGAGAGGCTCAGCAGGCCACGCAGCGTCGTTAGAAGTAAAGGGTAACCAGTGTTTCGGGCCTGGGCCCTTCGTTGAGGTATGAGCTAAAAGAAGGCAGGTGAGTGTGGGAAGAAGAGGAAAGGAGGGGGGAAGGGGAAGGAACACTGGCTAACAGGTGGGAGGGGTGAAGAGAAAAATGCTGAAAAATGATGGGGAGAGTGTGGCTCTCTGAGAGGATGAAGGGAAGAGGGTGGGGATCTGGAGGAAGGGAGACAGAGGGATGAGGGAAAAAGAGAGACTAGGGAAGGGATCAAGAGAAATTGGAGCATTCTATAAATGCTGTCTGGTTTGAAGTTGCGAGACAGAATAAAAGGTGCTGTTCATCAATTTGTGGGTGGCCTTGAACAGGCCGTGCATGAGGCCATGACAGATATGTCCATATGGCAAAGGTCTGTTAAAATTAAAATGGTTGGCACTGGGAGTCCTTGCTGTTGCTGCAGTCAGAGCTAAGGTGCTCAACTAAGTGATCCCCCTGTTTGCGTCCAGTCTCACTGATGTAGAGAAGGAGACAATGGGAGCATCAGGTGCAGGAGATGTCCCTGCCAGATTCACAACTGTTGCTTCACTTGAAATAAGTTTGGCCGAATGATGGTGAGGGAAGAGGTGTGGGCACAAGTGCAGCATCTCCTGTGGTCTCGGGGTGGTCAGTGGAAGGGATGTGTAGGCGACAGAGTAACAGAAGGAATGAACCCTACAGAAAATTGATGAGGAGAGGGGAAGATGTCTCTCTTCATGGGATCCTGTTGCAGATTGCAGAAATTTTAAATTTAGCCGTACAACACGGTAACAGACCATTTCGGCCCACGAGTCCCTGCCGCCAAATTTACACCCAATTAACCTACACCCCCGGTACGTTCAAATGGTGGGGAAAACCCAGGCAGACATGGGGAGAATGTACGAACTCCTTACAGACAGTGTGGGATTCGAACCCCAGTCCCAATCACTGGCACTGTTAAGGTCTTGCGCGAACCGCCACGCCCACTGCCCGCTCTATTGTGGTCATCATTGTATTGGAGAAAAGTTGAAGAGCCTTGCCTTTATAGGTGCACCATGGATTTCTCCATGTAGCCAACACAAAGGCATCTATAGCTTGGACTCATGTGGGTACCCATGGGTACTGCTTTGACTTGGAGAATGTGCGGTGAGTCAAAGGAGAAGTTATTGCACCCACCCACTCTCCACGTTGCAACGTGTTATTCTCTGCAATTTCCACCACCTATATCTCCTTCATTAGCTCAGAGAGGCTCTGATAGCCCAGTGGTTAGAGCACTTGTAAACCAGGAGTTGCAAGTTTATTCTTCGCTGGAGCCTCATTTCTGTGAACAGATGGACAATGTGGTGACTCTGCTTCCTTATGGTAGACAAAGTAAAATAATTTCATGTATGTTACATTCTAAAAAAAAATGTAGTATTACGTGGCAATCATGGAGCCTTTACCAGCTCCCCAGCACATTTCCTTCCCTTTCCTGTCACAGAGCTACCCTGCTCAGCCCTGCGCTCTCTCCCCTTTCCTATCTCTTCTCAGCTTCTCTTCTACCCTCTCACCTGTATCCCCCTGTTACCTTCTCCTGCCGCTGCCCCTTCCTCTCCTCCCATCCATTGCCCTTCCCCACCTTTTTCTTCAGGTGCCTATGGATGCCTTGTGACCTGCTAAGTTTCTCCAGCACATTTATGACCTTTCCTTGCTTTTAGATTTTAATATGAACCCTGTAATGATAACTGTCTCGGCACAGAAAGTTGTTGAGGCCGATACATCTGATGCATTCAGAAGGCAATTGGAAGTGGCCCTTATGAATAAAGGATAGGGCACTAAGGTCATGTGATCAGCGGTGAATGCATTGAATGATGGAGCAGGTTCGAAGAGCTGAATGACCTTCAGCTCCTGTTTTCCATGTTCCATAGCTGACATTTCCCCACTACCTGGTGAGAGAGGTTTCTCCTGATACGTCTCCCAGTGACCATCATATTTTCTTTGTCCCCTAGTTTTGGATATCCCGCATATATAGGTTTGTATGGGTCAGCCCGACATTGTGGCCTGAAGGGTTGTATTGTTCCATATGGAGGTATGCTAGCCTGGAATTGAAGGTGGTAATGATGAGATGTTTGACACAGAGACTTCAATTCCCATCATTGTGTGGTATGGTAGCTGTAAACCATCAGACCAATACAGAGGTTTCATCAAAACAGCTGAGAAGATCCCCTATTGACAACATTCACCGGGAGCACTGCTTAAGTAGGGCTCAAATAATTATTAATGATCCTTCCCATCACGGCATGGTTGGCGTAGCAGTTAGCGCAACGCTGTTACAGCGCCAGCACGCGGGGCCGCGGTTCAAATCCTGCGATACCTGTAAGGAGTTTGTATGTTCTCCCCATGCCTGTGTGTTTTGTCCCCAGATACTCCGGTTTCCTCCCACCGTTCAAAACGTACCAAGGTTGTAGATCAATTTTGGGGGTAATTGGATGGCACGGACTCATGGGCCTGTTACCGTGCTGCATGTCTAATGAATTATGAGGGACCTTTGACCCACCACCATCATGAAATAGGAACAGGAGCATCAATATCAGGACTGCCTGGCTGGGAAATGGCTTCTTCCCCGAGAAGTTATATTTCACCCGGTTATAAATGTGCAGGCAGATGATGATAAACTTGGGGTTTCTGTGTACGTATGTTTCAATGTGGAAACTCCAAAGCTGCCACATTTTTCGAAACAAGGATGTGTATTAACGTGATGCATGAACCATGTGGCAGGGTGATGAGTGAAAGCACTGGCAAGTTGGAGCCACAGTGGACTGGTCCCAACACCACAAGGAAATGGCGTTTGGATCAGATGCAGATTAACTACCACGCGGGCCCTAAACTGAGCATTAGTAGGGCCCCCCACCGACCTTGCCATCCCCGTCCCACAGCCCCCACCCTTCGTTGAATAGAATAAAGTGAAATTGTTCCATTTATTAGCCCTCACATATTCCAAATCTATCTGCTGGGTATGTGCTGGGAATACACCAGTTGGAGTTTGATTGGAGGAGGGGAGAAAAACTTCATTAAAATCAAACACAAACTTCACCTTCCAGAAGCCGTCAGCTTGCCCCAAATAATTTGAAAAGTCTGTTTGTTACAAAAGGAGAAATAAAATCAGTTCTAAAAAAAGTCTCAATATAGGAGAATGGAGAGTCTTTTTTAGAAAAGTAAACCTCCCGTGAGCGACGCTGCATGAGGCAGACCTCAGACTCACGCGCGAGTACAAACACGGGCATTGATTGACGGGTATCATTGGGACCGGCGAACCCCAAATTGATCGATGGGATTGAGACCCCGCTCCTGATTGGCAGGTGAACCCTGTACTTCCGTGAGCGTCTATTGTTGGCTGGACCCAGGACTAACGCTAGGCCATCTTGACTAGTGGTTACATTGGAGTACCAGTGGTTGCAAGGGGGCCCCTTTACCTTCCGTGCTTCTAGGCTTCAGCTTAATGGTTAATCCGCCACTGGTTGGGGCCAGTCACGACAAGAGGGTTGCCTGTCCTGAGGCTGCAGAGATCTCAGAACCTGGTTCTTTGCTTCTTGGGGAGTATGTTCGTACTCTAAAGCGAATTAGCATTAATGAATTTGGACAAGAAGTGGCCATGAAAAAGCTATATCAACGCTTATTAAAAAAAAAGTCCACTACAAGTCCCTGTTATCCAGCAGCCTCAAGCAACAGCCAAAAAAGTGGAAAAAAAGTTTTAAAAAACCAAACATTTAAAATTGGCGGCTCCCCAGGAAAATTTGCCAAACATGCAAAACTCAATTGCAAGCAACTGGCAACTTCATTAAAGAGGCTTCTCTCAATCCCCATAGATGCTGGATACAAGGTTTACTCTGCCTCTCATTTATTCAGCCCTTCGGCAATAGACATTGAAAATTTCACTGCCTTGCTTGACAAGTCTCACTGCCCATTCAAAATCATCCCTCCAGCCCCACACCCACCCCACCACCCTTTGGCCCTGTCAGATGTTCCCCTCCCCCACTCCCTTGATAATTCAACAGACCAGAAATGGAAGCAGTCCTGATGACTTTCAGGACGTCAAGTTAAGGTGTCAAATATAACGCTTGTCACACTGGAAATGTTAGGAGACACACTTACCGGGGATGGAGTGGTGGGAGACAGGATGAAAGACATTAGAGGGGAGAGAGAGAGAGAGAGAGAAGAGAAAAAGAGCAAAAAACGAGGAAACACTGGGCGAGAGGAATAAATGGATCAGGGAAGGCTGTGAGGAGAGAGAATGTTCTGCTCACATTGTTCACCTCCCTCTAGTGGTTAGACAATGGCACAAAAATAAAGTGGCTTTATATACTTTGAGAAGAACTTGTTGATACCCAACAATGAACGTCCTTAATGTGTGCAGATCCTGAATGATGCTGTTATGGTCACCAGTCACAAGGATGTACACAAATTAACCAGGATGTTTACTGAGGTGTTGTCTGGCTTCCATCAGATACGAGAGTCAACATTCAAGGTTATTTTCATGTTGTATAATAAGTACACAAAATTCATCAACTTTTGCTTGCCATAAAGTCACACAAAGGGGTCTGCAGTCCCCCATCAATAGGAGAAAGAGGAGTAAAGGGAGTCCCATCAGAGACATCGTGTGTCTTTTTTTATAAATTTATTTTTCAACGAATGAAGGAAAACTTTAATGTTCCAAATAGTACCTTTTTTTATTATTATCAGGTGAGGGCTTTCTTGATTGACAAGTTAGATCATAATTTGCTATTACCTAGGCAGAATGAATTAGAATTATTGATATGTAAAGGCAGTATAAATAAGTTTATTTCAGAGATATATAAATTACTTCTAAAAGCAGCTCCTAAGTTAGGAATTCATAAATCGAGATTAAGATGAGATTTAAATAGACGAATAGATGAAAATGACGAGTTGCAATTATGTAAAGAAAATATGACGAGACTTATTAATGTTAGGTATAGACTGGTTCAATATAATTTTCTACATCAATTCCATTTAACTCTGCAAAAATTTATAAAAGTTGAATCCAGCATTATCAGATTTATGTTTTAGATGTGGTCAGGAAGGTGGTTCATTTTTTTCATTTACTTGGGAGTGTCCTAGAGTAAAACCTTTCTGGTTAGAGGTAGGACATTTTTTGGAGAAAATATTGAACTCCCACAGGACCTGATGCTATTTTTGTTGGGTAATATTAAAGTGATTAGTTCTGAATTAAGATTAGCTTTGTATCAAATTGAATTCTTATGACTGGCTTTAGCTGTTTCTAGGATGTGCATAGCCATTACTTGGAAATCAGATACGGATTTAGAGATGGAGAGGTGACAAAATGCTTTTTTTTAAATTCTTAAATAAAATGTTCAAAGGAAAAGAGACATTGCATGTGTGTGGATTTGCCTTCTGCGCTCCTGAAACCTCTGCAGCCGTATGGCCTCTTGTCCATTCTAGCGATGACCCTGAGCTCCCAGTTACAGACCTCCAATATAATCAGGAAACTGTCAGCGCTCCAGGAACTTCTGCATCAGCATCCTCCTGGATCCTGGTCCCAATCCCTGGATGCCACAAGCTGGTCACAGCAGCCTAAGGCCTGTCTGAGACCTTCAGCTCCCAAGCCCCTCGCTCATCTCCTGCTGTGGTCTCCCAGGGTTCTCGTGAAGGGGTAGGGGGAAGTGGCGTTTTCCCAAACTGGAGCCCTGTGCCAGTCCTCTGCTCCCACAGAGCCAACACCCTTTGTGGTCCGCTGCCAAGCATGGGCGCTGCCATCTTGGGTCCGGACCTCCATATTATCACAGATATTTTTTTTTTAAATCACTGCCTCTGTTCCAGAGGCTGTTTAAACTCTGTCTGTGACTGTTGGCAGTAGGCCTTCAGAGGAGCACTGTCTCTGTATAACAAGTGGACAATAGAACCCTGCAAAGGAACACAGTGTTTCCACTCCACAGGGTCATCAACATAGCGGCTGTGGAAGAGCACTGAATCTTCGTTCCCCTGGGGTACAGGGCCATCAGGGTAATGGGCGGGCAGTGGGACCCTGTAGAGGAGTGTCATTTCTCCAGTCTCTGCTTTCCCATGGTTATTCAAGTAATGGGTGGATGATAGGACCTTGTGGAATATCACTGTTCATACACCCTCATAGCTGTTGGGTTAATGAGTGTGGAGTAAGACCTTGTGGTGGAGCACTATGTCCCCGCAGCCCCCAGGCCTCTTGGGGTAATGAGTGATGTGACAGATTATGTCATATTTTATATTGAGTATAGCTATGTTCTTGAAGGAGATCATTTGTGGGACTAGTGTAGGTCACAAACAAACACAAACACTTCACAAAACAGATCTCATTTAAAATCCCAGAGCTCTGCTCAAGCCAAACAGTTCAGGCTCCGAGTCCCTTTGCAAAAACTTTGAAGAATGCCTATAGAGACTTCACAAGTCGGTGTTAATTGGACCTGCTGTGGAGTAATGGTTATTGTTTTGAAAGCAACAGATGAACGTATCAGAAGATTGGGTCTAATGCCGCAGTCTGTCTGGATGGAGTTTGCTGTTCTAAGAAGATCATGTGCTTTTGCAAGCAGAGAGAGAGAGAGCTGGTTTCTGCAGCATGGCAAGCTGGCAGCTTGTTGAAACCCCATTTTGAAGATGGGTTGTGAGTTCTGAGATCAGCCTGTTGAAAAAATTTGCAGTCCATACAAGAGGAAATGGCTGGCTAGAGTGTTTCACCTGAAATAAGGGAAACAAAAGGAACTCTGTGGTGACCTGCAGAAGAAGAGGTTATCATTTAGAAAACCCTGATGGCGCAAGTTTCTTCACCAAGACACTCAAGTGTCTGATCGGAGGGAATCAGTTTGTGTTTGTCCAACGAGCAACAAATCTCTGTCTGAAACCAACAAGAACCTTCCTGAGCAGTAACCAAATACTTTTGAGTACCAGACCTTGGTAAAAATTCATAAATGTTCAATTCTGTGCACAGTATAAGAATTGCCTGATGCCAGTGAACTTGGAGGAGTGAGATTGGACTGTGAATCAAAGAACTTTCCTGAACTTACACACACATTACATACACGTGTGCTTAGAATTAGAAGTTAGGTAAAGTTAATAGTAAAAAGTTAAAGTTTGATCCTGTTTTTATATTTAAAGAAAATTAAGTAACCATTTGTCTTGGTGAATTTCTATTACTGCTGGGTTTTGGGGTCATCTGGGCCCATAACAGTGGGAAGTAGGACCCTGCAGAAAAGTGCTTGTGTCTCCCTCTCCAACTCCTCCCCCCTCTCCGGGGTTGCACGTTTCTCATTCTCTGTGTTTGGAGCTCTCTGTAGACTGAGCTATTGGGCCAATTTGTTTACACTTGTTCTCCCATCACACATTAGAGGTCACAATGACCTCTTGCGGCATGTTATTCCCTTCAATTGTTCCATGGAGATCACTGTGAATCTATGGAACTTTACTACAACCAACATCACAGGGACCAGAAGTGATCCAGGTGGTCCCAGCCTTGTCCAATTGGTAAAGGTCTTGTTACTCTCAGCAATACGAAGGTGTGTTGAAGAGTTAGAGTGGTGAACACCTCCTGCAGCAACAGGCCAAAGTTAACAGGATCTCCAGGTGCTGGAGATTTGTGCAAAGTGAAGGGAGGGAAGTTTAGGGGAGGCCAGGGGTATTTTACACAGAGAGTGGGGGTGCCTGGAATGCCTTGCCAAAGATGGAGGTGGAGGCTGAAACATTGGGGGCATTTAAGAGATTCTAAGACATGTTATTTTTTGAGAGGACTATATAAGTTGCCCCATCAAAGGCAGAAGGGCATTGGTGAATACAGTGGTGGGGGGGGGGTGTCCATGAGTCATAGGGCTATAGTGTTTTGGGGATCATGGTGGGGGAAAGTCCAAGCAAGCTTATTGAGTTAGAGGAAGCAGATATTTACTTTTACCCAGGTGACGAAGACCAGGTTAAACAAGCACAGGATGTGGAACACCACACAACAGACTTCATTCCTGACTAGGGGTTCAGGCCCAAAACGTCCACTGCCTGTGGTGTCTGCACGCCTGCTGCCTGACCCGCTAAGTTCCTCCAGCATTTTAAATTTAAATATTTCAAATTTAGCCCTACAGCATGGTAACAGGCCATTTAGCTCGCGAGTCCGTGCTGCCCAATTTACACCTAATTAACCTACATCTCCAGTTCGTTTCGAACATTGGGAGGAAACCAGAGCTCCTGGGGAAAACCCACGCAGGCACAGGGAGAGCATACAAACTCCGTACAGACGGTGTGGGATTCGAACCCCAGTCCCGATCGCTGGCACTGTAACCACTACACCAAACTTGTTGCTTTATTTTGTGCGTTCTTCTAGTTCTCCAGCATCTGTAGACTTCTTGTTTAAGCACAGCGCCCAAGCGAAGGCTCTGGGTTCATGCATTGTGGTGGTTGGGTGCCACAACATCTTCAGGAAAGAGAAGAATCTCCAATGTGGGTGACATTACGTTATAGCAGCATCTACACTGAGTGCAGACACATAGACTGATGGTACATCTGGAGGTCCAACAGTTTGTTTGAAAACAAAGCAGGAACACAGTGGAATGAAGCCTTTTAGGAAGAATATTGGCAGTTATTGTGTTCATGTATAATGTGAAGATCAAGGTGCATGGTGCAGATGGTCAAAAGCCCACAAATTAGTATTAAATTGAAACAAAGAGATTGTCAATGTTGCTACAGTATACGTTAAAGTTTATTGTCATCTGATTGTACATATACATAAACAACGTGACGAAACAGCACATCTCCAGACCCTAGTGCACTCTATACACAACGGACTTAGATACATACCGATCGAAAATTAATATACAGGATGCCAGGGTTGTTGAACTGTCTGCCAGTCCTGGTTTCTATGCTCCTGTACCTCGTCTTCGAAGTTTGTCTCTCAAAGATATTATCGTCTGGATGGTAAGGTCCTTGATGATTCTCTGAGGCCTGTCTAAACACCATTCCCTGTAAATATTGTAGCGCCACTGATTTACCACAGCTTACAAACAAATAAAGAATACACTCACTCATTTCTTCCAGCACACCATGAAGTCGACTTTCTTTTATTAATCACTAGACGCAATGATGCAATCTTCCACTCCCCAAACACCACCTGACCTTCTCATTGCCTCACTGCCACACGGTGATCCTGACACTCTCATTCTCCTCCTCCTCCTCCTCCTGCATCTGAGATTCATCTCCCGTATACCGACGCTTAATACACCCGTTCATGCATGCTATTATCCCCGCGCGTCGTATCGTTTACGTCATCAGAGGCAGCCGGCGCAGCTCCCAACAAAGATAAGTAGGTGACTCCAAGACATGCAAGGAGGGGACTGATTGGAACTGTCCTGCTACGTAACGATCCAGAGGGCTGACAGTTCGGCCCAACTTCGTACGATAGTGCAAAACAGGTGATGCACGATCCAACTGGCAAGGGTGTAACTGGTCCTCTGGCTCTGATGCAGAGCATGGACCGGTGACGTACGCCAACATCAACCTGTGGATGGAAACCACGTCAGCCCTTTCATTCCTATCGCTAATGAAAGTATTCAGGTGGCGTCGTAAGACCTGAAAATGATTATCATAAACAGGTTGAAGAGGTTTGCAAACAGCATCATGGCAGAGGAACACATGAGAACAATGTGGTAAATCATTCAGCACATGTACTGCAGGTGACACGTGCCACGTAGGAGTAGTTTCCCGAAGATGATCGACATAACTAACCGGATCATAGAGCTTGGATTTGGGTTCCCAAACTCACCTGGCAAGGTTAACTTAGTGCCATAAACTAGCTCTGCCACCAATCATCGACAATCTGCCTTAAGAGCAATACGAACACCAAGGAGAACCATGGGCAAATGTTTGCTCCACATAGAATCATCACCACCTGCTCTTAATGCTGCCTTTACTTGTTGTCCTGCGGATGGTAAGGCGTTGTCCTGCGGATGGTAAGCCATAGTGCGAATATGGGTAGTGCCCAAAAGATCAGTGAGAGCTCAGAACAACGCCAACTCGAACTGAGACACTTGATCCATTGTAATAGTGACCAGAACCCTGAAAGATGGAATCCAATGTTCCATGAAAGCCCTAGCAACCATCTCTGCAGAGATGTCAGTGATAGGAATGGCCTCCTGCCACCTGGTAGTCCGGTCTTAACAGATAAGTATATCCCCGAGATGGCGGAAGCAGGCTCACCAAATCTCGGTGCACATGCTGGAAACGGGAATCCGGAACAACAAAATCCCCCAGCTTGGATTTCGTGTGTCTGGAGACTTTCGAGCGTTGACATGTCAGGCAGCTCCACGCCCATAATCCAACATCTCATTTAACATGAGGCCAGGTAAAATGCTCCCACCTTGGAAATGGAATGGCCTTTGGACATGGTTCCTTTTAGTAGTTCAGTAAGGGTAACGTCGTGCCATAAACTAGCTCTGCCACCGATCATCTACAATCTAGCTTAAGAGCAGTACAGACACCAAGGAGGACCATGAGCAAATGTTTGCTCCACGTAGAATCATCACCTGCTGTTAATGTGAATGCCACGATGCTTATGCATCAAAAGCCTTTCTCTTTCTTATCACAGATCCTGCAACATTCGGCAGGAATCGGTGATAAAAATCGACCATGCCGGAAAAACGTCGCAATTGGTCAAACGTGGCGGGGTTTAGGAAATTCTCTAATCTCTCGCACTTTCAATTCATCAGGCAGAATATCATGTTGAGTAACTCTGTGTCCTAAAAATGTAAGATCAGCAGCGCCAAAAATGCATTTACTGGGATTGGTCTCTTTTGCTTCCCTTTCTCTAAGTATAAAGGGAGCTGGGCAATGCTAACTGTGAATCTTCGTCTGCTTTACAACACACAAAATGCAATTTTGTGTAATATTACATCTGTTTTATTATGTGACAATAAAAGAATATTGAATCTTGAAGTCAGAAGAGATAACAATGAGCAGAGAAGCAAAGACTCCTGATGATTTGTTTGTTCAGCCAGGAGGGGCGCTCTTCATCTACGGTGACACAACAGCCACCTGCACGTCAAGGTAGATTGAAGTTCAAAGGGGTATTCAACAGATTGCATCATCTCTGTTAATCTTCCAGAGATTGATGGGCACTCTCATCTATCCTGGTATCGGAAAGACAAAACAAGGATCATTTGGAGGGCATTCTTTGACAATTCCAGAAACACAGCCTGTGCTCTTGATGATGCATCAGTTATAGAGGGCAGAGTTACAGAGTGATTGGTCAGTACAGAGCGATGGGGGGGTGAGGTTCATTCAAGAATTTGATAATGGTGGGAACAGAACTGGCCTTGAATCTGCTAGTGTGTGATCTCACATTTGTGAACCTTCTTCCAGATGGGTGGAAGCTTTCTGGTGCTGTCTGTAAGGAGTTTGTACGTTCTTGCCCTTGTCTGTGGGTTTTCCCAGGTGCTCCAGCCACTTCCCACCCTCTAAAATGTACGGGGTTGTAGATTAACTTTGATGAAATTGGGCATCATGGGTTTGAATGGACGGTTTCTGTCGTGCTGTGAATAAATTTGAAGTGGGATCAGTCTTTCAAATTTGACTGCTTTTTCAAGGGAGAGGGAATTATTAATGGAGTCAGTGGAGGGGAGCAGGGTGTGTGGTGGACTGAGCTGCATAAACAACTCTCTACGGTTTCTTGTCATTTTGGCTGGAGCAGTTCCCGTCCCACACAATGTGTTGTGCAGATTAAACCCTGCCTTCTGCAAGCTGACAGAGGTATCTTCTTTGTGCAGGATCAAACCGAGTACAACTCCTCAACAGTGAAGAGCCAGACAAACGCAGCCACCATCGGCAACCTTCGTGCCGGCACCATCTATGTGTTCCAAGTGCGGGCACGGACTGTGGCTGGGTTTGGCCAGTACAGTGGGAAGATGTACTTCCAGACAATGACAGAAGGTAAACGACCTGCCTCAGTGGAAGAAGTAATGGCGAGGTTCTGTATTAATGATGTGCATGAAATGAATTGCTTATTTTCACATGCACCAAGATACAGTAAGAAGTTGTGTGCTCTCCAGGCAAGTCAGCTCATGCAGTAGATGGTGCTATAGGCAAATAATTTCCAGTATAGGGAATAGTGTTAAGATACACTATTAACAGGCTAGAGAGAAGTACAAGTCAAACAAATCCGTGAGAGATCTCTAGGCCTGAGAACAGCAGGGAAGAACTGCTGAATCTGGAGGTTATAAAACATGAAAGTCTGCAGACACTGTGATAGCAGTAAAAACACACCGGCATTTCGGGCCTGAGCCCTTCTTCAAGGAATAAGCAAAGAACGGGAAGGCGTCAGAATAAAAACTGAAGACTGGCAGGGGGAAGAGTCCAGGCAACAAAAGACATTAATTGGGTATGATAAGAAGAAAGGTGAGAACTGATTTTGGCTCTGTGAAAGGGACAGAGGGAAAAGGGAGAGAGAGCTGAGGTAAAGGCCACAGAGCGAGGAGGGGAAGGTGTTTAACAGGAAATGGAGGTTGATGGTAGTGCCATCTGGTTGGAGGGTGTCCAGATGAAAGATGAGGTGTTGTTCCTCCAATTTGCAGGTGGTCTCAATCTGGCAGGGCATGAGATCATGGACAGAGATGTGACATCAGCAAGGGAATGGGATGGGCAATTGAAATGGGTGGCCACTGGTCAATAAAGAAATGTATTTTCAAGTTCATGTATCTTCCATTCAGTGGATTTGGTGGGGAGAGTGGGGGGGGGGGTGCAGGAGAAGAGAGTGTGACTGTGGTGGGAGGGACCCTTTGATATTTAGCAGCCTTCTGAGGTTTAGGGAGGGGTGAGTGGACAGAGTTGATGAAGGAGAGAGTGGTTTGTGTGAGGTAGACACGCTGTCTGATTTCAAATGTTAGAGGACCAAAAATGTCTACTACAAAGATTCCAAAGTTAAATGCAGCAAATTCTCAGCAGGTCAGGCTGCCTTGATAGAAGAAGAAATAGAGTTAACACTTCAAGTCGAAGACTCCAAACTTGTTGATTAGCAGCACAAGGTCTTTTTTTTTAATATTTAATGTTGTGGTCAAACATGTATCAAGAAATAACAATTAAGTAAGTACATTAATTGAAATGAAAAAAAATCATTGGTACGAGTTGGCCATATCTCCAAACAGCCACGTTCCCCCCTCCCCTAATCAAAACCCCCCAAAATGGAAAGATAGAAAGAAAGAAAATAGAAAGAGAAAAAGAAATAGAAAAGCGGAAAAGAAGAAGAAACTGTCAGGAGGCGGGGTCCCCTTCAGAGGATTTCATTTCTTTTCTTACCTAGATCTCAAATAGGGGAAAGAACAAGGGCGTAGAACTCGGGAACAAAATATGTATCCTTAAATATTCAACCCTGCCTTCTGCAAATACGGCTGCAAAACCTGCAAAAACATGTTGATCTTCTTCCTTCAACTGTAAGTGATTTTCTCCAGGGGAACACAACCCTGAATCTCCTTATTCCATCAGGCAATACATTTCCTGGCCACCACCAGCGCAACTTTAAGAAATTCTAGTTGGTACTTAGACAGCCTCATTTTAGGTGTTATATCCACAATATTTCCTAAGAGAAACGATTCTGGACTTATTTCCCAATAATATAATTCTTGAATTTTCCCAAAAAGGTTTCACTTTAGACCATGACCAGGTTGAATGTAAAAAGGTTCCCATTTCTTCACCACATCTAAAACATATATTCAATGTATTGGAATTTAATTAATGCATCTTCTGTGGGGTAAGATATAGCAGTTGCAAGATGTTATATTGCATCAGTCTAGATCTTACATTTATTGTATTGGTCATGCAGTCCTGACATAAATCGGACCAGTCCTAATCACCAATACTAATATTCAAGTCTGATTCCCATCTTTGTTTTGATTTGTATAACTCCCACTTGGAAGTTCCTGATTGAAGTAGGGAATACATTGTAGATGTAAACTCCCTTGTGTTCCCCTTTGGAATCAGAGTCTCCATTTCACTGCACTCTGGTAACATCATGACCGATCCGAATTCATCTCTGAAAAAAACCACAATGCCTGTGTTCATCTTTATTGCTAAAAAACAATGATTGATTGTAACTTATATTCATTTTATCAAAAGAACAAGTCTTCACTTTTATAACTGTCTTTGGAGATGCAGCAGTGAGTAGTTAAAATAGCGGTACCTCATCTAAACCTCCCCCCGCCTCCCTCATCCTCAATGGCCATCGCAAGAAGCTACGGATGGGAGACACACCTGTGCTGGCCAGTGAAGGGGAATAAAGTATTTATCCGTTTCCTCGCCAGACTCTCAGTCACAGGTGGGTCTGTCGGTGATCATTTTTAGTAGATTTACAACATGATAGAAGTAAATCCCAGCCATTACGTTTTGGAGGGTGGAGGAAAACCAGAGCCCCTGGAGGAAACCCACATATACACAAGAAGAATGTATAGAATCCTTACAGATAGCGCTGATTTAAACCTGAGTATCTGGCGAGTAATAAATAGAATCATGCCAAGAAGGATGGATCTAGAATCACCTAACCACTCCGCACAGGGAGCAGGCAGTGATGGGAGCTGTACGTAGCAATAAAACTGAGATACAATAACATCTCATTCCAACCATGACCACGTCAGCTCGATGAACTGTACAGGCATGGAAACACAAGCCATTCACTCCCGTTGGTCAATAGTGGGCAGGTTGATGTCACTTTCCTGGTCATGAGGCACCTTCAACATGATGGGATTTCTGCCCCAGTCATCCTTTCAGATAATGAGATCCTGATACCTCCTACTCATTGAGTGAAAGGTTTTCTCCTCAACTCCCCACCCATCCTGCTCTCAGTTAAAATCAAACAAATGTTCCTCTGCCAGGGGAAGCAAATCCTACCTGCTTAACCAATATTTGGATGCACCTCAGCTAAATTTCCCCTCCACCTCCTTTTTCTAGAGTTATTCCCAACATGACTACACTTCTCCAGCCTTGGTAACATTCCCTTGTCCCCTTCTCCAGCCCTGATAACATTCCCTTAACTCCCCTTCTCCAGCACTGGTAACGTTCCCTTAAATCCCCTTCTCCAGCCTTGGTAACATTCCCTTAAGTCCCCTTCTCCAGCCCTGGAAACGTTCCCTGAACTCCCCTTCTCCAGCCCTGGTAACATTCCCTGAACTCCCCTTCTCCAGCCCTGGTAACGTTCCTTTAAATCACCTTCTCCAGCCCTGGTAATGTTTCCTTAAATCACCTTCTCCAGCCCTGGTATCATTCCCTTAACTCCCCTTCTCCAGCCCTGGTAACGTTCCCTTAAATCACCTTCTCCAGCCCTGGTAATGTCCCCTTAAGTCTCCTTCTCCAGCCCTGGTAACATTCCCTTAAATCCCCTTCTCCAGCCCTGGTAACGTTTCCTTAACTCCCCTTCTCCAGCCCTGGTAACATTCCCTTAAATCCCCTTCTCCAGACCTGGTAACATTCCCTTAAGTCCCCTTCTCCAGCCCTGGTCGTTCCCTTAACTCCCCTTCTCCAGCCCTGGTAACATTCCCTTAAGTCCCCTTCTCTAGCACTGCCAAACCTTTCATGTAATGTGGTGACCAGAACTGTCTACACAACTCCGGCTGTAGTCCAGATGGTATTCTCTTCACTGCTTGTTCTCATCCAGATGTTCTATATGATCTAATGTGACCTCCCTGCTTTTACCTTTAGCGCCTCAGCTAATGAATGTGAGTACTGTATCGAGTAGTGCATCTCAATCAATTTATAGAAACATAAAAACATAGGTGCAGGAGTAGGCCATTTGGCCCTTCAAGCCTACACCGCCATTCAATATGATCATGGATGATCCATACCCGGTTCCTGCCTTCTCCCCATACTCCTTGATCCCCTTAGCCACAAGGACCAAATCTAACCTACTCTTGAATATTGGCAAGGAACCGGCCTCAACAACTTCCTGTGGCAAAGAATTCCACAGATCCACCACCCTCTGAGAGAATAAATTTTTCCTCATCTCAGTCCTAATAAACTTCCCCTTTATTCTTAAACTGTGACCCCTGGTTCTGGTTTTTCCCTTTTCTCTGGCTTGGTAGTTCATACACAACCCGATGAAACAGCTATCTCTGCACCATAGTGCGCACACACACAGACACACAGTACGCCCTACACACAAATGACATAGATCCAAAATAAATATATATAAAAATAATGTTCAACCGTCTCAGTGTCTGCGGGAAGAAGCTGTTTCCCAGCCTGGCAGTCCAGGTTTTTATGCACCTGTACCTCTTTCTTGAATGGAGTTCTCAAAGATACTGCTGGCTGGATGTTAAGGGTCCCGTGGATATCATCGATAGAGGGAAGGGAGACCCCAGTGAGGTTCTCAGCAGTTTTAATTACTCTCTGTGCTGACCTCCAATCTGTTGCTCTGCAGCTACCATACCATAATGCAGCCAGCAACCTCCTGACCAGTTGGCCTTTCCTGACTGATGAGGAGGGTCCCGGATAGGATGGCCTTGAAATAGACACCAAGGACCTTTGTGCAGCCCACTCTCTCTTCGACAGAGCCATTGATGTGTAGTGGGGAGTGGACCTTCTTCCTCTTGAAGCCCACAATCACCTCCTTTGTCTTGTCCACGTTGAGACTCAGACCATTCCGTCCACTGAATCTGTGTAACCCATTTCTACAATGCGATTTCCACTCTGCATGTTTTTTTTGCACGCTTCACCAATTTCTCATTATCTTCCTTTATCCAAGCGCTTTCTTCCTTGTTATCAGTCACTTTGCCAGTCTTGGATTCATTTGCAAATTTTGTGATTGTGGCCCTGATGTATGAACCAGATGATTTAATCGAGTGACCTGGTATTGACTCTCACTGCATACAGCTCTGCCTGACACCCTTCTAGCTTGTAATCAAATGCCACTTTCCCTTGAATCCTATGGGAATTTATATTCCTGATCAATCAGCCAAATTGGATTTTTCAAATGCTTTCCTAAAATCAAATCTGCTGCCAGATTGACATTCCATGCTACTGCCCTCAAACATCAACACATCCAGTAAAACTCAACTTCTCCTGAACAAATTCATGCTCGCTTCCTGATTTGTGCTTCTCTAAATGTTGATGGTGTCGCAGAATTTCCTCCTGACCTCTTCCAGACTGACCCAGTTACTTGCTCCATCTCTTTCCCTCTTCTTAAACTGGTACCACATCAGCCATTTCTGCTCCTCCGACTGCAGCCACATGGAATCAGAACGTGAACCTTCGTCACTGTCATTGTTTCCTTTGAGAGTCTAATTCTGGTCTGGCCTTCCACCCACAATGAAAGTATTCAAGAACCAGCATATCATTTCAAACACTATCTTGTTTCCCCTGCACCTGTGACATCCCTGGTCCCCAACACTCCAGGGAGGAAAAGAGGGGAGGAGGGGCTTCCGAGAGGCTTCTGATGCTGAAGGTCTCATGATTGTATCAGAGGTGTGGATCTGGAGCTTGGGTTACCAATGAATAGAACTGGAGTATGTGTGGCTGCAGAGGCTGTGGGGAGGTGGCAAATCCACCAATGTTCAGCGACTCTGAAGGGACTCTCTTTTGCATCTCTTTCCCTGACTCTATGTGGTACCAGGCAATTTTTGCTGATGGCAATTCATTGCCTCATAACAGACTAAATGCAGTTTCATTCGATCAGTTCTTCTACATGACAACAAAAGAATCTTGAATCCCTTTTTCACAATCAGTCAGAACTTTGCACACACCTGTTGCCTCCGCCCTTCAGCTCCAGCCAACCCCACTCTTCTCTTTCTATTCCTCTTCTCTGGTGATTTATAAGAAATCTTGGGGTTTTGCTTGTCTTTGTTTGCCAATGCCATAAAACCCCTGGTATCCGGTACCTTGCAGGATTGGTAGATGCTGGATAAGTGAAGTTTCCAGTTGCTTGGATTCGCAAATGAATGATGAGGTGCACCAATTTTAAACTTCTGTATTTTTTACATATTTAGTTTCTGCAATTTTTTTTGCCGGTTTCTTGAGGCTGTTAATTTGCTTCAGTAACAAGGGTTTTACTGCACTTCAATTCCAGATAACAGGGGTTTTACTGCACTTTCTTGTGCACCTTCCTTGACTTCATAATTTCCTCTTCAATTTCACTGTTGCACTTTTTTATTCCAATAAATTTTTCTCAGTGCTTCAAGTAACTGCCAGCATTGTTACTTTATACTGCTCTGGAACACATCACATCATATCAGATACAATTTATTGTCATGTAACAATACAGAAATGTAATTTTATACAAAATTGCTGTAAGGCAGACTCTAACCCCTTTCACACTTGCAAGTGATCCCAGGAATCGATCACCAATCGGCCTTTAAAGTGGCAAATGTGAAAGCAAAATCAGCTCAACGCCGGCGTGAGATGACGTCATCTCACGCCGGGGATTGACGGCCTCAAGCCAAAGTCTGCAGATGCAACCAGGCAAGTGTGAAACAGGTAATTGCATTCTGGGATTGAAATTACCCAAGATTTTTGCATGAGTGCAGGAAGAAAAGATTAAAATGAAAATATAAACTTGGCCATGGGAAAATCTCGGGTGGGGGGGAGAGAGAGAGAAAATAAATAGCAATGGAGGACAATTTTTAAACAGCATGAGAAAATTGGTAATGCTATCGTGCAGAATTTATAAAGACCATAGGGGAAAAAAAAGCAATGGTGGACCTGACTTCCCAGAATGCCTTGCAGCAGAGAAACCCCTCTATTACTGCTCCATATATGCAGCCGGGCATACAGCCCTTTCTCTGTCGCATGGAATTCTGGGAGGGAAGGTCCGCCATTGGTTTTTACCATCGTCTTTATAAATTGTAACGGGTAGTGCTATCAACTTCCCACCCTGTTTAAATTGTATGCGATAATGCTACCAACTTCCCATGCTCTATAAATTGTGCGCTATAGTGCTGCCAACTTTCCCACCTTGTTTAAAAATTGTCCACTATTTATTGCTTGCACTTTCCCACAGTCCTTTATAAAGGTTTATATAGGTTGGCACAACAACAACAGGGGCTTCAGGACTCATACTGTGCTGTAGATAAAGCTTAATTATGTTATAATTAGGCATG
Organism: Narcine bancroftii; assembly: GCF_036971445.1. Classification (NCBI taxonomy): domain Eukaryota; kingdom Metazoa; phylum Chordata; class Chondrichthyes; order Torpediniformes; family Narcinidae; genus Narcine; species Narcine bancroftii. Next base: position 174,566,956 of record NC_091470.1, on the reverse strand, counting down.
ATTAATTTTGTTCAAATATAAGATCATAATACATTGATCAGGATTTAAAGCAGGTCCACCATCACTCGATGTGTCAGGATGTTAACAGTAGAAGGTAGAACCCCAGGGATGGCTCCTTGGAAGTGTGAAAGCATTCAGTGGCCCAGTTAGGAGTGGTCAAGTGTGAAAAGCCAAACCCCCTCACACAATCCTATCGCAGGACACTGAATAGACAATTTTAGTGGGATGCATGTGTTAAAGGGGCTAAATATTCACCATTAGCATTGCCCAGTGCCCTTTACAGTCAGAGAAAGAGAGGCAAAAGGAGTGTCCCCCTCTCCCCCACCCACCACCCCCCCCCCCCCAGGGAGGTTAAGAGCTTCTCCTTTAATCAGAAGCAAGTTTGTTCTGAACATTCTACAATGCCGTGAAACACGGGCATCTGCAGACACTGTGATTGTGGTAAAAACATGCAGAAACGCTGGAGGAACTCAGCCGGTCTCCAGTGTCCACAGGAGGTAAAGATACATTACTGACATTTCGGGCCAGAGCCCTTCATCAGGGTACAAGAAAAAAGCAGGCAAGTGTCTGAATAAAAGAAAGGTCAGGGGGAGGAGCACAGGCCAACAGTGTTGCAGTAAAATCCCTATTATCTGGAATTCAAGCATTACAGCATCTACTTCAGTAGAGCTACTAAAGCAATACACACACACACACCAGGTTAGTCAACACAAGAATGTTTTATTTAGACTTTACAGGCCTCTTTTATATTCCTCACGTCCCGGGCTCCACAGGATGGGGTGGAACATCATTATGAGTTTGCTGCCGATCCACGGAACTGGCAGGTTTAAGTTAAGCACAGTGTAAGTCCTGCACTTTTCAGCAGGAGGCTCAGTAAATCAATGTGCCGTTACTCAGCACGTAGCACCTCGCGCGTGCGGTCCATTAAATGGGTGAGTACCCAGCTGTCTGTCTTACGGCTCCGCGTGCCCGCTGAAGAACCACGCCGGCGACATTTCACAATACTGTGCGCCCACTCGGCCCACTTCACAGCCGCTACACCAACTCCCCCCCCACAAAACCGTCGCCAGAAACCAATACACCGGCTGCATGCACCTTAGGTGGACACTCTCGCAGCCTGGGCTGGGGGTAATGAATGGGTGAAGTGGGATCCACATGGGCAGGCTTGAGTCTGTCCACACTAAACAGTTGCGAACGCCCCCCAATCTCCAAAGTAAACACAACCCTGCCTTCTTAATCACATGGAAAGGGCCCTCATACAGTCATAGTAACAGCGCTCCTGGAATCCGTCTGCGTACAAAAACAAAATCAGCGTCCAGGAGCGGTGGGGGAACATGCCGTTTAGGGGTTCCGTGCCAGTTGGTAGGAACAGGTTTGCTGATTACGAAACCACATCAAAGCTGCTGAAGGACCTTCAGGTCAGATTTGGTTGTGAAATGAATGTCCCCTGGAACTGTAAGGGCTGTACCATAAACCATCTCCACGGTTGATGTAGGCAAATCTTCCATGGTAACTTGTCGATCCAATTGGGACTGGTGAGTCGGGCCTGAAGTCTGGGCTTTAATTGTCTGTGGGAAAGTTTCACAAGGCCGTTGGATTGTGGATGGTACACTGTGGTGTTGTGCAGGTGTGTGCCACAAAAGTGCGCAAGGGCACTCCATAACGCAGAGATGAATTGTGCTCTGTAGTCTCAAGTTATATGCGTCAGGACACCAAATCTAGTGAACCAATTGACGATGAATGCTCTGGTGTATGTCTCAGTGTCACTGGATGGGAACGGGATGGCCTCTGGTCAGCACGTGAAACAGTCTACGACTGTTAGGATGTATCTCATGTTTTGAGATACTGGCAATTGTCCGTCTAGGTCCACATGCACATGTTCATACCGCAGAGAAAGGTTGAAGAGGCACCTTGGTGTGCCGCTGAATTTTGGAAGTCTGGCAGGAGGTACCTCTGCGGGCCCATTGCACGGCGTCTTTTTTCAGTCAATGCCATACATATTTATTTGACATGAGCTTGACAGATGTTCTGATGGATGGACGAGACAAGCTGTGTACCTGGTCAAAAAAGCATCGCCTGCAAGATACCGGAATCACTGGTCTAGGGTAGCCCAAAGACATGTCACAAAGTAAAGTTGGCCACCCAGTTGTGGTGACACCTGCTGTATGTCCAGGTTAGTAATGGCCGTACTGTATGCCTGAACATCAAGGTCCATTGCCTGTACACTGGCTAATTCAGGAATATCAATGCCACCCTGAATATGATATACATTCATTCTGGACAGCATATCCGTGATGAAATTGTCTTTACCAGAAATATAGTGCACGTGGGTGGTAAATTCGGAAATGCATGTTAGTGACGTTGCTGTCTTGTCGACTATGGGTCCATTATTTTGCTGAAGGCAAACACGAGCTGCTTGTGGTCTGTAAATACAGTGAAATGCTAACCCTCCAAAACAAATCGGAAGTCCCGTGTGGCTAGATAAAATGCTAACAGTTCCCGATCAAATGCACTATATTTCATCTCCGATGGACATAGATGTCGGCTAAAGAAAGCAAGGGGTTGGCAATGGCCATCGATGTACCGCTCAAGAACCACTCCCATGCCTGTTCTCGAGGCGTCAGTGCTAAGTGTCGAGGTTAGGATGGGGGAGTATTGCTGCGTTGGCTAAAGCGCCTTTGGCATCGTAAACCCAACCTCTGCCCCTGTTGTCCAGGGAACGTCCCTGTGCTTTGTGGTGAGGATCGGAAACCGTGGTCGAAGAATGCCAGCAGCTGCTGGAATGAACCGGTGATGGAAGTTTCTTATGCCCAAGAATTTCTGCAGGCCCTGAACCATGGTAGGTGTTGGAAAAATACGGACTGTGTCTACCTTGCTGGATAAGGGAAAGACATTGTTGGCCTGATCTTGTGTGCCAGGAAGTCGACGGTGGACTTGCCAAATTGACATTTGCCAAGGTTGATGGTAAAACCGAATTTCTGCAGCCATTGGAACAGGCGGCGTAAATGCAGTTGGTGATCCTGTTCAGTTTGACTGGCTATGAGGATGTACCCAAAGCGTCTATAAGATGCTGGAAAGTTTGGGTGGCGTTCTTCAACCCAAATGGTATCCTTAAGAAATTCAAAAAGCCCGAAAGGGGTAATAATGTCATCCTTGTAGACCGGGATCTGATGATATCTCTTGACAAGATCAACTTTGGAGAAAACACAGAAATTCTGCAGATGGGCAGCGAAATCTTGTATATGAGGGATCGAGTATCTGTCGAGTGTAGTTATATCATTGAGCCTACGGTAATCGCCGCAGGGTCTCCATCCACCTGTTTTTCTTGGGTATCGTGTAACGGTGATCCCCAAGGACTGTTGGAGTGCTGAATGATACCTAATTCCTCCATTGCAGTAAACTCTGCCCTTGCCTGCCATAGTTTCTCAGATGGAAGACGACGAGCCCTGGCATAAATCGGCAGGCCTGAAGTGTCTGTGTAATGGGACACACCATGGGCTATTTGGAGGCATTGAAATTAGGAGACGGAATACCGGGAAATTCTCCGAGCAGGGCATCTTTGTGCAGGGTATGTATCCCAAACTGGGAAACTGTCCCTTTACTGCATACCAAGGAAAAGTGGGGGCATTAACTAATTTCCTCTGCTTCATGTTGACCAGCAAGTCATGGGATCTTAAAAAATCTGCACCCAAAATGGGCTGTGCAACGTAAGCCAATATGCAATTCCAATGGAATGTCATACCTTCTATCCCAAACGTGACCCGTCGTGTGCCGAAGCAGGGAATTGTAGTCTCATTTGCTGCTTGAAGAGCCAGGTGTTGTTGCGTATGTGTCTTTTCAAAATAGGTTGGCGGGACCAAACTGACCTCAGCGCCCGTGTCTACCAGAAACTTACACTTGCCAGTATCATCTTGAAGATAAAGTTGTGCCAGCTACCGAGGCCACTACTGGCAGCTGGCTTTTTTGTTTCCTGCCTTTTTTATGTAATGCGGGACACATTTATGGGCATTTTTTCCCCAACGACGATGGTAAAAACACCATTCTCACCACCAATCAGTGCGTTCATCCTTCTTTGACTGAATCACAGATATAGGAGGCTTGTAGAACATGGGGGATGGATCTTCTGTGAAAACAGTCTGTATGTGAGCAGACTCTTGCATTGGAGTATGACAGAGCTTGTCAGCCTCCTGCGCTATGTCATGAGGACGGCGAAAATCCGTGATAGCAATTGGTATTGTGACAAGACCTGGGAGTTTGGAATAGAGTCTCAAAAAGTAAACAATGAGAATGACCATCTGCTAATGCAGGCATCTCATTCATTAGATCAGATGAATTCCTGTCACCCAGGTCCTCCATATTTAAAAGTCGCATGCCGCGCTCATGTCTAGTTAATTCCAGCGTGTCCAGGAGAAATTGGCGGAATCTGGTTCTCCACCGAGGGATTGGCAATAAATTTGCTTACTTCAGCTGCTGTGGCAGCGTCCAATGCACCTACTACGTGCCATAATTTCATGTCCTCTGCCATTATGCCACAAAGACAAAACTGGGTTTCAGCCTGATTAAGCCATACCCAAGGTTGATGGGTCCAGAAAGGAGGCAAGTGAAGTCCCACCACATTAACTGCAGCCGTGGTGGCACTTGCTGCTGCTGTGGTCGTGTCCATGAGAACTGGAGATTCAAGCTTCGGCTGAATCTTGCAGTCAGGGTCACCAATTATTCGCAATACCATGCTGGGCACCCACTCAGCCCGCTACACGGCTACTACAGCATCCAGCAGCCTCAAGCAAATGGCAAAAAAATCACGGAAAATAATTAGGAAAAAAATACAAAAGTATTTCCCCCCCCCCCACCCCATGGTTCATTTGCCAATCCACGCAACACACGAAGCAACCAAAAAATGTACTTATCTGACATCTACCAATCCCCATGGGTGCCAGACACCGGGGGTTTACTGGAATTGGATATGCAGAGGAGGCCAGGAAAGAGGAATTAATGGGGAGAGGACAGCAGGTTGGGGGGTTATGTTGGATCTGTGAATGCAGAGCTGGGACAAAGGAGACGGAAAGAAAAGGGGAGAGGGAGAGATAGATTGAGGAAAGGAAGGAGACATAGGAGAGTATGGTGGGGGTGGGCTCACAGAAATTAGAGAAGTCTAATTTCTTTTACTGTAAAATTGCTTTTACTGACTCTACCATTTTAACATAACTCTCCTCCCTTACTAAAACCGTTCTTCAAATGAGAGGAAGTGACCTCGCCCTCATTTACGACTGTGAACTCTGATGTCTAGTCTTTTCCTTAATTAGGTTTAATCTAACTGAAGTTTGATCTCTCCCGTTGTCACCATCACCACAGCCATCGTTCATTACCTCTCAAAGAGAGACTTTGGAGTGCAGGCACAGAGTTGCCTGACTCTGGCAACACAGGTAGACAGGGTGGTGAAGGTGGCATTTGGCAGGCTTGATTTAATTGGTCAGAGCATTAAGTACAGGAGTTGGGATGATATGTTACACATGTACAAAATGTTGGCAAGACCACACTTGGGGAATTGTACACAATTCTGGTCACCCGGCAAGGGGTGCAGAAAAAAAATCACCAGAATGTTACTAGGACTCATGGGCTTGAATACAAGGATACTCTGTATAACACGGTCAATACTTCCCAAACACGTTCAGTGTTATGGAAAACCACACTGTTCAAGCAGTGTTTCAATGTACTTTTATGTCATACGCTCCAGTCCTACAATTATTTATTAATTTTACCTAGAACTCTTATGCAAACATGTGCATATAATATAACATATAATCCTGAAAAATGACAAAGATCTTTATTGGCAATAAGTGAACAATCCGGTTTTGTCAACATTGAAAAGGTGCTCATCTTTGTAGCCTCCTTGGTCAATTACTTCTATTAGTGTAGCAGTTAGCTCAATGCTCTGACAGTGCAATCGACCCGGGTTCGAATCCTGGAAGGAGATTGTATGTTCTCCCAGTGTTGCGTGGATTTCCTCCAAGAGTTCCGGTTTTCTTCCATCTTCCAAAATATACGGGGATTGTAGGTTATTTGCGTGGCACCGGATCATGGGCCAGAAGAACCTGTAACAGTGCTGCATGTCTAAATTTAAAATCAGCTATCATCCTTTTCAATGATGGAAACAGAGATCTGATTTAATCATACAGACTTCTATCAGGTCTACCCTCAGCCTCTAATTCTCCAGACAATACATCCAGGACAGTGGTGGTGTGTGTGTGTGTGTGTGTGTGTGTGTGTGTGTGTGTGTGTGTGTGTGTGTGTGTGTGTGTGTGTGTGTGTGTGTGTGTGTGTGTGTGTGTGTGTGTGTGTGTGTGTGTGTGTGTGTGTGTGTGTTCATGTTCATGTTCCAGTATCTGGGTGGTGGTGTGTGTGTGTTTTCGTGTTCCTGTATGTGAAAAATGGTTAAAAGTGATTAAACTCGCACCATTCTGTGAAAAGTGATGGAATGCAAAGTATGTAGATTAGAGCTTGAGAGTAGACAGTACTAGCTAGTGGGCCCCTTCTTATCTCGAGCCCCAAGGATGCAAGGATCTGGTTCAGGCTGGTACCGTGACCTAAGGTAGTCTATAGCTAGTACTGCACTTGCTTAATAGAGACATGAATATTAACTTAGACGCCCCTAAGGAGAGAATGAACTAATTAACATAACATGCGATGTATGAAGAGGGAGGAACTGAGTGATACCTGGACTGATGGAAGGAAGAAGGAGAATGTTGTAATGTATTGGGATTCTGATTAGAAGAAGGTAAATGAAGGTGGGGTGATGTTGAGCGCGGGACTGTACAAAGGAGTGATGATTCTGAACCTCCAATGTGTCTTCAGACCAGGGACACCCGACACTGCAGACTCGAAATAAAGCTGAAACTGTTCTCCAAGACTTTGTCCCCAGAGTAGTGATTGTGAACACTTTATATTTCACACTGTATCTGAGCAAATACTAGGCTACACCCTGATACATCTCTTCTGCACCTTCTCTGAAGCCTCAACATCCTTCCTGTAATGAGGCAATTCCACAAATCTCCACACAATTCTCCAAATATGGAGATTATTACTGCATCAGTTAATGTGGGTCTATAACTGCCCCAGTTAATGTGGGTCTATAACTGCCCCAGTTAATGTGGGATGTGTTACTGCCCCAGGTAATGTGGGGACTGCTACTGCCCCAGTTAATGTGGAGATTGTTATGGCCCCAGTTAATGTGGGTCAGTTACTGCCCCAGTTAATATGGGTCTTTTACCGCCCCAGATAATGTGGGATCTGTTACTGCACCAGTTAATGTGGGGACTGTTTCTGCCCAGGTTAATGTGGGGACTGTTTCTGCCCCAGTTAATGTGAGAACTGTTATTACCTCAGTTAATTTGGGGACTTTTACTGCCCCAGTTAATATGGGTCTGTTATTGCCCCAATTAATGTGGGGACTGTAACTGTCCCAGTTCAAGGAGGGATTGTACTGTTCTGGTTCATGTCACAACCGGTTTAAACCAGTGTGGATACGAAGTGTAATGTATATTATGTGAAGCTGTGCCCCTCTTGCAATCTTGAAGTGTTCCATTTGTGAATGGATATTTGTGAAAGGATATTTCAACGTTAAATTTAAATTTAATCTTATAGCAATGAAACTGACTATGTGGGCCCACGACTTCATGCCACCCATTTACCCCCCCCCCCCCTATCGACCTACAAGCCCCCAGTACCTTTTGAAGTGTTGGAGCAAACTGGCCCCTTGGAGAAAACCCATGCAGACATGGCGAGAATATACTGGATTCGAATCACTGGCACTGTAGCTGCATTGCGCTGTCTGCGATGTTAAAAGGATGGTTTAGTACAGACCGGAAATCTGCACAGGCTGCATCTCATTCAATCAGTTCACTGTCGGTTGACACTACGGACAGTATCCATCAACCTACTGCATTCCATGATCTCCATCTCATCCCAGAATTGGTTGTACACTTCTCTCTGTGCATTGAATTGAAGTGTCGTAGGTCAGTTCTCTGTCCTTTATGTGCTCCTGCTCCCACCATATCCCACTCCACTCCTCCCTCCTTGCTCACTGTGCTGGGTATTGGGTCTTTTTTGTCTGCAGTCACTGGGAAACCTGTGATGTGGATGAAGAGGTTGTGGCTGGGGAAGGGTGGGGGTTAACATCACAGGGCTCATATGTACTTAATATTCCAGCGATACAGCGTTGGGGCCAGGAGGACGGGACCGGGGCAAGGGCACGTCTCAGCAATGGCTGAGTTCAGGTGTTGAAGAACCCAATCCCAGAGCCAGGTGTTAGATCCGAATGGTCACTGCAGCCATGAGCAAAAGTGGACCTCACTTAACTTGTGCAAGAGTGATCCCAGCAGTTGATAGGCATCACGCACACAAGTGAGCCCTGCACAACTGAATTGAAAGCCTTTGCTTCATGTTGCCTGTGAATGTCTGCATGGCTCTGTACAGATATTTCACTGCCAAAGTCTACTGAGCCTTGAATAGGATGACGGATAGCTCAAAGCGCTTGTGTTGGGTGAGTTGCACGAGAAGGCAGAGAGAGGGTCAGATCAAGCCCAGTTTGCCACTTTAGCATTGTCAAGCCTTTGGCCTCCTTACTGAAGCAGCTGTTGGCTGTGCTCAATGCAGAGATATGTCCGTGGGAATCAGAAAGCAAAGGCCAGTGGTGATGAAAGCCATGGTCTCTTGAGTGGTGCACCTGGGCCATCCGGTTCTTATCCTGTGTTCTTGTATGTCTCCAGCAGAGCCCAGGAAGGATCTGGAGGCAAGGAAGTGGTGACTGAGAAGGGTGGACACGAGGTCCAGCAAGCAGCAAGTCCTCTCCCAGGAGGCTGCAGATGTCTGCCGGCTCCTGATGTGAATCCTGTGCCACTCCAGTCACTGCTGCTCTCTCTTGTCAAAGAGAACCGGCCTGTGCCTCTCCACTCGCTGTCATGGGCTCCTCTGCTCTTCCTGTCTCTGCTCCCATCTCCCCCCTCCCAACGCCCCCATGTTGCTTCAGCTGCCCCCTTTGCGATAGCCTGCCTGCTCTGCTCTCCGGTGTTGCCTGCTCTGCTGCTCCCTCTTGCTACTGCTGCCCCTGCAGGTCCCCCCTCTGCTGTCTGGCTGCAAGCCATTGAACAGCAGGCTGGTGAGGTGGTTGTGGTTACGTTGTTCCTTGCACAAGGTCTAACCAGAGGCAGCCAACATTGCCACCTCCCCGCTCTGACGGAGGAGAGCTCCGAAGTGTGGGAACAACCTCAGAGCTAAACATGTGAAAAAAACTTTCCCCATTAGGTAAGACCTCAGCTGTGAGTATTGGGCAGACCTTGCAATGTGTTCATGAAATTGAATCTGCCTTGTCAATTACTCTTCTGTCTGCCACCTCCCTCCCACTGGACAGTTTTTGGAAGCTTGAGACACCGATGAATTCTGATGAACTGGAAAGTCAGTGAAATATTCCTCAATTGGGGAAGAGCTAATTACGATGGGATGAGTTAGGAACTAGGGAGAGTAACAGATGTTCACGGAAGAAAGCCCAGAAGTAATGTGCCTGTCTCTCGGCAGATAGCAGGTCAGGTGCTGCAGTTCACTTCCCAAGACAATGTCATCTTCATTCCACCCCCTTTGCCCTACATCAAGACCACCAAGTTAACCTTGTCCTTGCTTTTCATCATCCAAGGTGCAACCAACTGCAACTAAATGTGCATTTATTGTTCATGTCAGTTTTTTGCCCAAATGTATTTATTTCTGCTATTCCCAGAACATTGTGGTTTGTAACTGGAGAGGGATCAATATCCTGCTGGGAAAGTTCACTGGGGCTGTTGGGGGGGGGTTTCATCTAGTTTGGTAGAGGGGTGGGAACCAGAATTTGAGGTAGAGAATAGGGCAGAAAGTGGAAAGTGTGTAGTGGGTTTGTGCGGAAGGACAGGCAGGGGAGGAAGCAGAAATGTAGTCGGTTGGAGGAAGGGTAATGCATCTATTTCAATGCAAGGAGTATTAGGAATAAAGGAGATGAACTTAGAGCTGGGTCAGTATGTGGAACTATGATGCTGTGGCCATTGCAGAGATTTGGCTGGAGGAAGGGCGAGATAGGCTGATGCAGGCACTAGAGTTTAGGTGTTGTAAAAGGAATAGGATGGGAGGTAGAAAGGGGGAGGGTGTTGAGTACATTACTGGTCAGGAATAATATCACGGCTGTAGAAAGGGAGGACGTTGTAGAGGGTGTGTCCACTGAGTCAGTGTGGGTGGAAGTCAGAAATAAGAAGGGAGCCTCACTGTGCTGGGAGTCATCTATAGGCCCCTAAATAACCCTCGGGACACCGAGGAGGAGATAAGCAGGCAGATTTTGGAATGGTGCAGGAAATATAGGGTTGTAGTTACGGTAGACTTCCACTTCCCTAATATTGACTGGCACCTCCTGACTGCAAGATAGATAGATGGGGCTGAATTTGTCAGGTGGGTCCATGAACGCTTCCTGACACAATATTTGGACCAACCAACTGGAGGAGAGGCCACACTGGATCTAGTGCTGGGGAATGAACCTGGTCAGGTGGTGGACCTCTCGGTGGAGGAGCATTTCGGTGAGAGTGACCACAACTCCCTGAGCTTTAGCATAGCTAGAGGCAAGGATAAAAGTAGACTAAATGGGAAAGGGTTTAATTGGGGAAGGGCTAATTACAATGGGATGAGGCAGGAACTAGCAAGAGTAAATTGGGAGCAGGTGTTCACGGGAGAAATCACAGAAGTAATGTGGTGGATGTTTCAGGATCAATTGAGCAGTGTTCAGGATTGGTTTGACCCACTGAGACAGGGAAAAGATGGTAGGAAAAGGGAACCGTGGTTGACCAAATAGCATTTGGTTAAGAGGATGAAGGAAGCAAGAAAACAGGAAGGCTCCTGAGAATTATATGGTAGCCAGGAAGGAACAAGGGTTTAGGAGAGCATAAAGGGGCGTGAGACGGCCTTGGCAAGTAGGATTAAAGTGAATCCCAACACATGTTACATAATGAACAGAAGGATGATGAAAATGAAGGTGGGGCCATTAAAGGGGACCACATGTGCCTGGAGGCAGAGGAGGTTGGAGAATGAATACTTTGCATAAATCTTCACCAGAGAAAAGGATTTTAATCAGGGTAAGGTCTGAATAGGACAGGCTTGTGTGCTGGACGGTGATGAAATTAGGCAAGAGGAAATGCTGAATATTCTTAAAAACATTAAGATTGATAAGTCCCCATGGCCAGATGATGCTGAAGGAAAGGAAGGAAGAGATAACTGGGGCAGTGGTGAAGATCTTTGCATCCTCCTTGGCCACAGGGAAGGAGCCAGAGAATTGGAGAATGGCAAATATGGTCCCCTTGTTTAAAAAAGGTAATGGGGAAGAATCCTAGGAATTATAGACTGGTGAGTCTTGCATCAGTGGTGTGCAAACTAATGGACAGGGTTCTTAAGGACAGGATTTATGACCATGGAGAAATACTCAGGGATAACTGGCTTTGTGAGGGGAGGTCATGTCTCACAAGCCGAATGAGATTTTTTGAGGAGTTAACAAACAAAATTGATGAGGTAGAGCAGTAGATGTAGTCTATGTGGATTTTAGTAAGGCTCTTTACTTTTAAGGTCCCCCATGAGACTTGTTCAGAAAGGCATGGGATTGTTGGCTGTGTGGAATAAAAATGAACTTGCATGTTGAAAGCAGAAAGTAGTAGTTGATGGGAAGTATTCTGCCTGGAGGTCAGTGACTAGTGGAGTTCCGCAGGGATCTGTCCTGGGATCTTTACTCTGTGATTTTTATTAATGATCTAGATGAAGAGGTTGGAAGTATGGGTCAGTAAGTTTGCGAATGATGGGACATCACGGTTGGGCATAGTGCTTTGCACAATGTTGTTACAGCGCCAGAGATCGGGACTGGGGTTCGCTGTCTGTAAGGAGTCCGTACGTTCTCCCCGGGTCTGCATGGGTTTCCCCGGGAGATTCAGTTTCCTCCCACCATTCAAAACATGCATTGTAGATGAATTGGGCGGCACAAACTCGTGGGCTGGAAGAGCCTTTATGTCTAAATTTTTAAAATGCAATAAGTTTGGAGGAGCTGTGGATAGAGTTGAAGGTTGTCATAGGTTACAAAAGGATATAGACAGGATGCAGATTTGGGTGGAATTGTGGCAGATGGAGTTCAATCCGGATAAATGAGATGTTGCATTTTGAAAGGTCAAACCTGAAGGCTGAGTACAGGGTTAATGGTCAGATATTTAACAGTGTGGAAGACAGAAAGGCCCTGGGCTCCACATTCATACATCACTCAAGGTTGCTGCACACGTTGATAGGATAGTTAAGAAGGCCTATGGGATGCTGGGCTTCATTAGTCGGGGGATTGAGTTGAAGAGTCGAGAGGTCATGTTACAATTCTACAAATCTTGTGAGACCACACTGTGTTCAGTTCTGGTCACCTCATTATAGGAAGGATGTAAAAGCTATGGAGAGGAGGAAGAGGAGATTTACAAGGATGTTGTCTGGATTGGGAAATAAGTCTTAAGAGGTAAGATGAGCAGGTCTTCAAGATGGAAAGCCGGCACCTCTGAACCCAGGCCAGGAATATCAAATACCAGAGGATAAAATTTAGGAGCGACATCAGGGTTAAGGTTGTCACCCAGAGAGTGGTGGGTGCCTGCAATACATTGCCAGGGATGGTGGTTGAGACTGGAACAATAGGAACATTTAAGAGGGTTATGAGATAAGAAGTGTTTATTATTTTTTTGCACAACAACAAGGGCCGAAGATCTGTACTGTGGGATACTTTCGTTGAAGTAAATTACCTCTCATGTTTCAAATTTAAATAATTGCACCTCAAATGCACTCACCAAATGATTGGGAGAGAGGTGCCCCTCTAAAGGGAATCACTGGAGAGAGATATGTCACTGACAGGAATCACGGAGAGAGAGGTATGTTACTGACGGGAATGATAGGGAGAGAGGTATGATACTGACGGGAATGATGGGGAGAGAGGTACATTACTGACGGGAATGATGGGGAGAGAGGTACCTTACTGACGGGAATGATGGGGAGAGAGGTACATTACTGACGGGAATGATGGGGAGAGAGGTACGTTACTGACCGGAATGATGGGGAGAGAGGTACGTTACTGACGGGAATGATGGGGAGAGACATACGTCACTGACATTTCTTTATGCCAGGGTATAGTTTCAGTCCAACAATGAATCCCTCAGGTGTCAGTCTGAGAACGCAAGGGAGTGCTGCTGTGGGTTATTGAACCCAAGAAATGAGAGAAATAAATTAGCAGAAAATTCAAAGTCCTCCTCTGGGAGGATGTGGGAGTTGAATGAAGCCACCAGTACCCCTGATGACTTTACATGTCAGGTGTGCCCCAGTAGCTGATAATTGAAGACCTCATGGAGGAACTGGAGCTCGATGAACCACATCATTCGAGAGGCAGAGATAATATTTGTAGGGAAACAGTCCCTCCTAGAGGCAGGTAGCTGGATGACATTCAGGGGATGGAAGGAGAACAAGCAGTGGAGTCCACCATAACTCCTGCAGTATTTTGGATACTGTTGAGGGCACAACCTACCAGGGAAAAGCCACAGCGTCATGGCCTCTGGACCAGTGTCTGGCTCTGTGGCTCAGAAAAGAAGCAAAGAAAGGAGGAGAGAAATAGTTCCAGGGCAATCATTGCTGTGAAGAATAGTTAGGAGAGACTGTGAAGATGGTCAAGACTCTCGGATGGAATGTTGCCTCCCAGGTGTCTCTGCCCGTGTCCTCTTGAGAGGGAGGTTGAGCAGCCAGATGGGGTGATGCACATTGGTACCAATAACAGAATAGGATCTGAAGAGTGAATATAGGGCTTGGGAAAGAATATAAAGAGCTGAGTTTGGGATTGCTGCCTGTGTCTCATGCCGGTGTGGTTATGGAAGATGAATGTGCGGCTGGGGACTTGGTGCAGAGTGCAGGGTTCAGGTTTGTGGACCATTGGGAACTCCTCTGGGGAAGGTGTGACCTGTACAATAGCAACGCTGTTACAAAACCGGCAACCCAGGTTCGAATCCAATGCCATCTGTAAGGTGTTTGTACGTTCTCTCCATGTCTGAGTGGTTTCCTCTGGGTGCTTCGGTTTCCTCCCAACGTTCAAAACGTATAGTGGTTGTAGATTAATTGGGGTAGTTTGGCGGCACGGGCTCATTGGCTGGAAGGGCTGTCTGTCTAATTTGAGAAAAAAGATGGGTTGCACCTGAACTGGAAAGGACCAATAACCTTGCGGGCAGGTTTGGTAGGACTGTTGTAGAGGGTTTGTACTCACTAGGCAGGGGTTGGGAACCAGAGTGTTAGGTCAGATAATAGAGCAGTTGGTGAACAAAAGCAGATGCTATGTGTAGTGAGACTATGAGGAAGAACAGGCAGTCTGTTGGATAGTTTGAAATGTGTGTACTTTAATACAAGAACTATTAAGAATAAGGGCAATATAGAGCATGGATCTATGTATGGATTTGCAACGTTGTGGGCGTTAACAGACTTGGTTGATGCAAGGACAGGAATGGCTAATACAGGTACCAGCATTTAGATGTTTCAAAAGGGATAGGAAGGGGGGTAAATAAATAGGTGGAGGGTGTTGTGGCATTGTTAGTCAGGGATAGTATCACAGCTACAGAAAGGAAGGGCATTGTGGAGGATGGGTCTTCTGAGTCACTGTGGGTGAAAGTCTGAAACAGGAAGGGATTGATCACTCAATTGGGTCGGGAATCTATAGGCCCCCACATAGCCACCAGGGCCCTGAGGAGGAGGTAAGTCAGCAGAAACTGGAAAAATAACAGGGTTGTTATTATGGGAGACTTCAATTTCCCTAATGTGACTGGGAACTCCTTACTGCGAGATGGATAGATGGGGCAGAATTTGTCAGGTGGATTCCTGACGCAGTATGTGGACCAGCCAACCAGGGGAGAGGCCAGACTGGATCTAGTTCTGGGTGATGAACCTGGTTAGGTGACGGGCCTCTCGGTGGGGAACATTTTAAGATAGTGACCACAACTCCTTGACCTTTAGCATAACTAAGGATAGAAGTGCACTAAATGGGAAAGTGTTGAAAGGGGGAAGGGCTAATGATAATGGCATCGGGAAGGAACTGGGGAGAGTGAATTGTGAATAGATGTTCTCAGGGAAATTCACAGCAGAAATGTGAATGTTTGGTGACCACTTGCACAGAGAGAAGGATGGTAGGGTAAGGAACCATGGATGACAAGGGACAAGGAATAGTGAGTCAGGAGAAAGAATGAAACATGCTTTAGATTTGAAAAGATTAGGCAGAGTTCATGGGAATTATAAGGTAGCCAGGAAGGAACTTAAGAAGGCACTTTAGCAAACTGGATTAAGGAAAACCCAAAGATGTAAGAAACTGGAAGATGACTAAAGTGAAGAAGGTAGGACCACTCAATCACAAAGAGGGAAGCATGCCTGAGGGAAGAGCAGGTAGGGGAGGTCCTCAATCATTACTTTACTTCAGTGTTCACGAGGGAGAGGGACCATGGTCAATGTGAGATCAGTGTAGAATGGGTGACTGCGGTAGTTAAGAATGGGTAAAGAAGATGTGATCCTGGGACTTATAGACAAGTGAGTCTTACATCAGTGGTGGGCAAACTATTGAAGAGGATTCTTAGGGACAAGATTTATGAGCATTTGGAGAAGCATAGTCTTCTCAGGAAAAGTCAACATGGGTTTTATGAGGTCATTCTTCATAAGCCTAGTTGAGTTTTTTTTGAGGCGGTGACAAAATTAATAAAGGTAGGGTGATAGATGTGTATATGGACTTTAGTAAGATCGTGGGCCAGCGATCCATGGAACCATGGCTATGTGGATTCTGAATTGATTTGCCTGCAAAAGTCAGAGATTGGTAGTAGATGGAGTGCAAATCCAATTGCATGAACATCACTTTTTCTCATTTCTATCTGGTTCCAATATTTACATCTCTTTACTTACTCCAGATCTTACTTTTCTTTTGAACTTTCCCTCCCCCCCCCCACCTCCAGTGGTCTCTTTCTTGCCCTGTCTCCCCACCTCTCCCCCCTTCTCTCCAATACCTCTTGCTACTTAGCCCCTGTTTCTTCTACCCCTCGATATTGTGATACCTTCCTTCCCACGTTGGTCTCCATTAAGGGTCCCAATCCGAAACATTGACCAATCATTTCTACTTATGGGTATTGCCAGATTTGCTGAGTTCCTCCAGAGGATCAAGGCACACTGGAATCTGTCCAAACACAATCTGCCGTAGGAACTCAGCCAGTCGCACAGCATCAGTGGGTGAAAAAGAACCATCGATGTTTCGTGCTGAAGCTCTTCATCAGGGCTGTTGTAAAGAGGACAGGGTGGAGGATGAGGCAGGGCCCCTAAATGAGATTGGCCAATCAGTCAGAGGTGAGACATGGTGAACCGGGGCAGTGGCAGAGGTCAGGCAGTTGGAGGGAGAGGCAAGAGTAACAGATGGGTCAGGTTGCGGAAGATGAGTCGTACATGGTGGAGCGGGTGAGAAGGTAGGGGTTGACAGGGAAAGTAAACTAGTCAGGATGGAATGGCAGGATGGACTTGAAGGGCTGAATGACGTGGACTTTCTGGTAACAAAGGCTGCCAGTCCTGGAACCTGAAAATGGAGGAGAGATAAAGAGAGATCAGATGGAACTAAGGGAGGGGATGGGAAAAGGAGAGAGAAGGTTGGGGAGATGGGATAGAGAAGACCAAAGAGGAAGGGGATGAGATATATGGGGGGCTGGTTAGGAAGGGAACCCAAAAAGGGGGAGTAAAGATGGGGGCACAACAGGAGAGAGAAGGTCTCATTGCCTGAAATGAGAAAATTCAATGTTCAAAAGCTGTCCAATCGGAATATGTTGTTCCTCTGGTTTACATTGGGCATCACTCTGGCAGTGGGGAAGGCCGAGGACAGACAGGGAATGAGAAAGAGAGGTGAAATGACAGCCACTTGGAGCTTAGGATGGCCATTGTAGACAAAGTCCAGGTGCAACAGTCCCCATTTGGCCTCACCGATAGGGAGGAGGCTACATGGAGAGCACTGGATGCAGATGATGAAGTTGGTGGAGGTGCTTCAGAATTATTCAGGACACTTGATTAAAGTTTAATTAAGATTTATTTATAGAATTTTGAAATATATGAGACACAAATAAAGGGCACTGTCAGTACTGGTAGAGAACAACTTGAAGAAGAGCGCCACAGTTAGCGTAACGCTGTTACAGTGCCAGTGACTGAGGTTCAATCCTGTACTGTCTGTAAGGAGTTTGCACGTTCTCCCCGTGTCTGCGTGGGTTTCCTCCAGGCCTGGTTTCCTCCCTCTGTTCAAAATATTAATTGGGCGGCACAGGCTTGTGGGCTGAGAGGGCCTGTTACTGGGCTGTGCGCCTAAATTCAAATTTAAAATCTCTTACTGGATCTATCGCCAGCAAGAAAGGGCTTTTCAGGGACACATCAAGTAAAGATTAACGCTGGGGAGAGATTTCACCTCTCCCGTGCATACAGGCAGCGAGTTCCACGCCTCACCAACTTCCGCTGGAAAATATTTTCTCTTTTTTCCTCTAATCCTTCCACCAATAACCTCAAATTCATTCCCCTGAATTTTGGCTCTCTTTGGAAAGGGAAATTAATGGTTCCAGTTTTACTCTGTTGGGTTCCTTGTAATTCCATGAACTTCAACTCCTCCCCCAGTCTCTGTTCTAATAGCTAATAGCTAATCCTCAGAGCTAATGTTTTCCTATCTTGGCAACATCCTTGTGAATCTCCTTTGCACTCTCTCCAGTGGAGTCGTCTTTTTCTGTAATGTGTGACCAGAACTGCATGGGATGTTCAAGGTGAGTCTTAACTGTTCACATTCTCGTCACCTGATTTTCTGCCTCTGGGTGGGCTAATGAACAAAGCACCCACATTCTGAGAGAGTATTGTTCTGCTACCATAAAGACACAGATGCTAGAAATTTGGAGAAGGTTGCTTTGGCGATGATGGGGTATTGATTTGGCAATGGTGAGTTATGATTTGGCCATGGTGGCATATTGATTTAATCATTGGGAGCCTGTGGCCAGTAATATGCCACAGGGATCACGCTCCTTGTATATACATTGAGAGCATTGATATCATTAAGCAGCGAGCATTATTAGCAGATGATACAACAAATCAAGCCACAGAGAGATATTGATCAGTGGAGGAGATGGAATTTAAACATGACAAATGCAAAGTGCTGCATTTTGGAATTTTAAACAAGACCAGAATGGTTGACCATCATGAATGGTTGGACCTGAGGCAAAATGAAGGAACAGAGCGACCTTGGTGGACAAAATTTCCAAAGGTCGCAGGAGGGATAGGTTGGGTTATAAAGAAAGGGATGGTGGCTTTTATTAGCCGGGACACCGAATACAGCAGCAGAGCATTATGGTAAACTTCAAGAAAGCCACACCTGCAATATTGTGGACAGTTTTGGTGGCCACAATATAAGAAGGATGTGATTGTTTTAAAAAGGTGTAGAAAAGATTCACCAGGATGATACCTCAGATGCAATGTCTCAATTACAAGGAGAGACTTGGCTTGTTTACCTTGAAGGAGCAAAGACTGAGAGAAGATCTGATGGAGGTGTCAAAGATTATGATAGACATAGTTAAATACGCAGTAAAATCTACCCCCTACTCTTAATCTTCTTGTTGTTCCAATGTCTATCAAGCCCTCTGGACTGTGGGACTGGAGTTCCCAAGATCCATTTCATCCTCCTTAAATGTGCAACTTCTCATTTTGAAATCTTTCTCCAGAACTAGGGATAAGATTTCACCACATCTCTATTTTAAATTGGTGTCCTTTACTGATGAAGTTGTGCCCTCTAGCTCTAGACTCCCAACTATGGGAAGCAACTTTGCCACATCTACTCTGTCCTGGGATTTCAACATTCGAAATGCTTCAATGAGATCCCCTCTCATTCTGACCTCCAAGGAGCACAGACCAAGAGCCGTCAAACGTTCCTCATATGCTAATCCCTTCATTCCAGGAAACAGTCTTGGGCATCTTCTCTGAGCCCTCTCCAATGCCAGCACATCCTTTCTTAAACAAGGAGCCCAAAACTGTACCCCGTCCTCCAAGTGAGGCCTCAGCAATGCCTCAACATCACATCCCTGTTCTTGTATCCAATTCCTCTAGATATCAATGTCAACATTGTATTCGCCTTCTTCACCACTGACTCACCCTGAAGGTTAACTTTTGGGGTATCCTGCCCAAAGTCTCCCAAGTCCCAAATTTTGATTTTTCTCCCCATCCAAATAATAATTTTATTCTTTCTACCTGGAAGAAACCTATGCAAACACGGGGAGAACGTACAAGCTCCTTACAGACAGTGTGGGATTCAAACCCTCTAACTGCTATGCTAACCGTGCTGCCCCTGCCCTGGGAGTCTAACTGCATGCTTTACATGCACCTGGACCCCCTGATCCTTTTCCAGTTCAACACTATTAATGTAATTTTCATTTCTTTCTCCCTTCCTAAGTGAATATTTTCCTTCAAGATACTGCATCCATGGATAGGTTGTCACGGACTTATTGTTCATTGAACCAGTCCATATCCCATTGTGTCTCCATCATACCTTCAGTTCTCTGAATTAAATCCACTTTGCTATTTCTCCATTTAATTAATCCTGCAGTCTGGATAATCTGGATAATGTCGTTCTCATTTGCAAAACCTTTATCACGCCACCTCCATTTACCACGAGGTTAGTTGACAGTAAGTAAAGGCTGTAAACTAAATCCAATGGAATCTCACCATTCACAGATCCCCAGTCACTGATAACATTTGCCTTCTGTCACTGTGCAACCTGACACCAGCTCTCCCATTGGACCATGTGGATTCCAATGATGCAGTTAAGTGGCAGGTCTGTGGCTGTCTCTCACAGTGAGCTTTGGCAGTCCAAAACTCTAAATTTCCAATGACTGAAAGTCGGTGGTATCAATTGGAACTCTTCGTTCCAAAGGGCAGTTTCAACCTATGCTAAATATGGTTGGATGAATTGTACAAAGGGTTCTTCAAGAAACATGACTAAAATTACACCGAATCTGCAAGGATTCCCCCATTGAATGTGTGTTTTGCTTTGCAGATGAATACCAGACCAATCTACACGAGAAACTTCCCCTCATCATTGGGTCAGCGACTGCTGGCCTGGTCTTTATCATCGCCATTGGAGTCATTATCATTGCCTGTAACCGGTAAGTCTTTGCTGCATGACCCCCAACCAATTGTATTTCTCGGGCTGATAGAACATGTCTTTCTACGACCAAAAACTTTCATGAAATCTGAAACACTGTTCATGATTTTCTCAACAATCAGTCTCACCCATTTAATTTAGTTTATCAGCTTAGTTTAGGAACTGATTAGTTTTCTTCTTAGACTCTGCTTGGGACGCACTGAGAGCTAGTTGCATCAACAGCAGTTTTCCTTGTCTGGGATTGCTTCAGTGCAGACACTGCTCCAGTCTCCCGATCAGCTGCTACGTGGAATGGGAGGAACCCTTGGTCCAGTGCTCTGTGCCCATGCTTGCCAAAGCTGGTCTTTACATGACTTTCCTGCTTCAGTCCATTGCACTGGGTCTCATCTCTTCAAGGATTCCTCCAGCTATGTTTAAAGTGGGAAGTGATTCCTGGTCAGCTTCTGAGAACCTAGTTGGACGAACTGGGCCTTCAACTTTTCCCTGCTACAAGCTGATGTTCCCACCTGCTTCTAGAAGACTGCAATCATCCAGGTCCAAAAGAATCACAAGTTCAATGTGCCTCAGTGATGACCTCCCAGTGGCTCTGATGTCCATTCAAGGGCAGCATCGCGAACGTAGCGGTTAATGTGCCAGGAACCTGGGTTCGCATCTGGCACTGTCTGTAATGCGCTTGTACATATTTCCCGTGTCTGTGTCGGTTTCATCCGGTTTTCTGTTCAAAAATGTAACAGGCCTTGTAAGTTAATTGGAGTATTTGGACAGCATGGGCTTGTGGGCCAGAAAAGCCTGTTACCATGCTGTATGTCTAAATTAAAAATTGAACCTACCTCTCCTCCCCCTACACCTCCCGTCGTCTCAGGACACCCGCCAATATATTGAAGGACTTTTCCCGCACCAGTCACACTCCCTTCTCCCCTCTTCCATCTGGCAAAGATCCATGAATCCTCCAGATTCAAGAACAGTTTCTTTCCCACTCTTATCAGACTTTTGAGCAGATTCTCTTTGGTAAAAGATGATGCCTCTCTGCACTGTTTTACGGTACTTTTCTCTATATAGTACACTTTGTCTCATTAACAGTGCACCTTGACTAACTTAACTAACGACTGACACGATATCCTTTCAGTATTACACTACCTGCTGCACTCAAATATGAGTTGACTAGCCTGGATAGCACGCA
Organism: Narcine bancroftii; assembly: GCF_036971445.1. NCBI lineage: Eukaryota > Metazoa > Chordata > Chondrichthyes > Torpediniformes > Narcinidae > Narcine > Narcine bancroftii. Next base: position 174,545,537 of record NC_091470.1, on the reverse strand, counting down.
AATCATGTCTGTTCACTGTATCTGGTGCATGTGACAAAAACATTTCAATTCACTTTACTTCAAAGTGTGTTGAGAGTTTCACATCCTGTCAGACAGTGAGTTTGAGGTGCTCATTGGTGTTTGAAATATTTTCTCAGCTCTTCCCTTGTTCTCCTTCCATTAAGTTGATGAATCAGTCACCGAAGGAAAATAAACTTCTGACTGCTTCCTGTATCTTAGCCGGTGAATTGCTGGGGATGGCTGGAACAGCACCTGCTGAGCCTCGTACAGAACCACTGGGATTCCCAAAAAGTGCTTGTTTCATGTGTAGAAATGTGGCCCTTCTGGCCCACAAACTCACACCACCCAAATACACCCATGTGGCCAATGAACCTGTACGTCTTTGTAATGTGGGAGGAAACCAGAGCCCCCGGAGGAGACTGATGCAGTCACAGGAAGAATGTTCAAACTCCTCACAGATAGCGGCAGATTCAAACCTGGGTCACTGGTGCTATTACAGCATTATGCTAGCCATGCCACAGTAAACAAAGAGGAGATATTCCATGGTGTTAATCCCCACCCCTTCCACCAAAGATTGAACCTACTCTTCACTGTGTCCATTGAATCCATTTCCTTCTTATGGCCTGGTCACCGGACCTGTGCAGTGGCCAAAATAATATTCCACCCAATTTGAGTGTGACCTCATCTCTCTTGTACTCTGTGAATCAGCCAATAATGACTTATGTCCTCCTTCTGTCTCTCACCTTCCCAGCTGCCTTCACTGTGGCTGTTTGTACCAAAATCTTTCTGTGAAAAGAGAAATCCACGACCCTGGGCTTTCACAATAAAACCAGAGGCTTGATGGGCCATATAATCTCCTATATCAGAGAAAAGGCAATGAAGTCACGTTTCTGCAATTTTAAAAAATTTTAAGTTAGACATACAGCACAGTAACAGACCAATTTAGCCCTATGAGTCCATACTGCCCATTTTACACCCAATTAACCTACACGTTTTTGAAGGGTGGGAGATGACCGGAGCCCCTGGGGAAACCCCACACAGGCATGGGGAGTAAAAACCCCTTACAGATAATTTTCAGATTTCATATTTATTGTCAGAGTACATACAAGACTGTTGTGAGTGAGAAACACAGTTTTGACGTAGGGATTTTATTTGCAGAAGGCGAGTGTGGGAAATGGTAACTGAAATAGCACGCACATGCACACACACACACACACACACACACACACACACACACACACACACACACACACACACACACACACACACACACACACACACACACACACAGTTTGCACCAGCCATTGGAAAGAAATAGTGGACAATTAATAATACAAGGGACACTAATTAAACGCTCCCAACCCTTTAACAGTGCGCATCTTACAACACTTTCTCCAGCACCCTTACACATTTCTAGGCCTGGAGTGAAGCAGGGTGGTCCCAAGCTGGCAAAGAGAGAGAACAATAAACACATGGCATCTTTATAGTGCTGGAGGTTCCAGCCAGGTCATTAGCAGGATCAAATGGCTCGGTGCCAGGAGGGTTCATCCAATTACAACAACCAAGGCCCAAGGCCAAGTACAGGCAGGCTGAAGAGTGGAGTCCAGGTAATTTACATGGATCCAACAGCAAGGTGTGCACTAATGGGTGGGGTGGAACCAAACCTTGATTGGCAGCTGTTTGTCCTCCGACTAGGTAGGGGACAGTGCTACCACATGACAGTTGCAACCCTTTCCAATACAATGCATCCCTTGGAGGCCACACCACTCACCAATCATGAGACAATCAATAACTCTATGCATATGTTATAAATAAAAACAAAAAGACCTGTTTAAAAGAAATACTAATCAAGTGGGTCAATATATGCACTAGTTCCGTCTGAATGCTGGACAAGCCACATAGTCAAATTCAGGGGTTGTTATGTTATCAATTGGGCAGGGTGCTGTGTGAGCTGCTCCCCAGTGCCAGAGGGGAGGGTAGAAAAAGGAAATTATTTGATTACCGACTCTTACACCTGGGTTTTCCGGCTTTGCTGGCAAATGTGAGCGCCCTTACCACCAACGTCTGTGAGGGGCCCGTGCAAGGTCATCCATCAGGTGCCAGAGCCCTCTCTTGCCTTGCGCCTCCCACGCCTTGGCCTCACGCTTGGGCGCTCCCTACGCACACAGCCCAAATGCCTGTCATCGTGCTACTCCATGGTGAGGCAGGGGATAGGCTGGCAGGTATACATCCAGGGTGTACCCGGGGCACCTGCTTTTCTGGGCAAACATTTGACACCAGGTTGCCATTACTGCTTGCGTTCTCTTTCAACAGGTGCCCCAAGTGCCTGTGTTGTATCCCTGTAAGAAAAGCCAGGAGGAGTCAGGACAGAAAGTTAGTCCATTTAGTGTTTTTAAATAAAGGTTCCCATAGTCCCCACCCCATGAGGTGTTTTTCTGTTAATGGGAGTTCTGGAGTGATCCTGTTATTGTGAAACAAATTATATACAATGTTTCCTACCATGGTCAACTTACAAACTGTAACTTTACATCCACAGATTGCAATTATGTATCTATAAATTATATGTTAAGTTACTCTGAGTGCGCTTAGAGACATCATGCATGGTAAAAGCCACAGCTAAGGGTGCCATTTTAAAAATAAATCAATTACAAAGGCTTGATAAGATAGAATGTCCAGTGATAAAGTTTCCATAAAAACAGCTGTTCTCTGGCTGAAACTTTTTTTGCATAATACATGGTGAACTGTCACATTGGTCAGTAGTCAGTTCAGTGTCACTGTGCAGGTGCTCACAAAATCACAAGCGACCCTGAGCAGAGTGTTGGCCTATGTCCCGTTATCGAATGGGTTTTGGGGGCGGCACCAGGTATAGAGATTTTGTCCAGAAGACTTAGCAGAACTCTGCACCCTTGGATCTTCTGCCAGAGGTTCCATTCGGTGACCACCTCACTGGCCGAGATCTGTAATCTAAAAGGAATACCTGCCTGGTGGGGGGGGGTGGGGTGCAAGTGGAAGTGCTTGTTCAACAGCTTGCTTTGCTGTGTCAAAAGCTGCCTGTTGTTCTGGTCCCCATAGGAATGTGTTTTTTTTTTAATGGGAGATCCTATAGGGTGGTTCAAAGTGTATGATAAGGTGGGGTATGTGCTGCCACCAATAACTTAGGAGGTCCACAACATTCTGGGTGTCTGTTGTATTTGAGGGGATAGCAAAATTCAAAATTTCATTCTTGGCAGTGTCAGAAATATCTCTGGCCTAAGCACCATTGTATCCCCAGAAACAGGACATTCTCGTTGGGGCAAACCTTGATTGGCAGCTGGTGTGTCCTCCAACTAGGTAGGGGATAATACTGTCACATGACAGCCACAACCCTTCCCAATACAATGACATCACATACAACCCTGAGATTCCTTTTTCCTGCAGGTACGGCAGAATTACCACTAATTGGTAGTGGAAAAATTAAACTGTACACAATGTAAACAAATTTTTAAAACTGTAAACAGATAATGAATATAAACAAACTGACTTTGCAATACAGAGAGACAAAGAAAATCAGTAAAGTGCACAAGTAATAGTCCTTAAATGAGTCCCTGATTGAGTTTGTCGTTGAGGAGTCTAATGGTGGAGGGGTAGCAGCTGTTCCCGAACATGGTGGTGCGAGTCTTGTGGCACCAATACCTCTTTTCTGATGGCAGCAACGAGAACAGAGTGAGGCTGAGGGGTGACCAGATCGAAGTATATAAGATTGAGAGGTATAGATTGGGCAGATAGCTGGAATCTTTGTCCTATTGTAGAAGGGATCAAAAACAAGTGGGAAGCGGTTAAAGTTGAGGGGAAGAAGTTTCAAAAGGGGATCAGAAGGGGTTTGTTTTTATACTGCCAAATGGTTAACATCAGAGGAGACAGTGGAATTGAGCGCAATCACCACGTTTAACAGGCATTGAGATGCAAGGCTGAGAAGTATGCGGACCAAACAGGCAAATACAATTCATGCAGATAGATAAAAACAATGTTTTGAATGAGGTGGGGTGACAGGCCTGTTCCTGTGCTGAGCCACTCTTTGATCCATGGAATCAGGCGAAGGTCGTGGAACGGGCAGGGAATTTGCTTTGTGTATGAAATCGATATGTGGAGCTGGATCTATCCGCTTGAGATGCAATTTACAGGGATCAGTTTGGGTCCAGTCTTCCAATGGCTATCTTTAAACAACTCTGCCTCGGGTGCATTTTACCATTTCCAGGCGGCAGTGTCGAGGAGTGTTCAAACTATAGAATCACGTGGCTAAAGGGAAAGCTTTTTGAGTCATTTATTGTCATATAAACTAAGAATCAGTGAATAAGTTTGCTTTGCGGATTATCCAGCAAACTCACCTATCCATACTTGGGTACAGCGAGTAGGCAAGAATAATCCAATTGTGTTAGAGTTGAAGTAGAGTGGAACAAAGGTAGTGGATGAAGGAAAGGATATGCAGGGACAACTTGCCAAACATAGCCACAAAAGTGGATGTGAAAATTCTGGGTGGGCAGAGAGACTTTCATATCCCGGTGGAGTGAGTCTGCAGATGCTGAGATTGTGTTTAAAAACACAGAAATGCCGGAGAAACTCTGCAGGTCTCATAACAGCCACAGTAGATAAAGATACATAACTGGCGTTCCGGACCTGAGCCCTTCTTCAAGGTCACAGGCAGGCATCTAAATTGGAAGAGTGGGCAGGGGAGGAATTACTTGGAGATGGCCACATCCAATAAACACCTTTTGTCTGTTGCTCTATGCTCCTCCCCCCGCCCTTTCTTCCTTCCACCCAAGCCTTTTAATTCAAGCGCCTGCCTGCTTTTACTCATCCCTTGGAAGAAGGGCTCAGGCCTGGAATAGCAGTTGAAGATCTTTACCTCCGATAGACACTGCAAGACCTGCTGGGTTCCTCCAGCATTTTTGAGCTTTGGATATCCAGGTGCACTAAAGCTTGAATGTGGAAAGGGAATATGTCAACGTTTTCTAAACAGAGCTCAAATGATGTAAATCTTAATAAAGCATGATTACATGAGAAGCCTCTATCCTCAAAGACCCCCATCACCCAGGCCAAGCCCTCTTCATTCTGTAACCTTTGGAGAAAAGATACAGGAGCCTAAAGACGAGTCCTCAGTGGCACAAGGACAGCTTCTTCCCCCTGCCATCAGATTCCTGAATAATCAATGAGCCAAAGACACGGCCTTACTTTTCGCGCCCTGTTATTGTTATTTATTTTTTTATATAGTAATTCGTAAGATAGTTATGTTTGCACTGTGACGCTGTGGCAAAACACCGAATTTCATGACTTGTTCGTAACAATAAATCCTGATTCTGATTTGGAGTGCAAAGAACAATTTAAGGCCGCACACTTCAGTGAGGACATTGGACGTGGGACAGTTCAGCAAGGATGTGGGATGAGGAACGCCCTGCAACACAGGAGCTTCACCAGAGGTGACCGGCATTGGTCACAAGCAGAGATTAGACAGTTCGATGGTGAAAAGCAGAATCGTGTTTACAATATTCTTTCTGGGCAGTGGTCAAGAGTCTGAGATAGTAGAACTGACATTATTGACAAAAACTGCAGTGGGCTGATGAGCATTTTTTCCAATTCCTTCGCAAAAAGAACGGTCATGTGACTGAGTACCGTTGTTCCAGCTCTGACTAAGTTTCTTCTTATTCAATAAAGGAATGAACTTGAAATAAGAACAAAGGAACATATGACCAAATTGCAGAATTATTCATACCATGTCTCATGATTTCTATTTTTCCAGGAGGCAAGGATTTGAGCGAGCAGACTTGGAATACGCAGACAAACTGCAGCATTACACCAGTGGTCACAGTGAGTGGAGATGCCATCGTTTTATTGATAATAAGTTAAACAGAAAGTTGCTGAACCAATCACAGAACACACCCTGGTGTACTTCCAGATCTGATCTGTTGGTCCTGCCAGGGTTCTGGGGACAAGCTTTGTATGAAAAATCCTTTTCATGCTTGGTGAAAAGGAAGAATGGGAGAAGAAGGTTAAAAACAGAGGTGAAGGCAGGATTAGTTTGAATGGGCCAGTAGTAAAGATGGGCTGAAGGGCCCGTTTCTGTGCTATAATTCCCCCTCCCCTCCCAAGGATTCTCACACAGTTTGAGCCTCGAAAAGTTCCTGAGCCAACTTTGGAGAACCCAGAGTTGAATGTTGTCTGATCATCGCTGTACCAGCCTGTATTTGCAGGGGGGATGGATGCTGTTGAACAACGTGTCTCAGTGGCACCACTTTAGCTTGGTTACTGGTAAAACGTATACAAAGATAAAGAACGCAAAGATTCAAGAATGGAGGCTGGAACTTGCAGCATTTAGTTAAACAATAAAGTACGGTCCTGGGAAAGAGAATGTGGTCCCTGACATATTTAGTCTGGCGTAAACTTCTTCAGCCTTTACTGCCTCCACCCTCGCTGACATTCACAAGTCTTTGTCATCCAGGAATAACTCGGCTGCTACATTTTGTTAGAGAAAAGAATCTCCCTTTTTCTGCAGAAGATGTCAAGAAGACGGGCTTCATGCAGGGTCTGTGCTGAACTAAAGCCTCAATTCTACCACCAACCACGAGAGACTCTTCAAAGCAACAAAATGTATGGAACTGCTTAGTATTGATTTCAAGGGCCCCTGGCCCACAGCTTCGTGCAACCCACATCTACTTACAGTAGTTGATGAATGCTCACGTTTCCCAATGTGTTTGCATGTCCCAATATACCTACTACAACATTGATCAGATGCCTGGATCTGCTATTTAACCTTTGCAGAATGACAAATTACATACACTCTGATCGAGGCACCACCTTCAGAAAGATTATCTCTCCCAGAAAGGGGGTTGCCACATGTCATAATACCAATTGGGAATGGGCAGATAGAGAGGTTCAACAGCCATCATATGGAAGACAAACCGTTTGGCCCTTAGATCATGTAACTTGCCCAAGAAATATTGGGAACTATTGCTTCCTGAGGTACCACACTCCCAAAAATCACTGTTGTGTACAACAATAAATGAGTGTTTTTTTTTTGCATTCCAATGCTGCTCATCCCATGGAAATTCACTGGCCTCCAGGCTAATGACCCCTGGACCCCGACTTCTACGAGGGTTTGTGAGGAGTAACAAGAACGAACCTCTTGTAGATCAAGTTGAACTTCTTGACAGTGATCCAACAGATGCAAACTTCAGGTACTCAGATGGATGAGAGTCTACTATGTCTGTGACTTGGCACCTTGTCCAGAAGCCCAGGCAGTCCCCACATCTCCTATTGTGGAGCAAGATAAAAGAAATGTGGTGGTACCAGTGCTGGAGGAGGAGGAAGATATGACTTGCCTTAGCATGAAGGATGATGAAACAGGAGGTCCACAAAAACTAAGGAGATCCTGTCATCCACCAAAACCTCCCACTCGATATGGATGGGAGTCGTCCTGTAAAGTGTTGCTTGATCCTGCTCGTGTTTCATTTAGGAGGGAACAATGTAATATTACAAAGTTATTCTTAATTGTTCTTCCACCCATCAGCTTTTCGCTGCTGCCTTGCGCCTTTCTTTTAAATTCTAACTGTAATGGGACAATTAAGTTGAGTAAAACTTCCTTGTGGCAAGTTCAGAGCATTGTACAATCAAAAGATCACAAGAAAAAGGAACAGAAGCAGGCCATTTAGCCCATCGAGTCTGCTCCGTGAAACCTCCCTGAGCTAAATTGTTCTTGCATCTAGTTCCAAGTTCCAGCCTTATCCCCATATCCCATGACACCCCGACTAATTAGAAACCTATCAATTTCCCCTTTAAATTCCCCCAATGGTCCTGCCTCCACATTTGGCAATGAGTTCCACAAATCCACGATCCTCTGGCTAAAGAAATTTCTCCTCATCTCTGTTAGAAATTGGTACTTTTTAATTCTAAGATTGTGCCCACTTGTCCTGGAATCACCCAACAGGGGAAACATTTACATCCACTCTGTCCAATCCATTAATTATTCAAAATGTTTCTGACATCCCCTCTCATTCTTCTATATTCCAATGAATCGAGTCCAAGAGCCGCTAAGTGTTCCTCACATGTTATCCTTCTCATTCCTTGAATCATTCTGGTAAACCTCCTCTGTACCCTCTCCAACCCTGCTATATCCTTTCTAAGATATGGGGCCCAAAACTGCACACAGTTCTCCAAATGAGGTCTCCCCAGTGCCCCATAGAGTCTCATCAACACCTCTTTATTCTTATACACAATTCCATTTGAAACAAATGCCAACATAGCATTTGCCTTCTTTACCACCGATCCAACCTGGCAGTCAACATTCAGGTTATCCTGCACTATACTTTGTACTTTGTCCCTTTGTACTTCTGAGGTTTGAATTTTCTCCCCATCCAAATAATAATCCATTTATCTCCTTGACCAAAACGCACAATCATACATTTCTCAACATTATATCTCATCTGCCATTTCTTCACCCGTTCTCCTAAGCTGTCCTAGTCTCTCTGCAAGCTTTCAATTTCTTCTACACTTCGTACTTTGCCACTTTTCTTCATGTCATCTGCAAACTTTGCCACAAAACCATTTAATCCTTAATCTAAATTATCAATGTACATTGTACAAAGAAGCGGCCCCAACACCGGCCCCTGCGGACACCCCTAGTAACAGGCAACCAACCAGAACAGCCTTTGCTTCCTGCCTATTAGCCAAAGCTCCACCCAATCTATTAATTTCCTGTAATTCCATGGGCTCTCATCTTATTAAGCAGCCTCTTATGCAGCACCTTATCGGAGGCCTTTTGAAAGTCCAAATACACAACATCCACAGCCTCTCCCTTGTCCACCCTACTTGAGATTTCTTCAAAAAATTCCAATAGGCAGGATCTTCCCCTCATGAAACCTATCATGGACCTGTCGTACCATGCACCTCGAAGTATTTCATAATGTCGTCCTTGAGGATCGATTCCATATCTTTCCAACTACTGACGACAGACTAATAGGCTTATAATTTCCTTTTTTCTGCCTCTCTCCTTTCTTAAACAGTGGAACTACCTTTGTGACCTTCCAATCCTCGGGAACCATGCCTGAATCTATTGATTTCTGGAAAATCAATTCCAATGCCTCTACAGTCTCCAAGGCCACCTCCTTCAGAACCCGTGGGTTCACCTCATCTGGTCCCGGAGATTTATCTACTTTTAGTCCATTCAGCTTAATAAGCATTTTCTCTCTAGTCCTCCTGGCTGTACTTATTTCTATTCCCGGAGACCTTTGAATATCATTGACTATTGGGCCAATTTCATGCAAAAAGTCAGTGCGAGAGAGCATGGAAAGGGTATAGGAAACACAGAAATGTCTGCAAAGTATCTTCTAAGCATGCTAACATAATTTGACAGTATAGCTGTTCTTTTCAAAGTGTGTGCACAAATTTCTAGCTCCTGATTGGGTGAATACTGATGAAAATGTAAAGATATCAGTGAGTCCCTAAAATCTTTGGTTGCAGCTTCTCAGGCAGTTGGATTGAGGACAATAGATCCCTGTATGATGGAAAACACACAAATCCTGGAGAAATTCGGCAGGTCAAACAGTACCTTTATGTAGCAAAGGTGAAGATACAGAACCAACGTTGATGATGTATCTTCACCTTTGCTGAATAAAGGCACTGTTTGACCTGCTGAGTTTCTCCAAGATTTGTGCGTTTTTCCACTTCACCACAGTGTCAACAGAATCTTGGTTTTACCCTTGCTTGATCCCTGTATGATGTTTTCTACCACCATCTACCAATCAAAGTTTTGAGTATCAGTCATGTAGATTCATGTCCTGACACACGTTGAGCTCTCCAGATTTTAGGCGTGACTTCTCTGAAATATTTTGAAAGAATATTTTGGCTCCTTAATGTTTTCTATTTGTTACAGTGACTGGCACTCACTTTAAAAGCTGCTGTGAATTCACAGTCAATAAAGCTACCTGAAGACTTTCGCAGGAAAGTTCTTGGTAATGCTTGATGTCTAGATACGTTGAAGAAAGATGAGCATGGTTAGTGTAGCAGTTAGCACGACGCTGTTACAGCGCCAGCGACTGGGGTTCAAATCTGGTGCTCTATTCCTCCGGATACACGAGTTTCCTCCCATCCTTCAAAACATATGGGGGTTGTAGATCAATTGGGTGGCACGAACTCATGGGTCTGTTACCGTGCTGTATGTCTACATTTTAAAAAGATTCTCACAGGCCAATTTTCTCCTGGCAGTGACTCCTGGAATGAAGATTTACGTCGATCCTTTCACTTATGAAGATCCAAATGAGGCTGTAAAAGAATTTGCTAAGGAGATCGACATGTCCAGTGTGAAGATTGAACAGGTCATTGGTGCAGGTATGCACACATTCTCACGGTCTTATCTTGCTTATTTTAAAGAAGTCTGATTACATTTCCTGTATTTTGCCAGGTTATACTAAGCTGCTGGTAATAATAAACTGATTTCCATTCAGTATTGCAGAAGGCAGAGTAGTAAACACTTCCCTGAAAGAATGGGCCCATTTGAAGAAAGAAAAACAGAATCTATACTTCAGGTGGAAGATTTTTAATCGGAATTGGGATCGAATAGCATTTGGCCAAAGTGCAGTTTTCAGGGGTATTAGTAAAATGGATCATGGGAAGCAAGACCCACCAGTCAAATGGTATTAAGATTGACAACGAGATGTTGTCACCATAGCTAACTGAACTCAAAGGAACTTGGTGCTCTCAACTCTCTCCACCACAGAGATGTTGATGTGTCCTCCTGAAGTCCATGATCATCTTGTTCACGTTGAGACTCAGGTTCTTACTCTCGCACCACATCATGATGTTTTCCATAGTGCGACTCCTCGTTGTTGCCGATCAGGAGACTGTCGCGTCTCCTGCAAACTTGATGACTCTGTTGGAGCTGGTTCTGGTGACACAGTCATGGGTCAGTCGCGTGAACAGGAGTGGCCTGGGCTCACAACCTGAGGTGTGCCCATGGAAACAACTTTCCTGCCTCTATCTTATCTATCCCTTTCATAATATTCTATGTTTCTATAACATCCCCTCTCATTCTTCTGAATTCCAGCAAGTACAGTCCTAGATGACTCAATCTCACTCAATGGTGGAGTAGGCTCCACAGACCAGAAGCCGGTACCTGCACCTGTTTCTTATGTTCTTATTGCCAGAAAACGTAAAATGCAGGATGCTGGAAATCTGAAATAGCAAAAATGTTGAAAATTCTCAGGCAGCCTCTGTGATAGTCAAGCCATGGACAGATCTTTAATAAAATTTTCGGCCTGAATAAAATCTTCAGCCTTTAATAAAATCTTCAGCCAGTCACATGAGATCCTGCCAGCCACGCCAAAGGTTAAAGTGAATTCTATGTAGAGGGCACAATAAAACTACAGACCCCATATCAACAGTTCAACACAATAAAGCAAATGGGAACTTTCTTATAAGCAAAGCCATTGTAACGAACAACAACTGGGTTTTACTACAAGAAAGCTGGTGCTCCGAGACACAGATATTTATAGAGGCTGGCTTCCTTGTCACCCTATCTTACAGTCACCCTTCCTCCATAACATGGCAATTAAACAATTCATCAAAAGCGGCATCAATGCAATATGTGAAGTTAGCTATCCTGTCCCACAGTCCTTATCAAAGGTTGTTTATCAGAATGACCACTATAAATTATGTCGAGTTCAAACACCTTATCTCCCAATGGTTCCTGACCAGAAATGCCTCAAAAGGTGTTTGTCACGTGCCTGACCATCTGTTTGGTCAAACGTTTCTAAACCATCGCTTTAATTGTGAGATAAGGTGTGATCAGTTCCTGTGGCCCCACCACAGGCAACAACTACACCATTGTTAAGATAAATATTCAAATCTATTTTCTCTCTGGAGCCATACATTTACACTCGTGATTCCCCAAACTGTGTGCTGACCCCCCCCCCCTCCAAGATCCAAGGGAACGGTGAGGAAAAACTCGGGGTGGCCATGGTGAGCAAAATAAATGTTGCCAAGGCATCCTCACAACAGCTGATCTTGGTGGCCACCATGTTGTACTGGCATCACAACCCCCTGGACAGCACCACCACTAACCCCACTCTCTGCACCACCACTAACCCCCCTCAGCGCCACCACTAACCCCCCCCTCTCAGCGCTGCCACTCACCCCCTTCTCAGCATCTCCACTAACCCCCCCCCCAGTGCCACCACTAACCCCCCCCCTCTCAGTGCTGCCTCTAACCCCCCGCTCAGCACCACCCGGTTCAGTGCCATCATTTACTCCCTTCCCAGCTCAGCACCACCACTACCACCCCCGCCCCCCCCCCCCACAGAACCATTTTATGGGGGGGTGGGGATGCTCAGGATGTGGCCTGGCAGCCAAGGGGGTGGCACCCAATAATGTTTGGGAACCACTGGTTTACAAGAGTCAGGGAATTCCCAGCTGTAAGAATACCTTATGGGGAGAAGAGACAAGTACTCTTGTTTCGACGTCCTTGGGTGTACCTCGTACACCAGATTGATTCCTGCTTTGCCGGGGCTATTGACTGAGATAGGCCTTATATTTTGATGCACTTTGAAGAGTGAAAGATGAAATCTGTGAAGTACTTACTTGCACCTGCCCATCAACGGCCTTTGTCCACCATCTTTCACCGGTCCCTGGTTCAGCTATCCCTTGTTGTTCCTCTATCTAATACCTCGTCCCACCAGCTATCTCCCATTTAACTCCAGTCCCAATGAAGGCTTCTGGCCAAAAACATTGACATTTTTTTTCTCTGCTTGAACCACTGAGTTCCCCCAGAAGATTGTTTGACGCTTCAGATTCTAGCATCTGAATTCTCCCCTGTGTCTCCAGTACTTCCAAGTCTTGACAAGATAGAGGCAGAGTTGAAGTCTCCCCTGGCTGTGTTTCTTAAACCAGGGGTCCCAGTTCCAAAAAAAGGAAAAGTAATAGATTCAGGAAAATGAGAAAAATATCCTTTCACCACATGATGTGGTGCGAGAGTGGATCGTTGGATTTTCTGCATAAAAGAGTTGTTTCTGGTCGGTTGTGATTATATTCAAGTCAAAAGTTGATAGATTAATTTTTAAGGAATGAAGAAGATGATGTTCATGCAGGAAGTGGTGTTCATTCAGTGGGATCAATTAGTGTAGCTGTTGGCGCAACACTGTTACAGCACCAGATCGAATTTGGCACTGTCTGTAAGGGGTTTGTACGTCCTCTCTGTGTCTGTGTGGGTTTTCTCTGGGTGCTTTGATTTCTTCCTACCGTTCAAAAACATATGAGAGTTGTAGGTTAATTGGAATATTTGGAGGAGATGGGCTCGTTACTGTGCTGTATGTCTAAATTTAAAATCAGCCATGATCTTTTTGAATGATGGAGACAAGATCTGAAGGGCCTCGACCTGCTACAATTTTTTTTACTGAAAAAGAAGAGGTGTGATTAAATCATGTCAGTATGGAAGTTCTCCAAGTGTGGAATCAAGATTGATGACATCGTTAATTTTAAGACTTAGCTGCAGGAACTGTTGATGAATCACGAGAAGGAATTCCTCGATTTGCCCTGCTGGAAAGTGGATCCTAATAGACACTGTGCAACAGTTATTCTTTTGGGTTTCTCTTCAGGTGAATTTGGAGAGGTGTGCAGTGGGCATCTCAAGTTACCAAGAAAGAGGGAGATATTTGTGGCAATCAAGACCTTGAAATCTGGTTACACAGAGAAGCAGAGACGGGACTTCCTGAGTGAAGCGAGCATCATGGGGCAGTTTGATCATCCGAACGTCATCCATCTGGAAGGTGTGGTCACCAGGAGCAGTCCAGTGATGATCATCACAGAGTTCATGGAGAACGGGTCTCTTGATTCCTTCCTACGGGTAAGATATCAGCCATTATGTCTTGTTTCTGGAAATGAAGGTGTTTCACTGACTGAGACAGAAATGGAAATGTGTCTCTGTCCAGGCAAAGGAACAAAGTCATCTGGCCCTTCTCACAGCCAGAATCCAACAGACAGGAATACTCTTTAGAAAGGAACTGAACAAGCATTAAAAAGATGCAAATAGACTCTTTGGGCTATGTAGAGCATAAATTAAAGACACCTGGTGGTTAAATGGCAAATGTGATTTTACCCAGAGCAGTAGAAAGACCAAACGAGAGAAATGCATATGGTTTGGTGAGTGGAGAGAATGCAGGTGAAAAAGTGCCTTTCTAAATGGCATAGTTAGAGTAACGATTAGTACAATGCTGGTACAACACCAGCGATTGGGACTGGAATGCAATGCCTCATAGTCTGTAAGGAGTTTACACGTTCTCCCCATGTCTGCGTGGGTTTTCCCCAGGGGCTTCAGTTTCCTCCTACCGTTCATAACGTATCGGGGATGTGTCAGTCGGGCTGTAATTGGGTGGCATAGATTCGTGGGCCGAAAGGGCCTGTTACCATGCTGAATATCTAAATTTAAAACTATAAAGTAGGAAAGTGTAGCTGGCAACAATATCCCAAGACACTTGTCGACACCTTGTTTGGACACTACCCCACAAAGAATGTTCCAGCATGGCACAAAATGAAAATACAAAGTCCACCACCCCCCCTCCAACTCCAGAAATATGTTCACTGTGAGCAAGAAAATGTGAACTGGAGAACAGTGCAGATATGGTGAGACCACATCTGGAGAACTGCATGCAGTCTAGTCTCCTCACTTGAGGAAGGACGTACTGGCTTTGGAGGCGGTGCAGAGGAGGTTCACCAGGTTGATTCCAGAGATGAGAGGGTTAATCCATGAGGAGAGTTTGAGTTGTCTGGGACTGTACTTGCTGGAATTATTATGAAAGGCATAGAAATGATAGAGCTAGGTAAGTTGTTTCCATTGGTGGGGTGGGGGGGGGGGGGTGGTGGTGAGACTAGAACTCGGGGACATAGTTTCAAGATTCAGGATGGTAGATTTTGGATCGAGATGAGGAGGTTTCACCGGACTTCTGAATGAATTCTATGGAATTCATTGCCTATTGAAGTAGTGGAGGTGACCTCAGTAAATATATTTAAGACAAGGTTGGATAGATTTTTATGTAGTCGGGGAATTAAGGGATATAGGGAAAAGGCATGTAGGTGGAGATGAGCCTATCATCAGATCAGCTATGATCTCATTCAATGGTGGAAAAATGCCCCATAAAACTTTTCATGTGCTTCAAGCATTGTTGGAATTAGGAAGGGGATTTTTTTCAACTAATTTTATCTGTTGCCCACCGCTGCCAACTTCTCACGAGACGCTGTTTTTTACCATAGATAGGCTCAATTTTCACCATAATCGCCACATTTTACATTTTTTCTTTAATTTTTTTGTAATTTCAGTAATATGTGCAGATGGGCGTAGGTCCCAAGTCGGGGAGTACCTGTATCCTGATCTCCGCTTGTGTGTCCATTTTCAGGGAACTGCAGACGTGCCCCACAAGATCCCTCCAAGCATCACTGCTCCAAAGGGTCCTGCCATTTACAGTATATTTTCCCCAGGCATTTGACCTCTCAAAATGCACCACCTCAAACTTGTCCGGATTAAACTCCATCTAGCATTTCTCCAACCAAATTTCAAACTGTACACTTAAAAAAATGGTGGTACTGGTGATGAAGTTGAAGATGAAGTGGAGCGGGGGGAGTGGAGACACAGGGCTCTCTCGCGGGGTCCTTCCACCCATTCCTATTGCAGATGGCTCTGCCCAGGATTTAAATGGCCTGTTAAAGGAGCCAGTGGTGTTTTAATTTAAAATCCTGCGACTACGGGGTCTGGGTCATGAGAACCAGATATCAGAACCGGGATTCAGAAGGGTCCTGGGTGCAAGAAGGGCTCCAGAAGGGTTTCCTCATGGTGTTGGAGGTTTGGATCTGGACTTGGATTGCTGATGGTTTGAAATGAAGTCTGAAGTTAAGCACAAAGGTCTGGACACCGTGGCTGAAGTAAAGACACAAAGTCTGCACAGCTGCAGAGACTGGGAGCGCTGGAGATAAGTCCCTAGATACTCGGAGTCTCTGAGGGGACCCTCTGTTGCTTCTCTTTCTCTGACTGTAAGAGGCACCGGGCAATGCTAATGGCAATTTCTGTTTCATTCATTCATTCAAGTGCCTTGCCGTTCGGCGGGGAGCGATCATGCTTCACGATCTCTGACCCTCCCCTGTTCTCCATCTTTGAGCTGAGACCGTCGTCGATGATTATACAAGGGAAAAATACTGAAGTGGTTTCCTGTTCTTCAGTTGCAGTGTCCATACTAGACAGGTCTCCCTGACCATTGATCAGCAGATTAATCTGCCCAGCGATTTTAGTTTTGCAACCATAAATTCCGATTTGTAGAATCTGCTTGTTAAAAACCATCCACCCTCTACAATCCATGTCTTCACGTGACCCTGATTGGGAGGCTAAACAGGTCCTACACCTTGCCCAAGGGTGTCCTGTAGGCTATCGAATGGAAGGAACACCTTACACTTGCTTTTGCTGAGAAATTGCATAGCACCGACACCGATAATGTTCTATTACATGACAATAAATAGTATCTAATCTGATGTGACAATTCTGATAGCCAATAGCTATCCAATTTATGTGTTGACAGCAAAATATCAGACCTCAGACCCAACATATACCATCATAGGGTCCTGACTCTGATCCTTACAGAATACAGTCGCAGTCCTTCAGAGAAACACTCTCCATCATTTCTGTCTTCCATGGCCAAGCCAATTTTGTATCCAACACCCAACTCCACCGTAGATCCCATGTGCCTTATCCTTCTGTGCCAGCCCACCATGAAACCACAGTCGTCAGCAAGAAAAACCTGCCAGGAGCATCTACAAAGAAATGATGTGATCCCTTTTGTTGTTTATTTTCCAGCAAAACGATGGACAGTTCACGGTCATCCAGCTGGTTGGAATGCTGCGTGGGATTGCTGCCGGGATGAAGTACCTGGCAGACATGAGCTACGTGCACCGAGACCTGGCGGCTCGCAACATTCTCGTCAACAGCAACCTTGTGTGCAAAGTTTCCGATTTCGGACTCTCCAGGTTCCTCGAGGATGACACCTCAGACCCAACATATACCAGCGCTTTGGTAATTCACACGATTGTAGTCGCCATTGAGCCTCGGGAATACTGCACGTCCTAATGTAATTTATTTATTTTTAATTTAATTTAGAGATAGAGCACAGTAACAGGCCTTTCCAGCCCATAAGCCATGCTGCCCAATCACACCCACGTGACTAATTGACCTATACCCCCGTACATGTTTGGAATGTGGGAGGAAACTCATGCAGGTCATGGGGAGCATGTGCAGACCTCCTTATAGTCAGTGCCAGATTTGAACCTGGATCACTGGCGGTGAAATACAATTGTGCTAACCGTTACACTCTCCGCACCAGCCCAGTCCTGCTTCAACACCCATCTTCCCCGCAATGCCCACTGCCTGTACTTTTGCTCTTTACCCATTTCTTGCCTCATCCTTCACTGCGATGTTGATGTCCCTTGTCGGAATGAGGGAAGTGGTCCAGGGTCTCTGCTGCAGGTTCAACCACAGATAGGGGCGTTATGGTTGGGACTGGAGTTCAAATCCTGCGCTGTCTGTAAGGAGTTTGTACGTTTTTCCCATGTCTGCTGGGTTTTACACAGGGGCTCCGGTTTCCTCCCACCCTTCAGAATGTACTGTGGGTGTAAGTTAATTGTCTGTAAATTGGGAAGCACGGGCTCATGGGCTGAAATGGTCTGTTACTGTGCTGCATGTCTAAATTTAATAAATTTAAACAATTAATATTCATATTAGAGTTTCCAATCAATGCTTTAATTGACAATTAAGCAATAACAATGTACAAAATCCAAAGCAATAACACAATGTTGTACGTGTACTGAATGGGCTCAGACAGGAGGGGCTGGCTCGATGAACTTTCTCTTGTTCCTTGTTCTTCGAACATCAATGTTAAACCAAATCCACGGTGACACACAAACCCTTCCTTTTATTCCCTGTGTTTCCACCTTTCACTCTCCATTCTATAATGTATTTTTCAGAAATACCTAAATGTTTTATCACAATACTCCATCTTTTTGGTTCTGCTGTTTCAACCTTGCCAT
This sequence comes from Narcine bancroftii, assembly GCF_036971445.1. Classification (NCBI taxonomy): domain Eukaryota; kingdom Metazoa; phylum Chordata; class Chondrichthyes; order Torpediniformes; family Narcinidae; genus Narcine; species Narcine bancroftii. The sequence continues at coordinate 174,527,456 of NC_091470.1, read as the reverse complement.
GCTACAGGTTCACTTGGCTATCCACACAGGAATAGGCCTTTCAAGCTCTGCTCTTCATGGCTCATCGTCCTTCTGCTTTCTCCCCGAATCCTTCTCGCACTTAGAGAAACACTCAACTCCACCCTGAGTACATTACTGGTTTGTCTTCACCTCCTTCCTGTGGTCCAAAATCCCACAGGTTCACTGTTCTTTGGGAGAAGAAATTTCTCCTCCCTTCCATCCTAACTGGCTGTGAGCCTGGCCCTGGCGGCATCCCATCTGTTCTATTCTGTGGGAAGTTGCAGATTTTGTTGGGATTTCAACTCGATCTCAGGATTTCTCCCGGTGCCACACACCAGTGAGTGGAAGAGTAGGACAGTATGGTAGATGAATGTGTGGCTGTGGAGGAGGTAGGGCTTCTAGATCATTGTTCCTTCTGGGGAACGTTCAATCTATGCAGAAATGACAGGTTGCACCTGAACTGGAACGGGCAATATTCTGGACGAGACGTTTGTTAGAGCTGTTGGGGAGGGTTTGGCAGGGGGTTGGGAACTGGAATGATGGGGCAGAGAAGAGAGCAGATGGTGGAAAGATTGATGCAATGTGTAGCTGAATGGTGAAGAAGGATCAGCAGTGGATGCATGTGGTCAGTTGGAAGGATTGAAATGTGTTTACTTCAACACAAGAAATTTTGGGACCAAGGGTGATGAACTTCGATCATGGATCAGTTCGTGGAACTGCAGTGTTGTGGCCGTAACTGATTCTTGGATTGGATGATGCAGGTACTGGGGTTTAGATGTTTTTAAAGTGATAGGAAGAAGTGTAAAAGATGGGGGGGAGGGGAAAAGTAGCATTACTAATCAGGGATAGTATCACAGCTGTTAAAAGGGAGGACACTGTGGTGGGAGAGTCTACTGAGCCAATGTAGGTGGAAGAAGAAAGAGTTTATTAACCCCCAAACAGCCCTCCAGATACTGAGGAACAGATAAGTAGACGGATTTTGGGTTGGTGCAAAAATAACAAGATTGTTGTTATCAGTGACTTTAATATTGACTGGCCGCTCGTTCCTGTAAGTATCGAATTTGACAGGTTTATCCAAGAAGGATTCCCGACACAGTAGGTGGACCAGCCAACTAGAGGAGAAGCCACACTGGGTCTAGTACTGGGTAATCAACCTGGTCAGGTGACAGACCTCTCAGTAAGAGAACATTTTTAAAAAATTATATTTAAATTTAGACATACAGCACGGTAACAGACCATTTTGGTCTGGACAAATATAGGAGTGGGCAAAATGGTAAAGTAGTTAGTTGGGGAAGGGCTAATTATGATGGGATGAGGCAGGATCTGGGGAGAGTAAATTGGGAACAGTTGTTCTCGAGGGGGGGAAAGCACAGAAATAATGTGGAGGTTGTTTAGTGATTGTGGATAGGCTTGTCCCACTAGGGCAGGGAAAAGATGAGATGATAAGGCAACCGTGAGTGACAAGAGAGGTGATTCAGCTAGTGGAGAAGGAGGTATGCGTAAGGTTTAGGAAGCAAAAATCAGGAAGGGTTGTGGGATTCAGTGCCCCTCTCATCCATGCCATGGGGTTCCGACAGGGGTTTATCAGGCTTTACCCCTCTTTTACCCAACATTATTTCTCCACTGATTTCATTCCGTTCATCTTTCCCACAAGGCCGTCTGCTCCCCAAATCTCTGGAAAACCTCCTTTGGTGAAGTCAATACGCCAATATGTGCTTGAAAGAAAAAGAAAAGAAATGGTGGAAGAGCTCAGCAGATCAAGCAGTGAATTAACTTTTTACATTTAATTTAATTCAGTTGGGTAGGCCTTCCGGCCCACGGGCATGCGTCGCCCAGATACACCCATGTGACCAATTATCCTACCAACTCCAAACATCGTTAGAATGTGGCAGAAAAGTAGAGCAGCTGGAGGAAGTGCTCACTGACACGAGGAGAATGAATAAACTCCTTGCGGATGGTGGAGGATTCGATCCTGGGTCATTGGGACAGAAATAGCATCGTGCCCCTACTCCCCAAATAGCGTAATACTGCACTCGCTCACCAGCACTTGTGTGGCACAGGAGGTCCTCCTGAGATGACCTCCTTCGAAATGCTACTTATTAATTCAGTTACTAATCCTGTAAATTGAAGGGGGAGAACGACCATCCTGGATTCCCGTTCTTTCACAGAAACATCTGTTTGCTCCCCTTGCAACTCAATCCCCATCAACACAGCTGCAAAAGATCTTTGTCCACTCCACCGGTGAAGCACAGCCATCCATAAGGCCTCCTGAGAGCCCAGAAGTGTCCAACACCCTATCCCACTTTGAGAGAGTGGTGGGGGGAAGCCACAGGAGTCTCCTACACTGCTCCTGTTGGTCATTCACTGATGGTCTGGCTGCGGAGCCGTTGTGACCACAAAATATGTAATCAAGGGTGCTCCGCCGTGACTCCTCCTGCAGCTCCAGATGATCGCGGTCTTGTTTCAGCATTGTGGGGCCTCCACCATGAATCCTCCCACACCTACGGTTGTGCACCGTGGTCAGTCAGGAGCTGCAGTGGGGCACACTTCCTGCACACACCAAGCCCAGACTGCTCCCTGCACACTCAAACATTCAGGGAGGAATTGATCAGGTGAATACAGAGAGTTGGGGAATCAGAGGGCAACGGTTTAAGGAGAGGGGAGATGGGGAGATTTAACAGGAACCTGAGGGGTAATGTTTTTTACACAAAAGGTGGTGGATGTATGGAACACTGCTGGAGGAGGTGGGTGAGAATGTTTAAGAAGCAATTGGACAGATAGGATAGGCCAAACACAGCTATGTGGGACTAGCACAGGAGGGACATTTCAATCGGTGTCGACAAGTTGGGCTGAAGGGCCCTGTTTCCACACTGCGTGACTCTATGGCTCTCCCATGTCCCTGAACACCCTGTGAAGACTCCTGAGATGCCCTTCCTGCTTTGCAATCACTACACTCTCCTCAAACCCTAATCTCTGCTCTCTTCCCTCGTACACTCCCCCTCGCCCTCTTCACACACACACTGAGCCCAGAGCGATCAGAAGGAGTCACTGAGACTGAAGGATCTGTCGAGCGCTGTTATCAACATCTCCCCATCTTCAGCTACAGGACCATCTACTGCTTCGCCTTTTATCCCAGCAGAGTTTCAGAAATCCTTTTGGTTGTAATTGTCTTTTGATTCAGCAGTTAATCTCCACGATTCATGGCTTGATCTGCCAGTGCTGTTCTGTGATATGCAAAACACAAACTTTGAGTTTTGCATATCACAAGTTTGGAGTTTGGAGCAAGCATTCAGAGACATAAACCCGACTGCTTGACCCATTTAACCCTTTCCTGGTGTTTATACAGGAAAGCCATTGGAGCCAACACTGGCAATAAAGCAAATGGGAGAAGGTGCTTCAGTAAAATGTTTCTGCCAATTCTTCATGCATTTAAGTTAACTTGAACAAAATTGATCTGGTATATCTTATCTGCCTCCACATCCATTCCAAAGGATTCAAAGCCCTTTGTTTCTTCCTCAGTAACAGACCCAACTAGTCCCTCTTCACCACCACCCTTCTCCACTGGCAGAACTTGTTCTCACACTCAGTAATTTCTTTGGCTCATCCCACTTTCTCCAAGTCAAAGGGGTAGCCATGGGTACCCGCATGGGGCCCAGCTACACCCACCTTTTTGTTGAAGATGTGCAGCAATCACTGCTACAAGCCGACACAGGCCAAGCTCCTCAACTCTTCCTCCACTACATTGATGGCTGCATTAGAGCTGCCTTGTGCACTCATGATGAGCTCATCAACTTGCTGCTAACTTTCACCCCGACTTCAAATTCAATTTGTCCATCTCTGGCAGCACTTTCTTCTTTTTCAATCTCTCTGTCTCCATCTTGGGAAACAAACTCTCAACAGAAATTTTCTAAAAGCCCACCAACTCCCACATTTACCTCGAGAACACTTCTTCACACCCTGTCCCCTGTAAGGATTCCATTCCTTTCCCTCAATTCCACTGTCTCCATCAGATCTGCTCCCAGGGCGAGGTCTTCCATTCCAGATTATCCGAGATATCCTCCTTCTTCAAAGAACATGGCATCCGCTCTACTACCATCAATTCAGCCTTACCTGCATCTCCTCCATTTCCCTCCCGCACATCTTCCCTGGATCCCTCCGTCCCTAGATGCAACAAGGACAGGATTCCCCTTGTCTGCACCAACTACCCCACCAGCCTCTGCATCAAATATGAATGTTTCTTTGCAATCTCTGTAACCTATAACATGATCACACTACCGTACACATCTTTCCTTCTCCCCTTAAGGCCATCCACAGAGACCACTCCCTCTATGACTCCCTCGACCACTTATCCCTCCCCACTAATCGACCCCTTGGTACCTTCTCATGTGACCTCAAGAAATGCTGCCTTTGCGCTTGCATCTCCTCCCTCACCACCACTCGGGACCCCAAAAAGTCCTTCCAAATGAAGCAAGACTTCACTTGTGAATCTCCAGGGTTATCTACTGCATCCAGTTCCCTCATTGTGGTCTCCTCTACGTTAGAGAGGCTGGACACAGACGTGGAGATCATTTCATTGAGATTCTTTGCTCTGTCCACTGAAACAGCGGGGGTCAACCATTTTCATTCTGCACCCCATCCTCACATGAATGTATCTGTCCATGAACTCATGCATGGCAAATCACTACTACCTACAAATCAGAGGAACAGCACCTAATGTTTCATCTGGGCGCCCTCCAACTAGTTGGCATTGACATTGACATCTCCGGTTTCTTTTAGGCCCCTTCTCTGTCTCTCTCTATTTCTGTATCCCTCTGTCCATTCCTCCAGCTCCAGACCCCCTTCCCTCTCCATTCAGAGAGCTACCTCCCTCCTCCTTTCACCTCAGCTTTTTTCTCCACCCCTCCCACCCATATACACCTCTTCCCTGTGCTCTTCCCTCTACCCCTTCTTCCCCTCCTTTTATTCAGGTGGCTGTCTGCTCTTTGCTCTTACCTTGATGAAGGGCTCAGGCCCGAATTGTTGGCTATATTTCTTTGCTTCCTGTGGACGTTGTGTGGCCAGAGTTTCTCCAGCACTTTCATGTATTGCAATACAAATCATACCTCTGCAGACTACCTTGTTTAACTTGTATGTCTCTTGTGCTTTAAAGTGCTTCCCTTTCCTTTCAGGGAGGGAAAATTCCAATACGCTGGACAGCTCCCGAGGCCATTCAGTACAGGAAGTTCACGTCAGCCAGTGATGTGTGGAGTTATGGTATCGTCATGTGGGAAGTAATGTCCTATGGAGAGAGGCCTTACTGGGACATGACCAATCAAGATGTGCGTTAATTACTCTGATGTTATTTTATCTGAGGAATTTTAACAAGGTTGTGAAAATGACTGTAAAGTCAACTGAGTCCATGTGATATAGATTGTGCCATCAACACATCTTTCAAATTGAGGAGGTTACTAAGAAGGTAGAGGAAGGAAAGGTTGTGGATGTTGTCTACGTAGACCTTAGTAAGCCTTTGGCAAGGTCCCACATAGGAGGTTAGTTCAGCAGATTATGACACTAGGTATCTATGGAGAGGTTTTAAACTGGATTCATAATTTGGCTGTGTGGGAGAAAACAGAGAGTAATAGTGGACGGTTGCTTCTCAGACTGGAGGCCTCAGGGATCCGTGTTGGGACCATTGTTGTTTGTTTTATATATTAATGATCTGGATGATAATGTGGTGAATTGGATCAGAAAGTTTGCTGTTGACACAAAGATATGAGGTGTTGTGGACAGTGAGGAAGATTTTCAAAGCTTGCAGAGGGATCTGGACCAGCTGGGAGAATGGGCCAAAAAATACCAGATGGAACTTTAATGCGGATAAGTGTGAGGTGATGCCATTTGGAAGGGCAAACCCAGATAGGAGATGTACAGTAAATGATAGGGCACTGAGGAATGTGAAGGAGCAGAGAGATCTGAGAATACAGATACATTGTTCCCTGAAGGTGGCATCGTATACGTCAGGGTTATAAAGAAAACTTTTGGCATCTTGGCATTCATAAATCAAAATATTGAGTATTGTGTGCAGTTCTGGGCACCAAACTACAGAAAGGATATCAGTAAGATTGAACGAGTGCAGAGAAAATGTACAAGGATGTTGCTGGGTCTTCAGGAGTTGAGTTACAGGGAAAGATTGAACAGGTTCGGACTTTATTCTTTGGAGCGGAGGGGAGATTTGAATGAGGTTTACAAGATTATGAGAAGTATAGACAAAGTGGAAGCAAATAGGCTTTTTCAACTTAGATTGGGGGAGATAGATTTAAGCTGAAAGGGGAAACATTAGGGGCATAAATACAGGCTTGATCTTGTATTTTAAGAATACATTGGATCGATACATGGATGGGCGAGGTCTGGAGGGGTATGAAATGGGAGCAGGTCAGTGGGACTAGCGAAATGATGGCCAGCACAGACTAGAGTGGCTGTAGCGTCCTATGGTTCTAAATAGTAGATAAGTATTTCAAACAGGGGGAAGGGATGAAACCCAGTAGCCGCTGACCAGTCAGATGAGACTCAGTATCAGATTCACTTCAGGAGCACTTGCCAAGAACAAATTGAGCAGGTCAGGTGTGATGCAGATAGAGTGACAAAACGGAACCAGGAGAAGCTGGTCTTTTACAGGAAGACAAGGTGTCAGCAGTGGGACACCACTGGAACCAGTACTGAGGTTTCAACTATTTATGGAACATACAACATGACAGCACAGTACAGGCCCCCACCACATGTTCTATCAGTGATGAAGGGATCAAGTGTATTGTAGAGTCTGCAATGGGGTATTGGTACATATGGAGAGAAATTGGCAGGAACAATGGTGAGAGGAAGGTTCAAAACTGAATCTTGTTTAAAACCAATAACTCCAGAGTCCTGCAATACAAAGTCACAGAAGGTAAACGTATCCCTCCCTGTTCCCCTCACTACCCCTCCCTCTCCCCCTTCCCACTACTCCTCCCAATCCTCCTCTCCACTCCCCCCTCACTACCCTTCCCTCTGCCCCTCCTCTCACTATCCCTCTCCCCCTCCCCACTACCTCTCCCTCTCCCTTCCTCACTACCCCTCCTCCCCTCCCAACTCTCCCTCTACCCTCGCTCTCCCCTCCCCACTACCCCTCCCTCTCCCCTCCCCTCTCCTGCTCATTGCCCCCCTCCCCCTCATTACCCCCTCTCCCCCTTACTACCTCGCCCACCCCCTCACTACCCCTCCCTCCCCACTTCCCCTCACTACCCCTCCCTTTCCCCACTTCCCCTCACTACCCCTCCCTCTCCTCCCCTCCCCACTACCCCTCCCTCTCCCCCTCACTACCCCTCCCTCTCCCCACAGTTTCCCTCTCACTCTCCCTCCTACTCCCCCCTCACTCTCCCTTGCTCTCTCCCTCCTTCTATCCCCCCCACTCCCACCACACTTTCCCTCCTATTCCCCCTGTCTCCCTCCCTCTCTCCCAGCTCTCTCCCACTCACCCTGAGCTACCTGTTAGAACTGGCCTGCAGTCCATAACAATGCACTTGTTCTGCTGTGATTTCCACATTGTACGTTGCTTTGTATTATAAGATTATAAGATGTGGTTGTTCAGTGAGCCTGACGGTTCCAGGAGTCCCTTCTCCTGTCTCACCATGTTTGTATGGTTAAATTTAAAAGGTGATTAATGCGATCGAACAGGATTATCGCCTCCCTCCACCCATGGACTGTCCAACAGCTCTCCATCAACTAATGCTCGACTGTTGGCAGAAGGACCGGAATAATCGGCCGAAGTTTGGGCAGATTGTGAACACCTTGGATAAACTGATCAGGAACCCAAACAGTTTAAAGACCCTGACACCATTACCTTCGGGGTAGGAGCACTCTTTCTTATTTCTCCCCTGATTATCCGGGACTTGCTTCCATCTTATTCTGAACTTCAGGAACGGGAGGTGCATGAATTCACATGGAAATTTGCATGTACGTCTGATTGGCTGAAGCTTCTTCATTATTAGGCAAAAATCTTTAGTGAAGCAGTCCGTCATAAACGGGGCCAAACCCCATGGAATTAATGTAGCTACTCTATATAACTAGAGAAGGCCTTTAGTATGAACAATCATGTCACATCTTTTACCCAAAACAGAAATACTGGAGGAACTCAGGAGGTCTCTCAATGTCCACAGGAGGTACAGAAAGAGCTTTGGCCCGAAACATCAGTGACGTCCTATGGACGTTGTGAGACCGGCTGAGTTCCTCTAGCATTTCTGTGTTTTGACTACAGTCACAGCGGCTGCAGACTTGCGTGTTTCACTCTATCCTTTACCCCAACACATTCACTTCCTTAATATTTAAAATTGTATCGACCTCTGGAAAATCCTCCCAACTGAACCTCCAGAACCCACTTGGAAACAGAATTCTACAGATTTATTGCAATTGGTTCAACTGCTACTTCGAAACTGTGAATCCTGGGTTCTAGATATCATGGCAATGTGACATCGAGAACCCATCCTTGCCTTGACTTTGTTAAGCTCTTGAGGCAGGACGGTAGGTGTAACGGTTAGCACAGTTCCTGTACAGCTGTGGCGATTGGGACCGTACCTGGGTTTGAATACTGCACTGATGTAAGGAGTTTGTACGTTCTCCCCATATCTGCATGGGTTTTCTCCAGGGGCTCCAGTTTCCTCCCATCCTTCAAAAACGTCCTGGGGTGTAGGTTAATGGGGTGTTAATTGGGCGACCCGGACTTGTAGGGCCGAATTGAAGGATGTTATCATTTTCAACGAGGACATCTCCGATCCTTCTAGACTTGTGGTATAGTTCCAGTCTAAATAGTTTCTCTTCTTACAACAACCCACAACTCATATTCACCATTCAGTGAACATTTTATTGACTCCCCTTATTTCAAGAATGCCCTTCCTTCAGTAGGGAGACAACACCACAATTTCCCAGCTGCTTATGAGATCCCCGATAGTGTCTTTACCTTTGCAATTAAATACTCTTGTCGTGAAGATCACACACTTTTGGTCAATCTAACTGCTGGCTGTAGCTTCACGTTAGCATTCAGTAAATATCCAAGGCCACCAGGGTCCGTCTGAACACCAACACCTTTGAATATCTCACCATTTAAAGAGATGCTGAGAATGGTGCGCTCATTGGAGTCAGCGTGAATATTTCTGTGAAGTTTGACCAGATTCAGATGTCTATGCTCAATTTCCTGAATTCTGTTTTCAGGGTCACTTTACCTTTGCTCGACCGAACAGTTCCCGATTTTTCCAGCTTTTCCACTGTAAGTGATTGGTTGGAGGCCATTAAGATGGGTCAATATAAAGAAAACTTTTTGAATGAAGGCTTCACATCATTCAACATTGTCTCTCAAATGACTGCAGAGTAAGTTTGCAATTTTGTCTTGCATGATTCTATATAGAATTCTTGAGTCATGCTGTACAGATGTGTGGAATCACCCTCTGGGATAAAAAAAAACAACCCACTAAACCTCTTGCACCTTTCCCTGAACCTACAGCCTCTGGTCTCACACATCTCTGCCATGGGGTAAGTTTTCTTCCTATCTGCCTCATCTATATGCCTCCCAGAATTTTAAATTCCTCTAAGAGCCTCCCGTGCTCCAAGCCAATCCAGTGTCTCCCTCAGACTGAAGCAATCCATCCCAGACAACATCCTTCCAACAATGTGTTGGCCAGAACTCCCCACAGTTTCCAAACAAGAATCTGTAAATTTGAAGCAAAACCTCAAAGGCTTTGCATCACAGAAGTCCACCATCACCCTGCCTCTCAATGTCAAGCCGATTTTCACCAGCATTGTTAAAGCCCTTACCAAAGTCCATGTAAAGCACACTGTCAATATATAAAGCAGAACCCTTGGTATCCGGAACCTATGGGGATTAGTAGATGCTGGATAAGTGTATTTTCCCATTGCTTGAGACTCACTCTTACAATGCCTAACTAATACATAGGCATTAAGAATAAACAGTTTAAAAGACAAAAGTGCTATCCTGTACTTACACTGAACAAACTTCACTTGCACGAATAGATGATCCGTAACACATTTAACTTTATTTTCGGTCACATTGTTTGAAACCGTTTAACCATTACTGCATCTGCAGGTTCCTCTCCCTCCACGGAGCTGCCTGAAAAACAAACAATAACATTATAGACAATTAACCCTCCTTCCCCCCCCAAAGTTTACAGATAAAGTCTCTGACCGGGTCGACTCTTACTAAGCAGGGATAAGGTGGCAGTTTAAGAGAGGCACCCCAACGGCGAGCGGCATTAACCGTGGGCGACGCCATTGCTGCTTCACACAACTTTATTCAAACAGCTGCTACGAGCAAAGCCTGACCAAGGGCCTCCGCTGGCTGAATATTGGCTCCCATCTTTATGTGTTGCTTCAGAGAACATTTACTTTTACAATTTTAAACTTGTATATTTTTTACCTATTATCTTATTCAGATGCAATTTTTAAAAATTTTATTATTTATTTTCCTTTATGTTTTTGCCAGTTCCTTGAGGCTGCCGGTTGCTTGAATTCCCGATACCAGCAGTTTTACTGTAGAATGGTTAAATTTGCGTCCAAATATCCTAACTGAGCCCAACCATCTCTCCTCGTAGGTGCCTCCATTCCAGGCACCATGCTTATCAATCTCTTGTAAATTCTTTTCTGGGGTGTGGTGACCAGAACTGTATACAATATAAACAGCAATGGTCCCAGCACCGAACCCTGTAACAGTCTTCTGGTCCAGAAAACAACCTTCCACCATCACCCTCAGCTTTGTACCATGAAACCAATGTTCCATCCATTCTATTGGATAGGTGTGACAAGACTTGCCCCACCAGGTTCAGAAACAGCTGCTCCTCCTCCACCATCACACTCCTCAACAACAAACTCAATCAGGAACTCATTTAAGGATTTTTACTTTACACTTTATTGATTATTTTTCTCTTTGTATTGCACAGTCAGTTTGTTCACATTTCTTTATTTGTTTACATGTCTAGGTATCTTCTTGAGTATAGTTTTTTGCACTGCAGTCAAGTGGTAAAAAGTAGAATCCCATTATCTGGAATTCAGTCAACCGGAAACCTAAATATTTGGCAAAAGAACATAACATAACATAACATAACATAACAATTACAGCACGGAAACAGGCCATTAGGCCCTTCTAGTCCGCACCGAACCAAACACCCCTTTCTAGTCCCACCTCCCTGCACAATGCCCATAACCCTCCATCTTCTTCTCATCCATATACCTGTCCAACCTTTTCTTAAATAATACAATTGACTCCGCCGCCACTATTTCTCCCGGAAGATGATTCCACACAGCTACCACTCTCTGAGTAAAGAAGTTCCCCCTCATGTTACCTCTAAACCTCTGCCCCTTAATTCTTAACTCATGTCCTCTTGTTTTAATCTTTCCTCCTCTTAACGGAAATAGTCTATCCACATCCATTCTGTCTAACCCTTTCATAATCTTAAATCTTAAATACTTCTATCAAATCCCCAAATCGAGGAAATAAATAAATAAATACACTGAATTGTAAAAGTAACTGTTCTCCAAAGCAACACACGACCCTTTGGTAAAGATGAGAGCAAACATTTCAGCCTGCGGAGTGCCCCGGCAGCGGCGCCCAGGATGAAGAGCCGGCTAATGCTGCTTGCCTCTGAGGAGACTCTCCCAGAGAGTCTCCCTATCCCTGCCTAGTTAGGGACTATATTTTTATTAGTGTTGGGTATATCTTTAAGGCCTTGTTCATAAACTTGTGGGAGGATGTGGGTCAGTTATGATGGCAGCATGGTGACTAGTGCCACGCTGTCACAGCACCAGTGACTGCAGTTTGTATCTTAATTACCTGATTAAAGTGAACTTCACATAATTAAATACAACTATACTGATTTTATTTTCAAATTACTTTACATTTGGCAGTTTTGTCTTTTAAACTGTGTATTTTTAATGCAGGTGTATTAGTTAGCATTGAAACAGTGTGTCTCAGTCAACCAGAAAATTCACATATGCGGCATCCATGATCCACCCAGCTCCCAGATAATGGGGATTCCACTGTAATTCTGCCTCACCCACAGGAAAAAGAATCTCAGGGTTGTATGTGATGTCCTGTTCTGACAACAAATCTGAACTTTTGAACCTTCCAGAGCAGGCTTTGGAATTCTCTTTTATCAAAAGAGCCATTTCAAATCCCCTTTTTACCTTCCAAGCTGCTTTCTTAAGATCTCTCCTGCACCCTCTATAATTTTCGAAGAGATTGATAACAATGCCAAGCAATGGAAAAACTAATGGCAGATTGAATTTGAAATAGCAATGAATTGAATCATATAAATATCTCAGATCTACCTTAAATTCCATAAATGAAAATGTTAAATTACAGATTTGGTTATTTCCACTGCAATTACTGCAATAACCCATGTCGCTACTGAATAAGCAGTGATTCCGGTTGCGTAATCCAGCGGGAGAGAATATCCTGTAGATTTCACATTCCTTACGATCCCCTTTTCTTTCCCACTAGGGACATGCTTCGAGTTGGTGTAACCTTGGCAGGACATCAGAAGAAAATCTTGAACAGTATTCAGATGATGCAATCACAAATGAATCAAATTCAGTCGATGGAAGTCTGATAGCGGGTACGGTCTCTATAAAGACTTTCCAGACCACCATTCTGGGTAATCTCAAACCAGGAATCATTGTGAGACTCGGGCATTGCTCCTGAACCTTCACAGCCCTTCCGAGAGCTTCAGTGGAAACTGAATAAACTGTGTGAAACAAGATAAGTATTTACATTAATCCAGGAAAACCCTTTAAAAGGGTTCAGTCACCTGTACATAAAATGAACAGGATATTAAGGGACCCTGCATTTAACTCACGGTCTTTAAATACCATAAACACTTTGTGTGATCATTCACATTGTGACCAAGGTGCCAGAGACATTATTTTTACTGAAACTACCATAAAAACAACAAAATGATGTGTATAATGAACTCAGTTTGGAAGTATACATATCAGAATTGTTCACAGCCATTTATGTGCAAGAAAAAACTTCAGGGACTAGAGGTAGTGCAAGTTCAGAGGCTTTCAACGCAAGTTGTGTGCATCTCTCCGAGAGAAAAGCCGAAGACCAGCAGAAGAGGCTACGCTGGCAACTGTCGAACCTTTGTCAGATGGAAATGTGACTTGAAGCTGTTCCTTTGATTCTTTCCTTAGAACTTGTAAAGATTTTCTGACCTTCAACACCTCAATGTTGTTGTAGTGCACTTTTCCCCAATGGTCATTATCCTGGTCCAATAGGCGAGACGATACTGGCTGAGTTTAGAAAAAACACACCACAATTATTTTATTCTGCTCTCACAAAGAGAGTTCTTTCACATTTTACTAAATCTTTATAATGTACAGCATATGTTTGTTGACAGGGGATTGACGTTCAGGTCTGTCACACACATACTTCTACTTGAATTTTTAATGTGGAAGATGACCAGCTAGGTTAAAACTCCACTGCAATATGTGTATGGAGAGGCCAGGAAGACATTGCATGGTTATTTTGTGTCTCATCCGTGTGGTGTGAAGACACTCACCACGATGGCGAATAGGTCAGAAGACAACCCCAAGTGTAATTGAATCCAATGACTGACTGTCAATTTCTACCCAGTGACCAATGATCTTTGCTGATACCTCACAGAACAGAGTTCAAATATTGTTGCTTGTAAAACACAAATCTTCTTTGTTAAACTTGCCAACAAAAATTGACATTTTATGAAACAATTCACACTGTACAGAAAAAAAATTGAGCTGTCTGTATTATAAAGTTTAAGATTGCTTTGAATTTTTGTTCAAGTACAAATTGCTGACAGGCTGGGCTGTGGGACTATTCTCCTGCCTGACAGATCTAAAAGAAGAAAACAGTCTTAGGACCCAGGGTAAGATGATGCAGAGGAATATCTTCACACAAAGCATAGTGAACCTGTAGTGTTCTCCACTACAGAGGCGTGAAGGGCAAGGCCACAAATATCAACGAGGAAAGTAGGAGGTCAGTTTCTAGATTCATACAGGGGCATAGATCGAGGATCAGGCAGGATCATACTGACAGAGAGGCGTGAAGGACAGAATGCCCCCCTCCTGCTGTAATTTCCTAAGTTTCTAGACCATCTGACCATGATGGATGGAGTCCCTTGGTTATGCATGGCCCAAGCCAATAAATGAAGGGTCACAAAGAAATTTAAGGAAGGAATGAAAGGACCAAGAGTGCCCACTACTGAAGTAAATGTTCAGAACATCTCTGGAGCACATTATAAAATGGAGAAAAATCCTTTTAATATTGTCCAATGGAGAAAAATTCTTTTAATATTGTCCAATGAAATCCTAAATAGCAGAGAATGTCAGTGCTAAAAGCAAGCATTCAATGTTCTTTTGAGATCTGCTCACTCACTGGTTTGCTGACTATATCCTAAATTACGCAGACATTAATAATCTCCAAGAAGTCAGAATGTTGTAGCCAGTGTATTTCCAACATTAATGCATTAGAAAGATCTCCATCAAAATACAGGGCTTTGAGCATGAAGCAAAAACGGTGGGAGTGAAGAAGATGGGTAAAATGATGGACTTAAAAATGGAGTGGGGGAGTAGATCTTACTGAGGGAGAGACTGAGAGCAGAGTGGGTGTCAGCGAAACATAGGGGTCCAGAGAAGGTGACAGAGAGAGTAAAAGGCAGAATTAGAAAAAGAGAGAAAGGACAAGCAGATTACGATTCAGGAGAAATGAAGGAAATGAGAGAGAGAGAGAAAGAAGGAAACATTCATAGGAAGAGAATAAGTGGGAGTGAAAGGGAACACGAGTCTGCCACAGAAACTGTTTTAGTGACTGAGAGGTGAAGAGGGAAACTGAAACAGGTCTTCAAAGGGGGGGGTGGGGAGGCAGAGACACACAATGGCAGGAGGAGGGAGACTGAAAGGGCAAGAGGACATTAAAGAGGGAAGGAGAGATGTTGTGTAAGAGAGAAGGAGAAATGAACAAAGAGTGGAGAGGGAAAGTTAGAGCAAAAGGTAGGAAGTGAGGGGGACATGGAGCAGCACAGTTAGCTGAGCGGTTAGCTCACATTGTTACAGCGGCAGCAACCCTGGATTGAATCTGGCGCTGTCTGTCAGGAGTTTGTATATATTGTGTGTGTGTGTGTCCATGTCTGTCTGTGTATGTGTGGGAGGGGGTGACTCTGTGTTTGTGTGTGTCTGTCTGTCTGTGCGTGTATCTATGCCTCTGTGTGTGGGTGGGGTTATCTGTGTGTGTGTGTGTGTGTGTGTGTGTGTGTGTGTGTGAGGAGGTGTCTGTTGTGTGTGTCTCTCTCTCTGTATGTGTGGGGGGTGTCTCTGTGTGTGTCTGTCTGTGTGGGGGGAGAGTGTCTGTCTCTACGTCTGTGTGTGTGTGGGAGTGTCTGTATCTGTGTCTATGCCTCTGTGTGGGCGGGGTTATCTGTCTGCGCGTGTGTGTGTGTGTGTGTGTGTGTGTGTGTGTGTGTGAGGGGGTGTCTGTGTTTTGTGTATGTCTCTCTGTATGTGTGGGGGAGTGTTTCTGTGTGTCTATGTCTGCGTATGTGTGAGAGGGTGTCTGTGTGTGTGCGTGTGTGTGTGTCTATGTGTCTATGTCTGTGTGTGTGGGGGAGTGTCTCTGTGTGTGTGTGCCTATGTCTGTGTGTGTGTGTGACTGTGTGTGTGTGTGACTGTGTGTATGTGTCTGTGTGTGTGGGGGGGTGTCTGTGTGTGTGTGTGTGTGTGTGTGTGTGTGTGTGTGTGTGTGTGTGTGCGCACGCGCGCATGTTTCCTCCAGGTGCTCCGCTGTCCTCCCACCCTTCAACCCTGGGATGTAATTGGGTAGCAGGGCCTCGTAGCCCAGAAAGATTTTATTACAGTGCTGCATGTCTAAATTTAAAATCTGCTTTTATATTTAAAATAGAGAGAGACAGAGAGTGGAGCAGGTAGACAGAAGGGATAGGCAGGCAGAAAGAGGATGGAAATTTAGAGATGGAAAGGCAAGGACTGTGCCAAAGTCCTGGGATCATAAAGCACAGAAACTGGCTCTTTTCCCCACATCCGCACCCTTTGCCCATCTACTCGGATCCAATTTGACCATATTCGGTTCATCTCTGCCTTAGCAATTCAAGTGCCAGTCTCTGTCATACAAACAAGCTGGTTGTATCTGATTAGACCACCACCTCAAACACACTCTGCATAGAAACAAGCTTTCCCCTCAAATTTCCTTTAAAATTCCTTCTTTCCTGTAAATTGTTGCTTATTCTATGTCTCCTTGCCACAGTATAAAGGTCCTGACTACCCTTTCAATGTCACCTCTCAGCCTTAGCTCCGAGGATAAGATACCTATGCAACTTCTCCCCAAACTAAAGTCCACCCATCCAGGCAACATGTTGCTGAAGCTTCTCTGCCCTCCCTCCATTGAAACCACATCCATCCAAGTGGGCCTATCGGAACTGCACACAATGCACCAAGTACGACATAATCCGTGTTCAGTAAACTTGTAACGTAACTTACCAGCTTTTATACTCTATGTCCTAGTTAGAACCAGAGAACAGTACAACACAGTAACAGGCCCTTTGGCCATCTAGACTATGCCAAACTGTTAATCTGCCTACTCCTATTGATCTGCACCCAGTCCGTAGCCCTCCAAATTTTGTCCAAATTTTTCTTAAATGTCAAAATGGAGTCCACATTCACCATTACATCTGGCAGCTCGTTCCACACCCCCACCACTTTCTGCATGAAGAAGTTCACCCTAAATCTTTCCCCTTCTAACCTTAGCCCATGTCCTCTGGTTTGTATCTCTCCTTCCCTCAGTGGAAAAAGCCTTTTTGCATTTATTCAGTCTATACCCCTCATAATTTTAAATACCTCTATTGAATTTCTCCTCATTCTTCTACACTCCAAGGAATAAAGTCCTGACCTGTTTAACATTTCCTTGTAACTCAGTTCCCTATAAATCAGTTCCTCAATCTCTGGCAACATTCTTGTCAATCTTCTCTGCACTCTTTCAACCTTATTACCTTAGTTAGGTGACTAAATTTCCACAAAATGCTCCAAATTTTGCCTCACCAATTTCTTCTATGCTTCACCATAACGCATTCATTGTTTTGATTTTTGAAGGACGTGTCAAAAGCTCTCTTTATGCCACTTTCAGGGAATTATGTACCTGTATTCCCAGAACCCTATGTCCTTTTGCACTCCTCAGCGATCTATTGTTTACCATGTATATCCTATCTTGGGTAGTCCCCCAAAAATGCAACACCTCACATTAAATTCCATCTGCCATTTTGCAACCCATTTTCCAGCAGGTCTGCATCTCGCTGCATGCTGAGAAAGTTTTCCTCACTGTTCACAACGTACCCAGTTTAATGAGGTCAGGTGTGCTGTACGACATCATCACTGCCTGTGTTGCCATGTTTAGGGAAGTGTGGAGTTAAGTCATTGGTAGGAAAGTTATTGGAAACTTTCCTTGGGACAGGATAATCAAAGATGGTCCACATGGCTAATTCCTGCCAGATAATTAATTGCATGATGAAAGAGATAACAAACTGGACAAGGGAAGTGTGGTTGATGTTTTCAATATCCACTTCAGCAATGTTCCACATCAGGGACTGGTTGAAGCCTAATATAGCTGGGGGAATCAGTGGCAGATGCAGCATTGTACCACAGGAGAACTTTAAGCTTGTTACATGCATTAATTGGAATATTAACGTGGGAGGTAGGTGAATACAAATGGGAGGGGGAAGAAGAGAAAGGGACTGGGCGGTGATAGACACGGTGAAGATAGCTCTCTGATGGGGGAGGAAGGACAGGGGACAGAGAACGAGGAAAGCAGGCAGAGGGCTAAAGAAAGAGAGACTGGGTGGAGGGGGGTTTAATGGAAATTGGAGGTCGCTGTAGATGCCAATCTGTTGGAGAATGCCAAGGGAATACAAGATCCCAGTCGCCAACCACTGACATTCATGGCCTCATGTACTACTAAGTTGTAAATTAGAGGAACAACATCTGATGTTCCTCAGCCCCCGCCCCATCATCTCAGCTCCCTTCTTTTCTCTCCTGTATCCACCTACCACCTGCTAATCTGAGCCCCTACCTTTCCCATTCCCAAACATTTTAATAATTTTTTTACATTTATTCATACAACACAGTAACAGGTCATTTCAGCCACCCAATTAACCTACAACTCCCCCCCCCCCCCCCCCCCGCCCCGGTACATTTCGAGCGGTGAGAGGAAACTGGAGCCCCCAGGAAAACCCACACAAACACAGGGAGAATGTGCAAACTCCTTACAGACAGCATGGGATTTGAACCCCAGTCCCGATTGCCAATGCTGTAAAGGCCTTGCACTAACCACTAGGCCAACTGTGCCTCCCTATTGGCCTGTCTGCCTGAGTTTTTCCACATTCCTGAAACATCAACGTTCCATGAATACTGAGATTCTCCAGCACTTTTTGTGTACTTCAGAGAATGAGTAGACACAGACTGAGGACAGAGAGGGAGAGACTGACTGTGGGTGGAGAGAGAGAGAGAGAGCCGGAGGATGGGGAGAGAAAGAGAGCATCAATAGAAGGTAAAGATATATTACCGATGTTTCAGACCTGAAACAATCTCTACTTCCTATGGACCCTGTGCGACCAGCTAACTTCCTCCAGCATTCCTGTTTTTATTAGGAGATGGTGGGAGAGATGGAGAAAGGAGAGGACAGAGAGATGGACAGGCAGAGAGAGAGAGGAAAGGGAGGAAGAGATGGACAGAGAGTAACATGGGTAGAAATAAAGGGAGACAAGTGAAAGAGAATGAGGGATTATTTTGATATCAAATTGGCTAGCTCACAAATGATACAGGGTAGTGATGGAGGCTGTTACCTGTGGTTACTTAGACACATCTAGGTGAGTGGGTTAGAAATTTTGCAGATGATGCAAAGATTGGTGGGGTTGTGGACAGTGAAGATGGAAAGCAACACACACAGGTGTCAGCAACACACAAATTGCTGGAAGAACTCAACAGGTCATGCAGCCATGGGTGACAGGCAATGTTTCGAGTGAAAGCTTTCATCTTGTTTACAGCAGTATAGAGTCCACTTATAAATATGAGAAGGGAGATGGCAGATGGAGTTTAATTCGGGTAAGTGTGAGGTGCTGCACTTCGGGAGATAAATGTATATTGTATGGTTCTTAAAATTGTTGATGTGTTGACGGATCTGGGGGTCCAGGTCTAAAGTTCATGAAAGCAGCCACGCAAGAGGACAGGGCGGTAAAGAAGGTGTCTGTTTCGCTTGGATTCATTGGGCAGGACATTGAGTATAAAAGTAAGGACATATTAGAGTGATATAAACTTTAGTTAGGCCATACTTGGAGTACTCTGTGTAATTACAGGATGGACATGGAGGCCATGAAAAATTTCAATTTATTGAAATTTGATTCAATTTACTGTCATTGTAATAAAATAGTGTCACATTACATGAATTTTTTTTGTCAGCTGTAAGGCAGATGGATTTCACATTGGCTGAAATGCCTCTTACAGTCAGAAAAAGTGAAACAAAAGAGAATTTCCACCCCCACCCCCAGCCAGGATCACCGAATGCCCGTAGATTCATCTCCAGCGCTTCCGCAGTCCAGTCCAGATCTGGAGCTCCAGATCTGAACCTCCAACACCGTCAGGAACCCTTCAGCACCCTCTCACATCCCGATTCTGATAACTGGTACCCCTTTCAGCCAGTTTCAAGCCAGTCTCCGGCAGTCTGCAGCCTGGCTCAAGTCTCCCGACAGCAGTCTCTTGGAGCCCGCAGCCTCCGTGGGCTCCTCACCTCGAATTGCCAGCAGCCCACCGCATGCATTGGTCTTTCAGCCGCAGAGCTCGCTCATGGACCGCCACCGCGGTCACTGCCGCCGTGGGTCGTCTCCTCTGCTTCTCCTCAGGCAGGGGATGGTCTCCTTTTCCTGTACCCTGCTCTAGTCCTCCACTCCGCTGGAGTCTGCAACCCCATCCCCCTGTGGCTGCTACTGATCAGATGCGCCACCATCTTGGCTGCAGACCCCCACGGTCATGAGATTTTAAATCAAACTGCAGACTGCAATTGACTGGGCAGTTGGACCCTGCAGGAGCGCTGTATCTCTGCTCCCCATTGGTCTGCTGCCATTCATCCATTGAATGTTGCCTGGTTTGGAGGGTATGAGATATGAGGAGAGGGTGGACAGCCCTGGGTGGTTTTCTCTGGAGCGTCAAGCACTGAGGAAAGACCTGATAGAGGTTCATAAAATCATGGGAAGCTTTGATGTGATGGACAGTCTGAATCTTTACCCCAGGGTACAAGCTCCACTCACCAGAGGACATGCATTTAAGGTGAGGGGAGGAGGTTGTCAAGAGATTTGCAGGGTGAATATTTTATACAGAGGGTGATGGATGCCTGAAATAAGCTGCCAAGAGTACATTTTAAATTTTTTTTAAATTAATTTTTAGACCTACAGCACAGCAGGTCTTTTCGGCCCACATGCCTGTGCCACCCAATTTAACTACAACCTCCAGTACCTATAAAGGGTGGGAGGAAACCGGAACCCCAAGGGCAAACCCACGCAGATACACGAGGAGAATGTAAAAACTCCTTACAGACAGAGTGGGATTCGAACCCTTGCCCCAATTGCTGGCGCTGTAAGGGCATAACACTAACTGCAGTAGTGGTGGAAGCAGATACAGAGAGGCATTTAAGAGACTCTAGATAGACATATTATTGTTAAGAGACTGAAGGGATATCCATCAGGTGAATCTGCTTGATTTGGACATCGGGCAAGTGGGCCTGTTCATGTGCCGTCTTCTTCGATGGTCCATGTAAAAAGTGTAACCTGTAATAGAGAGTGACAAATGTATGGAGAGAGAGGCAGGAGTAAATGGAAGATGAGGCAGAGAAAGAGGGGAGAGTGGCAGACAGCAGGAGAAAGTGGGGAGAATGACAGACAGCGGGAGAAAGAGGGAAGAGTGACAGATTGTGAGAGAAAGGGGAGAGTGATGGACAGCGGGAGAAAGGGGAGAGTGACGGACAGTGAGAGAAAGGGGAGAGTGACAGACAGTGAGAGAAAGGGGAGAGTAATGGACAATGAGAGAAAGGGGAGAGTGATGGACAGCGGGAGAAAGAGGGGAGAGTGATGGACAGCAGGAGAAAAGGGGAGAGTGATGGACAGCAGAAGAAAGGGGAGAGTGACGGACAGTAGGAAAAAGGGGAGAGTGGCGGACAGCGGGAGAAAAAAGGGAGAGTGACCGACAGGGGAAGAAAGAGGGGAGAGTGACGGACAGCAGGAGAAAAGGGGAGTGACGGACAGTGGAAGAAAGGGGAGAGTGACAGACAGCAGGAAAAAGGGGAGCGTGACGGACAGCGGGAGAAAAGGGGAGAGAGACAGACAGTGAGAGAAAGGAGAAAGTGATAAACAGTGGGAGAAAAGGGGAGAGTGATGGTCAGCAGGAGAAAGAGGGGAGAGTGACGGATAGCTGACAGTAGTGATGGAAGGGGGCTGGTTGTGTCTGTTATGAGGAAGAAATGGAGGGTGTTGAGACCTTCAGAATAGGGAATGGAGATGTATCAGGATTGGACATCCATGGTGAAAATGAGGCAGTCGAGTTCCAGGAGCTAGAAGTTGTTGAAGTGCTGCAGAGTTCCAGGGAACTGGAAGCTGTTGCCTGGTTCATGAAACCTGGTGATGAGGGAGATGGATGGCACTCATTGTGGTGCTCCTAAAGTGAGGTGATCTCCTCACGCTGTCTCCCACCTCAGCATGGACTACAAGATCTTTGCCTGGCCACTGTCCACTCTCTGGGCTCTGTGATGTCCCGTTTGATCCACCCGACCAATCCCAGGTTTCTGGACCATCTCTCCCGGGGGGGGGATGGTCTGTCAGTCACTTCCATCTCCCTCGTCCAGGAGGCATTTGTTAGGATAGATCATGGATTCTCAGACTGCGAGCGTTGGGACTCAGGTTTGAAATGAGACCGGATGGAGGTGCCACACCCCTCCTCAATCGGGGTGTCAGCCGGAATACCACTTAGACTCTGGCCTGCAGACTGGCAGGAGTTGGAGGCGAAAGTCACCACCTGGCCAAGCCACTGGATAGGTGTGCCCCATCCTTCCCTTCAGGAGTTGAGCAATGATTATAGACCAACTGGCGGCCTCAGTCCTGTCGAACCAGTTGCTCAATCTCCCTCTCCTTTTGCTTCTGACATGCGGAAGGCACTGGTAAACTTGTTCTGAGAAAGAGGAAGCTGAGGATCTCTGCCATGACTCTAGGTCTGCTGATTGAGGAGGACGGTGTGTCCTGCCCACAGGCGGTGACCCTCCACCTGCAGACCTTGGGTTAAGCATCTGTCCAGTTGGCATGTAAGGATAGCAAGGCTAAGGACACTGCTTTCTGAATGAGTAACAGCTGCCTGCAGGACAGTAATGGCACTAGTGGGGACCTCGCCAGTGCCAGACACGACTGGCAGCCCCTTCCAGGTACCTCCCAATGTCTGTGCAAAATATTCACCCTGCTCATCTCTCAACAACTTCCTCCTCCTCGCCTTTAATGGATGTCCTCTTGTGTGTGGTGTTTTTATCCCGGGGAAAAGATTCTGACTGTTCATCCCACTAAAGCCTCCCATGATATTATGAACCTCTATCAGGTCTTTGCTCAGCTTCTGACAAACCCAGGTTTGTCCAACCTCTCCCCATAAGTCATCCCCTTTCAACCACACAACATCCAGGTAAACCTATTCTGTACCCTTTCCATGGCCTCCATATCCATCCTGTAATTACACAGAGAACTTCAAGTACAGCCTAAGTAAAGTTTATTTCTCTGTAACATGACCTTACTTTTATACTCAATGTCCTGCCCAATGAATCCAAGCGAAACAGACACCTTCTTTACCGCCCTGCCTACTTGCTTGGCTGCTTTCATGAACTTTAGACCTGGACCCCCAGATTCGTGAACACATCAACAATTTTAAGAACCATACGGTATACATTTACCTCCCGAAGTGCAGCACCTCACACTTATCTGAATTAAACTCCATCTGCCATCTCGCTCCCCACATCTTTCACTGATCTACACTCTGTTGTAAACAAGACGAAGGCTTTTGCCCAAAACACTGCCTGTCACCTATTGCTTTCCACGGATGCTACATATTCATCAGAGCCTGTTTTACATGCTACTGAATAAGATTCAGACCTTCATTCTGCAAATGCTGTTGACATCTTTCCTTTGCAGTCGAACTAATCTGGTATTCCTGCTTGAACAAAGTGGTCTAATTTAGAATATCTACAGCGTAAAATAAATTGATTCAGTTGCAGAGAATCAGAATGAGGCTTGGAGATATTTTTTACAGATTCCTTTAGATTCTTTGTGTGAAATGGAATGCTTCGTACTGCAAATGTAATGAACCAAAATGACTTGGCCTGACCAAACCAGTATTGCTCGTTACATGAAGTAGGTTTGATGGTTTCACAGAGAGCAACAGTCCACTTTAGATACGACTGAACAGACGTGCCGAGAGGGGAGAGAGAAAGTGATGTGGAGAAAGGGAAAGAATGGGAAGAGAAAGAAACTGAGGTGGGAGTTAGAGAATGAAACAGGTGTAGAGGGAGAAGGAGAAGAATGGAGTGAGAATTTTTCAAACATGGAACAATTTATTTCCAGATGTCTTGGGTATTTCTTCCTTAGTTTTCCCAACTACAGACGTTATGCTAACTGGCCCATAGTGACCTGGCTTTTGCCTGCCATGCTTTTCTTTTTTAAAGATTGAGGTTGCATTTCTTGTCTTCCAATCTGCCAGGAACCTGCCCATAGCATTTTGATAAATTACTATAACTTTTGCCAATTCCTTCAGTATTTGGGATTCATTCTGTCAATACCAGGGGATGTAGCTCTCTTTAGACCCATTAGTTACTCAACAATCACCTCTGGTGACAGCAATTCCCCTTCCATTGCTTCCTTAACATAATTTTTTAATTTTAGAGTGTCTCCCATTATGCAATAGTGATTTCCCCTTATCTTCCAAGGGACCCAAGTTTACTTTTGTCACCCTTCCCCCTTGGACAAGGAGGCACACATTCAGGATTGAAGGGTGACTGCTTACATCAGAGAGTGGGGGAATTTTTTCAGCCATAGGGTGCTAAATGGGTGGAATTGGCTGCCACAGACAGTTGTGGAGGCCAAGTCATTGGGTGTATTTGAAACAGAGATGGATGGGTTCTTGATTAGCCAGGTCATTAAAGGTTACGGGGAGAAGGCCAGGCAGAATGGAGGAAGATATTCAGGACATCTCTGTTAGATGTGTTATAAAAAATACATGAAACTTTATATAACCCAAAGTAGAAATTCTGAAGAAGAGAGGAATGTGATGGATCGAGAGCCTTGCTTCGGTTACCTCTTTTGATTCATCAGTGGAAGAGCAGGACAGCACCTTGCCGATCATTCTTCTTTTGTTCTCATTGGAGAGGAGAACATGTCCATGGTCCAACACATCGAATGATGCACACAACACATACCGATAATTGGGCTACTCATCCTGGGAACTGGGGACATTGCACTCAGTAAAAGACACTTACTTAGGCACATGAGGGAAAGAAGAATTGTAGGTACAAGGAAGGGAAGCTTTAGATTGTTGAGTAAGCTTATATAGGTCAGTTGAGGTTGGTACAACATCGTGGGCTGAAGCCCCTGTACTGTGCTGTAATGTTCTAGATTCGCCCCATTTTCAGTCGTTTGCAGGCCAACTGATCCAAACTTCTCCAGGTAAATGTACTCAGTGAAGTGGATTCCACAGTCCCCACCAGGTTCCGAGCTGGCTTTAGGTGGATCATCCTCGTGCTAAGGCAACCTTGTCTTGGAACTCAATGGCAGATCTTCCATCCACATCTGACTCTGTGCCATCCTTAAATTCAAGTTCAAATGTATTTATCATCCACTTATACAAGTACAACCTGATGAAACAGCGTTCTCTGATCCTCAGTACAAAAACATGCAAACACGCAACCAGACAGAACTCACATGCAGACAAACGATATGCATGCAGTACATGTATACATGTATACTGTTTAATGCATAATAGAGTCTCGGAGAGTTTGTATTGTCGATCGGAAGTCTCTGATCTGATAGAAGAAGCTGCTTTTCACTCTGGTGTTTCTGGTTCTGATGGTCACCTGTAATTCGATTTCCCAGCGGGAGCAGCTGAAAGATGCTGTGTGTGGGGTGGAGGGGTCCTCAATGATTCAGGTAATGATCCCGGTTTATCACGTTGATGGTGGGGAGATGTAGACCCCAGTGATCCACTCTGCCGTATCCATGTGGATTGCCCACTGATCAGTGCGTCCCAAGTGTATGAGTCAGACTCCACACAGAGCATAGTGACAAGTTCAATATCACATCAACCTTTCCCAAGCTGAGACAGATAATTGCTCAACAACTATTTTTTACCTTAGTGTGTTCAAAAAGCATGTTTTTTGCATCCCCTTATAGAACCATACAACATTACAGCATGGAAAACAGGCCCTTCAGCCCTTCTAGTTTGTGCAAAAATATTATTCTATCTATTCCCAGTCCATAGCCCTCCATACCTCCTATCCATGTACCTGTTCAAATTTTTCTTAAATGTTAAAATTGAGCCTGCGTTCATCACTTCAGCTGGCAGCTCGTTCCACACCCCCACCACTCTCTGTGTGAAGTTCCCCCTCATGTTTCCTCTAAACTTCCCCTTTCACCCTTAAACCATGTCCTCTAGTTTGCATCTCACCTACCCTCAGTGGAAAAAATTTACTTGCATTTACTCTATCAATGCACATCATAATTTTGCGTCCCTTGATCAAATCTCCCCTCATTCTTCTATCCTCCAGGGAATAAAGTCCTAATCTGTTTAACCTTTCCCTGTAACTCAGTTCTTGAAGTCCCGGCAACATCCTGGTAAAAATATTCTCTGCACTCTTTCTATCTTATTGATATCCTTCCTGTAGTTAGGGACAAAATTGGCACATAATATTCCAAATTTGGCCTCACTAATGTCGAATGTTACCATGACATCCCAACTCTGATACTCAATACTTTGATTTATGAAGGCCAACATGCCAAAAGGTCTCTTTATGACAGAGCCAGGTCTGGCAGCAATGGTGACATTTGTTCTTCTTCATGATCAGCCTGGTACACACCGTACAGTTCAGGCTGAACGATGTTGGTCTTGTCCCATAGTGGGAACAGTCTGCTCGCATACACAGTGATCCGTTTAATATTTTTGTCGTAAAGCTCACCGGAGTGAACCGTCACTGATCGCACTAGCTGACAATCCTTGAATGGGCCATAAATGGGTTGGGAAATGGCAAAGGTGTTCAGTCAGTATTTCTCACAGTGAAAGAGAACTCAAAGGAAACAAGAACAGGAAATGCAGCAGCTGCCTTGTGCCTAGCAAGATCCCAGAAGCAGCAATATGATTGGCATCAGAGAAGACTGTTCGGTGGGTTGGCTGGGGCATACACATTGGACCAAAACGCTATTGGATCAATCCACTTACAGGTGATCATTCTGCAGCTGAGCTCCTTGAACCCCCCCAATCCCCCCCACCCCGAGCTGTTTCGTGCACAAGTTTGGAATCAATATCTTTTTGCCTAGAAAGTGAAGACGTTCTGTCTTACCCCTGTCGACATTTCCGATTTAAGACGGTGTCAGTGAATGCTCAGTGGACTGATGGCCTACTGTCTCTTTGTTGAAATGAGCAGTGCACACCAATTCCAAGATTCTCCTTGACAGTGCATGAGAAAAGTCAACATGGATGTAAATGAAAAGCTTCTGCACCACTTGGGGATTTACGAGTCAACTACAAATGCCTGTACTCGGTATTTAGAAGAATGAGGAGAGATCTCACTGAAATATTTTGAACGTGGATAGAGTTGATGCAGAAAGGTTGTTTCTCTCGATGAGAGAGTCTTTGGGGGCAAGAGGGCAAAACATCAGGATTGCAGAGCATCCACTTAGAAGAGAGATGCAGAGGAATTTCTTTCGCCAAAAGGTGGGGAATTTGAGAAGTTTGTTGCCACAGGTGGTGGTGGAGGCCAGGACATTGGGTTTATTTCATCAGAGATTGATAGGCTCTTTATTAGCCAGAGCATCAAGGTTGTGGGGAAAAGGCCGTGTCGTGGGACTGTGAGAAAATGGATCAGCTCATGATTGAATGGTGGGACCAAGGTACAGTAACCGACTTATACAACTGCATAACCATCAGAATAGTTAGTAAATACATAAAGAAATAAGAAATCAAGACAGGAAAAGGAACGAGCTATGGGATACATGTGATATCGTTGTTTGGTGTGGCACTGAGGCATTGGAAACGAGAATAAAATCTTTCAACACCCTGCCCCACTGCTCAATACCTCAAGTAAGGATCAACACTTCACATTCTGTCACAGGAAGACAAGCAGTGCTTCCTGTCCTCGATAACCAACCTAAAGCATTAAAAAC
This sequence comes from Narcine bancroftii, assembly GCF_036971445.1. NCBI lineage: Eukaryota > Metazoa > Chordata > Chondrichthyes > Torpediniformes > Narcinidae > Narcine > Narcine bancroftii. Next base: position 174,499,968 of record NC_091470.1, on the reverse strand, counting down.
CAAATGTGGTCTATACCTCTGTTATCAGCTCTATCAGATGTCCCACCTCCATTAATTCAAGACAGGTAAAACTTCTATGTGGGTAAAACTAATGCCATTTTCCGGTAAGTGCAATCAAGAATCTACCTGCAACACACATCATCAGCCATTATGTGAGGTGGGAGACAGTTCGAATCCCTAAGGAACTTGAGGAGTGAGTATAGAATATTACAGCACAGAATATGACACCTTTGGCCCTTGATAATGTGCTAATAGCCTTCTGAACCTGCCTACGTCAACGTCTTGCTAAAGTCCATATTTATAACATCTACCATACTGCCTTCAGGAATCGACACGGTTCCCCTGTATAGAGCCATACTGACCAATCCCTGATCAGCCCCTGCTTTTCCTTATGTACATTAATCCTACCCTGAGGACATAAGGTTGGTTAGTTATCTAGATTGTCCCCAATCCCCTTCTCAAGTAAAGGCACAACATAACCTTCCTCCAGCCTTCTGATGCCTCACCAATGACTGATGAAAATGCAGGAATCTCCATTAGGGACCCAACAATCTCCTCCCGTGCCTTAAACAACAACATGGGATAGATCTCAGGCTGCCCTGGGAATCTATCCATTTTTCTGTATTCCAAGCAGCAAACAAACAAGCACACGGCAAGGATCCCAGCACCGATCCTCTAGCACACCATTGTTCACGGAAGCAACTCTCCACTGTCACTTCTCACTAATCCACCTGCCAACTTGCCTTGGATCCAGTCTCCCATATGGAACCTTCTCAAAGCCTAGATCTATGTACACTATATCAACCACACTGACATCAAAATATGTCATTAAATCTATATTTTAAAAAATCAATAACTTTAGTCAGATGGAATCTCCCTGTATCAAATCCATTTGGACTACCTCTGATTAGACATTTAGACACACATACAGCACCATAACAGGCCATTTCAGCCCACGTACCCATGGCCACAGAGAAATCCCATAGGGAGAACATATAGATAGCGTGGGATACGAACTCCAGTCCCGAACACTGATGCTGTAATAGTATTGTGCGAACCGTTACGTTAACCGTGCCAACTTCTGCTAATCCTGCCTTTTAAGTATAAATCAATAGACAGGGCTTCAGTCCACAGAAAGTCTCAGTAGGTCACCGACACCGCGATCCGACCAGATGGTTTCACTGTTCACAGACGAGATCAGAATTCAGATTCTGGAAAAGGGAGAGGGGATTGTGTGTCCTTTATTGTTAATACTGGGTGATGCACAGATGCCTGGGTTATGTCGACCACCTGCCCTACTGCCTTAGAGAAAATCTCAATTAAATACAAACCCTTTTATCCACCCCAAGAATCCTTATCAGTGATTCTAACTGGAGTTTATATCTCTCCGAATGCCAATGACAAACAGGCACTTTCGGAGTTGCACGACGTGGTCAGTAAACAAGAAACAGCTCACCCAGAAGCACAACAAATCTTGGTCGGTGACTTTAATCTGACCTGTGTCAAGAAAACGCTGCCCATCTACCAGCAGCGTGTAACCTACTGTACCAGAGGTCCCAGCACACTCCATCACTGCTGCACCAAGACAAGGAAGGCCTAACGTTCTTTCCCGAGACCACATTTTGGCAAGTGGGATCACCTGGCTGTGCTTCTTCTGCCTGCATACAGACAGACCCTCATAAGAGAGGCTCCAGAGGTCAAGACGTTAGAAGTTGGTCACAGGAGGCAGAAGGGCCTTTTATGTGCTGTAATGTTGTATGGTTCTATAAGGGGAAGCAAAAAACATGCTTTCTGGACACACTAATGTAAAAAAATAGTTGTTGAGCAATTATCTCTCTCAACTTGGGAAATGTTGATGCGATATTGAGCTTGTCACTATGCTCTGTGTGGAGTCTGACTCATACACTTGGGACGCACTGATCAGGTCACAGGACTCCATCAAATCAGAGAATTGGGCCATGTTCAAGGACTCAGCTGAGAATCTGAACAATTATCTGGACAGGGAGTGAGGCCTTGACTTATTTAATAGCTGGAAGCTTACAGAGGTGGAGAAAAATGATCCAAAACAGATACTTGCAAAGTTTGCTTCTCACCTTGAACCCAGGTCTAATTATAGAATTAAACACGATAAATTTCAAGGCTTAATGCAAGAGACTGATGAAACTGTTGATAACATCCTCACTAGACTAAAATTTGTTGCTGCAAAATGGAGATTTAAGAATATAGATGAAAGATTAGTTGATCAACTAATATGGGGGAGCGCCCATCCTGAAGTGCAAAAGTCTCTTATAGAGAAGCTGGTCAAAGCTATAGACACAGCCAGAGCCTTCGAAGCCACGAGTATGCAAATGAAATTCCTATCAATGCAGACTTACCCACAGCAAAGAGAAGGAAGGGTTGATGCTCTAAAGAACACAATCATATAAAAGTGCAAACCCCCAAGACCTGCAGGAAGTGCGCAGACAACACCCCTTCGATGACTAAAACAAATGCCCTGCATACGGTTCTGAATATAGAGCCTGTGGTAAAGCAAACCAATGGGCGAAGATGTGCAAGTCTGGCATGAAGAAAACAGTAATACCAGTGAAGAAAAAAGACAAGGAGAAGATGCACCATACAAAAGGAAACCCCGACATCCCAATACTGGACATAGAATCCATACACCTTCACCAGATGTCAGGTGAGATGAAAGAAGGAAGCGAGTTGCACACAAGGATCCAAATACAGAGAACAATCCAGAACAAGCCTACGATATTTAACCTAAAGGTGAAGCTGGAAACTGGATCACAAGGCAACGTCCTTTCACTCAGACTCTACCACCAGATGTTCCCAGAGAACATAATAAAAGGGTATCCAAAAGACAGTGTATTGGAAACAGCAAATGTCACATTAACAGATTATGGTGGACCCATGATCAAGCAGCTGGGGAGAGCTAAGATCAATGGTTGCCATAAGGGAAAGAACATCCGCTGTACGTTCTATGTAGTTAATGCAGATAGACCAGCAATTCTAGGTTTGGATAGCTGCCAGGAGTTGCAACTACATCATCCCCACACTACCCCAAAGGTCATGGGTACATAAAAAGACAGATGCAAACTGTGAAACGCACACTAGTTAAGTGTTGCTAAACAAAAGGAGACCCATATCTTGTTCTTCTATCATTACGAGCAACACCTTTACAAGCTGACATGAAGTCCCCACAGAACTTCCAAATGGCAGAAGATAACAAACAACTCTGCCAAGCAAGATACACCCTCCAGAAGACCAGGAGGAAACCAGAAGACTGGCTGGCCCGCAGGAAGAAGGACTCCAAACATGCACAAACATTGCATTCAAGAGCCGATGTCGAAAACATGGACCCCAGCAAAGGTCATCAGAGAAGCTGAGACACCATGATCATACATTGTCAAGACAGACTCCAGCAATCAGCTGAGGAGGAACAGAATTCACATCTGGCTGACACAAGATGTGATGAAGCAGAAAGCTTTAAGACCAGCCAAGCCTGCAACACCCATCTCCAGTGAGGCATCAAGTGAAGAGACCACAACCACTAAACATCAACCCAGCAGTTGTCAGGTGAAGCACAACACGTGGACCAGCAACACAGAGCCCGACGGTCACAGCCCAATCCACAAGACGGCCACCAGTGCGATATCGATAAGGACTATTTTAAAATAGTTGTGTAAATATACGAATGTACAAGTTCAGTTACTTAAGTTACACTGGAAATAAAGTGATAAAGAACAGTAATTTTTTTCTTTATCTTGAGAAGGAGGGATGTTATATAGTCAGGACAATGTGAACTATTTTGTAACCATGTAAGAATACACCCTTCTCACTGTAGTCACTGTAGTGCACCACTATGTATGTATATGTATATTAGTTTCCTAAGATGGTGGAAGACATCAGTAAGTAAAATCTCTTCTGTTATTTGAATCTTGCACCTCTAAGTTATTTAAAAACATCCCAAGTCACACAGAAACATAACAGGAACAATCACTGCTGGGAGTCATCTATAGGCCCCCCCAAATAGCCCTTGAGATACCGAGGAGCAGATAAGCAGGCAGTTCTTTGGAATGGTGCAGGAAATACAGGGTTGTAGTTATGGGAGAATTCAACTTCCCTAAACCTGATTGGCACTTCCTGACTGCAAGAGGGATAGATGGGTCTGAATTTGTCACGTGTGTCCCAAGAAGGATTCCTGACACAGTAGGTGGACCAACTGACAAGAGGAGAAGCCATACTGGATCTAATATTGGGTAATGGAAACTGGACAGGTGACAGTCCTCTCAGAGGCAGAGCATTTTGGTGAGAATGACCACAACTCCTTGAGTTTTGCATAGCTATGGATAAGGATATACCAGACTAAATGGAAAAGTGTTTAATTGGAGAAGGGCGAATTACAATGGGGATAAGGCAGGAACTAGAGTAAATTGGAAACAGATTTTCAAAGGGTGAAAGCACAGAACTAATGTGGAGGAAGTTTAGGGCTCAGGATAGGTTTGTCCCACTGGGACATGGAAAAGATGGTAGGAAAAAGGAACCATGGTTGAACAAACATGTCAAGCAACTAGGGAAGAGGAAGAATGAAACATACATTAGATATGGGAAGCAGGAAACAGGAAGGGCTCGTGAGAAGTATATGGTAAACAAGAAAGAACTTAAGTAAGGACTTAGAAGCCTAAAAGGGAATATGAGAAGGCCTTGGCATATAGGATTAAGGAGAACCCCAAGGCGTTCTATGCGTATGTGAAGAACAGAAGGGTGATGAGAATGAAGGTGGGGCCACTAAAGGATAAAGGAGGCAATGTGAGCCTGGAGGCAGAGGAGGTTGGGGAGGTCCTAAATGAATATTTTGCTTCATTATTCACAGGAGAAAAAGACCTTTATTCGAGTGAGGTCGGAATAGAACAGATGTGTGGTGTTTGATGCTGAGATTAAGGAAGAGGAAGTGTTGATCTTCTTAAAAACATTAAGATTGATAAATTCCCCGGGGCTGGATGCAATATACCCAGGTTGCTGTGGGAAGTGAGGAAAGAGAAAGCTTGGGCAGTGTCTGAGTTCTCTTTGGCCACAGGGGAGGTGCCGGAGGATTGGAGAATGGCAAATGTGGTCCCCTTGTTTAAAAAAGGTAATAGGGAGAATCCTGGGAATTATAGACCGGTGAGTCTTACGACAGTGGTGTGAAAACTTTTGGAGAGGATTCAGACTAGAGAGGAGACAGATACTCACCAGCAATGGCAGGGAGTGCAGGCCATTACGGTCCACAAATTGAGGGTGAACACCATAGACGGCTGTGATGTTTTACTACCCGATGAACTGAACACCTTCTTTGCCCACTTTGAGAAGGAGAACCCATCAGTGCCTACTAGAATACCTGCAAAGGCTTAGGACCCCATGATATCTGTCCCTGAGGTCGATGTCAGAATATCATTTGCAAGGCATCAGACCCTGATGGCGTACCTGGCAAGGTACTGAATGGATGGAAGGAAAATAGAGGATTATGAGGTAGGGAGGGTTTAGTACTTTTTTTAAGGAAGATATGATTAAGCACAACATCGAGGGTCGAAGGGTCTGTCATGATCTATTTTCTTTGTTACTTTGTTCAATGGTAAAGTACGCCTGGGAAATCACCAGGAATGCACCTCAAAAGCCTGGATCTTCCAGTGGCCATCCATTTCAATTCCTCATCCCATTCCCTTGCTGATGTGTCTGTCCATGGTCTCATGCACTGCCAGACTGAGACCACAAACTGGAGGAACAGCACCTCATCTTCTGTCTGGGCACCCTCCAACCAGACGAAATTAACATTGACTTCTCCAATTTATGTTAAGCCCCCACCCCTTCCCCCTCTCATTTTATCCTTGTTGTCTTTCTCCAACCTCTCTCTCTCTCTCTCCCCCCCCCCCCACCCATTTTCTCTCCTTTCACAGTCAAAACCAATTCTCACCTTTTCTCTTATCATATCCAAGTAACCCCTTTTGTTGGTCTGACTCCTCCCCCAGCCAGCCTTCAGTTTTTATTCTGACGCCTTCCTGTTCTTTGCTTAAACCTTGAAGAAGGGTTCCGTTCTGAAATGTCGGTATGTTTCTACTGTTTCTAGTGTCTGCAGACTTTTGAGTTTCACTAAGGTTTTTAAGACCAAGGCTTAATATTAAAACCTTGATTTCTTTTGAATTGTGAACATAAAAAACCTGCAGATGCTGAAATAAAACCAGAAATTGTTGGAAATGCTGATCAGGTTTATCCTTCCATAAATTAGTGTGGGACTTCAATTCTGTTTTCAACAGGATGCTTCAGTGGTGCTGAGGGAGCAGGTAAATGGGACCGTTGCACAAAGGGTGGGCAAGGTTGGGGGAGACCTGATGAAGGTGTTTTCAAATTGTGATGTTTTTTGGACGGAGGTGATTGGGATATATGTTTCCTGCTGATTAGTAATCAGTGGAGACACCCATCACTACACAGGGGAACATTACACTGGGCAACTAATTTTTTCAAACGGTTGGCTTCCTGAAAAAAATGGAGATTATGATAGAAAACCTCAGGCTGAACACAAGCATCATTTCAGATTTCCTGTATCACTTAGGAGGGTGGAGAAACATTAAATGAACTTTTATTGAATTGAGCACGTTTAATCGCATCGTGATGCCGGCACATTGTGTTCGTTCAACTGACCTAAAAACGTTTTGCTGCTGATTTTCGCTTGTACTCAGCATCTGATGCCTCTCATGTCAGTGTCCAACAGCAGTCGGCCAACATGGATGGGTTCCAGTTGTCCTGATACCTCTTTTCCATGGTCACAATGTCCCGGTGAAACCTTTCACCGTGTTCGTCGCTGACGGCACCAAGATCAGCGGGGAAGACGTCCAAGTGCGAATGCAGGCAATGAATTTTCAATGACATGTTGTCCTTCATGGTTTTATATTCTTGAAATAGACTTAAAATATGACAGGAAATCACAAAATTAGGTTATATCTAAAAAGTAGTACACGATAGGAAAATGTTTATGTGATTTTCGAGATCAGCAGCCCAAAATCCATAAAGTATAAATGTTCAGGAAGAAAAATCTTCATTGTCGAATGTGATTGGAAATTGCCTCAGGAGGACGACTAGAGGGAAAGATTGTGGGAATGGAGTGGGAGGCTTTTTCAGAGAACTGTCAATGTCAACTCAAGCTGCCTCCTTCTAAATGCACCATTCAACAGTCCTCTCTTGCAACCCTTGCTCTTGGCTTATCGTGCTTTTGCAAATGTAAATCTTAATTCATAATTCTTTGATTTTCCCACCCACCAGTCCAAGGAATAATTGGTGCAAAAGCCATTGGGTAAAAATATCAGACTGTTCCAGAAAAGAACTCATTTGAGTTTGAAGTGCGGAACACATTTAATACTTTGCCAAACATCTTGAACAGTAAAAACATTTCCTCATTTGAAACTTCATTGCTGCACTGTTATTCATTAATTACATTGGAAGGGTTTAAATAAATGTCATTTCAGTGGGTTCAAAATCATTTTGAGTGCTCTCTGATTCATGGTGCTCACGTTATTGAAGATATATCAGATGACTTAAAAATCACCAACCAAGTCTTGAGAAAGGTATTTTGATACAACAGATTAAATTTGTTTCAAGCCATCATCAGGGACCATGAGAGCAGTGTGGGCCGGCATTCTGCTCAACGCCTGCTTCCAAATCCTCTCCGGGGTTGTTGTCGTTCGGGTAAGTTCAATGCTCAGACAATCTGACTCCTCTGTCATGTAATGAAGACTTGCTGATGCATCCAACCATCTTCCACTCCCGCAGCAGGCTTGGAGGGGATTCCTGTCCACAGGATAGTAAGTGGAGCTGAGCAGGCAGATGAAGAATGAGCAATATAAAAGAAAACTGCATTGTTAAGAACCAAATATTAAAACATGTTTAATTACATGAAATAACATTTGATTTGACAGCTATTTCAAGTTGTGTCTAAAGCCTTTGGTAACTAATCTTTCAGATTATGGGTGTCGTTACAGACATTCTCCTTGTCAATGCCACAGGCTTTCAAAGTCTGCAATGGTGTTTGAGCTGTTTGATCAATATACTGAACCCCCAAGACAAATTAATTCTCCTTCTTGGTCACCATTCACTGAAAGAGTTGCGGGGAACAAAGAACATTCGAACAGTGTGGCACAGTAGCCCATGATGTTGTGACGGCCTACAAAATCTACTCCAACCATTCCCTTGTTCTCAGCCCATAACCCTCCATGTTTCTTCCCTCCAGTGGGACTGCATGCTCTGTACTCCCTCAAGATTTAAGATTATTTTATGGTCATGTAATAAAATGGAAAATGTGCTATTACGATGAATTTCCTTTAGTTGTCTGTAAGGCAGACAACAATTATCAGCAAAAATTGCCCAGCACCCATTACAGCCAGAGAAAAAGAGAGTCGTTTCCCCCCCTTCCCTCAGCCAAGTCACTGAGTGTCCATGGCTTCACCTCCCGTGCCCAAGTACAATACAGCAGCTGAAGATTAGTAGAGTTGATGGGGCTATCACAGACAAATTGTTCCTCATGTGAATTGTCCAAAATAAGATGTCTTAAGATTAGATGTTGCTCACTTATCAAGGTGAGTGAAATCTCAAAACCTCTCCTCAAAATTCTAAAACTGAGACTGGGATGGGGAGGGAGGTGGCTGAATGGGGTCTTTTTTTTCTGTGTTAATCTGGACAGAGTTTCCAGATAATACCTTTCTTTGTTCTGACCTACACCTACCACCTGTCAGGGCGATTGGTTGACTTCCGTTGTTCTGCACTAGCCCGAAGTTTGGTGTTGTAGTCCACCCAATGTCAACAGAAACCCTGCCAGAAGAGCCACCGCCTAGATTTCATTATAACACAAATCCTGTGTCCCTATTTTTGCTTTGAGCAATGTCTCTTACAATCAGAATCAGGATTTATTGCACGAAAGGTCACAGTAAGGCAGTGTCTTTGGTTCATTGATCATTCCAGAAGCTGTCCTGTGCTGCTGAGTTCTCGTCTTCAGGTTCCTATATCTTTTTCCTGACGGTAAGAGAGCATGGTCTGGGTGGTGGGAGTCCTTGAGCAGAGAGACTGCTTTATTAAGTCATCACCTCTTGTGGATATCCTTCATGGAGTGAAGACCGGTGTTCGTGATGTCTTAGGCTGAGTTAGGAATCCTCTGATATTTTTTCTTGCCCTCAGTATTGGCACCTCTGTACCAGACAGGAATGCTATCGGCCAGAATGGTCTCTACGGTGCACCTGTCAAAGTTTTTAAGTTTTCCGTGACATACTGAAACGTCCCCAGATTTTATCCAGGTGCTTTTAATATATTCTTCCACTCTTTCTCCAGGGAACCTCCCGATGGGTCTCATTCTGGTCCCATCTGACAGTCCGACCTCTTTGCTGAGCTTCCAATTTACACATTTTGGCCTGAACCATGTTTTGTAATTTGAATTCCAATTGACTCTGGAAGCTCAGTGCAGTTCTGCTTCTTTGAATTTTCAGGCCTGCCACAAAAGACTGGGTACCAAGCTGCAGCAGTTACAGTCATAATGCACATTGCTGTCTTCCATGGGTGCCATTTCCCAGTGAGAGTTTGTGAATTCAAAAGGTGACCTTCCCTCCTCAGGGAAACACACTTCCGTGACATTGACAAACATGCAAATAATGATGGCCAGGAGAAATCCCACAAGCCTGGCACACACTCTGGGACCACAAACCACAAACACATCCAGCAGACAAGAACTCGTGATGTACCAGACAAGAACTCGTGATGGTTTTGGCCAGGAGAACAAGCGTGGAAGTAGGCCGATTTACATAACCCGCTGGTTAAAGAAATCTGCTCTCTGTTCTAAAGGCATATTTTTGTATTCTGAGGCTGTGTTCTCTGGTCCCAGGTTCCCCCACCACATCCACTCTAACCAGGCCTTTCAGTATTCAATAGGTTTCAATGAGATTTCCCCTCGTTCTTCTGAACTCCAGCAAGTACGGAGTCATCAAACGCTCCTCTTATGATATAACTCTTTCGTTTCAGAGAGTAGTCCTAGCGAATGTCCTCTCTCCAATGCCAACACATCCTTCCTTTGATAAGGAAGGATGTCTTACAATGTCCAATGTCTTACAATATTCTAAACCTGTTAAAATGAACGTTAATGTTGCATTTGCCTTCCTTGCCACCGACACTACCTGTGAGTTAACCTTCGGGGAACCTTGCACGAGGACTCCCAAGTCCCGCTGCCCCTCTGATTTCTGAACTTTTTGCCCAGTAAGAAAATAGTCTACACCTTTATTCCTGGCACCTAAAGTGCATGGTCATGCATGGCTACTCCATCTGCATTTTAAACCAAGCTATAAAGTTTCACTCCAATCACCCCTTTCACGGCGTGTTCTGCAGAAATCAGGATGAACTCATTGACTCTGTGCCTCAGCTGCCTGTATTAGTTTGGTAACAGCTTGTTGTCTGTCTCTCATCACTCCTCAGATGGGGACTCATGATTTTCCATTGGATGACGTCATTCACCTGAAAGACGTGATGGATGACGAGATCTTTGAGAGACCACGTTTCACCTACATGGGTACACGCACTTTCTGCAACAATACAAATCTCCCTAAAGTGTTCAAGCCGATCTGCACCAAGGGAGATGCTCCCCAGGTCTTTTACACCCTCAGTAAGTATCTCCAGGGAATCTTAGAGCGTTTATGCGGTCTTGATGAACAGATGTCAGTTCAGTTCACTGGAGACACACAGGAGGCTGCAACAAGCAATCTGCTGGAGGAGTGAAATGGGAATTGTTGCCAGTGATTGAAGTAAAACACAAAGCTACAGACACTCAGCAGGTCAAATTTTGAGTCACGTTTATTATCATCTGATGGCACAAGTTCAATCTGATGAAACAGCATTTTCCAGTCCACGGTGCCAAACACACAGACACACAACCAAACATAAGAGACAAACATTACACGTGCAGCAGAAGTATTTTATCTATACAACTGAATAATTAAGTATTGTTTTGTACATTTGAGAGTCTCGGGTGGTCAATGTAAGCAGTTCCTTTGGTTGTTCAGCATTCTCGCTGCCCGTGGAACGAAGCACCTGGCTCCATTGTGCTCATACCTTGATAAAGGGCTCAAGCCTGAAACATTGGGTTTGTACCTCTATCTTTGTTACATAATGAGCACCGTTTGACCTGCTGAGTTTCTCCTGCAGGAGCAAAATGTAGGCATTTCCACCCACGGATGCTTTCTGGCCTGCTAAATCCCTCCAACTCATTGTTTGCTCAACATTTCAGCAGGCCTGCAGCTTTTGTGTCTCCTAAATACTTTTTTCTCACCTTGAAGAATCCAATTTTCAATTCCAGTCATTAGCCCTTTTCAGTTTAAATTCCTTCCATTATGACTTGCTCTTGCTCCCTGAAACTGAGGCCTGCAAAACGAAGCCCTTCAGTGACCTCGCCACATTGAACCCACGTCTATGACCCAGTCAGAGTTCCAGCAGGTTTCGAGCACTGTGGTTTAATTAAAGGGGATGGGATGGGAGTGCGGAAGGGTGGAAGGTGGTGTCCTTGGTAGCCAGATGTGCAGTATGTTTTCTGATGGCAACAACCCAGCTGACCCTGATTTCAGCCAATGGCATCCTGCTGGCATACTCCACGTTCTGCCATCTCCCAATTGCCTGTCAATGAAAGCCAAGGGAGGAAGTGTGGCCTGATGTTGCCAGGAGTGAGTGTGACCTTGCCAATCAGACAAGCATGAGGGGTAAGTGAATTGAGATATGAAATCAAGCAAAGGTATAGTATACTGAACCCCAAGACAAATTAATTCTCCTTCTTTGTCACCATCACTGAAAGAACATTCGAACAGTATAGCACAGTAGCCCATGATGTTAGAGGTCCTCCTCCCTCATTGTGAGGTTCAGGAGTCCTCATTAATCTGAGTTCCTTCTCCCTCAGTGAGACCGTCAGTGGTTCTTCTGCCTCAGCGTTAGGTTTGGAGATCTTCTAGAGATTGAGGGAACCTCGATAAAGGGCTCAGACCCAAATGTCAGTTATCTTTGCTACATAAAGAATGCTGCGTGACTTACTGAGTTTCTCCAGCATTTTTGTGTAATCTACGGCAATAGTGCTGAGAACAGAAGGGGCCCTGGAGCATTGGGGTTGGGAGGTTCCAGCTCGAGCAGCAGGGCCCGGTGCCATCTTCACGTTCAGGGTGTCTTCTGACACTGCTTCCTGCCAAGGCTGGGCTTTCTTATGCCAGCGGTGGAAGGACAGAACTATACCAGGGCCACAGGAGGTAGGGAAGTGTCCTGTCGTCAGGCAGATCCAGATCACTGACAGAGGCAACATAATTGCCAGTGGACCTGGCCAACAGAGAGAATTAACACTGGCAGTTTAGGCAGCAGGCAAGTAATGAGTCTTAGGGTTAAAAATTCACTTGGAAATTCACCAGGCATCACAAATCTCAATTGTGCTCTTTTATGAATCTTAAGCAAAATTGACATCAAGGAGAAGGAGCAATGACCATTTCAGATGTACATTTCATATTGCAAATAGACAGGACATCGGTGGTGCCACATCTGGAATACTGTGTACAGTTCTGCTCGCCATGCTCCTGGCAGGGAAGGAATTAAAATCAGGGGTGCAGAAATGATTCACCACAATTTTTACATTTTTTAAAAAAGGTATACATACTGAACGATAACAGGCCAGTTTGACCCACAAGTCCTTGCCGCTCAATTTACACCCAATTAACCTACACCCCTGGTACGTTTAGAATGATGGGAGGAAACCAGAACCCACAGGGAAAACCCACACAGATAAGGGGAGAACGTACCAATTCCTTGCAGAACTGGCAGGCATGTGTGAAAAGGTACCAAGCTGGGACTGTTTTCCCTGGCATTTTCCTGACGGAAACAGAGGAGGGATATAAAATCATGAGAGAGGGTGGGAACAGTAATTTTCCCAGAGCAAGGGTGTATTGTTACAGGTTTAGGATGAGATGGGTGACCTCCAGGATGGACAGGCTAGGAGTGTAGGATTCTCCTGTAGCTGGTTCCCCTCCCGAACAACTCGACCATTATGGACAACGTTTCGGAACAGCCTTCCAGGGGAAATTGACAACAGCAGTAAACAGGACTCCTGTGAGCACAGAGGGACCTTGATGTGAAATTTAGGTGGTAAGGACACACTTGGAGTATCGTGAGCAGTTCAGGTTCCTGCATTACCGGAAGGATACGGATGCTTGGGAGAGGGCGCAGAAGATGTTCACCAGGATGTGGCCTGAATTAGAGACTATTAATAATGAGAGACTGGATAAACTTTAGCTTGTTTTTTTTAGAGAGTTGGAGGCTGAGAGGTTCATATCTAAGATGTGTTGGCATTGGAGAGGGTCCAGAGGATGTTTCCAAGATGATCCCTGGAGTGAAAGGGTATGAGGAGTGTTTGAAATCTCTGGAACTGTTCTTGCTGGAGTGTATTAGAATGAGAGAAGATCTCACTGAAACCTATCAAACACTGAAAGTGGTAAAGTGGATGTGGAGAGGATGTTTTCTACAGTGGGAGAGTCTGGGAATAGAGGGCACAGCCTCAGAGTAAACAATTATCCTTTAGAACAGAGATGAGGAGGAATTTCTTTACTTGGGGGTGGTGAATCTATGGTTTTCGTTGCCGCAGATGGCTGAGAAGGACAAGTCACTGGAGATATTCAAGGCAGAGGCAGATATGTTCTTGATCAGGAAGGGAATCAGGGTTACAGGAGAGGGCAGGAGAATGGGGTTGTAACAGAGAGGGAGAAGCCATGATGGAATAGTGGAGCAGAATTGATTGGCTGAATGGCGAATTGATGGATGTTTAGGAGAAGCAAAGATGGCAATAGCAGTCTTTTAACCAGGGCAAACATGGCCCAAATGGGAGGACCTGCATTTAAGGTGAGGTGGGGGAAGAGGGGGGATGAAGTTTAAGGGAGATATGTGGGGCAAGTATTTTTATACAGAGAGTGACCGATTCAGGAGGTTCTGTCAGGAAAAAAAATCAAGTCTCAACCAATCAGGATGGACAATCCTTGTATAAAAGAGGTGAAGATTCCTCTTTCTTTCATCAGTGCAAACATTCTGCATGAAATCTTGGCCTGAAGTTTAAGGGTGGATCACGTATGAAGTTTAGGATTCCAAACATTAGTCTGCACTCTCACAACTGGGTTCAATCAATGAGTTCAAATCTTCAGGAACCTTCATTAAACAAATGGCAGCAGTAACCCTCCCCCAACAAGCAACTGGGAAACCATTCAGTATTGACTCAATTACTGAGTGTTTTGAACCTGAAAAATCAGAACTGGATCTTAAAGTGATACATCACTTCACACAGATTTTGTTGGTAATGCAATGGTTGATTTTAAAACAATCCATGGTTAACTTCTTTCTAATCTATTGTTGCAGGACAGATTGCTACAAACCCCTACCCTTGCACCATTTGCGCCTACATTGCTTGTATTGGGTGCAGCTAACTTCAGTTGAGGATACCTGTTTCATATGTTCGATATTCTCCCATCAATTCAACCATGGAGTTCGCCAGAAAAGAATCAAAGAAATGTGTTATAACCCTCTTCTCCGCCCCCCCCCCCCCCCCCACCGCATGATTCCACTGGCTTCAGAATATTGATGTTGCAGTACAGATGAAGGTTGCTGAGACTGCTGTGTAAGGTGAGAAGGGACCAGCTTCAAACTTATCGACAAAACAGTGTGCTCGCTTTCCCAAAGCCATTGACAGGATTCCTATGTTCAGTGCAACATTCAGTTCATTTATTCTTCAATGTTTAAGATGAGTAGTCTGGGATCCAACAAGCCCTCCCTTGAGTCCTGTGCTCCGGAGTCACTGCGGTTTTCAAAGTCCATTTGCTATTTTGCCTTCTTTTGATGACACAGGAGAACAAATTTTTTTCAAAAGGCTTGCTTTCTGAAAAGAAATGGGAGATTATGATAGATAACTTTCAGCTGAACACCAGGATAATTTCTGATTTGCTATATCACGTAGGAAGTTGGAGAAACGGTAGATGAAATTTTATTGAATTTTGCATGTTTAATCAAATAATGCACCTCTGAGACGGGCTCTCAGGTTGACTGCTCATGTTGCACAATAAATGTGAGGAGCCCAGGGTTTGTCTTGGTCACCAATTTTACAACCCAAGTGGAGCTCATAAACTTTCTTAATACATGCGGTCATGTTCAGCCTTTGAGTCTTAGTGTCTACTCACCACAAATGTAGCAGAATGTATCGCAGCTGTGGCAACATTGACGAGACATTTCTGCTGTGTTGAATCTTCCTGAAGGCAATAAATGCTCTTGTTAAGTACACTCACTGTGCTGTTGCCTGAAAAACATGTGCATCAACATGGGTTCAATCTAGGTCAGTGTAATGCACAGCATCTATATATGTGAGCTGCTTTTATAACTTGTCTGCATCTATCCTGACTAAGCATGCCCAGGCCTAAGACAACATTTGAATAGCTCTTGCACTGAGTGCATGCCCAGGCATGCTTGGACTGACCAAAATAGCTTGCTTTGTGGGCAATATACTTGTAGACTTTATCACAAAAAATAGTTTTATATCTAAAAAATGGTACACGATTGGAAAATTTAAAAATGATTTTCAAAACCGTTCAGGAAGCAAAATCTTCATTGTCCAGCATGATTTATTTATATTTCACCAATGTTCAGGGCACCATTCCTGTTGTGGGAGGGTTAAACTAGCTTGGACATGGACAATGTTACAACACCCGCCTTTACACTGAGAATGCCCCTCATGGCTTCCCTACCCAGGAAATCCAAGCAGCAAGTGGGTATGAAAGACATACAACTGGAATTGGGGTGGGTGGGGGGGGGGGAATAATTTCATGCTCCTTTTACCAGCGACTGTACCCATT
Source organism: Narcine bancroftii (assembly GCF_036971445.1). Lineage (NCBI taxonomy): Eukaryota > Metazoa > Chordata > Chondrichthyes > Torpediniformes > Narcinidae > Narcine > Narcine bancroftii. The sequence goes on along the minus strand of NC_091470.1, from coordinate 174,484,057 downwards.
GGAACAATATGATTGATGCTGCTGGGGAACAAGGATTTTGCGGAATTATCCTGCACCAAGCCAGGCGGCAGACTGGAATCCTGTGGGGCTATTCCTTCCTTGAATTTACAGAAAAAGCTACTTCTTCAGTACAAACGTTCAGTCACAAATAATGTACCAAGCAAAGTGTCCCACACATATTGTCCCATTATTAGTGTTCCAAGCAGTGTGTCCCATGCACATTGTCCCACAAACAGTATTCATCATACTGTGTCCCACTCACAATGCCTCACCCAGTGACCCACATGCCCTACACACAGTGTCCCACACACATGTCCCACACAGTGTCCCAAGCAGTCCAATGTGCATTGACCCACATACAGTGCCACCTGCAATGGCCCACACAGTATCCCAAACACAATGTCCCATGTCTCATGCAGTGTCCCACACACATTGTCCCACCACTGTTTCCCACATGCAGTATCTCACACCCAGTGTCCTACATGCAGTGTCCCATGTGTAGTGTAGCACCCAGTTTTCCACCTGCAGAATTTCTCATGCAGTATCCCACTCACAATGTCCTATCAACAGTGTCCCATTCAGTTTTTCACAGTGTCCCACACACAGTGTCCCATGTACATTCGCATGCAATGTGTCCAACGCAGTGTTCCACACAGTGTCCCTCACATATTTTACCATGCACGGTGTCCAATGCAGTGTCCCAAACACAGGGTCCATGCACAGTTCCACGCAGTGTCCCTCATGCAACGTGCCACGCACAGTTGCATAAAGTGTCCCACTTGCCGTGTCCCATGCAGTTAACCATATACAGTGTCCCATGCACAGTGTGACCCACACAGTGTCACACAAGCAATGTCCCACGAGTATCTCCCTCACACAATGTCCACAAAGTGTCCCATACTCATTGTCCCACCACTGTTCCACACACAGTTTCCCACAGAGAGGCCCATGTGCGGTGTCCCACTCGTAGTGTCACGCATGCAGTGTCCCATGTGTCCCACACATAGTGCACCACGTAGTTTCCCAAACACGGTGTTTCACACCCAGTGTCCAACACACAGTGTCTCTCACGCAGAGTCCAAAGCACAGTGTCTCACACAATGTGCCCAAAGCAGTGCCCCACACATTTAGCCACACAAAGTGTCCCATGCACCATGTCCCATGCACAGTATCCCACGTGCCGTGTTCCACACAAAGCATCCTACTTAGCGTACCACACACTGTTCAATATACAGTTTCCCACACAGTGTCCTGCATACAGTGTCCCAGGTATAGGCTTCCCCTGCACAGTATTACATGCACAGTATCCCATGGACAGTTCCACACAGAGTGTCCCACTCAGCATCCCATGCAGGTCCCACATGCAGTATTCCTCATGCCATTAACAATGCACAGTATTTCATGCATAGTGCCCCACACAGATACCGACATAATGTCCCTTGTACAGGGTCCCATGCACAGTGTTCCATGCAAGGACCCACATACAGTATACCATGTGCGGTGTCCAATGCAGTGTTCCTTGCACAGTGTCTCACTTGCATTGTCCCACACACATTGTCCCATGAAGTGCTCCATGCACAGTATCCCACGAACAGTGTCCCATGATCAATCTCCCACACGCAGTGTCCCATGCAGCATCCCATATGCAGTGTCCCACGCATAGTGTCCCACACAGTGTCCCACATGCAGTGTTCCATATGCAGTGTCCCCACACACAGGGTCCCATGCCGGTGTCCCATGTGCAGCGTGCAATGTGCGACATCCCACACACACCCTGGCCACTTCCATGGTGGCCGCTCCTCAGCGGTCACCCCACTTGAGCTCCCCTTTCTTCTTGCCACCACAGTTAATGAATCAATCTCGCTCAAGCATCAACCCTTACTGATGTTTTCAAGCAGACCAAATCTTGCTGCTGTTCAGGTAAAACTCACACATGAAGGGCCCGATGAAAGGAAAATTTGGGCCTTTGCTCATTGGTGTGGAGAAGTTACCATTGAGCACAGAAAAGTTCCTTCAGCCCAACTCATCTATACTGACCAAGTTGCTCCTCTCAGCTGGCCACATTTTCCAGCATGTCGCCTATATCCTGTCTATGGGATAGTGTGCATGTAATACTGTGCAGGGGATCCCTGTACCTGGGAGCCTTTGCAGCTCCCTCTGGAAGCCCATTCCATATATCTTCCACCCTATTTGAAAAGGTGCTCCTCAGATCCCCCTAAGTCTTTCCCCAGCCCTTTTGGGGTCACTTGTCTTGGACACCACTGCCCTGTGACCATTCACCTTTTCCATGCCCCTCATGATTTTATGAACCTCCTTTGGGTCACCGGTCAGCTCCGTACAAATGTGACTGCCGAAACTGAGCGACCATGGTCTCTAAGGAATGAGACAAGAATTGTACAAAACTAATCTTAAATTGTCCAACTTAACCTCGAATGAAGCACTCAGATGATAGGATCCAGATGATATTCTTGCTTCAAAGAGGGAGATAAAGTCTTGGATAGTATTTGTAAGTCAAACGCTGAATCATAAAAGAACCCAAACCCAGCAATGTTAATCTTCACCCAAACAAACCAACAGTTCAACCAAGATATATCTCATTAATCAATAAACCCATAAAGTTCAACAACAGAAGATAATTGTGCAATGTCTTCAAATCACAATGGAGAGAGCTGACGTAATAACAGGGTAATTTCCTCTGTCAACGTTTAAACATTTCAGTTACTGTTCAGCAAGATTTAATGATGTTGGCTAATGATCTTTACATAAAGCACAAATAATTACTCACACTAGGATTATCTTGGTATCTATTGGAATAAATTTAAGCTCAAGTTTATTGCCATTTGATTGTACAAGTACAACCCAACAAAACAGCGATCTCCTGTCCTTGATGCAAAACACGCAGACGCGCAACCAGACATAACACACATACAGACAAACAATACATAAGCAAGACAAATATTCATATATACAACTGAATAAATAAATATTGTTTCATGAATATCAGTGGTTAGCGCAAGCATCGGGAAGAAGCTGTTCCTCAGCCTGGAGGTGCTGGCTCTGATATTCCTGTACCTCTTCCCCAACGGGAGCAACTGAAAGATGCTGTGTGCAGGGTGGAAGGGGTCCTCAATCGTTTTTCACACCCTCTTCAGACCACGATCCTGGTAGATCACATCGATGGAGGGAGAGGGAGACTCCAGTGATGCTTTCTGCCACTCTTATGGTCACAAGATAAAGGAACAGTTGGGCCCATCATGCCTGTTCTGCAACTCCACCCTGAGCTAAACTGTTCTCACATCTAGTTCCAAATTCCGGCCTCTTCCCCATATCCACTGACACCCCGACTAATTAGTCACCTATCAATCTCCTCCTTAAATTCCCCCAATGCTCCAGGCTCCACAGCTCTATGCGGCAACGAATTCCACAAATCCACCACCCTCTGGCTAAAAAAAGATTCTCTTAATCTCTGTTTTAACTGGGTATCTTCTAATTCTAAGACTGTGCCCTCTTGTCCTGGACTCACCCATCAATGGGAGCATCTTACTCACACCCTACTCTGTCCAATCCTTTCACCATTCATAATGTTTCGATGAGATCCCCTCTCATTCTTCTGTACTCCGATGAATACAGTCCAAGAGTCGTTAAGTGCTCCTCCTATGTTAGCCCTGGGATTCCAGGAATCATCCTGGTAAATTTTCTCTGGACCCTCTCCAACATCAGTGCATCCCTTCTAAGACAAGGGGCCCAAAATGGCACACAGTTCTCTAAATAAGGCTCCATGGAGCCTTATTTACTCTTGTACACTATCCCTCTTGAAGCAAATGACAACATAGCATTTACTTTCTTCACTGATGATCCAGCTTGCTGGTTAACATTCAGGTTATCCTGCACAATGACCCCCCAAGACCCTTCTGAATTTTGAATTTTCTCCCCATCCAAATCTGCTGTTTATTTCCTCTTCCAAAATGTACAACCTCAATATCGCCTCATCTGCCATTCTTTGCTCAACTCGCCAGGACGTAACACAGATACAGACAGACAACACAAATGCGGTGCATACACTACATACATATATAAAATAACTCGTACACTCTCAGAGGGTTTGTATGAGCACTTTGTTCAGTTGTTCAGGTCTCTCACTACCTTTAGGAAGAAGCTGTTTCTCAGCCTGGTGATACTGGCTCTGATGCTCTCTCTTTCCTGATGGGGAGCTGAAAGATGGTCTGTTCAGAGGGAGAAGGGTCCCTCAATGATTTTGCTCCTGATTAATAATCCCAGTAGATTGCGTCGATTAGAGGGGAGGGAGAGACCATATATATCATATTGTTTAATATCTTAAATATCTAGGATACATCTTGAAAGACCTGCTATGTAACTGGTGAGAGCTTGAAGAACTATGAGCTCCAGAGAGAGAGGGAGAGAGGGAATAGCTGCAACATGACTTCAAGGCACTCCATCTCAATCCTCTGACTAATGAAGGCCACCATACCATATGCCTTCTTAACCATCCTATCAACTTGCACAGCCACCTGGAGGGATCCATGGACCTGGATCTCAAGATCCCTCTGCTCCCCCACACTGTTAGAATCCTGCCATTGGTGCTGATTAGAATTCTGGGAGCGGTGGTGAGGAGGGTGAGGGCAGAAGAGTATGGCTTTCTGCGTGGTAGATCTCATTTTGGAAAGACAAATCAAGAAAGGATAGTCATAGTAAATGGAAACAGTACCATAGAAAACTACAATACAGAAACAGGCCCCTTCAGCCCTTCTACTCTGTGCTGAACCATTTGTTGCGCCTCGTCCCACCCAGTCCATAGCCCTCCAATACCTCCCCATCCTGTCCAAATTCTTGTTAAAACTGAGCAGGCATTCACCACTTCGGTGGGAAGATCATTCCACACCCCCACTACTCTCTGTGTGAAGAAATTCCCCCTCCTGTTCCCCCTAAACTTTTCCCCTTTCACTCTTAACCCATGTCCTCTGGTTTGTATCTCATCTACCCTCAGTGGAAAAAGCTGACCTACATTTACTCTGTCTATCCCCCTCATATTTTAAATACCTCAATCAAATCTCCCCTCATTCTTCTATGCTCTAGGGAATAAAATCCTAACCTTTTCATCTTTCCCTGTAACTCAGTTCCTGAAATTCTGACCACATCCAAGTAAATCTTTGCACACTTTTTTATCTTATTGATATCTTTCCTGCAGTTAGGTGACCAAAGCTGCACAGAAAACTCCAAATTAGGCCTCACATCATAAATCTACATAGTGTAGTGGTGCTAAAGATAGACTACAACTCCCAGAGGTCTGGCGAACTGCCAGGGGACATTGTAACGCCATGATGTCATGTGCCGCGCGTGGTTCAGTGTTTTAAAAGAATACATGGGTGACTCAAGTAAATGAGTTCTTATTCACTGTGTGTGTCATTATTTCGTGTTCATCAGCCACCACTGCGTTTTCAGTGGCTACAATTGGTGACCCCGATGGATCCAAAATGAGCTTTTGGGCCATATGGTTACTGCAGCTGTTGCTATTAAGCTACTGCCCTTCTGGATGGCGGAACCATGGCAAAATTTCACCTCAGGAAGATCAAGGTGCACCAGTACTGAACCATCTGCTCAACATTTGGATTCACGTAGAAAGGAAAAAAACAAATTATCAACTACCAAAATTAATATTGACACAAAATCAACTAATCCCCTTCACAATAGATAACCTTTCCTTCAGAGAATGGGAGAGAAAGGGATCAAAAGAATAGAAAATTGTTTTTCTGGAAATAAATTATTATCTTTTGAACAAATGAAGTGCAAATATGGTATAACTCACAGTACAATGTTTGCATACCACCAACTGAAAACCTACTTGAAGGACAAATTGGGAAGCAGGCTGAGGTTACCAAAAGGAAGCAGTTTTGAATATGTGATTACAGACACAATGATAATTAAAAGATTTATAACAAACATGTACATCAAACTGCAAGAGTAAGAGAATGAAAAAACAAGCTGTAAACCCAAACAAAAATGGGAACAAGATCTAAACATAAAGATAAAGAATGAAACATGGGAAAAGCTATGCTCCGGAACAATGAGAAATAGAATAAACACGAGGTTACGCATGATACAATATAATTGGTTACACGGCTATACACCACTCCCCAAAAGTTAAATAAATGGGACCCAACAGTATCAGACAGATGTTTTTGCTGTAAGAAGGAAACGGGGACAACAGTACATGCAATTTGGGCATGTGAGAAAGTGGAAAAGTTTTGGGAAGATCTAAACCAGGTATTAAATAAAATCACAAAAAACAACATACCAAAAAACCCAGAGATCTTTCTTCTAAGTAATATAAGAAGTCAAGAACTTGCTCTCGATTTGGATGGAGCACAAAAAAAGATTTATTATGATAGCCCTAGCTGTAGCAAAAAAATGTATTATGTCAACCTGGAAATTAGAAGACAACTTGAGAATACAACAATGGTACATAGAAATGAATAAATGTATTCCATTAGAAAAAATAACATATAATTTAAGAAATAACATCACAATATTCGAACAAATTTGGGAACCATGCATGGAACACAACAGAGAAGTCCTACCGCGGACCTTCACCACCTAAAATGACAGGAGAAGAACACGAAATGAACTGACCCAGTATGGAAAAGTAGAAGACACAAATTTCTTGTTTATTTTCATTGTGTGATGACATTGTTTAATGGGTTTAATGTATCATATATGTTGAACGTTGAGTGGGTGGGGAGGGGGGTGAAGGAGGGAGGGAAGGGAGGGGGGAAAAGGGGAGAAAATGACACTGTGTATATTCAAAAGGGAAAAGTTTGTGTATATTTTGGTCAGTAGGGTTCATAGTGCGAAAAATAAAAAAATTTTTAAAAAAAGTAAGATCAAGGTGGACATGACTTGCTATTATGCCTTGGGCCAGGCCACTGCCAAGCGAGTCGGTGACGTTCTGCGCGATCCACCAGAGTCTGGAGAGCGCAAGTATGACACTCGAAAAGTGATCCTGCTTGAACTTATGGCATGTCCTCCAGAGAGAGAGGGCTGCCAGACTGTTACTCTGGAGGAGTTGGGTGACCGCGCCCCGTCCGAAATAATAGGCGACATGCTGAGATTGGCATCCAGCCAACGGCCAGACAAGTTATTTGAACAGATCTTCCTGGAGAGGATGCCAGAAGACATTAGACCGTGTGGCCCTTGGCCTACTGCGGAGGCCAACACAGGAAATGGCGATCAAACGCAGCAAACAAACAGATGACGTGTGAGCTGAGCAGCCCGTTACCATAGGCCGCAACAGCAGAGTCTAAACCAGCCAATCACCAGCAGTGGGTCGCAGGGGGTCAATTCCAGGCTAGTGGATCACAAGGTGACCAATCTACAGCCAGCAGATCACAAGCCACGCCCCTAGTGATGTGGCAGTCAGCCTATAAAAGGCGGAGCAGAAGGTCAAATAAATTTAGTGTCGACTGCACGCTCTTGATGTGAGCCTCTTCGTCAATAACCCATAACTATAAACATAGCAGTGTGCTACAAAGACCCTTATTACCGCAGAGTTCTTTCAAAGACCCCAGGGCAGTACCTGCACAGGCAGACATCCTGTAGCTGGCAAAAGAACACACAAAAAGGTTTTCAGACAAAGTCACTAAGTCACAGCTGTCCCCACCAACACCTCCGTTGTTGATACTACTTCCCAAGCCAATGCTCTCAACACACCAGCTCCTGTAATGAGGCAACATCTCAACGTGTCGACACTTCCACTTGGTGTTTTTACCACTTGCGATGGTGAATCAATGCACGTAGGTGCCTGCCACCCTGTGCAATCTAGGGAAACCGTCATAAATGGCTGTGATGGTTGGCTGAAAATCTACGTGCCTTCTAGATGTTTGGGATCAGCTATTCCAACATAAATTTTGGTGAACACAGGATCAGAGGTTAGTGTTTTCCCACCCAATGGTTTTGATACACATTATCCTACCTAACCTCCATCTCAATAGTTCCCACAGACCCATCTATGTCACCAAAAATTGAATGTTCAGTTTGACGGGAACATTTGCACACGGCCTTTTATTACAGCAGTAGTGTCTCGACCACTATTCGGCATCGATTTCCTTTGAGCTCATTCGTTCATGGTGGATTTAAAAGGGGGTTGGCTGGTAGATAGTATCACCTTTCAAACTATTCGTCTGGCAGAATCGCATGTTCATGCACTATGCCTGCAAGCCCTGCGTAAGACTGTTGATGTTCTCCAGACTTGTAGAAGAGTTTCACAACTCTGTAGTTTTCGACCCCCACCACGAAACATGGCGTAACTCACCATATTTCTACCAAGGGTCCTCCCTTTCATGCTAAGGCACGTTACTTGCCTCCAGAGAAACTGAAATTTGCTAAACAAGAATTCCAAAAAATAGAAGAGCTGGGGATAATTCGAAGGTCTAACAGCCCATGGGCGTCTCCATTACATTTAGTCCAAAAATGCACCGGTGGGTGGAGTCCTTGTGGAGATTATAGATGGCTCAATGATGCCACTATACCGGATCACTACCCTATTCCCCATATTCAAGGTTTTTCAGTGAATCTGCACGGGGCAAAAATCTTTACAAAAGTGGATGGTGCGCGGATATCACCAGGTGCTAGTGAAACCAGACGGCATCCCGAAAACAGCAATAATTATCCCTTTCGGACTGTTCAGAGTGCCTTTTGGATTAAAAAATGCAGCTCAGACCTTTCAGCGAGTTATGCACGCAGTAAGGCGTGGAATGACCAACACCTTCATTTATCTAGATGGCATCTTAGTCACCAGCAAAACTAAAGAGGAGCACATGGAAGATCTGCGGACACTCTTTAAATTTCTGCGAGAATTTGGACTGACCATCAATCCAGATAAATGTGCTTTCGGACAACAGTCTATAGAAGGGCATGGTTCCGCTGCCTTCTAAGATCGATGCCATTACTGAATGTTCCAGATCTGCAAGAGTTCTTGGGTGTGGTTAATTTTTACCATCAATTCTTTCCAGCAGCAGGCTTATATTATGTTCAATCTACCAAATCTATTCAGTGGACAGATGAAGGGGTGAAATGCTTTCATAGAGACAGAAGAACTCTCAGCTCGGTCCTAAACGCAGCCACTGACCTTTCAACAGATGTGTATGATATGGCTATAGGGGGCACTCTGTAGCAATATGTCGATGGACAACAGAAGCCATTGGGCTTCTTTAGCCGCCACCTCTGTGAAGCCGAGAAGAAAGGCAGCACCTTTGATAAAGAGTTCCTAGCCATATATTTGTCCATCCGTCACTTCCGTTACTTTTTGGAAGACGGACACTTCACCATGTTCACAGACCATAAACCCTTCGAAGGTGTCAGAGCCCTGGTCAGCTCGACAACAGCGGAGTAATCCTTCATTTCAGATTGATTTCTTTCTTTCTTTTCTTTTTCAATCTTTTTATTATTATTATAATTTATAAACACATACAGTTCAAAGAGATATAAAAAAATACATAGTAAATAATGAATTAATACAGAGATATTAAACAATAATATTACAGAATAAAAATATATCATAAAAAATTTTTTTTGATCAGTTTAGGGTGTGAACTATCTCTAAAAAAAAAGATATAATTAATAACAATATATGAAAAAAGAGAAAAAAAAAACCCCAAAAAAGAAGAAAAAACAAATCTGAATTAAAAAAAACTTTAAAAAAAAACTTTAAAAAAAACCTACAGATATAGCTAAACCACGCCGATCACTCCGATCTCATCTTACAGCCCAATTATCATACATAATCATAGAAAGAAAACAAAGCCAGATCAACTCACCACAAATGAAAATATTGAATAAATGGTCGCCAGGTTAACTCAAACTTAGAAGGGGATTCATAGACAGAGTTTCTAATTTTCTCTAAATTTAATTTCTCTAAATTATTTCTCTACCAGAATAATTCACATTTCTGGAAAAGACAATGTAGTGGCTGATCCGCTCATTTCCGCTCGAGGTATCAGTGATGGACCACGGTACTGACTGTGAAGCTCTTTCCACTGCCCAATCACAAGACGGTGAGGTGGAGTCGTATTGCACCTCAATAACCAACCTGAAATGGAAAGATGGGCAAATTGATGCCGACAGTAAGCTGCTCTTTTGTGGCGTGCCAACAGGACATTCACGGCCGCTGGTTCCAGTTTCGTGAATACATCACACTTTTGATTCTGTCCATGGTCTTTCGTATCCATCCATCAGATCAACCGCTCATCTGATTTGGCACGGTCTGAAGAAAGAGATCATGCAAATGACCAGAACTTGTGTAGCTTGTCAGAAAGTCAAAATCCATCGGCATACAAAAGCACCACTACAACCCTTCCCACCAGTAACTCGTCGCTTCAAACAAGTCCATGTGGACATTGTGGGACCAATTCCAGTTTCACAAGAATTACTCAATGGCTTGAGTCAGTCCCCATGGCAGATGCTTCTACGGACTCTTGTGCATGAACATTCCTTAATTCCTGGTCGCTTTATAAATCAAAGCATAGAATATAGGAGCTGGGAGGTGATGCTGAGACTGTTCAAGGCCAGGTTTGGAGTATTGTGTGCAATTCTGGTCCCCAAATTAGGTAGAGAGGGAGCAGAGAAGATTTGCAAAAATGTTGCCTAGATTGCAGTATCTAGAATATGGAGAAAGATTGAGTAGACTGGGACTTTATTCATTGGAGCGTAGAAGGTTGAGGGGGGATTTAATCGAGGTATTTAAAATTATGAGGGGGATAGATAGAGTAAATGTGAACAGGCTCTTTCCCTTGAGGGAAGGTGAGATTGGAACAAGGGGTCATAAGTTAAGGGTTAGGGGACAAAACATGGGAGGAAGCTTCTTCACTCAGAGAGTGGTGGCTAGGTGGAATGACCTTCTGGAAGAGGTGGTTGCAGCTGGGTCATTTTTGTCATTTAAGAGAAGGTTGAATGAGTGCATGGATATGAGGGGATTGGAGGGTGATGGACAGGGAGTGGGTAGGTAGGACTAGAGGAGTTCACTTAGATCAGTGCGGACTAGAGGGGACGAGATGGTCTGTTTCCGTCCTGTAATTGTTATATGGTTATATGGCTCTCTTCGCCCAACCAGTGGACATCACTTCTGACAGAAGACCTCAATTTACATCTTCATTATGGACTGCCTTATCTAGGCTTCATCATACAAGTGCATCTTACCCGCAGTGCAATGGGATGGTTGAACGATTCCATCGTCCCCTTAAATCAGCCTTAATGGCCCATTTGGACGGTCCCAACTGGGCAGATGAATTACCATGGGTATTGATCAGCATTAAGACAGCTCTAAAAGAGGATCATCATACTTTGTCTGTGGAGCTTGTATACAGCGCGCCATTGGTGGTCCCAAGGGAATTCATTCCACATGGATCCAGTAAAGATGAAGATCCCCAAGAGATGCAGAGCAGACGAAAGGATACCGTGGGCAAATTGTCCCCTGTACCCACCATGATGATGAGGCAAACATGTTTCGTTTGTGCCACACGAACTGAATGACTGTGAATACATGTTCATGTGTAGAGGAACACGTGGGCAGCCCTCCCAGGAGCCATAAGAGGGATCATACAGGGTGATAAGATGAACGAGGTCAACCTGCATCTTGGACATTGCTGGGCAGCCTTGTCATTCACAATTGACAGGTTCAAACCTGCCCATGGGAGGGGGGGTGGGTTTACAACTCCCAGAGGTCTGGCAAACTGGCACAGGACGTCATGGCGTGGCGCGCGTGGTTCAGTGTTTTAAAAGAGTACGCGCAGCTCGAGTAAACAAGTTTTGATTCACCTGCAACTGTTTCACATTCATCAGCCACCACTGCGTTTCTGGTAGCTACTCTAGAAAAATAATATAATACAAAAATAAATATGTATAAATATGTTGGAATCATTGATTCATTTACAAGGGATCAAACAGGATACCATTCACCAATCTCACAACCTGCAGGAAGAAACTATTCCCCAACCTGGTAGCCTTGATGTTCCTGTACCTCTTTCCTGTTGGAAGAGGGTGAGAGATACTCTGTGCTTGATGGAAAGGGTCCTGCAGAATTATTTGATCCATATTTAAGCAAAGCTCCTGCGGAATATCCTCTCAGTAGAGGAAAGGGAGACCCCAGCAATCTTTTTGTCCATTTTGATGATCCTCTCCATTTGTTAGAAGCCCAGAGGGCTCCAAAAACCAGCAGCAAATAGAAAGTTACCTCAGCAAAAATGTTTTTAATATTCTTCACAATCTTCGTCAACCTCATCCTTACTTGGCATATTTGTTAATCTCAAAACTGACCCAACTTTATCCCCCGCCACGTCATTCCCTAATAAGAAAGAGACTCCTCGCATGGGTAACTTTGAATTCCATAACTAAAGACAAGGGGTACTTAAACAAAAATGTTTTTAATTTTCTTCGTACATAATAGTAAGATCAATATTTAACTTGCTATTAATTTAATTTAATCTAATTTATCCCCTTTCTAATCCTAAGTGTATGTGCATGTGTTCAGGGAAGTTCTTCTTTTCACTGTCAAATCATTCAATTTTCACTTCTCCAAGTTCACTGGTATTGGGCATTTTTCCACACTGTGCTCAAATTCTAACATTTATGATCTCTGCTGCTTTAACTTAAATTGTTACCACAAAGGAAGGTCTTTGTTGGTTTCAGAGAGAGATATTCATTGTTTGTCAGACACACACACAAGTTGATCTTCAATCAGCTGCTTCAGTATTTAGCTGAAGAAACTTTCCCCCTCGTGGGTTTCCCAAGAGGTAACCTCTTCTTCCAGGTGACCACAAAGAGTTCTTCTTTTTCCCCTAGTTCAGGAGAAACATAATAACCAGCCACATTCTCTTGAAACTGACAACAAGGGTTTAGAATAGGCTGAACTCAGAACTCAAAACCCATCTTCAAATGGGGTCTTTATAGGAGGAGTGCAAAACTTGTAGTTTACAACACCAACTCCTGATGTAAGCTGACTCTCTCTCTCTCTCTTTTTTTGGTTGTAATAGATAATAATTAATTTTAATCGATAAAAAATATTGAGCAGTACTGAAAATAATGGCCAGTTAGGAACAAAAGCAATATTTTTAAAGAAACAGTATTTTCACTGACAAAATCTTTGGGGTGATTGAACCTTCAGCATTTGGCTGTTTTTGTTTGTAATTAAATTTAATATTTTATTCATTCAATTTTATGCCCAATGATTAAGAAAAACAGAAGCCAATGTTCATCAATAAATCAATCTCCATGACATTTGGCCTTTGAAGAAATTCTCCATACAGATTAATCCCACTCACACACCTTCAACAGAAAAGTTAAGGTCCATTTATTTAATTTGTAATATAAAGGTGCTGTTTGTAACTTCATCCATGCTGTGCTGTCTCGTTCCTCATTCCTCAGGGGCCTCATCTGAATGACAGCAGGACAATTACACTGGAAAAACACAGAGGTGCTCAGGAGGTCCAGCAGCGTCCATACGAGACAAAAATATACATGTATATATTTTTAAATTTTTTTATTTTTCAGACTATGAACCAAATTAACCAAAATACACACAAACATTTCCCTCTTGAATATACACAGTCATTTCTCTCTCTCTCTCTCTCTCTCTCTCACTCTCACTCTCTCTCTCTCTCTCACTCTCTCTCTCTCTCTCACTCTCTCTCTCTCTCTCTCTCTCTCTCTCTCTCTCTATCTCTCTCTCTCTCTCTCTGTCGGCATATGACCCTTCCTAGAACAGCAGACTTCAAGCTGGCGCCAATTTTAATAGCAAAAGATTTTTCAGTTTCTAAGCCTTGGCATCTGTTCCTTTAAAGATAATAGTCCCATTTCAATTCTACTACATCAGTCCCATTAACCCCTACTTGTGAAGTCTTCACAGGCACTCTTCATGGTTTTTGTAAAGACACTGGCAGACATGAAGTCTGCTCTTGCATTTCAAAGGAGATGTCTTTTGTGAAATGTTACTAATACCTAAACCCCCAAATCTAACCTGAACCCTTAAAATATATTTTACCCCATAACTGTATTAGCATATTCCATAACAAATGACTTCTAGTCCAATGCTTTGCGGCCTACTGACTCACAAAATGATGCAGCCAGACAGGACCCTCTCAATTGTGCCCCTGCAAAATGTTGTCACGATGTGGGCCAGAACCTTTGGCCTCCTCAACCACCTTGGAGAGTGTCAATATTAGTGTTCAAGTTCAAGTTTATTATTATTCAATTGTACAACTGGTCGAATTGGGCGAAACAGGACATCACGTAGCGATTAGTGCAATGCTGTTACGGCACCAGCAATCAGGACTGGGGTTCGAATCCTGCGCTGTCTTTAAGGGCATTCTCCCTGTGTCTGTGAGAGTTTTCCCTGAGGCTCTGGTTTCCTCCCACCATTTGAAATGTACCGTGGACATTCTGGTGTAATTGGGTGGCACAGGCTCATGGGTCGAAATGGCCTGTAGCCATGCTGTATGTCTAAATTTTTTAAATTGTAATTTTAATTTAAAAATCTTTAAAATTTAAATGTAAAAAGAAACAATGTTGACGGTCCTTGGTGTAAAAACGTGAAAACACATACTGTACACAGACATAGCTGGCATATTTACAAGCAATTTATATGCGGTACATATAGAAAAATAAATAAAAATTGTTAAATAAATAGTAGAGTCTCACAGGGATTGCATGAGCAGTTCATCAGTCATTCTCACTGCATTCTCACCGCCCGTGGGAAGAAGCCATTCTTCAACCTGGTGGTTCTGGCTCTGATTTTGCATCTCTTTCCCGATGGAAGATACAAGGGGTCCTTAGTGAATTTTGAAATTTTTATCGATGCTGTGAACCTACCTCATTTGGAATGATATTGTCCTGTAAAAGGGGAGACTAAAATTGGAAGAGTGGGGAACATGCAAGGGATCGGTTTCAGGAGGCATGTCCAGCCAGCAGCAGTAGCCAATCATAGTATAACAGGAGGGAATGCACTGAGATGGTCCATCTGATCAGGAACACTCCCTGACCAAGGGCTCAGGCCTGAAGCATTTACTTCATGCGGATGCTGCCATGTTTCTCCAGCAAGTTTGTGTACTGCGCTTGACCCCAATGTCTGCAGACTTTCTTGTACCATGCCTACTTGATCCAATTAACATCTTCTGTTGGTCTGGATTCCTCCCCCATTGTTTGAATTCTGCATCTGGCTTATTCTGCTTAATCCCTTGAAGAAGATCTCAGGCCCAAAACGTTGTCAATATATCTCTGTCTCCTATAGACCCTGAAAAGACCGGCTGAGCTCCTCCAGCATTTTGATGTGTTTTTAATGCAGTCTCAGCATTTGCAGACTTCCGTGTTTCATTCACTGTCACAGAGGTTTGCAGGGCAACCAGACATGTGGAACGATCAGAGCATGAAATTAGACTGTCTCCCACCAGTGAACATGAGCGAGTGCTGTATCAGGTTTACCTGCTGCTGCCATTCAATCATGACTGGCTTAGAAAGGAGATATTCACACACACCTCTGTAATCAGCCTTTTTGTCTGTGGTTCATGGCTGCAGTGTGTGAGCAATGCCAGACTGAACTGCAACCTCTCACTGCATTCAATAGCTCTGCGAATGATTAACGCCACCAATATTTCCGGGACATTTATTTAATTTTGTGAGGCAAGAATCATTTTTCTGCTGATTATTGACTTCAGCGCCTTTACTTCCTCAGGAGTTTGTGGAGGTTCGACATGACACCAGAAACCCTGGCAAATTTCTACAGATTTGTGCTGGAATGTGTGCTGACCGGCTACATCATGGTCTGGTATGGGGACACCAATACCGCTGTGCGGTAAAAGGTAGGGGAGACACCCCAGGCAACACAGGCAAAACCCATCCCACCATCGAGAACATCTACAGGGAACGCTGCCGTCGGAGAGCAGCAACAATCATCAAGGAACCACACCACCCAGCACACGCTCTGTTCTCGCGGCAGCCATCAGGAAAGAGGTCTCGGTTCCACAAGTCTTACGCCACCAGGTTCAGGAACAGCGGCTCCCCCTCCACCATCAGACTCCTCAACGACAAACTCAATCAGGGACTCATTTCAGGAATCTTACTTTTCCACTTTATTGTATTCCATCCGTTATTTGTTTACATGTGTACGTATCTTCTTGAGTACAGTATTTTTG
The DNA here is from genome assembly GCF_036971445.1 of Narcine bancroftii. NCBI lineage: Eukaryota > Metazoa > Chordata > Chondrichthyes > Torpediniformes > Narcinidae > Narcine > Narcine bancroftii. The sequence continues at coordinate 174,467,864 of NC_091470.1, read as the reverse complement.
TAGCACCGATAAATGCTAATTCTGTCTCGCCTGCAGGAAACCGTGTACGTGATGTCATGTATGTACTCTAACAATAAATCTGAACTTTGAACTTGGAACTTGAACTTTAGAGGGAAATGAGGAGATTCAGTCTGGCATCACCTGTGGAGCTGACTGGGTGTGCCCTTCCCTAACCAAAAAGCAAAACCAACTGCAGATGCAGGAAACCTGAAATAAACTGCAAACTGTCCACCGAAGGAATCTGCAGTTTCTCTCTGCACACATGCTGCCTTACCTGCTGAGTATTTCAAGCCTTTTTCTCTTTTGTTTTAATGTTGGATTTCCTTTCCAAGATAGGTAAAAAACAGAATGTATTTAATTCACTGAATTAAATCCAACAGCAACAACCTTCAGTTTATTGAACAGGTTAATGAGTTATTTATTTCTGTTTTTATTCAATTTAAGTGCACTTTTGTGGTGGCTGTTTGAGTAATTGATGTTTCATCAATCACTCAGGAGACTATTGTGGAGAAACCAATGGGCTTACATTCACTTGAGAACATAGCACATCCCTGCACTGAGTTGCAGGGGGCTGTGGAACAGTCCACTGTGGGTGTGGGGAGGGACCGCAGGTACAATTGTGTGTTTGACCATATAATTATACACTACAGTGGTTTACCACATTCACTCCTTGTTTTTATAGAGCCCCGTGGAGTGAAGTGGAACTTAGAAAGTTGCACGTTTACTATTTTAAAGTCATAAGTTCAGCCTATCAGGTGGACTGGTTGTTCGCTGGGACCGTCGTAGAAATAGTTGTGGCTGCGGTACAGCAGCGGAGTCCTGAACGGTGTCAGGCACCTGACTGTATCCATCAGTATTGTGCTGGTGGGTGGGCACTGTGCCTAGTGTACCCTCCCTCAGGGTGGAGGCAGGATACCAGTGGTCGGGTGCATCATATGCGTTCAACAGTGAGGAGGGTGTGGGGTGACTAGCAGGGGTCTCCAGGGTCCCTATGGGAGCCAGGCCCCTGATGGAAACAATGTCCTTGTGTCCATCCAGATAGACATATTGGGAGTTGGCATGGAGGAGGTGGACCCTTTCGACCAATGGAGCAGGACGGGCCTTGGGGACATCAGCCATGCCGGTAGTTTAGACCCTGTCACAGATTTCCTGGGGAAGGAAAACATACGTTCATATGGTGTTGCGTTAGTGGTGGGGCACAAACTGGTAGAGTGGAGTGTCTCCGAGAGAACCTCCTGCCAGCAGGAGACTGAGAGACCTTTGGACCGCAAGCCCAAGACAGCTGCCTTCCAGACCGTAGCATTCTCCCTCTCCCTTTCCACTTCCCTCTCGTGGTCCTGCTTGTGGCAGTGCCTCTGGAGCAGCTCGTCACTCATGAAGGAAGGCCCACAGTCGCTGTGGATATAACTGTGGAAGGCAAATAGAGTGAAGAGGCTTGATGACTGGGTTAGAGGTCATGTCCGAGCAGGGTATGGCAAATAGAGAGCGAGAGTATTCGTCGATGAGGTTAAGGAGGAGGGCAGGAGTCCTTTAAAGTTGACACTAAGTCGCTTGAAGGGGCGTGACTTTAATAGGTTGTGCCCTGCCTGGCCAGTAGAAGTGTGGCTTACCTAGTAGTGACCGGATGAAATGGAACGCCATTGGGAGGATTTCCTGCCAGCAAAAGACTGGAAGGCCTTTTGACTTCAGGGCCAGTTTGACTGCCTTCCACACTGTGGAGTTTTCCTTTTCAATCTGCCCATTCCCTCGGGGATTGTAGCTAGTAGTCCTGCTGGTTGCGATGCCCCTCGCCAGCAAGTACTGACATAGTTCGTCACTCATAAAGGATGAGCTATGTATATAGCTGGGATACCCGAACAGGGTGAAAATGGAGTCTAGGCCTTTATGACTGACGAAGTGGACATGTCTGGGCATGGGACAGTGAACGGGAAGCGGGAGTCCTCATCAATGATGGAGAGAAAGAAAGTGTTCCCATTCGTGGAGGGGAGAGATTCCTTAAAATTGTTACTGAGCCATTCGAAGGGCCTGGATGACTTAATGAGGTGCACCCTTGCGGGGTGGTAGAAGTGCGGCTTGCACTCCACACAGACCTGGCAAGACCTGGTCATTTCCCTGATGTCTTCCATGCAGTAGGGCCAGCACTACCAAAATTTCAAAATGAGCCATGCGGGTAACCCCTGGATGGCAGAGCTCATTATGCAGAGACCACAGTTGGCTGGTGTGCGTAAAAGCACAGCTTCCTCTGGATAAGGCATCTGGAGGGTCATTAAGGGATCCTGGCCAATAGGCCATGTCATAATTGTAGGTGGAGAGCTCGATCTTCCGCCAAGCAATTTTTCATTCTTGATTTTTCCCCTCTTGACATTATTAAACATGAATGCAACCGAGCATTAGTCAGTGAGGAGCATAAATTTCCTACCAGCCAGGTAGTGTCTCCAGTGCCTCACGACTTCTACAATGCCTTGAGTCTCCTTTTCCACAGAGGGTTCCGGAGCTCGTGGCCTTGTAATGACCGAGAAAAGAATGCAATTGGTCTGCCCGTCTGGTTAAGGGTCGAGGCCAGGGCTACGTCCGAAGCATTGCTCTCCACTTGGAAAGGTACATTCTCGTCCACCATGGCGGCTTTCGCAATGTAGATAAAAGCCATTTGGGCTTCAGCCGAGAGGGGGAAATTAGTGGCTTTTAAGATGGGGTGAACCTTATCAGCATATTGAGGGATCCATTGGGCATAATATGAGGAAAAAACCCAGGCATCTCCTTAAACCCTTAGTGGTCCTGGGAATGGGAAGCTCTAACAGTGGGCACATCCTATCAGGATTCTCCACCACATAGCCAAGGATAGCCAGGTGCGTCATCCTGAACACGCACTTGTCAGAGTTATAAGTGAGGTTCAGGGCTTTCGCTGCCTGGAGAAAACTCTGTTTTCTGAATCAATGTTCTTCATCCTCATCTACAGACCCTAAATTCTGCAGGAAGGGGTGAATGCAGTGAACTGAGATTCTCTGGTGATGTGTTGTACTGATGGCTGGCTCAGCCCCCATCTTCCCATATATAACCCTGGTTTCTTGCCTAAACCATGAGCCCGTCTGAAGACTATTTAAGACCCTACCCTCAGTTATAAGCTAATGAAAGCATATGTTCTCCTTCCAGTCGTGAGAGTTTTTATTCACACTACACAGTGTGTGGTGTTACACTGAAAGATAAGTCGGTACCAAGCAAGGCCAGCATGGTTTCCCTTGTGTGAAGTTAATTTTCCAAGTCTGATGGCTGCCAAAAGAAATTGTCTTTGAATCTGCCGGTGCATGTTTTCACACTTATGAGGCTTCTCCTTGATGGGAGGAGGGAAAAGTGGGTGTGACTAGGGTGGGACGGGTACAGCAGTGTGCTGCTTGTGGATTTCAACCATGCTCTTTGCATTGCTTTGGACTCAAACAATGAAAATTGGGTGTCTTACTGATCTGACATTTCTCAACTGCTCCCGTCAGGGAAAAGATACAGGAGGATCAGAGCCAGCACTACCAGGCTGAGGAACCGCTCTTTCCACGGGGAGTGAGAATGTTGAACGACCAAAGGAATTGCTCATACTAACCATTCGCGGCGCTAATAATTAAGATCATTTTTAATTTGGATGTACAGCACAGTAACAGGCTCCTCTGAACCACGAATCTGTGATGCCCAATTATACCCAATTCATCTACAACTGCGGTACGTTTTGATGAGTGGGAGGAAACTGGAGCCCCTGGAGGAAACCCACATAGACACGGGGAGAAAGTACAAACTCCTTAAGTCAGCACCAATAGAGTGACTTCAGTCCAATAAATAGTCACTTGAAGGCTAAGGAAGATACTTATTTATTATTAGGATTTTTTAAATGCCAAAATATCTGAAATAGCACAATCAGATTTAAAAAAACATTGAATCACAACTTCAGATTTAGAAAGAGTAAATGGTCTCGGAGAAAATGGATCCAAAACCCTATTTAAACAATAATTAAAATTCCCCTCCTAAAATCAATGAATAATGGGTTAAATCAGGAAGGAGTGAGAAAAGCTTCTAAAAAATTCCAGCTCATCTATATTCAATGAATAAATATTTGCCAATACTGTAGCGGGGTCATTACGGTTATAGCTTGAGGTATAATGGGTTATACCTCGAGGTTGATAGAAGGTTCACACACCAAGGGAGTGTAATCGACACTGGCTTTATTGGGCTGCAGCTCTGCCTTTTATAGGCAGCTGGCCGTGTCACCACCGGGTCGTGGCTTGAGCGAGACCAGCTGCTGATTGGCTGTCCCGGATGCACGGGCCCAGATTGGGACCCCCTGCAATCTGCTGATAGCGATTGATTGATTCAACCGGTATTCCTGTGGCCTATAGGAGCGGCCATTTCACCTCGTGTGCTGTCTACCCTATCATTGTGCGGAGCAGGCCACAGGCCCAACAATTCGACCAATTTATTATGTAATTTACCTGAAACAATGACATAATAGCCTTGTTTATCTAGAACACTATTGTGAAATACAAATTGGATATTTTAATTAAAATAGAAACCCCTTTAACTTTAGCCTCTGAGGAGGAATGAAAACATTGTCCCTTCCACCTAAACATAATTCTATCTTTATTAGCATTTCTAATATGAGTCTCTTGAAAGAAGACAATATCCGCTTTTAATTGTCTGAGGTAGGTCATTACACTACATCTTTTGATTGACCTATTCATTCCTTTTACATTCCAAGAGATCATTTTAATGCAGGACATCACCAAAGTGATTAACCAATCCTAACTATTGTTGCTGAGCACTCGTGAGCTACCATCAATGACACAGAGATCACCAACTCCAGCTCAGTAATATCCAAAAAAAACAAACTATATCTCGCAGGTGACCGTGGAAACCTAAATACCCCGAGATAGAAAAGAAAACCCCTTCTGACTCTCCCATATCTGAAAATTGGCCACAATCTGCTTTAAAATGAAAAGTATAACCCACATACCTCTGCTACAGGTGTTAATCGCTTCCTGTGATAAGGAAAACTCCAAAATTGTAATCTTTCCTCATCCCATTAACATCTATATCTTATCAGAAAATACATTATAACTTAATATCAAGCAAATCTTCAATATCTTATGTAAATATACATTCATACCATGACCCAATCCAATTACTGCTCTTTTTGGGTTTATTGAACTAGATATAGGGAATTTTTCTATACCTGTTCAATGGGTTGTGGCCTTCTCTACTTTTCTGGCTAGAAGAGCCATCCTATTCAAATGGAAGGACTGCAGACCTTCAACAGTGTTTCAATGGTTCTCTCATATTATGTCCTGTTGAAGTTTATTTAAAAAAATAGATATCATGCATTTGATTCATCTGTGAAATTTGAAGATACACAGTGACCTTTTATGTCTTATTTTCATTTGATGTAAATATTTGATGTACTGTTTGAAGTTTTATCTTGATATATATACAGAAGTAATATTATATTTTCAGTTTCATTCCCTTTTCTTCATTGTACTGCATTTATTATAAAAACTAATAAAAAGGATTTAAAAAGAAAGAAAAGAATTAATTACAATAAACAATCATAATTAGTTTATCATAAGTTTAGATAAATCAAATGCTAACTTCATTCCTTTGACTCTGGAATGAATTAATAAGCCTGACCAGGAGAAAAAATAGTGAACTCAACCTCTTCATGGATACGTCGTGTATAAACCTATATAATTCACCAATCCTACCTTTTCTTCTTTCGTTTTCCAAATCCGTCAGTACAGTGTTACAAAGTGTCCCCAGTTTTATATGGAGAAGGGAGAAAACCCTCACAACTAAATCAATGTGAAAGATTGCTATGATAAGTGAACATTGAAAAATAAAGAGCATTTAATGTCCCCAGAATTCATCATCTGTGGGAAGCGAACATGCAGATGAACTGATCCAGGCCTGATGTGTACACAGCTCTGCCCGCTGTCCACTCAGTGCACGCGGTGAACCAAAATGTCCCCGGGCATGCACGGTCATAACGTCCATCATTCACCTATTAAACCTAATGATTAATAAGTCTCCCCACAATTTTCTGTAAACAAATAAAAGCCCAGTAGAGCAATTAAAAGGTCATAGAGTAACAGAAATACTAAGGTTAGATTTGCAGAGCCATAAAAATAACTACTCCCATCACGAGCATGTGCAGTAGAATCGGGAACCCAACAGACCTAAGAAAAAGGCTTGTCCAGTCGACAGACTACCATCCCCCACGTGAAGTCAGTCTCACATGAGCAAATCACATCCTTTATGCTCCCTCAATAAATCAGACAGAGGGCAGTGCCATTTTATGTATATAGGAAAAAGGCCAGGAAACCCACCCTCTGACAGTTATATAAAAGGAGGAGAAAAATATCAGTAGCTTATCTGCAATTCTCCAGCTGAATATTTATAAACCATTAAATATCTTTATAAAAATTATTAAAATTAAGCCTTTGATATGTATAAAGGAAAATTGTTGGTGGGAGATGGGGGGTGGGGTGGGGTGGTGGAGACCAATTTTCTTTCCCGACAACAGCTTAAATTGCTTTTTCCTCTCTCTTCTTGCTTACTTTCTTTTGGAAGAACATGTAATTTGCTTAAATATTTCCTTTATACATATCAAAGCCTTAATTTTAATAATTTTTATAAAGATTTATAATGGTGTATAGATATTCAGCTGGAGAATTGCAGGTAAGCTGCTGATATTTTTCTCCTCCTTTTATATAACTGTCAGAGGGTGGGTTTCCTGGCCTTTTTCCTATATACATAAAATGGCGCTGCCCTCTGTCTGATTTATTGAGGGAGCATAAAGGATGTGATTTGCTCATGTGAGACTGACTTCACGTGGGGGATGGTAGTCTGTCGACTGGACAAGCCTTTTTCTTAGGTCTGTTGGGTTCCCGATTCTACTGCACATGCTCGTGATGGGAGTAGTTATTTTTATGGCTCTGCAAATCTAACCTTAGTATTTCTGTTACTCTATGACCTTTTAATTGCTCTACTGGGCTTTTATTTGTTTACAGAAAATTGTGGGGAGACTTATTAATCATTAGGTTTAATAGGTGAATGATGGACGTTATGACCATGCATGCCCGGGGACATTTTGGTTCACCGCGTGCACTGAGTGGACAGCGGGCAGAGCTGTGTACACATCAGGCCTGGCTCAGTTTATCTGCATGTTCGCTTCCCACAGATGATGAATTCTGGGGACATTAAATGCTCTTTATTTTTCAATGTTCACTTATCATAGCAATCTTTCACATTGATTTAGTTGTGAGGGTTTTCCCCCTTCTCCATATAAAACTGGAGACACTTTGTAACACTGTACTGACGGATTTGGAAAACGAAAGAAGAAAAGGTAGGATTGGTGAATTATATAGGTTTATACACGACGTATCCATGAAGAGGTTGAGTTCACTATTTTTTCTCCTGGTCAGGCTTATTAATTCATTCCAGAGTCAAAGGAATGAAGTTAGCATTTGATTTATCTAAAATGATTATAAACTAATTATGATTGTTTATTGTAATTAATTCTTTTCTTTCTTTTTAAATCCTTTTTATTAGTTTTTATAATAAATGCAGTACAATGAAGAAAAGGGAATGAAACTGAAAATATAATATTATTTCTGTATGTATAGGACATGGAACAGTTAAGGACTCCAAGAGGCCATTCAGCCCACGATATCGGCACAATGCCACCTTAATTTCAATCTTTTCCTTCTGCATATGATCCATATCCCTCCATTCCCTGCAAAATCATGGGTCTATATAACAGCCTCTTAAACACTACTGTCACACTGCTTCCACCACTATTCCTGGCACTCTGTGTAAAAAAAACAGAATTGTCCCGTAAGTCTCCTTTGAACTCCTCCCCAAAGTTAAATCCAAGTCCTCTATGACTGGCTTTTTTTTTAAACCTAGGAAAAATATTCTGTCTGCGCTATCAATGTATCCCATAATTTTATAAGCTTCTAATAAGCTCCAGTTTGTTCAGCCCTTCTTTCCAAATAAAGTAACACTTCACTTGTGTATCCATAGGAGTCATCATGTTCCCATTGTGACCTTCTCTACATCGGAGAGAATGGACACAGACTGGGAGGTCAATTCTCTGAGCACCTTCACTCTGTCTGCATCAGTGACAAGGATCTCCCAGTGGCCAACCATTTCAATTCTGCACCCCACTCCCGCGCTGACATGTCTGTCCAGGGCCTCATGCACTGTCAAACCAAGACCACCTGTAAATTGGAGGAGCAACACTTAATTATCCATCTGGGCCCTCTCCAACCAGGTGGCATGAATATTGACTTCTCTGGTTTCTGCTAACCTGCTCTCCGTTCTTCCCCCATCCTTCAGTCTTCTTACCTCCGGCTCTCCACCTCTTCCCTCTCCTTTCAAAGAGCCATACCTCCTCCACCTGTTTGATGGTTTCCCCTCCTTCATCCAAATGTTACCTCCTGTCTGTGGGACTGTGCTCCTCCCCTGCCACACCCCCCCCCCACCCCCACCCTCTACACTTTGCTCATACTTTGATGAAGGGCTCAAGCCTGAAACATTCATTATGTACCTTTACCTTTTCGATGTAAAGGACACTGTTTGACCTGCTGAGTTACCCCAGCATTGCCTGTTTTTACTTCCATCACGGTGGCTGTAGACTTTAGTGTTTTATTCCAGGTTTGTCCAACCTTTCCCCAAGGCTCATACTTTCTAATCCATGCATCATCCCCTTCTACTCCCTCTCTGAAGTCTCCACCTCCTTCCTGTAATGGGCCGACCAGACCTGCACACGATACTCCAAATTGCAGTGCACATCTACATTGTGTAATGTCTTTGACAATAAACCCATTATCACTGTGAGAATCACCCTGACCAAGGTTTTCTGATTTTATTTCACATTTTTACCACCTGCACTTCATTTTTTTTTTGGAACGTTTCTGTATGTAGTTTATTGTCAAATTCTCCGTAAGAAATATGACTTGATGAAGCATCTTGTTCTATTTGGGATGCATGCAATCAGTTCACTATTACCCCATCATCAGCCTGAAAGTAAACTCTTTATCTGGTCTCTGCACAAAATGGGTTGGGCAAGCTCTGATTACCAATGAGACTCATGTTGACCGCGAGCCGCAGACTTCGAAGTGGAGATCAAAGGTGGAGAAAGTCAGGCGATAAGCAAGAATAAAATAAAAGTGAAACCCTGCAGAAAAGGTGGAAAGAGAAACCAGGGGCAATGTTTCACAAGAATAAGCTTTCACCAGGAAAGTGGGGGAAGGGAGAAAGCAAGAATGAAGGGACTGATGAATGGGATCATTCAGGATGCCAAGGGAATGAGAGACTAGAGTTATTGGGAGGCAGTCACACCGAGGAGGCAAGAAGCAGGCAGCTGGGTGACCTTCAGGAAAGGGAACAGGTAATCAGTGCAGTTATCCTGCCATTGTTCCCCTCGATAACATGTACACCATTTTGGATACTGTTGACGGAGGTGGAAAGGAACGGTGGAGGGGAGGAGAGCAATAGAGACAGGGGATTCATGGTTCAGGGACGACTAAGCATGAGCTTCTGTGGAAGGGATCGAGGCTTGCGGATGGAATGTTGCCTCCTAAGTATCAGGGTGATGCACGTTGGTGCCAATGGCAGGGATACGAAAAGGGATGAGGTGCTGAATGATGGACATAGGGAGTTAGGGGTGTTAGGAAGGAAACTGAGAGCAGGACATCAAGGGTCGTAATCTCGGGATTGCTGCCTGTGCCACATGCCAGTGAAGTATAAAAAGTAGTAACAGATGAATGTGAGGCTGTGGAGATTGTGCAGGGAGCAGGGATACAGGTTTGTGGATCACTGGAATCTGCTCCTGGGGAAGGTCTGACTTGTACAAAAGGGTCAGGCCTGCTCCTGAACTGGAAAGAGACCAATAACCACATGGGCAGGTATGGTAGAGCTGTTGGGAAGGGCTTAAACTAGTTTGGCAGGGGGATGGGAACCAAAGTCTTAGGTCAGATGATGGAGCAATTCTTCTTCTTTGGCTTGGCTTCGCGGACGAAGATTTATGGAGGGGGTAAAAAAGTCCACGTCAGCTGCAGGCTCGTTTGTGGCTGACCAGTCCGATGCGGGACAGGCAGACACGATTGCAGCGGTTGCAAGGGAAAATTGGTTGGTTGGGGTTGGGTGTTGGGTTTTTCCTCCTTTGCCTTTTGTCAGTGAGGTGGGCTCTGCGGTCTTCTTCAAAGGAGGCTGCTGCCCGCCAAACTGTGAGGCGCCAAGATGCACGGTTTGAGGCGTTATCAGCCCACTGGCGGTGGTCAATGTGGCAGGCACCAAGAGATTTCTTTAGGCAGTCCTTGTACCTTTTCTTTGGTGCACCTCTGTCACGGTGGCCAGTGGAGAGCTCGCCATATAATACGATCTTGGGAAGGCGATGGTCCTCCATTCTGGAGACGTGACCCATCCAGCGCAGCTGGATCTTCAGCAGCGTGGACTCGATGCTGTCGACCTCTGCCATCTCGAGTACCTCGACGTTAGGGGTGTGAGCGCTCCAATGGATGTTGAGGATGGAGCGGAGACAACGCTGGTGGAAGCGTTCTAGGAGCCGTAGGTGGTGCCGGTAGAGGACCCATGATTCGGAGCCGAACAGGAGTGTGGGTATGACAACGGCTCTGTATACGCTTATCTTTGTGAGGTTTTTCAGTTGGTTGTTTTTCCAGACTCTTTGGTGTAGTCTTCCAAAGGCGCTATTTGCCTTGGCGAGTCTGTTGTCTATCTCATTGTCGATCCTTGCATCTGATGAAATGGTGCAGCCGAGATAGGTAAACTGGTTGACCGTTTTGAGTTTTGTGTGCCCGATGGAGATGTGGGGGGGCTGGTAGTCATGGTGGGGAGCTGGCTGATGGAGGACCTCAGTTTTCTTCAGGCTGACTTCCAGGCCAAACATTTTGGCAGTTTCCGCAAAGCAGGACGTCAAGCGCTGAAGTGCTGGCTCTGAATGGGCAACTAAAGCGGCATCATCTGCAAAGAGTAGTTCACGGACAAGTTTCTCTTGTGTCTTGGTGTGAGCTTGCAGGCGCCTCAGATTGAAGAGACTGCCATCCGTGCGGTACCGGATGTAAACAGCGTCTTCATTATTGGGGTCTTTCATGGCTTGGTTCAGCATCATGCTGAAGAAGATTGAAAAGAGGGTTGGTGCGAGAACACAGCCTTGCTTCACGCCATTGTTAATGGAGAAGGGTTCAGAGAGCTCATTGCTGTATCTGACCCGACCTTGTTGGTTTTCGTGCAGTTGGATAATCATGTTGAGGAACTTTGGGGGACATCCGATGCGCTCTAGTATTTGCCAAAGCCCTTTCCTGCTCACGGTGTCGAAGGCTTTGGTGAGGTCAACAAAGGTGATGTAGAGTCCTTTGTTTTGTTCTCTGCACTTTTCTTGGAGCTGTCTGAGGGCAAAGACCATGTCAGTGGTTCCTCTGTTTGCGCGAAAGCCGCACTGTGATTCTGGGAGAATATTCTCAGCGACACTAGGTATTATTCTATTTAGTAGAATCCTAGCGAAGATTTTGCCTGCAATGGAGAGCAACGTGATTCCCCTGTAGTTTGAGCAGTCTGATTTCTCGCCTTTGTTTTTGTACAGGGTGATGATGGTGGCATCACGAAGATCCTGAGGCAGTTTACCTTGGTCCCAACAAAGCTTGAAAAACTCATGCAGTTTGGCATGCAGAGTTTTGCCGCCAGCCTTCCAGACTTCTGGGGGGATTCCATCCATACCTGCTGCTTTGCCACTTTTCAGTTGTTCGATTGCCTTATATGTCTCATCCAGGGTGGGAACCTCATCCAGCTCTAGCCTTAGGGGCTGTTGAGGGAGCTGGAGCAGGGCGGAATCTTGGTGAAATGATAAATATACAGTGTAGTGAGACAGTGAGGAAGGACAGGCAGTGGATGGAACAGAAATGCAGTCAGTTGGATGGGTTAAAATGTGTTTACTTTAATTCAAGGAGCATTAGGAACAGAGCAGATGAAGTCAGAGTGTGGGCCAGTACGTGGAACTATGATGGTGTGGCCATTACAGAGACGTGTGTGTCTCGGGGGCAGGAATGTCAGCTGGACATGCGAGGCTTCAGATGTTTCTAAAAGGACAGGGAGGGAGGGAGGGAAATGAGGTGGGGAAGTGGTATTGCTGATCAGAGGTCCTATAACAGCTGTAGAAAAGGGTGAAGTAGTTGAAGGATTGCCCACTGAGTCAGTGTGGATGGATGTCAGGTACAGGAAAGGGGCAATAACCCTCCTGGGACTATGTTATAGATCCTCCCCTCAAGAGTAATAGAGACATCGAGGGGTAGACAGGGAGGCATAATGTGCAAAAAGAATAAGGTTGTTGTGATCGGTGATTTTAACTTCCCTCATTGGCACCATCTTAGAGAGAAGGGTCTGGATGGAGTGGAATTTGTTTGGTGGGTTCAGGAAAGTTTCCTGACCCAATAGGGCCAATGAGAGGAGAGGCTATACTTGGCCTGGTATTGAAAATGATCCAGACAATTTCAGAAAAATTTTAATTCTATTGGGAAAATTATGATTCTATTAGGCAGGAGCTTGGGAGCATAAATTGGGAGTACTCAGGATAAAATATGGCGGGAATGTGTAGCTGTTCAGAGAACATTTGTGTGACGCTATGCACAAGTTTATTTGATTTAGGCAGGGAAAGGATGAAAGCACCAAGGGATGCAGAAAATCCAGTTCAGAAAAACTTACGAGAGGTTTAAGAAGATAGGGAATGATCGGGCTATAGAGAATGACAAGATTACGAAGAGTCACGTGATGGATTAGTGGCTGGTCGGGAAAACCAGCCCTCTCCAGAAAAATTGGAAAAAAGTTAGGAAAAGACAAAGCACAACAAAAATAAAATTTAAGAAATAGAAGATAAAGTTACAGAGAAGATGGCACCCAAGAAGGAGAAAATAAAAACAACCAAAACAAAAGTAGAAAAGTCACCAGAGAAGAAAGAAGAAGGCCTTACCTGCATAAAGGAACAGGGAACAGTGGTGGCAAGAAGCACCCGATCCCCGAAGTTAGTGCCGGCCCTGTGGAGTCGCGACCACCCAGCCGGTGGACTTCAAAAATGGCTGTTGGAGCCAAACAAAAGTGTGCAACTGTGCAATCAAAGGAAAAAGAAGACACCAACGGGAGGGGGGCTCAGCAGAGGAGTAGGCAGCCACAGCGCAAACAGCTGAGGGACACGCGACACCAGGGCGCTCAGCTGGTGGACGAGAAAGACGGCAGAGTAGTGAGCGAGGAAACAGACAAGGGAGAAAGATGGAGAGGTGACCAACAAGAGGATCAACCACAGGAAGCCCGACAGATGAGGAGCCCAGGAGGGGAGGACCAGCAGCAAGAGGCCCAGCAAGAGGAGGCCCGTCAAAGGGATACAAGCAGCTCATCAGGAAAAACAGAAGAGACACAGTCACAAAGAAGAGAAGAAGAAGAGACAAACACAGGTACAGACACAGAAGAAGAGCAAGAAGAAGACCAAGATCTTAACAGAGAAATAGAAGATAAAACTGATGGACAAAGAGAAATAAAAGGTAAAACTGATGAACAGAATATAGATAAAGTTTTATTTGAAGAACAAATGAGATCACTAAAAGAACGGTTATCATTAGAATTTAATGCAATTAAAAGGAAAATGAAAAGAACAGAAGATAAAATGCAAAGGTTAGAACTGGTAATGACCGAAATAGGGAAAAGAGTAGAGAGTGTGGCAGAGCGGGAAACGGCTGTAGAAATGGAAGCAAATGACTTAAGAGGAAAATTGAAGAAAGTGACAAAAAAATTAAAGAGACACAAGAGTTGTTATCTCAGAAAACTGAAATGGAAAATTATAGTAGACAAAACAACATAAAAATAGTGGGCCTGAAGGAGGGTGAAGAAGGCACAGACATGAAGGAATTTATAAAAGAATGGATCCCGAAGGTCCTAGGAACGACAGAAATGCAGGAAGGAATAGAAATAGAAAGGGCACACAGAACACTAGCTCCGAAACCACAGGCACATCAAAAACCAAGATCCATTTTAGTAAAATTTTTGAGATATACGACAAGAGAAAATATACTGGAACAGGCAAGAAATAAAATTAGAGAAGATTTGAACCATTGGAATACAAGGGTCAAAAAATATTTTTTTACCCAGACATAAGTTTTGAACTCTTAAAGAGGAGGAAGGAGTTTAATACAGCGAAAATAATTTTATGGAAAAAAGGTTACAAATTCATGTTAAGACATCCAGCTGTGCTTAAAATATTTATACCGGGGAGCAAAACAGACTGTTCATGGATCCGGAGGAAGCACAAAAATTCACAGAACATTTGCAGGACAGAAGAAGAGATGTAGCAAGAATGAAGAATGGCGATAAAGTATATATAAAGATGTCAAAACAATGTATATGTAAAGTACTAAAGAGGGAAAAGAGAAGGGAAGGATGGAAGTAAGGGGAAAAAAAGAGAGCTTTGTTATATGTGTAAAAAAAAGTGTTTTCTGGGGAGGGCTGAGGGGAGAGGGAATAACCGTCACTGCAAAATCAGTTGACACTTGCGAGGAAGATCGCAATCTAAATGGAAAGGGGAGTTGTGGTTGCTCGGCAAGGGATAAGGGGCAACTCAGAGAGGGTGGCCTTCTCCCCATAACTGTTACTGATGAGGAACCCGTAAACTTCTGCTTTAAACCTACCCAGTGATTTGGCCAACACAACCATCTGTGGCAATGAATTTCACAGATTCACCAACCTCTGGCTGAAGAAACTTCTCTTCATCTCTGTTCTGAAGAGGCTTTCTTTTATTCTGTACCATCTGGTCCTGACTCTCCAACTACTGGAAACATCTTCTTCACGTCCACTCTATACCAGCCATTTCAATATTTGGTAGGTTTCAATTAGAACTGCCCTCATCCTTGAAAAGCCCAGTGAGTATAGAGCCAGAACCATCCCATGCTCCTCATACAGAGTGTGGGAGCTCCAGTTTCTGGGGTTTTACATAAGTCTATGCTACTGCAATGAGGCCCCTTGGTCTGGGCTGTTCTTACTGTTGGCACGACCCTTGTCACCTGTATTGACTAAGGGCGGTGATGACAGGATCCAGTGATTCAGTGTGACCCATGTTGGCCACTGGGGCAGACCTGAACTTGCCATATGGAAAGCGTGGGCCAAGTAAAAAAATCTCCCTGCCAACTTACATCGGTACATCGTTCCCTGAAGGTAGAAACTCACGTGAATAGGGTGGTGAAGAAGGCTTTTAGTATGCTGGCCTTTATCAATCATTGCATGGAATATAGGAGTTGGGAGGTGATGTTGAGATTGTATAAGACGTTGGTGCGGCCTAATTTGGAGTTCTGTGTGCAGTTCTGGTCGCCTAATTATAGGAAGGATATAAACAGAGTGGAGAGAGTGCAGAGAAGGTTTACCAGAATGTTGCCTGGGTTTAAGCATCTGGAGTATGGGGAGAGATTGGACAGATTGGGTCTTTATTCTTTGGAGCGTAGAAGGTTGAGAGGGGATTTGATAGAAGTATTTAAGATTATGAAAGGGATAGACAGAATGGATGTGGATAGACTATTTCCGTTAAGAGGAGGAAGGTTTAAAACAAGAGGACATGAGTTAAGAATTAAGGGGCAGAGGTTTAGAGGTAACATGAGGGGGAACTTCTTTACTCAGAGAGTGGTAGCTGTGTGGAATCATCTTCCGGGAGAAATAGTGGCGGCGGAGTCAATTGTATTATTTAAGAAAAGGTTGGACAGGTACATGGATGAGAGGAAGATGGAGGGTTATGGGCATTGTGCAGGGAGGTGGGATTAGAAAGGGGTGTTTGGTTCGGTGCGGACTAGAAGGGCCTAATGGCCTGTTTCCGTGCTGTAATTGTTATGTTATGTTATGTTAACTTCAAGGGCTGCCTTCACTCAAAGATCCATAGAAAAAGCAACAAAAATTCTTCATGCAGACAATAAGCTTCATTCACATCTATCCTTCAACGTCAGTCTCCCCAGCTGGAGTGACACTCCAAGGCCACAGTGGTTTCCCCTCCACTCCCTCATATAACTTGGTTACTGTTTAGAAACATAGAAGCCTCTCGTTATCCATTAATGGCAGAAAGAGAAACCAGCAATTAAACATGATGTGCGGGTGTTATTGTGCAAGGATGACTGAGATGGATTGACTCCAATTGTTCCAGAGTCTAACTACAGTAATTACAGCTTTACAAAGCTGCCAGTTCAATAACCTGCATCTGTGAGCATCCCCACCTGCATCTCAGATCCAGATTCACCATGATAAACCTTGGGTCACTTGTTTTGATTGCCTGTTATAGGTCATGTCCTGATGCAAATGTCATTGTTCAGGTAAGAATGAACAAATTCTTAACAGCATTCTCCAAAGTTAACAGAACTGAATCATGGTGTCAAAAGAAATTGATCATTGTTTTAGTTTAATCAAAACAATTAATTGGGTTTCTTCTGTATTCTGGTTTCCTCCCTCCCTTCTTAGTGTACGAGGGTTACAGGTTCATTGTATGGCAGCACGGTTGGTGTAAGAGTAGTGCAACGCCTTAACAGCGCCAGCAATCAGGACTGTGGTTCCAATCCTGTGCTGTCTGTAAGGAGTTTGTACATTCTCCCCGTGTCTGCGTAGGTTTTCCCTGGGGGCTCCAGTTTCCTCCCACTGTTCAAAAGGTACCGGGGAGCAGCTTAATGGGGTGTAAATTAGGTGGCACAGACTCATGAGCCAAAAAAAGTCTGTTACCGTCCTATATATGTAAACTTAAATACTTAAATTTTCAATTTTAAAAAATTGGGGTACTTGGGCAGAATGGGCTCGTGGGCCAGAAGGCCCTGTTCCTGTGTTTAAAAGGATAACTATATAACCATATAACCATTTACGGAGCAGAAAAAATATTTTAAATTTAGGAAGGGGGAGAGAGAGAGTGCGATCGATAAAGAGAGAGAGAGAGAGAGAGAGAGAGAGAGAGAGAGAGAGTGGTGAATGGGAGAGAGAATAGGAAAGGGAATGAGGGAGGGAGCGAGGGTTTGAGGGAGTGGAGGAATAAGAAAGCAGTGTTAATCTTGTGTGTTAATGATATTCATTTGATAGCCACATTTCTCACAAGTTTTTTACTTACTGGTGATGCAGCTAAATGAAAGTTGTTATGAGCCGAGAGGACCCCAAAACCCAGCAGCATTAGATATTTACCAAGTCAAATGATTACTTAAACAAAAGTTTATTTTAATTATCTTTAAACATGAAAACAGAATCACACTTTAATTTATCACTATTAACTAACTTAACCTAACTTAGCCCCCTTTTCTAATTCTAAGCGCACGTGTGGGTAATGTGTGTATAAGTTCAGAAAAGTTCTTTGATTCACAGTCCAATCTCACTTCTCCACTCCTCCAAGTTCACTGGTTACAGACAATTCTTATACCGTGCACAGAATTTAATATTTATGAAGTTCACCGGGACTTAAAAGGTAAATGGTTACTGCTCAGGAAGGTTCTTGTTTGTTTTAAGAGAGAGATTTGTTTTTCCCCATCAGGGTTTGCCAGATGATAACCCCTTTCTTTCAGGTCACCACAGAGTTCCTTTTTGTTTCCCTAATTTCAAGAGAAACATTAGGCAGCCAGTCCTCTCCTCTCGTATGGACCACAAGGGCTTTGAACAGGCTGAACAACCCGTCTTCAAAATGGGGCTTTCCCACAAGCTTGCCAGCTTGTCCTGTTCCAGTCCCAGCTGATGCTGCTGAACTGTAGAACTGAATTTTCTCTCTCTCTCTCAGAATAAAAAACACATGGCCCTCTTAGAACAGCCAACTCCACTCAGACAGACTGCGGCACCAGACCTAATCTTCCAAGTCCAATCATCTATTGCTTTCCAAAACAATAATCCATTACTCCACAGCACGTCTAATTAACATCTACTTGTGAAGTCCTCATAGGCATTCTTCAAAGTTTTTGCAAAGCCTCGACTGGATTGAGTAGAGCTCTGACATTTTAAATGAGAACTGTTTTGTAGTGTTTATATGTGTGCTACACTTATTAAAAAAAAACCTGCCACAATTTATCTCCTTTAAAACATATCTATATACAATATAAAAGATAACATAATCTGTCACAGTTATCAAGACATTTGTCTGTTTAGCTGATGTATGTCTGAGAACAACTTGTGTTAGAAGGTGCTTCAGTGAAGTATTTCAAGATTCAAGCTTCCTTCTCTATCAAATATTCAACATATACAATATGTGTTTACTTTGTTTGCCTGTGAAAACACTTAGAGGTGCCGCTGGTCAAGAGCTCTCAGCTCTCTTCAGTGTCTGAGGGTCCGTGAATCTCTCCACCTCCTCTGATGCCTCTTGCACTCCTGTAAAGCAACACTGCATTTTACTGCATCTGGTGCTCCCAATGTGGCCTCCTCTACCCAGACTGGGAGATAATTTCTCTGAGCAACTTCGCTCTGCCCACTGCAACAGGAAGGACTTTGCAGGGGCCAACCACTTTAATTCCACACACCATTGCCAGGCTGAAGATGTGACCAAGAAGGTTGACGACTGAGTTGTAGATGTTGTTTACAGTAAAATTCCCTTTAACCAAAATTCAAGAAACCAGCAGCCTCAAGCAACTGGCAAAACAGTTGCGGCAAATAAATGGGTAAAAAATATAAATGTTTAAAATTGCCCCCCCCCCTCAAACCCCCAGCAGTTACTTCGCCAATCACACAACACGTGATCTCAAGCTATTTGAAAAATTCACTTATCCAGCATCTATTAATCCTCATAGGTTCTGGATATGGGGAATTCTACTGTATATGGACTTCAGCAAGGTTCCACACGGTAAGCTATGATGAAAGGTTAGATCACATGGGCCAAAGGACCTTCCTTCTATGGCTGGCTCCATAACACATGCAAATTATTGGAAATGCTGGAAATCTGGACATTTTGGAAGCACTATCTAGGTCAGGATGCATCTGCAGAGAGAGTGAAACAGATGATTGTTCCAATCGATGACTTTCTTTCATCCTGCTGAATCGTGGCAGAACTTTTGGTATTGATCCAGTTTGGCAGGGAACTGGGCAGCCCAGCTGGGTGTGACACCCACTCCTATTGGAGAGCCATCACTATCACCGTTGTTGCGGGCAAACATCCGTTCTGCGGAGAGCTGCATCAACTAACAGAAGGTCAGTGTGTACTAGGATTGCAGCAACAGTCCCTGGACAAACCTGAACACACTGCCCCAACTAACCTTCTAGTTCCCCGCTGCACTGTGGCAGCTGTTACCATTTGGGGCAGTGCGGTTGAACTGGGACCACTTCACCCTCTCTGGTATAAATTTAAATTCAGGCATAAAGCACAATAACAGGTCCTTCCTGCCCATGAGCCCATGCCACCCAATTGACCAACAATCCCAGTACAGTTTGAACAGCAGGAGGAAAATGGAACCTCTGGAGGAAACCCACATAGACTTGGGGAAAACATACAAACTCTTAACAAACAGTGCTGGATCTGGACCAGGTCACTGGCGCTGTAACAGCGCTGTGCTAAATGTGCCGTGTATGTTTACAACTCCAACGCAAGCAACTGCAGGAGAACATCTAATAGGCTTCCCCGCTGCCCTCAGACGAATCACTAATGACATAGTTAGATCTTGCTGTGCACAAACTAACAGCAGTTTGACTGGCACAGCTGCAGTGAGGAATATGAAGTGATGACATTGTGTGCGGAGCTGCTGAACTGTTCCGAGTTTGTTGTCATCTGATTGTACAAGTGCAACCCGACGAAACAGCGTTCTCCCGTCCTTGGTGCAAAACACGCAGACACACACAACCAGACATAACACACACTCAGACAAACAGTATATATGCAGGACAAGTAAATAAACATTGCTTCGTGAAGATGAGAGTCTCGGATGGTCAGTGTGAGAAGTTCCTTTGGTCATTCAGTGTTCTCACTGCCCATGGGAAGAAGCTGCTCCTCAGCCTGGTGGTGCTGGCTCTGATCCTCCTGGAGCAGCTGAAAAGTACTGTCTGAAGGGTGGAAGGGGTTCTCAATGATTTTGTGAGCCCTCTTCAGACAACGATCCTGGTAGATCATTTTGGTGGGGAAGAAGGAGTCTCCGTTGATCCTTTCTGCCACTCATGGTCCTGTGGATCTATTTCTCTGCAGCAATCATACCTCACTGTGATGTTGCCAGCTAGGACACTCTCGATAGAGCTCCTGTGGAACGTTGATGTAATGGTAGCCTGTAGCTTTGCCTGCTTCAGTCTTCTCAGGAAGTTCAGTCACTTTTGCATCTTCCTGACAAATGAGATGTTGTGTGTCTACTACAGAGTTGTTGATGTGGTTGTACCTGGTCCTTCTGAAGTCCATGATCATCTCCTTCGTCATGTGTATGTTGAGACTCAAGTTATTAGTCTCGCACCATTTTATGAGATTTTTCCACCTCTTCTCTGCAGTGTGGCTCATCATTGCTTTTGATAAGCCAACCACTTTTGTGTCATCTACAGACTTGATTACACTCGTGGAGCTGGATCTGATGATCCAGTCATGGGTCAGTAATGAGAATTGGAGTGGGGTGTGCGCACAGCCCTGAGGTGTGCCAGTGCTCAATGTAGCAGTGCTTGAGGTTCTGTGTCTTTCCATTAGGAAGTTCAGCATCCAGTTGAAGAAGGGGTGTTGAGCCCCAACTAGGACAGCTTCTTCATCTGTGTCTTTTCAACCAAAATTCCATACCATTCTGCTTTGTACAAGTTTAGTTGGATGTATGTTTATTTGTCAAATTTGAAATTTTAAGTTTATGTATGTACAGATCGGTAGAAGATGATTCTGGCCATTTAAAACCATACCGCCCTGCCAGCTCCCCCTCCCACCAGTGTTCACCTGTCACCCAAATTAGCCTACACAACCCGCCCCCCAACCACCCCGTATATAAAACCAGAGCACACAGGGAAAAACCATGCAAAATGGGGAGAGCGTACAAACTCCTTTCAGACAGCAGTGGATTCAAACTCAGATTACTGATGCTGTAATAGCAAAGGGTTCTTCTTGTGAGCAGTCTAACAGATTATCTCTAACATTTATTGCAGCTGTGTAAAGTGCACAATTTACACATTTGGCCTCCTCTACATCAGAGTGACTGGGCGCAGACTGGGAGATCATTTTGTTGAGCACCTTGGCTCTGTCCGCCGCAATAGTGTGGATCTCCCATTGCCCCCTCCCTTTCATTTCCCCATCCCATTCTCTTGCTAATGTGTATCTATGGTCTCGTGCTCTGCCAGACTGAGACCACCCACAAATCAGAGGAACTTCCATTTGGGCACCCTCCAACCAGATGGCATTAACATCTAGTTGTCCGGTTTTGTTTAGACCCCCCTCCCCAACTTCTTATTCTCCCTGGCACCTCTCCCCAGCTCTTCCTCTTGGTTTTTTTCCTCATCTCCTTTCACAGAGCCAAAATCAATTCTCACCTCTCCTCATATCATATCCAGATAACACATTTTGTCAGTCGGGACTCCTCCCCCAGCCAGACTTCAATCTTTATTCAGATGCTTTCCTGCTTTTGCTTGCACATTGAAGAAGAGCTCGGTGATATATCTTTACCTTATACCAGCTAAGTTTCTTTAACGTTTCTATGTGTTTGTACTACAACACAGCGTCTGCAGACTTTCATGTTTCACTCAATTTACACATTATAGCGTTAGAAATGAAGATCTTCTAGGGACAGGGAAGAGCTACATGTGAACAAATACTTGCTGTGTTTCTGTATTTCTGGAAGGATGGAAACTACACATTCCCCTTGAAGGATGTGAAAAAGCTGTGAACATTAATGGATTATCTGGCCAAAAATAACCCAAGCGTTTGCATCTCCGTCTCAACAGGCCTTTGCACTTCCTCCGAGCTACCGCAGGTGTTTCGATCAGTTTGTGCCTCAAGAGATGTTGCTCAGGTTTTCCTTCAGCTGGGTAAGTGAGACTGGATTAAACGGTCTATCCAGATAAAAGGTCATTGACCCAAACTTTGACACCATTTCTATCTCCATAGGTGCTGTTGCCTTTGTCTTTGTTTGACACTCTATCATCTGCAGTTTATTTGCTAAATACAGTAGCCCTGATATCCAGCACCTATGGGGATTGGTAGATGCCAGATAAATGAAATTTCCGGTTGCTTGAGATTTGCATAATGTGTGATTAGTAAACTATCATCAAGGGATGCCAATTTTAAATTTTTGTATTTTTTTACCTAATTATTTTGCCAGTTGCTTGAATTCTGGATAACAGGTGCTTTACTGTAATATGTCATTTGGAGATACAAGTCTTCACAAGATAGCATTTACATACTGCAGCTTCAGATGAAAGAAAACCTTTTTCAAGTCCGATGTTAACACCGCATCTCTTAACTTTTGAAGTGTGGGGGAGACCAATGTTTAATGAGAATCAAGCAATCAACAGAGTCAAACATTAAAAACAGAAAATGCGAGAAATATTGAGCAGGTCATGCAGAGGCAAAGGGAAACAACGTTTCACTGAAGACTTCACCAAAGGGAAACAGGAGAATCTGGAATTCTCTGCTTAAGGAAGCAGCAGAGTCTGACTCGTTAAAATATATTTAGGACACCATTGGATTTTTGCATAATCAAGCAATCTGAGTCCACAGCCAGATCGGCCATGACCTTATTGAATGGTAGAGCAAGAGCGATGGGCCAGATGGCCGACCCCTGATCCACTAGTCACCGACCTCCAAGAAGAATACTTTCCTTCCACTACTACTATCTGCTTTCTTCCTGCAAGCCAATGTTTTATCCATACAGCCAAGTTTTCACTGATCCCATGACTCATGACTTTCTGGAAGAGTCTCTCATGAGGGACCTTGTCAAATGCCTTGAAAAAGTCCATGTAGACAACATCTACTCCCCTATCCTTTTTTTTTGTTTTTCTTCTGTTACCTCCTCAAAAATCTCAATTAGATTTGTGAGGTGCGAACTTCCCTTCACAAAGCTGTGCTGACTAACCTTGAGTAGACGGTACTTCTCCAAATGATCATAGTTTCTATCCTTAAGAATCCTCTCCATTAGTTCACACACCACTGATGTAAGACTCACCAGTCTATAATTCTCAGGATTCTCCCTATTACCTTTTTTTAAACAAGGGGATCACATTTGCCATTTTCCAGTCCTCTGGCACCTCCCCTATGGGCAAAGAGGGATTCAAAGATCATGGCTACTGCCCCAGCTCTCTCTTCTCTCACTTCCCACAGCAGCCTGGAGTATATCACATCTGGCCCCAGCTATTTATCAATCTTAATGTTTTTTTTCAAAAGATCCAACAATTCCACTTTCTTAATCTCCACATTGTCCAGCACACAGGACCATTCAATTTTGACCTCACCATGATCAAGGTCCTTTTATAGAACCTCCCCAACCTCCTCCACCTCCAAGCACACGTTGCCTCCTTTATCCTTTAGTGGTCCCACCTTCATTCTCGTCATCCTTCTGTTCCTCACTAATTAAGAATTCAGACCTGAAAAGCTGATATTCTATATCTCCCACTGACGCTGCACAATCTGCTGAATTGTTCAATGTCAGTTTGAAGTGGTAGAAGGATGCTTCTGATCTGAGTTCATGTAACTAGCGGCAACCGCATTTTTTTTTATTTTCAAGGTGAGTCAGGTATTGGGGATGAGGAGATTCTGGGCTGCATCTCATTGACTGTGCGAGAAAGAGAGAGAGAGAGAGAGGGCAACGAGGCCTGGGATCCTGAGGAGTGGCTAAGGACAGAGAGGGAAGATTGCAGCAGTAAAATGTGCAGGTGGGAGAGTAGGTTCAGATGGTCAATGGAGAGGTGACCCAAGAAATCACATAATATGTATTTTAGCCTATGAGGAGAGATTGAGTCGAATGAGAGTGTATTTGCTGGAATGTAGAAGAATGAGAGGGGATCTTATTGAAACGCATAAAACTATGATAGAGGTCGGTAAGTTGATCCTATTGGTGGGGGAGTCTAGAACTTGGGGATATAGCCTCAAGGTCCAGGGTAGTAGATTTAGGCCAGTTTTCCCCAGTGGCATGTCACACAGTGGAGGTGACCTCAGGAAATATATTTAAGACAAGATTGGGTAGATTTTTACATAGTGGAGGAATTAAGGGATATGAGGAAAAGGCAGGTAAGTGGAGATGAGCCCATCATCAGATCAGCCATGATCTTGTTGAATGGTGGAACAGTCTGGATGGGCTGAATGGCCAACACCTGCTCCTAGTTCTTATGAAACAATTTCAAACCATTTTGTTAATATGCTGGTAAATTGCTCCGTGGGGAACCTAAATTGATTAAACTTGTGTGTCTTCCCTTCCCATTTGCTACCTGCCACCTCCCACCTGTATTTACCTGTCAGATCCTCCTCCAACCTGCCACCTCTGTCACCTGCCTGCTCCTGCTCCTCCCCTCCCCCATCTGATTTAGCCTTCTGCCCCTTTTTTCCCTCATCCTGATGAAGGGTCCAGGCCAGGAGGCTCAATCTCATGGATGCTTCCTCATCTGTGGGGTTCTTCCAGCATTCGGTGTGCCACTCCAATTCCCCAGCATCTGCTGACATCTTGTTTGCCTCAAACCTGTGTCACTGTTGAGCACAGTTTGATTGTTCAATTCACAGGTGTATCGCATTTCAGGATGTTGATCCAGAGATGGTCCAAATCCTGGAAGCTGGTAATTGTTAGCTCTTTCTCTAACAGAGGAACTAGCAGGGCAAGCTGATGTCTGCGAAATCTGTTCTTAACCTACCTGCAGTGGATGTGAGTATAGGCTGCACTGAGGTGAATGGTGATGGTCCAACTATTGGACTGAAGGACACAACATGGACGTTGTCAGGACCAATGATAAGCAACAAAACTGTCACATCTCCTTCCAGCTGATGAGTGGCCTTACACCCCTGAACCCATTTTCAGCATTGCATTCTCACCGTTCTCTGTTATCTTTGGACTTCATTCATTAACACATGACAACAAATTTTGTTTGAAGGTTTGTTTCCTGAAAAAAAAGAAGATTATGAACAAAAAGATCATTTCAGATTTGCTGGAAGTTGGAGACACATTCAATTAACTTTTATTGATTTTAGCATGTTTAATCGCATAACAATTTGTCAGATTGCGTTAGTTCAACTGACCTTAATATATTTTGCTGCTGGTTTTCATTTGTACTCAGCATCTGATGCCTCTCATGTCAGTGTCCAACAGTAGTCGGCCAACATTGATGGATTCCAGTGACCCTGATACTGCTTTTCCATGGTCACATTGGCCTGGTGAAACCTTTCACCATGTTTGTTACTGACTGCACCAAGATCAGCAGGGAACCAAGTGCGAATGCAGAAAATAAATTTTCAATGATATGTGACAGGAAATCACAAAAAAATAGGTAATATCTAAAAAGCGGTACATGATAGGAAAAATTTAGAGTGATTTTCATGATCAGCAGCCCAAAATCCATAAAATAAACCCATAATTGTCAGGAAGCGAAATCTTCATTTCCAATGCAATTTGTTGTTTTATGCCAATAGAAATGTTAAAAACTTGAATGAGTGTCTGGATTTTCAAAAGGTATTTCTTATGTTCATTAATAAAGAACTCGGTAAAGCACCTGATGAAAGGCTGCAGCTCAAAACAGGTCACTGAAATCGGGAGGAGTATACGACAGCAGAGGTGCAGGAAGAACTCGGTGAGTTAGGCAGCATCTGTGGAAAGAGAACCAGTCAACATTTTGGTTCAGGGCCTCTCCCTCAGAACTGAAGAATAGGGATTATTGCTTTCAAAGCAGTTAGGGAGGGGTGGGGAAGTGGCTCCTTCTGAAAGCTATAACCTCTCCACTCTCCCCACCCCAGTTCTGAAGGAGGGGCCCTGACATGAAACATGAACAGGTTTCTCCTTCCCTGACTGCCTGAGTTATTTTTTTTTCAGATTCCAGTTGCCACTCTTTCACTGATTTCTGGAGATGGAGAACTGATTGGCCAAAGGACAGCAAACATTGCCTTTGTCAGATGGGCAGAGACCCTCAGATGTACACCAACACACAGCGGGCTCCGACGGAAGGCCAGGCCGTGAGGTGTCCACGCTCACTGATGATGCCACCACTCAGAGATGACACAGTGACACTGGGACCGGGAAGGACTAGGGAAATGGGATTTGGAATTCATGAACTCGGACACAGAGGGGGCTCAGATCATCAAGGCTGAGACGGAGATGATTTCTTCACATGAAGGGATGGGGGAACAAACAGAAGCTTGGGGCAGTGATCTGACTGCGGCCCCATTGAATGGTGGAACAGGCCCAAGGAGCGAATGGTCAACTGCTGCCCTGTTGCTCTGGTCTCACGGGGCTCTGACCGTGTTCAGTGGAAGCTGGTTTGGTAAGCCACCCTGGTGCTGTACTTCCTGCAGAGTGGGTATCATGGGCCCAGCTGGAGTCAGTGATCTCTCTTCCAATTACTTTATAAACAAGCATTTATATTACATATTCGTTAATAATTTCAATGCAATAAAGATCACTAATCACAACAGTTTGTCATTGTCAAACAGAGAAATGAATATGGACTTCACCCTCTGCAGGATTTAGATCAGCTGGAAAGTTGATAATGAGTATGAGTTTATTGTCATACAGATTGTATGATTATACATACACACTAACATTTCTTACTGCAGCCAAACAGGTAGTTTATTTTAAAAAGTACATTACATTAAATTAAAAAGAGATCATAAATGCTCAAGACAGAGGGAGACACTGAATATTCACAGTTACCATAGCATTAGAAATGTGCCTTTGCAGAAGTGCAGACAGTCCTTTTGGAGCGTTGGAGCAGGGGAGGTTCAAGAGCCTCATATCAGTTGGAAAGAGCCTAGGATTGCTGGTCCCATAGGTAGTAGTGAGAAGAGGTTGCAACCAGGGTGATGGGGGTCCTTTGTGATGTTGGCTGGCGGATATCTTCAATGGAGTGGCAGATGGAATTTAATTCAGCCCCTCATTGGCCGAGACATTGAGTGCAAGAGTTGGGACACCATGGAGGAGTTTAACAAAACATTGGTTGCACCTCACCCAGAGTATTGGAAACAGCTCTGGAGAAAGCGCAGAAGAGATTCCCTGGGATATTACCTGGGAAGGAGCACTGCACTTATGAGATGAGAATGGATCACATGGAATTTGGGAGTCTTCTTCCCAGGGCAGGGAGACTAAAACCAGTGGGCACAGGCATAAAGGAAGAGGGAGGAATTTAAAGGAGATTCAAGGAGTAAGTTTTTCACACAAATTATGGTGAATATTTGAAACAAGGTGTCAAAAATGGCAGACCCACAAGGAGTGGGTCCCACTGCACAGTCCAACTGCCGCTAGCTCCATACAGGCTTTAAACAGCCTCTTGAAGGAACTGATGGTGGTTTATTTTAAGATCCTTTGACCGTGGCATAAGGGCCCAAGATGGTGGTGCCTATGTATGCCAAAGGCCTTGAGGGGTTGCAGACTTTAGGGAAGCAGAGGACTGGAGCAGGGCATCAGAAAATGGAGAGACCAGCCCCAATTGAGGAAAAGCAGATAATACTTACTCTTAAAATGCCTGCATTAAGAATTAACACTTTAAAAGACAACAGACAAAAATACTAGACTAAATTTACACTTAATAAACTTCACTTGCATGAATATATAAACTTTAAAACATTTTACTTTATTTTCAGAAACATTCCTTGAAAACATTTAACCGTCACTGCATCTGCAGTTTCCTCCCCCTCCACAGAGCTGCCCAAAAGATGAACAATAACATTAAACCCCCCCACCAACCCCATGTTTACAGATAACCTTCTGACTGGGAGACTCTTAATAAGCAGGGATAAGGGAGTCACCCCAACGGTGAGTGGCATCAACCTGCTCTTCATCCTGGGTGACGCAATCGTCATTTCACACTACTTTATTCAAACAGATGTTACAAGCAATGCCCGACCAAAGCGTTCCACTGGCTGAATATTGGCTCCCAACTTTACCAAAGGTTTCTGAGTGACCTCAAACAACACATACTTTTACCATTTTAAATGTACATATTTGTACGTTAACTGAGGTATTTGGGCGGCACGGGCTTGTGGACCAGAAGGCCCTGTTACTGTGCTGTATGTCTGAATTTTTAGAAAAATGCAGCTGTCGAGAATGTCTGCACATCTGGCAAGCAAGTTCTGCAGGAGGTCTCAGACTGGAAGCCAAATGGATGTAAAGATCAAGGGAATGCTCTTTGAGCACCAGTGCTGTCAATGGCTCAAACCCAGCAACACTGGCAAGTCCCTGTGCCCACATCCATTCATCGCTGAAATCAAATGGATGAATTCACTCCTTGAGGTATGCTTTGGGGGATGCTGCCGAGATCCACTTGGAAGAAGCACATGGCAAGGGAGTTGAGACATGAATTTGAACTTGACCTACATGGAAAGAGACCAGTCTAGGGAAGGAAAAAATGGCCTGATGCCTTCCCAGAGTATCTCAGTGATGGCAGCCTTGTTCATCAGAGAGCTCTGGGCAAGAGGTACTGCCTCGATGTAAGAATCAGCTCTTTTCTGAAGCATGTCTCCACTATTCCTGAGTAACTGGTTCTATCCAACCCATGGTCCCATCATGTACCCATTGGCCGAGCAGGGGCGACACCGTTAGTGTAGCAGTTAGCACAATGCTATCCTACGCTGTCTGTAAGGAGTTTACACATTCTCCTGGTGCCTGTGTAGGTTTCCTTCGAGTGCTCTGGTTTCCTCCCACCCTTCAAAATGTACTGGGGGTTGTAAGTCAATTGGGTTTAATTGAACAACATGGGTTTGTGGCCCGATAAAGCCATTACCATGCTGTATGTCTCAAATAAAGACATATTGTTCGTAATAGTAAAAACTCACTGCTGGAGAAACTCAGCAGGTCAAACAGTATACATGATACAGCAAAGATAAAGATATATAACCAATGTTTTGGGCTTGAGCCCCTCATCAAGGTGTTGCTATGGTGCTTGACAGACATTGTTTAAGAGCCATTACTGATCAAGTTCCTTGGATAACCCAATGATCAGGTATGAGAGATCTTTGAACACTTCAATATCCTTTACACCTCAGTCTCAAGGCATCAAGTGTGGGAGAGTCCCTCTTCAAACCATTCATGTGATAGAAATGGGATTGCTAAACCAAACATGGGAGGAGAATCAGCAGAAAATCTTTAATGGAAAGAGTAACATAGAAGAAAATAGGATCAGGAGGAGGCCATTTGTCCTGATAAGCCTATCCACCATTTCACTCTTTTGTCAGTTCCCCATAACCCTCAAATCCATGATCTTTCAAATATTTATCTACCCTCAACTTCTTACAGGGACTGGAAATTCCAAAGATTTGCCTCCCTCGGAGGGAAGAAATTTCTATGTAGCTCCATTTTAAATGACTGGACCCTTATTTTACAGACATGTTCCTTTCTTCAAGACACTTCCACTGGTGAAAACATCCCAACACCAGCTCTGTCAAGATGGATGGATCTTATATGTTTGAATCAGGTCACCCCCTCATTCCCTAGGAATAGAGTCCCACACTGGTCTGTCTGTCTGCCAGATAGTCATCTGAAGGACTGCTAGTGCAGGGGCATTATTGTGACTGGAGGTCTGAGACCACTGGTGTTCCCAGGCACCAAAGCTACCTCATAAAATGTTTGAGCTTTAAGAACCATAGAATACTGGAGCAGAGAAGCAGAACCTTCTGCCCATCTAATCCACACCATGCCTTGTCCCAATGACCTTGACCAGGATCATAGCCCTCCAAACCCCTCCCATCCATGCACATGTCCATATGTTTCTTAAGTTGCAGAATTAAGCCTGCAGTTGCCATTTCAGGGACAACTCACTCCACACTCCCACCACCCTCTCTGTGAAGAAATCTCGCAAAAGTCCCCTTTAAACATTTCCTCCTTTAACCCATGTCATCTCAGTGGAAAGAAACCTGCTTTCATTTACCCTCATAATTTTAAATACCTCCATCAAGTCACCCCTCATTCTTCTACACTCCAGGGAATAAAGTCCTAGCCTGTTTAATCTTTCCCTGAAACTCAGTTCCTGAAGTCTGGGCAACATCCCAGTAAATCTTCTCTGCACTCTTTCTATTTTATTGATATCTTTCCTTTAGTTAGGTGACCAAAACTGCACACAATATTCCAAGTTTGGCTTCACTGTCTTACACAACTTTACCAAAACATTCCTACTCCTATCCACAATACTTTGATTGTTTAAGCCCAATGTGCCAAAAAGCTTTCTTTTTGACCCAGCACGCACTCTGTTCTCGCTGCTACCCTCAGGAAAGAGGTATCGGTGCCACAGGACTCGCATCACCAGGTTCAGGAACAGCTGCTCCCCCTCCACCATCAGATTCCTCAACGACAAACTCAGGGACTCATTTCAGGATTTTTTCTATTTTCTCTGTATTGCTCAGGCAGTTTGTTTATATTTGTTATCTATTTACAGTTCTTTATTTGTTTCCATACGCTGTGCACAGTTTTTTGCACAACCAATAACATAGAAAACATACAGCACAATGCAGGCCCTTCGGCCCACAATGTTGTGCCAAACATGTTCCTACCTTAGAAATTCACATTTCTATCCAAAATTCTCTTAGAAGACCCCATCATATCCACCTCCACCACCATTTCCGGCAGCCCATTCCATGCACCCACCACTCTTTGCATAAAAGGCTTACCCCTGACATCTCCTCCGTACCTACTCCCCAGCACCTTAAACCCATGTCCTCTTATGGCAACCATTTCAAACCTGGGGAAATGACTCTGACTTTGACACGATCAATGCCTCTCATCATCTTATCCACCTCTATCAGGTCACTTCTCATCCTCTGTCGCTCCAAGGAGAAAAGGCCGAGTTTACTCAATCTGTTTTCATAGGGCCTGCTCCCAAATCCAGGCAACATCCTTGTAAATCTCCTCTTTACCCTTTCTATGGCTTCCACATCCTTCTGGTAGAGAGGTGACCAGGATTGAGCACATTATTTGAAGTTGGGTCAGACTTAGCTGCAACATTAAGTGGTAATTCTGCTGCACCAGCAGGAAAAAGAATCTCAGGATTGTATGTGATGTCATGTATATATTCTGACAACGTCTGAAATCTGAAGCAGCTGACTCAAGGCTCCCGGGAGTTAAGAAGAATAGAGGGTGAAGTGTGGGATTTTCTATAGAGAGTTAACAGGGTAAATGAGCTAAATGGAGGAACTGTGTGAAGACATAAATGGTTTCCTGTTGCTATAATGTCGAAGTCTGGCTGAATTATAAGTCAGCGATCATAATGTTATTTGTTTCAAAATAATTATAGATAAGGATAGGTCTAAATTGGGGGGCATGATTACCATTTGATGGGAACGATTAGCGTATGGGTTAGCGCAACCCAGTTACAGAGCCAGTGACAGGGGTTCGAATCCAGGGCTGTCTGTGAGGAGTTTATATGTTCTCCTCATGTCCATGTGGGTTTCCTCTGGGCAATCCACTCTTCAAAATGTACCAGGGTTTTGGGTGTAAAGGGCCTGCTAACATGCTCCATGACCAAATTTAAAATTAACGGCCATATTTGATGAAATGAGAAAGGATCTGACAAGCGTGGATTGGGACAGGTTGTTTTCCGGCAAGGGTGTGATTGATGAGTGGGTGGCCTTCAAAGGTGAAATGCTGAGAGTGCAGAGTTTGCATGCTCCTGTCAGGATTAAGGACAAGGTTAACAGACACTGGATATTGAGGTTCTGATCAAGAGGAAGAAAGAAATGTACAACGCGACAAGGAGGTACTAGCGGAGTTTTAAAAATGCAAGATAAAAACAAGGAAATGAGGAGGACTAAAATTAGGCATAAGGTTGCTCTGGCAAACAAGGTGAGGTAGAATCCTAAGGGCTTCTACGTCTATTAATAAAGGATAAAATTGGTCTAATCGAAGATCAGAGTGGTGTGGAGCCAAAAGAGATCGGGGAGATCTTAAATAGGTTTTTGCGTCTTTATTTACTCAGGAGTTTGTCATTTGTCTGGCAGTGGAGGATGGGGTAGCAACTGTTCCTGAACCTGGTGGTGTGAGAAGTCAAGAGAAGTGAGACAAACAAGCAGTCATGAAGGAAAGGACATGGATGTGGACTTTAATGAATGTGGTGATACAAGCACTTCACTGGCCACATTGTTACCAGCCCTACTGCAGGGAACAACCACTGTACCTGCAACTTGGCAACCTGGGAGGGAAGGGAAGGTTGAGAATCACTGCTCTTGACTCTAATGTAAGTGAAATATTTTGCTTGAGAAAAATTATCATTGGTCCATTTCCTTTGGAGTTATGAAACCGTCCACATAATGTCAATGAGGTACGATTAAAACAGTGGTTTTCAAACTTTTTTTCTTTCCATCCACATACCACATTAAGCAATCCCTTACTAATCTGAGTTTTTAAAAAAGGTTGCCCACCCTGATCTAGATGACAGTGGTAAATTGGATCAGGAAGTTTGCAGATGATTCTAAGATTGGCGGTGTAGTGGACAGTGAGGAAGTTTTCAAAGTTTACAGAGAAATCTGGACCAACTGGAAAAATGGGCTGAAAAAATGGCAGATGGATTTTAATGTGAGGTGTTGCATTTGGGAAGGAGAAACCAATGGTAAATGGTCAGGCACTGAAGAGTGTGGTAGAACAGACGGGCCTGGGAATACAGATACATCATTCCCTGAAAGTGGTGTCACAGGTGGATAGGGTTGTAAAGAGTGCTTTTGGTACTTGGCCTTCATAAATCAAAGTATTGAGAACAGGAATTAGGATGTCATGGGAAAGTAGTCTAAGACGTTGTTGAGGCCAAATTTGGAGTATTGTGCGCAGTTTTGGTCACCTAACTACAGGAAATATAGCAAAAAGGATTGAAAGAGTGCAGAGAACATTTATGAGGATTTTGACTGGTCTTGAGGATCTGAGTTACAGGGAAAGGATAAACAGGTGAGGACTTTATTCCCTGAAGCATAGAAGAATGAGGGGAGATTCGATAGAGATTTACAAAATGATGAGGGGTAAATACAAGCAGGCTTTTCCCACTGAGGCTGGGTGAGACAATAACTAGAGGACATGGGTTAAAGGTGAAAGGGGAATATTTTGGTGGAACCTCTCCACACGGAGAATGGTGCGAGTGCGGAATGAGCTGCCAGCAGAAGTGGAGAATGTGAACCTGACTTTGACATTTAAGAAAACTTTGGGCAGGTACATGGATGGGAGAGATATGGAGGTCTATGATCAGTGCAGCTCAAAGGGAATAGGAAAAATAATGGCACAGACTAGATGGGCTGAAGGGCCTGTTTTCATGCTGCAATGTTCTATGATTGAACAGGCTCAGTTTGCTGAGCGTGAAAGCAACAACATTGGTTCATGAAGCAGTAAGGATGCCCTGTCTGTGGAGGCCCCATAAAACTTTAAGCATCAAAATATCTGGAAAAAAGTAAACTACTGTCAAGTTATAAAACAGAGCAGAAGAGTCTGTGTCATTAAACACTATTTGTAATGAACAGGATTGCTTCCACAGATGTTCTCATTTTCCTGACAGTCCTCCCCAACCGAGTTCTTCACCGTCTGCTTTTATGCTGGAAATGAAACATAAACCTCGTTATCCATTATTGGCACCGGGAGAACAAAGCCCATCCTGCGGCAATAACACTTTATGCATGGGTGTTGAGATGTAATCAGCGACCTGTCATATACTGTGTTTACACCAATTCTCTCACAACAGGTGACTCAGTCGCCATGAACCAGAGCTTTAAAAGCTGCCGGCTTGCACTGTTCACAAGCAAACCTCCACGGAGAACTCCGGCCGCACCTGCTCACCATGAACGTCCCTCTCTCTCTTGTTTTGGCCCTCAGTTCCTTGTCAAGTATTTTGGCAAATGTTATGGTTCAAGTAAGTGTACAAATTTTCAAAACTGCACTGTCAAACTTTTGTACATTTAATTATAATTTTGCAACTATGTTATTCTGGATCTTAATTGGTCTGCAACAGAAATATTTTCAATGCATGTTTGTGAAATCCAAAGGGAAATATTTCACCATTAGTTATGGGTTTTGGAAAAGAGTGAGGAGGGGGAGGGCCATTCATCGTGTGAGTTGGAGCCATTCACTGGCACCCCTGGTTCCACCAGTCTGTATCCACGAGCATGTGTGGCCGCTGCATTTCTGCACATGATGTGGGATCACACTGGTGGGGTTCTGAGGAATCTCTGCCCTGGCACAGCCACCGTCTTCAATCAGCCCAGGGAAAGAGAAGGTCTCATTTCCCCAGTTTTCTCGTAAATTTTCTGAGAGTAACACTCACCGCCGGAGCAGGGTGACCATTTACTGCTGATGTGCACGACACTTGCCTCAGTTCTTCATGTGTCTGCTAGTGAACATCTGTGGGTGCCTGGGGATGTGATGAGCGAATCAGCATTGCAACTTCCTCTCTCGAGTAACTCTTCCTCCGCACTTTCTCCCCTCCCTTTCTTAATATTTAAACTGTGGCGGTCACCCATGGACTGGGTCTGGGCCAGGCTAAAGTACAGCAGGATTAATTTTGGGATCAGAAAAACTTCAAGCCAAGGTGTGGGACACGCAGCATGCATGGGCAAAGGCAACCACCATTTCTGGTCTATGCCTTAAGGTATGGGGAGAGAGGGGACGGAGGAGCACAGGCTGACAGGTGAACACTGGTGGAAGGGTTTCCACCAATCACAACATTGACATAAGGAAAGGATGGGGTGTGGATATGGAGGAAGGGAGACAAGAGGAATACAGAGAGAGGGAGAGCAGGAGAGGGGCTCTCCTCCTTTGCTCTCGGCCCTCTCTCCCTATCACTTCTCAGCTTATTTCCCTCTACCCTCCCATGTGTTACCTCTTACCTGTTAGCCTGTGCTCCTCCCCTTATCCTTCCTACCCCCTGAGCCCACCGGATTTTCTGCCTGATTTTCCCCATTCCTGTCATATGGCCCAAAATGTCGACTGCGTGACCCTTCTGAGTTCGTCCAACACTTTCGTGTACTGAATTTGACCCCAGTCTCTGCAGATATTTTCTTCATTTTTTAAAATTCTTTATTTTTTAACATTTAGATGTATCCAGGCCCTTCCGACCCACGAGCCCATGCTGCATAAATACAGCAATTAATCTACAAACCTTGCACATTTTTTTTAGGTAGGAGGGAGGAACCGGAGCACCCAGTGGAATCCCATGCAGATACGGGCAGAACATACAAATTCCTTATAGACAGCATTGGATTTAAACCTGGGTCTCTGGCACTGTAATAGCATTGCACTAACCACTCCACTAACTGTTCACCACACTAGATCACCAAGGAATTAATGTTTTGGATGCAAACAAGGCCTCCATTTAGGACTCTGGCATGCTCTTTCTCTTTCCTTTGTCTTTTCGTGAATTAAGTTCAGAATCTGTTAATAGCAGCAACAGTTTACATTATAGAATCCCTTTTATGTGGTAAACTGTCGTGGAGTGATGTTGGAATGAAATATGACACCAGGTGATAAGAGGACAGGTGATCCAAACACAAAGTTTTGCAGAATAAGGAATGGTGCCAACACTTGGCAGGTCAGACAACATCTTTGCAGGGCTTTGCTTGAATGGGATTTTCAGAGAAAATAACTGTGTATGACACACCAGATTGGCCAGGCAGAACAACGTACGAGGAGCAAGGGCTTGATGGCTCCAGGCCTGAAATCAAAGAGTTTGGGTGATCACAATGAATGGGCTGCAAAGAGTGGACGTGGGGAAGATGTTTCCTGCAGTGGGAGAGTCTAGGACAAGGGGACACAGATCCGAAATAAAAGGGCATCCCTTTAGAACAGAGATAATGACAAATTTCTTCAATCAGAGAGTGGAATTTGTTGCCACAGATGGCTGTGGAAGCCAAGCCATCAGGTAGACTTAAAATGGAGGTTGATAGGTTCTTGATTAATATGGATGTCAAAGGTTACAGGGAAAACAACTGGGGGTGAGGAAAAATAAATCAGCCATGATTTGAATGATAGACCTACCTTGATGGGTTGAAGGGCCTCATACTGCTTGTACACTGTATGGTCTGATAAATTGGCCACATCAACAGAAAACATTTGCTGAGTGATCCAAGCACAAACCCTGCTCCATCTGAAGTATTAACAGAAGATTCCAGAAACACTCAATGGGTCAAGCAGCATCCGTGGAGAAAGTGTTAACTCCTCCAATAAAGTGTCTTTTACCTGAAATGATGTCCTTCTTTCTCCTTCTATAGTTGCCACCTGACTTGACGAAGATTTTCAGGTTTTATTTTGGATCTCTGGCATCTGCGGTATTGTGTTGTTTTTATGCTGTGGATTTGAGCTTACTTCCAGGGAAGAATCAGCAGATGCTCCACATGTGGTGTCAGAATGACCGTCTTGCTCTCAACATTCAGCGAGATCAAGGAGCGTCTCCTGGACTTTGGGAGGGGGACAAAGGGACCGCACACCTGCCTTCAATGGTGAGAAGGCTGTGAAGAGGGTCAACACCTTGTGGTGGGCAACAGGTTGTAAGCGTGATCACTCTGGACATATGATAGTATCAAACGAGCTTTATTTATGGGGGGAGAAAATATGCAAAAGGAGTCACACAAACCTGTGCAGCGGGCCAAGCGACCGCGTGGGTGGACAGGCCAAATCACCGCAACAGTTGGCCATCCCAAGATGGTATAGGCCCTCCTTCACTACCGAGAAGAAGTCCACAGTTAATGCCATGCATAAGCTAAGGGAAGTCCCCGATTCCGTGTGGCGCACCACCAGCTAAGGAGTGATGCAGCGACATGCTGATGTCATTTCCAGAACCCGGTGCATACGTCACCAGAAGTGGGCGTTCCCCAAGGTGAAATGCGGTGAATTCAAATAATAACGTCAGTTTTTGGTGCACCCTCGTACTGTGTGGACGCCTCTTCATTTCGTAGCACGGCCACAGCAGTCGCTACAGTGGTGACCCCGACGGTTGCAATATCTTGGAACCCACATCAAACACATCTGAAGGCAAGAATCTGCTGCTACTACAGTCGCAACGGCTGCGACCAATGCGGTGGGCATGTATTTACCACCTTTCTGGTCAAACCAGCCCAGGAACTGGCTGCAACTGGCTGAGTCCAAGTTCCACATCTGGGAATTGTCTCAGAGGACACCAAGTTCTGGCACGTAATCAGCGCTCTGGATGCCATTACCACTGCCAAAGTAAGCTCCTTCATGAGAACCTGCCAATGGAGCACAAGTATGAGCAGTTCTGGTGGTTCCTCCTTGACTCCCTAGAACTTGGCCAGCACAAGCGCACCATTCAGATCTTAAACCTGCGGGGCCTGGGCGACAGGAATCCCTCTGAGCTCATGCATGAGATGGTGGGCCTAGCAGATGGACATACAGACAGTTTCCTCTTCGAGGCCTTGTTGATCTCCAATTGCCGGTACACATTTCCTCAGCAGTTTCAGACATGGATTTCAGTGCCCAGCACCTGGTAGCCAAGGAGGCAGACAAGCTCTTCCACACCCCACAGCAGAATTCATTCCAAGTGCAGCCCATCTACGGTGTCAGCGCCACCATCGCGACCAGCCCGACAGAAACCCCAACAGTGACCAAGGCACAGCAGCAATGCAACAGGCGCCCAGAAAAACATGGTGAATACTGTTTCTACCACCGCTGACAGGTCCAGAATGCCTGGAGGTGCACCTCCCCCATGTTTATATCCCACTACCAAATCTAACACAGCGAAAGGAAACGGGCAAGCCAGCCGCCAATAGTGGCCTCAGCAGTTGGCTCTCTGAAAAGCCCTGTCTTTTGACCAACAGACAAAGAGGAACTTCCTAGTTGACACGGGCACAGAAATCAGGCTCATCCCACCGACATATTTCAAGGCCAAACACAACCCCAAGGGCCTCACCCTGCAAGCGGCCAACGGATCCTCCATCCCGAGGTACGGGACCCACCTGGTCACCATTCACGTCGCAGTCAAGATCTTCCAGATGGAGTGCATAATCATGGCCATGGGACAGGCACAACTCAGAGCAGACTTCCTATGAGCACACAAAATGCTGGTGGACGTGACGAGATAACTACCATGTTCCAGTCTTTCCCCCTCACCCTGCGGCTATGTTTCTTTCTGCTGTTAGGGATCCATGACCTGGACTGAGATGATTTCGCTTGCCTACTGGCCAGGTACCCAGCCTTACTGGCCACAAACTTCCATAAATCTAACCTACCATATGGAGACTGTCAAGCCTCCAGTTCACGTATGGACCTGGCACCTCCCGCAAGACAAACTCCAACAAGCCAAGGCCAAGTTTGACACCATGGAGGAGCTGGGGATTGTCCACCTTTCAAACAGCCCATGGGCCTCCCTACTCCACTTGGTGCAGAAGTGGTCTGGTGGTTGGTGGCCGTGCGGACACTACAGACACCTGAATGAGGTGACAGTCCCAGACCGATACGCCATCCCACACGTCCAGGACTTCACCACAAGGCTACAAGACTGCTGAATTTTCTCCAAGGTGGACCTCATCAAAGGTACACCCCAGCGACATTCCGAAAACAACAATCACCCTTTGGCCTTTTTGAGTTCCTGCGGATGCCCTTCGGACTAAAAATCGCAGTCCAGGCACTCCAGCAACTAATGGATCTGGTTCGCAAGGACCTTGATTTCATCTTTGTCTACTTAGATGACGTCCTTGATACCAGCCCTGATGCCAGCACTCGCAGGACGCATCTGACCCTCCTGTACGACAGACTGCAGCAGTTCGGGCTCACGGTGAACCCGGTCAAGTGCTAGTTTGGCTTAGAGACATAGACTTCTTGGGACACTGCATCACCCTAGAGCACACATGTCAAACTCTGGCCCGCGGGCCAAATTTGGCCCGCGATATAATTATATTTGGCCCGCAAGATCATTTCAAAAATGTATTAGAGGTGGCCCGCCCTGCAGCGAGAGCCGATGCTGTTTTTTGGTAATGTCACCCCCACCATCCTCCCCCTTCATTGCACATCCTTCCCCATTGTAACACGAGAAATTGTAACACGAGAAGTCTGTCGATGTCATCAGCCGGCAAGCCGGTTGGAAGGCTCCCCGCACAACCAGTCACTTCTCCTACCTGTCGAGCAGTGCGGCGGATGGGCGAGCGCCTGTGATTTCCTGTTGGCGCGATGGGCATGGTAGGCTGCGCACGGCCCCCGGGCA
This sequence comes from Narcine bancroftii, assembly GCF_036971445.1. NCBI lineage: Eukaryota > Metazoa > Chordata > Chondrichthyes > Torpediniformes > Narcinidae > Narcine > Narcine bancroftii. Next base: position 174,428,609 of record NC_091470.1, on the reverse strand, counting down.
GCGCGAGCCCCCCACGACTGGCACCGGATGGCCCTTCCACAGCGCGAGCGCACTTCTCCCGGTCGCCACGGCCTTCAGCGCTTGCACCCGCGCGGACCCCAGGGACGGCTGGTTCAGCCCTGCACGTGAAGAGAGAGATGGTGGCTGTCCGCAAAGGCTGATCGGCAGCGCGCTGGGCCTGAGTGGGTGGGTAAGCAGGGGTGGGCAGAGGGTGTAGGTGCGGAGTAATGGGCAGGAGAAGTTATGGTGGTGCGAGGGGCAGTTAGAGGGAGGGATGAGTAGAAGGAGGGGTGGATAGGGAAGAGGTAAAAGGGGAGGGGCAGGGTGAGTAGGGGAGGGGTGATTAGAGGGTGAGATGGGTAGAGGGAGGAACAGGTTGAGGGGAGAGGCAGTAGAGGGGCGTGTATAGGATGGGGTGGGTAGAGGCAGAGCGAGTGGAGTGAGGGGTGAGTAGAGGTTGGGTAAAGGACTGGTCAGGTAGTGGGATGGTGGGTCGAGGGTGAATAGAGGCCTAGAGCCTGAGGAGTGAGCAGGAAATACTGAGTCCTGATGCAGGCCAAAATGGACACAGCCTGTGAATGCTGACTACATCTCCACAGGGACCAAATATGTTTCCCTCAGGTCAAGCAAAGGGTGAACTTGAGCTACCTACTCCTGACCTGTAACATTATCCTCCTAAAGTTATATCCTAAAGTTTAACATTACATATGTTGAAAGAAGAGAAAACATTCAGATGTTGTTGAAAATTTTCAATAAATATTTAGTTCGGCCCTCGACTTAGTCCAAGTTTTTAATTTTGGCCTTCCGTGAATTTGGGTTTGACACCCCTGCCCTAGAGGGAGCCAAGTCACTGCCTGACATGATAGAAGCCATTCAAAATTTCGCCAAGCTGAGCTGAGGAGTTCCTGGGGATGGTTAACTTCAGAAGATCACAAGATAAAAGAACAGAAGCTGGCCACTAGGCCCACCGAGTCTGTTCTGTGACTTAACACTAAGCTGAACAATGCTCACATCTAGTTCCAACTTCCAGCCTTTTCTCTATATCCCTCGATACCCCTACCTATTAAATACTTATCCATTTCCTGTTTAAATTCCCCCAGAGATCTGGGCTCCACCATTATATGTGGCGGTGAGTTCCATGGATCCACAACCCTCTGATTCTTGCTCAGCTCTGTTTTAAATGGATAACTTCTAATTTTAAGACTGTGACCCCTTGTCTTTGATTCACCCACCAAGGGAAACAACTACATGGCACTCTGTAAAAGCCTTTCAAAATTCAAAATGTCTCTGTGAGATCCTTTCTCATTCTTCTGTACTCCAATGAATACAATCCAAGAGCTGCCAAATGTTCCTCATACGTTAGCCCTTGTATTCCAGGAATTATCCTAGTAAATCTACTCTGCACCCTCTCCAACAACATCACATCCTTTCTAAGATAGGGGGCCCAAAACTGTGCACAGTTCTCCAAATGAGGTCTCACCAGTGCTCTGTAGAGCCTCATCCACACCTCTTTACTCTTGTACACTATTCCTCTTGAAATGAACGGCAACATAGTATTCGCTTTCTTCACTACCAATCCCACTTGGTCATTAACTTTTAGGTTTTCCTGCACGAGGAAGCCCAGTTCCCTTTGCACATCCAAGGTTTGAATTTGCACCCCATCCCCTGCCTGTTTGTTTCCACTGCCAAAATGTACAACTGTACATTTCTCTATGTTAAATCTCATCTGCCATAATTTTGCCCAGTCTCCTAATCTATCGATATCCTTCTGCATCTTTACGGTCTCTTCAACTCTTTCTCCACCTATCTTGGAGTCATCTGCAAATTTGGCCACAAAACCATTAATTCCATAATCCAAATCATTAATATAAATTGTAAACAGCAGTGGCCACAGTAACGACCCATCTAATATTTTCTCTGTAATTCCATGGGCCCTCATCTTATTTAGCAGTCTAATGTGTGACACCTTATCGAAAGCCTTTTGAAAATCCAAATATACCATACCCATGACCTCCCCTTTGTCTATCCTACTTGAGATTTCGTCAAAAAACTCTACTAGGTTGGTCAGGCAAGATCTACCCTTTAAAATCCATGCTGACTTGGACCTATCCTGTCATGCGTCTCCAGGTATTTCATAACCTCATCCGTGAGGATTGACTCTAATAGCTTCCCAACCATCTTCTACCATCACTACCTACCAGGAGCAGCCGCTCTCGTCGAGCTTGGTGACAAGACACTCCAATGGACGTTACACGCCACAGAAGCCTTGCACGCCACAAAAGCGGCAGTAGCAAGGGCCACAGTGCTGCCACACCCAGACTCCTCCCCCCCTCCCCACTGGCCCTTACAGTAGATGCATCAGACAGAGCAGTGAGCGCAGTGCTGAAGCAATGGATCGATGATCTCTGGCACCCCCTGCCTTTCTTCAGTAAACACCTTCGAATGCCAGAGCTAAAATACAGCGCATTCGGCCGCGAACTGTTGGCCCTGTATTTGGTGATACGGCATTTACGGTACTTGCTAGAGGGAAGGGTTTTCACTGCCGACACAGAACACAAAACCTTAACCTATGCACTTGGCAAAGTCTCGGACCCATGGTCAGCAAGACAACAGCAGCACCTCTCTCATATCTCAGCGTATACCACAGATATTCACCACGTTGCAGGCAAGTCCAACGTAGTGGCCAATACACTGTCCAGACCCATGATTGCCACAACCTCAGGAGGGCTCGATGTGGCCCAGCTCACCAAGGTCCAGATAGATGATGCGGACATCCAGGCCTTCAGGTCAGCCATCACCAGCCTGAAGGTCAGCGATTTCTGCTCCTCTCCGGGAGGCCCATCCCTGATGTGTGACATCTCCAAAGGTTTTCCCAGACCTCTCCTACCCGCGACCTGGCAACTGAGGGTTTTCGACCAGATCCACAGCCTATCCCACTCCTCCTTAAGGTCCACAGTCCACCTGCTGTCCGACAAGTTCGTGAGGCCTCTGCCACGACGTTACCCTGTGGGCCCGAACCTGCTTACAATGCCAGTGCACCAAACAAAAGCCCCACTCCAGACTTCCGAGCCAGTGCAACACCAGTTCGAGCATGTCCGCCTAGACATCGTTGGCCCACTCCCCGTGAGCCAGGGAATGCTGTACTTGTTCACGGTGATTGTCCGTTTTACCCACTGACTGGAGCAATACCTATGCCTGCGTGGAACACGGAGACATGTGCCAGGGCTTTCCTATCCACCTGGGCCGCGCGCTTAGGAATCCCGACCCACATCACCTCGGACCGAGGGGCACGGTTCACCTCCTCGCTCTGGTCCAACCTGACTGAATTCTGTGGCAGTTGAGTATACCATCCCACAGCCTACCACCCCAAAGCAAACAGCCTGGTCGAGCATTTCCACCGCCACCTGAAGGCTGCCTTGAAAGCCTGACTGCATGGCCTGATTTTAGAGGATGAGCTCCCGTGGGTACTCCTAGGTATTCACACAGCACCGAAGGAGGACCTGCAAGCCTCGTCTGCAGAGATGGTGTACGGTTTCTCACTCACCATTCCTGAGGACATCTATTTCAACCCCCACAGCCCAGCGCCTTAGACATCCTCCAGTGTTTGAGGGTGCAAGCGGGTGAACAGCCTCCCCCCCACCGCCACCGTCTCGACACAGCTCACCACCAAACCATGTTCCCACAGACATGCAGTCCACCCCACTACATTTTCATAAGGAGAGGACAGCTACAGTGCCCGTACGAAGGCCCGTTCAAGGTACTATAGAGAGACGGGGTCGTGTTTACACTGGACATTGGCAGCTGACTGGACAGATGACCACCTCAAAGCCATGCACCTGGACTCCGAACTGCCGGCCCCGGACCCCCCAGGTCAGACACAGAGGCCGACCACCCCAGAGATTGTAAGTTAAACCGCTCAGGGGGCAGTGGCGATTCTGGCGGGCGTCGGTGGTTTAGCGGGCCGAGCGACCACGTGAGTGCACAGGGAGAATCGCCACAACAGTCGGCCATCCCAAGATGGCGTGGGCCCTCTTTCATTACAGAGAAGAAACCCGCAGTTGTCGCTACGAGCTAAGGGATCTCCCCTACTTCAGTGTGGCGTCAGTAATGCGCTGACGTTACTTCCAGAAGCTGGTGTATACGTCATCAGAAGTGACCATTCACCATGGGGCAACACGGCAAATTCAAATAATAAAGTCAGTTTTTTGGTTCACCCTCATATTGTGTGGACGCCTCTTCATTTCGTAGCAGGACCACAACAGTCGCTACACCTGCAAGCAAAACAATTTCACTAGCATACAGGTTCACGACAGATAGCCACAGAGGGTTAAAACAAGCAATACCAGCCACCATTCCCCCCACCAGCGGCCACAGCACTCATTTACAGAAACTATGTACAGCCCACAGTGGTCGCTTTGAGATGCATGTGAAAGAGAGCCCCAACCTATATGTATTCTCCAGCATGATCTCCAGTCTAGCGCAGCTTGAGGAGTTAGTAAAAACACAATGCTTGAGAAACTCAGCAGGTCAAACAGTGTCCTTTATAAATAACAGGCATTTCAGGCTTGAGCCCTTCATCAAGGTATGGAAAAATGTATGCAGGTGTCCAAACAAAAGAGTAGGAGGGGAAGTGTGATCATAAAGGCAGGAGGTGGAGAAGGGAGGGTGGGGACAGCAGTGATCAAGAGGAGGAGGGAAGGCCAGGTGAAGGGAGGGGGGTAGGGATGGAGGAGAACTGGGAAAGGGAAGGGATGGGGAGAGGGGAAGAAGAGAGCAGGTTAGCAGAAACCAGAACAGTCGATGTTAATGCCATCTGGCTGGAGAGTGTCCAGATGGGAAATCAGGTGTTGTTCCTTCAATTTGCCGGTGGTCTCAAGGTATGGAAAAATGTCAGCAGGCATCCGAACAAATGAGTAGGAGGGGATGTGTGATCGCAAAGGCCGACAGGCATCTGAACGAGGCATCGGGGAGTTACTTCAAGAGAAAAGAGTAAAAAGAGAGTGGCTGGATGACATGGTGGAATTTTATAGCCAGCACCTGGAGGCTGACCCAGGTGAGTTCAGGTGACCAACAGTGAGGTGGTATTGGCTGAGGATGGGCCTGACTCCTGTGAGGGCCCCTGGAGCAGCATGTCGTCGATGTACACTGTCACCGTCGCCATCACATGCCATCTTTCTTTCGTTCAGGCCACACAGGTTTTGTAGGGAGAGACGTCAGAGTGGATGATACTCCCCACTCCTGCAACAGGCCAGCCACTGTCTCCCCAATCTCTTTCATGCCCTCGTCTGATACTGATCACCCTCAAACCTCTACCAGGACAGAATTCCTACAGTCTCCCACCTGGTCGACCTGACCCGTACCTACTCTCAGGCTGCCTCGGGGTGATCTGCCCCTTGCTGGGTTTTAGGGACTGGCCTTTCCTAGGATGCACTCTGGGGATGCAGCAGCCAGGACAGGCAGAGGACTCACCTGTTCTGTGCTGACAGCTGCCCAGAGAGAGCCCACATTGGTGGGAGTGAAGACGTCCTTGAACTCTCGATGGAAACCCAGGTCCCCACCAGTGCCAGTGACCTCTGGAACATTACCCTTTCCCCAGTGTAAGGCTCTGTATGGGGCCTCTGAACTCCCAATCGGGAAAAGGCCACCGAACAAATTCACCGGGAGACCAGGACACATCCTGCTACCACTGTGGCTCCACCATAACTTCCTGCAGGGACTTGGTGTGGTCTGAAGCGGCACAGGGACAGTGTGGCCTGAAGGGAGGACAAGGACTCGGTATGGCCTGGATGGTCCCTGATGAGGGCTCAGGCCCACTCTTGCCCTCGAGGAAGGGATTCCATCCCTCGCTCATCTTCGCTGCACAATGCACACAGAGAGTGAGTATTCTATTGAGCAGATCCCAAGGATGTAGCCATCCTCCAGCTCTCTGGTCCAGGTTTGGCAACCCCAACCGCTTCCCCCAAGGTGGAACAACACTTCTGTGGTGTTCCTGCCTCGCCTTGTAACTGGGGGATCTCCTGTTCCAGGGCTTTGTGTGGATGGCTCAAGATGGATACCAACAGCCGAAAGGCACCTCTCTCACTCCCTTTACTCCCAGGAACCTCAATTCTTTGAGGAGAGACACAAGATAGTGCCCAATCTCCTCCACTCGTGTCTCCAGCCTATCTAACCACTCCACTGGCCTGCCATGGTCTACCAGCAGGTTGGCTAGACTGCCAAACCCAGCACCATTGTTGGTCCTCCCCAAAACTCTGTCCCTCTACACATGGAGCCCTTGTTCCAGAACATTACTTCAACCCATTGCCTGGATGTTTGTCCCTGAACCCTGCTCACAGCTCCAATTTGTGTTGGGGAACACGTTCAAAGGGTTCAAAGATTGATGCCACTGGGCCTGCAGTATTAAACCGTGCACTTTATTTACAATGGGAAATAATCCACAACAGGACACATGTACATTTGCATGCAAACTGATTTCATTATTTCACAACTACAAAGAGTTACAACTTCAGAAGGTTACCCTTCCCCGACAACAGACACCGAATGAAGCTATCTACAATTTAGATCAGTCGACCCAGGATGGTTCCCTTTGAGGTGCATGTGAACGAGAGCCCGACCCATCTACATACTACACAATTGGTTCGTTCTCCAGCATTGTTCATGATCCCCAGTCTGGAAAGGCTCGGAAAGTTACCTCAGCAAGAGGACTGAGGAGAAAACATGTTTAGGTTTTATACCCAACATTTGGGATCTGACCCAGGTACTGGGTCATTTGACTCCAATTATGGGTGGGTTTAACATTCAGAGGGAAGTGACCTTTCACCTTGTCTCCTGTCCGATCTGCAGTGAATCTCCGTGTTACACACCTTCAACCTCCTGGTTGTCCAGGTATCAGAGGACCTCTCCTGGAGCCAGCACATCATGGCAACCATGAAGAAGGCACAACAACACCTCAACATTTGAAGGAGTCTGAGATGATTTGGCATCTTGTTGACTTCTCTGTCAAACTTCTACAGGTTAAGTCCTCAGGGATTCAGAAGAAAGCAGAAAGCAGCAAACGTAGCCAGGCCGATTATGAACTCCGACCTCCCATCCATTGAAGACATCCACGTGAGGCGCTGCCTCAAGAAGACAGCCAGCATCAGATAGAACCCCCATCACACTGGTCACAAGTGCTTCTCACCTTCAGGCAGAAGGTACAGAAGCCTGAAGACCAGCACCTGGTGGTTCCAGGGCAGTTTTTATTTCCCACAGTTAGCACCAGTTAACATAGAGGTTAGAGCAACACTGTTACTGCATCAGTGACCAGAATTCGAATCCCACCCTGTCTGTAAGGAGAATGTATATTTTCCCTATGTCTGCATGGGTTTCCCCCAGGTGCTCTGGTTTCCTCCCACCCTTCAAAATGTAGATTAATAGGGTGGCACAGGCTCATGGCCTGTTACTGTCCTGTATGTTTAAATTCAAATTTATCAGATTCTTTAACTCCCTAAGCTGAACTATAAACCACCCTGGTTTAGACATAGAGAATGGAAACAGGCCCTTTCTGCCCATGAGTCCGTGCCGCCCAACTTACACCCCATTTACCAACACCCCCGGCTCATTTTGAACAGTGGGAGGAAACCAAAGCCCCTGGGGAAAATCCACATGGAAAACATACAAACTCCTTTCAGCGCGGGATTCGAACCCTGGTCCCGATCGCTGGCGCTGTAAAGGCATTGCGCTAACTGCCACGACAACCATTTTTCTGAGTCATGGCATAATGAGGTAATTTAATTTATACTTTTTTTGGTGGACTGCAGCATGAGAACTTCAGTGCATCTGTGCATTGTATATATATATATATATATATATAAAAAACAATAAACTCTTACTCATTTGCCAGCAATCACTGCATTTCCACCCAAGCTCAACCACTCGCAAAATGGGCCTCGACAAGGCTGCTCCACTTCCTTTAATCGGCTGATGCGTCTTAACCAATGTTGAACCAAGCCTCTGCTCCATCTCCTGGCTCCAGAAACTGATTCACTTGGCTGATTTCTTTTCCACAGATCCCAAAGAACCGAATTCATCCTCATTCAGAATCACTAAACATCCAGTGAGGCATTGACAGACAATAACCCCTGCATGTTCCATCTGAAATACAGAGCACGATCACCATTACAACCTCTTGGAGGTGCAAGCAAGTGAATACAAACCTCTGCCAGAGCTTCACCCCCGCCCTCAACCAACTCTCTGTAACCAAACAGCTGGAACAAAACTCAGCCAGTCATGCAGTATGTATGAAAGAAGAAACCCGTCAACTTTCCAAATTCTTGAGCCTTGCTCAGAACTGGGGTGGGGGTCACAGATCTGACCCGAGAACTAAACTGCTTTCTTTCCCCACATGAGGAACAGCTTCTTCCCACAGGCCGTGAGAAGCCTGAACGACCAAAGGAACTGCTCACACTGACCATCCCAGACTATCATTTGTACAAAACGACATGTATTTATCTATCCATCTATTTATCTAACTATTTATTTATTTAGATAAAATATTTTCCTGTATACATATTATTTGTCTGTTTATGTGTATTGTCTGGTGTCCAGGTATCAGAGAGTGTCTGCATGTTTTACACTGAGGACAGGTTGTAATTTGACAATCTCATGACAATAAACTTGACTTGCTGACTGACTGTATGAGTCCTTCCACCACTTCTTTTTGGTTCTGGTTCCAGCACCTGCAATGTGGGAAGATTTCAGTGGATACAAGCAAACCGCCATGTTTCGTGCCACACGGACAAGTTCACAGGTTACCTCGCTGGTGGTGAAACGTAAGGCTAAGTGCCGGACTCGAGACAAGTTGACCAATTCTTTACATTCCTTTACGTCTGCACTTCCTCGTCAGACATTCAATTCCACTGACACGGTTGTGTTTCTCTGTTCCTGGAAGGATGGAGATTACAAGTTCCCCTTGAACGATGTGAAGCAGCTGTGGGATTTGATCAACCATCTGGCCGAAGGGGTCTCAGATAAGGACAGCACCATTTCAACACCGCTGTGCTCTTCCACTGGCCTTCCACAAGTGTTTCAGCCAGTTTGTGATTCGAAAGACGCTGACCATGTTTTTCTCAGGCTAGGTAAGTAAAATTTGGATTACACGATCCGTTCAAGATATTTAATCACAGATACAACATGGTAACAGGCCTTTCCAGCCTGCATCCCCAATAACACCCATGTGACTGATTAACCTACAAATCCCATACATCTTTAATACGAGGGGAGGAAACCAGAGCACCCAGAAGAAATCCACAGTCATGAGGAAAAACATACAGACAGCAGTGTATTTGAACCAGGTCTCTGGCCCTGCAACAGTGTGCGCTAACCGCTTTGCTAAATGTGCCATCCAGTTCTGATGTAAGGTCAATGACACAAAACTTTCATTCTCTGTCCAAACCACATTTTTTTTCTATTTGATTTATAATGTGCGTGTTTCTTGGTTATTTATCACAATGAAAATACATGTTAATTGGAGGAAAAATAATCCGACCCAGTTAGGATTTGCTCTTTGCAAGTAAACTCTCTTGTATGCATAATAATGAACCTCCAAACATCTGACGCAGTGACTGAAAATACCAGCAGGTTCAGAGACAGGGGAGGTGACCAAGTTACTACAGCGACAAGGATGAAGTGAGCCGAGGGTAGACCCCAAAGACTGTTGAAAACGGGGAAGACAAAGAGTCTTGGGATCGTGAGAAGGAAAAGAGTCACAGTGTGGAAACAGGCCCTTTGGCACAACTTGAAGTCCCATCCATTTTAGTCCCATCTGTCTGCGTTTAGCCCATATCCCTTAAAACCCAGCCATGTGACTGCAATAGTACGTTGCAATAGTACATTGCAATAGTACCTGCCTCAACCACCTCCTCTGACAATGCATGTCATACACCCACCACCCTCTGTGTGAAAAGTTACCCCACAGATTTCTGTTAAATCTCTACCCCCCCCCCTCACCTTCAACCCATATCCTTGGTTACTGATTCCCTACTCTGGGCAAAAGACCCTCTGCATCCACCCAATCTATCTATCTCATGATTACGTTCACCTCTGAGATCGCCCCTCAACCTTCTAAGCTGCAAGGAATAAAGCTCCAACCCACTCAACTTCTCCCTCTAGCTCAGGTCCCCCCCCCACCCCCACCCCGCCAAGTCCTGGCAACATCCTCTCTGCACCCTCTCCAACTTGACCACATCTTGTTTCCCTCTCTTTCTGTTGCAGAAAAAATGGCCAGACATGCTGACCACTGTGATATCTGTGCCTACGCTGCCTGCAGTGGCTGTGAGGTCGGGGGAGGAGGCACTGTCATGAACAGACAGTAACAGTGAAGCAGCAGCCAGGGCTACTCCATCAATAACTAAATCCGCGAGCTGTCAGTCTGCTGGTAATTGTACTGACTGCCATTTGAATCCCCTTCGATCTCCTTCGAGCTGATGCAGAACTGATCACTGCAAAATGACTTTTGTAATCGCCTGGGGTATTATTCCTCCAGTTAAGGGGTAGTGTTGAGACATTTCCACACCCCTCCACTCTCCCCATGATTCCATCCTGTCCACTAGGGTTGTTGTCACACCCTCCCTCTCCCCCCACCCACAACACCCCTGGACCTCCTCCTGTACCAGACCATACAGAATCCCTAGTAAATTTTTTGTACTAATGTTACGCATCAATCATAATTCCCATAGATCACTGAATGTAACCGCAATAGTAGTGAGATAAAATTAAAATTACAATATTGTACGCACAGCCTAAATGTATTTACATGGACATTGTTTCTTTCAATTACTGGTTCATTCTCAAAAAGGTTATTGACATAGGTTCACGAACACTAATCACCATAATATTGTTCATTCGTCCGTTCCGGGACCTTGCCGTTCGGCGTGGCTAATCAGGTCTCTCCACCCATCGCGGCCTTTCAATTGTCATTTGCTGCCTCCCCTGTTTCTAACCTACTGCAGTAATTGTTATTGTAGCGCAAACGCCAGAAAATCTGACACAAGCCGTGACTATCAAAACACCAGCGGCAACGTGTAGCGTGTGCAGATGAGACCACGTGATTCGAAGTGTCGTTGTAATTGGGGAATAATGATGGTTCAGACCAGAGCACATTAGAAGGTTGAAAAGGTGAATGAGCATTGAGTTTTAGCCCTGTAGGTGTCCTGATACATGGAAGCAGGTCTTCCGAAAAATGTTTTTATTGTTTAATCCTAACTGCAGGAATATTTCTGCTGAAACACTGCACAAAAATTTTACAGACAATCATTTTGGTGTCACCTGGTGCGGCCTGCAGCCCCCTAGTGAGATCAGTGATCCTGTCCATTACAGAGCCACAAGGTGATGTTCTTCACCATTACTCCATGTCTTTGATGTGTCCCCAATGGGTCTGCTGCTGTATTCAAGAGGAACATTCAGACCCTAGACTTTCGAGACTCCAATGAGTATCTGGGATCTGATAGATCACCACAGCACAATGCTGCAGCGGGTAGTGCTGCTTGGCAACAGACCCAGTGACCTGGATTCAATCCTGGTCTCTGGGGCTGTCGGTGCGGTTTGCCTTCACCCTGTGGACATGTAGGCTTCCTCCCACATCCAGGTGGCTGGGTTCATGGGCTAATGCTCATTGCCCTTACTGCATTCATGGGAGGTAAATCTGAAGGGAGTTATGGGGAATGTGTTACAACTGGGGAATGGAATTACCCTGTGAGCTGGCAGAGGGTCAATGGGCTGAATGTCTTCCTGCTCTATTGTACAGTAGGATGAAAATAAAATGGTTGCAGTGAACATCTCCTGGTTTGGAGCAATGGAATGGGATGGAGAACTGATTGGTCAAAGGACAGCAAACATTGCCTTTGTCAGGCTGTCAGTCCATTACCTGTCGACCCATTGGGATGGGCAGAGGCCCTCAGATGTACACCAACACACAGCGGGCTCCGATGGAAGGCCAGGCCGTGAGGTGTCCACGCTCACTGATGATGCCACCACTCAGAGATGACACAGTGACACTGGGACCGGGAAGGACTAGGGAAATGGGATTTGGAATTCGTGAACTTGGACACAGAGGACATCGAAGTTTGAGACGGAGATGATTTCTTCACCTGAAGGGATCAGGGGAATGAACACAAGCTTGGGACAGAGATCTGACTGCCATCCCATTGAATGGTGGGACAGGCTCGAGGAGCGAATGGTCAACTCCTGCCCTGTCTTTCTGGTCTCACAGAGCTCCAACCAAAAAGGGAAATTGGTGCAGCACCCTGTCCGGACCCAGTCCCAACACCAGAACATGGCGTTGTGTCCTGTCCATATCATTCCCAATTCCCAATTCATTCCAAAACAACACCATTGGGAGATTCACAACAAGGCACATTCTCTCCTTACGGTATATCAGCTGCTTATCAGGTGTTCCCCGAGATCCCTGTTCTACATCAGGGGAAACATCTTCCACATAAACTCCCTGCTGCCATAACAACATCCCCTGTCCTCTGCAGCGGGCACTTTATGTGGATGTTCAAGTCAAGTCGCATTTATTGCCATCTGATTGTACAAGTACAACCCGACGAAACAGTGTTTTCCCGTCCTCAGTGCAAAACACACAGCCATACAACTAGGCATAACATACATACAGACAAACAATACAAATATATACAAATGTATATAAATAAATGTTGTTTTGTAAATGTGAGAGTCTCAGATGGTTAATCCCTTTGGTCGTTCACCGTTCTCACGACCCTTGGGAAGAAGCTGTTACTCAGCCTGGTGGTGCTGGCTCTGATCCTCCTGTATCTCTTCCCCAACGGGAGGAGCTGAAAGATGCTGTGTAGGGTGGAAGAGGTCCTCAATGATCTTGCATGTCCTCTTCAGACAATTAACTCAGTAGATCACCTCAATAGGGAGAGAAAGAGACCTCAGTGACCGTCTCTGCCACTCTTATGGTCCTGTAGATTGACCTCCGATCCATTTCTCAGCAGCAATTGTACCACACTGTGATGCAGCCGGCCAGGACGCTCTCGATAAAACTCCTGTAGAAGGTCAGCGTGATGGTGGCCGGTAGCCTTGCCTGCCTCAGTCTTCTCAGAAAGTGCAATCACTGTTTTACCTTCTTGACAAGTGAGAAGATGTGTCCACGATAGGTCACTCGTTAAGTGAACTCCAAAGAACCTGCTGCTCTCTACTCTCTCCACTACAGAGTTAGTGATGTGCAGTGGAGGGTGATCCTTTACCCTCATGAGAAGATGAACTGGAACATGGAGCTACCAATCCTCAAACCTGACTTATTCAAAAACTGCAGAGATGGTGTGTGCATCTTCCCAGATTTGACCACATGGGCCACATCAAGTTCAAGTTAAATATCTTGGTGAATCAAACAGAAATTCCTTTAGCGATACATAAATGTGCTGGAAAAATTCCTCAAGCATCCATAGAAAGTAAAGGGTGACAGTCATTAGGTACCTGAGTCCTTCGTTAGGTTTAGACACAGACGTTTTGGTCTCACACATTACCCCACACATTCTCTTTCTTTGGCTTGGCTTCGCGGACGAAGATTTATGGAGGGATAATGTCCACGTCAGCTGCAGGCTCGTTTGTGGCTGACAAGTCCGATGCGGGACAGGCAGACACGGTTGCAGCGGTTGCAAGGGAAAATTGGTGGGTTGGGGTTGGGTGTTGGGTTTTTCCTCCTTTATCTTTTGTCAGTGAGGTGGGCTCTGCGGTCTTCTTCAAAGGAGGTTGCTGCCCGCCGAACTGTGAGGTGCCAAGATGCACGGTTTGAGGCTATATCAGCCCACTGGCGGTGGTTAATGTGGCAGGCACCAAGAGATTTCTTTAAGCAGTCCTTGTACCTCTTCTTTGGTGCACCTCTGTCACGGTGGCCAGTGGAGAGCTCGCCATATAACACGATCTTGGGAAGGTGATGGTCCTCCATTCTGGAGACGTGACCTACCCAGCGCAGTTGGATCTTCAGCAGCGTGGATTCGATGCTGTCGGCTTCTGCCATCTCGAGTACTTTGATGTTAGGGATGAAGTCGCTCCAATGAATGTTGAGGATGGAGCGGAGACAACTCAAATCTTCATCTCCAACATCGAAGTACTCGAGATGGCAGAGGCCGACAGCATCGAATCCACGCTGCTGAAGATCCAACTGCGCTGGGTAGGTCACATCTCCAGGATGGAGGACCATTGCCTTCCCAAGATCGTGTTATATGGCGAGCTCTCCGCTGGCCACTGAGACAGAGGTGCACCAAAGAAGAGGTACAAGGACTGCCTAAAGAAATCTCTTGGTGCCTGCCACATTGACCACCGCCAGTGGGCTGATATCGCCTCAAACCGTACATTTTTGCGCCTCACAGTTCGGCGGGCAGCAACCTCCTTTGAAGAAGACCGCAGAGCCCACCTCACTGACAAAAGACAAAGGAGGAAAAACCCAACAACCAACCCCAACCAACCAATTTTCCTTGCAACCACTGCAACCGTGTCTGCCTGTCCCACATCGGACTTGTCAGCCACAAACAAGCCTGCAGTTGACGTGGACATTACCCCTCCATAAATCTTCGTCCGTAGAGTTTTTCTTTTGCAGCACTGGCTTTCTTTGAGCACCAAGGAGAATCAATCCTGAATATCACTGAAGTCAAGGATGTCAATACCAATCTTTGGCTGCTGTCAGGAGTCATACAGCGTGGAAGCAGGCCCTTCAGCTCTACCTGCCCATGCTGGCCAAAATGTCCCACCCCCTACCCAAACATCCCAGGCCCAAAACATTGGTTACCTTTAACTTCCTATCAATGCTGCGTGGCCTGCTGAGTTCCTCCAGTACTTTTCTCTATTGCGCTAGTCCTGCATGCCTGCATTTGGCCCATATCCCTCTCAACCCATCTATCCATCAATATTTTTCTTAAACATTGCAAGAGTACCTGCCTCAACCGCCTCCTCCTTCAACCCGATCCATACAATCAGTGCCCTGTGTATAAAATTTCCCTTCATGTTCCTGTTAGATCTGCCCCACCTCCCCCACCTCTCAGCCTCTGGTTTTCGATTCGCCTGCTCTGGGAAAAGGATTCTCTGCGTTCACCAGTTCCTCATGATTTTGTAGACTCTATGAGATCCTCCCCCCCACCCCCCTCATCCTCCGGCGCTCCACAGAATGAAGCTCTAACCTGCTCAACCTCTTCCCATACCTCAGGTCCCTGAGTCCTTTCTGCACCCTCTCTGACTTGACAACATCCTTCCTGCAGCTCAGGTGAACACAACTCCCTTGTCTACTTTTTAAGCTATTACCTGCATGTGAAGTGCTAATTAGTTACTGAGATACAACCGATTGCCTCAGAGAGCAGCCTTATACACCTGAGATCATCTTCAGGGAAGATTCTGGCAACAATCCAGGGTTCATCTTGGTGATGACAGATGAGCAGGGAGCGGGTTCAGTCTTGTTCGCCTCCCATTCACTAATCGACGGCTGCATATTATCTTCATGTGAAGGAAGATCTTTGCCAGGTGGTGGCTTCATGCCGGGGTTTTCCCTGCTCTCTCCCCCCTTGGCTCCATTCACCCTGAGTCCTTCAGAAGAGATCCCGGTGGAAGCCCAGGCTGTGATGGATGGTAGGGACCTACTGATGGCCTGGAGGCACCACTCTCACCGATGTTTGCTTCAATTGTTAGAATTCTCCAGGAAGCCATTAACCTTCTTCATCTTCCTTTGACATCAGTTCATCAAAGCTTTGGCTAGCCTACCCTCACTCAGACCCAGCATGTGCTTTTTTTGCTCATGCCTTGAGGAAGTTTTCAAGCCCAAAATGTCAGTCTTACAGACACTGAGAATTGTTGAGTTCCTCCAACATCTGTGTGTGTGTGTGCTGGCCAGATTTGTTTCAACCCACTGTCCAACAAGACCTCACTTTTAAAATTCTTCATCTCATTTCCACATCACTCGATTGGCACTCCCATCCCTTTTTGGATCACCTGACCAAGAGAAATCTCTAGCACTCAGTTCTCTTCCTGTCCGGTACATTCCTGCCCTTCCATCCCCACCATGGACATTCAGAATGGAGTAGGCATTGAATACTGCCCAGAAACTAGTCTGTGACAATTTATAGTGTGGCAGCACATGACTATGCTTGGCACTTTTTCCAATTACATCTCCTTATAAATCCCCAACTTGGCACAAGCATCTGAGACCTCATTATGTCAATATCCAAAAGCAATCTAGTCAAGTCACCTTTATTTATCATTCATCCCATGCTTGCATGGTAAAGACCAGATAGCGTTTCTCCAGCAGATTTACATAAATAGAAGTTAGAATAGAAGTTAAACACATTGAACTATTAAGACGTCTAGAGTAAAAGTCCACATTACACTATCCACATATGTTCTGGGAATTCAGGAGCCTGATGGCTTGGGAGGGGAAAAACTGTTACCCCATCTGGACGGAACAACCCAAATGTTGCAGTGCCTCCTCCCAGATGGCAGAAGGGATAAGAGCTAACATGAGGGGTGTGATGTTTATTGCCTTTCTCCTGCATTGAGTGTTGTAGATATATTTTATAGTAGGAAGAGAGCCATCTATGATCTTTTCCACTGGCTTCACTGTCCTCTGCAGGGTCTTGCAGTTCAAAGTGGTAAAACAGGATAACATGATATCAGTCATTAAAGACACACTCCCTCCATTGTCGGTCAACAGCAACAAGACCTGGAGGATTCTGCAACTCTGGGGAGAGAGGAACAACTATATATTCACCTAAAAAGAGGTCAAATGTCTGGTCAACAAGGTCCTTGCCAGGGGGAAGGCCTTCTGTACTGCCTGTGAGATGGAAAGGGGTTAGAATATAGAACTTAGAACATTCCAGAATAGTACATGATGTTGGGCTAACCTGTGTCAGCCTACTCCACAACAATATAACCTTCCCCAAACGTACACCCACAATCCCTTATTTTTCTTACATCCATTTGCCTATCTAAATGATGCGCCAGATAGTGAAGAGATCAAAGGCAGTGTAGTTAAACACATATCATGGCTTTTATTGGTAGAAATTCAATAGTACAATAATGAACAGCACGACACAGATTTACCACACTAAGAATGTTTTTAATGTCCATATTTTTCTAGCCTCCACTAACATCCCTGGTGATGTTTTCCAGGCACCCATCATTCTCTGTGCAAAAATCCTCTGACATTTTCCTAAACTTTCCTTCATTCACCTTAAACAGATATCCTCTGGTACGTGCTGTCCTCCTGACCAAAGCCACTCATAACCCTACATCCCTCTATTAAGCTGCCTCCATCCTTTGTCACTTCATAGAGAAAAGCCCTAATTCTGTCAACCTTGCTTCATAAGACATGTTCTCCAATCCAAGCAACATCCTGGTAAATCTTCTCTGCACCCTCTCTAAACTCTGTACATCCTTCCAGTAATGAGGCCACCAGAATTTTATTTATTTATTAGTTTTAAATTTAAATTTACCCATACACCACAGTAACAGGCCATTTTGGCCCATGAGTCTGTGCCACCCAATTTCACCCAATTAACCTACAGCCCCTGGTATGTTTTGAACAGTGGGAGGAAACCGGAGCTCACGGGGAAAACCCACATAGACACATAGAAACATAGAAACATAGAAAATAGGTGCAGGAGTCAGCCATTTGGTCCTTCAAGCCTACACCACCATTCATTATGATCATGGGTGATGTACCTGGTTCTTGCCTTCTCCCCATACCCTCTAATCCCCTTGGCCACAAGGGCCAAATCTAACCTACACTTAAATATTGACAGGGAACCGGCCTCAACTACTTCCTGTGGCAAAGAATTCCACACATTTACCACTCTCTGAGAGAAGAAATTTTTCCTCATCTCAGTCCTAAAGAAATTCCCCCTTATCCTTAAACTATGGCCCCTGGTTCTGGTTTTTCCCAGCATTGGAAACAACCTTCCTGCATCTAGTCTGTCTAAACTCTTAAGAATTTTATAAGTTTCTAGAAGATCCCCCTCCCTCAATCTTCTAAATTCCAGAGAATACAAGCCTAGTTTATCCAACCTTTTTCATATATGAGTCCCTCCATCCCTGGTATCAGCCTAGTGAACCTTCTCTGCACCCCCTCTAAGGCAAGGATATCCTTCCTCAGATAAGACAACCAAAACTGCACGCAGTACTCCAGGTGTGGTCTCACCAAGGCCCTGCACAGCTGGAGCAGGATCTCCCTACTCCTGGACTCAAATCCTCTCACTATGAATGCCAACATACCATTCGCCTTCCTCACCGCCTGCTGCACCTGCAGGCCCACTTTCAATGACTGATGCACAGCAACACCCAAGTCTCGCTGCATCTCCCCTTTTCCTAAACAGATACCATTTAGATAATAATCCTCTTTCCTGTTCTTAGCTCCAAAGTGGATAAACTCGCATTTATCCACATTAAACTTCATCTGCCATGTCCTGGCCCACCCACCTAACTTTTCCAAATCACCCTGCACTCTCCTAGCATCCTCCACACAGCTATCCCTGCCACCCAACTTCGTATCGTCTGCAAATTTTGAGAAACTGCTATCTATTCCCACATCTAAGTCATTGATATATATCGTAAACAACTGCGGCCCCAGCACTGAACCCTGTGGTACCCCACTAGTCACTGGCTGCCATTCTGAAAATAACCCATTTATTCCTACTTTTTGCTTCCTGTCCCTCAACCAATTCTCTACCCATCTTAATACCATACCTCCTATACCATGCTCTTTAAGTTTATACGCTAGTCTTGTGTGCGGAACCTTATCAAATGCCTTACGAAAATCCAGATATATCACATCCACTGGTTCTCCCCTATCCACTCTACTGGTTACATCCTCAAAAAACTCTATTAGATTCATCAGACATGATTTCCCCTTCACAAAACCATGCTGACTCTGTGCGATGATACCACGACTTTCCAAATGTACTGCAATTGCATCTTTAATAACCGATTCTAGCACCTTCCCTACTACTGATGTCAGGCTAACTGGTCTGTAGTTTCCCAATTTCTCTCTCCCTCCCTTCTTAAAGAGTGGGGTTACGTTGCCCACTCTCCAATCCTCAGGAACTAATCCAGTATCCAAAGAGGTTTGAAACATTATCACCAACGCATCCACTATTTCCTGGGCTACTTCCTTCAGCACTCTCGGATGCAGACTATCCGGCCCCAGGGATTTATCCGCCTTTAATCCCTACAATTTAACTAATACAATTTCTCGACTTGCAATTATTTACTTTAGTCCTTCTGTCACAATAGATCCCCGATCCTCAATAATTTCCTGTAGATTAGTTATGTCTTCCTTGGTGAAGACAGAACTAAAATAGTCATTCGAACAGTCTGCCATACCCTTGTTCCCCATGATCAACTCACCCGTTTCCGTCCGCAACGGACCCACATTTGTCTTAACTAACCTCTTTCTCTTAATGTATCTATAAAAGCTTTTACAGTCATTTTTTATGTTCCTTGCCAGCTTCCTCTCATAATCCCTTTTACCTTTCCTAATTAATCCTTTTGTCCTCCTCTGCAGAACTCTGAATTACTCCCAATCATCAGGGATTTTTTTTTGGCTTATTTGTAAGATCCTTCATTGGATTTGGCACTCTCTCGGATCTCCCTTGTTAGCCATGGATGCGCTACCCTCCTTGATTTATTCTTCGTACAAACTGGGATGTACATTTTCTGCACTTGCTCCAAGCTATGCTTAAATGATTGCCATTGCATTTCTAGCATTAGTCCTTTAAGTATCATTTGCCACTCTATTTTAGCCAATTCACATCTCATACCATCAAAGTTACCCCTCTTCAAGTTCAAAACCTTTGTATCCATATCAACTCTGTCACATTCCATCCTGATGAAGAATTCCACCCTATTGTGGTCACTCTTGCCCAAGGGGTTCCTCACAACAAGATTGCTAATTAACCCTTCTCCATTACTCAATACCCAGTCTAGAATGGCTTGTTCCCTCGTCGGTTCCTCAACATGCTGATATAGAAGACTATCCCGCATACATTCTAAGAAATCATCTTCAACCTTACCCTTACCAATTTGGTTCATCCAATCTCTTTGGCTTGGCTTCGCGGACGAAGATTTATGGAGGGGGTAAAAAGTCCACGTCAGCTGCAGGCTCGTTTGTGGCTGACCAGTCCGATGCGGGACAGGCAGACACGATTGCAGCGGTTGCAAGGGAAAATTGGTTGGTTGGGGTTGGGTGTTGGGTTTTTCCTCCTTTGCCTTTTGTCAGTGAGGTGGGCTCTGCGGTCTTCTTCAAAGGAGGCTGCTGCCCGCCAAACTGTGAGGCGCCAAGATGCACGGTTTGAGGCGTTATCAGCCCACTGGCGGTGGTCAATGTGGCAGGCACCAAGAGATTTCTTTAGGCAGTCCTTGTACCTTTTCTTTGGTGCACCTCTGTCACGGTGGCCAGTGGAGAGCTCGCCATATAATACGATCTTGGGAAGGCGATGGTCCTCCATTCTGGAGACGTGACCCATCCAGCGCAGCTGGATCTTCAGCAGCGTGGACTCGATGCTGTCGACCTCTGCCATCTCGAGTACCTCGACGTTAGGGGTGTGAGCGCTCCAATGGATGTTGAGGATGGAGCGGAGACAACGCTGGTGGAAGCGTTCTAGGAGCCGTAGGTGGTGCCGGTAGAGGACCCATGATTCGGAGCCGAACAGGAGTGTGGGTATGACAATCTACAGGTAGATTAAAGTCACCCATTTAAACAGCCATCCCTTTGTTGCACGCGTTACCAATTTCCTTCATGACTCCTTCACTAACCTCACTACTACTGTTAGGCGGCCTGTACACTACTCCCACTAGCATCTTCTGCCCCTTCGTGTTTCGCAGCTCTACCCATATGGATTCCACATCCTCTACACTGATGTCCTTCCTTTCTATGGCATTCACTTCTTCCCTAACCAAGAAGGCTACTCCACCTCCTTTTCAATTCTGTCTATCCCTCCTGAATGTCGAGTAAGCCTAAATGTTGAGCTCCCAGTCATGTTCCCCCTGAAGCCACGTCTCTGTGATTCCAACTATATCATAGTTATTAATAGCTATCTCCACATTCGATTCAGCCACTTTATTACAAATGCTCCTTGCATTGAGACTCGAAGCATTCAGTCTTATCCCTTTTACCATTATGTAAATAAATAGCTTTTTTTGATTTTCCACCCACTTTTACTTGCCTGCCACTAATGCTTTTCACTTTGCAACCCTTGGCTTCTATTCTCATTTTACACCCCTCTGACTCTTGGTCCCATTCCCTGCCACATTAGTTTAAACCTTCCCCAACAGCAAATCCCCAAGAACATTGGTCCTGGCCCTGCCCTGATGCAGACCGTCCTGTTGGTACCAGTCCCATCTGCCCCAGAACCGGTCCCAATGTTCCAAGAATCTGAAACCTTCCATCCTACACCACCTTTCAAGCCACAAATCATTCTAGCAATCTTGTTGGTCCTACTCTGACTAGCTCGTGGCACGGGGAACAATCCAGATATTGTTGCCTTTGAGGTCCTACTCCTCAATTTACTTCCTAAATCCCTAAATTCATCTTGTAGGACATCATCCCTATTTTTTCCTATGTCATTGGACCATGACAGCTGACTGTTCTCCCTCCCCTTCCAGAATGTCCAACAGCTGCTCTGAGACATCCTTGACCCTTGCACCAGGGAGGTAACACACCATCCAGGAGTCTCGTTTGTGGCCATAGAAACTCCTGTCTATTCCCCTTACAATGGAATCCCCTATGACTATTTCCCTATCACACTCTTTTCTGCCCTCTTGGACAGCAGCACCACCTATGGTGCCATGAACCTGGCTACACAGGGAGAATGTACAAACTCCTCACAAATAGCGCCAGATTCGAACCCCGGTTCCGATTTATGGTGCTTTAAACAACACTAATCACTACACCAACCGAGTTGCCCTAATGAAGACCCAACTGTGCTGGGTGGGTCACATCTCCAGAATTGAAGACCATCGCCTTCCCAAGATCATGTTCTATGGCGAGCTCTCCACTGGCCACCGAGACAGAGGTGCACCAAAGAAGAGGTACAAGGACTGCTTAAAGAAATCTCTTGGTTCCTGCCCCATTGACCATAGCCAGTGGGCTGATCTCGCCTCCAACCGTGCATCTTGGCGCCTCACAGTTCGGCGGGCAGCAACCTCCTTTGAAGAAGACCGCAGAGCCCACCTCACTGACAAAAGACAAAGGAGGAAAAACCCAACACCCAACCCCAACCAACCAATTTTCCATTGCAACCGCTGCAACCGCACCTGCCTGTCCCGCATCGGACTTGTCAGTCACCAACGAGCGCAGCAGACGTGGACATACCCCTCCATAAATCTTCGTCCACGAAGCCAAGCCAAAGAAAGAAGAAGGAATGACCAGAGTTTTATAAAGCTGCAACATCACCTCACGGCCCACGAACTGAATCCTCTGACAAATGAAAGCCAACATCCCATACTGGAGTGCTCAAATATGAGGCAGAGAGAACTCAGTGATTCCTGGATTACTCTCCGATCTTCCCAGCTACGAAAAGGGTGACACAAATAGACAGTGTGGTTAAAAATGTATCTGGCAGATGGGGGGCACTGAGTACAGGCATCACATACAACTGTGCAAGTTGTTAGCAAGGTTGAATAGAGTATTGTGCAGAGTTTTGGTCACAATGGATTTCATTGAAGCTGGGAAGATTGCAGAAAAAATTCATGGAAAGTTACTGGGAATGCAGAGAAGATTTACAAGTTTGTTGTGTTATGAGCCCAAAACCCAGCAGCAATAGAAATTTAACAAGATAAATGGTTACTTAATCAAAAGTTATTTTTAATTTTCTTTAAACATAAAAATAGTATCAAACTTTAACTTATTATTATTAACTTAACTTAACCTAATTCTAAGCACATGTGCATATGTTCAGGAAAGTTCTATGATTCACAGTCCAATCTACCTTCTCACTCCTCCAAAGTTCACCGGTATCAGGCAATTCTTAGACTGTGCGTAGAATTTAACAGTTACAAATTTTCAGCAGGTTCTGGTGCTTAAAGGTTATTGGTTACCACTCAGGAAGGTTCTTGTTGGTTTCAGAGAGAGATTTGTTGCTCGTTGGACACCCACAAACTGATTCCTTATGATCAGCCACTTCAGTGTCCTGCTGAAGAAACTTGCACCATCAGGGGTTTTCCAAATGATAATCTCTCTTCCAGGTCACCACAGAGTTCCTCTTGTTTCCCTTATTTCAGGAGAAACACTCTCGCCAGCCATTTCCTCTTGTAAGGACCATGAGGGTTTTCAAAAGGCTGAACTCAGAACTTACAGCCCATCCTCAAAATGGGGTTTTCAACAAGCCTGCCAGCTTTTCATGTTCCAGCCCCAGCTGCTTGCTGCTGAACTCACTTCTCTCTCTCTCTCTCTCTCCCTCTCTCTTTCTCTCTCTCTCTCACTCTCTCTCTCTCTCTCTCTCTCTCTCTCTCTCTCTCTCTCTCTCTCTCTCTCTCTCTCTCTCTCTCTCTCTCTCTCTCTAAGAGAGATTCTGTTTGGTCTTTTCACTCCCTGCTGGTAAAAACCAACCCAATCTTTGAAAGATTTTTATCAGCTCTTTAGCCTGGGCTTTGATCCATTTGCACCTGCTTTTGAAGTTCCTTCTAAAGCAATTTCATTGTCTGAAAAGACATTCGGAGCCTGGACTATCTGGGCTTCAGCAAAGTTCTGGCATTTTGTTTTGTATCATCGGTTTGTGAAGTGACCTACACCCTAAACCCCACAATCTATCACTTTTAAAAATATATTTATATATAATATAAAATATAACATAACGCATCACAGTTGCCTGGGTTTCAGAGTTTGAGTTATAGGGAAAGATTAAACAGGTTAGGACTTTACTCCCTGGAGTGTAGAAGACTGAGGGGTGATTTGATAGAGGTATTTAAAATGATGAGGGGGTCAGATAGAATAAATGTGGACAGGCTTTTTTCATTGAGAGTGGGGGAGATTCAAACAAGAGGACATGGATGGAGATTGAAGGGGAAAATGTTTAAGAGAAACATGAGGGGGAATTTCTTCATTCAGAAGATGGTAGGGGTGTGGAATGAGCTTCCAGCCAAGTGGTAGATGCAGGCTTGATTTTAATACTTAAGGAAAGGTTGGGTAGGTATATGGACGTGAGAAGTGTGGGAGGTTATGAGCTGGGTGCGGGTCATTGGGACTAGGTGGGAGAATGTGTTAGGCATGGACTAGAAGGGCCGAGCTGGTCTGTTTCTGTGCTGTAATTCTTATATGGTTATGTGGTTAAATGGAGGGCTTGAATTTTAAAGAGAAACTGGATAGGCTGGAACTTTTCTCTCTGGAGTGCTGAAGAGTAAGGGGAAAACATAAAGAGGAGTATAAAATTATGAGGGGCACAAATTAAAATTGTGATGTTTTGTTTCTGAGGGTAGTAGAACCAAAAACTAGAGGGTATTGATTTAAAATGAGAGTAGAGATTCAAAAGGGAACTGAGAGGCAACTTCTTCACACAAAGGGTGGTGGGTGTATGAATCGTTACTTTAAAGGGCAATTAGACAGGTACAGGTAGTCCTCGACTCCCAACCTACACGAGTTAAGTCCACCTGCACATATGACCAAATTTTTTTTTAAACCTTTATTAAAACTACTGTACAAGTACATATTTTTGGTTAAAAGTTCTGTATACAGAGGTCCCAGTTCCCCGCGGCAGCCTGAAGTCCCCGCTCCCTGTCAGCAGCCCGAGGTCCCTACTCTTGGTGACAGCCCGAGGTCACCGTCCCCCCCACCCCGGCAGCCCAAGGTCCCCATTAAAGGTTCATTCGTTGAGTCAATCCGACTTATGGCCAAACCCGAGTTACAACCAATCCTTCAGTCCCCATTATGGGCGTATATCGGGGGCTACCTGTAAATAGACAGGAAAGTTTCAGGGGGATTTGTGCCAATGAAAGGGCCATAGTTGGCATAGCAGTTAGCGCAATGCCCTTACAGCACCAGCGATCGGGACAGGGATTCAAATCCTGTGCTGTCTGTCCCCGTGTCTGCGTGGGTTTTCCCTGGGGGCTCCGGTTTCCTTCCACCCTTCAAGTGTACAGGGCGGGAGCCATTGGCCAATTGGGTGTAAATTAAGTGGCATGGACTCATGGGTCAAATGGCCTGTTACCATGCTGTACGACTAAATTTAAATTTAAATGTGATGAACTTGGTCAGCATGGACTCTGTACTAGATGTTTAGGTTAATGTTAAGCAATATTTAATATTAAATATAAAAATGCTTTAGTAAAAGTAAGTTCTAGAGTTAAATTTATTCTTAGTGAAGGAATTGTGGGCTGGTCCAGGGTTACACATTCCCACAAGAGAGGTCATCTTTCAGAGTCTTGATGTATTGAAAGTCAGAGCTAATGGAACTGAAGTGGATTTTAATTGATTCAAGAACAATAGAATGTTTGATTTATTAGAAACTGAAGTATTCAAGTACTGAAGAAGAACTGCTGAAGGAGGCCATCTGTTTAAACAAAAACAGGTTATGCTTGTGACCATAAGACTTTCCAGAATCAACCAAACCACTTAAGCCTCTTGGAATAGAGATGAGTTCAGAGGTTGTTATGGATATGGAGTGGGTTTGGAAAAGGCAATAGGTTTTGAGAAATGAAACTAAAACTGTTAAAGGTTCCAGTACATGGACACATAGCTTCCAAAAATTGAGATTATCTCATTGATGATGTAATGTCACATGATTTTGAGAAATAGATTGGCAAATTCAAACATCTTGAATCAATTCAGAAGTCATGACCCTGTGGGACACACACAGGAGTTGCAACCTTGTGAAAGACAAGGTTGAATTACAGTAACCAGAAGAGGTGCTGTTATGTGTTACTCCTAATAAAAGGGGAATAGAGAAAGAGTGGATTTCAAAAGGGACACCACTTTCCAACTGCACTTTTGTGGAAAACTGAAGAGAGAAGACAAAAGATCTGAATATTTGACATCCTGGAAAGACAGAAGTGCTTTTTTAAGAAAAGTGAAGCAGCCTCTTTGTGCCCAGAATATGGTCTCTTTTTTAATATTTTATTTCCAAATTTTAAACCAGACTAATAATTGCATTACATTCAATTCAAAAGTTATTTCAAAAAGTTATACATCCCATCACCGCTCCACCAAAACCCCTAGAAAGAAATTAGAAAATAGAGAAAGAAGGAGCAGAGAATGCTGAGGGAATTGAGCGTTTATATCATAAAGTCTAATATTGGAGGTTACGAAGAAGTGTGGTCTTCTGGGAATCTATTTAACATGCAAACCCACATTTTGTAAATAAAGGTGCCATATTTTCCAAAAGACATGATATTTATTTTGTAAACTGTATGACATCTTTCCATACCTAAATCTATATTAGACCATTAATGTTGCTATACATTTCCTAGAAACTGCTAAAGCAATTTGTACAAATTCAATTTGATACATAGTTAATTTTAATCTAGGTCTTATAACCTTAATATTACTCAATAAAAATAACATCGGACATCGGATCCTATGGGAACTTAACCATTTTATTTGTAATAACTTATATATCTCAGAGATAAGTTTATTTGATTCTTCCTTAGTAAGCAATAATTCCAAAGCAGATTGCCTAGGTAATTTTAAACTGTGGGCTAATTTCTCCAATAAAAAAGTTTTAACCTGGTAATAACAAAAAAAAGTATTATCAGGAACTTGAAACTTCTCCTTCATTAAATTGAAAGATACAAATTGCCCCATTTCAAAACAATCTTCAACTTTTTAAATCCCCGTTTGATTCCATATTTTCAAAAACTGATTATTAACAGTAAAGGGGAAAAGTTTATTATGATGTAAAGGCATTTTCACTGAAATGTTCCCTTCCCACATATCTGATAATCAATTTTATTCTATATTTCAATTAAATGTTTCAGAATTGGTGGATCTATACCAATTAACAACTTTGAATTCTAATTAAAAATAAATTTGGCCATAAACTTCTCATCAATTTTATCTAACCCTGTATTCGCCCAAATAGAATATTTATTCAAATCAAACATTGTACTAATAAATTTCAATTGTGTGGCTTTATAATAATTCTGAAAATGAGGAAGTTGTAAATAACCTAATTCAAATTTCCAAGTTAATTTCTCCAAAGATACCCTATTCATTTTCCCCTTCCATAAAATTTTTCTTACAATTAAATTAAGGACTTTTTTTAAAAAATTGGGGTACTAAACAAGGGATAGATTGAAAAAGATATTGAATCATTGGAAAAATATTCATTTTGATTCAATTCACACTTCCTATTAAAGTAATAGGTAAATCATTCCATCTATTTAAATCTTCTTTAATTTTATTAAATAATGGAACATAATTTAACTTATACAAATTATCTAAATTTTTATCAATTCTAATACCTCAATATTTAATTGGATTATTTGTCTACCTAAATTGAGCTACTCATTTACAATGATCATAATCTCCTTCTACTAACGGCATAACTTCACTTCTATCCCAATTAATTTTATAACCAGATATTTCTCCATAATCTTGTAACTTTTTATATAAAGAAATGAAAGAATTTTCAAGATCTGTTATATAAATCAAAACATCATCTGGAAACAAACTAATTTTATACTCCTTGTTATTCACTTTAATACTTGCCTTATTGATTGTGCCAATGGTTCATTTGCTAAAACAAATAATGCAGGAGATAAAGCACATCCTTGTCTAGCTGATTTCGTTAATGAAAAAGGAGAGAATTATCTGTTAGTAACTACTTTAGCCATAGGATTCCTAAATAAAGCTTTAATCCAATTAATATACTTTGACCCAAATTGAAATTTTTGTAAAACCTTTAAAAAATAATTCCATTCTAACCTATCAAAAGCCTTTTCTGCATCTAACGATAAAACTAATGTTGGATTGAATTGTCTCTGAGAACTATGTATTGAACTGATTAATTTTGCTACATTATCAGCAGAGTATCTTTTCTTCACAATTTTATAATCAACTTTTAATAATAATATAGGTCAATAAGACTCAGGTTTTAATCTTAGGTATTCCTGTTATCACAGCATTGTTTTAATAATTCCATTAATAAAGGCATCAATAAATCTTTAATTTTTTAAATAAAATTCAGACATAAATCCATCTTCTCCAGGAGATTTCCCATTTTGTGTAGAATTTGAAGCTTTAATAACTTCTTTCAATGTAAATGGGGAATCTAAATCTTTCTGAGCTTGGCAATTCAAAGATGGTAATTGAAGCTTCTGAATGAAATCATTCATTAATTATTCGATGATTGAGATGAATATAATTTGGTATATTACTCTCTAAAAGAATCATTTATTTCCTATGGTTTATGTAATTTTTGAATTCTTTTTAACAGATTGAGGCAATGCCTCTTATGAGCGTAGATCTTTGCTCATAAATGATGATCCCTGGTCACTATGGATATAGCTGGAATACCAGAACATGGCAAAAATAGAGTGCAAGGCCCTGATGAATGTGGTGGTGGTCATGACTGGGCAGGGGATGGTGAACGGAAAATGAGAATGCTTATCAATAAAGATGAGAAACTACATGTTTCCATTGGTGGAAGGGAGGGAACCCTTGAAATCAACACTGGGTCATTCGAAGGGGCAGGGTGACTTTATCAGGTGCACTTTGTTGAGGCAGTAGAAGTGTGGCTTGCATTCCATGCAGACCTGGCAGGACCTGGTCATTTCCCTGATGTCCTTGTCGGAGTAGGGCAGGCTGCGTGCCTTGATGAAATATGACATGCGAGTGATACCCGGGTGGCAAAGCACATCGTGCAGTGACCTCAACTGGCCACTGTGTGCAGAGGCACAGCTTCCCCTTGACAGAACATCTGGAGGCACATTGAGAGTTCCTGGCCTGTATGCTATGTTGTAATTATAGGTGGAGTTCAATCCTTCACCTAGCAATCTTATCATTCTTTATTTTTCCCCTTTTTGAATTATTAAACATGAATGCCACTGATCACTGGTCAGTGAGCACTGTAAATTTTCTGCTGGCCATATAATGCCTCCAGTGCCTGACGACTTCTGCAATGGCTTGACCCTCTTTCTCCACAGATGGGTTCTGAAGCTCATGGCCTCGTAGGGTGTGGGAGAAAAGGGCAACCAGCTTGCCTGCCTGGTTAAGGGTAGTGGCCAGAGCTATGTCAGAGGCATCGCTTTCCACCTGGTACTTGTCGACCATTTTGTCCATCTGTCTCTGGAAGACCGAGAGCCCATTGCTGATGCGAAAAGGGACCCTCCAGAACTGATAGGGACGTCTGTCTGCCTTGAATGCTGTGAAGGGGCAGTCCTCAGAACAAATCAGTAACTGATATTAAGCAGGTTTCAGGACATTTGGTCAAATAGGCCTGGTACTGTGCATTTTGTTAACCATGTCCGAAATTCGAGGGAGGGGATATGCATTCAGAAGCATGAAATGATTGATTGTTTGGCTGTAGTCAATCACTAACCTGGATTTTTCTTCCCCTTTTACAACTACCACTACCACCTGGGCTCTCTATGGACTGTTGCTGGGCTCAGTGATGTTTTCTTTGAGGAGCCACAGTGTCTCAGCTCCAATAAATTCCCGATCCCCCGCATTGTATTCCCTGCTCTTTGTGGCTATTGCTTTGCAATCATGAGTCAGGTTTGGAAACAGTTGTGGTGGGGGGGGCGGGGGGGGGAAACAATGTTTAGTATGGAGAAACCACATGTGGCGTCCGGCTTTTGAGACCTTCCATTCCGCACTGTGATTGAAGGAAGTGGGCCAGAGTACTCCACGGTCACGCTTTTAAAGTGACACAGGAAGTCCAGGCCCAACAACACAGGAGCACACAAATCCTTCAGTACAAAACTTACAAAATTCCCTCCCCTTCCCCTTTACAATTAGATGTACTATACAATACCCCTGGGTCATCGCAGAGTGTGAGTGTGAAGTTCGGAAAATATGATAGTCCGTCAGGTACACATTTAAGTTGAACCACAGAGCCATCACAGAGTTTATAAACCTCTCAGTGATGCCAATGTCTCCAGGCAATCAGTCAGTGTCCGTTTACCCTCACCTCCATTGTCGTGTTATTCAATTGGTATTGCCTGATCCAGGACAACCAATGCCAGTGCTCTGGAAACCCCATCACTCCCATGCTGATGTTGACTCTCTTCTCTTGGCCCATGGGAAGACAGGATGGAGTCGACCATGAGGCACGGCAAGATGGCCACCATGGCTTCCCTCGATGCTTCACTTTCAGTGGCGGAGAGGCAGAGACCAGTCCTTCAGAACTCGAGCACGGGTCAGTTGATGATTCGGGGTTGCACACGTGGTTGCCCTCTTTGGGTTCCCTTTAGCCCAGCAGACCTTCACCCAGTGCCCTCGCTTACATGAAGTCCTTTGTGGGGAATCGGGCATGGGGGTGCTGTGCCTATCCATAAAAGTAGCATCCCCAGTCGCACATGGCCGTAGCAGTCGGCATTGGGTCTGTGGGGGCCACCGGCGCCTCAATGACCTGGTCCTCTGAAAAGGCGCCATTTTCACCCGTGAAGTTGTCAGCTCATAGTTGGGCCTATTTGAGTGCTTTCGCCAGCTCCAGGGTGCTGGCCAAGTCTTTCTTCCCTAATTCTAGCAGTGGCTGCCTCACATACCTCAATCTTACCTCTGTCACGAGGGTGTCCCGGATTTGTACCTCCTCTCTCACCCGGGCCGTGAGTACTTCGTAGTGGCATTTTCTGGTCAGGGCTCACAGTTCAAAAACATCATAGTCCAGCGACTCGCCAGGACGCTCCTGACATTGAGAGAGCCAGTGCCTCACCAGCACACCGTTCTGAGGCCTCATATAGTGGGCCTTCAGGCCTTCTATGGCTGACACATAAGTAGTACAGTCTCTGCTGATTGCAAACTCCTTGGGGCTGACTCGAGAGAGAAGTGCAGATCTCCAGAGACTATCGGAGTTGAAGACGACGTGTGGCCATCAGATAGGACTGGAAGCACTCCAACCAGTAGGTGAATTCCTCCGGGGCCTATGGGGACAGAGGGTCGACCTGGAGCATGCCTGGCTTCAACAGGGCTTCCATCATGTAAAGCTAAGCTATTAAAATTTTAACGCGACTGATTGTACTCAGAGACAAGTGAGGAATACAAACACACTTTTAATAGCTTACAATCAATGGATGGTATACACAATAGTCCTCAGGTGAATCTGAAGTAAGGCAGGAAAACCTGGGTTTATATTGGGGTAGGTGAGGATGGAGTCAAGGGAGGAGTCCACTGTCTGAACAACACACAGACAGTGAATTCCATTTCACTGTACTCTCCAAGCTTTCTTGTCTACCTCCAATCTTTGTGTCATCTGCAAACTTGCTGATCTAATTTACCATTGATTTAGATGACAAATAACAATGGTCCCAGCACCAGTCTCTGAGGCACATTATCAGACACAGACCTCCAGTCTGAGAAGCAATCATACTCTCTGGCTTCTCCCATCCAGACATTGTCGAATCCAGTTCATTAATTCACCATGAACACCAAGTATCTGAACCTTCCTGACTAACCTCAGATGTGGGGCCTTGTCAAAGGCTTTACTATAGTCCAGGGGTGGCCAAACTTGCTTAATGTAAGAGCCACAAACGATAAAGCTCAGATGCTTGAGAGTTGCAGGACGAGAACAAAATTCACACAGACGTTTTTATTGTTACATACACATTTTGTTGCAAAAATGTTATATAAATTTTAAGAAATGCCTATTAAATGCAATAATATTTATTCATGCATGCAGTTTCAGTAATCGCAAAGACACAAATATGTAAAGAAAGGTAAACCAAAAAATTAGAGATATTTTAATAAGATTTCCACCTTACAAAATTAGTCTTATTAGTCTGGCGGACGAGAGAATACCTTCCAATAATTTACCTACAACTGACATGAATCTCATCGGCCTTTAATTTCCCAGGGTAACTTTTTTAAGCAACGGAACAATGTGAGCTACCTTCCAATCCTCCGGCACCTCACCCATGTCTAAGGACATTTTAAATATTTCTACACTGGCCTCAAAGTCTGAGGGAATATCTTGTCAGGCCCGGGGATTTGCTTTAAGAGACCAAGCACTTCCCCCTCTTTCTGTGTAGGTTCCTCACTCACTGCTTGTTTTCCTTACTTCCCACCACTTTGTGCTTGTTTCCTTAGTGAATAATGATGAATTTATGATCTCTTTTGGCTCCAACCCAAGCTGACCACCCTGATCCTCAAGGGGACCAATTTTGTCCCTTACTATTCTTTTGGATTTCCTTTCACATTGTCTGCCAAAGCACCTCAAGTCTTATTTTACCCTTTCTGATTTCTTCCTTGAGGTTTTTCTTGCATTTTTATACTCCTCAAGTACCTCGTTTGCTCCATGTTGCCTATACTTGCTATAGTCTTCGCTCTGCTACCGAACCAATTCCCCAATATCCCTCGAAAACCAAGGTTCCCTATGCCTGCTAACCTTCCCTTTAATCCTGACAGGAACGTACAAACTCTGATCTCTCAAAATTTCACCTTGGAAGGTCCTCCACTTACTTCACACATCCTTGCCCAAAAACAACATCCCAAACCATGCATTCCAGATCCTTTCTCATTTCCTCAATTTAGAAGGCTTTCTACTGTGCTCTCTTGTTCAAAATATCTCCAGTGCCCTTTTACCTCAGCCAGAGGCAGTAACGGTATGGAAACATCTCTCTGGTAACATTGCCGGAGGATCAGTACGTTTACTTATTGATTGATAAAGGCACCTTATCAATCAATCAAGTAAATATAAGATGTAATAGCTGTCTGCCATGGCTGGAGGAAATTTATTGCAGAGTTTACGATTCTGGTGCTTTATTGCCTGGTTTTATCACTGCACCAGGTGCGCTGACATGCGTGGATTGTGGAAAGTACACATTCTATGTGGTGATCATTAAACAGTGCTAGATATCAATGGTTACTCCATAATCCAAACTTATGCTTCCAGTAGCCCTTTTTACACTGAAAAGCTGCGTTATTGCCATATATAGGACCCGTCCCTGGAAGCCAGCTTGATTGTTCTTTTGCACAACAAGCCAGCTTCCCAAAGGAAAAGAGGCAGGATATGTAGATCAGTCCCGCATCGATGCGCTCCACCACTGAGAGTACCTACCTTGGGTGGATCAAAGACGGACAAGTCTAAACCCACCCAGTCCACCATCGATGCTTTCACACAGTGCTGAAAAGGTGGATAAAACCCGGCTTTCAAGTGCTGTGCAAAAGGGGCTAGTGACTCTCAGAGACCACTCCATCTTCTCTCTCACCTCAGGCATGCCATTGGTTGTTGGGTCGCGACCCTGCTGATCATGTGCTCTGATCCCAGGTTCATGACTGTCCTGGGCAGCCTCGGTGAGCATGACGGTGTTTCAGCACCGACAACCCAGGTTCAAATCCACCACTGTCCTTAAAGAGTTTGGACATTCTCTCCATGTTTCCATGGGGTTTCCTCCAACCCTCCAAAATGCTCGGGGTATTTGGGTGGCAAAAACCTGTGGGCCGGAAGGTCCTGTTACCATGCTGCATGTCTGAATTCAAAATTTAAAAATTCCTATGATGTTTATCTCTACATCCCAACCACAACATGCCAGCAGGGTGACTTTCCTCAGGTGGAGTTTCCAGACCTCACATCATCTCAGTCCATCCATGCATTCAGTCTCTTTCAGGGCTGAGATTTTCCCCAGTTCATCTCCCTAATTCAGCCTAGTAGTTTGGCTCAGTGAAGGGGTCCAAACCCACCTGTACAGTTGAGTGAGGCCATACCTGCACTACCGTGTTCCACCACAATCCG
This sequence comes from Narcine bancroftii, assembly GCF_036971445.1. Lineage (NCBI taxonomy): Eukaryota > Metazoa > Chordata > Chondrichthyes > Torpediniformes > Narcinidae > Narcine > Narcine bancroftii. Next base: position 174,394,749 of record NC_091470.1, on the reverse strand, counting down.
CACTCCTGATTACCTGTCCAGGTCATATGGGAGTAATTATACAACATGCCAATCCATGCATTTGGAGATGGCTGCATCTGCAGGCAGGGATACTGATGCATGTGGTTCAATCAGCATGTCAAATGCTTGGAGCAAGAGGAAGAGAAAACATAGGGGGAACTGTACTGTGTTGAGGCAAGAACAAGGAGGAGAAAGTAACCACACCTACGGGAGAAGAGGTGAGGGCTTTTGAGGACATTAAATCGCATTTGTTGGATCTCAAAGTCAAATGGAAGATCACCATTCATGGAGAATGATTTTAATGCCACACTCCTGCCACAGCCTGAGCAAATGTGAAACAGTTCAATGGACATATCATGTGAACTTCTGACAGATCATATAGGCTGCCACGCCTGGCAAATTATGGATATGGTGGAAATGTCAGTAATCAAAAACAGGTCCTAGCCTTTTCTACATTACAGGCTAGAAGAGGAATATTGGTTAAAAAGAAAGAGGAATAAATAATGGTTACTGGATATTATGTCCTTTCTAAGTTTGGAAAAAAAAATCAGACATAATGTTCGGAAGATTAAGATCTCTTTAGATAAGACTTGGGGTCCATTTATAACTTATTTTCATAATTGGAATGATCAAGGTGCAGGGAGGTAGTAAATGGGCATGTTTGGTTGGATCCACAGAGGCCGTTGCTCGATTTCAAGTCTGCTTGACTATCAATTCCATCCTTGGTTGGTTGATGGGGCTTAATCTTTATAAACAACTTTTGTCTCTCTCTTCATTTTCTTTTACCTTTTCTTTTCCTTTTTCAGTATTCACTCTGTACTGACAATAACCACACCAGAAGTGCGAGTATAAGACAGCTTTAAAATGGACACTAAGAGGTTTTGTCTCTCTGCAAGACGAACCTGGAAGGCTAGACTGTAGCTCTGGACTGCTTTATAGACAAGGTCACCGGGATGACCCCTGGTGACCTAGTGGTGTAATTACATATCTCCACACACTCTTATGTTTAGATTGGAATACGAGTCAGAGATCTTCTGTCAAGGGACTTCAAAAAATTGAAAATCTATCACTAGAATCTGGAGTGACATGTGTAATTAAACAGCATCAATTTTCCTGACAGTCCATCCCAACCGAGCTCTTCACCGACGTCTGCTTTTATACTGGAACTGAAACATAAACCTCGTTATCCATTATTGGCACCAGGAGAACAAAGCCCATCCTAGGGCAATAACACTTTATGCAGTCACCATGAACCGGAGCTTTAAAAGCTGCCAGCTTGCACTGTTTACAAGCAAACCTTCCACGGAGAACTCCGGCCACACCTGCTTACCGTGAACGTCCCTTTCTCTCTTGTTTTGGCCCTCAGTTCCTTGTCAAGTATTTTGGCAAATGTTATGGTTCAAGAAAGTGTACAAATGTTCAAAACTGCACTGTCAAACTTTTGTAAATTTAATTATAATTTTGCAACTATGTTATTCTGGATCTTAATTATCTTAAGATCTTAAGATCTTAACGGAAATATTTTCAATGCATGTTTGTGTAATCCAAAGGGAAATATTTCACCATTAGTTGTGGGGTTGGGAAAAGAGTGAGGAGGGAGAGGGCCATTCATCGTGTGAGTTGAAGACATTCACTGGCACCCTTGGCTCCACCAGTCTGTATCCGATGATGATCTATATCTGCCACAGCAAATATAGATTCACGAGCATGTGTGACCGCTGCACCTCTGCGCGTGATGTAGGATCACACTGGTGGGGTTCTGAGGGATCTCTGCCCTGGCACAGCCACCATCTTCAATCAGCCCCAGGAAAAGAGAAGGCCTCGTTTTTCCCGATTTCCTCGTAAACTTTCCGAGAGTAATCCTCACCGCCGGAGCAGGGCGACTATCTACTGCTGATGTGCACGACACTTGCCTCAGTTCTTCATGTGTCTGCTAGTGAACATCTGTGGGTGCCTGGGGATGTGATGGGCGAATCAGCATTGCAACCTCCTCTCTCGAGTAACTCTTCCTCAGCACCATTCCCTTTGCTGTCATCAACATTTAACCTGTGATGGGACCCATGTTCTAGGCTATGTTGATGTTCAGTGGCACCATCAGTAAGATTTGCTTCTGGTTTAGAGAAACTTCAAACTAGATAACCAAGGAATCAATGTTCAGGATTCATATCAGGCCTCCAGTTAGGACACCGGCATGTTTTGCTGCTTGTAAATAATGCCTCTCATTCTTCTTTCTTCATGAAAAGTGTTCCGAATTTGTTAACAACAGCAACATTTTACATTTGGTAAATGTGAGGTGATCTACATTGGAAGGAAAAATGGAAGATCTAAGTATTATTTAAATGACAGGTGATTGCAGCCTGCTCCCCTGCAGGACTTGAGAGTGCTTATGCATGAATCGCAAAAGGTTGGTTTGCAGATGCAATAAGCTATCAAGAAGGCAAATAGAATATTGACCATTGCTAGAGGGGTTGAATTTAGAATCAGGGAGGTTATGCTGAAACAGTACAAGGTACAGGTGAGGCTGAATCTGGAGTTCTGCATAGAGTTCTGTTCACCCTACTTGAGGAAGGATGTACTGGCTTTGGAGGCAGTCGAGAGATTGATTCCAGAGATGAGGGGGTTGGCCTATGAGGAGAGATTGAGTCGTCTGGGACCATACTTGCAGGAATTTAGAAGAATGAGAGGGGATCTTATAGAAATGTATATAATTATGAAAGGTGTAGGTAGGCTAGAGGTAGATAAGTTGTTCCCATTGATGGGGGGAGACTAGAACTATATATTTAAGACAAGGTTGGATACATAGTGGGAGGATTAAGGGAGATCGGGGGGGAAGGCAGAAAGGTGGAGATGAGCCCTGATCTCATTGAATGGCGGAGCAGGCTCGACGGGCCGGATGGCCGACTCCTGCTCCTATTTCTTATTTACACAATCCCATTTGTGATAAACGTCCATCTGGTGATGTTGAAAATAAATATGACACCAGGTGATGACAGGATAAAATAAAGGATAAAATACTGTAGGTGCTGGAAATCTGAAATAAAAATGGAGTCAATGCTCAGCAGGTCAGGCAGCATCTGTCAAGGTGAAACAGAGTCCGCCTTTCAGACCACCAACCTTTCTCCCTCCACAGATGCTGCCTGGCCTGCTGACCCTGTCTTTGATTCTTTGAATAAACTCACAATGTTTTAAGCTTAGCCAGTCAAAGCTGTTCAAGGTTCTAGATTCCTTTATTGTGATGCACTAATGCACAAATGCAATGATGCACCAAGTTCCCCACCATAAAGGCCCAGACAAGGGGGAGGGGGCACCAGCATTTCCCGCAGTCCCCACGAATAGGAGAAAGAGAAGCAGAGTTCCCTCAAGTCTCCTCCCCTCCCGGAGCCACTGCAAACTCACAACCTCCTGATCGAACCAGTGGTGACCCCGAGTTCCCAGATCTGAACTTCCACTACAACCAGTGGCTGAGGCCCTTTTGGGAGCCCTCTTTGCCATCTCAAATCCTGGTCCCAATACCTGGTTCCCACGAGCCAGTCTTCAGCATATCCAATAGTTTGCGTTTGTCCTTCAGCCTCTGAATCCTTTGCTTGTCTGTCGTCACATTCCCTGTGGTGCTTTCCCCCAGGTTTCTTCTTCTCAGTGTCAGAATGGGTGGGGGGGGGTGGAGGATGTGAGGCTGGTGTTCTTCCGATCTGGTACCCTCCATTATTTCCCCCAGAGTCCGTACCCCTCAAGCATTGCTGCTAAGCATGGGCGCTGTCAATCAGCGTTTCAAGACGTTGAAAAAGCCTTCTCCTGGCTCCTTTAACAGGCTGTTTAAAGCTGTACAGGGCCGTTGGTGTAATGGCTGGCAGTACTGTGTTCCCACTGCCCACTCCCTGGGGCTCAACAGCACCTGCATGGTCAGCCTGTTGAGAGCAGGCAACTGTTTTGCACAGAGCCGCATCAGCCATTTCCTTTGTACGCGGTCATCGGGTGTTCTCCAAACTGCTAGTCAGGGGTGCATGGGGTCAGAAAGATGTGGTTGGCGCAGCCCAGGTGGGGGTGAACCTCACCCTGACCTAGACAAAGGAGCTGAAACCTGATTCAGCTCTCTAGGATTCCAGACTCGCCTGTTGCCACCTCTACTTCCCTTCAGTGGAGGAGAATTCCTTTTTAAACCCCAATGCGGCAAAAAACATGGGAAGGCCTTTCTTCAGTTTGACCAACAGCTGAAATTTTAGGGTAAGGGCCATCCTTGAGATCATTCGTTCATGGACATTACCTCTCGTAGTTATCGATACAACATTAGGTCACGGGGTTAGTGTTGTGGTTAGCGCAGTGCGAGTACAGCGCCCTTTGAATCCGTGTGTGGGTTTCCTTCAGGTGCTCTGGCTTCGTCACATCCTCTAAAATGCAAGTTTGGTGACATAGATTTCATGAGCCAGAGGGCTTTCTACTGTGCTGTATCTTTAAAATCTTTTAAAATAATATCGACACATGAAACTTAATGTGACCCTTCTCAAGCGCTCCTCTCGTTTTGCCAGTGTCTGTGACATGGATCCTTGCCTGAGGGAAATCTGTGGGTCTGAAGCTGTGAGCTCATGTCCCTCTCCAAATGCTCACTACAGGATGTTATCGCATTGAAGGTAGCATTAAACTGAGATCATACCACCCTTTCTATGGAAACATAATGGCCACACAAATGACAGAGGATGAAGCTCCAACAAAGTTCCCTCGTGCCCTGAATAAGAACATAGAAATAGGAGCAGGTGTCAGCCATCCAGCCTGTTGACCCTTCCCTGCCATTCATGGCTGATCTGATAATAGGCTCATCTCCACCTACCAGCCTTTTCCAATATCCCTCAGTTCCCCTAGTCTGCAAAAATCCATCCAACCTTGTCTTAAATATATTTACTGAGGTCGCCACCTTGGCTTCAATGGGTAGAGAATACCATTGACTCCTTACAGACTGTAAGGAGTTTGTCCATTCTCCCTGGGTCTGCGTGGGTTTCCTCCAGGAGCTCCGGTTTCCTCCCACCATTCAAAAGTGTACCAGGGATGTAGGAAATTGGGCGACACAGGTTCATGGGCCAAAAGGGCCTGTTAACGTGATGTAAAATTATAAAATTAAATTTTAGTTCACTGAAGCTTAAGCTGTTCACTCATTGGCTCATTGGCTGCTTGCATTTGGCTTTTAATTGAATTTATTATTTTTATTTTCTCCAACAGAAAGGATAGCTGTGAGATCTGACGAATGTGAAATCTGTGTGCATCCTGCCTGCACTGGCTGTTAACCTGGCACGAGCTCCCCAACAAGGGGTGAAGCAGCCAACACTGCAAAAGCTGCAAACTGCAACCTTGATTCCCAGCTTTTAATGTGCAAGCTTCCATTCAAATAAAACTCCTCATTAATGATACTGCACTTTGAAATTTTAAAATTATTCACATGGCAAACTTCTTCCTGACTTTGAGGTAATGTTAAACGTGCTGGTTTGTTCATGCCTTTGAAGTTCAATCTCCTGCTGAACAGATTCTTCAAACCCTGCCAGGTACAGTGTCACTATTCGAGGTTCCACCCAGGAGAGACTGTGGTGGAACATATATTACCGTCATTGTATTGATTCGCCCGCCCCTGATACTGTAACTCCTCCCCTTCAGGATTCCTAATAAAGGCAATATTGCCCAATCCCCTCTCTCGGTACTGTTTCATCTTGTATTTGTGTGTGTGAGTTCTTAGTCAACACATGGTTGAAGGAAAAGGTTCTTTACTTTAAAGTTGTTGTAAACAGCACCATGAGGCTACAAGTCTCCATGACAGATCCAACATACTGTGTGTCAGCCCCCAGCTGGCAGCCAAGTCCAATCAAACAGTAAGGTATTGCTAGTTGCATTGCAAACATGATCATTATCATTACATCTCCCTTTCTTAAAACAAAAGTAGCTTACTTTTAACTAACATGTTTTCTTTGCATAACTTCAATTTTAATTTTTACACCAAGAACTTACATTTTCATTATTATCAACATTTTTAAACTTGTTTTGTGTGTTCACATTTACATATTCTAAAACTTAAAATAGCACTACTTCATTCTAGAACAGGAGTCCTGAAATTTGCTCAATGAGTCATGTGTCTTGACGATCTCCTGATTGATTGTCCTTGAATCTGAGTTGTTGCCTCAGCCGATGTCTTCTCAAATGTGCATTCAGATTGTTCAACAGTATCTGTCTTTCCATCTACAGTGGCTGGTCTTGACGATTTCTTCGCAGAGCAGTGCCTTCATCTGCCTGAATGGTGTATGATCTTGGTTGAACTTCACTCAGGACAGTTCCCCTCTGAGTCCATAAGTTTGTTTTGTCTTTTCGCCTGACTTGGTCACCAGTGTAGAGTTCCAGTAGGTTTTTTTGTTCCTCTGTCAAAATAAAACTTTTGCATTTCTTTCTGTTGTTCTTTGAATTTCCTCACTTTCTCCCCTTCTTTTGTGTTTTGGAAGTTTTCCTGAATGGGATGGTTTGATCTTAGCCTACGATCCAGAAGAAGTTGTGCTGGTGGCATAACCACACTCTAGTGGTGTTGTGTGATATACTAGCATGCTCCACTAAAAGTCTATTCCACCGTCTTTTGCCTTGTTCATCACTCTTTTCACTGTCTGTATTGATTTTTCCATTAGACCATTGGACTGTGGAAAATGAGGACTTGATGTGGTGTGTACAAAGTCCCATTCTTTGGCAAACTGTTGGAACTTTAAATTGCAAAAACTGGGGTCCATTGTCTGTGAAGATCTCATTTGCCACGCCATGTGAGGAGAATATGACTTTCATACCTGTTATTACAGCATCTGTTGTGGTGGTGTTCAGTTTACATACCTCTGGATACAGAGAGTAATAGTCTATGATTACAAGATTGACTTCCCTTCACATTCAAATAGTTCAGCACTTACCTTCTGGTAAGGTCTGTGTGGTGCGGGGAGTGCCTTTAGTGGTTCTGCAGGATTGCTTGCTTGATATTTCTGGCATATTGTACAGTTTGACACTTCATTTGTTATATCATTGTTGATTCTTGGCCACGACATCACCTCTCGTGCTCTTTTCTTACACTTTTAAATTCCGAGATGTCCTCCGTGGATCCTTTTTAGCATCTCTTTTCTCAGACTCTTTGGGATAAGGATTTTTCTTCCTTCGTAGATGATGTCTTCAACCACTGATAGTTCCGTCCTGTAGTTCCAGTACTCTGCAACATCAAGTGAGCAGTCCTGCTTCATGTTGGGGCATCCATCCAAGATGTTTTTTCTCAGTTGTCTCAGTGTTTCATCTTTGTTTGTCTCTGACTTTATGAGCTCCATTTTTGCATCTGATATTGGCAGTGCACCTGTGATCATGTCCATGAAGGTGTTCACGTCTTCATCCATTTTGGTGTTTGCGGGCTTTCCCACGTCAACAGTTGGAGACAACATGTCTGCTGTGTATATTACCTTACTCGGAGTGTACGCCACATTCAGCGTGTAGCGTTGCAGCCTAATCGTAATTCTTTGTATTCTAAGAGGACATTCATTTAATGGTTTTGGAACAATGCAATCAAGGACTTATGGATAGTCTCTACACTGACACAAAATGATGAAATATTTCACAGGTGTATGAGATGCTGAGCAGCTCCTTTTCAATTTGAGCATATCGTGTCTCCACGTCTGTCTTTGGACGTGATGCATATGCAATGGGTTGCCAGTCATCATATTTTTGCAGAAGAACTGCACTGAGCTCACTTTGTGATGCATCTGATGATATCTTGTTGGGTCTCGCTGGGTCGTAAAACCTCAGAACAGGTTCCTCTGTGAGCAGTTTCTTTAGTTCACTCCATGCTCATGATTCCACTCCCATTCAATGTTCTTTTCTGTTCATCTTCTCAATGGAGCCATCTTTTCTGAGAGGTTGGATATGAATTTACCCATATCATTGACCATTCCCTTAAACCTCTGTATGTGCTTTTTGCATTGTGGCATTGACATGTTCCCAATGGCGGACACCTTTCTGAGATCTGGTCTGATGCCCTCACTGCCAATAATATCTCCTACAAATGTTAGTTCTGTCACCCTGAGCTGGCATTTCTCTCTATTCAGCTTCAGGTTTGCTTTCCTTGTTGCTTCCAGCACTTTCCTTAGTCTCTCATCATGCTCCATTCTCATGGTTCCCCATACTATGATGTCATCCATTGAGGAAGCAACTCCATCCAGATGCTCATCGACCATTTGGATAGTTTTGAAATACACTTCAAGAGCTGAGGCAATTCCGAATGGGAATCTTAGGAATCTGTATCTGCCAAATGGACTGTTGAACTTGCTTCATCCATTTTCAACTGCCAAAATCCTGATGATGTATCTAACTTGCTGAAAAACTTTGCATTTGCAAACTGTGACATGATTTCTTCATGCGTCGGGAGTTTAACATGTTCTCTCTTTATTGCTCTGTTTAGATCTCTTGAATCTAGGCAAATTCTAAACTTTCCATTATTTTTGTCCACAACAACAAGTAAACTCACCCACTCCATTGGCTCATCTATCTTCTGAATCATGTTCAGGCTTTCCATTCTGTCGAACTCTGCCTTTATTTACTTTTGAAGTGCAAATGGAACTTTTCTGCATGGATGTATTATCGGTACCAAATGTTTATCCGCTTTGATTGTGTGTTCACCTGGAAGGCAACCTAGACCCTAAAGTAGGTCATTGTACTCCTTCATGAGTTAATTGTCTCTTTCACTTTCCACAATGAGGACTCTTTTTACCAGGTTCCGTTTCTCACAGGCTGTTAAACCTAGTATGGCCTGTACTTCCTTTGGTACCACAATGAATGTTAGCATGTGCTCTTTGTCCTTGTGTTTCACTTTGACCATCCATTCTCCTTGCACTGGTATAACAGTACCTGAATATCTTATCACCTTCAATTTTGTTCCATACACCTTTGGTCTGGCTCTAATCTTCTTAAAATCAATCTCTGATGTTACATTAATTTGTGCTCCAGTATCCAATTTAACTGAAATGTATATGTCATTCACTTTTAATCTCAACATCCAGTCTCTGTTTTCTTTCTTGTTTTCAGCCACAACATCTACATAGAATTCCTCTACCTCCCTTTCATCTACTTCATGAACCTTGCTTTGTTGCACTTGGTTCCTACAGCCACGGGCATAATGGTTGATTTGTTGCACATATAGCATGTTTTACCATTACACTGGAAACCTTTTTGGTAGGTGTTGAGATGACATGGCTTTCGGTTATCTCTTTCATTTTTGTTCACTGGCCATGCCTCTCTTTCTACTTTGGCTTGCTTTTTGTTAAATGGTTTATGTCCGTTCTTGCTCACTGAACAGCTCTTTTTCCTGCATTTTTACAGTTTCTGTAGCCCTACAGAGTGCTATGGCTTTTTCCAGGTCTTGATTTTGCTCTCTTAGCAGTCTTTCCCTTAGACTGTTATCTGAAATACTCCATGCAAGTCTGTCTTTTATCTGTGAGTCAGTCAGTCCACCAAATTCACACATTTTGCTTCTGTTTCTCAATTCAGTCACAATACTTTCTTCTGTTTTCTGTGCACATGTGAAAATTCTGTGCCTCTCAAATGTCATGTTATGTTTAGATATGCAGTATGCCTCAAACTGTTCCATTATTTTTTCCAATTTCATTTTGTCTCCTTCAGCAGCAAATGTGAAGTTATTATATACCTCCAGGGCTTCATCACCCACGACACATAAGAAAACTGGCGCTTTCATTTTAATACTTTTCTCATCAGCTCCAATTGCCACTAAATACAATCCAAAATGCTGTTTAAATCTGTTCCAATTTTCAGCTCACTGGTTGATGCAATCCTTCCATTTTTCCATTGTGTTAGCTTCTCTTCACTGATCAGTTGCTGACTTTAGATTTTACCTTTTAAAGTACTTCCTTTTAACTTCTTTCATCCCACTTCTGACACTATATTTCATCTTGTATTCATATGTGTGAGTTCTTAGACAGCACATGGATGAAGGAAAAGATTCATAATTTTAAAATTGTTGTAAACAGCACCATGAGGCTGCAAGTCTCCATTACAGATCTGCATACAGTATGTCAACCTCTGCTGGCAGCCAAGTCTAATCAGACGATAATCAAATGATTGCTAGTGGCATTGCAACCACGATCACTATCGTGACAGATACTACCTTTGAATCGGGCCAAGAGCAGGTAAGTTTATAGCAATTAAAGCCTATTAATCTAGATTTCTGTTGTGCCTGATCTAAATGATAGCACTGCAGAGACTATGACTGACACCTCCATGCTCTGCCCACAAAGGCCTGATGCAAGTCCTTCCACCCAAAATGTTGAAAATTCCCTCCCACCCACCCCCAACTGCTGCTCGTGGTTACATGTTCCAGATTCCAGCATCTGAAGCCTCGTGCTCTGTCCTGACAGAGTTACATCCTTTACTTCCATCAGAATTGTTGTGTTGAATTTGGAGAAGCATTGCTAATGTTGGGAAACACTCAGTTCTGGAATGAGACAGACAGGATTTGGTATTACCTGGGCAAACTAAATTCAAGAGTTTAATTGCAGATAGTAGGCAACAAAAGGGTTTATTTCAGAAATGTAAGCCTTGTTACAGGAGAAGATGATTAAATTAGACTTAAATAAAATGAAGAATGAAGGAGTCACGTGATGGAGTAGTGGCCAGTAGGGGAATACCAAACCTCTCAAGAAAAGAAGAAATAAAGTGAAGAAAATACAAAGTTCAAGAAATACAAAATATAACAAATAAAAGATAAAATTGTAGAGAAAAGAAAGAAAATGGCACCCAAGAAGGAAAAAGTAAAAACAATGGGGAAAAAAAGAAGAAAAGATGCTGGAAGAGAAAGAAGCATGAAGAACCAGGGAGCCATCGTGGAGAAGAGAGCCCGTTCTCTGAGGTTGGTGACGACCCTGCAGAGTCGCGACCCCCCGACCGCTGGACTACAAAAATGGGTCTCTGAGCCAAACAAAAGTACGCAGTGTGCTTACTAAGGAGAAGGAGAACATCGACAGGGGGGGGGGGCTCAGTTGAGGAGCGGGAAACCACAATGCAACCACCTGAGGGATACCTGACACCAGGGCTCTCAGCTGGAAGAAGAGGAAAGCGACAGGAAAAGGAGTGAAAGGAAAGAAGAGCACCAGCAGCAGGAGATCCAACAGATGAGTAGCCCAGAAGAAGAGGACCAACAGCAAGAAGCCAAGCAAGAAGAAGCCCAGCAAAGTGAGACAAGCAACTCATCAGGAAAGTCAGAATAGACACAGATACGAAGAAGAGAAGAAGAAGACACAAACACAGGTACGGACACAGAAGAAGAGGAAGAAGAAGACCAAGATCTGCCCGGAGAAATAGAAGGTAAAACAGATGGACAGAATATAGAAAAAGTTTTTTTTCAAGAACAAATGAGAGCATTAAAAGAATGGTGGACATTAGAATTTCGTGAAATTAAAAGAAAAATGAAAAGTACAGAAGATAAAGTGAATAGATTAGAGCTGGTCATGACAGAAATAGGGAAAAGATTAGAAAATGTGGAAGAACGAGAAACAGCTATAGAAATGAAAGTGAATGACTTAAGAAGAAAATTGGAAGAAAGTGACAAAAAAATTAAAAAGACACAAGAGTTGTTAGCTCAGAAAATTAATATGTTGGAAATTTATAGTAGGAGAAACAATATAAAAATAGTGGGCCTGAAGGAAGATGAAGAAGGCACAGATATGAAGGAATTTATAAAAGAATGGATCCCAAAGGTCCTGGGAATGACAGAATGAGAGGAAGGAATGGAAATAGAAAGGGCACACAGAACATTAGCTCCAAAACCACAGACACATCAAAAACCAAGATCCGTTTTAGTAAAATTTTTGAGATATACGACAAGAGAAAATATACTGGAGTGGGCAAGGAATAAAATTAGAGAAGACAATAAACCATTGGAATACAAGGGTCAAAAAATATTTTTTTACCCAGACATGAGTTTTGAACTCTTAAAGAAGGGGAAGGAATTTAATACAGCAAAATCGATTCTATGGAAAAAAGGTTATAAATTTATGTTAAGACATGCAGCTTTGCTTAAAATATTTGTCCCTGGGGAGCACAACAGACTATTCCCGGATCCGGAGGAAGCACAAGAATTTGCAGAATGCCTGGAGGACAGAAGGAGAGATGTAAAGATGTAAAAATAATGTATATGTAAGAACTAAAGAAGGGAAGAAACGAAGTAAAGGGGGACAAAAGAGCATGAGCTTTGTTATATGTGTAAAAAAAGTGTTTTCTGGGGGGATTGGGTGGGAGAAAATAACCGTCACTGTGAAATCAGTTGATGCTTGCGAGCCAGTTCACAATCCAAATGGAGAGGTGAGTTGTGGTTGCCTGGCAAGGGATAAGGGTAAACTCAGAGAGAGGGGGACATTTGGAGCTAAGGGAATATTGGATGTGGGAGTTGTTGAAGTATTTTATGTTTTAAATGTGTTGTCATACATTGAGTTTAAAAAGGGAAAACTGAGAGATGAAAATGCGGAAAAGGGGGATGGTGGTGACGAGGAAGCGGAAATGAGGTGTAAACAGGGTATGAGATGGCCATGTTGAATTATATGACTATAAATATTAATGGAATGCATAACCAAATTAAACAGAAGAGGCTATTAAATTTACTGAAAAAAGAAAAAATAGACAAGCATTCATGCACGAAACACATCTAACTGAAGTGGAACATAATAAATTAAGGAGAGACTGGGTAGGGCATGTAACGGCAGCATCATATAATTCAAAAGCCAGAGGTGTAGCTATATTAATTAATAAAAATGTACCAATCAAAATAGAGGAGGAAATAATAGATCCAGCAGGGAGGTAGAAATGATAAAGTGTCAGATATATTCAGAATTTTGGAATTTGCTCAATGTATATGCACCTAATGAAGAGGATCAAAAGTTTATGCAAGTATCTTTTTGAAGATTGTAGATACTTAGTGGAATATATTGATAGGAGGGGACTTTAACCTTAATTTGGATCCAATGTTGGATAAAACAGGACAAAAGACTAGCAAAAAGAGTAAAGTGACCAAATTTATGGATAAATCAATGCAGGAAATTAAACTTTTGGATATATGGAGGAGGCAGCACCCAAGAGAGAAGGAATACTCATATTATTCGAGTGGGCATAAAACATACTCAAGGATTGATATGTTTTTGTTGATGGCCCATATTCAAGGGAGAGTTAGAAAAACTGAATATAAAGCTAGATTGTTATCTGATCATTCACCCCTATTATTAGCAGTAGCACTGGAGGACACCCCACCAAGAACATATTCTTTCTTTCTTTGGCTTGGCTTCGCGGACGAAGATTTATGGAGGGGGTAAAAAGTCCACGTCAGCTGCAGGCTCGTTTGTGGCTGACCAGTCCGATGCGGGACAGGCAGACACGATTGCAGCGGTTGCAAGGGAAAATTGGTTGGTTGGGGTTGGGTGTTGGGTTTTTCCTCCTTTGCCTTTTGTCAGTGAGGTGGGCTCTGCGGTCTTCTTCAAAGGAGGCTGCTGCCCGCCAAACTGTGAGGCGCCAAGATGCACGGTTTGAGGCGTTATCAGCCCACTGGCGGTGGTCAATGTGGCAGGCACCAAGAGATTTCTTTAGGCAGTCCTTGTACCTTTTCTTTGGTGCACCTCTGTCACGGTGGCCAGTGGAGAGCTCGCCATATAATACGATCTTGGGAAGGCGATGGTCCTCCATTCTGGAGACGTGACCCATCCAGCGCAGCTGGATCTTCAGCAGCGTGGACTCGATGCTGCCGACCTCTGCCATCTCGAGTACCTCGACGTTAGGGGTGTGAGCGCTCCAATGGATGTTGAGGATGGAGCGGAGACAACGCTGGTGGAAGCGTTCTAGGAGCCGTAGGTGGTGCCGGTAGAGGACCCATGATTCGGAGCCGAACAGGAGTGTGGGTATGACAACGGCTCTGTATACGCTTATCTTTGTGAGGTTTTTCAGTTGGTTGTTTTTCCAGACTCTTTTGTGTAGTCTTCCAAAGGCGCTATTTGCCTTGGCGAGTCTGTTGTCTATCTCATTGTCGATCCTTGCATCTGATGAAATGGTGCAGCCGAGATAGGTAAACTGGTTGACCGTTTTGAGTTTTGTGTGCCCGATGGAGATGTGGGGGGGCTGGTAGTCATGGTGGGGAGCTGGCTGATGGAGGACCTCAGTTTTCTTCAGGCTGACTTCCAGGCCAAACATTTTGGCAGTTTCCGCAAAGCAGGACGTCAAGCGCTGAAGAGCTGGCTCTGAATGGGCAACTAAAGCGGCATCATCTGCAAAGAGTAGTTCACGGACAAGTTTCTCTTGTGTCTTGGTGTGAGCTTGCAGGCGCCTCAGATTGAAGAGACTGCCATCCGTGCGGTACCGGATGTAAACAGCGTCTTCATTGTTGGGGTCTTTCATGGCTTGGTTCAGCATCATGCTGAAGAAGATTGAAAAGAGGGTTGGTGCGAGAACACAGCCTTGCTTCACGCCATTGTTAATGGAGAAGGGTTCAGAGAGCTCATTGCTGTATCTGACCCGACCTTGTTGGTTTTCGTGCAGTTGGATAATCATGTTGAGGAACTTTGGGGGACATCCGATGCGCTCTAGTATTTGCCAAAGCCCTTTCCTGCTCACGGTGTCGAAGGCTTTGGTGAGGTCAACAAAGGTGATGTAGAGTCCTTTGTTTTGTTCTCTACACTTTTCTTGGAGCTGTCTGAGGGCAAAGACCATGTCAGTGGTTCCTCTGTTAGCGCGAAAGCCGCACTGTGATTCTGGGAGAATATTCTCAGCGACACTAGGTATTATTCTATTTAGTAGAATCCTAGCGAAGATTTTGCCTGCAATGGAGAGCAACGTGATTCCCCTGTAGTTTGAGCAGTCTGATTTCTCGCCTTTGTTTTTGTACAGGGTGATGATGGTGGCATCACGAAGATCCTGAGGCAGTTTACCTTGGTCCCAACAAAGCTTGAAAAACTCATGCAACACCCCACCAAGAACATATAGATGGAGGTTAAATTCCATGCTACTTAAAAGGCAGGAATTTAGAGAGTTTATTGAATGCCAAATTAAAACGTACTTTGAAATAAATATGGAATCAGTGAAAGACAAATTTATATTATGGGATGCAATGAAAGCCTTCATTAGAGGGCAGATAATAAGTTATGTAACTAAGATGAAAAAGGACTACAATCGGGAAATAGAAAAGTTGGAAAGGGAGATAGTAAGTACAGAAAAGGAACTAGAAACGAGGGATGATATAACAAAAAGAAGAGAATTGGCAGACAAAAAAATAAAATATGAAATATTACAAACGTATAAGGTGGAGAAGAACATAATGAAAATAAAGCATAAGTATTACGAACTGGGAGAAAAAATACACAAAATATTAACCTGGCAACTTAAAACAGAACAAGCTAAAAGAATTGTATTGGCATCAAGGAAAAAGGACAAACAAATTACATATAATCGAATGGAGATTAATGAGAACGTTAAGGAATTTTATGAACAATTAAACCAAACTGAGAATGAGAGGAAAGATGATAAAATAGAAGAGTTTTTAGTTAAAATTGAACTGCCAAAATTGCAAGAAGAGGAACAAAACAAACTGATAAAAAAAACCATTTGAAATAGAGGAAGTACAGAATATATTTAAAAAGCTGCTGAACAATAAAAAGCCTGGAGAGGATGGATTCCCAATAGAATTCTATAAAACATTTAAAGAGTTATTAATTCCTCCTTTCCTGGAAGTAATGAACCAGATAGAAGAAACACAAAACTTGCCAGGTTCATGTAAAACAGCAATAATTACAGTAACACCAAAGACGGGGAAGGATCCACTCGCACCAGCATCATATAGACCAATATCTCTACTTAATTCAGATTATAATACAATAGCAAAATTATTAGCAAACAGATTGGCCGACTGTAAAACAAGATCAAACTGGATTTATTAAGAAAAGATGAACAGCAAATAATGCCTGTAAATTAATTAATTTAATTCATGCAGTTCAAGGAAATAAGATGTCAACAGTGGCTGTTGCTTTAGATGCAAAAAAAAGCCTTTGACAGGGTAGAATGGAATTATTTATTCACAGTATTACAGAGGTTCAGTCTACCAGAAAAAAATATATTAATTGGATTAAAGCATTATATAATGGACCATTGGCAAAGGTAACAGTAAATGGATATGTATCAAACCAATTTAAATTAAGTAGGTCAACTAGGCAGGGATGTCCATTATCTCCCTCACTGTTCGCTTTAGTAATAGAACCATTGGCAGAACTGATAAGAACAGAAGCTAAAACAAAAGGGATAAAAATAAAGGAGAAGGAGTATAAAATCAGTTTATTTGCAGATGACATCATAGTATACCTAACAGAACCAGAGATATCAATAAAAGGACTACATAAGAAATTGAAGTAGTATGGAGAAATATCGGGGTACAAGATCAACGCAAATAAAAGTGAAGCGATACCAATGAGTAATGCAGATTATACAGAATTTAAAAAGGAATCACCATTTAAATGGCAAACAGAAGCAATCCGATACCTAGGTATTATGTTAGATAATAATTTAAGCCACTTGTACAAACTAAATTATCAGCCATTAATAAAGAAATTGCAGGAAGACTTGGAACATTGGAAAGAATTACCGCTAACGTTGATAGGGAAGGTAAATTGCATTAAAATGAATGTCTTCCCAAGGATACAATACTTATTTCAATCATTGCCAATTCCCTTAACAGAGAAATTATTTAATGAACTAAAGAGAATAATAAGGAATTTTTTATGGAAAGGGGGGGGAAACTGAGGGTAGTGTTAGATAAATTAACAGAGAGGTACAACCAAGGTGGTTTGCAGTTTCCAAATTTTAAAATTAATATAGAGCAGCATAATTGAGGAATTTATCAGATTTTTATCAGACATGGGAAAATCCAGATTGGACTAAGATAGAGCTAGATAAAATAGGGGAGAAGTTACCGGAACATATACTTTATAAGTGGGTTGAAAAGCTGGTACGATATAAAAGCTCACCAGTATTGTATCATTTACTCAATATATAGAAGAAGATTCACTTAGAAAGGAAAAAAAATTACCAAATACCAAAATTATTATTGACGCAAAATCAGCTAATCCCTTTGACAAAAGATAGCCTTTCCTTTAGAGCAGGGGTGTCAAACTCAAATTCACGGAGGGCCAAAATTAAAAACTTGGACTAAGTCGAGGGCCGAACTAAATATTTATTGAAAATTTTCAACAACATCTGCATGTTTTCTCTTCTTTCAACATATGTAATGTTAAACTTTAGGATATAACTTTAGAAGGATAATGTTACAGGTCAGGAGTAGGTAGCTCAAGTTCACCCTTTGCTTGACCTGAGGGAAACATATTTGGTCCCTGTGGAGATGTAGTCAGCATTCACAGGCTGTGTCCATTTTGGCCTGCATCAGGACTCAGCATTTCCTGCTCACTCCTCAGGCTCTAGGCCTCTATTCACCCTCGACCCACCATCCCTCTACCTGACCAGTCCTTTACCCAACCTCTACTCACCCCTCGCTCTGCCTCTACCCACTCTATCCTATACACTCCCCTCTACTGCCTCTCCCCTCAACCTGTTCCTCCCTCTACCCGTCTCTCACCCTCTAATCACCCGTCCCCTACTCGCCCTGCCCCTCCCCTTTTACCTCTTCCCTATCCACCCCTCCTTCTACTCATCCCTCCCTCTAACTGCCCCTCACACCTCCATAACTTCCTCTGCCCATTACTCCTCACCTACACCCTCTGCCTACCCCTGCTTACCCACCCACTCAGGCCCAGCACGCCGCTGATCAGCCTTTGAGGACAGCCACCATCTCTCTCTTCACGTGCAGGGCCAAACCAGCCGTCCCTGGGGTCTGCGTGGGTGCAAGCGCTGAAGGCCGTGGCGACCGGGAGAAGTGCGCTCGCGCTGTGGAAGGGCCATCCGGTGCCAGTCGCGCAGGGCTCGCGCTGCCCGGGGGCCGTGCGCAGCCTGCCATGCCCGTCACGCCGACAGGAAATCACAGGCGCTCGCCCATCCGCCGCACCGCTTGACAGGTGGGAGAAGTGACTGGTTGTGCAGGGAGCCTTCCAACTGGCTTGCCGGCTGATGACATCGACAGACTTCTCGTGTTACAATTTCTCGTGATACAATGGGGAAGGATGTGCAATGAAGGGGGAGTATGGTGGGGGTGACATTACCAAAAAACAGCATCGGCTCTCGCTGCAGGGCGGGCCACCTCTAATACATTTTTGAAATGATCTTGCGGGCCAAATATAATTATATCGCGGGCCAAAGTTTGACATGTGTGCTTTAGAGAATGGGAGAAAAGGAATTAAAAGAATAGAAAATTGTTTTCTGATAAATAATTTATTAACATTTGAACAAATGAAATATAAATACGGAATAACTCATGGTACAATGTTTGCATACCATCAACTGAAAGCCTACTTAAAGGATAAATTGGGAAAAAGACTGACATTACCAGAAGGAAGCAGCTTTGAATATGTGATTACAGACACAATGATAATTAAAAGATTTATAACGAACATGTACATTAAGCTGCAAGAGAAGGAAAATGTGAAATAAGCTATAAACCCAAACAAAAGTGGGAAAAGGATTTAAACATAAAGATAAAAAATGAAACATGGGAAAATTTATGTTCTGTAACTACGAAGAATATAATAAACACAAGGTTAGGCATGATACGGGGCCGCCGCCTGCCTCACTCGACCGAGGCTGGGACTGCTGCCTCCCCTTCGCTCTTGCCCAGATCAGGGCCGCCGCTGCCTACCCTCTGCCCGGACCAGGGCCGGGGCTGCCGCTGCTTTCCCTGTGCCCAGACCGGGGCCGCCGCCTCCTTCTTTCTGCCCAGACTGGGAGATCCAAAATGAGTGGTGGACTAGCCTCACCAAACGAACCCAGCTCAGTGCGGACATTGGCGACTTCAGGGGTTTTTACGAGGCTCTAAAGGATGTGTACGGCCCCTCACCCCAAGTCCAAAGCCCGCTGCGCAGCTCAGACGGCAAAGTCCTCCTCAGCGACAAGAACTCCATCCTCAACTGATGGTCAGAACACTTCCAATCTATTTTCAGTGCCAACCGCTCAGTCCAAGATTCCGCCCTGCTCCAGCTCCTTCAACAGCCCCTAAGGCTAGAGCTGGATGAGGTCCTCACCCGGGAAGAGACATATAAGGCAATTGAACAACTGAAAAGTGGCAAAGCAGCAGGTATGGATGGAATCCCCCCAGAGGTCTGGAAGGCTGGCGGCAAAACTCTGCATGCCAAACTACATGAGTTTTTCAAGCTTTGCTGGGACCAAGGAAAACTGCCTCAGGATCTTCGTGATGACACCATCATCACCCTGTACAAAAACAAAGGCGAGAAATCAGACTGCTCAAACTACAGGGAATCACGCTGCTCTCCATTGCAGGCAAATTCTTCGCTAGGATTCTCCTTAATAGAATGATACCTAGTGTCGCCGAGAATGTTCTCCCAGAATCACAGTGCGGCTTTCGCGCAAACAGAGGAACTACTGACATGGTCTTTGCCCTCAGACAGCTCCAAGAAAAGTGCAGAGAACAAAACAAAGGACTCTACATCACCTTTGTTGACCTCACCAAAGCCTTCGACACCGTGAGCAGGAAAGGGCTTTGGCAAATACTAGAGCGCCTCGGATGCCCCCCAAAGTTCCTCAACATGGTTATCCAACTGCACGAAAACCAACAAGGTCGGGTCAGATACAGCAATGAGCTCTCTGAACCCTTCTCCATTAACAATGACGTGATGCAAGGCTGCGTTCTCACACCAACCCTCTTTTCAATCTTCTTCAGCATGATGCTGAAACATGCCATGAAAGACCTCAACAATGAAGACGCTGTTTACATCCGGTACCGCACGGATGGCAGACTCTTCAATCTGAGGCGCCTGCAAGCTCACACCAAGACACAAGAGCAACTTGTCCGTGAACTACTCTTTGCAGACGATGCCGCTTTAGTTGCCCATTCAGAGCCAGCTCTTCAGCGCTTGACGTCCTGTTTTGCGGAAACTGCCAAAATGTTTGGCCTGGTAGTCAGCCTGAAGAAAACTGAGGTCCTCCATCAGCCAGCTCCCCACCATGACTACCAGCCCCCCCACATCTCCATCGAGCACACAAAACTCAAAACGGTCAACCAGTTTACCTATCTCGGCTGCACCATTTCATCAGATGTAAGGATCGACAACGAGATAGACAACAAACTCGCCAAGGCAAATAGCGCCTTTGGAAGACTACACAAAAGAGTCTGGAAAAACAACCAACTGAAAAACCTCACAAAGATAAGCGTATACAGAGCCGTTGTCATACCCACTCTCCTGTTCAGCTCCGAATCATGGGTCCTCTACCGGCATCACCTATGGCTCCTAGAACGCTTCCACCAGCGTTGTCTCCTCTCCATCCTCAACATTCATTGGAGCGACTTCATCCCTAACATTAAAGTACTCGAGATGCCAGAGGCCGACAGCATCGAACCCACGCTGTTGAAGATCCAACTGCGCTGGGTAGGTCACGTCTCCAGAATGGAGGACCATCGCCTTCCCAAGATCGTGTTATATGGCGAGCTCTCCACTGTCCATCGTGTCAGAGGTGCACCAAAGAAGAGGTACAAGGACTGCCTAAAGAAATCTCTTGGTGCCTGCCACATTGACCACCGCCAGTGGGCTGATATCGCTTCAAACCGTGCATCTTGGCGCCTCACACTGAGGCGCCTCAGTTCGGCGGGCAGCAACCTCCTTTGAAGAAGACTGCAGAGCCCACCTCACTGACAAAAGACAAAGGAGGAAAAACCCAACACCCAACCCCAACCAACAAATTTTTCCCTGCAACCGCTGCAACCGTGTCTGCCTGTCCCGCATCGGACCTGTCAGCCACAAACGAGCCTGCAGCTGACGTGGACATTTACCCCTACATAAATCTTCGTCCGCGAAGCCAAGCCAAAAAAAGAAGGCATGATACAGTATAATTGGTTACACAGGTTATATATCATGCCCCAAAAGTTAAATAAATGGGACCCAACAGTATCAGATAGATGTTTTCGCTGTAAGAAAGAAACGGGAACAACAGTACATGCAATTTGGGCATGTGAGAAAGTGAAAAAGTTTTGGGAAGAACTAAGTCAGATATTAAATAAAATCACAAAAAACATACCAAAAAATTCAGAGATCTTTCTTCCAAGTAATATAAGAAGTAAGGAATTAGGCCTCAAATTGGATGAAGCGCAAAAAAGATTTATTATGATAGACTTAGATGTAGCAAAAAAATGTATAATGTCAACTTGGAAATCAGAAGAGAGCCTGAGAGTACAGCAATGGTACATAGAAATAAATAAATGTATTCCATTGGAAAAAAAAACATAATTTAAAAAATAAAGTCACATAACTTGAACAAATTTGGGAACTGTACATAGAACATAACAGAGAGGGCTCGCCTCGGACCTCCACCCCCTAAAATGATAGAATGAGAAGAAGACAAAATGAACTGACCCAGTGTGCAAAAGTAGATGACACAATTTTATTGTTTATTTTCATTGTGTGATAACATTGTTTAATGGTTTTATTGTATTGTATATGTTGAACATTTAATGGGTTTGGAGGGGGGGATGGGAAGGAGGGAGGGAAGGTAGGGGGGAAAAGGGGAGAAAATGCCACTGTATATATTTAAGAGGGAAATTTTTGTATGTATTTTGGTTGATATGGTTCACAGTGTCAAAAATTTTAAAAATTATATAAAAAAAAATAAAATGAAGAATAAGTGGGAGAGGAATTTATCTATTTTACTATCTCTGGAGGAATGGATGACTATGCGTACAGATAGTGTAATGAAATTAATTAGTTAATGTGAGATATAGTTGAGTTAATTATAACTTTATGCATCAGTTGTATTTAACTCCTGAGAAGTTAAAAAAAAAAGATATGGTTTTAGATCTTCAGACTTGTGTTTTCATTGTGGAATACAGGCAGGTACATTTTTACATTCAGTATGGATTTGTGAAAAAGTTAAACTCTTTTAGGAAAGAATTATGAAGTTTTTGGAATATTTGTTCAAGATCGAACTAACACTTGATCCATAACTTTTTTTAATGGGTTATACTACAACATTAGCATTGGATAAATTTCAAATTGCATTTATTCATCTGGTATTAGCTGTAGCTAGGAAATGAATTGCTATTACATGGAAGAATGACATTGAATTGAACATACAGAGATGGCATAATTAATCGAGATTGTACTTTTACTTAGAGAAGGTAACATAATTTACAGAATAATTATTCATTTTTTTGTTAAAATGTGCACACCACATTTGAAATGTATGGGTCTGGATATATTGTAAATGGGTTTTTTTAAGCTGTTCAGGGTTGGTACACTCACCACAACAATGGATAATCAATCAATATATATTTTTGGGTTGGGATCTAGGGGGAAGGGTGGAGGTTATTAGTAGGGACATTAGTAATTAGTAAAGAATTGGTTTTATTTTTTCTACTTTAAATTTTATAAATAAATCTTTCAAAATAAAGGACTGGAATGAGACTCAGTGTCACTCCCAGAAAGTTTTATTTCTTGAGCTTTATTGGGAACAATTATAAATTATTTATGTCTATAGGCATTCGTTAATACTGGTTATATTTGTTACTAAAGGTACACAATCCTTTATCCGGAACCTATAGGGGAGAGTGTGTTCCGAATTTCAGATTTTTCTGGATTTCAGAAAGCCCACCTGAATTGTGCTGCCGTATCCACCCCCACCCCTTGCCAGTCGCCCGGCCATCTCCCCCGACCGCGGTCCCTCAGCCACCCGGCAGTCTACCCCAACCGGGTTCATCGGCCGCCTGGCAGTCTATCCCAATCATGGTCCCTCGGCCGTCTCCCCCGACCACCGGTCTCTCGGCCGCCTGGACGTCTCCCCAGACCATGGTCCTTCGGCCGTCTCCCCTGACCACCAGTCCCTCGGCCGCCCGGCAGTCTCCCCCAAGCACGCTCCTCAGCCACCCGGCAGTCTACCCCGGCCATCTCCCCTGACCGCCGGTCATCACTTGCCAGATTTTGGAATTTCCGGATAATATTTTAAAATACAGTAATAAAAGACATTAAAATCATAATTTTGTTGTTTTCGTGAAGGGAGTAACAGATACCAAATTCACCCTTTGACCATTAAATTCAGTGCTGTTTAAAATGTTATATTTCATTTCTACAGTTGATATTTTCTTAATTCTCATTTAATTACAATTCAAAGGGCAATTATGACCGATCGTCTGACCGTAAAGTAAGGGTTATAGTGTTACCCGGTTATGTTTTCCCTTATCTGAGATAATACTGTTATCTGTGGGAACTTGGCTCCATACCACAAAGACTCGATTACTGGCATATTTTCTCAGAACTACGTGTGAATAACAATGGACTCAGTGCAGGATCACGACCGGGGCCGCAAATGACCTGGTGCCCACCAATATTGATATTGCGTGTTCCTTCCACCACTGCCTCCTAGATTTGCTAATCACCCTGACCAGGTCATAAGGAGCTGAACACGAGAAGAATGCTTACAGAAGGTAAGATTATTGTCTGAATGGTGAGAGATTGGTAAAAAGGGGAGACTCCAGGATTCCTCAGAGAATTGCACATCCGTCGCAAACAACAAGCTGCCAGTGGAAGAGATGTTAATGTTCAGGGTGGGCAAGGTCTTGTTGCAGCTTAACAGGACCTGGGGAGACTTGGTCTAGAGCAGGGGTCTCAAATTCAATTTACCTGGGGGCCGCTGCAGGTAGAGTCTGGGTGAGGCTGGGCCGCATCAGGTTTTCCATAAGAAAAGCTCTTACAAAAACATTCCAATGTTATCAAATGTCTTTATTTTTATTTTTTAACACAAAATAATATGAAAAAATAAATAAATTAACAATTCATGAGAAAAAAAATAAAATCAATCAGTAATAAATAAATAAAATGAAAATATTAATAATACAGCAGATATAGAAGACTGAAGAAACCACATATACTTGCTGACTGGAGAAATGTAATTATTATTATTCAGATTCAAATGTCTGTATTAACAGTTTTTTTACCTTTAACTTTCTGAACATGAATGGAACATTGATCATAAACTGTTATGAACATGTCTTCTTCTGCCTACTTCTTACTGCTAGAGATCTGGCAGCGCTTCCTCTCACATAGCCGAGCCACATTTGGCTTAAGGAAGGAGGCAGTTGAGACCCTCAGTAGGGCTTGAAGATGCTCGACAGTAAGCCTGGACCTGTACTTGGACTTATTGAAGTTCAAGGTAGAGAAGAGCTTTTCGCTCAAGTATGTGCTCCCAAAAAGACACATGGTCCGCTTGAACATTCGGGAAAGCTCATGGACGCTGGGGGCCAATTCTCTCAAAAATTGCCCAAGCTTGTCTGCTTTTCCACTCACCTCCCTGAACTTGGTTTTGAGTTCAGAGTTGCACTGCAGGTCAATGAGCTCCATTTGAAGCACAGGAGGGGCATCTTGCACTTCAAAGGAGAAGGGGTCTGCAAAAATTTGAAATGTGGCTCTGTGCATCTTGAAGTCTGCAAATCTGTGATCAAATTCCTCCTGTAGCTTCAAAATGACATCCACACACTTCTCACCACTGAATGGTGTGCCTGAATCCATGAGTGCCTTGCATGCTGGGAAATGGCATAGGTTTGTCTGAGAAAGCTGGCCTTTCCATAACAGAAGTTTCGCAGAGAATGCTCTCACGTTGTCATAGGCAGCACTGACAAGTTGCCCCTGGCCTTCTAACTTCTTGTTCAGTACATTAAGCTCATGTGTAATATCATGTCCATGCGACTCCCCCTTCAAAACAAGCGTCGCATCACCCTCATCAGTGTCTATGCTCCAACCCTCCAGGCGGAACCAGCAGAAAAGGACAAGTTCTACACCGACCTGCGCAACCTCATCCAACGCACCCCTACAGCCGACAAGGTTGTCATCCTGGGCGACTTCAACGCTCGTGTCGGCAAAGACTCAGAAACCTGGCCAGGAATCCTGGGCAAGCATAGCGTCGGCAAGTGCAACGACAATGGGCGCCTCCTGTTGGAGCTCTGCGCAGAACAGCGGCTTGTCATTACAAACACCCTTTTTCAGCAGAGGGACAGCTTTAAGACCACCTGGATGCATCCCCGATCCAAACACTGGCACCTCCTGGACTACATCCCGGTGCGAGAAAGTGACAAACGAGATGTGCTCCACACCAGGGTCATGCCTAGCGCGGAATGCCACACTGACCAACGGCTGGTTCGCTGCAAGCTCAACCTTCACTTCAAGCCAAAGCCCAGGAACAGTAAAGCCCCCAGAAAGAGGTTCAATGTTGGAAACCTGCAGTCAGACGAAGCGAGAGGAAACTTCCAGGCAAACCTCAAAGCAAAGCTCGACGATGCAACCCGCCTCACGGACCCGTCCCCTGAAACCCTCTGGGATCAGTTGAAGACTACCATACTGCAATCCACTGAAGAGGTACTGGGCTTCTCCTCCAGGAAAAACAAGGACTGGTTTGACGAAAACAGCCAGGAAATCCAGGAGCTGCTGGCAAAGAAGCGAGCTGCACACCAGGCTCACCTTACAAAGCCGTCCTGTCCAGAGAAGAAACAAGCCTTCCGTCACGCATGCAGCCATCTTCAGCGCAAACTCCGGGAGATCCAAAATGAGTGGTGGACTAGCCTCGCCAAACGAACCCAGCTCAGCGCGGACATTGGCGACTTCAGGGATTTCTGCGAGGCTCTAAAGGCTGTGTACGGCCCCTCACCCCAAGTCCAAAGCCCGCTGCGCAGCTCAGATGGCAAAGTCCTCCTCAGCGACAAGATCTCCATCCTCAACCGATGGTCAGAACACTTCCAATCTCTTTTCAGTGCCAACCGCTCAGTCCAAGATTCCGCCCTGCTCCAGCTCCCTCAACAGCCCCTAAGGCTAGAGCTGGATAAGGTCCTCACCCTGGATGAGACATATAAGGCAATCGAACAACTGAAAAGTGGCAAAGCAGCAGGTATGGATGGAATCCCCCCCAGAGGTCTGGAAGGCTGGGGGCAAAACTCTGCATGCCAAACTGCATGAGTTTTTCAAGCTTTGTTGGGACCAAGGAAAACTGCCTCAGGATCTTCGTGATGCCACCATCACCCTGTACAAAAACAAAGGCGAGAAATCAGACTGCTCAAACTACAGGGGAATCACGCTGCTTTCCATTGCAGGCAAAATCTTCGCTAGGATTCTACTAAATAGAATAATACCTAGTGTCGCCGAGAATATTCTCCCAGAATCACAGTGCGGCTTTCGCGCAAACAGAGCAACTACTGACATGGTCTTTGCCCTCAGACAGCTCCAAGAAAAGTGCAGAGAACAAAACAAAGGACTCTACATCACCTTTGTTGACCTCACCAAAGCCTTCGACACCGTGAGCAGGAAAGGGCTTTGGCAAATACTAGAGCGCATCGGATGTCCCCCAAAGTTCCTCAACATGATTATCCAACTGCACGAAAACCAACAAGGTCGGGTCAGATACAGCAATGAGCTCTCTGAACCCTTCTCCATTAACAATGGCGTGAAGCAAGGCTGTGTTCTCGCACCAACCCTCTTTTCAATCTTCTTCAGCATGATGCTGAACCAAGCCATGAAAGACCCCAACAATGAAGACGCTGTTTACATCCGGTACCGCACGGATGGCAGTCTCTTCAATCTGAGGCACCTGCAAGCTCACACCAAGACACAAGAGAAACTTGTCTGTGAACTACTCTTTGCAGACGATGCCGCTTTAGTTGCCCATTCAGAGCCAGCTCTTCAGCGCTTGACGTCCTGCTTTGCGGAAACTGCCAAAATGTTTGGCCTGGAAGTCAGCCTGAAGAAAACTGAGGTCCTCCATCAGCCAGCTCCCCACCATGACTACCAGCCCCCCCACATCTCCATCGGGCACACAAAACTCAAAACGGTCAACCAGTTTACCTATCTCGGCTGCATTTTTTCATCAGATGCAAGGATCGACAATGAGATAGACAACAGACTCGCCAAGGCAAATAGCGCCTTTGGAAAACTACACAAAAGAGTCTGGAAAAACAACCAACTGAAAAACCTCACAAAGATAAGCATATACAGAGCCGTTGTCATACCCACACTCCTGTTCGGCTCCAAATCATGGGTCCTCTACCGGCATCACCTACGGCTCCTAGAACGCTTCCACCAGCGTTGTCTCCGCTCCATCCTCAACATCCATTGGAGCGCTTTCATCCCTAACGTCGAAGTACTCGAGATGGCAGAGGTCGACAGCATCGAGTCCACGCTGCTGAAGATCCAGCTGCGCTGGGTGGGTCACGTCTCTAGAATGGAGGACTATCGCCTTCCCAAGATCGTGTTATATGGCGAGCTCTCCACTGGCCACCGTGACAGAGGTGCACCAAAGAAAAGGTACAAGGACTGCCTAAAGAAATCTCTTGGTGCCTGCCACATTGACCACCGCCAGTGGGCTGATATCGCCTCAAACCGTGCATCTTGGCGCCTCACAGTTTGGCGGGCAGCAACCTCCTTTGAAGAAGACGCAGAGCCCACCTCACTGACAAAAGGCAAAGGAGGAAAAACCCAACACCCAACCCCAACCAACCAATTTTCCCCTGCAGCCGCTGCAACCGTGTCTGCCTGTCCCGCATCGGACTTGTCAGCTACAAACGAGCCTGCAGCTGACGTGGACTTTTACCCCCTCCATAAATCTTCGTCCGCGAAGCCAAGCCAAAGAAGAAGAATATCAACAAGAAAAGCTAAGTCCATGAGCCATTTGGGATCACTTAGCACGGGAACAGCAACCCCATCTTTCTCCATGAAGGCTTTCACTTCTGCTCTGAACTCAAAAAACCTCTTCAATATGTTTCCCCTGCTGAGCCAACGTACCTCGGTGAAGTGGAGCACATCTCCATAATCTGACTCCATTTCCTCTAAAAAAGCACGGAAACGTCTGTGCTTTAAGCTCCTGGATCTGATTTGGTTGATGCATTTCACAAGGACAGACATCACATTGTCAAACTTCAGGCATTTGCTGCAAAGAGCCTGCTGATGGATAATGCTGTGCAGAGCAATGGCCTCCTCCACACTCTCCTCTTCCAGTTTTTTTTTTAACAAGTGCCACCAGTCCATTTTTCCTCCCTGTCATCGATGGCGCTCCATCGGTTGTTATTCCAACAAACCTCTTCCATGGCAAACCGGCATTCTCAATGGCATCACACAGCTGGTAAAATATCTCCAGAGCGGTGGTCTGGCCATGCAGTGGAATTACTGTGAGCAACTCCTCTGTGACTTCAAAATTGTCATCAACACCACGAACATAGATGGCGAGCTGGGCAGTGTCGGTGATGTCTGTGGTCTCATCAAGAGCGACTGAGTACACACTGAAACATTTTGCTTTCTCACACAGTTGATCATAAACGTCACTTGACAGGTCAGAAATGCGCTCTGCCATGGTGTTGGCAGAAAGGCTGATGTTGCTAAACTGACCTTTCTTTTCTGGACAGACAATACTTGCAGCCTGTAATATGCACTTTTTGACAAATTCACCTTCTGTGAATGGCTTTCCTGCTTTAACAATCATCTCACTAACCACGTAGCTAGCTTCGACTGCTGCATCATTCTCTTTGGTTGCTTTCTTAAAGAAATCTTGTTGCCTCACTCGACATGTTTTAAGATTAGCAACCCGGTTGGCTCTCTCATCTCCTTGGTATTTTGCATACTCCTCAGCATGTCTAGCTGTGTAATGACGTTTCAAATTGTATTCGTTGTGCACTACAACTTTCTCTATGCAAATAAGACACGTCGGGATACCCCTGTGCTCAACAAAGAAATATTGCACTTCCCACTTTTCCTGAAATTGTCTGTGCTCATCACCAATCTTTCTCTTCTCTGCAGGCTTTGAAAAAGACATGTTTGGGGCTGTATAATATATATAATTCCACTTGGTGTCACTGTTCCGTTGAAGTTTCAGTGTTTAGCCAATGCGTCTTTTCCACTTCTTTTTCTGTCCCGCTGAGCAACAACTTCCGGGATCAGACTGGATGCCGAAGCGCGTGAAGCGGGAGCGGCCGCGGAAATTGCGCATGCGCCGCGTGCACATAATGACAAATAGAAAATGCACACAAATATGCTTATATTCGCAATAAGCCCAGGCGATGTCCCGCCCCCGAGAGCAATATACCCCACCGTGATTGGTAGGTTCGTTCAGCTCCGCACACAACACTGAAAAGTGCCAATCATATCAAACTCGCGGGCCGCACTAACATTAAACTTTCATATTAAGGCGGAGCCACAACTATCGTCCTGAGGGCCGCAGTTGAGACCCCCTGGTCTAGAATTTTGTTGTAGAGTCAGAATCATAGAAGATGGAACATCCCACCACACTACACTACAAGCCCTTAATCCCATGATGTTGTGGTGACCCCTATAAGCCAACTCCACAACTATCTAATCCTTCCCTTCTTCACCCCCATCTGTCTATCCAAGAGTCTTTTAAATTGTACTAGCCTCCACCACCCTATCTCCAATGCATTCCAGGCACCCACCACTCTCTGTGTAAAAACCTACCTCTGATGTCTCCCCATGACCTTGCTCGCCTTATCCTCTGGTATTTGCTATTGTCACCCCAGGTAAAAGATACTGGCTGTTCCCGCCCCCCCCCCCCCCCACTACATTTGGGAGGATCAGGAATGACCACCCTCCACTACACATTAAAATTCAGTAGTGGAGAGAGTTCCTCAGAGTCCTGGACACATCTCTTCACTTGTTAGCAGTGATCTAACTCATTATTAAGATGAGGCACAGAGCAGAATCCATCAGTTTCATACACTGAATTTACACCAAAATAGAATTATAGATATGAGGCTTTAGATTTGCCACATCCATCCAACCTCTTTGTCCATCTACAATAATCCCGATTGCCTGCACTTCCTGAGAAGACTGAAAGGGCCAAGGCTTCCGGCCACCATTATGTCAATCTTCTATAGGAACTCTACTGAGAGCACCCTGGCCAGCTGATACAGTTGCTGTAAAGAAGTGGATCAGAGGACAATTCACAGTACTAAAAGAGTGGTATAGAGGATCTCCGCAGGCTCCCTACCCATCCACCCCCCCCCCCCCCCACCAATCAATGTGATCTACCAGGATCGTTTTCTGAATCATTGAGGACACCACCACCACACAGCAACTTTCAGCTGTTCCCATCGGGGAAGAGATGCAGAAGTATCCAAGCCAGCACCACCAGGCTGAGGAACAGCTTCTTCCCACGGGCAGTGAGAATGCTGAACAACCAAAGGAACTGCTCACACTGACCATCCAAGATGCTCCTATTTATTAAACAGTATTTATTTATTTTTAAATATGCTTATTTGTCCTGCATATGTATTGCTTGCCTGTATGAGTGTTCTGTTTGGTTGTGTGCCTGCATGTTTTGCACCGAGGAGCGGAGAACGGTCTTTCATCAGATTGTACTTATGCAATTAGGTGATAAAATAAACGAACTTGAACTAAACCCCTCATGATTTTATATCCCTCTATTGTCACTTCTCATCCTTCATCGCTCCCCTAGCTCCGAAAGACATGGTGTCCTCCAGTCCAGGTAACATCCTGGTAAATCCCCTCTGGGCAGTTTTCCAAAGGGTCTACATCCTTCCTGTAATGAGGGGACCAGAACTGAATGCAGGGGAGATGAATTCACATAGAAATGGGTCCAGTGACGCCAGTCAACACTGACCTGGGGCAGTACCAGAGCAGAGTTTGCACCTTCTCCCCATGACCAAGTAGCTGCCCGCTGGGTGTCCTGCTTTCCCCAGCTCAGCAGGTTAACTGGCAACTATGAACAAGGGATGGCCATACTGATGTGGACGTTGAGTGTGCAAGAGAGCAGGCTGGAGGTCAACAAAACGACAAGGAATGATGGGGGCAGCACAGTTGAAGTAGTGCCAGCAATTGGGACCAGAGTTCAAATCCCACCCATATCTGCATTGGTTTTCCCCAGGGACTCTGGTATCTTCCCACCATTCAAAAATGTACCAGGGATTGGAGGTTAATTGGGTGTAATTGGGCAGAAATGGCCTGTTACCATGCTGTATGCCTAAATTAACATGGATCCAGTGGGGCCTGATTCTCCACATTCTTGAACAAGGGCTCAGTCCTGAAACCTCAACTGTCTTTAACTTCCAGTTTCTTTCCCTCTTTGTATATGTAACGTCACCTACTCTATTTTAGCCTTGATAAGAGGTTCAATGCTGAAATGTTGACTATTTCTACAAAAGAGCTCAAGAAACTCAGCAGGCCGTTCAGCAATTAGGGGAGGCAGTCGACATTCTGAGCCTGAGACAGGCAGTGCATCCACGTTTCCCCCACACACATTCAGCCCGACTGGCAGGTTTCTCATTGCCACTAGTTGGAGCTAGCCATCTGATTAACTCTCATGGACCTCATCTAGACCCTCCTTCTTAGATAAGGAGGCTACTCACAAAACTGCTCAAGATACACCAGATAACCATAGAAAATTACAGCACAGAAACAGGCCTCTTTGTCCTCTTTGTCCTAAATTGTTTAACCTTTCTCTGTAACATCAGTTCTTGAAGTCCAGGCAACATCCTAGTAAATCCTCTCTGCACTCTTTCTATATTATTGATATCTTTCCTGTAGTTAGGTGACCAAAACTACAAACAATACTCCAAATTTGGCCTCACCCATGTCTTAGACAACTTTACCATAACATCCCAACTCCTGTAATCAATACTTTGATACATGAAGGTTAATATGCCAACAGTTCTCTTGATAATCCTATCCACCTGTGACACCATGTTCAGGGGAAGTGTATTCCCAGATCTCTCTGTTCTATCACACTCCTCAGTGCCCGACCAGTATGTCCCTTCTTGGTTGGTCCTTCCAAAATGTAACACCTCAAGCTTGTCTCCATCGGCCATTTTTCAGCTCATTTTTCCAGCTGGCCCAGATCCCTCTGCGAGCTTTGAAAACCTTCTCTGCTGTCCAGATCGCCTCCTATCTTAGTGTCATCTGAAACTTGCTGATCCAATTTACCACATTATCATCCAGATTGATTGATATAGATGACAAGCAGCACTGGTCCCAGCACCGATCTCTGAGGCACTTCACTAGTCACAGGCCTCCATTAATGCTCTCTGGCTTCCCCTGTCCAGCCATTATTGAATCTAGTTTACTACTTCTCCATGAATACCAAGCGTCTGAACCTTCTTGACTAACCTCCCCTGTGGGACTTTATCTCGGGCTTACTAAAGTCCTGATAATCTCCTCTTAAAAACTCTATAAGTTTGGTTAGACACGAATAATTGACTATTCAATCTCTTAGAACACCTTCCAATAATTTACCTATTTATTGGAATAGATAAATTATTTCTTTTTCATGACATCAGGCTCACCAGCCTATAATTTTCTGGGTTACTTTTGGAGCCTTTTTTAAACAACAGAACAATGTGAGGTCCTCTCCAATCCTCCAGAACCTCATCAGTGGCTCAGGATATCACACACAAGCCACATCCCACCTTGCCTATCAGCAGACTGTTCCATCTCTCCACTGCTGATTCAGTTCCTTTTCCTTCATCCCTGCTAGTTTCATCTCCCATTCTGGGTGATAGAGAATTCCAAATTGTGCAATTGACGATCTGTGTAATGTCATTGATTTATTATTTCCTGTCATACCATTCTCCTTATCCCTCTGGTTTTGGCTTCACTAAAGCTCCTTGTCGCTTGAAAGTTGCCTGCTGGGCATTCGAACCTGTCAATTCAAAGAATTGGCGAGACCACGAAGGAGAAGAAACAAAATGTATTTATTTATGATCAATCTCCAGCACGATCTGTCTGTGACATGGGAGCATTCTGTGAACCGGTGACCATCTCCACGGATGGTGACAACCAACACCTGGCCAGCCATAGCCAGTGGTGAGTCCGTGAGGTAGCACTGACGTTGTTTCATTAATAGATAGGTAGTAGGTACAACAGCAAGATCGTTTTCCTCATGCTTATCTCTCCGTCCAAAATCGGGATGCCTATTCATATCCTGTTCCCATGAATCACTGGAGAGGTAAACTGTTAATGTGGGGTATAGTGTAAAATAAATCCTGGCTCTTATAAACTATACTGGCACTGCTCTAAGAATAAATTACAAACAATCAAACATAATATGAGATTCAGTTCATTTGAACCAGAAATATCATGTTTAAGCTGGAGAAAATATTTTTTTACATTCTTCTTAACAACATGGAGCAGAGCAGGCCAGCTGCGCAAACCCAGAAATCTCCAGCTCAAGTAAAAAGCTGCTCAATCATGAGATCGCTTGAAGCCTTTCGTTCCTGTGCTTCAATTCTTCAGTTGTGTCTCATGGTCTTGAAGGGAAATAAAAGAGGAGAGGTTGTGAATATAACTTCTGTCCATTGTCAGATCCAAAAAGGTGGATCCTATTGATTGTTGGCAGATTTCTAAGCTGCAACTATGGCCTTTAGATTGAATTGCACCACTTTAACCCTTCTCCCCCAATATCCTATCCACAGGAACTACCCAGAGGTGCCCTTAGATGTTCCCATCCTGCACCCAGTTTGCTGGTTGAAGTAGGCATTGAATTGTTCATGAATACAGAGAGAGAGAGAGAGAGAGAGAGAGAGAGAGAGAGAGAGAGAGGGGGGGGGTGGGAGGGAGGGAGGGCTCCTTTAGACTCAAGGAGAAGCACATTATGCTTCATTCCTGCTTTCATTCCTGTTTGCACTTGACAATGTGGTCATAACTCTGGAATCTTATTGAACAAGTTCAGCTGTGTAACAAACATAATTGACCAACAGAGGTGCAGCCAGTTAACAGTGATGTTTTTGATTGGAAGATTACATGACATACTGAAAGATCATGGCTATGGCAACTTTAAGGAAAATCCATCAGTTGCATTCACCTGGGGGTGAAGGAGACTGACAGGTGACCTGATGGAAACAGGTAAAAGATGACATCTAACAATAGAGGCCTTGAAAAAATGGGCTGATATTTAAAATGAGTGGCGGGAGTTTAAAGAAGGATTTGAGGGATATGTTTTTCACACAGAGAGAACAATTGATACCAGGAATGTTGTGCCAGAGGGGTTGTGGGAATCAGATACAATCATTATCTTTCAGAGACATTTAACAGAAACTTGATTAGGCACAGCATGGAAGGACACAAATCTAATGGCCTCAGGGTAGAGAGGCAAAAGGGTCAACAGTGGTGTGATGGGCTGAAGGGCCTGTGTCTGTGCTGTGTGATTCTATGACTCTGACATCAGAAAGATTTATGCATGATCATGTCAATGAAGAACCATGGTATTGGATTGAATATCAGGATCAAACAGAGAATGAATGAGGAACTCAGCAGGTCAGGTTGCATCTGTGGGGAGAAATGGCTGATCAACGTTTCAGGTTGGGACCCTTTATCGATTCTAAATTGAAAGGAAGATAATAGAATGTACATGAAGGGGGAAGAGTGGAATCAGATGCGGATTGGGTTACCTAAAATTAGAGAAATCGATGTCCGTGCCATTATGTTTACGGCTATCCAGGAGGAATGTGTTGTTCCTCAAGTTTATGTTTGGCCTTTCCCTGAACACTGTCACTGTTGGGATGGATGGGGGAGTTAAAATGGTCAGCTACAGTTTTTGCCTCAAGTTCAGACCCACACACAGAGCGGGTGTTTGGTGAACCGGTCACCCAATGTTCTTTTGGCCTCACCAATGTCGAGGAGATCACACTAGATACAGTAGAAGCAGTAGGTCAGGTTGGACGAGGTGCAGGTAAAGCTCTGCCTTGCCTGGAAGATATGTGTTTGGCCCTGAATGCAGGTGAGGGGGAGAGGTAGGGGCACGTTATGCACATTCTAGTGGTGGAGTGGCTGAGGGGGTGGAGGGATGGGAGGACACATCGACTATTACCTTGGGGGAAAATTCGGACTGTCCAACCTATCAATGCATTTCATGGTTTAATCCAATAGTGATGTTTCTCTGCAATGAGATATTGACACCTCCAATGAGATATCTCTTTAACAAAGGAAATAACCTCACTGCAGCATAGCATCTCTTCACCGTGCTGAGGTTTCTCAATACCATCAGTGTATAGACTCGTGTTTCAATATTGTTGTGCTTCATTGGGACATCTACTCTACAGTGCACACCTCATGAGCTCCAGTTACAAGGGCTCTCCCATCCCACAGTGAAAGGCTGGCATTTTCACAGGTGAGTGCACCATCACTTTGCATTCACACTCAATGTCCGTCGTGGAATGGAAAGGGTGGACTTACATCATTGATCCAGCCGTTGAAGGCCGACACTCGAGTGTAGACACTGGGCTTCTTTGCCGTGTTGCACTGAACGGGTCCCAGGAAGCTTCCCACGCCATTGACATACCACCTGCCGTCATGACCGAAACAATTCAAAGGACCGCCTGGATCACCCTGAAGTAAAAGAAATCTTACATTATGTTGTTTTTTAATCTGTTCCCCTTCTGCTCTACTCACGTTCCCATGTGATTCCAGTACCATGTGGGTAAGGAATATCAACACCCCTACTTTGGAAACCTGTTATTAGACACTTCGCTCCAAACCTACTCTAAACACCAACTGACTCATTGTCATCTGATTGCACAAGTACAACCCGACCAAACAGCGTTCTCCGGTCCTCAGTGCAAAAAACACAAATGCAGAACCAGACATAACACACACACAGACAAACAATACGTATGCAGGACACATATTCATCTATATGAATAAAAAATATTTGTTTCATGAATATGAGAGTCTCAGCGTTCTCACTACCCGTGGGAAGAAGCTGTTCCTCAGCCTGGTGGTGCTGGTTCTGATCCTCCCATATCTCTTCCCCAATGGGGTCAGTGTGCAGGGTGGAAGGGAGTTCTCAATGATTTTGTGCACCCTCTTCAATGATCCTGGTAGATCACATCAATGGGAGGAACGGACACTCCAGTGATCCTCTCTGCCGCTCTTGTGGTCCTGTGGATGGACCTCCGATCCGTTTCTCTGCAGCAACTGTGCTCACTGAGATGCAGTCAGCCAGGACGCTCTCGATAGAAGGTCCAGCCAAAGTGGCACCCACAATGCTCAAAAGAGTTTCCCTCTGGCTTTAAGTCTTAACAGAGAATTAAACTAGATTGAAGATTGTCAGGATCTTGTTGACATTTATCTGATCCAGGGTTAATGCAAGTATCCATCAGTACTGTTTCTCTGCACTTACCCTAATCCAGAACTTATTCCTGCAAATTGAAAGCATTGAATCTACCCAGTCACTCCATTCAATTCCAGAGCCACAACTTATCATCGATTTATTCCAATCATTGCATGGTGCATTCTGGTTCTTGTCAGTGGGTTGATTCAATGAAGCCCATGCCTACAGTTGGCATGGTGCAGCAGGAATAGAGAAGGTAATTCTTCTGGTAGTAGATTCCACAATCAGGGACATTACCTGAATAGGGTAATAATTAGTGCAATACCGCTAAAACACCAATGACGCTGGTTCAAATTCAATGCTGTATGTAAGGAGATTTTATATTCTCCCTGTGTCTATGTGGTTTTCCTCTGTTTGGTCCAGTTTCCTCCCACCCTTCAGGGTTGTAGGTTAATTAGGGCAGCAAGGGCTCATGTGCTGGAAGGGCCCATTTCCATGCTGTATGTCTAAATATAAATTTTAATTTATTTTTCATGATATCAGGAAAAATGTTTCTTCAGATCAGATTTGTGAGTTTCAAGGCTGTGGAGGAAAAGCTTTGTGTTGAATGGCCTCTCCCATTCCCTCTCCACTGGACCTGAAGCTACTGATGAAGACACACATTAAAACAATTGAAATAGAACTCTTATAAGATGGATGGGTCTTCTTTCTCGGAGGCCAGGAATGATATAACCATATAACCATATAACCATTTACGGAGCGGAAACAGGCCATGTCAGCCTTTCAAGTCCGCACCGGTTCACTAGAACAACTCCTCTATCAAGGAGTACACGAGCTCAATGATAGGCTTGTTTAAACATTGTGTGATTAGTAAAGGATTGCTTAAGGTGGGATGTTGGTGCTCTTTAAATCTTCCCTGGTCACAAGAGACAGAGAGGACAGTAGGTGTTGAGTCTAGATTCAACAGGGCTGCAGAGATCCTCCTGGTCATTGCAATCAGGTGAATCTTACAGGGAAGCTCATGCAGAAACTCAGAGGTCTGCCCAATTTGGCTGAACATTTGAAAGAGGAAACAAAGTGCATTGATAAGGGTAGTGGTATCATCTACATGGGCTTCACCAAGGTCTTTGACAGACTGTCCAAAAGCTTGGAACACTTGGGATCATGGCAAATTGGATCCCAAATTAGCTTCATAACAGGAGGTGTTATGATGGAGGGTGATTTTTGTGATTGGAAGTCCTTGACCTGACTGAACGTCAAAGACTCTTATTGTTAGTGCATTCACGCACAATATGGATGTGAATGTGGGAAGTTCAGTGATGTCTTAAATATTCCTGGAATTGTTGATAGTAAGGAGAATAGTCATAGGTTACAAGATAATGTTGTCAGCTAGTAATGTTATGCATTTTGGAAGGACTTGGGTGTACATAGTGCTCCAGGGATATTCATGAACTGAGGGACATTTGTGAACGTCCATAGATCCACAGGTGTGTAAGGTGTAGAAATAGAGTAAGGGAAGCCTATATTCATGGGAGTTTGGAAGTTAAAGAGCTGCTTTATGAAACATTAGTTCCTTCATAGCTGGAGGGTTGCCTACAGTCTAGTGGGCCACACAATTTGAGGGCTTGAGCAGGGAGGTTATGCTGCATCTGTACAAGGTACTGGTGAGGCCACATATGGAGTACCAATTACAGTTCTGGTCTCCTTACTTGAGAAAGGATGTAGTGGCTTTGGGGGTGGTGCAGAGGAGCTTCACCAGGTTGATTCCAAAGATGATGGTCTTAGCCTATGAGGAGAGATTGAGTCATCTGGGACTGTGCTCACTGGAATTTTAGAAGATTAAGAGGAGATCATCTCCTCTCATTAGGCAGCACGGTTGGATTAGGCAATCAGGACCGGGTTTCAAATCCCGTGCAGTCTGTAAGGAGTTTGTATGTTATCCCTGTGTCTGCGTGGGTTTTCCCTGGTGGCTCTGGTTTCCTTCCTCTGTTTGAAACGTACCGGATATCGGAGGTTAATTGGGCATAAATTGGAAAGCACTGACACGTGGGCCAAAATGGCCTGTTACCCTGCTGTAAGTCTAAATTTAAATTTTGTATAAAATTATGAAAGACATGGATAAGGTAGAGGTTGAGATTTAACAGGAACCTAAGAGTTAATTTTGTTATACACAGGGTGGTGATGGTATGGAATGAGCTACTAGAGGAAATGGTTGAGGCAGGTATTATTGCAGTGTTGAAGAAACATTTTGACAACTACATGGATAGGATGGGTTTGGAGGGATCTGGGCCTAATGCAGGCAGGTGGGACTAGTGTGGGTGGGACATCTTGAAAGGTATGGACAAGTTGGGCTGAAAGCCTGCTTGCATGTTGAGTGACAATAATGAGATGGTGCAGAAGAGATTCACTAGGATGCAAACAAGATGCTGGGTTCTAGTGAAATACAGAAACGTGCTGGAGAACCTCAACAGGTCACACAGCGTCAGTAGGAAGTAAAGGCAGTTGACATTTTGGGCCTGAGCCCTTCATCGGAAAATTCCAACAAATAATTCCAGTAGATAGTAAAATGAACGGACAGATCATCAACTTCAGGAAGGGAAGAGGAACAAACTCATTGGTGCAGAGATGGTTTTGGTAGGGAATCTCAACCCCTGTTTTTTTTACCTCGAGCGCAGTGAATAAGGTCTTTCCTATTGAAACACCTCATAATTCTATCTCCCTCAGTCACCTCCATCCCAAAGAAATCACCGAGAAGATTTACTGCATATTGGGAAGTAAGGAAACAAGAAAGAAATTGCACAAATATTTTGTGTCTGCCTTTATGACAGGAGACAAGAGAGCCTCTCAGAGTTAATGAGGAACTGAAAGAAATTAGCGTAGTAATCACTGAGACTGAGAAGTAATAAATAATTCCCCAGGACCCATGGCCATCAGATGTAGGGGCAGATTTAGGCCATATGGCCCATCAAGTCTGCTTGCCATTTGATCATGGCTGATGTATAGTTCCTCTCAACCCCATTTTCCTGTCTTGTCCCTATACCTTTGACACCCTTACTGATCAAGAAATTGTCCAATGCCACTTTCAATCTACCCAATGACTTGGCCTTCACTGCCATCTGTGGAAATTTCTCCCCATGTCTGTTGTAAAGGGACATCCTTTTGCCCTGAGGCTGTGTCCTCTGGTCCCAGACTCTCCCACTATGGGAAACACCTTCTCTAAGTCCACTCCATCCAGCCCTTTCAATATTCAGTGTGTTTCAATGAGATTTCCCCCTCATCCTTTTGAACACCAGTGATCCATCAAACAATCCTCACATCCCCAAGATCATTCTCATAAACCTCCTCTCTCCAACACCAGTACATCCTTCCTTAGAGACAGGGACAACTGCTCACAATACTCCAAAATCCTTGGATATTGATGGCGAATATATTGGTGGTCATCTTTGATCGATCGATCCTTGAACGGTTTCCACAGCAAGTGTAAACTGACACTGAGAAATGAAGGGGAGAGAAATTCAGCCAGGTAGCCTGCCGACAGGAGGAGGAAAATACTTATGGTAGCAGGATACTTTGAAAATAAGTATTACGTCCGGCAGAGTCAACATAGATGTACGACAAAGCAATTGGATCTGAAATTAGCGCAACGCTATTATAGCGCCAGTGACAGGGATTTGAATCCTGTGCTGTCTGTAAGGAGTTCGTACATTCTCCCTGTGTCGGCATGGGTTTTCCTTGGGGGCTCCAATTTCCTCCGACCATTCAGAAAGTATTGGGGTTGTAGGTTAATTGGGTGTAATTGGGCGACATGGGCTAAAGTGGCCTGTTACCGTATAGTATGTCTAAATTTAAATTTTAATCTGTGAAATATTTGTGTAGTTGCAACAGGATAGATAAGGGGCGACTGGATGACTTAATCTGTTTGAAGTTTCATTAAGCCTTTGATAAGTGGGCATAAATTAGTTTATGAAACAATATTACAACACCCAGATTTGAGAATAGTAGTCAAGCATGAACCGAGGATTGGTTTACAGATAAAAAATAGAGAATAAGAATTAAGAAATAATTTTCAGGATCGGAGACTGTGAGGTGAGAAAGTGACTGGTGCTGAGGTAGCTGTTCAAAGTCAATGTCACTGATTTAGATCACAAACTATTAAATTGCCCCCAGTGTGTTGCTTGTACAAATTTAGATGGCACTGTGGTCTCCACAGAGGATGGTGTAAGTCTTCAGGAGAATATAGGAGTTTGATGAATGTGTATGGATGTGGTAGATGTAACATAATACAGAAATGTTTAAGCCATTCTCCTTGGTTGACAAAGTCTTCCCCCACCAAACACAGAAAACTACTGCCGAAACCCGTCCATTCTCTCTGACATATCTATATACTCTGGCGGTGCCTGTGTCCACAGGGGGATGCAGATTACATGGGAGCAGCAAATTGGTGCAGGGGACCAGTAACAAGAAGAACAGCCCCACCAACTGCCCCCCGCCCTGTCCCCTTATTGAGAAGGAGAAGCAGTCGAGAGGACAGTGATTATGGAGGCGGACTAGCAAGGGCAAGGGCTCTGCCGTTGAAGGACTCTGTTATAGACTTATGTTATTTTCAATCTTTAGGTTATAACACATAGATTTTTAGTAAACTTACTTTGTGGGTTGGACAGGGAAAGACAGATCTATGTTCAAGGTCATAAAACCAGAGTTATTGTTCAATTGAAATGCTGGAACAATGAAATGTTTGCTAAAGAAGACATTTGTGTAAACAAGCAGGAGGCCATCTGCCATGACTCATACTTTTGTAGAAATTGGAAATTGAAACCTAAAAATCATGTATTGCTCAAACAAGTGATTAAAGTCATCTGAAAAAGAATCCCTTTTAGTATTCAACCAGAATTATCTGGACACAGAACTGGAATGGCTTCAGAGAGGATGACCATTTCGACTGCTTCTCTTTGTCAAGATAGAGAACAGTGCTACTGTGACCATTGTAATGGTCACTTTTGACTGACCCATACCTGGGTAAAAAAAACAAGATCTATTCTTGCATTTGGATCATAACCATTTTTAATGGTTCATTTGTTTAATCTTTGCCTGGATTTGTGAAATCATCGTGGAAATCACAAGTTCTGTAACCTCCATGCAAGAGAGGAAAATTGTGAAAAATCATTCATACGAAGAAACATTTCTCTGGAACCAACTCAACATGAATTCATGAGTTTTGAGAAATCTGACGATTTGATGCCTCACCTACTCCATAATTATTTTTAAACTTCAATTTAAAGGCTCTGTTTCAACTCAAGATTTCTAAGACTGAACTTCGAAACTGACTTTTAGGAATTGTGCCTCAACTGTAATGGTTTGGGTGATTAACACACATATATTTCCATATAGCTGGGGTTAAGTTTAGAGTTAAGTAAGATTCCATATTATTAATAGTTATTAATAAAAAAATATTGTTTTGAAGATACCACTGACTTGGTGAATTTCTATTACTGCTGGTTCATGACATAACAACACACACAGGTCATGGGCTGATGGAGAGAGGCTCGAGAACCAGCTATTGGGACTGGGATTCTAAAGGGTGCTGAGGGAAAGAAGGGTTCCCAAAGGGCCCTGGGCACTGAAGGCTTCCTGATTGCATCAGAAGTTTGGATATGGGCTTGGGTTGCCGATAGATTGAGCTGAACTGGAATCTTGTGTGGCTGCATAAGTCACAGAAGCACTGGAGACTGATCCACGGTGACTCTGGGGGAACAGGGGGGGGCGGGGGAATGACTCTCCTTTGCTTCTCGTTCTCTGACTGTTAGAGGCAATGCCAATGCCGAATCTTTGGCTGCCTTATGTCAGACTAAAGGCAATTCCATGTAATATTGCATTTCTTTTTTTAATTACATGACAATAAAGAGTATCTGATTTGATCTGATATCCAACTATTGCCAGTAATTTTAATCCAATTCCCTGACATAACCCATTTTATTACAGGAGGATGGTGCTGGGAAAATTAGGCTTCTTGACACGTTAAATCCTTGCAGCAGTGCAAAGTCAAGTATATGGGGAGAAGTGGGTGCAACCTCTCTCTGTCACTGCCATCACTTTCAATGCTCAAAGCTCTGACACAATTGTTGTAAATCCCTGGTTCATCCTGGAATTACAGGCAAATACTTTCCCCTTCATGTTGAAATGAGATTAGTCGAACACGTGCTATGAAGATTAAGCTGCATTTATCTACCAAAGCGGCATTTATCTACCAAAGATGGCCGTGGAGTTAGCAGGACCTGTGGGCTTGTAATGCACTGACCTTTGCCCCACTGTTTCTATCTCCTGCCAGTAAACATTTAATGGAACTCAGGAGAAAGGAAAGGTTTAGGCTTAAGGACATACTTCACATGCATTCTTGGAGTAGCCTCCCACACAAATCATGGTGTCCGACACTGATTTTCCCCACCATTCGTTCTGGCTGCACGTGTCATAGTCGACGGCGGGGAGAAGTGATTGTTGCATCTTGTGCGGTTTTGATCCTTTCCCTGCATAACATCAATACATATCATCAGTTTGGATTTCAACATAAAATGACTTCTTGGGGCCCAAGAAAGAAGTTAAATTCACTTTCATTTAGCTTCAGGCAACCCACATAATGGAGGAAAAGCACCATAGGTTCCATCTTGACAGCCTCCAAGCAGACGGCAATAACATCTACTTCTCTGATTTTCTTTAACCCCCCTCCCCTAGTCTCCCTTCCTTCCATCTCCTTTCCTCCAGATCCCCACCTCCTTCCCTTCCTTCTCCTAACAGAGAGCTACTGTTCACTGCCCTCTCCCCTGATTACTTCTCAGCTTCTCTCTCTACCTTAACGTTACATCTTACCTGGAAGTAAAGCATAAAAGTCTGCAGACACTGTGGATGAAGTAAAAAAACACAAAGCTGGAGAAACTCAGCAGGTCAAACAGTGACCTTTATACAGCAAAGGTTTATTACATCTGATAGCCTGTGTTCCTCCCATCTTTCTCTACCCACCCACCACCTCTTCATTCAGGAATCTCCCTGATTTTTTGGCACTCCTGAAGAAAGGCTCAGGCCTGAAATATCGACTGCCTTTTACCTCCCAT
Organism: Narcine bancroftii; assembly: GCF_036971445.1. Lineage (NCBI taxonomy): Eukaryota > Metazoa > Chordata > Chondrichthyes > Torpediniformes > Narcinidae > Narcine > Narcine bancroftii. Next base: position 174,351,415 of record NC_091470.1, on the reverse strand, counting down.
GGATATAGCATGATCTGCTGAGTTTTTCTGGCACTTTCATGTGCTGCAAGTATCTGGGTATAGTGTGGAACATTTAATTGGCAATAGTTGGCCACATGATGCCAAGGTTGCTTGTACTGGAGGGTTACACTGACAGGAGCTGAGATAGTGGCACAGCAGACAGAGCTACATCACAGCTCCAGTGGGCCTAGGTTCAATCCTCAGCTCTGTTGTTGCGAGAGAGTGGTGGGATAGAGAAAAAGAGAGAAAGAGAGAATTGAGAGAGGGAGAGAGAAGAGAGAGAGAGAGAGAGAGCAAGAGAGAGAGAGAGAGAACACACACACACACACACACACACACACACACACACACACACACACACACACACACACACACACACACACACACACACACACACACACACACACATTGTCTGGAGACTCACCCTTCAACCCAAATTGCCCATGCCAACCATAGTGTCCCACTCTAATCCTGCCTACCTCCGTTTGGCTCACATCCCACTAAACCCATACTAATCCTGCATTAAATTTAGACCTGCTGCCTGGTAACTGGCCATTTCGGCCCACAAACTCCTGCTACCTAGTTACACCGAATTAATCTACGACCTCGGTACATTTTGGAGGGTGGGAGGAAACCGAAGCCCCCGAGGAAAACTCACGCAGATATAAGGAGGATGCACAAACTCCTTACAGACAGTGTGGAAATCAAACCCCAGTCTCAATCGCTGGTGCTGTGGTGCTAACCGCTAAGCTAACCATGCCACAACTGTTCAATTTGTCTTTAACATTGTGATTGTACTGGCCTGAACCACCTCCTCCAGCTGCCAATTCCACACACCCACCACCCTCTGTGTAAGAATGTTATCCCTCAGGTTCTTATTCAAATTTACCCCACCCCTTACCTTAAACCTGTGTCGTCTGGTTACCGATGCCCCCCTACTCTTGTCAAAAGACTTTGCATTCACCCAATCTATTCCTCTCGTGATTTTTTACATCTCTGTGAGATCAACCCTCATCCTCCTGCACTCCAAGAAATAAACCCCCTGCCTGCTCAACTTCTCCCTATGGCTGCATGGAGTTCTCATGTTGTCTCTGTGACTGCATGAGTTTCTTCTGGGTGATCCCAAAGGCATGGGGGGGTGCGGGGTCGATAAGTTTATTGGTCATTGTAGGTTATCCCAAATGTCTAGTTGAGTGATAGTACCTTGGGAGAGTTGTGCAGGATGTGGAGAAAATAGGAGGATAGGATTTGTTTAAACAAGTTTGGGCTCAGTGGGCCAGTTTCCTTGCAGTATGTCCTTGTGTAGAGGGGTTCAGTAATGATATCAGGAAAAATTAGTGGATTTTATATGTCCTTGCCGCCCAATTTACACCCAATTAAACTACACCCCCAGTACATTTTGAACGGTGGGAAGAGCCCCCAAAGAAAACCCATGCAGACACAGGGAGAACGTATAAACTCCTTACAGACAGCGCAAGATTTGAACCCCAGTCCCGGTCTCTGGCGCTATGAAGTTGTTGTGCTGACCGCTACGCCAACTGTTCCACCTGAGAAATCATGTTCTGACTGTCAAAATGGATGGCACGGCTGATGAAGCATCATTCAATAGGCTCCAGCTACAGAAGTTACAACAGATGCAGCATCTGGGCAGGGGAGGAGAAATGGTGCTCAAACTGAATGATAAGAGCATTGATGGTAATGGCAAGAGGCATGTTTAGAATCTTCATGCTTTTTGTTTAGTGCACATTAGAGGGCGACACAAGACCTTGTTTGAAAAGCCAGCTGTTGAATAAATAGGAGTTGTTTTTTCCCTAGTTGAACCTAGTTGCTGCCAACACCTGTCAATGTGCTCTCCGCTGTCTTTTGAAGGTCCTCGGTCAGTCCCAGTTGTAGAAATGACCCAGAGAGAGGAATTTCAGGAACCCTCTAAAAGTCCAAATATCTACTGGGGCTTTTAAATCAGCTTGTATGGTGGTAGTGGGCAATGGAAACTTAATGTCAATGGACAGGTCCTGCACCAGAAATAATTGTACCAATGTTAAATAAACTCCAATTGGGTGAAGGCCAAAGATCTTGGATTTACAAATGAATACCTTCTAGACATTCATGTTCAGGACTTTCAAAGGTGAATAGTCTCCAAGCACATTGACAGGTGTTAGTAGCTACTGTGTGACAACTGGATGCAGATAATTCATCCATCCACCCTTCTCTTTAAGACTGAATTGGTGTTCCTTTCTCTTCAAATGAGCTTCTCATAGAGCTAGCAGAGGAAGGAATGATGCTGACGCCTTGTTTTGCTTTGAGGTTTGGAGTCACTGGGTTGGACACATGCAGCCCCTTTGAGGGGCAACTTCCTCATTCCTGCCTTGTCCTTCCTCTTCAGTCCTGTCAGGAGGCACCAGATCCAATGCAGTCCGGGAGCCTAAGGAACGTTGATGAGTCTCTGATTCTCTCCACATCATCAGCCGCATTCACCAAGTCATGGTGTTTCTCTTTCACTCTCTCCATTGCTCCAGTTCTCTCTCCCTTCTCAATGAACATCCCTTTAAACATGGCTCCTTCGAAGGCTAAGGTGATCCAGTGCTGGTCATGACCTGAGGCATACGCCCTGCCGACACTCTCCCACCCCACAACTCCAACAACTCAGCAAGTGGTCAGTTTCCATATCTTGCCACTTTCCAGTTGATCTATAATCTGTTGTGACTCGCGACAACATTCCTCACTGTCCACCCCACCTCCTATTTTGGAGACATCAGCAAACTTGCTAATCACATAGCTGGCGTCCTCATCGAAGACATTAATATAGTTGACAAATAACAGTGGGTCCAGCGCCAATCCTTGTACCACACCACTAGTCACAACTAGGTGACCATCCTCCTAACATCAAACCAAAATTGTATCCGAATGGATCCCATCCTATCAAGCAGCACCTTGTCTAAAGCCCTGAGAAAGTCCATGCTGACAACTTCCACTGTCCTGTCCTTGGTCACCTCTTTAAAAACTCAATATTATTTTCCCCCACACTAAGTCATGCTAACAATCTCAAATCAGCTGTTGTCTTTCTACATGACGTTAAATCCAGTTCTCAGATCCCCTCAGTAACATAATCACCTCCAATGTTAGGCTCACCAGCCTTTCTCAAATAAAAACACAACAGTTACCACCAGAGGCGATACTTTGTGAGGAGTTTGAAAAGAGTCTCCAAAGACTCTTGAAAATTTCTACATGGAGAGCATTCTGACTGATTGGAGATGCCAATGCACAGGACAGGAGGAGGCTACAAAGAGTTGTGAACTCAGGCCATCATGGGGATTCGACTTCAATCCAGTAAGATTCAGAATTGGTGTCTTGAGAAAACAACCTCTACCGTCGAAGACCCTCACCCCCAGACCATGCCTCTTCTCACAGCTACCATCAGGAAAGAGGTACAGGAGCCTCAAGACAAGCACCCAATAATACAAAAACAGTTTCTACCCCACTGCCATCAGGTCTCTGAACGGACAATGAACCTATGGACATTATCCCACTTTCTTCTTTCTTGAACTAATTATATATTTTTTTTTAATTTTGTCTTTAGGAATTGTAATTTATAGCAATTTTTTCACCTGTGATACATAAAACACATTTGTTGTTACACATGTTCAAGACAATCAACCTGATGTCGATTCTGACCTCAGTCTTCTGTTACCTCACCTATGGCGATCGAAGACACAAAAATCTCTGCCTGAGTCCAGGCGATCGTTTCCCTTGCTTCCCACAACTTCCCAGGATTTATCCACTTTTGCATGCCCCAAAACCACCAGCTTTTATAATATCAATATTCTTCCAATAAAATATTTTACACGAATGAAGAAAACGCAGAAATTCCGGAGGAACTCAGCCGGTCTCATGGCGTCTACAAGAGATAAAGATAGATTATCGTCATTTCAGGACTGAACCCATCTTCAAGGTAGAAGCAAGTATAATCCTTCTGCTTGTACTTTGAAGAGGGCTCAGGCCCGAAATGGCGGTAATCTATCTTTACCTCCTGTAGATGCCATGAGACCGGCTGAGTTCCTCCAGCATTTCTAGGTGTTTCTACTATCATCTCAGCATCTGCAGGCTTTCAGGTTTCACTCCAATATTTTATTTGATCATTTCCTTGCTCTCCTCATTCACTTGATGCCTCCACTATTTCCTGGAGGTAAACATAATATTTGTTCAATTTCTACCCAATGTATTTTTTCCTGTCTCCATTTGTAACCCAAGCTAATCTTTTTAATTTTACCTTTGACTTCCTATTCTGGAGGCCACAATCAGGGAGGGTTAGTGATAGGACTTGCTCCATCCTGGAGCACCACATGGCTGTGTGCTCAGCTCCCTCCTCTACTCCCTATACCTCCATCACTGTGTGGTCAAACACCCTTCCAATATCATCGATAAATTTGTGGATGATACCACCGTCAGCAGGATGATCTCTATCAATGAGGAAGGGGAGAACAGATGGGAGATAGAGGGACTTGTGCCTTGATGCCAGGACCACCACCTCTCCAATGTCAGCAAGACCAAGGATCTGATTATAGGCCCAGAGGTCCGCAACAGTGGTGCTGAGGTGGAGATAGTAGCCAGCTTGAAGTTCTCAGAAGTAACCATCTCCAGTAACCTGCCCTGGTCCCATTGATCCAAAGGCCAAGAAAGTCCCAAATTGCCTCTTTTTGCCCAGGAGCCTGATGATGATTTGAATATCACCTGTATCCCTCAACAACATCCGCAGGTTTTCCATGGAAAACATTCTGTGTGGGACAGGAACTGCTCCGCCAAAGATGGCAAGAAACTGCAGAGGGGCGTGTATGTAGCTCAAGCCATTATAAGCCCTTTTCACACTGGCACCTTGTCCCAGTAATTGATGGACAATCTACCGGTATGAAAGCTGCTTAATCGGCTTGCAGGCTGGGGGTGAAACAACCTAGGTAGGTTCTATCATCCCCAGTGTCAACTAATGCCTGTGTGCCAATTAGCCCAGTGTGAAACAGACATAGGGTATCTTGGGATAAAGTAGTGATACGTTGATTACATTTTTATGGGAGTGAAGGAACGTGAATGAAACAAAAGATTAAAAAGGTTTAAAATTTGCCAACCTGTATAAACCTTTATAAATGTCTAAAGGACAGTGGGAAAGTCGCAGAGAGAGAGAAAGATGGTGGATCTGCCTTCCCAGAATTCTGTGCGGCAGAGAAACCCCTCCACGATTGCTCCATGAGTGCTCCATGCATACAGCCTTTTTTCTGCTGCACAGAATTCTGGGAGGGCAGGTCCGTCATCTCTAATTTGTGTGCTATTGTTGCCTGGACTTTCCCACTATGTTTATAAATTGTGCAGCTATATTTTCCCACGGTCTTTTATAAATTTATATAGGTTTATATAGGTCAGCACAACAACGGGGACTGAAGGACTCATACTGTGCTGAACATATGTTATAATTAGGCATGATTAAATTTGTTTAAATAAAGGATCATAATACATTGATCAGGATTTAGGGCCAGTCCACCATCATTCGATGCGTCACTCACACGTCACTGGTGGAGGATGGAATCCCCTATCCCCAGGGATATCTTCTGATGAGTATGAAAAGAGACAGAGAACTGGTTAGCAGTGGTCCAGTGTGAACGGCAAAAGCAGCTTCCTTAACTGGTTCACTGAACGGCTAGTCTATTGGCTAAAAGGCCATGGATTCTTCCTTCTTCTGGAGGCTCCATCTTTAACTCCTGGTGCCTTGGAAAAAGGCTCATACCATGCTAGTCACACACACTCTTCATAAGTGTGAGATCACCTGCCACCAGATACAGGGACAGTTCCTTGCCAGCCATTATCAGCTTCCTGGATGAACCCCAAAATGTGCAAAATTATGTTGCCATTCCTTCATATCAAATGTAACCTGCACTTCTGTACTGCATCTTACTTGTACTATGTTTCGTTGGCTTGGCTTCGCGGACGAAGATTTATGGAGGGGGTAAATGTCCACGTCAGCTGCAGGCTCGTTTGTGGCTGACGTCCGATGCGGGACAGGCAGACACGGTTGCAGTGGTTGCAGGGGAAAATTGGTTGGTTGGGGTTGGGGGTTGGGTATTTCCTCCTTTGTCTTTTGTCAGTGAGGTGGGCTCTGCGGTCTTCTTCAAAGGAGGTTGCTGCCCGCCGAACTGTGAGGCGCCAAGATGCACGGTTTGAGGCGATATCAGCCCACTGGCAGTGGTCAATGTGGCAGGCACCAAGAGATTTCTTTAGGCAGTGCTTGTACCTCTTCTTTGGTGCACCTCTGAAATGGTGGCCAGTGGAGAGCTCGCCATATAACACGATCTTGGGAAGGCGATGGTCCTCCATTCTGGAGATGTGACCCACCCAGCGCAGTTGGATCTTCAGCAGCGTGGATTCGATGCTGTCGGCCTCTGCCATCTCGAGTACTTCGATGTTAGGGATGAAGGCGCTCCAATGAATGTTGAGAATGGAGCGGAGACAACGCTGGTGGAAGCGTTCTAGGAGCCGTAGGTGATGCCAGTGGAGGACCCATGATTCGGAGCCGAACAGGAGTGTGGGTATGACAACAGCTCTGTATATGCTTATCTTTGTGAGGTTTTTCAGTTGGTTGTTTCTCCAGACTCTTTTGTGTAGTCTTCCAAAGGTGCTATTTGCCTTGGCGAGTCCATTGTCTATCTCGTTGCCGATCCTTGCATCTGATGAAATGATGCAGCCGAGATAGGTAAACTGGTTGACCGTTTTGAGTTTTGTGTGCCTGATGGAGATGTGGGGGGGCTGGTAGTCACGGTGGGGAGCTGGCTGATGGAGGACCTCAGTTTTCTTCAGGCTGACTTCCAGGCCAAACATTTTGGCAGTTTCCGCAAAACAGGACGTCAAGTGCTGAAGAGCTGGCTCTGAATGGGCAACTAAAGCGGCATCGTCTGCAAAGAGTAGTTCACGGACAAGTTGCTCTCGTGTCTTGGTGTGAGCTTGCAGGCGCCTCAGATTGAAGAGACTGCCATCCGTGTGGTACCGGATGTAAACAGCGTCTTCTTTGTTGAGGTCTTTCATGGCTTGGTTCAGCATCATGCTGAAGAAGATTGAAAAGAGGGTTGGTGCGAGAACGCAGTCTTGCTTCACGCCATTGTTAATGGAGAAGGGTTCAGAGAGCTCATTGCTGTATCTGACCCGACCTTGTTGGTTTTCGTGCAGTTGGATAACCATGTTGAGGAACTTTGGGGGGCATCCGAGGTGCTCTAGTATTTGCCAAAGCACTTTCCTGCTCACGGTGTCGAAGGCTTTGGTGAGGTCAACATTGATCCTTTGTTTTGTTCTCTGCACTTTTCTTGGAGCTGTCTGAGGGCAAAGACCATGTCAGTAGTTCCTCTGTTTGCGCGAAAGCCGCACTGTGATTCTGGGAGAACATTCTCAGCCACACTAGGTATTATTCTATTTAGGAGAATCCTAGCGAAGAATTTGCCTGCAATGGAGAGCAGCGTGATACCCCTGTAGTTTGAGCAGTCTGATTTCTCGCCTTTGTTTTTGTACAGGGTGATGATGATGGCATCACGAAGGTCCTGAGGCAGTTTTCCTTGGTCCCAACAAAGCTTGAAAAACTCATGCAGTTTGACATGCAGAGTTTTGCCGCCAGCCTTCCAGACCTCTGGGGGGATTCCATCCATACCTGCTGCTTTACCACTTTTCAGTTGTTCATTTGCCTTATATGTCTCTTCCCGGGTGAGGACCTCATCCAGCTCTAGCCTTAGGGGCTGTTGAGGGAGCTGGAGCAGGGCGGAATCTTGGACTGAGAGGTTGGCACTGAAAAGAGATTGGATCAATGGAATTTTTTACTATCTGTTCCTTGATGACTCTTAACATTTACTTTTCCATCTGAATGACTATATATTCACACCAGACGTTAGTTCATGAAGATCTTAGGGTTTATCTTAATGGCAACTACTTGCCTTATTTACCATTTCCCCTTGGCCATGATGAAATGATTGGCTATGGCTAAGTGAGTGATCCCTTTGTCCAACGATGGCTAATGGATGGACCGGAAACCCAAGGAATGTCCTGAGGTGAAGCTTTGGAAATCAGTGGTTCTCAGACTACAGCTTGGCAGAGACCATGCCTCTTGTGGCATCTGGCATGGTCAACTTCTCATGGCAACTGCTCTTCCTGTAGCTCCATCTTCTCCTCTCCCTCATCCTCATTCTTCCTTCATTCAGAATACTGGTGGGGACACATCTGGAGTTCTGCATGCAGTTCTGGTCTCCTTACTTGAGGAAGGATGTACTGGCTTTGGAGGCAGTGCAGAGGAGGTTCACCAGGTGGATTCCTGAGTTGAGGGGTTTAGCCTATGAAGAGAGACTGAGTTGTCTGGGACGGTACTCGCTGGAATTTAGAAGAATGATCAGGGATTGTATAGAAACGTGTAAAATTATGAAAGGCATAGATGAGATAGAGGTCAGTAAGTCATTCCCATGAGTGGAGGAAACTAAAACTAGCGGATTAAACCACTTAAAGATCCAGGGGAGTAGATTTAGGACAGCAATGTGGAGGAACTGCTTTCCCCCAGAGGGTGAAATCTGTGTATCTGTGAAATTTGCTGCCCGTTGAAGCAGTGTAGGCGATTTCAGTAAATATATTTTAGACAAGGTTGGATAAAATTTTACATAGTAGGGGAATTAAGGGATATGGGGTAAAGGCAGGTAGGTGGAGATAAGCCTATGATTTTATTAGATGGTGGAGCCGGTTAGATCGCCTACTCCTGCCACTATAACAGAGATGAGCTAACCGTCACAGTAACTGTGCCGCCTTGATGCAGAGGAATTTCTTCAGCCAGAGGGTGGAAAATCCGTGGAATTTGTTGCCACAGGTGGTTGTGGAGGTCAGGTCATTGGGTGTATTTAAGGCAGAGATTGATAGATAGTTGATTAGCCAGGGCATCAAAGGTTATGGGGAGAAGGGCGGCCAATGGGGCTGAGTGGGAGAATGGATCAGCTCAGGACTGAATGGCGTGGCAGACTTGTTGGGCTGAATAGTGTATTTCTGCTTCTATATCTTATGGTTTTATAAGCATTTTATCATCTGAGATTTGTCCATTTGGTACAAACATTTCAGGATCATTCCATATGGAAAGAATTTTAATACCCAGAGAACATGGTCAATTATTGAATGAAATTCAATGTCCTGACTTGAAAGGCATAGAATATGATTAGAGTAAATCAAAACTGTTGTTCTTTCCCTGCAATGATTGTAGAAGAGATTTATGTGGATAAGAGTATTCAGCTGTGGAACAGTTGGAGCAGAAGGAACACTTAATTAAGATGTTGAAACCAATGAGGGGCCTAGTGAGTGATAAAGGAGAATATATGGGGCTTTGGACAGAGTATTGGGGGGAGGATTATGTCAGAAGGCTCCATTTCACCTAGATCAGATGTGATGGGCTGAATGGACTTACTTTGTATCATAAATTTCCTGACCTTCCGTCATACCAGCAAAGTGCTGCAATCAATCACTTAGCCCTAAATAAGTTATTTGAATCGGAAATTTGGAATGATTTCTTCCTTCCAACAAAAGGTTCATTCGCTTCACAATTTCCACAGCCTTGCAACCAATGTGGACATTCAGTTCTGCGCTACAACTCAGCAAGAGGTGAAGGCCAACCTGAGGTGAGATAGTCCTTGATTCCAGTAAATCATTGAAAAGGAGGGAGTGAGTTACGTTTGGTCTATGGTCAGATAATGAAGATACAGTCCCTCAATTTATGCCTGATCTGATTTACACTTCACCTCGATTTACACTCCTACAACATCTTAAATTTTTGATTTTAATTTTAGTGATACAGTAGAGTAGGAAGCCCCTTCCAGTCCTTGAAACCTGTACCACCTAATTACACCCATTTACCAGCCCCTTGCATTTTGAAGGGTTTCAACGCATGGTGTAGAGGAGGTCCGGTTAAATATATCTCCTTATCTCTAGGTGTTGCTGAACTGAATAGACACTAAAAAGCTGGACAGAACTTTGTGGTCATCTCATGACAGGATCACCAAATAGCTGGAGACAACCTTTTGGGCAATTGTAATTCATTCAACTGAAATTAACTTGAAGTCCCTGCATTCCACCATCTCACTGCAGACAGACGCTTGCGACTTCTCCATCGTCAGACTCTCAGGTAGCCAAACCAATGAGCAGATCAAAGTTTATCAAAATGTTTTTTTCACATTTTTTTTTATTTAGTACTTCACCGTGAACCACATCAGGAACAATATATACAAACATTCAGTATTAAAATATACACAGTGACATTTTCATTTTCCCTCCCTTTCCCCCCATCCACTTCACCCCCTATAACTTAAAGCAGGAAATGAAAGAAAGAAGGAAGAAGAAATAAAGGATAGAATAACACAAAGGAGAAGAAAAAGAAATCATGTCGTCCAATATATTATATCTAATGACTTTTGTACTTGTAACATCACTTCAAGAGATGGGGGTCTGAAATTGGTGGTTTCTAATATATTCTATGTTTCTTTTTCTTTGGCTTGGCTTCGCGGACGAAGATTTATGGAGGGGGTAAATGTCCACGTCAGCTGCAGGCTTGTTTGTGGCTAACAAGTCCGATGCGGGACAGGCAGGCACGGTTGCAGCGGTTGCAGGGGAAAATTGGTTGGTTGGGGTTGGGTGTTGGGTTTTTCCTCCTTTGCCTTTTGTCAGTGAGGTGGGCTCTGCGGTCTTCTTCAAAGGAGGTTGCTGCCCGCCGAACTGTGAGGCGCCAAGATGCACGGTTTGAGGCGATATCAACCCACTGGCGGTGGTCAACGTGGCAGGTGCCAAGAGATTTGTATGGTTGCCAAATTTGTTCAAAAAGAGCATATTTGTCTTTTAGATTGTAGATAATTTCTATTTCATTTCTATGAACCCTTGTTGTATTTTTCAGGTTGTTTCCATTTCCAAGTATCATTATGCACCTTTTTAGGCCTAATTCTTTATCTTTTATGTTTAACAGGAAGATTTTTGGGTCTTTTGATATCTTTTTTTGTAATTCTATTTAATATTAGGTTTAAATCCTCCCCAAAAGTTTTCACTTTTGTACATGTTCAAATTGCGTGCAATGTTGTTCCAATTTATTGTTTACAACAGAAGCATCTGTCTGATATTGTTGGATTCCATTCTTTTAACTTTTGAGGTGTAACATATAGTCTATGGAGCCAATTATATCATACAAAACCAAGTATTTATTGTATTACTCAAGATACCTGCACATAGTTCCTTTCATGTTTCATTCTTTATTCATATACTTAATTTTTTTTCCCAACCTTGTTTGGCTTCATATATTGCTTCATTATTTTCCTTGTATTGGAATTTGCTGTACATGTTTGTGACAATTTTTTTTTGGCAGTGCCTGTAATTAAGTATTCATAGCAGCTACTCTTAGGTAAGCTGAGCCGACAACAAGAACATATCAATCCTAGAATAGCTTTTATGTCTGTTTGAATAATATGAATAATCTCTTTCTTTTGGATGTGGTTTTCTCCATATATCAATGATCTTCATGTAATGCATGGAGTTTAATGTAAATTTAGCTGCTTTATTTTTTTGTAGTTGTCTTCCCGGTTTTATCTATTGATGGGTCAAGGTTAAAATTAAAGCCTCTCCCTCGTAAAATGTGTCCCTGTGTGTCTGCTATCTTTAAAAAAAGTCTTTCATAAATTCCTTCATTAGGTGCATAAATGTTCAACAAGTTCCAAGATTCGGAATAAATTTGGCATATCATCATTATGTATCTGCCCATTGGGTCTGTTAATACTTTCTTTAACTTAATTGGCAGATTCTTATTAACTAATATAGCAACTCCCCTGGCTTTTGAATTGTATGATGATGCAACTCGGTGGCCTACCCAAACTCTCTTCAGTTTACGATGCTCTAACTCAGTTAAGTGTGTTTCTTATATAAATGCTAAGTCTATTTTCTCCTTTTTAAGTAGTGTCAGTAACTTTTTTCTCTTAATTTGATTGTGAATTCCATTAATATTAATAGTCATATATTTCAATGTATTCATCTTATCCATCCATTTTCACCTCTATTCCACCTCTTCAATCCTTCCATCTCCCTTCTTCCAAAATCACTCTTTAGATTATTCTTATTCTTTACTATATGTGACGACACAACTAGTAGGAAAATAACAAAAACCATATGAAAACCAAAGAATAATATTGAAGAAAAGCACATAAAATCCCCCTTTAGTGAGTTGCCCTTGCCACCTCGCAAGACAACCATCATCATGGCCCATCCCTTCATGATCAAAGATGAGCACGGTGCCTTGTAGCTCTTCTGCCCTCACAGAACTCTTTGTAGTTGTTGGCACATTGTGATGTGCCACTGCGAATCGCAGTAAGCCATACAGTGCAATTTTTTGTGAGGCCCTTCCAGTCAATATGGTTGGCATGGAATGACTGGAGATCGTGCTTGATTAAGTCTTTGTAGCAAAGACATGGCCAAGAGGGCGGGGAGCATCTGGTAGCCCACCATAGAGGACATCATTGGGCAATCAGCCATCCTCCATACGGACAATGTAGCCAGCCCACCGCAGGCAGCGAGCGCGGATGATTGAGTAGAGGTCTGTACTTCCAGTCTTCTCCAGGATTTGGACATCTGTGACTCTGTCGTGCCATGAGTAGCCTAGGATGGGTCTCAGGCAGCGGAAATGGAATGCGTTATGGTGGTGTTCTGGTATGTGACCCAGGATTCCCAGCCATAGAGAAGAGTACTCAGCATGTAGGCCTCATAGACTCGGATCTTCAACTTGATGGAGAGGTGGCAGTTATCCCACACCCATGCACGGAGGCATCCAAAGGTAGTGGATGCTTTTCCTTGGCGTGTGTCCAGTTCTGCGCCAAATGAGTTTGTTGCTGTCATAGTGGAGCCCAAATAACAGAATTTCTCTACATCGGCGAGCACTGACTTCAATGATGGAGTGTCGTGGGTTTGTTGGCTAAAGATGACCATCTTGCCCAGGCTAATTTTCAGACCAAATTCAGTGCAGGCAGATGTAAATACATCACACAACGTTTGCAGCTCTAGCTTGGAGTGAGCCACGAAGGAAGCAGCATCTGCATAGAGCAGTTCTCGAATCATAACTCTTCTGATTTTGGTCTTGACCCAGAGCCGTGACAGATTAAAAAGTTTTCCAGAGCTCCTTTTCTGCAGAGCTGTTCCTGAAGCCCCTGGAAAGGCATGGCGCAGAAGAGCAGAGAAGAAAATTCCAAACAGAACTGGAGCGAGTACACAGCCCTGTTTTACAACGCAGCGGATTGGGAACTCTTCTGATCTCGAGCCATCGAATTGGACTGGACGATGATGGGCAGTAGTGTGTCAGGGCAGCCAAGACGTTTTAAGACATGGAATAGGCCAGAGCGACTAACATAGTCAAAGGCCTTGGAGAGGTCGATGAAGCACACATAGAGGGGTTTGCGTTGTTCGATGCATCTTTCTTGCAGTTGGAGGAAGGTGAAGGCCATATTGATAGTTGATCAAGATGGTCGAAAGACAACCTCAACTCCCTTTTCTACATGGGTTGCATTATATGCCTCAAATGTCAGCAGATTTCACAGTGGGCAGTTTCTCCCCCCTCCCCAGCCCTCCCCCTAGAGAAATCACTATTATTCTTAAAAAAAAGCCTTTTTTTACCTCCTTTTTCTTAAATGACTGTACTCGAACTATTAACTTTCAAACTTATTTATATACATTATCTTGACCGTCCTTTTATTATTTTCTTTATTCCTCTTCTTGTTGCTTATTTGGTCCTTGGTCTGCAAAGCAACGAGCTTCTGGATCTGAAAACAATCTATTTTGCCCACCAGGGATGAATATCTTCAATACAGTTGGATGCCGTAACACAAAGTTTTATCCATAGTACAGTTTGTTAAATTAAACTCCTTACACTTCAAGCTTATATCTGGATAAAAAAATTATGTTTTCCATTATGTTTTCTTGTTTTATTTCACTCTTTTAATCACAAGTTCCAATATTTTCTCTTTCGTTGTATATCGTAGTAGTTTTATTCGTATGGATTGCGGTTTCTGCTGTGGCTGCAGTTTTGGCGCCAATGCTCTGTGGGCTCTTTCAATTTCTATCTCTTCTTGGAGTTCTTCTACTCCCAAGATCAGTGGGATCCATCTTTTTATAAATCCTTTTATATCCGCCTCTTCTTCACCTTCTTTCAGGCCCATTATTTTTATATTACTACATCGACTAAAATTCTCTAAAATGTCACTAAGTCATGTCTTAATCTCCTTTTCTCCATCTTCTAATTTTTCTCTTCTCATTCACCTCCATTTCCATGCCTATCACTCTGTCTTCTACTTCATCTCTTCGCTTTCTCATTTCTGCCGTAGACTTCTCCATTCTTTGTATTTTTACATCTGTTTCTTGCATGGTTTTTTAATAGTTCTGAACTCAGCCATTATTGCTTCCATTAGAAGCTTTATTTGACTGTCAAAGTATTCCTTATTTACCACCTGGGTCTTTCTCTTCCTCCATTTCTTGGCTCCATGTTGATCTTGATTCTATCATTGTCTTCTCCGCGGCTGCTCCCATTACGGAGTCAGCGTCTTTCTGTCGGCATCCGTTCCCTTCGGCGCCCTCCTTAATATGCGTACCATGCATTTGTGACTCCTTGTGCATGTGTACTGGCATTTCTTTTTCAGACTCCGCAAGCCAGCGTTCTAGACCGTCCCGAGGGAAGTCGCCCCCGAGCTGCCCACATACCGGCTTCTCAGCTCAGGTCATCCTCCTCGGGAGAGCTCCCTGCTCATGGACTTCCGCTTTTATTTCCAGCAATTTCTTCACTTCTTCTTTGCTTGCAATTGTAGTCTTTTCCTTCTTTGGAGCTGACCTCAGGTTCTTCTTAAACTTTTTTATCTTGCAACCTTTTTATGTTTTCCCTCTCTGCTTTGTTTTTCTATCTTTTTTTCAACTTTCTCTGTGGAGGGCTGGTTTTCCCTAACCAGCCACTACTCTATCTCGTGACCACCCCAAAAGTTTATCAAAGTTGATTGTGATGATAGGGCGGTACGATTAGCCTAGCGGTTAGTGAACACTGTTATATGCCAGTGACCCATGTTCTAATCTGGTCTGCCTGTAAGGAGTTTATACATTCTCCCCGTGTCTGTGTGGGTTTCCTCCGAGTGCTCCAGTTTCCTCCAAGCCTTCAAAAAGTATCAGGGCTGTAGGTCAATTGAGTACAATTGGGTGGCGCGGCCTCCTGGGCCAAAAGGGTCTGTACCATGCTGTATGTCGGTTTGTCTAATTTTAAAATGTAAATTTAAATGGCAGTACTTCTGTTCAAACAAAATTTCTCATGTCTTAGGTTTGGTTTGCCTGCTACAGTATCTCCAAGTCTGAGGAAGACCCAGCAATTGCTCTTTTTCTGGAGTGGGGACCGAGCATCCAACCTGTGTATTTCTAACAACCAAACAAATGAGATGCAAGGCAATGATGGGCAGTCTAATGGTGACTGAATTTGAATTTAGAACCATAAAACCATAGAAGATTACAGCACAGAAACAGGCTCCTCCATCCCTTCTAGTCTGTGCCGAAACTTTTTTTTTGCCTAGTCCTGCTGACCTGCACCCTCCATACCTCTCCTATTCACGTACCTGTCCAAATTCCTCTTAAATGTTAAAACTAAGCCCACATTCACCTCCTCAACTGGCAGCTTTTTCCACACTTCCACCACTCTCTGTGTGAAGAAGCTCCCCCTCATGTTCCCCGTAAACTGTTCCCCTTTCACCCATGTCCTCTGGTTTGTATCTCACCTACATTCAGTGAAAAAAGCTGACCTGTATTTACTCTGTCCATCACCCTCATAATTTTAAATACCCCTATCATATCTCCCCTCATTCTTCCACATGCCAGGGAATAAAGTTGTAGCCTGTTTAACCTTTCTCAGTAACTCAGTTCCTGAAGTCCAGGCAAAATCCTAATAAATCTTCTCTGTGCTCTTTCCTGTAGTTAGGTGACCAAAACTTCACACAATACTCCAAATTTGGCCTCCTCAATGTCTTGTACAACTTTTCTATAAAATCCCAACTCCTATACTCATTACTTTGATTTATGAAGGCCAATTGCCAAAAGCTTTCTTTACAACCCTATTACCTATGACTACAATTTCAGAGAATTATATATCTGTATTCCCAGATCCATCCATTCTCCTGCACTCCTCAGTGCCCTACCGTTTATCGTGTACGTCCTTTCTTGCTTTGTCCTTCCAAAATGCAACACCTCACACTTATCTGCATAAAATTCCATCTGCTGTTTTTCAGCCCATTTCTTCAGCTGGTCCAGATCCCTCTGCAAGCTTTGAAAACCTTCTTCACTGTCCACATCTTAGTGTCATCTGCAAACTTGCTGATCCAATTTACCACATTATCATCCAGATTGATTGATATAGATGACAAGCAGCACTGGTCCCAGCACCGATCTCTGAGGCACTTCACTAGTCACAGGCCTCCATTAGTACTCTCTGGCTTCTCCTGTCCAGCCATTATTGAATCCAAGCATCTGAACCTTCTTGACTAACCTCCCATGTGGGACTTTATCTAAGGCCTTACTAAAGTCCATGTAGCAACATTCACTGCCTTTTCTTTATCAACTTTCCTGGTAAACTCCTCTAAAACTCTAAGATTGGTTAAACGCAAAGCCATATTGACTCTCTGTAATCAGTTTCTGGCTAGCAAAATAATCGTATGTCCGATCTCTTTAGACACCTTCCAATAATTTACCTCCTACTGACGTCAGGCTCAACAGCCTATAATTTCCAGGGTTAATTTTGAAGCCTTTTTTTTAAACAACAGAACAACGTGAGCTACCCTCCAATCCTCGGCACCCACATCCGTGCCTAAATATTTCTGCCAGAGTCCCTGCAATATCTCCACTAGCCTCCCTCAAGGCCCTGGAGATTTATCCACCCTTATTTGCTTTAAGACAGACCTCACTGCTTATTTTCCTTACTTTCCGTGATTCTGTACCCATTCCTGAGTGAATACTGATGAAAAAAAAAGAAATTTAAGATCTCTCCTAATCTCTTTTGGCTCCATACAAAGCCAACCACTCTGATCTCTAAGGGGACCAATTTTGTCCCTTACTATCCCTTTGCTCTTAATATATCTGTAGAAACCCTTAAGATTTTCCTTCACATTGTCTGCCAAAGCAACCTCACCTCCTTCCTGATTTATTTTTTGAGGTTTTTCTTGTATTTTTTATACTCTTCAAGTACCTCATTTACTCCATGTTGCCTATGCCTGTTATACACCTCTCCCTTCCCCAATATCACTTGAAATCCCTATGCCTATTAACCTTGGCTTTAATCCTGACTATGATCCCACTGTAGAGTCCAACAGCATAGATCAGCTGCTCAGAAGAAGAACAAGAGAGCATCTGTTCATTATGGATACTGTGAGATATCTCACCATCTTTCTCAATCTCAAAGAGAACTAAGTTTCCAGCTGACCACTGACATTCTATGCTGTCCACCTCCCTGAACAAGGTGCAGCAGTGGTCCCACCAGGGATTATCAGTCCAACCTGCTATTAGCTGGAATGTCGTATGGCCCAGGAACAGGCCCTTCATCATTGGTAGACAGAATCTCCACACAGAGAGTTGATGGTAGGTGTGGAACGAGTTGCTAGAGGAAGCGGTGGAGACAGAAACAATGACAATGTTTAAAAGACATTTCTACAGTGATAGGAAAGGTTTAGGGGGATGTGGGCCAAATGTAAGTAATCAAAATAAACTCGATAGGTAAACAACCTGGTCGGCGTGGACAAATTGGGCAATTAAAAAGATCTATTGCTGTCAAGCAATGACAAGTTTTACGATTGGCTTTAGTTGTTTTTAGGAAGTGCATACCCATTACTTGGAAATCAAGTGCAAATTTAGGTATGGAGAAATGGCATACTGAAATGCGTTCTTGTATTCTATGAGAAAATAACATAATCTATGTAATAAGTATCAAATATTTTTGAAAATATGGAGCCCATATTTAGGTATGGAGAGATGGCATACTGAAATGCGTTCTTGTATTCTATGAGAAAATAACGTTATCAATGTAATGTATCAAATATTTTTGAAAATATGGAGCCCATATTTACAACACATTGGTTTGAAAATTTGGACTCTCTGAAAGTCCATCCTGTTGGTAACCCCCAGTTCCATTATTATTAGTATTGAGACTTTATATCTTTTTGACATTCTCCCAATTCTTTCTTTTTTCTTTTCTTTTTTTCTTCCTTCTCTGATATATTTTGGGGGAGGGTGGGTGGGTGGGGGGAAGGGGGAGGGAGAGAGGGATAGCTTTTTTTATATATATAATATACCACGTGTTTTATTCTCTTGTAGTTTTATTCAATATGTATACATGGATGTGGTTTTTAAATTCTTAAATAAAATACTTGAATAAAAGGCAATGGCAAGTTTTAAAAATTATGATGGGCTTGATGGGCTCAACCACGAAATGTTGGTTTTGTACCTTTATCTCTGCTGTATAAAGGACACTGACCTGCTGCGTTTTCCTAGATTTGTGTTGTGGTGTCTGCTGACTTTCATATCTTACTTTTTAAAACTTAATGCATAGTTTGGAACGAATATGTAAAAATCCTGTAAAAACACAATGTTGGAAGACCTGCTGAGTTTCTTCCATTTTAACCTTTGCTGTATAAAGCACATGGTTTGATCTGCCGAGTTTCTCCAGCATTGTGTTTTACTTCAACCACAGTTTCTACAGATTTTTGTGTTTTACATATAAAAATCCTGGTTCGGAACAGTGAGCCTAAAAATAAGGGGAGTCCCCAAATAAATGAAAGTAGGACAAAGACATTGTTGAAGTTTAGGGAAGTAGAACCCAAGCAATCCAGCAAGAAACAGCAAGTGCAAAATCTCCAGATAACAAGGAAGATAAAAGTATATCTTGCAGCCTGACAAATGATGTAGGTAATTAAAAATGGCAGTGATGTTAAATATGGACTTTGAGTCTGCATTCACAGAAATGTAGTAACCCTGCTGGAGAGTGAAGGAGGAGGTGAGCAAAATGAGGGTCAGCGATCACACAATGCCGCAGAAATCAGTGGGACAGATCAGCAATGAGTATCCAGGAACAGAAGTCCTCATCCCAAGAGCTGACTATTGAGATAAGGGATTGTGGACAGTTCCCAATATCCCTGATGTTCTCGTGATTCCCATGAACTGGAAGGCAACAAATGTGACCCTTGATGTCCCACCTCCCCTCTTTAATGGTGATTGATGGAGAGGTGACCACCCTAATGTCCCACCTCCCCTCTGTACTGGTGACTGATGGGAGAAGTGATCATCCCAATGTTCCAACCCTTCCCCCCCCCCATACTGGTGACTGATGGAGAGGTGACCACCCCAATGTCCCACCTCCCCTGTGAATGGGTTCCCAGCCCAAACTATTCAAGCAACGTGCCTCGAGTGAACCAGTTTAGAACCACCAAGCAGATGTTTTACTTAGACTTGATGTTAGTTATTTTTATTTTTTGTCTTTCAAAGCTAATTCGAAATGACATACTGTACCATTGAACTTTCCCCATCCACTCACAACACAGGTGTAGTTATCCGGTAGTTCTTCGCCCGCTAAAGGAAGGCACGATAGTCTGATTTTATCAGTGAAGACCACAGGCCAGGAGAGCTTTAACAAAGCTAAATCAAACCTACAAGTAATAATGCAAATACCTTACTTTCAGTTAAATATGCTTTAAATTTTATTTCAAATCTATGGGAACATAATTTACAGATGATTATAAACCACAGGAGGTGGAGTGTTATGGGAAGAAATGATGAACAGCCCCTAAACCTGTTCAGCAAACCTGTTGATGGAGGCCATTCCTCCCATCAGCAACGTGTCAGCTCCCTGCAGACCAATCCCACCCCCTTGTTTTGCTTTACACACAAGACTCTCTCACAAGCCCACCAAGCCTCCTTTGGGTATTTTTCCATTTATTTAACCAAGAGATCATTCAGAAAGGCCAATTAATCACCATAGATACATCTTTGGAAGCTGGGAAACTGACAGTGATGTGAGAAAGTGGAAACCCCAGGCTGCACCAGAGGTCAAGATCGAATGGGGAGCTGTCAGGCCATGATGCCCACACCAGCACCCATTGTCAGTAGCAGTCCAAACACACAGACAACCTTTTCACTTCCACACTTCTCTCATTTGCTTCACTGTTCCTGAAGGTTGCAGAGAATCCCTGGAACTCCTTGACGAATACATCTAGGGATTGGGAAAGTCTGTCACCATGAGAGGAACAGCAGAAGGCCAATAAGCATAAACCTTGCCTGTTTCCCCTTCCCTGATGCCACAAGGCATGGAAGTTAATGTACACCAATGGGTCAAATTGGTGTTCAAGACTGACCTCCAATAGAGATGGGGCTCTCCAACCCCACACTGCACCAACCTAGATCAGGAGATTTAAATGTTCAGGTTATATTTCAAGTCAAGGCAGTCTCATCCTGCCTCTTAGCCCACAAAGGGGCTCTGATTCTGCTCATAAGCAAAACAGTGCCGTGGGTTACAAGGATGATGGTGGACAATGAAGGAGGTGAAATAACGGCAAGCACAGCAGGCACCCAAAGGGAAGATGGCTCCATGAATAAAGGAGGAAGGTTGATGCCCCACATAATGGAGGAAACTGTGTGTGGCATAAACCCAGGCACAGAGGATTTGGGCAGAATGGCCTTTTTCTCTGCTGTAATTTCTCTTGTTTTATGAGTCAGGCTGCCAGCTGTGGTAGAACTGAGGAAGAAGCATCATATTCCAGTACACTTTGTAAACAGCACCTCTCACAGACCTTGTCACCACCTCCAAAGCAAAATGTAATTTGTATATATTCTTTTCTTAAAAATTAAAAAATATATAATTTTTTTAAATGTTTAAAAAAGTTTAAACTGTATTTGTATTCTCACTATTTTAGCTGGTGAATGAAATGTTAGTGGTTCCAGAACACCAACATGAAGATTAATGTTGGGCCTACTCACTGGAGATTAGAAAGAATGTTGAAGTGGGAGGGGTCAAAGAGACATAAAATGATGGCGAGGATGTTTCCATGGATGGGGAGTCTAGGACAGGAGGGCACAATGTCAGGATTACTGGGCGCCAATTTAAAACATAGATGCAGAAACATTTCTTCGGCCAGCGGGTCGTGAGTTTGTGGAACTTGTTACCAAAGGCAAGGTTGTTGGGTGTATTTAAGACAGATAATGACAAGTATTTGATTAGTCAGGGAGTCAAGGTTTATAGTGAGAAGGTTGTTGTGTGTGCAGCACTTCTATTGACAACATTTGGGAAGAAGAAAATCCCACCAAAAGGCAGAAGACAGCTTTCACGGAGGGGGCAGAGGTTGCTCTACTCTGGGCTAAACGGCATTGGACCAGCAAAAGGCTCAATGGCTGAAGGATTCACACGAGCTGCTGGAGAACTGGGATTTGGGAAGATATTGAGAGCAGGAATTGAGGATGTGAGGCGCTGTCTATAAGGAGTTTGTACGTTCTCCCTGGGATTTTCCCTGAGAGTTCCGGTTTCCTCCCATCCTTTAAAACGTACAGGGTTGTAGGTTAATTAGGTGGCATGGACTTGTGGGCTGAAAGGGGCTATTAGTGTGCTGTATGTCTACATTCAAATGTAAAGTTTAAGAAGTCTGGATGCAGGATCTTGACCCGAGACATTGGCCATCCCTCCAGTCTCCACAGATACTGCCATTGTCCCGATTCCAGCATCTTCACGTTTCAATATGCCTTCAGTGGGAAGATTGACAGAAAACAGATCGCAGGTTCACCTCCTCCCTCTCCACCATCCAAAAAAGGCAGATATTCACCTGCACCCCCCTCCAATCTCGACAACTGCATTTGCTTGCTCTCCATGTGGCCTCCTTAATGTCAGTAGAGGAGCCAACATGTGCGCTCTGTCCGCAATAGCCACTGGTTGTGTGCATTTGAACCCGGAAATCCATTCCCCCCCTTCCCCCACCTCCTGCACCCCCAACATCCTGTCTACCCTGGGCCTCCTCCACTGTGAAAGGTCCAACATTATTACTATCTCTGAGTATATGCAGAGCAGGTGAAGGGGACCATGTGGATCCTGAAGCAGTGGGAGAATCATTCAGATGGGCTGACACCAAGTGAGTTGACCATCTGGTTCATACTCCACTCCAATGTTCTTCAGTAAGTTCAACAGTAGGTGCTACTGATCCAAAGTCATCGCTTCGTGCTGTGGACAAAGATGGGTCTTCCAGGAGAGGGGCAGCAGAATATCAACAAGAAGAGAAAATAAATGACATCACATTTTGGTGAAGATTTTAACATTAAATTGAGAAGAAATGCATCATGAACACGTGGGATTCCAGACTGTGACAGAGTGCATCTCATGCTCCTGACCAAGATGGTCCCATCTTTCCTGCTCCCAATCCCTCCTTCCTCCTCAAAATCCTGTCATTGAGAGTCCATTCTGAGCACATCTGTCGTTCCAGAGCCAAGTGACAGCTGGCAGGAAAATATTTGATGTGAATGGTAAGAGATTGCTGCAGAGAACTGCAGAGGCCCCTGTGGTGTGGCAGAAAGTTTGTCTGCAGGTATCACAAGTGATGGGGAAAGGTCAGAGAACAATAAAGAAGGTATTATTTAATGTTGTAGATTGTAGTTAAAAATGTTCCTATTACAGATCAAAATTGTCTTTGGGTGAGGTATTACGAGCTCCCATTTTAGTCAAATGGGATTTTCACTGTCAGGGATAGTATAGACAGGAGGGAGTGAATGGTCACAGTTAACATTTAACATTTCACACACACACTATCATAACATGAGTGATAATTCGATACATTGGAAGAACTGACCAGATTCGATACATTTTTGATCTTACGAGGGAGAACCATTCTGATGATGGAGAGCAAGCAACATTATGAAGCAGCTCTTATGGCCGCCCATTCAGAGCAATTCAGAGCCTTTTCGGCCAATTGACCTGTTCCAGGAGGGTCTTTTGGAAAGTGACGTGCTTCATTTTGATTGTGAAAAACACTGGAGGCCACTTGGAGAGACTGTTTCAATTTAAAGGTGAAGGTGCGGTGAACTGAGATTCACTGGTGGTGTGTTATACTGATGGCTGGCTCCGCCTCCCAGCTCCGCACCCCCCCATCTACCCATATATAATCGTGATTTCCCGCCTAAACCCCAAGCCCCTCTGAAGACCCTATTCTCAGTTATAAGCTAATAAAAGCATATGTTCTCCTTCCAGACATGAGAGCTTTTATTCGCACTACAATTTTATTAGCTTATTCCCTAAAGGATGGAAGTACTGCTCAAGCCAGGTTTGCTACTGATAGACCCTCTGTCCCCTGTCACAGCTGAGGAGTTCACATACGGGCTCGATTGCTTCCAGGCCTAACTGAACGCGACCAGAGACGTCTTCCACATCGATGAACTCAGGAGAGCTGCACTTGTTTCGAGGGTAGGAACGAAAGGGTATGCGGTCATCAGGGACTGCACTACATATGATGCTGCTATCGAGGCGTTGAAGGCCCAGTACCTGAAGTCACAAAACGAGGTTCTAGCGAGGCCTTGACTTGCTATACGTCGCCAGCGGCCAGGAGAGACCATCAATGACTACCTGCTGGATCTGTGGACGCTTGCCAAGAGGTGCAGGTACGAAGCGGCTACGGGCCATGTTCATGAAGAAGAACAGATCTGGGACATTCTAGTCACGGGGGTCTGCTCGAGGTACATGAGGCAGCGATTGCTTGAGTTGGGAAAGAAGAACCGAGCTAACCACGTTGAACTGGTCAAGTCACTGGAACAGGCCAAGCTCAAGAATGACAACCTTGAAGCCAGCGAGCTCACTCACCCAGGTGACCCCTTCCAAGGACCAGCTGCTCCCGCTACCCCAGCCCTAATGGCTGCTGCTTCCCACGCTAGGGACAGCTTTATCTGCGGCAAGAGCCAGCATCCTTGATCTCGTTGCCCGGCTAAAGACTCAGTTGGCTTCAGCTGTGGCAAGAAAGGACATTGGACGAGGGCCTGCTGCGCGAGGGGAAGCCCAGGGAATTTCGCGGCCTGCATTGCTCCCAGATCCAATTCCAGCCCCAAGCTGTCTGCCCCGAATTCACCTGAACCCACTTGCTGCACGACCCGTCAACGGAGGGTGGCTGAGAGAAAACAACTCCGAAAAGGCTCGGCAGCCATCTTGCTGCAACTCAAATTCAAACTCGGCGCCATCATTGTCAGAAGAGGAAGGAGGGTGGCCATCTTGCTATGACACAAGGTGAACACCATCTTACCCATGCAGGGCAGGTAAGTGGGGCCCACTTGAGCGTGGAGTGTGGAGTCTCCTGAGTCCTAGCCTTGATGGTTCTAGGTCAGGACAGACCTCACCAGCTCAGCAACTCCATAGTGACTGTGAAGATAAATGGACTCTCCACTAAAGGCCTAATCGACACAGGATCTACTAAAAGCTTCATAGAATCAGGGACTGTTCACGAATACAACCTAAACATGTATCCTTGTGATTATCGTATAGTCCTTGCTTCTCAATTGCACTCTACACGTATTCAACAACATTATATAGTGCATTTGTCATTTGAAGGGGGAATTTTGTAAAATGCACCTGTATGTATTTGATGAATTGTGTGCTCCGGTGCTGTTGGGTCTGGACTTCCTGTGTCACCTTAAAAGCGTGACCTTGGAGTATTCTGGTCCCCTCCCCCCCCGTAACGGTTCAGAACGGAGGGCTATAGTCAATTACTAAAATCAGAACCCACATGCTCCTCACCTCTCTTCCCAAATCTGTCCCCATACTGCAAACCTATTGCTACCAAGAGCAGGAGGTAGAGCACAGCAGACCGAGACTTCATAAAGGCTGAGATACAACATCTACTCAATGAAAGTATCATCGAACCTAGCACCAGTCCGTGGAGAGCACAAGTGGTAGTGCTAAAATGGGAAAACAAGTCCAGGCTAGTAATTGACTATAGCCAAACTATTAATCGGCACACACTCCTGGATGCATGGCCCCTCCCTCGAATTTCAGACATGGTGAATGATATTGCACAGTATCAGATCTACTCGACCATTGACCTGAAAGCTGCCTATCACCAGCTACCAATCTGTTCCGAGGACCATCCATTTACGGCATTTAAGGCTAACGGTCGTCTGTATGAATTCTGGAGGGTCCTTTATGGTATTACTAACAGGGTTTCTATCTTCCAGAGGCAGATGGACAGAATGGTGGATGAGTATGGGTTGAAGGCTACCTTCCCCTACCTTGATAATGGCACCATCTGTGGTCATTCCCTTAAACACGATGACGCCAACCTTCAGAATTTTCTCCACGCACTGAAAGCCCTTAACATCACTTATAACTCTAACAAGTGTGTGTGAAGGACTAAACGTCTGGCTACCCTTGGCTACGTGGTGGAGAATGGCATCATTGCAAAAGCTGCCATGAACGTGGAAGGATGGTGCCTTTCCAGGTGGAAAGTGATGCTGCAGCCACTACCTGGCCACTACCCTCAACCAGGCGGGCAGGCCAGTTGCATTCTTTTCTCAGACATTGCAAGGCCACGAGCTCCGGAACCCCTCTGTGGAAAAAGAGGCTCAAGGCATTGTAGAAGCCGTGAGGCACTGGAGACACTACCTGGCTGGTAGGAAATTTACACTCCTCACTGACCAGCGCTCGGTCACAATCATGTTTAATAATGTCAAGAGGGGTAAAATCAAAAATGACAAGATTTCTTGGTGGAGGATAGAACTCTCCACCTACAATTATGACATGGCCTATCGGCCAGGAGCCCTTAATGACCCTCCAGATGCCTTATCCAGAGGAAGCTGTGCCTCTGCACACACCAGCCAACTGTGGTCTCTACATAATGAGCTCTGCCATCCAGGGGTTACCCACATGGCTCATTTTCTCAAGGTGTGTAATCTGCCCTACTCCATGGAAATGGAAATGATCAGGTCTTGCCAGATCTGCGTGGAGTGCAAGCCGCACTTCTTCCATCCCACAAAGGCGCACCTGATCAAGTCATCCAGGCCCTTCGAATGGCTCAGTGTCGATTTTAAGGGACCTCTCCCTTCCACGAATGAGAATGCTTTCTTCCTCTCTGTCATTGACAAGTATTCCCACTTCCTGTTCACCATTCCATGTCCAGACACATCCACTTCGTCAGTCATCAAGGCCCAAGACTCCATTTTCTCCCTGTTTGGGTAACCCAGCTATATACATAGCAACTGGGTCTCATATTTTATGAACGAAGAGCTATGTCAGTACCTGCTGGCAAGGGGCATTGCATTCAGCATGACTACTAGCTACAACCCTCTAGGGAACAGGCAAGTTGAAAAGGGAAAATGTCACAGTCTGGAAGGCTGTCAAACTGGCAAGAGGCTTTCCAGACTCACGCTGACATAAAGTCCTTCCTATGGCGCTCAATTCCATCCGGTTGCTACTATGTACTGCGACTCCTCAAGAGTTCCTGTTCAATTTTGAAAGAAGGTCGGCATCGAGAACGACGCTCCCAACCTGGTTCATCACTCCTGGTCTAGTCCTTCTCAGGAAGCACGTGAGCAGAAGCAAGACCAACTCCCTGGTAGAAAGGGTGAAATTGCTCCACGCCAATCCCATGTGTGCCTATGTGGAGTACCCAATGGCAAGGAGGACACCGTCTCCATCAGGGACCTGGCACCTGCTGGAACAGAGGGTCCGTTGCCTCAAGTGCCCGGCGAGCGATGGAGCTCATTCTCGCTGCTCCCAGACAGGGCCTCAGGGGATCCAGTTCAGGAGGAAAGTGCATCTCCCTCCACTGTTGAGTCAGAGACCCTGCCCACCACCTCCCTCACCAGGGGACCAGGAGACCAAGGCCCTCCCATGCTCAGGCGCTCCACCAGGATCTCCAGACCCACACCTCCCCACCAGACCACTTAAATTTGTAAATGAATGTATATTTTTTGAATTTTTTTTCTGAATCAATGTTCTCTGTCTTTTATCCACAGACCCTAAATTCTGCAGGAAGGGGTGAATGCCATGAACTGAGATTCACTGATGGTGTGTTATAGTGATGGCTGGCTCTGCATCCAAGCGCCGGCCCATCTACCCATATATATCCCTGGTTTCCTGTCTAAACCTTGAGCCCCTCTGAAGGTCACTGTAAGACCCCACCCTCAGGTATAAGCTATTAAAAGTGTATGTTCTTCCAGTCGTGAGAGATTTTATTGGAGAGACCAAGAATGTCCCCGATCAGTTCTTCTTGATGAACATGGCCCGTAGCCGCTTCGTGCCAGGGTCTTGGAAGCTTTGTGGAAGCCACCCAGTTTGAGTCTCGCCTACAAAAGGACCAGGAGTGTGATGACCACAGCTCGAGTAGATGGACGTTTCTTCAAAGGCAACACAAGGAGAATTCGTGAGTCTGTACCATCTACAACTCCAGTCTCCCCATCAGTTCCACATTAACTGTGGGCATCAAATTCAACACTGAATTTAAAAGACTGAACACACACACACACACACACACACACACACACACACACACACACACACACACACACACACACACACACACACACACACACACACACACACACACACACACACACACACACACACACACACACACACACACGACACCTGTACATAGTTGGGGATAGATTTCATGTTAAGGATAGTTTAAAAGTTAAGATTATAGTTTAAGAGTAAGAAATAAAATTTGTGTTTTAAAATTAAACATTCTCTGGTTCATTGTCAGTTGCTGCTCATTGCGTGCGGTTTGTAACAAAGAGCAATGAGGAAATTTATCGGAGAATGGTGAGACTTATCCGGAGAAATGTCACGGTCTCCTCGTTTGAGGAAGGATGTGACTGCAACAGTTGCAATTCAGGGGAGGTTTACTGGACTAATATTTGGTTTCAGAGAGCTGTCCTCATGAGGGATGGTGAGACAGGCCAGTTTGCCTCTAGTGGAGTTGGAGGGGTGAGAGAGGTTGATTGTTTTCTTCTCAAAGGGTCATGAGACTTTGAAACTCTCTTCCTCCGAGGGCAGAAGGAGCAGGGGCTTTGAATGCTTTTAAAGCTGAGCTAGCAAGATAAGTAGTGGGGACGTGGCTGAACATTTCATCATCAGAACAGGGCCTGGGGCCAGACAGCCCAGTCCTTCTCCTGCTTTATACATTTATATATCCTCAATCTTTTACAGAGCCTGTACAACAGTGATGTAGTATATCATAATTTCCACTAAAGCCTGGACTTACCCACAAGTGAGACATTTGGGATTAAACATTGGGTGAGCAATCATTTTGACAGGTTCGATGTATTGTTCAGTACCTTCAGTTAACGACAAATCATACTTCCCCAGTACAACTCGGTATTTAGTACCTTCACTTTAAAGACAAGAGCACAACATTAGTAATGAGTACAATGAGTGGAATGTTTTAATAGCAAACTATTTGTTGCCACATCGTGAACTGGCATCTGTTTAAGTGACTGGCAGTCGTAAGCAAATGGCAAAACAAAAATAGAAGAAAATAAAGTTAAAAATCAAAATAAATAAGAAACATACCAGGGGTTGTAAGTTAATTGGGTGTAAATTGGGTGGCACAGACTCGTGGGCCAAAATGGCCTGTGACCATGCTGTATGTCTAAAGGTTAAAAAAAAAATTTAAAGTTTAAAATTGCAAAAGTAAATGTTCTCTGAAATAACACAAAAACCTTTGGTATAGATGGGAGACAATATTCAGCCAGCGGAGGGCTGTTTGAATAAAATTGTGTGAAACAACAATGGCGTCGCCCAGGATGAAGAGCTGGTTGCTGCCGCTCGCCGTTGGGGTTGACTCTCTTAAAGTGTCTCCTTACCCCTGTTTACTAAAAGTTGCCCTGGTCAGAGACTTTATCTGTAAACTTGTGGCAGGTTTAATTATCGTTAATGTTATTTTTAGACTTTCGGGCGGCTCTGTGGAGGGGGAGGAACCTGCAGATGTAGCGACAGTTAAATGTTTTCAAAGAATGTGATTGAAACTAAAGTAAAATGTTTTAAAGTTTATATATTTGTGCAAGTGAAGTTGGTTCAGAGTAGGTACAGTCTAATATTTTTGTCTTATAAACTGTTTATTCTTAGTGCAGGTGTATTAGCTGGGCATTGTAAGAGCAAGTCTCAAGCAATCACACTTATCTAGTATCTACCAAAACCAGGGGTTCTACTGTGTTTTAAAGAGATAATTGGTGGAAGTTCCTGATATAGTACTCACTTTATACAGGTTCCAGCAGTCAGGATCCAGACAGGGTCAATGAGGGCTCCTCCACATATATGGAAATAGGAGATTCCTTTTTTAGCTTGCAACAAAACCTACACGCAACAAACATGCTGTGTTGTTGGCACTGCCAGAAGGGATTATTTGATGCACAGATTGAGTTGATATCTTGGTTTACCTGCCATGGCCAACTGAATGGGACCACACTGCTACCCTTCTGGTTCATGCTTGGTTTGTAGACGGGATCTCCACAACTGAACTCGTGAGTCGAGGCTGTAAACAAAAGGATTCATTCCCGAGAGGTCATAAGTCATGGGGATCAGTGGAAAATTGGCCATATGGACAAATAAATTGGCTCGTAGGAAGAAAGCAGAGAGTAATAGTGGAAGGAAAATTCAGTGACAGCAGGGGCAGTCGGCCCGTGCCCGACAGGGTCCTCCACCGCTTGCTCCTCGACACTTTCGCCTTCAAGGTGGATTTGATTCAGCTGCTCCTTGGCATACATCGCTGTGGCTTCACCTTCTTCCGACAGTGGTAGCCTGAAGCCCCAGCATGTGGCTCCAGAGCCTGTGGCCTGTGAGGCCAGCTCTGTACCCAGATCTGCTAAAATTGGACAACAGTGTTGGGCCAGCATTGGTGGGGGGGGGGGGGGGGTCAGACTGCTCCTGCTGTGGAATAATTGTCTTGGGCTTGGTCATCCTGACCCACCAGAGGCAGGAGATGGAGAAGGACGAAGAAGCAGAGGGCAAGGCCGGTACCCCACTGATGATGACTAGCCCACGGTTCTCTGGCATAAACATGTTCCCTAAACAGTCCTGGGCTGCGTGCTGACGCTGTCATCAGCCCACTTCTAGCCATTCGCTTGCAGTGGCTGGATATTTATGGAGTGAGGTGGAGTGCTCCGCTCCATCTCTGCCACAAGCCTACAGAAGGGTTGGAGTCAGCGCCCTGGAGCTCCTCAAAGACCATTTACGAAGGTAAGGTTTGCGACGTAAGGGTGAAGAATCTCAGCCTTTACGATGGGATTTTCTTTGCTTCCTATAGAGTCATACAGCGTGGAAGCGTGGCCTTTCAGCCCTACTTACTGACACTGACCAAAATGCCCCACCCACCCAGTTCACCTGTCCGTGTTTGACCCATATCCCTCCAAGTGAAACATGAAAGTCTGCAGACGCTGTGGTTGTAGTTAAAAACACATCGAGGTGGTGGAGGAACTCAGTCGGTCTTTCAGCCTCGATGTTTCGGGCCAAAGGCCTTCTTCAAAGAATAAGCAAATAACAAGTAAAATGAGGAGAAAACAGGAAATCTCAGAGACAGTTCCAGCTGGGGGAGGAGTCCAGACCAACAGAGGTGTTAATTGGATATGATAAGGGGAAAGGTGAGAATTTATCATGTCTGTGTAAAAGAGGTGAGGGAAAAGGGAGAGAGGCAGAGCTGGGGGAAGGTGAGAGGGAGGGGGGGGGGGTGGGGTGATGGGGGGTGGTTAACAAAAGCCACAGAAGTTGATATCAATGCTGTCTGGATGGAGGGTGCCCAGTCGGAAGATGAGGTGTTGTTCCTTCAATTTGCTGGTGGTCTCAGTCTGACAGTGCATGAGCCAATGGACAGACATGTCAGCAAGGGAATGGGATTAGGAATTGAAAGGGGGGGGGGAGCTACTGGGAGATCCCCACTGTTGCAACAGACAGAGCCAAGATGCTCAATGAAGTGATCTCCCAGTCCGTGTTCTGTCTCTCCAATGTAGAGGAGACCACAACATAATGGCATGCTTGGCATCGCGCTTAGCGCAACATGGTTACAGCACCAGTAATCGGGATCGGGGTGTCTGTAAGGAATTTGTACGTTCTCCCCGTGTCTGTGCTGGGTTTCCTCCAGGGGTTCCAGATTCCTTCCTCTGTTTGTAGGTTAATTGGGTGTAATTGGGTGACATGGGCTGAAATGGCCTGATACTGTGCTGTATGTCTAAATTTAAATTTAAAAGTGAGTGCAGTAGATGAACCTTGTAGATTCATAAGTGAAATATGGCTTGGAAGGACAGTTTAGGGCTTGAATGGTGGGGAGGGAGGCGTGGGTGCAATTGGAGCATCTCCTGCAGTCACAGGGGTAGGTACCAAGGGAGCGATTGGTGGAGAGGAAGAAGTGGACAAGGGAGTCACAGAGGGAGCGGTCCAGGCGGAAGGCAGAGAGGGGAGGAGCAGACAATTTGTGTCTAGTGGTGGGATTCAACTGGATGCCATTAATATCAACTTTCGTTAAAACCCACCCCCATCACTTCTCTTCCCCCATCTCCTTCTCTCCCTTTTCCCTTTTTCCTTTTACACAGGCATGATAAATTCTCACCTCTCCCCTTATCATATCTAATTAACACCTTTTGTTGGTCTGGACTCCTGTCTGAATTCTGAGATTTTCAGCTCTTGGCTCATTCTACTTAAGGAAGGTCTCAGGTCCGAAACATCAACAACATCTCCTATGGACGCTGAAAGACCGGCAGAGTTCCTCCGGCCTTTCACTGTGTTTTTAACAGAGCCCTCTAAACCTGTCCTATCCATATATCCATTCAAATGTTTCTTCAGACATTGCAATAGTACCTGCCTCATCGCCCTCCTCCAGTAACTTGTTCCATACACCCACAACCCTCTGTGAAAAAAGGTTCATATTCTGATTAAATCTCTCCCCCCCCCCCCCACCGCCCCCCCCCCTCACCTAAGCCTATGCCGTCTGGTTACCAATCCCCTTACTCTGGGGAAAATACTTTCTGCATTCACTCCAATTCACTCCTACAGTCCACCTGTAGAGGTTTGATGAAGTTTTCCATGACATGCTGAATCTTCTAATTTAGACAGGACAAGTTTGAGTTTAAAGCAGGATTTGAGATGTGATGCCTCAGATACAAATTTCACAAGGTATGTCCAAGACTTACTGTTGACTGCAAGAAGTAGGGTGAGAAGAAGTTCCCTCATCATCCTTCTGGAAAGCTGTGAAAACAAAAACATTGTGCTGACTAATTGTGGATCAAACCACTCATCAGGGTTACTTAGCAGGCATTGAAGGCATTTACTGGTGCACACATGGCCCCCTATTCCCTCAGTGAGAGGGTCTCTCATGTGAATGTTCTGGGCACGCAGGAGAATGCAGATACTGGAATCCGGAGCCAAACAAAATCTACTGGCATAACTCTGTGGTCGAGCAGGATTATTGGGAGACCACGAATGGTCGACGTTTCGAGCCAAAACTCTTAATCGGAATTGAGGGAAATTAGTGCAGGAGTTATGTAAAGAGGCAAGTGCCCCAGACGGGATTGTTCTGGACACCGATCTATTAACCTCTCAAATGGGAGTTGGCCATGTCACTGATCTCCCCACAGTACAACTCCTCCCTGAGCTCAGTCTGGGCTTACTGGCCTTACGACGTTAGGGGAGAAGAGGCACAGATGCAGGTGATGGTACCTGCATTTCAGATCAACACATTAGCTTGAAGCCTTCACCCTGAAATAGGTTCTCACTACCGGCAGTGAGAACACTATAATTAGGTTGGAGTAGTCATAGGAAAGGTCTGGGACAGATCAAAAGTGCAAGGGGGAGGGGTGGGTAACTGGAAGGGAAGCAATTCCAATGCCTTGGACTCAAAACAAAAGCCTGTGCTGGCCAATGAGGAATGAGCAGGGTTAGGTTGCGCAGCAGAAATGGTCTTGGTACAATCTCCATGCATCCCCATGGATGGAGCACGGGGAGAAGAAATAAAGCACCCAGATGTGAATGAAGGCAGTTAAAGAAAAACAGGAAACAGGTTTAAGGGGGTAAACAAGAAGGTAAAAGCCTTCCATAGAGTAGAATCATGGAGCAATAGAACATTACAGCACAGAAAAAATAATCTGTGCCAAACTATTATTCCGCCTCGTCCCACAGACTTGCACCCAGTCCATATCCCACCATGCCTCCCCCTTCAGTTTGTCCACATTTTTCTTAAAATTGAGCCTGCATTCACCACTTCAGCTGTCAGCTCATTCCACGCCCCCGCCACTCTCTGTGTGAAGAGCTTCTCCCTCATGTGTTGCCCCCCCAAAACCTTTCCCATTTCACCCATGACTTCTGGTTTGTATCTCACCTACCATCAGAGGAAATACTCCACCTACATTTATCATTCATTGTCTCCCACTAATGCTGCTCGACCACAGAGTTCCGCCAGCAGATTGTGTTTGGCTCCGGATTCCAGTATCTGCATTCTCCTGCGTGCCCAGAACATTCACATGAGAGACCCTCTCACTATCCCCCTCATAATTTTAAATACCTCTATCAAATCTCCCCTCACTCTTCTATACTTCAGGGAATAAAGTTTGAACCTGTTCAATCTTTCCCTCTAACTCAGTTCCTGAAATTCTGGCAACATCCTAGTAAATCTTCTCTGCACACTTTCTATCTTATTGATATATTTCCTGTAGTTAGGTGACCAAAACTGCACACAATACTCCAAATTTGGTCACCAATGTCTTATGCAACTTTGCCATAACATCCCAACTACTGTATTCAATACTTTGATTCCTGGAGGCCATGATGCCAATAGCTCTCTTTACAGCCCTGTCCACCTGTGGCGTAACCCTATCAACCTGTCTATTCGAGACATTGGTGTGATGAGTAAATTGGTGTTGGTCACCAATGGATGCAAGGAGAACTTGTCAGAAAGGAAATTTGGGATGACAAAGGATGAGTTGGGTGACAAAGATTAAGAGGTGATTTAATAGAGGGAGATGAGATTTTGAGGGCTCAGATAGGTTGGACAGCCAGAATCTTTCTCCTGGAGCACCGATGGTCAATACCAGAGGACATTTATAAAATGTGAATGGAGGAAAGTTTAGAGGAGACATCAGAGGCAAGTTTTTTTTACATAGAGACCAGTGGGTGCCTGGAATTCATTGTCGTGGGTGGTGTAGGAGGCTGGTATAATAGGAACATTTGAATGAGTCTTAGACAGGCATATGGATGTTAGAAAAATCAAGTGTTATGCGTGTGAGGAAGGATTAGAGTAACTTCAAAATGCTGGAGGAACTCAGCCTATCTTTTCAGATGCAGAAAGGACTGGCTGAGTTCCTCCAGCATTTTACTACAATTTGCAGCCCATCATGTTTCACGAAGGATTAGGCTGTGGTGGAGTTGGTTTATATGGGTTGGCACAACATCATGGTCTGAATATTTGGTGAAATACAAACATTTTGCATGATCTCTTCAGACAATGATCCGGTAGAGGAGTGACTAAAAGAAAGGTCAATTATTTTACCCACATGTACCTTTGCAGGTAACACGGCAGTGACCCCATTCATATACCAGGCATCCACTGCTTAAATCTTAGGGGTCAGATGTAAACTGAAGGTGTGATCTGATCCAATCCCAGCACAGCAATGGAGTGGAGGATTGGTGGGTGGATGTCAGGCCTCCACCTCCTTCCCCACCCCAGATTTCAGTACACAGGCAGGTATCAGGAGCCCAGCACTGAAGAGGGGGCGGGGACTCTGCCCTACTGGTAGCCCAAAAGCAGCACGTACCAAGCCACCAAACCTAACCTAATCTGCATTGCAATTGTTCCAGGGACTTGGGAAAAGGCAGCAGCTAAAGGAGACAAGACTAAGTGCAGGAAGCATCAAGAGGTCTGCAGGCGGTGGAATCAAGCTCATCAGCAAGAAGACCTAGTCCATCAGATTATAAACCCATCTACACAGGCTGATTGGACAGTGGACTGGAGAATATCTTTATGGACATGTGGACACAGGTAGCTACAGGTGGGGCAGAGACAGGTGGGGTGGGGACTGCCTGAGTGAGGAAAAAGGAGAGTTCTCTCCAAGAGCAGTCATGGACACAGAATATTGAACATAGCACAGTACAGGCCCTTAAGCCCTCAATGTTGTGCCAACCTATATATTCTTTAAAAATTGTACTAAACCCTCCCTACCCCATAACTCTCTATTTTTCTTCCATCCATGTGTCTAAGAGTCTCTTAAATGTCCCTAATGTTTCAGCCTCCTCCACCATCCCTGATAAGGTGTTCCAGGCCCCCACAACTCTCTGTGTAAAAAAAACACCCCTAAAATCTCCCCTAAACTTCCCTCCCTTCAGTTTGTTCATATGTCCTTAGGGGTTACAGACAGTGCCTTTTTAACAATCTATGCCTCTCATAATTTTGTAGAACACCAGTTCATGAAATGAGCAGCAGGGACACAAATTGTCCCACGGAGTAAAATCTCACTGATCAGGCTGGCAGAAAACAAATGGGCCTCAAGGATCCAAAAACACCAGGTGACACTAAAACAACAGTAAATTCTTGTTTGGTCCACCTTTAATAATATTTCATCAACCCCAAGAACTGATCGAAATCAGACCTGCACCAGCGTGAAGATTTGCCTTTCAAGTTTGATTTTTTTTTCATGGAGAAAAAACAAATTGCTGGAGGAACTCAGTGGATCATCCAGTATATTCCACGTATATATTTGATTATGCAGCGAGCATTGATTGCAGACAAAGTGCTCTTCTGCATTTCCTTTAGTGGCCATATTAGAACAGATGGACGCAACTCCATCAAAATAGCAACACACTTTTCAAACAGCCTCAGCATTCACTCCCAGAAGACACAACATTAAAAAAAAATTTCAATTCAAACACAGATAAAGTCAAGTTTAATAGAGGGAAACATTACATTTTGATTAATTTTCCTACTTTTCCTTTGAGACGGTGGGGTGATGGACGGGTCTAGGTAGGGTCAGCAAGGCCAAGGAGGTCAGGCGCTGGGAGTAAGATGGGGGGGTGATGGACTGATCTAGGTAGGGTCAGCGAGGCCAAGGAGGTCAGGCGCTGGGTGTTAGATGGGGGGGAGCGACGGGCGGGACTAGGTAGGGTCAGCAAGATCTAGGAGGTCAGGTGCCAGGGGTTAGATGAGGGTGGAGAGGGGCAACAGATGGGGCTAGGTAGGGTCAGCAAGGCCGAGGGGGTTGCGCACTGGAAGTTCGATGGGGGGGGCAATGGATGAGGCTAGGTAGGGTCAGCAAGGCCGAGGAGGTCGGGCTCCGGGAGTTAGATGGGGCAGGGGGTGACGGATGGCCAGGGCTAGGATCAGCCAGGCCGTCGGAAATCGCGTCGGGCTTAGGAGTTAGATGTCGGGCTTACTCAGGCAGCTCTTCAGCGGAGGCAGGATCAGCAGTCCGATCGGCAGACAACAAGCACAAGCTGAAAGGCGATGATCTGCATTGGGCTCAGGAGTTCGATATTGGGTGGGTGAAGCGAGGACAGTGGCGCCCCCTTCAAATGGCAGCCAGGGCCCTCGATATGCATATGCTTCCATGTGTGACACATGGTTTAATTAGTCTTCACCAAGGCCATCTTTGATGACGACTGTTTATTGACTACCCTGACAAAGTCCCAGGTAAACCCATCCCCAAACCTTGAGACCTCTGCCCCTTCTGCACCTGGAACCTTGACTTCTCATCTAACAGACCACAATCAGTGAAGAAAGGCAGCCACATCTCCAACATGATCACATCCATTAACGGTGCCTGCGAGGCTCTCGACACCGCCCCCTTATTATACCCCCAAACACTGCTCCAGTCTCATGTTCACTGGTGACACTGCAGTCACACAGCAAATGATGATGAGAATATTGAATCGTGTAGTTAATTTGGTCTTTCTGTGAGCAGGTGGTCTATAACATTCTTCAAACTGTATAATGAGCACAATTTGCAGAGTGTGGAATTACAATGGAAAGGAAAACAATTTGCTCAGAGCAAGGGCAGCATGAGAGCTCTGCTGTGGGGTTCATTCAGGAGTCTGATGGCTGCAGGGAAGAAAACTGCCTTTAAGTCTGTTGGTGCATTCGATCCCACTCTTGTTCCTTCTCCCCGATGGGGGGAGGAGAAGAGAGTGCATCCAGGGCGTCATAAGTCCTTCAGGATGTTGGCCACCTTTCACCAGCAGCAGGAGATGTCGGTGGAGTCAATGGAGGGAAGGAAAGTTTGTGTAATGCTCTGAGATGAATTCGCGACCTACTAGGTTTCTCTCACGTACCACACTGGGCCCCAGCAAATGCAGATTTACCTTAAGGACCACCTTCTGTAGCTTCTGATCCTGGCCAGCTCCCATCCCGGACGGAATACAGGAAAGAGACTGAGATCTTAATGGTCTGGTGCCAAGATAACTTCGCTCAATGCCAGTAAGACAAAGGAGCTGATCATTGGCTTTAGGAGGGGGAAGAGCCCACTCTCCTTTACCACATTAATGGCTCTGAAAAGGTGACAGTAGGTTCCTTCAAGTTATTGGGCATAAACATTTCTAGCAACTTGACCTATATCAGCCTGAGGAAAGCTCTCCAAGGCCCATTTTTCCTTTGAAGTTCAGCATGGCCCCAACAAGTTCTCCAGAGCATCTGGCCCGCATGTATTACAGCATGGGATGGGAGCTGCTCCCCTGAGATGGGAGGAAGCTGCAGAAGGTGGTGAATGCAGCTCAGAATCTCACACAAACTTCCCCTCCTTCAACTTCATCTGTCGGGCCATCTCAGGAATGAAGTTCGATCCCACCCCAGCCATGCTCTCTTCTCCTTCATCCATTTGGGGAGAAGGTTCAAGAATGAGCTCACACACCATAGGTTCAAAGACAGTTTCTTCCCCAGAGCCATCAGGCTTTTGAATGAACCTCACCTCAGCAGGCTTATGCTGCCCTCGCCACATATGAACTCTGCGCCCTATAGGGCACTCTTCTTCTCCTACTTTGTGCCTCTGAAAGCATGTTAGAGTTGATTTGATTGGATGCCTGATGAGCCAAACCCTTTTCACCATACAAGGTCTGATGTGACCATCAGTGTGCACCTTGAGTTGCTCAGTCTCACTCATAACTAGCTCTTCCTTAAGGTCATTCTTGTAGCATTCTTGGTGACTCATGTTATATCATGGGGCACAATGGTACAGAGCCAGTGACCCAGTCTGAATCCATCGCTGTCTGTAAGGAGTTTGCACGTTCTCCCCATCATTGCTTAGATTTCGTCCAGGTACTCCAGTTTCCTCCCATGTTCTAAAGATGTACAGGGTTAGTAAGTTAATTGGTCACATGGGTGTATTTTGGTGGCGGGGACTCATGGGCTGGTAGGACCTGTTATGGAGCTGAACTACTTCAACATTCTAACCTCATGTTATGAGCTGGGCACTGAAGACTCTAGCTCCAAATGAGCTGAGATTTGTACAGGTCATGGGGTTGGGGGGGTGGGTGAGTGCAGGAGGACAACTGTGAATTAGATCAGGTGAACCTTGAGGGGATTAAGCAGCTTGCAAGATGAAACAGGGTGTGGACAGCCAACATTCGCAAGGAGGAGAAATTGCTGGATCGAATGGAACACTGGGAAGTACACAGTCAAGTTTATCGTGACACAGCAGGGGTTGGAATAGGAATTGAGGTGTTAAGTGCAAACACATGAAAGATGATGGCTTCAGTTCCTCATGAGAGCTACCAGTGGAGGCTGCAACTTATCATGGAGACATGGAACAAACTCCAGAAGCAGAGGTGTTAACATGGTGAATCTATGGAATTCTTTGCTCATTGAAGCAGTGGAGAATACCTCAGGAAATAGCTTTAAGTCAAGATTGGATTGAATTTGCATACAAAGGGGTATGGGAGAAAGGCAGGGAGGTGGAGATGAGCCTAACATCAGACCTCATTGAATGGCAAAGCAAGCTTGATGGCCTGAATGGCCCTCTCCTGCTCATATTCCTTTTGTTTTTATGTTCGAATAGGACAACAGTGATGGGAGGAGGAGTTGCCCTATCGGCCCTATGAGTCTACTCCACCAGTCATCAAGTTCACGGCTAGACTTCTGCCGCACCTTTATATTCCATGTCCTTTCATGCCCATAAATCTATGCACCTTCAGCTGAGCTTCCAGGATGGAGATGGACAAATGTTCACCCACCTACAAGTGATGATATTTCTCCTCTATGCTTTCTCAAACTATGAGCCAGGGGAACACTCTCCCTGCATCAAAACGTGTTAGGCACTGAAAATTCTGCAAGTTTCAATGAGATTTCCTTCCATTCTTCACTCATGCACTCCTACATGCAGACACAATCTTCCCCTCTCTCCCATCCAAAATCCCTTTCCTTCATTCTCCCAACCTCTACCTCCTTTCCCCTATCTCTCCCACAGTCACCCTCTCTTTCATCTGCCACCCCACTCCTTCCCTGTCCCGTTCCCCAATACACCTTCCTGCCTGTGGCACTGTACTCCTCCCCCTGCCCCTCTGTCCCACCATTTTGTTCAGACACTTGCCCACATTTTGCTCACACCTTGATGAAGGGCTCAAGCCTGAAACATTGGTTAGTTATCTTTATCTCTGCTGTTTGACCTGCTGAGTTTCTCCAACATTGTGCTTTTACTTCAATCACATTGTCTGCAACTTCTTCGATTTTTCTCATGCCTACATTTCCGCATTTTATCTCTCTGATTGAGGTCTCTTCCTGATCCCAGCATTGGGCAGTGGAAGACTGCACCTCATGAGAGCTGGGGAGAGTCCTGCTGGCCGTGCGATGTTGTTTGACAGCAAGCAGGTAATGGCATCCTGGCACCCAAATCAAGGATGGGATGATCCTGGCCAGTGGAGGTAGATTCAGCCGGTGGGATCGGGAGCTTCTCACGCAGATCCAAAAGTCCGACCAGCCCCAGGGCCCCTCCTCCACATCTGCTCAATAACTAATTCGGTCTGGAATTCTCTTCCATTGGGGCAATGGAGACTGTGGTAAAAGAGCAGTGAACAGGTTTTCAGCTGTTGGTGGAGTTCACCAGGAGAAGTGTGAGGAACATCTCTCTAGTGCTTTAGCTCCTCAGCCTTCAGTTTATGAACCATTGAGCACACAAACACAGCCTCAAACTGACCAGCCTCGCCTCTTATCAAGATTTCCCTGATGTTGGAGGCACCATTGGGATGAGATAAAACCTTCCATTCAAGGGACAACTTCATCAAGCCACCATCAGGGAAATAGTGGTCAATGGGAATGTTGGTTAAAAGGGCAAGGAAATTAGTGGTTGTGAAGAAAATAAACTTCACAACACTGGTAATTTATTCTAATTCAGAAAATTCATCATGTCTCACAGCTTGGAGACAGACCCTTCAGCCCAATGCCCACGCCCAGTCACACTTGTCCTACCTGCCTCCATTTGGCCCAGATCCCTCTAACCCCTCTTCCCCATGTATTTGCCCAAATAGTTCTTCAACAATGCAATTGTACCTGCCTCGACCTTCTCATCCAACTGCCTGTTCCACACACCCACCGCCCTCTGTGTAATAAAAATGTTACCCCCTCATATTCCTGTTAAATCTCTCCCCCTCATCTAAAGCTGATGCCCTCTGGTTCCCGATGCCCCTGCTCTGGACAAAAGAATCTCTGCACTCACCAAATCTATTCCACTCATGACTTTGTACATCTCTGTGAGATCACCCCCTCATCGTCCTGCATACCAAGGAATAAAGCCCACGTCTGCTCAATCTCTCCCTATAGCTCAAGCCTCTGAGTCCTGGCAACATTTTCATGAATTTCTTCTTCACCTAGACAATATCTTCCCTGTAGCACGATGACCAAAACTGAGCAGAATATTGAAATAGGGGCCTCATCATGTTTTTATACACCTGCAGCAAGCATGACCTCCCAACTCTTATACAATATTCTGACTGATGATAACCATTGTGCCAACCCCTTTTGACCATCCTATCTATCTAGGGCTCCACTTTCAAGGTACTATGTACCTGTACTCCCAGAACCCTCTGCTCCCCAGATCTTTATGTAGGCCCTATCTATGTTAGACCTCTGAAAATGCACACCTCGCATTTCTATGCATTAAATTCCATCAACCACCTACTAATCGAATCAAGATCTTTTTGCAACTGTCTTCAATATCTACAATACTAGACACTTTAGTGTCAACTGCAATTCATTGATAGCGATGAGAAACAATAATGGGCCCAGCACTGAATCCTGTGGCACACCATTAGCCACAGGGTTTGATAAAACAACCTTCTACCATCACCCTCTCCTTTCTTCCATGAAGCCAATTTTCTGTCCATTCTGCTCTCTCTCTCTCTCTCCCTGGATCAAATGCAATCTCACCTTTAAGAGCAGCCCACCGTGTGAAACCTTATCAAATATTTGCTGAAATCCGTATATACAATATTTACAACCCTGCCCTCGTCAGTCCTCTCGGTCACATCTTCAAAAGACTCATATTTGTGCGAAATGACCTTGCAGTTACAAAACCCTCTTTCTAATCAACTCTTGACAATCCATGTGCATGTACATTTTCCAGTGCGACCATACTCTTTAATAACCTACCGACAACTGAGTTAGACTCACGGCCCTGTAGTTCCCAGGCTTTTCCCTGCAGCTCTTCTTGAACAGAGACACAATATTTGTCTCCTTCCTGTATCACCCATACTTAATAATAACTCAAATCTCAGCCAGGTTGCTTGCAGTTTCTTCTCTGGCTTCTCATGGTGTCCTTGGAAATACTTTATGAGGCCCAGGAGATACGCATCAGGATATTCAGCACCTCCTCAACTGTAATACATTACCATTGGCATCCCCGCTCCCCAGTCCTCTTGGCTTTCTCCACAATAATACAGAGAAAACTCGTTGAGGCCTTGCCCATCTCCTATGGCTCCAGAATTGACCACATTGATTCCAATAGAATCCCATTGTTTCTGATTACCTTTATCTCCTTTATAAAACATGAAACTACAGCAAAGTACAGGTCCTTCAGCCCACAGTGTTGAACCAGCCTGGTAACCTACTCCAGCAACTGCATAAGCTTCCATTTTTCTCAGTTTCATGTTCCATCGAATTGCCAGCAGAGCAATTGCAACCCCCGCTCTCTGTGTGAAGAACTTATCTCTTAAATCCCCCGTACGTATTCCTAACCACCTTAAAACTATGCTCCCTTGTGTTAGCCATTTCAGTCCAAAGTAAATGCCTTTGGCTATCCTCACGATCAATGTCTCTCATCACCTTATGCACATCTATTAGGTCACCCCCTCATCCTCCATTACTCCAAAGAGATAAGACCAAGTTCACTCAACCTATCCCCAGAAGACGCGCTCTCCGATCCATCCTTGTAAATCTCCTCTGCATCCTCTTTATAGGATCCATATCCTTCCTGCTGAGAGATGACCACAATATTTCAAGTGTGATCTAACTTAAGGGTCTTATTTGGCTGCACATTACCTTGTGGCTCTTGAACTAGATCCCATGGCTAATGAAGGCCAACACTCCATACGCCTTCCTAGCAATGCTGTCAACCTCTTCAGCAGCTTTCAGTGCCCAAGAGACACACCCACCTCCCCACCCCCACCCCAGATCTTGCAGTTCCTCCCCATGTCTTATCATTCACATTGTATTCAGCCTTCAGATTTGATCTACTGAGATGAACTACTTCACATTTTATTAGGCCCAGGAGATACGCATCAGGGTATCATCATCTGTGACCTCTGGCAACCTTCCAAACTATCCACACCACCACCGAATTTGTAAATCCACAGCCTTACTAACCAACTCTTCCACTTCCTCATCCAGGTCCTTAATAGAAATTACAAGAAGGAGGGGTACCAGAACAGATCCCGTGGAACACCACTGGTCACTAAACTCCATGCAGAATACAAACCTTCCACATCCACAAAGCAAGGCCTCCTTAGATTCCATTCCTCCTGACTTTCTGAATGAGCCTTGCATGGGGAACCTTATCAAATGCCTCACTGTCATCCATATTTACTACATCCACTGCTCTACATTGATTAATGTGCATTGTTGCATCCTCAAAGAATTCTTGATCTTCCCCT
This sequence comes from Narcine bancroftii, assembly GCF_036971445.1. NCBI lineage: Eukaryota > Metazoa > Chordata > Chondrichthyes > Torpediniformes > Narcinidae > Narcine > Narcine bancroftii. Next base: position 174,308,286 of record NC_091470.1, on the reverse strand, counting down.
GTCGAACCATGTTGACTATCCCCAATCAGATTATGTCTCTCTAAATGCTTGTAAATCCTCTCTCTCAGGATCTTCTCCAACAGCATCAAAATAAGATTCACTGGTCTATAATTTCCTGAATTATTTCTACTCCCTTTCTGGAACAGGGGAACAACACTTGGAACCCTCCAAACCTCTGGCAATTCTCCTGTCCCCAGTGACGATACGAAGATCTCCAGTGACGATACAGCAATCTCCTCTCTCACTTCCCACAGTAGCCTTGGGTAAATTCTCCCCCAGAATTTGTCTAACTTCATGATTTTAAAAATGCCAACACATCCTCTTTGTTAATGTCAACACACAGAAGGACCTCAGTCCGATTTAAGTCATCCTCACAATTGCCAAGTTGCTTTTCTCTGGTGAATACTGAAGAAAAGTATTCATTACGGACCTCTGCTACCTCCTCCAACTCCATGCGCATGTATCCACCATCGCCCTGATGCGTCCTATCCTCACACATCTCATCCTCTTATTCTTCAGTGCCTTGCAGATTTCCTTAATCCTGCTGACCAAGATCTTCTTATGGCCCTTCTAGCTCTCCTAAGTCCTTTCCTGGTAATCTTGTCTGTCTCTAGAGCTCGATCATTCCCTACCTTCTTAAACCTCTTGTAAGTTTTTCTTTTCTTCTGAAATGGATTTTCAGCATCCCTTATTCACCATGGTGCTTTCACCTGACCATCCTTTCCCTGCCTCAATCGAATATACATGGGCAGAGCGCCACTTACACCCAATTAACCTACAAACCTCAGAATATTTCAAGCGTTGGGAGGAAACTGGAGCCCTCATGGAAAATTAACAACAATAACACAACACCCCCTACTCTGTAATCTCCATTCCTGCCTTTCCAAAAGGGAAAAGCCCCAGCTTGCTCAGTTTTGCTTCATAATCCAGGCAGCATCCTGGTAAATCTTCTCAGGACCCTCTCCAAAGCTTCCACGTCCTCCCTGCAATCAGGCGATCAGAACTGAATACTCGAAATGTGGTCTAACCAGAGTTTTGCCAAGCTACAATAAACCTCACAGCTCTTGAACTCAATCCCCTGACTAATGGAGGCCAACACACCAGACAATTCCTTCAACACCCCATTAACTTGCCCAGCAACTTTGGAAACACTCAACAGGACAGGCAGCACCCGTGGGGGCGGGGGAGGGAGAGAGAGAGAGAGAGAGAGAGAGAGAGAGAGAGAGAGAGAGAGAGAGAGAGAGAGAGGGGGGGGAGGGAGAGGGAGGGAGAGGGAGAGGGAGAGGGAGAGGGAGAGAAAGAGGGAGAGGGAGAAGGAGAAGGGGAGAGAGAAAGAAAGAGAGAGAGAGAGAAATTTAAGCAGTGATAATGGAAAACAAAGGGAATATCTCTGATAGGATGTACCAGGTGACAGTCAAGAGGCAGTTAAAATCAATTTAAGCTTCTTTGTCTGTGTAATTTTTTGCACAGTATGTATAAAGAAAAAACAAAAGGGAAAGAAATGGATCCAAAATAATAACAGGCAGTAGTGGGAGAGAGGGGGGATGAGCATGTCATCAGAAGTTGGAGAGTTTGGTATTGAGTCCGGAAGGCTGCAGCCTGTCCAAACAGAAGATGAGGTGTTGATCTTCAAACTCACATGCAGTGACAATGCAGGAGGCCACAGACTCTACACAGACACAGAGGCCAGAGTGGGGGTGAGATCCCGAATTGAAGTGACAGGCCCAAGATGGCAGTGCCTGTGTTCGGCAGCAGCCACAGGGGGTGGCAGATTCTGGCGAAGCGGAGGATTGGCGCAGAGGACCTGAAAATGGGGAGACCACCCTCCCATTTAAGAAGATGAAGCAGAAAAGACGACCCATGGGATAGTGATCAGGGCGGCAAACCAGGAGCAAACCAACGGCTCTGCAGCTGAAGAACACAGCACCTCCAATCTTTGTGTCATCTGCAAACTTGTTAATCCAATTTACCATATTATCATCCAGATCATTGATATAAACAATGGCCCCAGCACCAATCCCTGAGTCACACCACTGGTCACAGGCCTCCAATCTGAGAAGCAGCCATCCACCACTACTCTCTGGCTTCTCCTGTCCAGCCATTGTTAAATCCAGTTCACTACTTCACCATGAATACCTAGCATCTGAACCTTCCTGATTAACATCCCCTGTGGGACCTTGTCAAAGGCCTTACTAAAGTCTATGTAGACAACATCCACACCCTTTCCTTCATCAATTTTCCTGGTAACCTCCTCAAAAAACTATAAGATTAGTTAAACACAACCTACCATGCACAAAGCCAAGTTGACTATTCCTAATCAGTCCCTGGCTATGCAAATAATTGTATATCTGATCTCTTACAACACATTTACCTACTACTAACGTCAAGTTCACTGGCCTATAATTTCCAGGGTTATTTTTGGAACCTTTTTTAAACAGTGTGAGCTACCCTCCCACCCTCTGACACCACACTCGTGGCAAAGGACATTTTAAATATTTCTGCCATTTATACTCCTCATTTGCTCCATTTTCCCTATACCTGTTATGTACCTTCTCCTTCTTCCAAACTAGATCCCCAATATCCCTTGAAACCAAGGTTCCCTATGCCTGCTGGCCTTGCCTTTGATCCTGACAGGAACATACAAACTCTGTAATCTCAAAATTTCACCTTTGAAGGTTCTCCACTTACCTTGCACCTCCTTGCTGAAAACAACTCATTCCAATCCACATATTATAGATCCTTTCTAATTTCCTCAAAATTGGCCTTTCTCCAATTTAGAATCTCAACCCAAGGCCCAGACCTAGCCTTCTCCATAATTATCTTGAAACTAATAGTATTATGATCACTGGACCCAAAATACTCCCCTACACATACTTCTGTCACCTGTCCTGTCTCGTTCCCTAATGGGAGATCCAGTATTGCACTCTTTCTAGTTGGTACTTCTATATATTGATTTAGGAAACTTTCCTAAACACATTTGACAAACTCCAAGCCATCTATCCAACCCTTTTACCAGGTGGGGTTGTGGCAATATGTATATACTGTTCTGTGCTGTCCTGTGTATAAGTGGCTGGCTTGCCCACTGATGACTCGATCTCTTGTAACCTTTCCCCTGTGACCTAGCCATAAAGATTGACCTCCCTACCCCCTTTCATTCATTCAAGCACATGGAGTTTGGCCAGCTGAAATCTAATGTCTATTAAAGCCTATCGCTCTCACTCAGTCTTTAGAGTAACTGAGAGTGCATATCAGGGGTCCCAGTCAATTTGTGATAACAGTTAAAATCTTCTACTATCACAACCTTATGTTTCCTGCAGCTGTCTGCTATCTGTCTACAGATGTGCTCCTCCAATTCTCGTTGCCTACTGGGTGGTCTATAATACCATCCCATGAGTGTGGTCATACCTTTTCTGTTCCTCAGTTCCACCCATATACCCTCAGTAGATAAGCCCTCTGCTTTGTCCTACCTGAGTGCAGCTCTGGCATTTTCCCTGGCAAGCAATGCCACTCCTCCCCCTTTCATCCCCCCTGTTCTATCGCAACAGAAGCCAGTCCTGCCCCTCCTGTCACCAAGTTTTACTAATGGCCACAATTCCATGTGTCAATCCATGCTCTAAGCTCGTCTGCCTTTCCTACAATACTCCTTGCATTGAAATAGATGAATTTAGAACATTTCCACCACTTCTAATGGTGCATGCAATTTTCACAACATCTTTTCCCTCCTCTATCTGCTCGGACACTCTGGTTCCCATTCCCCTGCAAATCTAGTTTAAACCCATTAGAGCAGCATTAGCAAACCTTCCCTCAAGGATATTAGTTCCACTCCAGTTCAGATGCAGGAACAGGTTCACCTTCCCTGGATGGGAGCCCAAGGATCCAGAAGCCTGAAGCCCTCCCTCCTACACCATGTCTTTAGCCTCATGCTAAGCTGCATCCTCCTCCTATTTCTAACCTCCTGAGATCACAACCCTGGAGATCTTGTTCTTCAACATAGCACCTAACTCCCTGAACTCTCCTTGCAGGACCTCCTCAAGTCCTTTCTTCCCTTCTTAGCCACAGGACCAGACACCGTGCCACAGACCTGATCGCCGGGGCTTGTCCCTGGTATGTCCTCCCCTAACAATATCCGAAATGGTATACATGTTATTGTGGGGAATAGCCACAGTGTGCCCTGCCCTGCCTGACTGTTTCCTTGCCCTCTCCTGACTGTCACCCCTCTAACCCTCCTCCTGCCTCCAAGTGTGATTGTGTCCCTGTAACTCCTGTCTATCACCCCCTTGGCCTCCTGAATGATCCAGAGTTCATCTAACTCCATCTCCAGTTCCCAAACTCAGTTTGTCAGGAGCTGCAGCTGGATGCACTTCTCGCAGATACAGCTGGTCTCCCGTGTTCTGCAAGAGGAGCATTCCCCTGTCTTGGCTGCCATTCCCATAGTCTATGACTAAAGGAAAAATATATGGTATATAAAACCTACCCTTACCTGGGCCCACTTGCTGAATACTTTGTTTTCCTTGAATATGGTGGCCCTTTCTTGCTTCAACTCCTGCACTGCCACCTCAGCCTCTTGAGTCAAAAGCTTGGCTCAACCTACTCCAATGATGTCCACTCCCTTCTCCCTTATCTTATGGCATCTTTCTGAAGGACCTTATCACATTCTTCTGGAAATCAAAGTACACTACATCCACCTGTTCCCCTCTAACCACTGTGTCTGTTATATGCTCAAAGAACTTCAGAGAATTTGTCAAATATGGCCTCCCAATGCTGAATCTGTGCTATGACTGTCTGATGGAACAATTTCCAATTTCTCTCCAGATAGAGCTGAGCTCATCCCATTGGCCTACATTAGGTCCAATTAGCTGAGCTCATCCCATTGGGCCTACATTAGGTCCAATTAGCTGAGCTCATCCCATTGGGCCTACATTAGGTCCAATTAGCTGAGCTCGTCCCATGGGCTTACATTAGTCCATACACCGTTTAATCTTCCAATTCATGCTCATGTCTCAACTTCTTTTAAATGTTGCAACTGTGCTTCTCCATGAAAAGAATGCCCCCTTCCACCTTCAAACGTCCACCTTCACCTCAGCCTTCTACGTTCCAGGAAGAAACCCACCTCATCCAGTGTCTCCATCTATTTCAAACCTTCCAGTCCCAGTAACATCCTTGTGAATCTTTTCTACATCCATCTTAGTGATATTTTCCCTGTAGCTGGGTGACAAGAACTGCACACATTACACCAAGTGTGGTCTCACCAATGTATTGTCCCATATCCTATATCATTCGCCTCAGCTCCTTCACTGCAACATACCTCCTCTGGGATCTCTAGGGCATTGATGGATCCTTAGGACACTGGGCAGATCCCTGGTGTACTGGGGGAGAGGACAGATCTTTGGGATGCTGACAGATCTCTGCGAGACTACACTTGGGTCTCTGGGAAACTGGACACATCCCTGGGGGACTGATGGATCTCTGGAAGATTAATAGATCTCTGGGAGACTGGACATGTCCCTGGGAGACTGGACTTGGATCTCTGCGAGACTGATGGATCTCTGCGAGACTGACACATCCCTGCGAGACTGGCCTTGCTATAATTCCTCAGGATGGCAGCACACTAGTTCTCCGTAGCCAGGCAGCCAATTCTCTCCCTGGGTCTGAATACCCAAGCACGGGCACTGTGGCCAGTAACCAGGCTTTCAAAGATTAAGCCATGTCTGTCAACCCAATGGATGAAGCACCAGACTGAGCAGGAACAGGAGAACAGGAACATCTCCATGTTTGGAACCATAAACAGAGCTTTCAAATGGGACTCAAATCCAGGATGCTGCCAGCAAGCTGAGTTGTGAATCTGGCACCCAACCTGATGACACTGGACACTCTACAAACAGTGCAGGCCAGCATTGGACTCTGTCAGCAGGAGGTCACAGGTGCAGAGCTTATGAAGCCACTGCCTTGCGATTCCAGAGACCAAGGTTCGATCCTGACCTCAGGCACTCTGAGGGGATGTTCCACATTGACCCTGTGAGCACATGGGCTTCCTGTTTTCTCCCACAGACATGATAGGTTAATCAGCCCCAGCATATGTAGTGGAATCTGCAAGGAGTTGATGGCAGTGTTGGTGGGGAGAATCAGTTCCAAGGGAATCTGAAACTCTGTAAACTGGAAGGGACTCAATAGGCTGTTTAGCCTCTTAATCACAACAGAAAATGAAATTACATGGAAATTTGTAGGGGACCATTGAAATACAAGTGACATGCAAAAATATGGACAAAAATTCTGTAACTGTGAATAGCTAAGTGAGTAAAAGGACCTGGTTTCCAAAAGACATGAAGTTAAAGATGGCACATTTCTTTAATATTTTAAGCAAGATTACTTTTTTTGTTTCTATCTTTTACAGTTTCAAAATAACAAAAAAGGAAAAGGGCCCAGAGAAAAGATTGGGCCCCCTGCAGAGTCAGTATTTCAGTAACATCCCTTGGGCAAATATCACAGATTGTAAATGCTTTCTGTAGCCAGCTGAGAGTCTTTCAATTCTTGTTTGGGGGATTTTCGCCCATTCTTCCTTGCAAAAGGCTTCTAGTTCACTCAGATTCTTGGGCTGTCTGGCATGCTCTGTTCTTTTGAAGTCTATCCACACAGATTCGATGGTGTTTAGGTCGGGGGACTATGAGGGCCATGGTAAAGCCTTCAGCTTGCACCACTTGAGGTAGTCCATTGTGGATTTTGATGTGTGCTTAGGATCATTACCCTGTTGTAGAGCTATCTTCCTCAGCTTTTTTTGAGAGACGGTGTGATATTTGCTTCCAGAATTTGCTGGTATTTAATTGAAGTCATTCTTCCATCTACCAGTGAAATGTCCCCCGTGCCACTGGCTGCAACACCACCCCAAAGCAGGATCGATCCACCCCTGTGCTTAACAGTTGGAGAAGTGTTCTTTTCATGAAATTCTGCCTCCTTTTTTCTCCAAACATACCTTTGCTCATTGAGGCCAAAAAGTTCTATTTTAGCTTCATCAATCCACAGGACTTGTTTCCAAAATGCGTCAGGCTTGTTGAGATGTGTTTTTGCCATACTTCTGATGCTGAATTTTGTGCTGAGGATGCTGGGAAAGTTTTCTTCTGAGGATGCTGGGAAAGTTTTCTTCTGATGACTCTTCCATGAAGGTCATATTAGCTGCACATTCTGCTAAATTTTCCTGAAGGTCTTCTGCTGTCAAACGGGGGGTGGGGGGGGTTTGATTTTCTAGCAATCCTACGAGCAGTTCTCTCAGAAAGTTTTCTTGGTATTCCAGGCCTCAACTGGACCTCCACCATTCCTGTGAATTGCCATTTCTTATATACGTTACGAACTGAGGAAACGGCCACCTGAAGTCATCTTGATATCTTCTTATAACCTTCTCTTGCTTTGTGGTCATCTATTTTAACTTTCACAGTGCTAGGCAGATGCTTATGGTGGCTGAACAATGGGACAAGGTTTGAGGAGTCGGGGTGATTATAAAGCTTTGAATTTTTCATCACCAAGCCTTTCCTAACAAGGACTGTGAGCATACCTTGGTAAAAGTTATCTGAGAGCTCAAACCTCTTGCGGGCTGCCCAAACTTTTTCATAGTGCTCTTTTCTTTTTTTTCCCCATTCTATAATTGTACTAAACAAAAATAATACACTAATCTTGCCTAAAATGTGGAAAAGAATGTGTCATCTTTAACTTTATGACTTTTGGAGATCAGTTCGTCCTCTACTTACTTAACTATTCACAGTAACAGAAAAGGGTGCCCAAACTTTTGCCTACCACTGTATATGTTATTCATTGACAGGATGGGACCAGCCTCCAGCCAAAAGTAACCAGGATGCTGTCCATGTGGTCACCTCCCACTCTCGGTTCGAACCAGAATGACTAGGATAGTCCCATAGCCTGCCCAAGGGCAGTGGTTAACGCAGTCATGAACCAGTTTTCTCATTATACTCTCATTCTCAAGGAAGCATAATGCACTTTGTCACAAAGGGTCATCTTTGTAACCCACAACACGCAGGCCGAACCACAAGAACCAGGAGCACAAATGTGGTATGTAATGAAGTGATCTGTTCCTGGTAACATTGGTCAGCTCACTGTGTTGGACCCTGCTGTTTGTACCTAATGAGATCAACACATCCACCAGAGGTGTGAGAGTGCCCTCCAGCCCAGCACTCCTACATACTGCCGCAGGTCTGTGAACAACCTGATTATCCCATCTATTTGCTGGGAGTTAAACAAGGCTTAGCACATGAGCAGCGATTGTCGACTCTTGGATTGTACTCATTGGAATACATAAGGATGGGAGGTTGGGGGGTGTGAACCTCATAGAGGCATTTCAGGTGCTGAAAGGCCTTAACAGAGTAGATGTGGCAAAGATGTTTCCCAGGTAGGGGATTCTAGGTCAAGAGGGCACAACTTCAGGATAAAAGGACATCAATTTAAAACAGATGTGGAAAAATGTCTTAAGTCAGAGGGTGGTGTTGCCAAAGGCAGCTGTGGTCGTGAGGTCGATGGGTGTATTTAAGGCAGATATTGATGGGTATTTGATTAGTCTGGGCATCAAGGGTTAAGGGGGGAAGGCCGGGGAGTGGATCTGGTCATGATGACGGAGCAGACTCGATGGGCCAGTGGGCTGACTTCTCTTTGTGAAATTCTGTGAACTTGCTCTGGACATTAGGAACATAGCGTCCATCTTATGTTGCCTGCCGTATCCCACCCACCATGCACGGTGCTGGATGTAACTCCCTAAAAGAGCTGCCCGAGGAACTCAAGGGGCCAGACAGCACCAGAGGAGGTGGTGCCAATGCTTTGTATTGAGACCCTGTATCAGACTCTCACTGCTCCGGATGACAGTGCCTGCAGTCCCCTGTGTCTCCCAGAGGAATGACTGTGTCAGGCAGAGGTATTTTTCGGCACCAGGAAGCTCCCTTTTTTGGGAACACCTCTTGAAAAACTGGTTGTTAAAAGCATCCGAATGGAACTGTGTCCCCCTGCAGGAGCAGAGTCAGGGTCAGATAGGGCAGAGGTCAAACCATACCTGCAGTCTGCAACCCCTCTGGCTCAGAGTAAAGGCAGTCAACAGAGTAACCAGCCTGTCGCGGGAACAACATGTGATTAAAAAGCACCGGCTTCCGTAGTCACTTGAGAAAGGAAGAAGCCGTGAAATTACAGTTGAAATTTAACCTGGCTGATGATGTCACAATATCTGAATTTCTCAGTAAGAATCAAGCTGATTGGTGACATCAGAGGATGGTTCTAGGGCAATAGCATCCATGAAACTGGACAGAACCAGCGACACATTGGCCTGGTGAGTGAGAGTGGTGCAATGTTCTCCCAGCTGGCTCCCACACACACTCTGTCCACTGCACATCTACAACAATAACCATCAGTTCCTCTTTTCTCTTGCTCTCCAGGTGAGGTTTGTGACAAAAAATGAATCAACCTCAATTTTCCACACACAAGCTTGAAATTAGCTTGAAAAAACAATTAGCCAATAACTCACAAAAACTCCAATTTTCAATCCGAAAGGATGAGCCCCCATAAAATGCTACGAGCCCAGAGGACCCTAAAACCCAGCAGCAATAGATATTCACCTAGGCAAATGGTTGCTTAAACAAAAGTTACTTTTAATTATCTTTAAACATGAAAATAGAATCACACTTTAACTTATCACTATTGACTTAACTAACCTAACTTAACCTCCTTCTAATTCTAAGCGCACTTGTGTGTAAGATCAGAAAAGTTATTTGATTCACAGTCCAATCTCACTTCTCATTCCTCCAAGTTCACTGGTTGCAGGCAAGTATTACACTGTGCACAGAATTTAACATTTATAAAGTTCACCAGGCTTTGGTGCACTAAAGATAAATGGTTACCACTCAGGAAGGTTCTTGTCGGTTTTCAGAGAGAAATTTGTTGTTCACTGGATACCCACAACTGATTTCTTTTTTAATCAGCCACGTCAGTGTCTTGCTGAAGAAACTTGCCCTCTCAGGATTCTCCAGATGATAACCTCTTTCTTTCAGGTCACCTCAGAGTTCCATCTTGTTTCTCTTATTTCAAGTGAAATATTAGACAGTTAGTCCTCTCCTCTTGCTGACCAGGTTGAACTAAGCACTCACAACCCATCTTCCAAATGTGGTTTTCCACAAGCTTGCCAGCTTGTCCTGTTCCAGTCCCAGTTGCTGCTGCTGATTGTAACACTGTAGATCTGATCTGTGTGTGTGTGTGTGTGTGTGAGTGTGTGTGTGTGTGTGTGTGTGTATGTGTGTGTATGTGTGTGTGTGTGTGTGTGTGTGTGTGTGTGTGTGTGTGTGTGTGTGTGTGTGTGTGTGTGTGTGTGTGTATGTGTGTGTCTCTCTCTCTCCAAGAGAAACACTGCTTGTAAAACCACATGACCCTCCCAGAACAGCAAGTTCCACTTCAGACCAAAAGTGGCTTCGATAAGTTCTTTCATCTGTTGCCTTTTTGTAAACAACAATCCGTTAGTGAAGTTTCTTGGACACTCTCCAAAGCTCTTGCAGAGACTCTTGGCACCAGCCTGTCTAGCATGAGCAGAGCTCCAGTATTTTAAACTGTTTTAAACTGTTCATATGTGGCCAACATTAAAACCTGCCCCAATTTATCTACCCAAAACATATCTATATTCTGTCACACTGCCCCACCTATCTCCTGCCAGCCCCTGCATCACCCCTACCTCTAACCACTTTATTTTGGCTCTCTCCCTCTCTGCTCTCTCAATCCTGATGCAAGGTCTTGACACAAAGATTACTGATCCACTTGCACCCCACAGATGCTGTTCGACCTGCTGAGTCCATCCTGCAGTTTGTTTGCAGCCTGTTCAAACACCCTGGCAAATCTACAGAACCTGAGATAACTAACATGGTGGCAAAATCAAAACACGTGCAGATATTGCAAATCTGAAATAAAAACAGAGAAAATGCTGGAAACGCCCAGCAGATTGGGCAGCATCTGCGGAGGGAGAAATGGAGTGTGCATTCCTGTCTGTATCTCAGCCCTACAGCAGGAGAGAGGGAAACAATATCTCCAGGTGGAAGTCCAACATCTCAGGACTTTGTATTTCACTTAGTGTGGAGTTTATTATCTCCTTCTGGCCCACAAGCCAGTGCTGCCCGAATGACCAGTGACCTACTAATTACAGCCAATTAACCAACAACCTATGTTTTGAAGGGTGGGAGTTTCTCTTCCTGAAGCATTCACTCTCTTCTCTCGACCAACCTGCTGAGCTTTTCAAGCAATCTGTTGATTTTCCTTCAGATTTCCAGCGTCTCTGTTTCTGTTGTCCTCTGAACCCTCGAGGCAGCAAATTTGGCCAAGTGATTAGCTCAACTCCTTTACAGCACAATCATTTGGGACCAGGGTTCGAATCAGGCGCTGTCTGTAAGAAGTTTGTATGTTCTCCCCGTACCGGTATGGGTTTTCCTCAGGTGCACTGATTTCGTCCCACTGTTCGAAGCATGTTGTAGGTTAATTGGATGCAATTGGGCAACACAGACTCATGGGCCGAAATGGCCTGTTACTGTGATGTATGTCTAAATGTCCAAACCCAGTTCAATCGCTGTCCTTTATTCTGAGTACTTGTGGTTCAGCTAACTGTGGGTAGTGGTTAGTCCAACGCAGAGCCCACCTAACTGACAAAAGACAAAGGAGGAAAAACCCAACACCAATCCCAACCAACCAATTTTCCCTTGCAACCGCTGCAACCGTGCTTGCCTGTCCCGCATCGGACTTGTCAGTCACCAACGAGCCTGCGGCAGACATGGACATACCCCTCCATAAATCTTTGTCCGCGAAGCCAAGCCAAAGAAAAGAAGAGAAGAAGAAAGAATTGGGCAGCATGGGCTCATGGGCTGAAAGGCCCGGTTACTGTCTAAATATAACTTTAAATTTTAAAATTTAATTCCCCCAGTGGAAGGCTTGCACTGATGTGATTCCAACAGTGGACTAGGAGCTCGACCCTGCAGAAAGACGATGCAAAGGTTCTCACAGTGAATTCACACAGGTCACCTGCAGACAGTGTTGCCAGATGCCCCAAAAATTTAAAGCCCAAGCAGGCGTGAAAACCAGATCAAATATAGATTCAATTAGAACAGTACAAGTACAAAGCCAAAAATATGCATTTATTAGTGTCCAACCAGAAGTTAAAAAATAGTGCTGTATACAAATAACTACGTGTAAATAAAAACAAGTGCATTCAACAAGCAAACAGCTCTAAAAGTACTGACAGTACAATGTGGGTGGCAGGACCACTCAGCGCTGGGATTTAAGGTTCAGCAGACTCACAGCTCTGGATTCTTTTTATTGTGGAAGATTCTCTAACAAGCCCTGAATTACATGCAGATAAATTGACAAAAAAACAATCCTGTGTCTAAAAACAATGGATATGAAAAAGTCTTACACAAAGCTAGAAAAACGGAGAAATCAAAGTTGCTGTGTTCATTAAGCTCAGTCACCTGCTGCATTATTACATCATAATCGGTGCGCGCTGGAAGGGAGGCTGGAGTCAGAGAGAAACCTCTGACGACACCATTTCCCCATGTCTGCCCTGCCACATGGCAATACAAGTGGGGCCGGTTCGCCATGAGGATGTGCGCTGCCACACAACACCCCCCCCCCCAGAACCGGCTATGCGTCTTGTCGTTTTGGCGGCCAGCCCCGGCACTTGGGCGCAACCGTCTGCACTGGTTGTGATAAGTCCAGATGGGTCACCTTCTGGTGGTCCACCATAAAAAGTTCCAGGGTGAAAGTTCCGCCAGACTGGTGCAAGACTTTGTATGGCCTTTCGTGCAGTTGCTGTAGCGGTGCACCTTGTGTTCCCTCCGCATGAAAACAAACGGGGCCAAGTCGAGGTCTTTGGGGAGATGAAACGGCCGGGTGTCGTGGAATGCCGGGATGGGGGAGCTAGGAATACTAGTCTCCTGTGTAGGTCCGTCAGCAGGTTTTTGTCGGTGGGCGTGGTGTCAGGGTCTGGGCTGAAAAATTCACCTGGCAGGGAAAGCGGTGCGCCATAGATCATCTCCACTGCTGAGGCTTGGATGCCATCCTAATCCTGAGGAGGATCCGGGGTAGTTCGTCCGCCCAGCGATGCCTTCAGGTGCCTGTGGAACCTCTCCACCAACCCGTTGGACTGTGGGTGGTATCCTATGGTATGGTGGAGCTTGACCCCCAGAAATTTTGCCATCTGAGTCCACAGGGCAGATGTGAACTGCACCCCTCTGTCGCAAGTGATGTGAGCCGGGACTCCGAAACGGGCGATCCTTTGGTTGACCAGAGTCCTGGCGCACATCACTGCAGAGGCCTCCTTAATCGGGATGGCCTCTGACCAACTTGTTGCCTGGTCCACCACTGTGAGGAGGTAATGAGGCTTCTTGGACACTGGCAGGGGCCTGACAACATCAACGTGGATGTGTTGGAATCTACGAACTGCTGGATTGAAGTTCTGGATGGGGGCTCGCGTGTGTCGCTGGACCTTGGAGGTCTGGCACTTGGTACAGTTCCTGGCCAGTTCTGCCACCTCCTTCTTCAGCCTGTGCCACACAAACCACTCCGCAACCATCTGCACGGTTGTCTTTACCACTGGGTGAGCGAGGTCATGGATCAGACTGAAGACCTTCGCCATCCAGTGCAGCGGGACCACTGGGCGCGGCGTGCCTGTTGAGACATCGCAGAGCAATGTGTCCAGGTTGCTTGGCATCCTTGAGCTTGAGGCCCTAGATGGCGGTCCGCAAGGCCTGCATCTCCACATCGTTCCTCTGTGCCTGAGCCAGTTGCTCATAATCCAGGCCAGGTGCAAGAGTGTTGATGGCTGGATGGGAGAGCACATCCGCCACTATATTGTCCTTGCCGGTCCTGTGTCGGATGTCAGTCATGAACTCAGACACGTACAAGAGGTGGCGCTGCTGTCTGGTGGACCACGGATCCTTGGCCATCACCAGTGCTTGAGTGAGGGTCTTGTGGTCAGCTGGCTCCTGGTCATGCCACCTGGTTGAGGGCTGCCTCATTCTACCTCTTATTGTGCCAGAGGGCATCCACACGAGCTGCTGCTCTCCTCAGGTTCGAGAAGTCTTCATCTGTGAGGAGCAGCTGGATGTCCTCTGGCATTTGTTCCAGGAAAAACTGGCGGAAGAGAAAACAAGGCTTGCGGTCTTCCGCCAGGGCCAGCATTTCGTCCATCAGTGTCGACGGACTACAGTCCCCAAGCCCATCTAGGTGAAAGACCCTGGAAGCCCATTACTGGAGAGTTAGCCCGAAAGTTCCAAGCAGCAGATCTTTGAGGGCGGTGTACTTGCCAGTAGCTGAGGGAGTGGTGGATGATGTCATCCACCCTTGCTGCTGTGTCTTGGACCAGAGCGCTCACGGCATGATAGAACATGGTGGCATCTGAGGGGATGTTGCGGTGTTGAAATTGTGTTTCGGTCTGCCCGAACCACGTTCTCGGTCGGTGGGTCCAAATGGGGGGAAGCTTGATGGAGACAGCATTAATCTCTGCTGAATCCATGGTGTTTTGAGTCCAGAAAAATGTCTAGGCTCGTTGGGGTCACCACTGTGGTGGTGTGAGCAGTGGAAGAAACACAGCCACCATGTTGAGAGTCATTAAAATTCAGCGCGCCCCAATAAGGGCAGCATGAGCTCAGTCACCTGGTGCCTGTGACGTCATAATCACTGCCCAGGGTGCACACTGGAAGGGATGCTGGAGTCAGAGAGAAACCTCTGATGGTGCCATTTCCCCATGGCTGCCCCATCATGTGGCGATACAAGCGGGGCCGGTTCGCCATGAGGATGTGCACAGCACACAATCATACAGCTGATAGCAACTGTTTTTTTTGATTCAGATTAAAATCATAAATTATCCCTATCAAATTTATAGCAGGATCTTGAAGAAATTCAAAAAACTCCTAATTTGCAGGTATCCAAATAAATTATATTTGGGAAGTTTAAATGTAAGAAATATTTGTTTGAATGAAGCTAATTTATTATCAATAAATAAATCTTGAAAAGATTGTAACGTGAATAAAAGCTCTCACAACTGGAGGGAGAACAAATGCTTTCATTAGCTTATAACTGAAGGTAGGGTCTCTCAGAGGTCTTCCGAAGGGTTCTGGGCTTAGGTGGGAAACCAGGGTTATATGTGGGCAGATGGGGGCTGGGCCAGACATCAGCACAACACCCTACCAGCAAATCACAGTTCACTGCATTCACCTTCCTGCAGAATTTTGGGTGTGGATGAAGACAGAGAACATGGGTTCAGAGAAGTCAAAAAATATACAGTTATTTACAAATTTACAGATTTAAGCAGTCCGGGGTTCTGGAGATCCTGGTGAAGCACCTTAGCAGGGAGGAGAGGTGGGGGTACTCCACGTAGGCGTAAGTGAGATTGGCTTGGAGCAGTTCCACCTTTTCCACGAGGGGATCGGTCTTGCTTCTCCTCCCGTGCTTCCTGTGAAGGACTGGACCAGAAGTGGAGTGTAGTTCCCGATGCCGACCTTCTTTTGAAATTGAATAAGAGCTCGTGAGGAGTAGCATTGGTCGTGGTACATAGTAGCGACCGATGGAGTGGAGGGCCATAGGAAGGACTTCCTGCCAGCGTGAGTCTGGAAGGCCTTTTTATTTCAGGGCCAGTTTGAAAGCCTTCCAGACCATGGTGTTCTCCTTTTCAACCTGCCCGTTCCCATGGGGGTTGTAGCTAGTAGTCTTGTTGGATGTAATACCCCTCACCAGCAGGTACTGACGTAGCTCGTCAATCATAAAGGATAACCTTAAAAAGAATCCAGAGCTGTGAGTCTGCTGAACCTTAAATCCCAGCGCTGAGTGGTCCTGCCACCCACATTGTACTGTCATATTCACTATGAATATAGCTGGGATACCAAAGGGCGAAAATTGAGTCCAGGGCCTTCATGACTGATGAAGTGGACGTGTCTGGACATGGGATGGCGAATGGGAAGCAGGAGTCCTCATCAATGATAGAGAGGAAGAATGTGTTCCCATTTGTGGAGGGGAGAGGTCCCTTAAAATCGACACTGAGCCATTTGATCAGGTGCACCTTTTTGGGATGATAGAAATGTGGCTTGCACTCCACACAGACCTGGTAAGACGTGGTCATTTCCTTGATATCTTCCATGGAGTAGGGCAGATTGTGCGCCTTGACAAAATGAGCCATGCGGGTGACCCCTGTCATTATGCAGAGACCAGAGTTGGCCGGTGTGTGCAGAGGCACAGCTTCCTCTGGATAAGGCATCTGGAAGGTCATTAAGGGCTCCTGCCCAATAGGCCATGCCATAATTGTAGGTGGAGAGCTCGATCCTCCACCAAGCAATTTAGTCATTTTTGATTTTTCCCCTCCTGACATTATTAAACATGAATGCAACAGAGCGCTGGTCAGTGAGAAGTGTAAATTTCCTACCAGCCAGGTAATGTCTCCAGTGCCTCACGGCTTCTACAATGGCTTGAGCCTCCTCTTCCACAGAGGGTTCTGGAGCTCGTGGCCTTCTAATGTCCAAGAAAAAAATTCAACCAGCCTCTCCACCTTGTTGAGGGTAGCAGCCAGGGGTACGTCCAAAGCATTGTTTTCCACTTAGAAAAATACATTCTCGTCCACCACGTGCATGGCAGCTTTTGCAATGTGGTTCCAGAGGTAGTTAAAAGCTGTTTGGGCTTCAGCTGAGAGGGGGAAATTAGTGGCTTTTAAGAGGGATTCAGGGATCCATTGGGTGTATATTGAAAAACCCCCAGCATCTCCTCAAAGCCTTTGTGGTCATGGGAATGGGAGCTCTAACAGGGGGCGCATCCTATCGGAGTTGGGGCCAATAATGCCATTCTCCACCACGTAGCCAAGGATAGCCAGCCATTTAGTTCTGAACATGCACTTGTTATAAATGAGTTTCAAGGCTTTCGCCACAAGCAGAAAACTCTGGAGGTTGGCATCATGGCCTTCCAAGGTATGGCCACATCAAGGTAGAGGAAAGTGGCCTTTAACATAATCTCGTCCACCATTCTGTCTGTCTGCCTCTGGAAGATAGAAACCCCATTAGTAATACTGAAAGGGATCTTCCAGAATTGATAGAGACGATCATTAGCCTCAAATGCCATATATGATGGTTCTCGGAATGGATTGGCCAGCTGATGATAAGCAGTTTTCAGGTCGATGGTTGAAATGACATGATACTGCGCAATATCATTCAACAAGTCTGAAATTCGAGGGAGGGGGTATGCGTCCAGGAGTGTGTACCAATTAATGGTTTGGATATAGTCAATTACTAGCCTAGACCTGTTTTCCCCTTTTTCACCACCACTTGCGCTTTCCATGGGGTGGTGCCAGGTTCGACGATACTTTCATCGAGCAGATGTGTCTCAGACTTTAGGAAATCTCAATATGCTGTGCTGTACCTCCTGCTCTTGGTAGCAATAGATTTGCAGTCTGGGGACAGATTTGGGAAAAGAGGAGGGAGATCAATATTCAATGAGGAGAGGCTGCATGTGGGTTCTGATTTTAGTGGCCCTCCATTCCGAACCGTTACAGAAGGGATGGGACCAGAATACTCCAAGGTCACACTTTTAAGATGACAGAGGAAGTCCAGACCCAACAACACCAGAGCACATAATTAATCAAGTACATAGAGGTGAGTCTTACAGAATTAAACCCCCCCCCCCTCCTTCAAACGACAAATGTTGTTGAATATGCATAGAATCCGAATGAGACACAAGGAATATACGATAATTAGAAGGATATATCTTTAGTCCCTGAGTCTATGAAGCTTTCAGTAGAGCCTGTGTCGATTAGGCATTTAGGCATTTACCTTCACAGTCACTATGGAGTTGCTGAGCTGGTGAAGTCTGTTCTGATCTAGGACCATCGAGGCCAGGACCCTGAAGACTCTGTACTCCTCACTTGAGTGGCCCCCTCTGTCCTGGGTTGCCCTATGTGGGTAAGATGGCATAAATCTCGATGGCTGAGCTCTTTCCTCCTCTGGGTATGATAGCGTCAAGTTTGAATTTGGGTCATGGCAAGATGGCCGCTGAGTCTTTTCACAACATTTCTTCACCACCATCTTCTGTCGGCATATCACGCAGCAAGTGGGTTCGGGTGAATTCGGGGCAGACGGCTTGAGGGTGGAATTGAATCCAGGAGCAGTACAGTCCACAGGCTTCCCCTCGCGCGACAAACCCTCACCCAAAGCCCTTTCTTGCCACAGCTGGAACATACTGAGTCTTTAGCTGGGCAATGAGATCAGGGATGCTCTTTAAATAAATTATTATAATTTTCTGTAATCGTAACATCAAGGTAATTTCATTGATTTTTATCTGTTTTAAAAGGAAAGCTAGTAAAATAAATAAATTAGCACAAATGAAGAGGAAAAAATTGTGAGGTCGTGCTTGTTGGTTCATTGTTCATTCGGGAATCTGATGGCGAAGGGGAAGAAGTTCTTTTTTTACCGTTGGGCGTCCATCTTCAGGCTCCTGGATCTCCTTCCTGATGGTGGCAGCGTGAAGAGGGCACGGCCTGGGTGATGAGGGTCCTTTACTATAGAGGCTTCTTTCTTAAGACACCTTAAGGGAGTGAAGCCTGATGCCATGATGGGGCTGGTTGAGTTCACAACCCTCGGTAGCCTTTTCCTGTCCTGTGTATTGGCACCTCTGTACCAGAGAGTGATGCAACCAGTCAGAATGCTCTCCATGGTCGGTAGAAAAATCTCCTCAAGCTCCACCTGACTCAAGTTCAGCCTAACTTGAAAACTGGTGTTCGTCCAAAGCACCCCCAATGCCATTCTGTTCACCTGCAGGTACCTCACTGCGTGTCTGATCCCAGACACCAGATCACACTAGCACACCCCAGCCTATACTCTTTCTTGGAGGTCCAGCAACCCAGGTCTGATACCAACCACTATCACTGTCTGTGTGAAGCCATTCCCCCATGTAGCAATGATGGAGGCCAATTGGAAGATGTGATCAGGTGAACTCAGAGCATTTTTTGTCCAGATTAGGGCAACCAGTAACCAGAGGGAATAGGTGCAAGGTAAGGGTGGAGAGATTGTACTCAGAGGGTGGTGGGTGTCCGGGATGTGCCAGAGGAGATGTTTGAGGCAGATACTATTGCAACATTTCACAAAAAGTTGGCAAATCCATGGATAAGATGGGTTTAGAGGGATGTGGGCCAAACATTGGTGGGTGGGCTATTTTAGTCGGTATGGGCAGGTTAAGCCAAAGGGCCTGTTACCATGCTGTCTGCTCTATGGCTCAGTGAGTGGGGAGTTCATAGGAATGTGGGGGCAATAAAATGGGTTTCAACAAGCATCATTCTTGATCCTTAGACAAGGTCATCTCGATGGTGGTATTGATTGAGGGTGAAGCGTTGCTTAGTAAAAACACAATGCTGAAGAAACTCAGCTAGTCAAACAATGCCTTTATATTACTAAGATAAAGTATGAGAAAATGTTACCATGGACCCAAACAAAATGGTACAGGAGGAGGACCAGGGGAGGAGCACAGTCCCAAAGGAAGGAGGTGATAGGCAGTGAAAGCACAGTGGCAAGTAGAGGGAGAAGGGAGGGAGGAGAGAATGGAGAGGGAAGGGGGTGGAGAGCTGGAAGGGAGGGAGGACAGAGAGTAAATTACAGAAGTCAGTTAATGCCACCCCTGTTGGAGAGTGCCTGGTCAAAAAATCAAATGTTGTTCATCCAATTTACAGGTGGTCTTGGTGGGATAGCACATGAGGCCATGGACAGAGCACGGGAGTGGGACACAGTGTTGAAGTGGTTGGCCACTGGGTGATGTCTGTCACTGATGTGGACGTAAATAGTTTCTTCAATGGAGCACGACAGGATCTTCTGGGGCAGCACAGAGACACAATTGGTGGTGTTGTTGCCTCACAGAACCGGAGACCCAGGTTTGATCCAGACCTCGGACTCTGTCTGGTTGGAGTTTACACCTTCTCCCTGTGATTGGTGGGTTTCCCACAATGCCCTGGACCTCTCCCTCTCCTCATGGCGCATGGGTCAGTGTGGGTTAATTGGCCAGTGTAAAATATTTGCAGAGTGTAAGTGAGCAGAAGATAATTGATGAGAATGGAGAGAATAACACAATGGAATGAATGAAGATCAAGAGTCCCAGATCGGTACAGCAGAGAAAGACCATTCAAGCCATCATCCGAGCTAACCAGTGAGGACCCGTCTGTACTTGGACAAGGGTCCCTCGGGCAAGCTGATTCCTCTGCATAAGTCAGTGACCTGGCTTCAACTCTCTCTCTCAGGCTCTGAAGTCCAGGTACTCAGCCCTCGCTTGGTGGAAAAGGACATCAAACAATCTTTCTAAATATCTTACTGCTACCCTACATCTATGACCTCCAGTTTTATTGAGCTATGATGTGGAGAAAAGTTTCCTATGTCACCCTCATAATTTTGTACATCTCAACAAACCCCCCCCACCCCATTTCCCCCAACTGTGTGTCTCTCTCTCCCTCTCCGTTTCTCTAGCCCCTTTTCCACTGGCACCCTGTCCCAGGAATTAACTGGGAATTTACTGGGACGTAGTCCAGTGGAAAAGGTCCAGTGACATCATTTCACACCAGAGATTAACGGCCTCTACCTGTACTCATATCCACAGCATTTGCTGACACCGACGTGCTGATAAAACCAGTGGAAAACAGGCAGCAGAAAGTCACCCGTTCCAGTTGAAGGTAGAATACTCTGATCCCCGGGGATGAGTTGTGTTCAGTGGAAAAGCAATTCGTGTCCCAGTTAAAGGGGGCCCAGTGGAAACGGCACAAAGGGCTTCCTATCCCGAGACCCTTCCCGGCCAATTAACTGAGATGCCAGTGGAAGAGGGGTTTCTCTCTCTCTCCCTCTCTCGCATTTTTCATAGAGCCAAAATCAATTCTCACCTCTCCCCTTATTGAATCCCATCAACACAATTGTTGATCTGGACGCCTCCCCCCGCCAGTCCACAGTCTTTATTCTGACCCCTTCCTGTTCTTTGCTTATACCTTAAAGATGTCCTCAGACCCGAAACGTCGGTGATATATCTTTACCTCCTTTGCACGCTGTGAGACCAGCTATGTTCCTCCAGCATTTCTGTGTGTGTTTTATGACCCTTTTAACCACGTGTTTCAGGGATACAGATGTGACTGAAATATTCCATCCCATGCGACATCCTGGGGAACCTCCTCTATCGTGCTCTCCAGCACTCTCACATCCTTCCTGTGCCTTGGTGACCAGAACTGCCCATGGAACTCCAACAGGGTCCCGACCAAAGTTTAATAAAGTTGCAGCATTACTTCTGCACCTCAGCAGTCGATGCCCTGACTGAAGAAAGACAGGATCCCGAATATCTTCCCAACCATGTCTACCTGCTTTTCCATTTTCAAGGATCCATGGGCTTGTGCTGTTAGGTGCTGCTGTTTCTCAGTTCTCCTCAAGACCTACCATGTCCTAGTCTCCATAGTTCTCCCAAAAGTCATTACTTCATAGTGTCTAGGTAAAGCTCCTGCTATTTTTAGACCATTTCACCAACATGTTACTATCCCTCTGCAGCCTGAGAATCATAGACAAAACGTGCGAGGAGGCCATTCAGGCCATCAACCCTACTTCATTCAATCGTGATCATGGCTGATCGTGCGACCTCAGTGACTCTGAAGAGCCTCTCTTTTGCTTCTCTCTCTCTCTTGTACTGTAGGAGGCGCCGGGCAACACTAATGGCAACTCTTTGTCTGTAGAAGGCAGGTAGAAGTCAAAGTTTATCATGTATGTTGTACTTTTAACGTATGAAAGGTACCTTGAGCCTTGAGGAACCTCTCCACACACCTTGAATGCTTTAACCACAAGGGCCACATCCAATACCCCATTGAATGAATCGAATGAACTGGTCTCAACAACATTCTGTGGCAGGCATTTCCACAAGTTAATGAGTGGAAAGAAAATCCTCATCTCAGTTCCGAATGGCCGACTCCTTATCCTTACACTCCTTATCTGACACCTTCTTACTGCATCTAACTGGTCTGCTTCCGACAGAATTTTAAATGTTTCAATGAGATCCTCACTTATTCTTTGAAATTCAAATGATGTTCATAATATGAATGTTTGTGCCGTATTTTGTGACTTGGTCCATGATAATAAACTCCGACTCTAACCCCAGTCTATCTTCATCCAGGAGTCCTGCCATCCCAGGAATCAGTCTGGGTGCAGAGGCTGATGGGATAGAAAGTGAAGACTAAAGGGGCTCTGTCCATAGAACTATACAACGTTACAGCACAGAAAACAGGCCTAAATATTTTTCTGCCTCATCCCACTGACCTGTACCCAGTCCATAGCCCTCCATACCTCTCCTATCCACGTACGTGTCCAAATTCCCCTTAAATGTTAAAATCGATCCTGCATCTACCACTTCAAGCTGGAAGTGTAGAGCTCGTCGAAAGAACCAAAGACTTGTTGATCCAAACCAAGGCTTTTATTAGCAAAAGACAGGAGCTCTTCACAGGTGGCCGACCAGTCCAGAATGATCCGACCTGGCTAGGGACACAACCCTTTAAGGCCCAGACAGTAGGCGTGGCTAAGCTCTCAGCCAATCGCTGTAAGCACAGTCATTACACTCTAGATACTGTAACTATATACATTGGTGATAGGTCTGTACTATCACAGGAAGCTCATTCCACACCCCCACTACGCTCTGTATAAAGAAATTCCCTCTCATGTTCCCACTAAACTTTTCCCCCTTCACCCTTATCCTTTGGTTTGTATCTCACCTACCCTTGTTCTTCAGTCACGTATGGTGTCGGACATGGAGACCCACATTATCCTCCGACACTTCTACCAAATTCAGTGCAATCCCACCATCAGCCACATCTTCCCCTCTTCTTTTCTCAGGAATAAGTCTCTCCGAGATTCTCTGGTCTTCCCTTCCCACCTACCCCTCCCCCCAGTCCAGGCACCTGTCATGGTAGAAAGTGCAAAACACATCCCTGCATCTCCCCCCTCACACCCCTCCAGGGCCACGGACAGACCTCCCATGTGAAGCCAATCATCCAAGCCAACCTACTGAATTTGGTGTGTCCTCCTCTACATCGGAGTGGCCAGATGCAGATTGGGTGACCGCTTCACTGAAAACCCGCACTCTGTGTGTGGGTCTGAATTTGAGCTTCCTGATGCCAACCATTTCAACTCCCCCACCCATCCCGACAGTGACATGCCTGTCCTCGGCCTCATCCATTGTCAGAACAAGGCCAAACCTAAACGTGAGGAACATCACATTCCTCCTGGACTGCCTTAAGCCAAATGACATGAAGATTGATTATTCCAACTTTTGGTAACTCCTCCATTTGGTTCCCTTGTTTCCATCTATTTTTCACACACTCCTGCCTTTTTTTCTTTCTCTGACTTTTGCTTCCATCCTACCTCCCCCTACACCCACCCCACACACCCCCTATGTACACCCTTTTCCCCCCCCCCCCAATGATCTCTCCCTCTACCTGTCTCTCCACCTCTCACACATTCTGTGCTGCACTCTATCACCTCTGGGCCAATCCCGAGATTCTTTCCCTCTCTGCTATATCAATCCCTTTTATTAGTCTCAGGTGAGGTCCCTGACCCATAACATTGACTGACCAGCTGCTCCCCGTGGATCTCGTCAGACCTGCTGGACCCTCCAGCAGCTCTTCGCTGTTCAAGTTTCCATCTTTGTGCTTCTCTGAAAACCAGTTTTGGTGCAAAAAAAAATACATAATATATAAAATGGGAGGTTACAGATTGTAAATCAAACAGATATCTGTCATAAACAGTCATTGATTCCCCACAGCTCTATTACACTCAAATAATAAAAACAGTGGAAAAGATAAATATTCTCAACTATCTAACTGATCCTAAACTAGGGTTATCTGGCTTCATTCTGACCTAGTCTTGGGAATGTTTAATCACCACACCATTGTAGTATAATGAAAACATTCATCACATTCACAATCCGCCTGTGTTTTGATATGAAAGGCGAGAAATAACTCACATTTCCCACAGCCCACATTATCCACAGACACAGTGGATCACTCCGGGCTGAAATGCTGTCAGTCTTTATCTGATAAGGACATAATTCTGGTTAAAACCATTGGCTGAAAACATGTTCAGTGGCACTGAACACTGCCTCTCCAACAATGAACCTTGATCTGAAAGGAGAATGAGGGAAGATTTGAGAAAGATGTACAAAATTATGGTGAGGAGAGGGAGGGTAAATGCAAACAGGATGGGTGAGTCAAGAATGAACAGTCATGGGTAAGAGTGAAAGGTGAAATGTTTAAGGGGAAGATCAGGGAGAACTTCTTCACTCAGGGGGTGATGAGACTGGGACCAGCTGATGAATGCAGGTGGATTTGAACATTTAAGGACAGTTTAATAGGTACCTGGATGGGAGGGTTGGGATTAGGGGTTGAGGTGTCAATATGGAATCCCTCTTATGTTCACTGGTCCCCCCTCTCAGAGGTTCTGTGTCATTATAAACTGCCATTTTTGGTTGGCCCATGATTTCATTACCCTGTGTCTATTTCTAGCTCCTGGTGGGACTTGCTTCTTCTCCTCCTTTGGTACTAATTGTGCCTTTTGATGTGTCCTGGACTAAATTTTCCTCTCTGCTCAGTGGGGAGACCCTCGATTCGAGCCAGGGTCAAGTGTAAGGTTTAGGGGTAGAGTTAGGTGTGGAGTTCCAGTTTGGGATGGTTGGGGGTGGCAAGATTCTGGTTAGTTAGGGAGTTCAGGTTTGGGTTAGTTGGGTAGGGTTGGGTTTGGGTGGGGTATGGGTTTGGGCTGAGGTTAGGGTTAGTTGGGGAGTTTGGATTTGGGTAAGTTTGAAGGTTAGTGTACAGTGGTTCTCAACTTTTTTCTTTCCACTTACATACCACTTTTACTAATCCCTCTGTGATTAGGAAGGGATTGGTTAAAATGGTACGTGAGTGGAAAGAAAAAGTTTGAAACCCACTGTTTTACTCGTACCTAATTGACTCGTTATGTGCACAGTTTCATAGGTCCAAAGGAAATGGGCCAATGACAATTTTTCTCAAGCAAAATATTTCGGTATCAATTGGGTCTAGAGCAGTGATTCTCAACCTTCCCTTTCCACTCACATCCCACCTTAAGCAATCCCTTCCAACAGCGTTGTCTCCGCTCCATCCTCAACATCCATTGGAGCGCTTTCATCCCTAACGTCGAAGTACTCGAGATGGCAGAGGTCGACAGCATCGAGTCCACGCTGCTGAAGATCCAGCTGCGCTGGGTGGGTCACGCCTCCAGAATGGAGGACCATCGCCTTCCCAAGATCGTGTTATATGGCGAGCTCTCCACTGGCCACTGTGACAGAGGAGCACCAAAGAAAAGGTACAAGGACTGCCTAAAGAAATCTCTTGGTGCCTGCCACATTGACCACCGCCAGTGGGCTGATATCGCCTCAAACCGTGCATCTTGGCGCCTCACAGTTTGGCGGGCAGCAACCTCCTTTGAAGAAGACCACAGAGCCCACCTCACTGACAAAAGGCAAAGGAGGAAAAACCCAACACCCAACCCCAACCAACCAATTTTCCCCTGCAGCCGCTGCAACCGTGTCTGCCTGTCCCGCATCGGACTTGTCAGCCACAAACGAGCCTGCAGCAGACGTGGACTTTTACCCCCTCCATAAATCTTCGTCCGCGAAGCCAAGCCAAAGAAAAGAACTAATTACAAAACACCGATGGCATCGGGAATGCTTAAAGTGGGATGTGAGTGGAAAGAAAAAGGTTGAGTACCATTAGGATATAAATCATAGAACAATATAGTGCAGTACAGGCCCTTCAGCTCTCAATGTTGTGCTGACCCAAATATTCCTTCCAAAAAAAAGTACTAAACCCTCCCTACCCCATAGCCCTCTATTTTTCCTTTCATCCATGCATCTGTCTGAGTTCCTTAAATGCCTCTAATGTTTCAGCCTCCACCACTATCCCTGGCAAAGTATTCCAGGTACCCACAGCTCTGTAAAAAAACACCCCTGATGTCACCCCTAAACTCCCCACCCTTCACTTTTGTACACATGCCCTCTGGTGTTTGCTAATCTTGCCTTGGCAAACAGGTGCTGGCTGTCCTCCCCATTTATGCCTCTCATAATCAGGTCTCCTCTCATCCTTCTATGCTCCAAAGAGAAAAGTCCCAGCTCTGCTAACCTTGCCTCATAAGACTTGTTTCCCATTCCAGGCAATGTCCTGGTAAATCTCCTCTGCACCCTCTCCAGAGTTTCCACATCCTTCCTATGATGAGGTGGCCAGAAATGAACACAATGTTATCTGTGTGGTCTCACCAGAGATTTGTAGTGTTGAAACATGACCTCTCTACTCCTGAACTCAATCCCCTATTAACGAATCCCAGCATCTCATAGGCCTTCTTACCAACTCATGCGGCGACCTTGAGGGATGTATGGATTTCTGTTCATCCAGACTCTTAAGTAACCGACCATTAAACTTGTACTCAGCCTTCTGGTTTGTACTTCCAAAATGCATCTCCTCACACTTATCTGGATTGAACTCCATCTGCCACTTTTCTGCCCAACTCTCTATCCTGTCTATATCCTCTTTCTAACTTTTGTCAACCTTCAGCACCATCCACAACTCCTCCAACCTTCGTGTCATCCGCAAACTTACTGACCCATCCTTGTACCTCTCCATCCAGGTCAATTATAAAAATCACAAATATCAGGGTTCCCAGAACAGATCCCTGCTGCTCTCACTTGTCACTGACCTCCAGGTAGAATACTTTCCTCCCACTTCTACTCTCTGCTTTCATCCTACAATCCAGTTTTTATCCACTCAGCCAAGGTTCCATTGAACCTGTGCCTCATGACTTTCCGGATGAGTCTCTAGTGGGGGAACCTTGTCAAATGCCTTACTAAAATCCATGTAGACCACACCTACCACCCTTCTCTCATCAATTTCTTTTGTTACCTACTCAAAAGTTCGATTAGGCTCATGAGGTATAATGGGATGAGGCAGAATAATATTTTGGCCTGGACTAGCTGGGCCAAAATATCCATGTCTGTGCTGTACTGATCTATAGCTCCCTCCATTTATACCAAAGATAAAGCAAGATTCCGACTCATTCAACAATCTGATTCCCATTTGCCATTAGAGGCATTGCGAGTGTTTCACATGAGGAGCTGGGTTCCACACCTGTCCCATCGAGAGGGTCTGGGTGCGGAGCTGCAATCCCCACCGGTACCATTGTCAGGGTTCAGGTGAGGAGCTGGGATCCCCTCCTGTATCATCGACAGAGTCCATGTGAGGAGATGGGATACCTATCTGTACCATCAACAAGGTCAAAGACAAATCAAGTTTTTTGTCATCTAATTGTACAAGTACAAGCCAACAAAACAGCGTTCTCCAGTCCTCGGTACAAACCATGCAGTTACACAACCAGACATAACACACATACAGACAAATAATACATATGCAGGTCAAGTATTCAAATGAACGTCCCTACAGAAGCCTGAGAGGGGAGGAGAAGGAAAGATGTGTCTGGTGGTGGGGTCCTGTAGTAAGTGCTGGAAATTCCGGAGGATAATGTGTTGGATGTGGAGGCTGGTGGGGTGGTAGGTGAGGATGAGGGGGATTCTGTGTTTATTGTTTCTGGGGGCAGGGGAGCTAGAGCAGATGAGTGGGGAATGGAGGAGATGAGGGTGAGGGCTGAGTTTCATGAATATGAGAGTTAGTGTGAGCAGTTCCTTTGGTCATTCATCATTCTCACTGCTCGTGGAAGAAACTGTTCCTCAGCCTGGTGGTGCTGGCTCTGATCCTCGTGTATCTCTTCCCTGACAGAAGCAGCTGAAAGATGCCATGTGCAGGATGGAAGGGGTCCAAATTTTGCATGCCCTCTGGTAGATCAATGGGGAGTGGGGTTGGGGGGAAGACTTCAGTGAACCTCTTGGCCACTTTTATTGACCTCTGATCCATCTCTCTGCAGCAACCACACCATACTGTGATGCAGCCGGCCAGGACATTCTCTACAGATGGTGGCCGATAGCCTTGCCCACTTCAGTCTTCTCATGATCTCCATTCACTGTTGCACCTCCTTGACAAATGAGGAGATGCTGAGTGTCCATCAAAGGTCACTAGTTAAGTGAACTCCAAGGAACTTGGTTCTCTCCACTTTCTCCACTACAGAGTTGTTGATGTGGAAGGTGGTCATTCCTGGGCCTCCTGAAGTCCACGACTGTCTCCTTCATCTTGTCCATGTTGAGACTCAGATTGTAACTCTCGCACCATTTCATGAGATTTTCTTTTCTGTTGTGTGACTCGTCGTTGTTGCAGATGAGGCCAACGACTGTTGTGTCATCTGCAAATTTTATGTCATTTTTGGAGCTGGATCTGGTGATGTAGTCATGGGTCAGTGGCGCAAATAGGAGTGGGCCGAGCACACAGCCCAGAGTGCACCAGTACTCAGCGTGACGGTGCTCATTATTCTGCTACTGACGCAGACAGGCTGTGTCTTTCCATTAGGAAGACCAGAATCTAGTTACAAATAGGGGTGTTGATTCCCAGTGAGGAGAGATTCCCCACCAGCCTGGGGATTGATCGTATTAAATGTCAAGCTGAAGCCTGGCATGTGAGGCATTGTTCTCCAGGTGGGCCAGGATGGAATGAAGGGACAAGGCTGTCGCATCAACTGTGCAATGATTTATAGGTGAATTGAAATGGATCCAGCGTCTCTGGGAAGTGGGCTTTGATGTGTTCCATCACCAGACGCTCAAAGCATTTCTTAATGGTGGAGATCAGTGCAGAGCGGTAGTCATTGAAGCCTGTTATTGGCACCCTCGTGGTACCAGGAATGATTGGACCCTGCAGGAATGAGTCACAGCTGCAGTGAAATGTTGAAGATGTCCATGAAGACTTTTGGCACTGGTCTGCGCAGTCCTTCAGTACCTGACCAGATATGTTGCCTGGTCTTGCCGCCTTGTGTGGGTTCACCTTGGATAAGGTTCACCTCACCTTGGCTGCGGTTATGCAGGGGCCCCGTTCATCAGGGGGGACCTGGAGGTTTTTTTTGTCATCATCCTGTTCTCATCAAACTGTGCATAGATGCTCAGTCTGTCTGCAAGGGAGGCTTCATTGTCGCACAGGGTTGCCTTGCGATCTGTTTGTACTGACAATAACCACACCAGCAGTGTGAGTATAAGACAGCTTTGATATGTACACTCTGCAAGATGGAAGGCTAGACTGTAGCTCTGGACTGCTTTATATACAAGGTCACCGAGATGGCCCATGGTGACCTAGTGGTGTAATTACATATCACCACACTGTTATGGCCTTGATCCCTTGCCCCATGAGCCTCGTGTCGCCAGTGTTGAACAGCTGTCTGTGGATCTTTAATGCATACCCTGCTTTGCCTTCTAGATTGCGTGGGAGAGTTCATTCCTGGCTGACCTTAGTGCCAACCTATTGTTATGAACTAGCAACCCTCTCATTTGTTCGGGACTGTGCACTTTTAAGACTGTGGCAGGTAAATATAGCCTCAGGTCCCCCAGGCAGGAGAGGGCAACAGAACAAATGCGCCAGGGGCTCTGGCCTTCACATATGGGAGGGGGATGGGGTTCCGCCACCTCGTGAGTGAGGTTTCCTACTGGTGCAGATGGGAGAGTTCCTGTCTCAGCAGGTCTCTGAGTTCAACCTTGAGGGCAGGAGAGACTGTTTCGAGTGGGGAAGGAGCAGAGACAGTGTCTCTGGGGGGCTGCCTTAGGCTTTATCCCAGGGTGGTTGTGGGTTTTCTCCTGGCCAGATACCCCCCCCCCCCCCAACAAAGCTCATTCCACAGGGTGTAAATGGTAGAGGTCGGGATCCCATCTATGCTGAGACGTTCCACCTCTGTGTGCAGTAGATCCAAATGCAGATGCCTGCCCTACGGACCCGTGTGGGTGCCCCTGCTGCATGGATTCTCACCCTTCCAGGAGTGTGATGGCATCCCACATGATCTTCCCATTATCCGGTGCAGGACCACGACTTTAAATTGGGGCGTGCTGTGGTGACCTAGTATCCTGCTAGGGCACCGATCACCTGGATATTTTCTTCAGAAATCATGGTGGAAGGCTCCCTGGAAGATGCCATTGACTAGCACCCACTCTCTAACAACCTGAGTGCCCTTACTGACCATGCCCCATTACGGACGCCCGTGTAGATCCCACACCAGAAGGATGGGGTACCAGACCCTCACCATGGTCACAACCAAATCCCACAGGGTATTGCCTTCCTCGATTTCTGGCTGTGGTAGCCATAGGGCATTGTTGATGCTTTGTTGGTCAGAGAGGCTCGCCAGGGCGCTTGAGAGGATCAAGTTGAGGGGTCCCTCATCCCACAGCCGGAGTAGCCACGTGTCCAGTTGTTCACCTGGCCATTGGCAGCACTGATCCACCAGCTGGGTTAGTTCCTTTGGGTTCTCTGTGGTCTCGGAGTGACCACGTGCATGATGGCCCCTGAGACTTGGTCTTCTGTGGTGGACCTGGGACCAGGTAGTGACGGATCGAGCATGCAGGGGTTTGGACGCATAGGGGGAAGAGTGGTTGTGAGACCTAGGCTCCTCAGGCACCCCCTCCTCATCACTGTTTAGCCATATATCCCCATCCCCTGGCCATGTGTCCAGCTTGTTAGTTTGCTGGATTTTTTGCAGGTCTGGCTGCAGCCAGACCTGTGCGCTGCCCACGCCTGCTGCAGACATATTATCCTGCAGGTGACGCTGTCTCCCTATTCTCAAAATTGATGGCTCGAGTCTGGGGAGCCTGGATTGCCTCCTTAACCAGCCAGCAACACTGCTGGAGCTCTTCTAACTCCCTGTCTTTCTGGCTGCATAAATGATGTGTCTGGTTAGTAGTCTCAATCTGGCATCTCAGGAGGGATGCAAACAGCCAAAAGGAACCCCTTTGACTCCCTTTGGCTTAAGGAGGGAGACCACTTGGTGCCCCAGTTTCTCATCATATGGGTCCAATTGCTCAGACCAGTCCACTGGTTTACCATGGTCAGCCAGCATGCTGGCCAGGCCCTCAAATCCATCTCTCTTGTCTATCCACCCTAGAATCCTATCCTTGGTACCTGCATTGGCTTTTTTGCCCCTGTTACAGAACATTTCCCCATACCTGTGTCCAGCCAAATCCCGTAAGACCCTGTTTGCAGCGCCAATTAGGATTGGTTGGTCTCAAAGGCAAGGACTCAGGACACAGTTTTGGAAGGGAAGGATTTTATTTACAGAAGGCAAGAGTGAGAAATGGGATCATTTCTGTCTATTAAGTTCATAATGTCCTTTCACACAGATGTGCTAAAAGCATCTAAGACCACTTATCCCTCCATGATGTTTGCTTATATGAGAGCAAAATACAGGGGCTTCTGAAATAACACATATTGTTTTCTGTATCTCAATAACCATCATAAATCCTTTCAACTCTTGCTGCAAGGATCATGTGTGTCTGTTGAAATGCTACTAATCTAACATCTAAAAGGTGATGGTGGTCCTCAAAAAAATAAGCTAAGGAATAATTTGGGACAGATTTCAATTCCAAATCTACCCAGAGTGGACGATCAAATTCGTGTTCTCCTCTGTGTCTACATGACAGTTGTAGGTGACCATCTCCCTGAAACAGCTCCAGTCTTGGTCTCAAAGCAGTTTTGCAGCATTGTCATGCTCCGCCCACCTCCTGCCCTCCTGGCCACGGCCTGATCTGCCTGTGAACTGACCATTTGCTTTGCCAGCAGTCTGTAAGCCTGGGTTAGCTGGATGGATATGTGACCTGAGTAACCATGGTGGGGGTGAGATGCAGCCTTGTACGCACCGGCGATGTTGGTGTACCCTTGATCCATGCCTCTAGTAGTGATGTGCTGTTGAAACCCGTGGCAAGTCCATTTTCAGGTTGGCGTGACCAGCAACAATCATGTCACTGGTCATGGCATCAGTTGCAATCCAGGTGAGGAGGTCAGTTGCCAATCTGTACCATTGACAGGGCCCAGGAGAGCAAATGGGATCAACACATGTACCATTGACAGATCTCATACATGTCTGCCTTTTCCATGGTCTGGACCATCATCTTCCTTTTCTATGGCTTGAACCATCATCTTCCTTTTCCATGGCCTGAACCATCATCTCACTTTTCCATGGTCTGAACAATCATCTGCCTTTCCTATGGCCTGAACCATCATCTCCCTTTTCCATGGCCCGAACCATCATCTGCCTTTTCTATGGCCTGAATCATCATCTATCTTTTCCATGGCCTGAACCATCATCTCACTTTTCCATGGCCTGAACCATCATCTTCCTTTTCCATGGCCTGAACCATCATCTCACTTTTCCATGGCCTGAATCATCATCTGCCTTTCCTATGGCCTGAACCATCATCTCCCTTTTCCGTGGCCCGAACCATCATCTGCCTTTTCTATGGCCTGAACCATCATCTCTCTTTTCCATGGCCTGAAACATCATCTGCCTTTTACATGGCCTGAACCATCATCTTCCTTTTCGATGGCCTGAACCATCAACTGCCTTTTACATGGCCTGAAACATCATCTTCCTCTTCCATGGCCTGAACCATCATTTTCCTTTTCAATGGCCTGAAACATCATCTCACTTTGACAGGGTCTGAACCATCATCTTCATTTTCTATGGCCCGAACCATCATCTTCCTTTAACGTGGCCTGAACGATCATCTTTCTTTTTCATGGCCTGAACCACAATCTGCCTTTTCCATGGCCTGAACTATCATCTTCCATTTCCATAGCCAGAACCATCATCTTCCTTTTCCATGGCCTGAACAATCATCTTTCTTTTTCATGGCCTGAACCACAATCTGCCTTTTCCATGGCCTGAACCATCATCTTCCATTTCCATGGCCAGAACCATCATCTTCCTTTTCCATGGCTTGAACGATCATCTTCCATTTCCATGGCCAGAACCATCATCTTCCTTTTCCATGGTCTGAACTATCATCTGACTTTTATATGGCCTGAACCATCATCTTCCTTTTCTATGGCCTAAAACATCATCTGCCTTTTCCACGGCCTGAAACATAATCCGCTTTTTCCATGGCCTGAACCATCATCTGCCTTTTCTATGGCCTGAACCATCATCTTCCTTTTCCAAGGCCTGGACCATCATCTGCCTTTTCTATGGCCTGAACAATCATCTTCCTTTTCCACGGCCTGAAACATCATCTTCCTTTTCCGTGGCCTAAACCATCATCTTCCTTTTCCATGGCCTGAACCATCATCTTACATTTCCATGGTCTGAACCATCATCTTCCTTTTCTATGGCCTGAACCATCATCTTCCTTTAACATGGCCTGAACTATCATCTTACATTTCCATGGCCAGAACCATCATCTTCCTTTTCCATGGCCTGAACCATCATCTGACTTTTCCATGGCCTGAAACATAATCCGCTTTTTCCATGGCCTGAACCACAATCTACCTTTTCCATGGCCTGAACCATAATCTTCCATTTCCATGGCCAGAACCATCATCTTCCTTTTCTATGGCCTGAACCATCATCTGACTTTTCTATGGCCTGAACCATCATTTTCCTTTTCTATGGCCTGAACCATTATCTGCCTTTTCCATGGCCTGAAACATAATCCGCTTTTTCCATGGCCTGAACCATCATCTTCCTTTTCCAAGGCCTGGACATTCATCTGCCTTTTCTATGGCCTGAACCATCATCTTCCTTTTCCGTGGCCTAAATCATCATCCTCCTTTTCCGTGGCCTGAAACATCATATTACTTTTCCACAGCCTGAACCATCGTCTACCTTTTCATTGGCCTGAATCATCATCTTCCTTTTCCATGGCCTGAACCATTATCTGCCTTTTCCATGGCCTGAAACATAATCCGCTTTTTCCATGGCCTGAACCATCATCTTCCTTTTCTGTGGCCTAAACCATCATCCTCCTTTTCCGTGGCCTGAAACATCATATTACTTTTCCACAGCCTGAACCATCGTCTACCTTTTCATTGGCCTGAATCATCATCTTCCTTTTCCATGGCCTGAACCATCATCTTCCTTTTCCATGGCCTCAACCATGGTTAAAAGGAGGGGAAAAAGGTTTGAGAGAGCCGTGGTTTTCAAGGAATATTGGAAACTTGGTTCGAAGAAAAAGGGAGGCGTACATTAGATATAAGAAGCATGGAGTTAAGGGGATGTTTGAAAGATACATTGAATGTAAGAGGAATCTTAAGAGAGGAATTAGGAAAGCTAAAAGAAGGTACGAGGAAACTATGGCAAGCAGGGTGAAAACTAATCCAAAAGAGTTCTACAAATATGTTAATGGTAAAAGGAAAGCTAGAGACAAAATTGGTCCCTTAGAGAATCAGAGCGGAAAACTGTGTGTGGAGCCTAGAGAAATGGGGGAGATATTGAACAGTTTCTTTTCTTCGGTATTCACTAAGGAGAAGGATATTGGGAGATGTGAGATAAAAAAAAAGCAAATTGGGTAAATATGGGGAATATAGAGATTACAAAAGATGTAGTTTTAGGGCTTTTGAAAAATATAAAGGTGGATAAGTCTCCGGGACCAGACGGGATCTTCCCCAGGACATTGAGAGAAGTGAAGGAGGAAATAGCAGAGGCTCTGGCGGTAATTTTCCAAATGTCATTAGATATGGGGATAGTGCCGGAGGATTGGCGCATTGCGCATGTGGTTCCGTTATTTAAAAAGGGTTCAAGGAGGAAGCCTGGCAACTATCGGCCTGTAAGTTTGACGTCTGTGGTAGGTAAATTAATGGAGAAAATTCTTAGAGATAGTACTTATAAACATCTGGATAGACAGGGTCTGATCAGGAGCACTCAACATGGATTTGTGGGAGGAAGGTCATGTTTGACCAATCTGATTGAATTTTTTGAAGAGGTGCCTAGGAATGTGGATGAGGGTAGCGCAGTGGATGTTGTCTATATGGACTTCAATAAGGCCTTCGATAAGGTACCACATGGAAGGTTAGTTAAGAAGGTGCAGTCTTTAGGTATAAATTTTGAGATAGTCAAATGGATTGAACATTGGCTGAAAGGGAGAGGCCAGAGAGTGGTAGTGGATAATTGTCTGTCAGGTTGGAGGCCAGTGACCAGTGGTGTGCCTCAAGGATCTGTATTGGGCCCATTGTTGTTCGTTATATACATTAATGATCTAGATGATGGGGTGGTGAATTGGATTAGTAAATATGCAGACGATACTAAGATAGGTGGAATAGTGGATAATGAAGAAGGTTTTCAAGGATTGCAGAGGGATTTGGGCTGCTTAGAAAAGTGGGCTGAAAATGGCAGATGGAATTTAATGCTGATAAGTGTGAGGTGCTTCATTTTGGTAAGAAGAATCAGAACAGGACATACGTGGTAAATGGGAGAGCACTGATGAATACAGAAGAGCAGAAAGATTTAGGAGTGACGGTACATCGTTCCCTGAA
The DNA here is from genome assembly GCF_036971445.1 of Narcine bancroftii. NCBI lineage: Eukaryota > Metazoa > Chordata > Chondrichthyes > Torpediniformes > Narcinidae > Narcine > Narcine bancroftii. The sequence continues at coordinate 174,272,858 of NC_091470.1, read as the reverse complement.
GGTAGAAACTCACGTGAATAGGGTGGTGAAGAAGGCTTTTAGTATGCTGGCCTTTATCAATCATTGCATGGAATATAGGAGTTGGGAGGTGATGTTGAGGCTGTATAAGACGTTGGTGCAGCCTAATTTGAAGTTCTGTGTGCAGTTCTGGTCGCCTAATTATAGGAAGGATATAAACAGAGTGGAGAGAGTGCAGAGAAGGTTTACCAGAATGTTACCTGGGTTTAAGCATCTAGAGTATAGGGAGAGATTGGACAGATTAGGTCTTTATTCTTTGGAGCGTAGAAGGTTGAGAGGGGATTTGATAGAAGTATTTAAGATTATGAAAGGGATAGACAGAGTGGATGTGGATAGACTATTTCCGTTAAGAGGAGGAAAGATTAAAACATGAGTTAAGAATTAAGGGGCAGAGGTTTAGAGGTAACATGAGGGGGAACTTCTTTACTCAGAGAGTGGTAGCCGTGTGGAATGAGCTTCCGGGAGAAATAGTGGCGGCGGAGTCAATTGTATTATTTAAGAAAAGGTTGGACAGATATATGGATGAGAAGAAGATGGAGGGTTATGGGCATTGTGCAGGGAGGTGGGACTAGAGAGGGGTGTTTGGTTCGGTGCGGACTAGAAGGGCCTAATGGCCTGTTTCTGTGCTGTAAGTTGTTATGTTATGTTATGTTATGATCTTTGTTTTATATGGCCTGGACCATCATCTGCCTTTTACATGGTCTGCTGTTCCTCCTATGCTTTTGTGCATTGTTCTTGAACCTTGAGGTGCTATACTTTATCCTTCTGTACTTTCTATGTGAAGGTAGTAGTGGAAAGAAGTTTTGACCAGGACAATAGGAGTCCTTTATGATGTTGGCTGCCTTCTTGAGACAGTGCCTCACATAAATACTTTGAGTGGCTGGGAGGTTCGAGCCTGTAATGGACCTGGCTATGTTTGTTACCTTCTGCAACTTTCTGCATTCCTGGACACTTGAGTTGCCAAACCAGGCTGTGATGCTACCATTCAAATTTCCGATTCATTGTCAGAGTACATACATGACATCACATACCACCCTGAGATTCCTTTTTCCTGTGGGTGTGGCAGAATTACCACTAATTGGTATTGCAAAAAATAAACTGTACACAGCATAAACATGTCAACAAATAAAGAACTGCAAACAGATAACGAATGTAAACAAATTGGGCAATATAGAGCGAACAAAAAGAAAATTGAATAAGTGCACAAATCAGAGTCCTTACATGAACCCCTGATTGAGTTTGTTGTTGAGGCATCTGACAGTGGAGGGGGAGCAGCTGTTCCTGAACCTGGTGGTGCGAATCTTGGGGCACCAATACTTCTTTCCTAATGGCAGCAGCGAGAGCAGAGCATGTGCTGGGTGGTGAGGGTCTTTGATGATTGCTGCTGCTCTCCAAAGTCACTGTTCACTGTACCTGTGCTCAATAGTGGAGAGGGTTTTGCCTGTGATGTCCTGGGCTGTGTCCACTATCTTTTATGCTTTACACTCAGATGTATTGGTTTCCCCATACCAGACTGTGATGCAGCCAGTCAGCACACTTTCCACCTCACCAAGTTTCCTGGTGTCCTGATTTCCGCAAACTCCTGAGGAAGTAGAGGCGCTGATGTGTTTCCTTCATGATGCCTTTGGTGTGTTTTCACAGAGCCCCTGTAGAAGTTCAAAAGAATATTCAACGACATTCCAAATATCTTAAAAAGAATTTTTTAAAGCGTCGACAATTGTTTTGAATTTCATTTATTGATTTAATCCCATGTTGTAAAAATATATGAAATGATTATCCTCGCCCATCTGCTTTCCAGATTTCTGGTATCCTCAGTGAGAGGTGACTGAGAAAACTGAGGTTGTGACTTGGAGGCCATAAGATTAATGTATATATGACTATAGGGGTTAAAGGAATTTTAGATAAGAGAATAGTGGAAATATTTTATGTTTTAGAAATGTTGTCTTACAATGTGTTCAAAAAAATAAAACAGAAATGGATAAGAAGGGAAGGTGGTGATGAGGAAACGGAAAGGAAAGATAAACAAAGTATGAAATGGCCATGTTGAACTATATTACTTTAAATATTAATGGAATATATAACCAAATCAAAAGGAAGAAACTGTTAAATTTACTGAAGAAAGAAAAAATTGAGATAGCATTCATGCAAGAAACACATCTAACTGAAGTGGATCACAAGAAATTAAAGAGAGATTGGATAGGACATGTAACAGCAGCATCATATAATTCAAAAGTCAGAGGAGTAGCTATATTAATCAATAAAAATGTACCAATCAAAATAGAAGAGGAAATAATAGATCCAGCAGGGAGGTATGTAAGGATAAAGTGTCAGATATATTCAGTATTTTGGAATTTACTCAATGTATATGCACCTAATGAAGAAGATCAAAAATTTATGCAAGATTTCTTTTTGAAGATCACAGATACACAAGGGAATATACTAATAGGAGGGGATTTTAACTTTAATTTGGACTCAAACATGGATAAAACTGGAAAAAAGACTAACAGAAAGAACAAAGTAACAAAATTTATAATTAAATCGATGCAGGAAATGCAACTTTTGGATATATGGCGGAAACAACACCCAAAGGAAAAGGAATATTCATATTATTCAGGTAGACATAAAACATACTCAAGGATAGTCCTATTCCTGTTATCAGCCCACATTCAAGGAAGAGTTAAGAAAACAGAATATAAAGCTAGATTGTTATCGTATCACTCACCCCTGTTATTGGCAATAGAACTAGAGGACATCCCACCAAGAATGTATAGATGGAGATTAAACTCCATGCTACTTAAAAGACATGATTTTAGAGAATTCATTGAGCGACAAATTAAAATGTAGTTTGAAATAAATACAGATTCAGTGAAAAATAAATTTACACTATGGGACGCAATGAAAGCATTCATCAGAGGGCAAATAATAAGTTATGTAACTAAGATGAAGAAGGACTACAATCGAGAAATAGAACAGTTGGAAAGGGAAATAACAAATACAGAAAAGAATTAGCAATAAAGGAAGATACAACTAAAAGAAGAGAATTGACAGTCAAGAAAATAAAATATGAAACACTACAAACATATAAGGTGGAGAAGAACATAATGAAGACAAAACAGAAATATTATGAGCGAGGAGAAAAAAATCGCACAAAATACTAGCATGGCAGCTTAAGACAGAACAAACTAAGAGAACGGTATTGGCATCAAGGAAAAAGGACAAACAAATTACATATAACCCAACGGAGATCAACGAAAACCTCAGGGACAACGAACAACTATATCAAACTGAAAACGAAGGGAAAGAAGACAAAATAGATGAATTTCTAACTAAAATTGAACTACCAAAATTACAAACAGAGGAGCAAAATAAATTAATAAAACCATTTGAAATAGAAGAAATACAGGAGATATTAAAAAACTACCAAACAATAAAACACCGGGAGAGGATGGACTCCCAATAGAATTCAATAAAACATTTAAAGGCATTAATCCCTCCTCTCCTGGAAGTAATGAACCAGATTGAAAAAACACAAAACATACCAGATTCATGCAAAACAGCAATAATTACAGTAATACCAAAGACGGGGAAAGATCCACTAACACCAGCGTCGTATAGACCAATATCTCTACTTAACACAGATTATAAGATTATAGCTAAACTATTAGCAAACAGATTGGCCGACTGTGTACCAAAAATAGTAAAACTAGACCAAATCGAATTTATTAAAAAAAGACGAACAACGGACAATATCTGTAAATTCATTAACTTAATCCATGCAGTACAAGGAATAAAAACTCCAACAGTAGTGGTTGCTTTAGACACAGAGAAAGCCTTTGGCAGAGTAGAATGGAATTATTTATTCAAAGTACTACAAAAATTCAACCTACCAGAGAAATATATTAATTGGATTAAAGCATTATATCAGGGACCAATGGTGGAAGTGACAGTAAATCGATATATATCAAAACAATTTAACTTAAAGCAGATCAACAAGGCAGGGATGTCCACTATCTCCCTTACTATTCACGTTAGCTATAGAACCACTAGCAGAACTGATAAGTACAGAAAATAAAATAAGAGGGATAAAAATAAAAGAGAAGGAATATAAAATGAGTCTATTTGCAGATGACATTATAATGTACTTGACAGAACCAGAAATATTAATAAAAGAATTACATAAGAAATTGAAGGAATATGGAGAAGTATCGGGGTACAAGATCAACGCAAATAAAAGTGAAGCAATGCCAATGAATAATGAATAAAGTTTAAGAAACAATCACCATTTAGATGGCAAACACAAGCAATTCGATACCTAGGTATAAATAATAATATAGGCCATCTATATAAACTAAATTATCAGTCATTAATGAAAAAATTACAAGATGACTTAGAGCACTGGAAAGACCTACCACTAACACTGATAGGAAGGATAAACTGTATTAAAATGAACATCTTCCCAAGGATACAATACCTATTTCAATCATTACCAATTCACCTAACAGAGAAATTCTTCAAGGAACTAAAGAAAATAATAAGGAAATTCTTATGGAAAGGGGGCGGAAACTGAGGATGGCACTAGATAAATTAACAGAATGGTACAAACAAGGAGGTTTACAACTACCAAACTTTAAGAATTATTATAGAGCAGCACAATTAAGATACCTATCAGATTTTTATCAAACAAGGGAAAAACCAGATTGGACCAGATTAGAACTAGATAAAATAGGGGAGAAGATATCTGAACATATACTATACAAGTGGGATGATAAATTGGTACAACGTAGGAATTCACCAGTATTGCACTATCTGTTCAACATTTGGAAGAAGATTCGCATAGAAAGGAATAAAATAAATTATCAACTACCAAAATTAATATTGATACAAAATCAACTAATCCCTTTCACAATAAATAACCTTTCCTTCAGAGAATGGGAGAGAAAAGGGATCAAAAGAATAGAAAATTGTTTTTCGGGAAATAAATTATTATCTTTTGAACAAATGAAGGACAAATATAATATAACTCATGATACAATGTTTGCAACTGAAAACCTATTTGAAGGACAAATTGGGAAACAGTCTGAGGTTACCAGAAGGAAGCAATTTTGAATATGTGATTACAGACACAATGATAATTTAAAAATTTATAACAAACATGTACATCAAACTGCAAGAAAAGGAGAATGAGGAAACAAACTGTAAACCTAAACAAAAATGGGAACAAGAGCTAAACATAAAGATAAAGAATGAAACATGGGAAAAGCTATGCTCCGGAACTATGAGAAATACAATAAACACGAGGTTACGCATGATACAATATAATTGGTTACATCACACCCCAAAAGTTAAATAAATGGGACCCAACAGTATCAGACAGATGTTTTCGCTGTAAAAAGGAAACGGGAACAACAATACATGCAATTTGGACATGTGAGAAAGTGAAAAAATTTTGGGAAAATCTAAACCAGATAATAAATAAAATCACAAAAAGCAATATACCAAAAAACCCAAAGATCTTCCTCCTAAGTAATATAAGAAGTAAAGAATTTGGACTCGATTTGGATGGAGCACAAAAAAGATTTATTATGATAGCCCTAGCTGTAGCAAAAAATGTATTATGTCAACCTGGAAATTAGAAGACAACTTGAGAATACAACAATGGTACATAGAAATAAATAAATGTATTCCATTAGAAAAAATAACATATAATTTAAGAAATAACATCACAATATTCGAACAAATATGGGAACCATACATGAAACACAATAGAGAAATCCTAACATGGACCTCCACCACCTAAAATGACAGAAGGAGAAGACAACGTAATGAACTGACCCAGTATGGAAAAGTAAAAGATACAAATTTCTTGTTTATTTTTATTAAGTGACGACATTGTTTAACGGGTTTAATGTAACAGTTAGATTGAACTTTGAATAAATAGGAAGGGGGGTGAGGGAGGGAGGGAAGGGAGGGGGGAAAAGGGGAGAAAATGACACTATATATTCAAGAGAAAAAATGTCTGTATGTATTTTGGTTAGTGTGGTTCATAGTGTGAAAAATTTAAAAAAAATTTTTAAAAGATTAATGTATATATTGTGTATATAAAGGGGTGCAGAATCTGGGGGCAGGGGCCAAGAGGTGATAGAGTTAACTGTTCAATTTTAAATTTTTAATTTAGACGTACAGCATGGTAACGGGTCCTTTCAGCCCATGAGCCTGTGCCGCCAAATTACACCTGATTGACCTATAACCCCCGGTACATTTTGAAAGTGGGAGGAAACCCAGAGCACCCAGAGGAAACCTACACAGACACAGGGAGAACGTACAAACTCCTTACAGACAGCACAGGATTTGAACCCTGGTTGCTGTAACAATGTGGCACTAACCTTATGGGACAGAAGGTGTGATAGAAGGTAAGAACTTCTATTCAATAATCTAATTCTTCTTGGGCTCACCCCAGTCTCCTTTCATTGACAATATACTCCTTTACATTGGTCTCAACAAAAGGTTCCAACCTGCAATGTTGACTGATCTCCTCTCCGCATGGATGGTGCCTCACCCACTGAATCCCTCCAGCAACTAACACTTTTGCTCCAGATTCTAGCATCTGTAGTCTTTGTGTTTTTCCTGTCCATCAGTATTGTGCTCTAGAGCTTGAGTTTAAACAATCCACAAGGACGACACCATTCTGAGTGGGGCTGAACAAGTCCATCTGTGTCCTTCGCAATAGTGCAGAGGGGTCCACAGCCACATCTGGCCGGCTGCATAATGCCAGTTTTGTTTTGGAAAGGTTGATAGATTTGGCAGTGAAAGATAGCAGCTGATGCACAATATAACGACAATTCTGTACAGCTATCAGTTCCATGAGAAGTTCTTCGTAAATTTTCATCTGATATATTTCACTATAAGTTCTGGTTGCCAATGCGACTGAGCCACCTTTGTTTACGCCACTGATCCTTATCACAATTCTCGTCTTTAAGCTTGCAGAGACAGATTCAAGTTGAGAAAACTCCTTTGAAAACTTTCTTTCAACACACTGGATAATTTCATACAAAGATAAGTCTTTTTTCAAACTCCAGTGATATATAAATAGATTTGAAGATTGAGTGGGATGCAATTCACAAACCTCTGAGACCAGGGTCAAAAATAGGAAATGAGGAAGCCAACAATTGTTGCTTCACAACCTCGAGTTATTTGGCATACTTGAGAACGCAAGAATTCTTGAAATTTCTGTTCATTTTAAATGATGTGGAAACCCCGCCAGCCTTTCTGTGCCCAGCAGAGTAAGTTGTCACAGGGTTTCCTTGAAGGGATTAGAACTGGCCAGAATAATCTATAGAACCACAGAATGCTGCAGCACTGAAATAAGGCCATTCAGCCCCTTTTGTTAGAGTAGTGCCTATCTTGAAAGCAGGGAGGATATCACCTCAGTTAATTTGGAGTATTGTCTTCAGGTTTGGTTAGCATGCTACCAAACTGTAGTGATGTGGAGACTCTAATTTGAAAGGGAAATAGAAAGAAATTTACTTCAGCAATGTATCTTTTACTTCAAAGGGGAATCCCCAAAACAGGGGGTTTGTAAATACAGACAGAGAAGGGAATCAGACTTAAGTGTAAGAATCGATGAGCAAACCTGATCTGAGCTATGTCGCGATAGTATGACTAACATAATAAATGCAGGAGATATAGTGCAAAAGAACTTTTTGCATGAGTTATATCTCACACCACAGAAATTAAATGTATTAATTCAGCCCTATCAGACCAATGTTTTAGATGTGGCGAGGAGATAGGAACTTTGTTACATTCAGCTTGGTTTGTTCTAAAGTATAGCCTTTTGGGGTTGATTTAGGAAATTTTCTAGAGCAGATCACAGGATTCAAATTCCCACGAAACCCAGAATTATTTTTACTGTTAAATACAATACCATGTATAACAGGAGCCCCTGAAAATGGCTTCCACCACCAGCCAAGCTCCGTCTCATTCTTCTAACTAGTGCACTTCGCGGGGACTCGAGCATGCACAATAGGATCATAGTGAGTACAGTGGCTGTAACGAGTGCAGATGGCCAACAGAAGTGCCTGACTACAAACCGCCTCATGTCGATGTCCTTGATGGAATGAAGTCTGGTGTCTGTGATGTCGCAGGACGAGTTAACAACCCTCTGGAGTTTATTCGTCCCGAGAGTTGGCGCCTCCATAGCAGGCTGTGATGGAACCAGCCAGATGCTCTCCACAGTACGCCTGTAGAAATCTTTCAGACTCTTTAGTGACATATCGAATCTTCTCAGACATCTCACAAAGTATAGGTGAGCCTTCTTTGTGATTGCATCAACATGGAGGCTCCAGGACAGATCCTCAGAGATGTTAACACCCAGGAATTTGAAGTCCTCTCTAGTACTGAGCCCTCAAAGAGTACTGGGTCGTGTTCCGCTGACTTCCTTCTGAAGTCCACAATCATCTGCTTGGTTTTGCTGATGTTGAGCCCAAGATTGTTATCATTATACCATTCAACGATCTGATCTATCTCCCTCCTTTACGATTCCTCATTGCCATTTGTGATTCAGCCGACAACTATGGTGTCATTGGCAAACTTGAAGACAGCATTGGAATTGTGCCTGGCCACACAGTCGTGGGTGTATAATGGCAAAGCACACATCCTTGGGGTGCACCTGTGTTGATAATCAGTGATGAGATGTTGTTTCCAATTCGTACTGATTTTCGTCCTCCGATGAGAAAATCAAGGATCCATTTGCAGAGGGGGTTACAGAGGCCTAGAGTTTGTAGCTTTTTGAGCAGCACTGAGGGAATAATGGTGTTGAAGGCTGAGGTGTTTTCAATGAAGAGCAGCCATATTTATGAATTGCTGTTTTTGAGGAGATCCAGAGCTGAGTGGAGAGCCAGCAATATTGTCTGTAATATACGTCTGTAATATCTCTTATGGATGCTGCAAGACTGGTGGGGTCCTCCAGCATTTGCTGTGTGTTTTTACTACAATCACAGCATCTACAAACTTCCATATTTTACTTTATTTCTCAGAACACAGGAGGATGAGGGGTGATCTCATCAAGGTGCACAAAATTATGAGAGGAATACATCGGTTGAACGCATGGAGTTTTTTGCCCAGAGTCAGGGGATCGGTAACCAGAGGACATGGGTTTAATGTGAGGGGGGAGAGATTTAGCAGGAACCTGAGGGATAACTGTTACACACAGGGTGGTGGGCGTATGGAACAGGCTGATGGAAGAGGTGGTTGAGGCAGGTGCCATACCAATGTTTAAGAAACATTTTGACAAATGCATGGATAGGATGGGTTTAGAGAGATATGGGCCAAATACAGGCAAGAGAGATGAATGTGGACAAGATATTGTGGTCAGGCAGGCTGAAGGGCCTGTTTCCATGCTGTATGACTCTATGGTCATCTGACAGGAGGAAGTTCTAGCAGTCAATTTCCCTGCCCCCCCCCCACCCAACCCCGAGTATCAGTCCACAGGCTGTGGTCCAAGTAACTCTGAGACCAGACCTCCCAGACTCAGAGGCCTATCACTGAGTCCTGGTCACAAGATCACTGCAGCTCGCGGCTTACCAAGCAATTAACCCAAAACCCAAGCTCTGAAACTCTTGGTCCCATCCTTTTAACTCCGAAAGCACCAGGTCTTCTTAGTCTGGATATCATCACACAAGATATGGAATCACATGGCTGGTTCAGGAAGTCCTAAACCCTCAGCCCTCTAAAGGAAGCCCTGTAGCATGCCACCAAGCCTCAACACACAAGGTTACAACAGGTCTTGGCAGGCAAGCCCTGTGACTCTAGAATGGGAATAAAATGCAGGAAACACTCAGTAGATCAACCAGCATCCATGGAGAGGAAAACCATGGAAGTTAAAGGTTGAGGACAGTCCACCAGACTTGAGATCACCATATTGCAGGGATCAGGTAAAGGAGGAGAGAACAACAAGGGGCCTGATTACTGATTAGAGTGTGATTTTAGGTCTGTACGAGCCCTAAGTCACAGCATGTTCCACCACCTCCCTATAAATTATTTCAGATGTTTATCAAGATTTCTTTCTATAACTCCAGCCTCCACAACTCTTCCCTGGAAGTGACAGTCAGGTAACAGCAGGGGAGAAGACGGCATTCAGCATGCTCGTTGGGCAGGCCATCGAGTACAAAAGATGAGTGCACGTGATGCACCTGCACAAGGCATTGGTCAGACCACACCTGGAGTATTGCTCTGGAAAGGGCATCACTAGGTTGGGAGGGTTGCAGAGGAGATTCGCCAGGATGCTGTTGGTTAACCTATACTTCCTACAGATGCTACTTGGCCTGTGTGATGCATTATTATCATCTGACTACACACATACAACGAAGTGAAACAGCATTTCTCCTGACCATGGTGCCCACATGTGCATGCAATCACAAACATACCGTACATGCAAGTTCAAGTTCGCCGCTATTTGCCACTTGCAAACCAAACTAGACATGCAGGGTAAAAAACGAGACGGCAATCCTCCAAAAACCATGGTGCTACATTTAAATGACGTGAGACTACACAAAAGCAGCGTCAGACAACACAAGATTATGCAAGACAAAGCGACATAAAGTGAATAAAAACAGTGCAACAGTACAGTAATTAATCAAAAACTAGACTAAGGCACAGTAGAAACAAGCTACAATGTAATAGACTCTGGATATTAAAAGTTTGATGGCTTATTTAAATATAATTTAAAATGAAGATGTATAAATATTTTGAAATTATTTACTACAGTTACAGGATATTGTTCATCAATTTCACAGCCTGTGGAAGAAAGTTATTCCCCAGCCTGGCCATCCTGATTTTGATGCTCCTGTACCTCCTTCTTGATGGTAGTGGGTCAAAGATGCTGTGTGCTTGGATGGAAAGGGTCCTCAATAATTCTTTGAGCTCTGTTCATCCATGTTTTAGTGAATTTGATTAAACAACAGCAAAGGGAGATGAACCCAGGCCAGGTTTGTGCATCATGAATGGTGGGCAGTGTCGAGCAGAGGAAACTAAGGGCACAAGTTCATTGAAGGTGGTACAGGGATAGACCACAGGACAAGGAAAGCTTTCATTAGTCAGCCCACTGAATACACTAACTTTATAAAACCTTGGTCAGAGTCCATCTCGAGTACCTTGGGCAGGTCCATACCCCAACCCCAAGGTAAAGAAAGAATGTGATGGGGAGGTGCAGAGGAAATTCCGGAGATATTGGAATGGAGTGGTTCAGAATCTGGATCTGTTATCCCTTAAGCAGAGAGGGTTAGGAGGCGACACGTTTGAAGTATCTAATAATTTGAGGGGTGAGGACAGGAAATCTTTGGAGGGGCAGAGAGTGGTCCGAACCTGGACTGCACTGTTTGAGAGAGTGGTTGAAGCTGGATCACTGACAGTGTTTACAAGATGTCAGGGTGAGTTTGAAACATTTCTGCACAGAAAGCGATGGCTGATGGGGTGAGAATGGCTGAGTGCCCATCAGACAGTTTGGATGACAATAGTTGATGGGGATAGTATGACTGGGTGCCCATCAAACAGTTTGGATGACAATGGTTGATGGGGATAGTATGACTGGGTGCCCACCAGACAGTTTGGGTGACAATGGGTGATAGGGTCAGTATGACTGGGTGCCCACCAGACAGTTTGGGTGACAATGGACTAAATAGCCTGTTACATTGGACAATGAAGATTTTTCTTTCTGAACAGTTTTGGGTGTATTTTATGGAGTTTGAGTTGCTGATCGCAAAAATCAGCTTAAAAATTTCCTATCACATAAATGTTTTCTTTTTAGACATAAATTAGCTTTGTGATTTCCTGTCATATTTTAAGTCTACATCAAGCAGATAAAACCATGAAGTGTAACACGTCATTGAAAATTCATTTTCTGCATTTGTACTTGGACTTCTTGCCTGCTGATCTTGGTGCCTTCAGTGACAAACTGAAAGGTTTCACCAGGACATTGTGATCATGGAAAAGCGGTATCAAGGCAACTGGAATCCATCAATGTTGGCCAACTATTGTTGGACACTGACACAAGAGGCATCAGATGTTGAGAACAAATGAAGATCAGCGGCAAAACATATTTAGTTCAGTTGAACTAACGCAATGTGTCAACATCATTATGCAATTAAACGTGCTAAATTCAATAAAAGTTCATTTAATATTTCTCTAACTCGTTACGTAATACCGGAAATCTGAAATGATCTTTGTGTTCAGCTTGAAGTTGTCTCTCGTAATCCCCAATTTTTTCCAGGAAGAAATCATTTTGGAAAAAATTGTTGTCCAGTGTTATCATGCTGTATGAATCTATGATTTTATGAAGGGAGTCAAGGAATAAATTCATAGCTTCATAGACTCCCATAGCACAGAATCATATCCTTTGGCTCAGCTTGTCTAAAGAGGGCGTGCAAAATCATTGAGGACCCCCGCACACAGAATCTTTCATCTGCTCCCATTGGGGAAGAGATACAGGAGGATCAGTGCCAGCACCACTAGGTTGACGAACAGTTTCTTCCCACAGGCAGTGAGAATGGTGAACGACCAAAGGAACTGCTCTGACTCTCACATTTACAAAACAATATTTATTTATATATATGTGGCAGCGCACATCCTCATGGCGAACCAGCCCCGCCTGTAGCGCCATGTGGTGGGGCAGCCATGGGAAAATGGCATCGTCAGAGGTTTCTCTCCAATGCCAGCATCCCTTCTAGTGGGCACCCTGAGCATTGATTATGACGTCACAGTGAACCAGGTGACTGAGCTCATGCTGCCCTTAAAGGGCGTGCTGAATGTGAATAAAAGCAGACGTTAATGATCCTCACTGTGGTGGCTGTGTTTCTTCCACTGCTCACACCGCCACAGTGGTGACCCCGATGAGCCCAGATGTTTTTCTAGGCTCAAAACACCATAGATTCAGCAGAGGTTAATGCTCTCTCCATCAAGCTTTCCCCCTTTTGGACCCACTGACCAAGAATGAGTATATATAAATATTTGTTCTGCATATCTATTGTTTGCCTATTTGTGTGTTATGTCTAGTCTAGCTGTGTTCCTTTGTGTTTTTGCACTGAGACTGGAGAATGCTGTTTCATTGGGTTGTAATTGTGCAATCAGATGACAATAAACTTGACTTAACTTGAACTTCACGCCAACCAAGATGCTTTGCTCGTTTTCCTGCATCTGTTCCTGATTCCTCCAAATTGTTCCTGTCCAATCCGAAAGTCTTGGAGAGACTTAGCAGGTCACGCACCATCCATAGAAAGTAAAGAGCTACCAAAGTTTTGGGCCTGGGGCCAGGAATGTCGAAAATCGGGCAGACGCCTGAGCAAAAAGGTGTGCGGAAGGGAAGGAGGAGTAACACAGGCTGATGGGTACATGGTAGCGAGAAGCTGGATACAGGTGAGAGGGTAGAAGGTGAGCAGAGGGCGAAGAACCCTGGTTCTCTGAGAGGAAGGGAGACAGAGGTGTTGGGAAAGAGGTCCACTGGGGAGGGAGTTATCGGAAATTGGAGATCGATTTTGATGCTGACTGGTTGGAGACTGGAGAGACGGAATGCGATTTGTTGTCCATCCAATTGGTGGATGGCCTCGATTTGGCAGCACTAGGCCATCAGTGTGGCAAGTGGTGTGTGGAATTAAAGTGGCTAGCCACTGGGATTTTATGAAGATATTAAGGAAACAAAAATAAATCATAGGGTCTAACAGCAGAGAAAAATATATTTTCTTCTCCATTCCAACTAAGATGCATACAATGACTGTTCTCATTTTCCTGCATTTGGCACATATGCCTCAAAGCATTTCCTCTCCAACACTGGCCACCTTTTACCATCCCTCTGTCTCCATCTCAGGAGACACACTCTTTACGGATATTTTCCACAAACCTATAAACTCCCACAGTTGCCTTGACAATTCCTACCCCACTGCCACACCTGCTCCCAGGATGAGGTCTTCCATTCCAGGACATCCAAGATGTCGTCCTTCAAAGAAGCATTGTTTCCCCTCTACCACTCACCCCTTACCCACATCCTCTCATTTCTCACACATCTGCCCTGGACCCTTCCGCCCATAGAGGCAACCAGCCTCTACATCCAACATATTCTCCATCATAATTTCTGTCACCTACAACGTGATCCCATCACCAGGTACAGCTCCCCCTCTTCTCGTCTCTCTGTGAGATCCACACCCTTTGGGACTCTCGTTAACTTCTCCCTTCCCATTAATCATCACCTCAGTACCTAACCCTGTCACCACAGGAAGTGCTTCATGTACCCACATCTCCCCCCCACCACTATTCAGGGCCCCAAACAGTCCTTCCAGGTGAAGCAATGCTTCCCTTGTGAGTCTGCAGGGGTCATCTACTGCATCCAGTGCTCCTGTTATGGCCTCCTCTACATCAGAGAGACAGGACTCTGACTGGGAGATTGTTTTATCAAGCACCTTCGCTCTGTCAACTACAATAACAGGAACCTTCCAGTGACCACCCATTCCAATTGCACACACCATTCCCACACCAACATGTCTAGTCATGGCCTCGTGCACTGCCAAACCAAGGCGACTCACAAAATGGAGGAACAGCACCTGATTTTCCATCTGGGCACACTCCAATCAGATGCATTAACATCCCCTGTCTCTCTCGTTCTCCTCTAGCTCCTCACCCCCTTTCCTGCTGTTCGCTGTCAATGTCCTGCCTGGCTTAACTTCCCTAAAGTCATCACTCCACACTTGTCAGAGTTAAAGTCCGTCAGCCAGTCCTTTGCCCACTTTCTCAGTTGATCTGCCTGACCTTCTCTTTCCGCAGCACCACCAATATCAGTGTCATCTGCAAACACACTCGTTTCCAATTTCTGCATTGACTTGGACTTCTCCATTGTCTATTAACTCCCTTTCCCCAATCTCTCTTTCTCCCTACCCCTCTATATCCTTTCCTCCAGCTTCCACCACCAGTCCTTCCCTTCTCCTTCAGAGAGCTCACAAAAATCACAAGATATAGGAGCAGGTCGGCCCATCGAGTCTGCTTGCCATCATGAGCTCGTCCGTGGTCCCACTCAGCCCCACTCCCCGGCCATCTCCCCAGAATTCCTGACGCCCTGACTCATCCAATACCTGTCAATCTCTGCCTTAAGCACATCCAATGACTTCGCTTCCACAACCGCTTGTGGCAGCAAGTTACATAGGTTCACACCCCGTCAGCTGAAGAAATATTTCTGCACACCCTTTTTCACCTTCTGCTCTCTCCCCCTCTTCTACCCTCTGACCTGTTCCAACGTTACCTCTTACCTGTGCTCTTCCCCATTCTTTCTCCCCCCACCTCTCTATTCTGACGTTGGCCCATTTTCTCTCCGTTTCCTGAGAAAGAACCTGGTCCTGAAGAAATTAACTACCTTTAACTACCAGTAGACCTGTGAGTTTCTCCTGCATGTTTGTCTATCTCACACTGATCATACCACCTCCGTTCCCCTCCAGCTCATTAATACACATGATAATTAAAGGGCACTGCACTGATCTCTGCGACACACTGCTGGTTACAGGTCTCTGAACTGGAAAACGACTCTCCACTATCACCCTCCTGTAGAGCTCGTCGAAAGAACCAAAGACTTGTTGATCCAAACCAAGGCTTTTATTAGCAAAAGACAGGAGCTCTTCACAGGTGGCTGACCAGTCCGGAACGATCTGACCTGGCTAGGGACACAACCCTTTAAGGCCCAGACAGTAGGTGTGGCTAAGCTCTCAGCCAATCGCTGTAAGCACAGTCATTACACTCTAGATACTGTAACTATATACATTGGTGATAGGTCTGTACTATCACACCTCCATAAAACTCATTTTGTGCCGGTTTAGCCTGGATCCCGTATTCTAAACAATTCTCACCATGTGTTTATTGGTCTGGACTCCTCCCCACCCCACCCCCAATTCTTCCACCTTCATCTCTCCGTCTTGATTGCGATACCTGCCTGCTTTTTGCTTATAATGAAGAAGGGATCAAGCCCAAAACGTCAGAATATATCTACCCCTCCCACAGCATTTGCTGTGTTTTTATTCTAACCTTCTGCACCAGCCAATCGTGTGACCTTGCTGAGGCCCAATATAGACAGCTCCCACTGTCCTGCCCTCTCAATCCTCCTGGTCACCTCTTGTAATGTGATCGATGGTATGCGGAAACTTGTGAAGAACACAAACTTGCTTTTATTAGCTTATAATTATCAGCCAGTATATACAGAGGTCTTCAGGTCACTCTGGGGTAAGGCAGGAAAATAGCATTTATATTGGGGGCTGACGGAGGCAGGGCCAAGAGGAGGGGTCGGCCGTCCACTCTACATACAGACAATGAATTCCAGTTCACTGCATTCACCCCTTCCTTTAGAAAAGAACCTGAGGGTGAAAACAGAGACCGTATTCAGAAAGAAACAACATTTTTACAGTTATTTACAAGTTGAGTCGATCAGGGGGCCTGGTTATTCTGGTTTGGCGCCTTAGCACTGGTGGACTTTGCTCTTCCAAAACTTCCTGCGCCTCCTGTGGTGGGGCTCAGAGGGGGACTTTGGGGTCTCGGTTGGGGTCCCGGATCTAGTGGTAGATCCGTTGGAACCATGTTATCCAGAACCCTGCGTGGAGTGCTTGGAGGCTCCAGGCCCACAGTAGGTGTCGGGACCTCAGTTCCTGAAGGTGCCATATCTCTGATCGAGACGGTGTCATCCCTGCCATCTGGGTATGTCACATAGGCATACATCAAATTTGCGTGCAGTAAGTACACTTTCTCGACCAGCAGTTCTGTTTTGCTTCTCTTCACGTGCTTTTTCAGCAGGTCTGGTCCTGGTGTTGTCAACCATGCTGGAAGAGTGATCCCTAACGTGGATTTCCATGGGAATGCAAACATTAGCTCTTGAGGAGTCACATTGATCACGGTGCAGAGGAGTGACCTCATGGAGTAGAGCATGGTGGGCAGAATCTCTTGCCAGCGTGAGTCTGGAAGACTTTTAGACCGGAGGACCAATTTTAAAGCCTTCCAGACAGTTGCGTTCTCCTTTTCAACTTGTCCATTCCCCCAGGGGTGTTAGCTAGTCGTCCTGCTGGAGGCGATGCCTCTTGTGAGCAGATACTAGTGTAGCTCTTCACTCATAAACAATGAGCCCCAGTCGCTATGAATATAGCGGGGATACCCGAACATGGTGAAAATGGAGGGCAGAGCTCTGATGACTGTGGTGGTGGAGGGGTCTGGACAGGGGATCGTGAACGGAAAATGCAAGTACTCATCGATAACATTAAGAAAGTACCCATTTCCACTGGTGGAAGGAAGGGGCCCCTTGAACGGGCAGGAAACCTTTATCTTTGTTGGGGCGGTAGAAGTTCGGTTTGCACTCGGCAAGGCATCTGGAGGTTCATTGAGCGCACTTGGCCTATACACCATCTCATAGTTATAGGTGGAGAGTTCGATCCCCCACCTCACCATCTGGTCATTCTGTTTGTATTATTGAACATGAATGCTACAGATCGCTGATCAGTGAGCAGTGAATCTCCTGCCAGCCAGGTAGTGTCTCCAGTGCGTGATAGCCTCCACAATGGCTTGAGCCTCTTTCTCCACAGATGGGTTTTGGAGCTCATGACCTTACAAACTGCGGGAAAGAAAGCTACCGGCCTACCTGCTGAGTTAAGGGTTGCAGCCAGAGCTACGACGGAGGCATCTCTCTCCTACTGGAATGGTGCGTTTTCGTCCACCACATGCATGTTGACTTTTGCAATGTAGCTCCTGACGTAGTTAAAACTCGCCTGGGCTTCGGCCGACAATGGGAAGGAGGAGGATTTTAAGAGGGGTCAGACCTTGTCAATGTATTGGGCACAGAATGTGAAGAAACCCAAGCACCTCCTTAGTGCCTTCATGGTCCGTGGGATAGGGAGATCTGCGGGGGGCACATACGCTTGGGGCCAATGACACCGTTCTCCACCACAAAGCCCAAGATTACTAGGCATTTGGTCCTGAACACGCACTTACTGACATTGTACGTGAGGTTCAGGGATTTGGTTGTGTGGAGAAATTTCTGGAGATTGGCATCATGGTCCTCCAGGTTATTTCCGCAAATGGTGACATTGTCGAGATAGGGGGATGTCACCCTTAGCCCGTACTTGTCTGCCATTTCATCCGTCTGCCTCTGGAAGACCAAGACCCCATTCATAACCCCAAAATGAACCCTCAGGAACTGAAAAAGCCTTCCATCTGCCTCGACTGCGGAGTAGTGACTGTCCCCTGAACGGATGGGTAACTGGTGATATGCAGCTTTCAGGTCAATGGTTGAATAGACTCGATACTGTGCAATTTCATTCGCCATGTTCAAGATTCAGGGGAGGGGGTATGCATCCAGGAGTGTAAGCGATTAATAGTTTGACTATAGTCAATCACTAGCCTGGGCTTTTCTCCCCCTCTAACGACTATTACCTGGGATCTCCACGGGCTGTTGCCGGGTTCAATGATTTTTTTTCTTTAAGCAGCTGCTGTGTTTTGGCTCTAATAAATTCTCTGTCCCCTGCACTGTATTGCCTCCTCTTTGTGGCTACTGACGGAGCAAAGTCAAGAAGAGGGGTCAGCCACCTACTCTACATATGGACAGTGAATTCCCACCTTTGCTTCTCTTCCGGTAGCAGTTCCCACCACAAGGTGCAGCAAGATGGCTTCAGTGAGCAGTGTGGAGAGGCAGGGGCCCATGCTTCGGACACAGGGTTTGCGACTGTTCAGGGGCCGCACACACGGTAGCCTTCCTGAGGTTCCCCTTTCCCCAACTGTAACTCGACAAATCTCTGATGAGACCACTCTTGGAGTATAGTGTTCAGTTCTCGTCACCTCATTATATAATGTGGAAGCCATGGAGAAGGGTCAGAGCAGATTAACCAGGATGTTCTCTGGATTGGAAAACAAGTCTTATGAGGCAGGATTATCAGAGCTGGGGCTTTTCTTTTTGGAACAAATAAGGATGAGAAGAGACTTAACAGAGGTCTACAAGATTCTGTGAGGCATAGACAAGATGAACAGCCAGCACCTTTTTTCTCAGGGCAGGAATAGCAAACAGCAGGGAACACATCGACAAAGTAAAAGTTTAGGGGAGACATCAGGGGTAAGTTTTTTTTTACACAGAGAGTTGTAGGTGGTGGAGGCTGGAACATTAGGGGCATTTAAGAGACTCTTAGACAGGCGCATGGATGAAAGAAAAATAGAGGGTTATGGGGTAGAGAGGGTTTTGTGTTATTTTTTGAGAGGAAAATATAGGTCAGTACAGCATTGAGGATAGAAGGACCTGTACTGAGCTGTAATGCTCTATCTGTACCCCTAAACATTGAACCACAAAACATCCTTGTTTCTGAAAGAGTTCTTATCTCTGGTCCCATGTGCAACCTTGTCCCCTGTCCTGGCTCAGCCTAGCTCCGTCTGACCCTGTCTGGCCCTGCCTTAGCCCTGCCTGGCCCTGCTCTGGCCCCTGTCTGGCCCTGCCTGCTGGACTTACCAACTATATTTGCTTCAACTTCCTCACTTGCTACACCTCCTCTTTGAGGGGACGTGGGGTTTGTTTAAGTGAAGCTGAGGCCATGATCTCGGTCAGTGGAGGAGATGAGCCAGCGAATGATCCACATGACTGGCAGCTCGTCTGTATGATTTTATTTGCAAGACTTTTTAAATCAAAATCTTCAAAAACAGAGCCATAAAAATTCCACAAATGAAGCAAATAAACTATTTCCTGGAAAACAGTGAAGCCTTATGTTCAGAACCAAACGGACAAGAGCAGTAAGTTGTAAACCATGAAACCTGAAATGATTGCAGACTTGTGAAGATTTTCCACACAAAGTAACAAAGCATTCAATATGTGTGCAAAGAAATTAGAACATAGAACATTCCAGCATAGTTCTGGTCCTTCAGACCACGATGTGCCGATCTAAGTAAAATTTCTCCACAATAATCCAACCTTCCCCTCCCTCACCCTTTATTTTCCTTACATCAATGTGTCTGTCTACAAGGCGGTTATTGTACCACCACCCTGGCAGGTGACGTGATTATTAGATTAAGATCAACCATTCCAAAAGGAGGTTTCCACTCTCCTATTTTCCATGAATCACAGCTCAGTAATTCCAAGATTCTTTTATGGTCATGAGCAGAATATTGCATGTCCAGAACATGTAGTATTACACAAAATTTCATTCTGCCTGCAAAGCGTCGCCACCACCCTTTCCAGTAAGAGAGCAAGAGAAGAAAAAGAGAGTCTGTTCAGAGACACTGAGTGGCCGTGGATTCGTCTCCAGCTCTCCCTCAGCCTCTGCAGCTGCACAGGCCCCTGTTTGATTCATCGGCTGCCCGAGCTCCAGATCCAAACCTCTGATATGATAACCTTCAGCACCCAAAGCCCTTCAGGTGACGATCTTGCCCTCAGCCTCCACACAAATCCCAGCTCTGATCCCTGGTTCTGATGAGCCAGTCTCCAGCAGCCCACCACCCGTGTGGATCCCTCGACCACAAGTCGCCTGTGAGAATCCCTCAGCTGCCAAGGACATCGCTGGTCCCCCACTGTGGTCAACTTTTCTGTAGGGTTGTCTCCTCTGCTTCTGCTCAGCAGGGGGTGTTTTCCCCATTTTCGATGTTCTGCAACGGTCCGCTGCTCCCCCGAGTCTGCAATCTGTCGTGGCCACTGCCAATCACAGGCGCCACCATGGTTGCAGGGTTTTTAGTTTAAAAATACCCCTTCCTATCTCTATATCCAGTTCTCAAGCCTCCTTAAGATCTTTGCATCCTACTCTTTTTCATTGTGCACTTCTGTTTTGCTTCACTACTCCCAGTCGCCTTATCTTTGGATGCCTGGTGCCACGACCTCTCTTCCCCTCCAGCATTCTTTCCTAATGCTCTCCAACAACATGCGCGCACTGACCTATTTCCAATTAGAATGACACCATAATCATTCTTTCAATTCTCGCATTTTTGTGCGTTTTCCAAAGGCTGTTGTAATTTGTTCCCGCTCTTGCATGAAGGGCTCAGGTCAGTAATGTCGATGTGATGCACAAAAGTCTGCAGATGATGCGATTGTGATAAAAACCCACAGAAATGCTGGAGGATCTCAGCCAGTCTCACAACGTCCATGGGAGGTAAAGCTATGTTACCGGCGTTTTGGGCCTGAGGCCTTCCTCAAAGTATAAGCAAAGAACAAGAAGGCTTCAGAATAAAAACTGAAGACAGGAAGGGAGAGGATTCTAGACAAACAAAAGGTGTTAATTGGATATGATGAGGATTGATTTTGGCTCTGTGAAAGGAGACAGAGGGAAAAGGGAGAGAGAGAGAGAGAGCTAGGGCACTGGGGGAATGGCGACAGAGGAAAGAAGAATGGGGTGGGGTTTAATGGAAACTGGAAAAGTTTATATTGATGCCATCCGGTCGGGTGGTGCCCAAACTGTAGATGAGGTATTGTTCCTCCAATTTCCAGGTGGTCTCAATCTGGCAGTACATGAAACCATGGACAGACATGTCAACAAGGGAATGGGTCAGGGAATGGAAATGGGTGGCCACTGGGAGACAGAGCTGAGGGGCTCCACAAAGCAATTGCCATTTACCTCCTACTGACCTGTTGATTTCTCCAGCACTTTTGTTACTGCACCCTTAGCGCCAGCATATTTTCTTGTTTACCCCCAAAACTTTTCCCTGTTTATTTTGATGTCCTTTGTAAGTTGTTTTGCATTCTCCTGTTTTAGCCGATGACTCTCCCCATTCTGTTCGCTATTTGCGGTTCTTTGTTTGGCTCACAGTAAACATTACGTCTTTCCTTGCAAGGTCCCGTTTGCCTTTTCCTCTTTGATTGTTTGTTGATTTTTATTCTTTGCGGCATTGTGCTCTTGTCCCTTGAGGCCACAAGAGGTCTGCATCACATCAAGTCCGTATTAGTCACACCTCCCACTCATCGTGTTTATCCACTGCCCCAATCTAGAAAGTCAAAGGTTGGTTGCTGTTCCATACTTGCAAACACAAAGTTCATATTAACTCCATTAATACTATGTTTGTTGTTGGATCTCTGTGCTAACAATAATGTCCAGCTCACTACTGAGATCCAAGTTTCATGTGGGAACTTTGCAATTTTGAAAAGATCATTGCAAAACACTGTCTCAAGCAGAGTCAAAAAGATCCTTCAATCACTTAGTGAAGTTGGCTGTTGTCTGCATGAATGATGAGAAAAAATAATGTACTGATGTAATGAAAGTGTTGCTCATTGCAGCTCTGCAGGTACCTGGAACACACCAGCAATCTAAGATCAAGTTTCTTGTCGTCTGATTGTACAAGTACATCCCGACGATACAGCGTTCTCCAGTCCTCGGTGTAAAACACGTAGACACACAACCAGACATAACATACATACAGGCAAACAGCACACATGCAGGACAAGTATTCATATATGCAAATAACTAAATATTCTTTTGATAGTGTGAGCATTTCCTTTGGTCGTTCATCATTCTCACTTCTCGTGGGAAGAAGCTGTTCCTTGGCCTGGTGGGGTTGGCTCCTGTATCTCTTCCCCCACGGGAGCAGCTGAAAGATGCTGCATGCAGGGTGGAAGGGGTCCTCAATGATTTTGCTTCTTCAGGCAATGACCCTCATAGATCACATCGATGTGTGTGGGGGAGGGGGGGTGTGGAGGGGAGGAAGACTCTAATGCTCTAATGATACTCTCTGTCGCTCATATAGTCCTGTGGATTGACTTCCGGTCCAATTCTCTGCCCTGTAAGGCAGCCGACCAGGACACTCTCAGTGGAGCTCCTGACTTGATGGTAGCTGGTAGCCTTGCCCGCTTCAGTCTTCTCAAGAAGTTCAGTCACCGTTGCACCTTCCTGACAAGTGAGGAGATGTGTGTCCATGTCATGTGAACTCCAAGAAATATGGTGCCGTCTATTTTTTCCACTACCGAGTTGTTGATGAGTAGGGAAAGTGGTTGTTTCTGAAGTCCATAATCATCTCCTTCATCTTGTCCACACTGAGGCTCTGATTGTTAGGTATAGTTAACACAGAGGACACCATGAAGAGAGAAAGAAAGATCATAAATACAGGAAGAGGAAAAAAAAATAAAATAATAACTTCACAGTTAGCTGGTAATGCAAAAATTGTTGTCAGTCCTGTAGTCAGATTGTTGGGTCTTGTGATCATGTTTCTGTTAGGTGATGGGGAAGGCTGAGAGTTGTTGGAGCCTGAGGCAGCAGAGAAGAGAGCGTAACAAGGGTAATGGGAGTTTGTCGGGGTGTTGCCTGTGTAGGCTACTAGCATCAAACCACACGAGGCAAAGTGCAGGTAGAAACATTTGTTTTAATAGACTGATATACAGCTAGGCTTTGAGGCCTTGGTCTTGCCTCTGTACAAGCCGAGATCAGAATGAGGAGGAAGGGATCCCCCCCCCCTCCCCCGGGCTTATATACACCAGGTGAGCCAGCTGGTGACCTAGTGGTGTAATGACGTCGTGAATGACATACCACCACAGCCTGCTTTCTTGAGGCAGCATCCCACAGAGATGTTTCGAACACTCGTTGCCTTAAATTGGCTCAAATTCAAATATATTGCCTGAGTTTAGACAGTACATGACACCACACACAACGGTGAAAATCTTTTTCCTGTGGGCCAGAGAGAATTTCTAAACTGTACCTAAGAAAAAGATACATGCACAATAGAGGGAAATGTGAACAAAGAAAGAAATGTAAACCTACTGCGCAAATATATAAAAAATATTCAGTAATAAATAATGTGCAGAAGTAAGAGAATGTAAATGAGTCACCTGATTGAGTTTATTGTTGTGGAGTCTGATGGTGGAGAGGAGCAGCTGTTTGGTGCAGGTCCTGTATCCTGTGGCACCTCATGACAGGGTGCATAGCCCATCAGTTCCCGCGACTGACCCCCGCCAGATCCAGCTCCAACTGTGTCATCAAGTTCGCAGATAACACAACGGTATTTGGCCTTATCAGGAGTTTTACCTGTGAAATACTGTACTAGACTGTGACCACTACCTTTGTAGGGCTTTCTGCTCAGGGATATTGGTGCCCCCACTGCATATTTGTAGAAATTTGTCAAGGTTCCTAATGACACACCAAATCTCCGCAAACTCCCGGGGGAAGTGAAGGAACTCACTTGCTTTCTTCATGATGCCATTAGTGTGTTGGGTCCAGAGAAAAGGTCCTCTGAGATGGTGACTCCAAGGAATTTAAATTTGCTCACCCTCCCCACCTCTGATTTTCCCCCATTGATCACTGGATCGTGCATCTTTGATTTCCCTTTCCCAAAGTCCACAATCAGCTCCTTGGTCTTGGAGATATTGAGTGAGAGGTTGTTGTTACTACATCATTTAGCCAACTGTTCAATCTCCTTCCTGTATACAGCAAATGTGAAAATCATGTTGTACTTAGGTGTAAAGCAAGTAGACCAACAGGCAGGCCTGTGGTGCTCCGCTACTGACAGAGATTGTGGAGATGTTTTTGCCAATCTGGAGTCTGGAGCTGAGGAAATCCAGGATATAATTGTACGATTTACCTGAGTAAGACATGAAAGTCTGCAGACACCGTGAATGAAGTAAAATCGTGACAGGTACAGACCTATCACCAATGTATATAGTTACAGTATCTAGAGTATGTAATGACTGTGCTTACAGCAATTGGCTGAGAGCTTAGCCACACCTACTGTCTGGACCTTAAAAGGTCGGATCATTCTGGACTGGTTGGCCACCTGTGAAGAGCTCCTGTCTTTTGCTAATAAAAGCCTTGGTTTGGATCAACAAGTCTTTGGTTCTTTCGACGAGGTCTACAATTTTATTAGCAAAAAAGAATGCTTTTTATTAGCCAAAAAGAATTTTTTTTAAAAGGGATGGAGTGTCTGACTCAACCAGAAAACTTGACATCGACCCACAGTCAGCTACAGCCTTCAAAGCCTTTAAGTTCTGGCTGATGAACTGTGAAAACTTCCTAAGGCTCATTGAGGTGGAGGAGGATAACCAGCGTCTAACAGCATTGCTGTCTATGGTGTCCTTGAGAGTCTACGAGAACATCCAGGATGAGACCACTTACACTGCAGCCATAAAGGTACTGAAAGAACTGTACGATCAACCAGTGAACAGAGTTCATGCCCGGCTCGTGCTTGCGTCGAGGAAGCAACAGCCCAGCAAGTCCAGCAGGGCATATTTACAAGTATTAAAGGCGTTGGGCAAGGACTGTAACTGTGTGGACAAAACTGCTGCCGAGATCACAAACGATCTCATCCGGGATGCCTTTGTGGCCGGGCTCCGATCGAACGAAGTGAGGCTGCACTTGCTCAAACAAGGGGTAGAAAAACTAGAGGACGTGGTCCTGATTGCAATCACA
Organism: Narcine bancroftii; assembly: GCF_036971445.1. Classification (NCBI taxonomy): domain Eukaryota; kingdom Metazoa; phylum Chordata; class Chondrichthyes; order Torpediniformes; family Narcinidae; genus Narcine; species Narcine bancroftii. The sequence goes on along the minus strand of NC_091470.1, from coordinate 174,247,491 downwards.
ATGGAGGATGCAGCCTTAAAGTAAAACGAGCTCTCTAGGGACTGGACCCCACGCTCTGATGTGAGTAGAGTGCCCTTCTACCCTACCATCCCCCGAGATACTGACGGCCTGTCGGCTGCTGCTACACTGCCCCTTGCGAACCCAAAATGTTATTTCTGCGGGAGGGACAAGCACAGCAGGTCCCAGTGCCCAGCCAGAAAAGCCAGGTGCCAGAAGTGCCTTAAAAACGGCCACTTTGCTGCAGTCTGTAGGTCTAAAATGGCCGCCGGCAAACACAGTGCCTCGTGTGCGGGAGGGCTCCCCTGCACGGCAACGCCTGACGTCACGGAGACGCCGAACCCGGAAGGGGCAGCCCACCCTAGCAACCATGATGTTGGCCCGCCTCTCGCCCCTGTGTGGAACACTCGACCCGGCCTCGGTCCCGACTGTAGAGCCCGCTATTGCCACGGCCACGACCACCCCCGGGGCCAATGCTACCGCTGCTGCTGCCGCTGCCACCGCCACAGCCGCCCCCGGAGACGATGCTACCGCTACAGCTGCTCACTCCCATGCTGCCACTGCCCACGCAGCCACCGCGACCGACCAGGTACTCGCCCTAGCGTCCATCGCTGATGACCGCTGGGGCCCGTCCGCCGCGACCAACGACCTACCCACTGCCAACCACGAGCAACAACCCCCACTACCTATCGTTCATCCACCGACACCGCCACAACAGCACCTCCAGGAGTACCTCCAACCTGCTCCTCCAGCACTGACTGTGTCTATGACGTCATCCCATTGCGTGACGTCATCCCGTTGCATGACGACAACACGCGGAACCTTGTCAACAGGATAGGTGGCTGATTCTATAACACTAAATCAGCAATGCTCTCATCCTCTCACTAAAGCAATGGATCTAATTAAAGTACATGGACACTACACCAATTGCTTATTTGACTCTGGGTCAACTGACAGTTTTATCCGGCCAGATCTGGCCCTCCGTTGCGGACTTGACATTATCCCCATTACCCAGAGGATCTCATTAGCGATGAGGTAGCACTCGACCGGGATAAAGGGGTATTGCATCACCACGCTGGAAGTACAGGGCGTAATGGTCACCCACTTCAAATTATTCATCCTTCCCCAATTGTGTGCCCCAGTGTTGCTGGGATTAGACTTTCAGTGTCAGTTTCAATCAGTGTCCCTACACTTTGGGGGGCCTCGCGCCCCCCTCTCGGTCTGCCATCGCCCCACCCCTGAAGCACCCAAGCAACCCACCCCCGTGCCCCGGGGCCACTCCTGCGGCCTTTCCACACTCCGGATTGCCCCGCCAGCACTCTTCGCAAACCTCACCCCTGTCGGCAATATAGTTACGAAAACAGGCAATTCATTAGGAGTGAGGTGCATAGATTGCTAGATGAGAGCATCATCGAACCTAGTTCAAGTCCCTGGAGAGCCCAGGTGGTGGTTGTCAAGAACGGGGAAAAGCTACGGATGGTGGTCGACTATAGCCAGACCATTAACCGCTTCACGCTCCTGGATGCGTACCCCCTGCCACGCATCACGGATGTGGTGAACCAGATCGCCCAATACCACATATTCTCCACCACTGACCTATGTTCGGACTATCACCAGCTCCCGATCCGCAGTGAGGACCGACCATTCACAGCCTTCGAAGTGAATGGGCGGCTGTATCAATTTCTCAGGGTACCTTTCGGGGTCACGAATGGTGTCGTGGTCTTCCAGCGAGAAATGGACCGGATGGTGGACCAGAACGGGCTAACCGCTACCTTCCCGTATCTGGACAATGTCACCATCTGCGGCCACGATGCGCAGGACCACGACGCCAACCTAGACAAATTTCTTCAAACTGCCGGTCGGCTGAACCTGACCTACAATCTTGACAAGTGTGTCTTCCGGACCACACAACTCACGATTCTAGGTTGCGTGGTGGAGAACGGGGTAGTGATGCCAGATCCTGACCGCATGCATCCCCTAATGGACTTACCCCCCCCCCCCCCCCACCCCATACCCAGAAAGCGCTCAAACACTGCCTGGGCTTTTTCTCATATTACGCACAATGGATTCCACACTACGTCGACAAGGCGCGTCCTCTTATCAAGACCACTTCCTTTCCCCTCTCGACTGAAGCCAGAGTGGCTTTCAATCGAATCAAATTCGACATCGCCGCTGCAACGCTGCATGCGATCGATGAGTCTGTCCCGTTTCAAGTCGAGAGCGACTTGACAGCCACCTTGAACCAGGCCGGTCGGCCTGTAGCCTTCTTCTACAGAACCCTCCAGGGTCCAGAGAGTAGACACTCCTCGGTCGAGAAGGAGGCCCTAGCCATAGTTGAAGCAGTGCGTCGTTGGAGACATTACCTCGCTGGGAGGCTCTTTACACTGTTGACTGATCAACGCGCGGTCTCCTTCATGTTCAGCAACACCCAGCAAGGTAAAATAAAAAAACGACAAAATCGCCAGATGAAGAATTGAACTCTTCACCTTTAACTATGACATCCTGTACCGGCCTGGTAAGCTCAATGGCCCACCTGACGCCCTCTACAGGGGGACGTGCGCCAGCGTACAGATGGACAGCCTACAGAAACTCCATGAGGCGCTCTGTCATCCAGGGATCACTAAGTTTGCCCACTTTGTGAAGGCACGCAACCTACCCTACACAGTCGAGGAGATTCGCTCCATTACCCGAGCCAGTTCGGTGTGCGCTGAATGCAAGCCCCACTTCTTCCATCCGGGGAACTCCCACGTTATCAAAGCCACCCGCCCCTTCGAGCGTCTTAGCATAGACTTTAAGGGGCCCCTACCGTCGACCAACCGTAATAACTACATCCTCACGGCCATCGACGAGTACTCCCGCTTCCCATTCGCTGTGCCCTGCCCAGATACCACCTCCACCTCAGTGATACAGGCCCTTCATAATATCTTCGCCATTTACGGGTACCCCAATTCCATCCACAGTGATAGGGGGTCCTCATTCATGAGTGCAGAGCTGCAACAGTACCTTCTGGAGTGTGGTATCGCTTCAAGCAGGACTACCAGCTATAACCCACGCGGTAACGGCCAGGTCGAGATTGAGAATGCCACCATCTGGAGAACGGTTACACTGGCTCTCCAGTCTAAAGGTCTCCCCATCTCTCACTGGCAGGAGGTTCTCACTAGTGCCTTACACTCCATCCGCTCCCTCCTATGTACCGCAACAAATGCCACCCCCCACGAAAGGATGTTCCTTTTCCCAAGGAAATCCGAATCAGGAACCACTGTACCGGCATGGCTCACCGTCCCTGGCCCCGTCCTTTTGAGACGCCATGTCCGGCACTCCAAGAATGACCCCTTGGTTGACCGAGTGACTCTACACCACGCGAACCCACATTACACCTATGTTGAGTTCCCAGACGGGCGGGAGGACACTGTTTCGGTGCGGGACCTAGCTCAAGACACAGAAACCCCCCCCAACCCAACCTTCCCCAACTTTTTATTCCCCAAGCCCCGTGCCGGAACAGAAGGACCATCAGCACCCCAACGACCGGGCCACCCTGCCGACAACACGGCTGGGGAATTGAGTGAAGGAGCGGTCGCACCCGACGAGCCCGCTGGCGACACCACTCCAGCTACCCCAATCCCGGCACCACGGTGGTCACGCCACCGTGGTGGTCAGACCCCCTGACCGCTACAATCCTTAACCTACCCCTTCCGTTCATTCTCTCCCTCGTTTTTTTTTCCTTCCCTTCTCCTTCTTCAGCCCTTCCACCCCAGGGTCAGTTCTCCAAGAAGGGGTGAATGTGATAGCACAGACCTAGTTACAGTATCTAGAGTATGTAATGACTGTGCTTACAGCGATTGGCTGAGAGCTTAGCCACACCTACTGTCTGGGTCTTAAAGAGTTGTGTCCCTAGCCAGGTCAGATCACTCCTGACTAGTTGGCCACCTGTGAAGAGCTCCTGTCTTTTGCTAATAAAAGTCTTGGTTTGGATCAACAAGTCTTTGGTTCTTTCGATGAGCTCTACAGCTGGAGAAACTCAGCAGGTCAAGCAGTGTCCTTTATGTAGCAAAGATAAAGACCAAAGTTTCATGTTTGAGCTCTTCATCAAGCTATGAACAAAATGTAGGCAGGAGCCTGAATAAAATAATGGCGGAAAAGGGTAGTGGGGAGGAGCACAGTCCCACAGCCAGGAGATAATGTGGATAAGGGAGGGAGGGCACACCAGCAAAAAGGGAGGGGGGGGGGAATTGCTCTGTGAATGGAGAGGGAAAGGGGAGGAGGGAGTCACGTGATGGAGTAGTGGCCGGACGGTGAACTCCAGCCCTCTCCAGAAAAGTCGGGAAAAACAAAGGAAAACACAAAGGCACAGAAATAAAAGTTATAGAAAAGTGAGTATAAAGGTGCAAAGAAGATGGCGACAAAAAAAGAAAAATCGAAAACAACAGTAAGAAGAGAGGAAGAGAAGACAAAGGAGGAAAAAGGTGAAGGCCTTACCTGTCCGAAGAGGCTCGCTGCGGAGAGAGAAACCCGCTCCCTCAGGTCGGTAAATAATGGACTACAAAAATGGCTCACAGAGCCGAGTAAAAGTGCGCAACCGCGCATGCGCGAAGTATCGCGCATGCGCGATGCGAATGAAAAAAAACACACCGACGGGAGGGGGGACCAGCTGGGGAGTCGACCTCCACAGCTGGCAAAGACAGCTGCAGAACACCTGCAGCAAGAAGAGACCACAGAAGACAATAGAAACAAGAAAGAAGAGGAGGAAAGGGCACCAAAGAAACAACAGATGGTCAACCCAGAGGAAGAAGAAGAGGAAGAGGAAGAGTACAGTGAAATAGAAGAAGAAAAGAAAGGCAAGGTAAAGGATATACTTGCTCTTATTAAAGGATACATGGAGTCATTTAAAGAATGGCAAACACAGGAATTTAAGGATTTAAGAAAAAGAATAAACAACACAGAAGAGAAAATAAATAAAATGGAGATGACCTTAACAGAAATGGGAAAGAAAATGGACAAGATGGAAGAGCGGGCAGTAGCAGCAGAAATGGAGGTAGAAGACTTAAAAAAGAAATTGGAGAAATCTAATAAAAAAACTAAAGAGACACAAGAACTACTAGCTCAAAAAATAGATACAATTGAAAACCATAACAGAAGAAATAACATAAAGATAGTGGGCCTTAAGGAAGATGAAGAAGGCAAGAATATGAGGGAGTTTATAAAAGAGTGGATCCCTAAGACCCTAGGATGTCCAGAACTACAGCAAGAAATGGAAATAGAAAGGGCACATAGAGTATTGGCCTCTAAACCACAACCACAACAAAAACCAAGATCTATTGTAGTAAAATTCCTAAGATATACTACAAGAGAAAAGGTACTGGAGAAGACAATGGAAAAAGTAAGAGAGGGCAACAAACCACTGGAGTATAAAGGGCAAAAAAATCTTCATTTATCCAGATATAAGTTTTGAACTCCTAAAGAAGAGAAAAGAGTTCAATACAGCAAAGGCGATTTTATGGAAGAAAGGGTATAAATTTATACTAAAGCATCCAGCGGTATTGAAAATATTTATTCCAGGACAACAAAACAGACTATTCTCGGATCCAGAAGAAGCACGAAAATTTGCAGAACAATTACAAAAATAGACTGAGGGAGGAAGACGGGTAATGAGAGTTAAAATGATCACGATTGATATGGATGTGGGTAAAGACAAAAATAGACTGAGGGATGAAGACGGGTAATGAGAGTAAAAATGATCACGATTGATATGTATGTGGGTAAAGAGGTATAAGAGTGAATAGAGACAATGTGCATACGTGAATGTATCTGTACTTAGAGGAAAATATAGATAGTATAGACAAGAATTAATAAGGGAAGGTAATGGAATAGAGAGAATAAGGAGGGAATTAAAAGAGTGACCTTTGTGACATATGAAAAGTGAAATCTTTTCTGGGGGGGCGGGGTGGGGGGAAATAGCGGTCACTGCAAAATCAGTTGACGCTTGCGAGTGGATTCGCAAATCCAAATGGAGAGGGGAGATGTGGTTGTCCGACAAGGGATAAAGGACAACTCAGGAGGTGAAGGGGAGATTGGGGATAAATAAGATAGAAATAGGAGAATAAGGAAAATGTTGGATGTTGTAGAAATGTTGTCTTATAAAGAGTTGAAAATAAGAAAACAGAAATGGAAAAGGAGGAAAGGTAATGATGGAAAAACGGAAAGAGAAGATAAACAAAATATAAAAGGGCTACGCTGAACTATATGTCTTTAAATATTAATGGAATACATAACCAAATTAAAAAGGAAGAAACTACTAAATTTAAATGAATAAATGTATTCCATTAGAAAAAATAACATATAGGTTAAGAAATAATATTGAAATATTCGAACAAGTATAGGAGCCTTACATTAAATACAATAGCGAAAACCTACCGGGGACAAACATTACCTAAGTTGATGGAAAGAGAAGGAAAGAAAAGAATGGACTCAGTAGAATTTCTGGTGTAATTTTGTTGAATGACAACATTGTCTGACTGGCTTAATGCAACCTAGATTGTATACCTAAAATGGATGAGAGGGGGGGGGGGGTGGGGGGGTGGCTTGGGAGGAGGGGGGGGGAGAAAAAGTCACTGTATATGTGTGAAAAAGAAATAGTGTATATCATGGCTAATGTGATTTATGGTGTGAAAAATAAAAAAATTTAAAAAAAAAAATGGAGAGGGAAAGGGGTGGAGAGCTGGTGAAGTGAGGGAGAACAGAGAGTGGCTCGCAGAAACCGGAGAAGTTGATGGTAATGCTGTTGGTTGTGGAGTGGCCAGGCAGAATAATTCAGTTGCTCCTCCAGTTCACTGGTGATCTCGGTTTGGCAGCGCATGAGACCATGGACAAACGTATCAATGTGGAAATGGAGTGGAGAATTAAAATGGTTGAACACTGGGAGATAAAGCGAAGGTGATAAGTGAAGCGATCTCCCACTCTGCTTCCAGTCTCTCCAATATGGAGAAGGTCACAACAGGAATATCGGATGTAGTGGATGACTCCTGCTTCACCTGGAAGGGCTCTTTGGAGTCCCAAATGGTGGTGAGGGAGGAGATGTGGGTGCAAGTGCGACACTTTATCCAGCCACAGGGGAAAGTGCCAAGGGCTGATTGGTGGGAAAGGATGTGGACAAGGGGGTCATGGAGGGAGTGATCCCTATTGAAGGCAGAGAGGGGAGGGGAAGATGGGTCTGGTGGTGGGATCATGTTGTAGGTGACGGAAATTGTGGAGGATAATGTGCTGGATGTGGAGGCTGGTAGGGTGGTAGGTGAGGACAAGGGGAACCCTGTTCTTGTTCTGCCTGGGGATACTGGGAGCTAGGGCTGATGAGTAAGAGATGCAGTTAAAGGCTTGGTTGATGGTGGAGGGGAATAGTGGCATATCTAGGTAGAGTGGTGTCTTAGGGCTGCCACTGACATCAGCAACCCCCTGATAAAAAAAACCTCCACGAACCAACCACGCCACTGCCACCCGAAAGCGCCCGTCACCACCACCTCATACACAGGTTGTGAGACACCGAACTGTCTTTACCCCCTGATCACCAGGAGGCCACATTCTGGCGATGGAAGCGTGTTTGGGGAGTGGGACATGGGCCAGGAGGTCAGCCTTCACAACCACGTAACCGGTTTCCTCTTGTGGGCCCATTTATTCCCCCACCGCCAAAACAATCCGCCCAACAACCCCGCCCCCTTCCTCATCCACAGACGGAGACATGGTGCTTTCTCATTCTTTAACACTATCAGACTAGCATGGCTACTGACATACAGAGATATGGAGGGGGTGACATCATGTCATGATGTACATGCTTATATACAACAGCAGCCACCACCATCTTGCCCCAGAAACGTTTCCAAAGCTGGCCGGCACCTCCCTCCATGAAACAATCAACATTACAGGAGGCAGATGCTCAGAGGGGGATGGAAGCCATGCAACAACGTGCAGGCTGCAGGGAACTTGGCCGGGGTGAGCTGTGACACCATCTGGCGGGCGGCTGCTGAGCCCGGTCGAGCCCGCAACTGGTCGTCTGCACCAGCAAGCCTAGGCACGGTTGAGCCACTCCAGGTTGTAGCCGTTGGCCGTGCTTCATGGTAGCCCGCGCTGCTCCTTCCCTGGGTCACGGCCACCCTGTAGCTGATCTTCTTCTGCCGCCTGACTTCTGCTTCTCCTTTGCCGCTGCCTTGTCCACCGATGACACTGCAGCAGAGAACTCCGTGTCTGTTTCTGTCGTGAGGTGCAATGGCATCGCTACTCCCCGCCACCCGCAGCTCCACTCAATGCGGGATGAACGGACAAAATGGCCAGCGCCAAGGGAACACAGAGCAGGGGGGGAACAATGGGTCAGGAAGCCCATTCATCCTGCATTAAGCTGAGATGCCGTAGCGGCTCTCAAGTGATCCCCGGGAGCACAGCACAGCACCCCTGGGAAGGAGATTCATTATTGGGCTAGGGACTCGAATATTGGGCGGGTAAGGACAGTGGCATCCTGTTTCTGAGCCATTCCCTAGATCCGCCTATGGAGGGGAGACTACATTTTTGGAAGAAGGCAGTGTGGTGCACTGTTAGACAGAATCAGACACACACAAGGAAAAGTCTGTACAACAGGCTTTAATCCACAAAGACCTCCACAGAGCCAGGCTGGCTGTGGCTGCAGCAACTCTGTGTGAGTCCTCGGGAGGTCGGCGCAGGCTTATATCCCAGAGTGTAATTGACACCCGACCGGGTGGGGCTTGATCCATTCAGACCGACTGATTGACAGCCGGCCAGGTGTTGTCCTGTCCCCTTACACTCCTGCAGTTCAGAGGTTTCCCCCTGCAGTAGGCCGGTGGTGAACCACCACATTCACCCCCTTCTTTAAAATTGTCCCGGGAAGGGCAGTAACAAGGAATTGCACCCTATCTACATACAATATTTATAGGTTGAGACGATTCGGCAGCTGCCGGGGTCTCTGTGACCATTGTAGGACTAGCTCCTGGTCACTGGTCAGAGGGGAAGTGCGGGGGCTGGCGGCAGGGGTGAGCGTGGCTGGTGTGGTACCGCGCAGATGGGTGGCCAGGGGGGCCAGGGTCAACGTATGCGGGTCGTATTGGATGGGTGGGGGGGGGTGAGTTCGTCTCCTAAGACTGAAGTGGGCCCCTGGTAGTCAAGGAGGTCCTGCGTGCCCCATAGGTGCCTGGGGACGGGGATGTATGCCCGGTCAGCGTCGTCCTGGGTTGGAGGGTGGCGTGGTGTGGAGGGTGCTCCTGCTGGTGCCAGGTCCCTGGTTCAGACGGTGTCCTCCCTGCCACTGCCAAACCTAACGTAAGCGTAGTTATGGTTTGCATAAAGAAGGAAAACCTGCTCTACCAGGGCTTCGGCCTTGTGCATCCATACATGCTTACACAGAAGCACCGGTCCCGGGGACGTGAGCCATGCTGATTTCCTGGGGAATGAGAACAGGCGTTTGTGAGGGGTCTCGTTGGTAGTCGTGCACAGCAGTGACCAAATGGCATGGAGCGCCTTGGGCAGGGCGTCCTGCCAGTACTCAACGGCCCACCCTTTTGACCTGATAGCTCGGAGGACTGCCTTCCAGACCACCCCATTCTCGCGTTCCACTTGCCCGTTACCTCTCGGGTTATAGCTTGTCATAAGACTGGTCGCGATGCCCCTCGCTGTCAGGTACTGGCGCAGCTCGTCGCTCATGAAACTAGACCCCCAGTCGCTGTGGATGAAGGCAGGGTAGCCAAACATGGTGAAAATCTGTCCCAAGGCCCTGATGACGGTGGTCATGGAGGTGTCTGGACAAGGGATAGCGAAAGGGAAGCGTTAGTACTCGTCCATTGCCATGAGGAAGTAGACGTTTCGGTTCATGGAAGGCAGGGGCCTTTTGAAGTCCACAACAAGACACTCGAAAGGTCGAGTAGCCTTTACAATGTGGGCCTGGGGGGGTGGAGGAAGAAGCAGGGTTTACACTCCGCACAGACCCAACATGCCTTGGTCATGTCCCTGATGTCCCTGATGCTGTAAGACAGATTTCGGGATTTAACAAAATGGTACAACCAGGTGACGCCTGGATGGCAGAGGGACTCATGCAATGCCTGCAGCCTGTTGTCAAGCATAGACACGCGAGTGCGAGAGAGGGCATATGGGGAGTCATTAAACTTCCTGGGATGGTACTGGATGTCTCCAGTGCAGGATCTGGTTATTCTTGATCTTGCTCTTGTGGGTAGTGTTAAACATGAATGCCACGGCCCACTGGTCCATGAGGAGGGTGAATCTCCTGCCGGCGGAATGCCCTAGCTCGGAGCCATGGTCCTGGAGAAGAAAGCGACAGGGCGCTCCTCTTGGTTGAGGGTAGCGGCGAGGGCTACCTTGGAAGCATCGCTCTCCACCTGGAAGGGGGAGTCCTCATCCACAGCCTGCATCGTGGCATCCGCGATGTCTTGTCTGATGCAGGTGAAGGCTGCCTGCGCCTCAGGTGGGAGGGGAAAAGTTGTGGTTTGGGCCAGTGGGCGGACCTTGTCCAAGAAGCGAGGAACCCACTGCGAGTAATAAGAGAACAGGCCCAGGCACCTGCAGAGGGCCTTTAGCGTGGGGGGAAGGGGTAATTCCATTAATGGGCGCATCCTTTCCGGATTTGGGCCGACGACTCCAGGGGTTACAATGTACCCGAGGATGGCGAGGCGGATGATGCTGAACACCCACTTCTCCTTGTTGAGTGAAGTTCAGCTCCCCAGCCGTCTGGAGGAATTTTTCCAGGTTAGCATCGTGATCCTGCTGGTCATGGCCGCAGATAGTGAAGTTATCCAGATATGGGAACGTCGCCTTCAGCTTGTGCCGGACTACCATGTGATCCATCTCCTGCTGGAAGACGGAGACCCCGTTTGTGACCCCAAAAGGAACCCGGCGGAACTGGTACAGGCGCCCGTCCGCCTCAAAGGTGGTGTACGGCTTGTGTTTCGGGTGGATAAGTATTTAGTGATACACCAACTTCAGGTCAATCGTGGAGAAAACCCGGTAGCGGGCTATCTCATTGACCATGTCGGCGATCCTCGGCAGGGGGTAGGCATCCAGCTGGGTGTACCGATTAATGGTCTGGCTGTAATCCACGACCATCCTCAACTTACTTCCCCCTTTGACCACCAGGACTTGGGCTCTCCAAGGGCTGTTATTGGGCTCTATAACGCCTTCTGCCAGGAGTCGACATACCTCCGCCTTGATGAAGTCCCTGTCTGCAGCGCAATAGCGCCTACTTCTGGCGATCAGCTTGCAACCTAGCGCAAGATGTGGAAAAAGCACCGGTGGGGTGATGCGCAGTGTGGAGAGGCCACAGGTTGGCTGGGGCTGGTAGGTTGGCGTGATGTGCAATATGAGTGGAAGTTGGGCTCCCCCGAAGGCAAGGGTGACCCTCTGCAGGTGGCACTGGAAATCCAGGCCCAGGAGGAGTGCTGCGTAGAGTTTGGGCATGACCAGGAACCTGAATCCTGTGTAAGTCTCTCCTCCCATCATTATATCGACCAAGCAGTGCCCGAGGCTACCAACAGTCTTAACCTTGGTGGCGAAGGTGATCGAGCAGGTGGTGGGGTGGACCTTTAACATTAGGGAGTGTGCCACGTTCGGGTGAATGAAGCTCTCGGTGCTGCCGCTGTCCAACAGGCACTTTGTTACCTGCCCGTTGACTCGCACATCCATCATCGAGCACCCGAGATCATGGGGAATGTCCCTGATCAATGTGGTGGCGGCCAGGACCATCTCAGAGCCAGAGTTGTCACTATCCGGAGTGATGGGGAGTGTCAATAGGGTGGCCTGGTCATTGCCCGTGTTGACCACGTTGATATCGGTCGTGAGGTGCAGCATGTGGTAGCCGATGGCCTCTGGAGTCGTGGGGAGCATTGGTAGGGCAGCCTGGTCATCGCCCGTGTTGGCCACATTGTTCTCAACATCATCAGGGGCCCTCCGTGTCGGGCACTGCCTGGCCCAAGCTGGCGACGGCACGTGGGAAGCGCTGCGTTTCTGGCTTCTTTCCCCAGCCGTGTCCGTTGCGCTGGGGGAACTGACGTCATCACGACCGGTTGTAGTTCTCAGTGAGCGGTGCCAGCGAGGGCGGGGGCTGGTGCAGATGCTCGTGGCACACGCTGTGACAGTCACTGGCGGGGCTGGATGTTGTGCGGTTGAAGTCGGGGAAGGGGGAGGTCGTCGCGGGGACACTGGTGCCACCTGGCACACGCATATTGGGGGGGCGGGAGGTGTGGAGGTCATAGAGGACCGCTGAGCTGCCGGCACGTTTAGAGAGGCACACTTTTGCAAAGTGGCCTTTCTTGCCGCATTGGGATCAATACTGGTTCCTAGTTTTGGAGTGATCGTCGATCTGACCCACACCAGGACCCACAGTACTTACAGGGGCGCTGGGCTCCTGCCGCAGTGATGTTCTCCTCTCCAGCTCGGCCTGAGGCTGCAGCTGCATTGTGAGAGGGCTATGAGGGAGCCTGGGGGAACCTGGAATTGAAGGCTTCGACGTGCAAGGCTGCTGCTTCCAGGGTTTGGACCACTTCCACATCCTGGTTAGGACATAGATGTTGTCTTCCAGTAGCTTATGCCAGATGGCCCACAAGCATAGCCCTTGGACGAAGATGTTCTGGATCAGCCTCTCGACCTCCTCTACACCTACCCCAGTTCAGCCAGACATGGTCAGGCCAACTCTCGCAAGTGTCCCAGGTAAGACTCAGCCGTCTCACCGGGTTGCTGGGCTTGGGTGTTAAGAAGATACCTTGCACAGACCACATTCATGGGAGGCTTGTACAAGTTCTTGAGAGTGTCCATTGCGCTCTTGTACGTGGAGCAGCCTTTGGTTACCTGGAGGGCGCGGGGACCCAGCTTTGACTGGAGTAGGACCAACCTCTTCCAATTGGAGTCAAGGATGTTGCCCTCGTGTGCCTTGATGATTGCCTTAACCACGTGCTTTCTGATCTCGAAGCGTGTCTGGGCTTCCAGGTGGCGTGGGTTGACTTCAAGGCTCTCTGCTCAGAGGAGTTTTTCCATGGCAGCCATGGAAAAATTTTGTGGATTAAATTGTGGTGCGCTGTTAGCCGGAAACAGACACACACAAGGTAAAGACTGTACAACAGGCTTTAATCCACAAAGACTTCCACAGAGCCAGGCTGGCTGTGGCTGCAGCAACTCTGAGTGAGGCCTCAGGAGGCCTGCATAGGCTTATATCCCGGAGGGTGATTGACAGCCGGCCAGATGTTGTCCTGTCCCCTTACACTCCTGCAGATACAGAGGTAATCCCCTGCAATAGGCCGGTGGTATACAACCACACCCTGTAGCTGATCTTCTGCTGCCTGGCTTCTGCTTCTCCTTCGTCGCCACCTTGTCCGCCGATGCCACCGTGGCAGAGAACTCCATGCCCGTTTCTGTCATGTGGTGCCCACACACGCCGCCCACAGCTCCACTCAATGCAAGATGAATGGACAAAATGGCCAATGCCAGGGGAACGCAGAGCGGGGCGACGATAGGAGAAGACAAAGATGATCATTTTGCCCATTCATCCTACATTGAGCCAAGGTGCCGTAGCAGCCAAATGCGATTCTGGCCTGGAGTGGCCCTCAAGTGATCCCTAGCAGCGCAGCACAGCACCCCTGGAATGGAGATTCGTTATTGGGCTAGGGACTCGGATATTGGGCGGGTAAGGACAATAGCGTCCTGGTTATGGGCCATTCCCTAGATCCACCTATGGAGGGGAGACTGCGTTTTTGGAAGAAGGCAGATATTTCAGGAGATCTGGATTGGAAAACCTCATCTTGGTAGCAGATATAACAGAGGCAGAGTAATTGAGAGAAAGGAATAAAATCCTTGCAGGGGACGGTGTGTGAAGAGTTGTCGTTGAGACAGTTGGTTTAATTGTTTCTTGCACACCCATTTATCCAATCTAACAAGGGGTTAGGACGAGGGAACTCATGGAAGTAAATTCTTGGCATGCAGGCAAGTTTGCTCAGCACACTGAACTTTATTTGATGGCTCCTGGGTCAGTAGACTAGAAATGATTACAGATAGGAGATTTAGATGGTAAGATCCCATGTGACCTATTTTGTAGTTGGAGTGCATCTGTCCAATCTGTCCAGGCAGCCCAGGAGCTCTTGCAGCCTCTGCATCCCTCCATTTCACAGAGTCCGATCGATCTTATGGCTTATCAGCTTTCAAGCAGGGAAATCAGCCGTCTGTAAAGGTGGAGGATCTTCACCCTTATGCCTAAAGGCCTCCTACCTCTCTGCGCTGTGGCCAGCTCCAAGGCACCAATTCCAACCCTTCTTGGGGAAGGATAATGGGTGGACCGCTGCACTGCGCCACCTGACCTGAACATACAGCCACTGTTGCGGCTGGTTAGGGACAGGTTGATGACGCCGTCAGCCTGTGATCCATCTTCCCGCTCACCCCTCTCCCTCCATGACCCCCTCAAGGCAGGGGCGGTGGGCGGGGGTCATCGGGGCAGCGGGGCCATCGGGGACAGACAGCGTAGGCTGTGACAGCCTCACCGGGCCGCTTCAGCCTTCAGGGCCGCTCTCTGCGGCTCAAAACGCGGTAGAGCAATTCTTTGCTACCCATAATCCCCCACATAGGTGGAACCACTCAGTGTTTCCCACAACAGTTCCAGATGCGTGGGGGATTATGGGCATGGAAGATGGTCATTGCTATGTTGCGTATTTATGACAGGTGGCGCTGCGGTACCAGTCGCCGCACCTCCATCGGATCCGGAGGCGGCTACGAGGCGCCTCTGGATAAGAATGGGACACTGGAGCAGCCTTTTAGCGCTGCTGTCTGAAATGGAAATTTTAAGTTTTCGATCCGCTCTCGTAAACCAGTCTCCAGGCGGAGGCCTGACTTGAAATGGCCTTTAGACAACTCAACAGACCAGACCTATCGGTGCGCCTCTGAGATGAAATGCTCTATCACCTGGCACCTGAGAAACATTCTGTCAACAACAACTGGGGTAAATGGACTGTCTGGGCCAGTATTTAGATCAGCTTAAAGCCAGAGTGTGCAATGTGAAGTGGGCAACAGCTGTCAGACCCTTGTACCTCCCATTGGTTCATTCCTCCAATATCACAAAAGGTTTATCCACACAATTGCAAGTCCCCCTTTTTTTTGCTTGAGGATTAATGTAAATATTTAGAGGTAAAACACACAATTCTGTTGACACCAGTGATTAAGTGAAAAAATGCACAAAAGCTGGAGAAACTCAGTGGGTCAAAGAGTGCCTTTATATAGCAAAGGTGAAGATACATCACCAACGTTTCAGGGTTGAGCCCTTCATCAAGGTATAGGGGAACATGAGAGATGTCCAAACAAAAGGGGGAAGTGGGGGGTGAGGGTGGGAGATGATAGGTGGGGGTGGGGGAACACAACAAGAGGAGGGAGTCTAGGCTAAGTGGAGAGAGAAAGGAAGTAGGAACTGGAATAACTAGTTAAAGTGGGGGAGAGGGGGGAAAAAGCAAGCTGATTAGTAGAATGGAGTGAACTCAATGTTCATGTCCTGGGGTTGAAGAGTGCCCAGACGAAAAATGAGGTGTTGTTCCTTTGCAGGTGGTCAGGGTGGGGTCGTGTGAAAGGTCATGGACAGACAGGTGAGCTTGAGAGTGTGACTCAGAATTGAAATGGTTGTCTACGGGGAGGTCGCTTTTGTTGCGGACGGAGAGGAGGTGCTGGGTGAAGTGATCTCCTAATCTGCGACCGGTCTCTCTGATGTAGAGAAGGCCACAGAGGGTGCGTTGGATACAGTAATGAGTTCTTTGGAGGTACAGGTGAAATGTTGCTTCACCTGAAAGGTCTGTTTGGGACCTTGGACAGTGGTGAGAGAGGAGATGTGGGTGCAGGTATTACACCTTCTATGACCACAGTGGAAGGTGCCGGCAGGGAAATGGGTGGGGAGGGAAGAGTGTTCAAGGGAGTCATGGAGGGAGCGGTCCCTACGGAAGGCTAAGAGTGTTCAGTTCTAGTCACTTCATTATAGGAAGGATGTGGAAGCAGAGGAAATTTACCAGGATGTTGCCTGGATTGGAAAATATGTCATGAGGTAAGGTTAACAGAGCTGGGACTTTTTTCTTTGGAGCGAAGGGGGATTAGAGGTGACTTCATAGAGGTCGACAAGATTCTGAGGCATAGATAAGGTAGTCTTTTTCCCAGGGTAGGAGTAGCAAACACTGGAGGACATCTGTACAAAGTAATGGGAGGAAAGTTTAGGGGAGACATCTATATTGCAGAGGATCGGGGCTGACATGTGACAGCGGTGCCCATTACCTGGTCAGAAGAAATCTACCATCCAAGGTTTGTCTCCACCCCACCCATCAGAGCACACCTGATCATTGGTTTCTTTCAAAAGACCAGAAGAATCTTTATGTTCCTGGTAGATTGAAAGGAAAGTTTAAAAGATTGAAGGAGCCATGCTTTTCAAGGGAAATTGGAAATTTGTTTCGGAAAAAGTGCAATGTCTACAGTAAATATAGATGGTGTGGAGAAAATGAGGTGAGGAATATAAAGAATGCAAAAAGGGTCTGAGGAAAGAAATTAGAAAAGCTAAAAAAAAATATGAATTTGCTTTGGCAAATAAGGTGAAAGTAAATCCAAAGGGTTTCTACAGCTCTATTAACAGGGATAAAATTAGTCCCTTAGAGAATCAGTGGTCAGCTGTGTGTGGAACCAAAAGACATGGGGGAGATTTTGAACAATTTCTTTTCTTCAATATTTACTGTTGAATTGTGTAAGGTAAGGGGAAACAAGTGGGGAAGTTATGGAAACTGATGACTGACGAGGAGGAAGTTCTAGAGCTTTTAAGAAATATAAAGATGTATAAATCTCTGGGTCCTGACAGCATATTTCCCTAGGACTTTGAGGGAAGTCAGTGTAGAAATAGCAGGGGCACTGACAGAAATATTTAAAATGTCATTAGTGACAGGGATGGTGTTGGAGGATTGGCAGATTGCGCAGATTTTTCCATTGTATAAAAAGGGTTCAAGGAGTAAGCCGAGCAACTACCGACCTGTAAGTTTGATGCCAGTGGTGGGCAAACTAAGGAAAATGTTCTTAGAGATGGTATAATTATCTGGATAGACATGGTATGATAAGAAACAATCAACATGGATTTGTGCGTGGAAGGTCATGTTTGACAAATCTTATTGAATTTTTTGAAGAGGTCACCAGGAAAATTGACCATGGTAGGGCGGTGGATGTTGTCTTTGCTCTTCAGTAAGGCCTTTGACAAGATCTCACATTGAAGGATAGTTAGGAAAGTTCAATTGTTAGGTGTGAATATGGAAGTGGTAAAATGGATTCCACAGTGGTTGGATGGAAGATGCTAGTGAGTGGTGGTGGATAACTGTTGGTCGGGTTGGAGGCTGGTGGCTGGTGACTAGTGGTGTGCCTCAAGGATCTGTACTGGGTCCACTGTTGATTGTAATATACATTAATGATCTAGATGATGGTGTGGCAAATTGGATTAGTAAGTACGCAGATGATATGTGGTGTTGTGGATAGTGAGGAAGGTTTTCAAAGCTTGCAGAGAGTTTTAGGCAAGTTAGATTGGGCTGAAAGTTGGCAAATGGAGTTTAATGCTGACAAGTGTGAGGTGCTACATTTTGGTAGGACTAATCAAAATAGGACATACATGGTGATTGGTAGGGTGTTAAAGAATGCAATTGAACAGAGAAATCTAGGAATAATTGTACACAGTTCCCTAAAAGTGGAATCTCAGGTGGAATTCTGGCCTTTATAAATCAGAGCATAGAGTAGAAGAGATGGGAGGCAATGTTAAAATTGTACAAGGCATTGGTGAGGCCAAATTTGGAATATTGTGTTCAGTTCTGGTCACCAAATGACAGGAAGGATGTGAACAAAATAGAGAGAAGATTGACCAGAATTATACCTGGCTTTCAGCACCTAAGTTATAGAGAAAGGTTAAACAAGTTAGGTCTTTATTCCTTGGAATGTAGAAGGCTGAGGGGGGAATTTGATAAAGTAGATGTGGATAGACTTTTTCCATTGAGGATAGGGGAGATTCAAACAATAGGACATGAGCTGAGAGTTAGGGGGCAAACATTTAGATGCAACACTCTTTACTCAAAGGGTGGTGTCTGTGTGGAACGAGCTTCCTGTGGAAGTAGTAGAGACAGGTATAATATTATATGGTTATATGAGAGGCAGATCATTGACCTTACATTGGGCTTTGCTGAACTATGGGGAGTCAAAATCAGAGTTCAGTGTAACACGACATGAGAAGTTAGTGACAGGACCATGGACACACATGCAGAATGAACGGTGATGTATGTAATGTACCTCACTACATGCTAATCAGCATTCGCAATTGTATCCTCCATCTTCCTCCACCAGGGTCCCGACAATCTCCTCACCTCCTTTGATATGGGAGGACCCTCAATATCGCAAACAATGAGGAGAAATTTGATAAAAGTATATTAAGTTATGAGGCGTACAGAGAGACTAAATACAAGCAGATTTTTTCCACTGAAGTTAGGTAAGATAAATTTTAAAAAGTTAAAGTTCAGATTTATTGTCAGAGTTCACACATGACATCACATATGACCTGAGATTCTTTCCCTGTGGGTGAGACAGAATTAAAACTAATTAGTAGTGTAAAAAAACTTTACTCATTGTACACATTCAAACAAGAGAAGAAATGTAAACTGTGAATACAGAGAGGAAAATATCAATGAAGTGTCTTTAAATAAGTTTCTGATTGAGTTTGTTGTTAACGGTGGAAGGGCAGTAACTGTTCCTGAACCTGATGGTGTGAGTCTTGTGGCATCTATATCTCTTGCAGCAGCAAGAACAGAGTGTGTGCTGGGTGGTGTAGATCTTTGATGACTGTTACTGCTCTCCGACAGTAATGCTCCCTGTAGATGTTCTCGATAGAGAGGAAGGTTTTGTTTTGTCCTGGGCTGTGTCCATTGCCTTTTGCAGGGCTTTATGCTCAGGGGTATTGGTGTCCCCATACCAGACCGTGATGCAGCCAGTCAGCACACTTTCTGCCACACATTTGTAAAACTTCGCCATGGTTTCTTGTGTCATACCAAACCTCCGCAAACTCCTGAGGAAGTAGCGCGCTGACGTGATTTCTTCACAATGCCATTGGTGTGTTTGGTCCGGGAAGTTACTCTGAGATAGTAACGCCAAAGAACTAAAATTTGCTCATTCTCTCCATCTCTGATCGCCCAATGATCACCGGATCGTACCTCTTTGGTTTTCCCTTCCTGAACTCTACAAACAACTTCTTGGTTTTGGTGACATTGAGTGCAAGGGTGGTGCACCATTCAGCCAAATTTTCAATTTTCCTCCTGTAAGCTGACTCATCACCCCTATTTATACAACCCACTACCGTGGTATCATCAGTAAATTTGTGGATGGTGTTATTGTACCGAGCCACACAGTCGTAGGTGTAAAGTGAGTAGAGCAGGGGGCTAAGAACACAGCTCTGTGGTGCTCTGCTACTGATGGAAATTGTGGAGGAGATGTTCTTACTTACCACTCCTCACTGATTGTGGTCTGGAGGTGAGAAAATCCAGGATCCAATTACACTGAGGGGTGTTGATTCCTTGGTCTTGAAGTTTGCTGATCAATTTTGAGGGGAAAATAAAAACTTGAGGACATGGGTTAAGGGTGAAAGGGAAAAAGTTTAAAGGGAATATTAATGGCGACTTCATCACACAGAGTGTGGAGGGAGTGTGGAACGAGCTGCCAGCTGAATTGGTTAAATGCAGGTTTAATTTTGACATTCAAGAAAAATTTGGACAGGTACATGGATATGGGAGAAAAATAGTTTGGGACAGGCTAGAAGGACCGAGGGGCCTGTTTCTGTGCTTCCATGGTTCTATTATTTACATATTTTGTTCTCACCCCTTCTCCCATTTCAAGGAAGAACAGAACTTCCCTTTCACCCCACCCACCCCCTCCCCCACAGCTTCCATAATTTATAGCACTGACTCTAATGCCACAGGGAGAGACCCCTTTACCTGCTTACCCTCTCATCCTTCTGAGCAGACCGTCCCTTCCACGGCTCCCTCAAGGAATCAGTGAGTGAGTGAAGGAACCATGAATGAAAGAGAGTTTACTGTCACATCCAGAATTGTCACAGTTTCCCAACTACATAAAAGAAACTAACACAAATTATGTAAAATTAAGATGTCAAAAAGATTTTTAAAAAGATAATAAATATAAAAGGAAGAGAAAAGAAATAAGAAATATTCACAATTGTTTGGCTAATAGTGTTGTCAGTCATTCGGTTAGATCTTATCGCTGTATTCTGGTTCAAATGATTCAAGGAGGTTCAAGAGCCTAATATTTATTAAAGGAAACCGTTGTTGAACAGAAATATGCTGAAATTCACACTTGTGTATCTTCTTGAATGCAGCAGTGAGAGAAAATTAATGACCAGCAAGGGTATTTTAAAATGTTAGCTGCCTTTTACAACAGCACTTCACATGGATATCTTCAATGGACAGGAGGTTGACACCTGTGATGGATTTGTCTGTGTCTGCCACAGGTACAACACCTGCACTTTTATCTCTTCATTTCCTACCGACTGGTGAATTGGCAAATCAGTATCCTGATTCGAATGCTTGTAATGTGGTCTTCTCCATACTGGAGAAACCTGATAGAACCACTGTTAATGCTATCTGTATGTGTATGGCTGGCCCGCCCCTTGTTGATTGTACCTGTGGCTCCTGCCCCTTGATTCCCCTAATAAAGGCGGCAACGCCATAACCCGTCCCCCAGAACAAGCTCGGGTCTCGGGTCAGAAACGTGAGACGTGCCTTCTATTTAAGTTGATCAGTCAGGGAACTTCTAGTCTTTGGAGTTACTGATAGTGCATCAGCGAGGTTCCTTTTGTCTGTCACACCCATTCTTCCCTCCCCGCCTTTGTCCTCCAACAATGACACTGAACCTAAGCTCAAAGACAAGGTCGATGACAGTTTTGAGGACCTGAACATTGAGCACAGCCATTCCAGCCCTCCCAAAACTCTGGTTCACCTGTGCATCAGTCAGATTCTTGTAGTCTCGATCCATTGCAGGCCTTCCTTTTTATTCTTAATTCCCTCCACACTTTTCTCTACAACCTAAACATGTTTTATACCTTAGTGTTCCCAGTTCTGATGGAAGGTCAATGACCTCAATGTTTGAGATTCTTTTCATTGTCACATAACAATATTCATGATGTACTTTTTGTCCTGAAGGCAAAGAGTCACCATGAGCTTGGCACAACAAGAGAAAGAGAAGCAAAAGAGTGTTCCTTCAGAATCTCGGAGTGTCTGTGGATTCACTTAAAGCCCTCCCGCAGCCTCTCCAGCCACACAGCTCCTGTTCAGTCCATTACACCCTCAGCTCCAGATCTAAACCTCCAATGCGATCAGGAAACCTTTGAGAGGCCTTCTTGCTCTCAGCACCATCTTGAATTCCTAGTTCTCGTGACCCATTCTCCAGTTGCCTGCAGCCTGTGTGGGTCCATCAGCCCCTTGCTGGTCCTCTGCCGTGGTCACCATCCCGAGGGTCATCTCCTCTGCCTCTTCTTCTCATGGGGGGGGTGGGATGTTTCTGGTGCCCTGTGCCAGTCCGCTACTCCCCCAGAGTCTATAACCCCTCATGGCTGCTGCCCAGCCTTTTTAGATAGAGACCCCGTGGTTGCAATTTCTTTAAAAAAAAAATCAATTGGCTAATTATAACTCTGTTGCTCCCTCAGGTCTGATCTATTGAGTATTTCCTGCATTTCATATTTACCTTATTCCCTTAACCCTAAACTTGATGACCTAGACCTTTTTCCTAATGGCAGCACTGAGAACAGAGCAACAGTGCTGGGTGGTGTGGATCCTTGATGATCCTTCATTATCTCTGAAGGCAGCATTCCCTGTAGATGTTCTCAATATTAGGGAGGGTTTATCCTGTGATGTCCTGGGCCATGTAAACTACCTTTTGGAAGGCTTTACACTCAGGGGTATTGGTGGCCCCATACCAGAATGTGATGCAGCCGGTCAGCACTCTTTCCACCACACCTCTGTAGATATTTGCTAGGGTTTCTGATGTCATACCAAACCTCTGCAAAGTTGAGGCACTGACGTGTTTTCTTCCGGACCACCTGGATGAAACTGACACAGAGATGGAGAGCACATATAATCTCCTTACAGACAGCACCAAATTTGAACGTGGGTCGCTGGCACTGTAATCGCATTGCGCTAACCTTGCCATGAAGATTGTAAAGGCAATGCCATTCATTTCTTTGTCTCCCCCCCTTTCCTTATCTTTGCTGCATGCTCTCTCCAGATCGCCCAATAAATTCTCCATGTAATGGCCTCTTCTTGGTATTCAGTTCACCACTGTGATGTGAGTGAGGAGGGAACAGCTGGCTCTCAACCTTGCCCCATCTGTAGTTGGCCAATGTAGAAACCTGCTGCATATGCCCCAGCTTCTGGCCCTGGCTCTCCTGGCCCACCCCACCAAAATACACCCAATTCGGTGTGTTTCTCCTACACCCAATTCACCGATTAACTCCCTACATTTTTGGAACATGGGTGGGGGGGGTGGGAAACCAGAGCACCTGGAGGAAACCCAGGCAGACACAAGGAAAACGTACCAACTCGTTTCAGACAGCTCCAGATTCGAACCTCAGTCGCTGGCACCCTAACCGTTAAGCCAACTGTACCGCCACAATGAGGTGTCAAGATGGTGAGGGACTGATAATTTTGTGGGTTTACTCTGTCAAGGTCTCCTGACCATGTTGGAGGTTCGGATCTGGAGCTTGGGTTGCCCATGGCTTGGAATGGACTCTGTGTGGCTGCGGGGGCTACTGGAGGCGAAACTACGGACATGCGATGAATCTGGAGGGGACTCTGTTTTACTTCTCTCTCTCTCTCTGACTGACTGTAAGTCTATCTGTAAGAGACGCTTTTGCAATTCCTGCCAATGGCAAATCTGCCTGCCTTGAAGTAGGCAAAAAAAGAATTTCATGTAATATGACAGTTTTATTACTATGACAATAAATTGAATTTTTATCTTGAACTTGATCTTGACTCTTGATCACAGTGTGGTGCTATTGCTATAGAGCATTGGATTGGAGATTAATCCCTGGGACCATAAGAGCGGCAGAGAGGATCGCTGGAGTCTCCCTCCCCTCCATCAATATGATCTACTGGAATACTTGTCTGAAAGGGGCTCGCAAAATCACTGAGGACACCTTCCACCCTGCACGCAACATCTTTCAGCTGCTCCCATCAGGAAAGAGATACTAGAGTATGAGAGCCAGAACCAACAGGCTGAGGAACAGCCTCTTCCCACAGGCAGTGAAACTGCTAAACAACTGATGAACTGCTCACACTAACCCTCTGAGACTCTACTATTAATTTAATTTTATATATGTATTTTATTTATATATGACCACCGCCAGTGGGCTAATATCGCCTCCAACCGTGCATCTTGGCACCTCACAGTTCGGCGGGCAGCAACCTCCTTTGAAGAAGACCGCAGAGCCCACCTCACTGACAAAAGACAAAGGAGGAAAAACCCAACACCCAACCCCAACCAACTAATTTTCCCTTGCAACCGCTGCAACCGTGCCTGCCTTTCCCGCATCAGACTTGTCAGTCACCAACGAGCCTGCAGCAGACGTAGACATACCCCTCCATAAATCTTCATCCGCGAAGCCAAGCCAAA
Source organism: Narcine bancroftii (assembly GCF_036971445.1). NCBI lineage: Eukaryota > Metazoa > Chordata > Chondrichthyes > Torpediniformes > Narcinidae > Narcine > Narcine bancroftii. The sequence continues at coordinate 174,223,797 of NC_091470.1, read as the reverse complement.
GAAAAGAATTACAATTATTCTCTCATATTTCATATTTAAAAGTGGACAGAGTATTAGCTCAATATATTCATCTCAATGTAGGATGCACCTTACTGGTCGTGACTCTAAATATCATGACTGGCCCAAGCCCATGACTCATCTCTGCTCTCCTGGCAGTGTGAATCAGAAACATTCTACAGCACCCCTTTAACATTACCAAGAGAGGCAGAGGTTGGCTATTCACAGCTCGCACTGCTGTATTTGGCTGGCCTTTCACCTCAGCGTCACTTTCCTGTCTTGATTCCTTAAAATTCAAAAATCTATTGACCTCTGTCCTGAATATCGTCAGTGGCCTGAGCTTATTCAGCTTGCTCTGGTGAAGAAATGAAATGGTCCATCACTCTCCAGGTGATGCTTACCGTTCTCAATGTCCGATCCCTTTCTAAATACCCTGGATCCACTCTGTAAAGCTCATATCTTAAATGAGATCAACACTTTTCCAAAATTATCTCAATAAACTCTGGAGAAGATAGTTCCAATCTTTTTAATCTCTCCCCGTCCATCCCGAGAACCAATCAGGTGTTTACAAGAAAATCTATAGACGTTGGGGCAATGTGCAAATGTGCTGGAGAAACTCACCCTTTATCTGATTGGGCCAGTTCTCTCAGCATCCATAGGAAGTAAAGGGTAACCAATGTTTCGGGTTTGAGCCCCTCGTCAGGAATCAGGAAAACAGGCAGATAGGTGGGGAGAGGAGGAGGCGGGAGAGGAAGGTCAAAGGGAGGAACAGGAAGGCAAGTTGGTGGGGAACTGGAGCAAAGAATGGCAGGGAAAGAGAGAGACTGAGGGAGGGGGTTAACAGTAATTGGAGAAGTCGATATTGATGCTGTCTGGTTGGAAAGGGCTAAGGTGGAATATAAGGAGTTGTTCCTCCAATTTTCGGGTAGTTTCGGTTTGGCAGTGGATGTTGTGGGAATGGGGTGTGGAATTAAAGGGCTTGGTCACTGAGAGGTCCTTGCTGTGGCAGCAAGCCGAGTGAAGGTGCTCCACAATGTGATCTCCCAGGTTGTATCCAGTCACACCAATGTAGAGGAGAAGACAACAGGAGCTGTAAATGACCACCGCAGATTCACAAGTGAAATGTTGCTTCACTTGGAAGGATTGTTTGGGGCATCGAATGGTAGCGTGGGAGGAGGTGTGGGTGCAGGTGTAGCACTCCTTATGGTCAGGGGAGGTTATGTGGGAAGGGATGAGTGGTCCCTACAGAAAGCAGAGAGGGGAGCAGAGGAGAAGATGTGCCTGGTGGTGTAATCGGTGTTGTAGTTGGAGGAGGATGTGTTGGATGTGGAGGATGGTGCGGTGGTAGGTGAGGACAAGGGGAACCCTGTCCTTATTGTGTCCCGTGATGGAGGAGCCATGGCAGATGTACAGGAAATAGAAGAGATGCAGGAGCGGGCTGAGTTAGTGGCTGTAGAGGGGAAGCCACGTGTTCTGAAGCGGAAGGATATCTCTAATATGGTGGAATGGAAGATCTTATCCTGGGAGCAGATGCAGAGAGAAGAGACAAGGGAATTGAGAGAAAGGAATAGAATCCTTACAGGAGAGAATGTGTGAAGGTAACTTTGGGAGTTGGAGGGTTTGCAGAGAATATCCACAGAGTGCTGCCAGAGATTAACCAGAGTGGAAGTTGGCAACGAAGCCTTGCCTGTGTAGGCTTGTAGCATGAATTGCTCCACATAGCCAACAAAAAGGCAGGCATAGCTGGGACTCATGTGGGTACCCATGGCTATCTCTTCGACGGAGAAAGTGGGATGAGCCAAAGGAAAAATGTTTGAGGATGAGAACAGTTTCTGCCAGCCAGATGAGGGTAGTAGTGGAAAAGGGGCTGGTTAGGTCTGTTATTGAGGAAGAGCGCATTCAGACCTTCAGTATTGGGGATAGTGTAGAGGGAGTGTTATAGAAATTCACCAAGACAATGGTATCTTCAAGACAATCATTTTATTAATATCTATTAATAATATAAAATCTTATTTAACTATATTTAACTCCACTACACCAACATGTGTTTGTGTGTGTGTGTGTGTGTGTGTGTGTCTGTGTGTGTGTGTGTGTGTGTGTGTGGGGGGATGGGGTGGGGGGTGGGGGGGGGGAACAAACCCAAATCATTATAGTTCAGGCATAATTCTGAAGAGATCATTTTAAAGTTCAATGTCAGAAATCTTTTGTGTTGAAACTAGAGTCTTAAAAACTGGCGTTCAGAAGTTCTCAAACTCACAAATTCTTTGTAGATTGGTTTTCAGAGAAATGTTTCTTCATACAAATGATTTTCCACAAATCCCCCTCTCTGGCATGGAGGTTTCGGAATCAGTGCTTCACACAATGATTTCACAATCTCAGACAATGGTTCAATCTAGAATCAAGGATGATCTTGCTTTCTTTTACCCAGAATTGGGTCACTCACAAGTGGCTATTACAATCATTGCTTTCCCTGGACAAGGAGAAACAACAAGTGCCCATCTCACAGAATGTCACTGCAATTTCCGACTTCAGATGAAGCTGGTACAATATTAAAGATGTTTCCTTGAAGTGTCTTTAATCACATGACATGACATGACATCACTGTGATTTTGTTTGAAGTTCCTCTCCTGGACACACACAATTTCTGTGTGTGTGTGTGTGTGTGTGTGTGTGTGTGTGTGTGTGTGTGTGTGTGTGTGTGTGTGTGTGTGTGTGTGTGTGTGTGTGTGTGTGTGTGTGTGTGTGTGTGTGTGTGTGTGTCCAACCCACAAAATAACGTAACTTAAAATTATATATTTTAGAACTAAAGATTAATAATACCACAATTCCATCACAGGTGAGATTGGACATTCATGGTGAAAATTCATGGTCTCGCCCGACACCTGAGGAATCCCAGAAGTAGGTGGGAAGGGACTGGACCAAGGAGAGGAAGTTAACCTCCCAGTGGCAAACTATTTTAATTCCACGCCCTTATGCTAAATCAGCATGTCTGTCCAGGCCTCGTGTACTGCCAAATTGAGCCACCCAGAGATCGGAGGAGCAACACCCTATATTCAGTCTTGGTCGTCTCCAACCAGATGGCATTAATATTGACCTCCAATTTTCATCACCCCTCCACCACACAGGCTCCCCCTTTCCCTCTCCTTCTCTGTCTTCTCCTTCATCGCTTCGCATCTTCTTTCTCTTCTACCCTCCCACCTGTTACTTGCTAGTCTGTTCTCTTCCCTCTTCCCTTTTCTCTCTCCTCGCCTCCCCCCACTTTTATTCAGGCACCTGCCTGTTTCTGCTTGTACCTTGATGAAACATTGATTACCCTTTACTTCCTGTGACCTGCTGAGTTACTTCAGCATGTTTGTGTACAGCACAGCAGGAGACTAGCAAGGAGCTCTGTGGCTGAAGGATGCACGACCTCTGCGGGCCGCTGGAGACTGGCTCATGGGATCCAGGGATCGGGACCAGTTTCTGTGAGAGACCTTATGGTGAGCTGAGCTCCTGAAGGGCCTCAGGCACTGAAAGCTTCCTAATCATTTCGGGGGTTGGAAACTTGAAGCTTGGAGTCAAGGCCGCGGAGGCTTCGGGAATGTTGGAGGCAAATTTCCAGACTGTCAGTGTCTCTGAAGGGACTCTCTTTTGCTTGCCTTTCTCTCATTGGTGGGGGTCCTGGTTCTTATGGCAGGCAAAGGTTAACACATTTTATGTATTGTACATGACAATAAAGGAACTGAATTTTCTCCTGGTTTTTCCTGTGGTGAAGATTACACCCACTTTGATTCTGGAGGACAGAAGCTGCACTGCGACTCAGGGAGAAGTTCTCCGCACACTTGCGAGGCCGGTGACATGAACATTGGCAAGGGCCTTCCCAACAGCAGTCTCCTCCATAGCTCCCAGAACAGTAACAGGCCATTTTGGCCCACACTGCCCAATTACATCCAATTAACCTTCAAGCCCCCAGTATGTTCCAAATGGTGGGAGGACACCGGAGCCCCCAGAGGAAACCAATGCAGGCAAAGGGAGAACGTACCAACTCCTCAAAGACAGTTTGGGATTTGAACCCCAGTCCTGATTACTGGCCCTGTTAACTGTGCCGCCCCGCTTGTAGAAACATAGAATACAGCACAGAAACAGGCTCTTCAGTCGACCTTGTCTGTGCTGAACAAGTCCCACTATATCCCTCCAGGCACCTCCCATGTTTTCTCTTGAATGTTAAAATTGAGCCCGCACTCACTTCTTCAGCTGGCAGCTCGTTCCACACTCCCACCACTCTCTGTGTGAAGGGCTCGTCTCCTTCCTTTAAAATGTTAATGATCACATCCACTCCAAGATCTCCGGAATCTACTCCTCTTCTATGGATTTGCCACTTCAGCATCAGTAACAAATGTTATCTGTTCCCAAGGCCCTGTTTTCTTTAGCTGGCATCTGGACCTTGATTTCTTTTTGGTCAGGAGTGGTGGCAAAGCTGCCGTCAGGCTTTAAAATGTTCTCTTCAGCAGCCTCTGATGGTCGCTCTGCCTTCGATAATTTAACTCCCATTCAGTGTGGAGCGTTGGGGCTGTAGATTTTATTACTTTGATTAGCCTCCTCTGACCTAACATCTGCTGGGCTTTCTGCCTGCAGGTGACTGTGAAGCTGTGTCTCTTCCCTTGAGTGGAGCTTCCAAACCAGGAATATTTACTTTTTACAATTTTAAATTTTAATTCAGGGATGCAGCCCGGCCAATTATACTGACGTGACTAATAACCCCATACAGGTTTGAAAAGTGGGAGGGAATCGGATCACCCAGAGGAAACCCATGCAGACACAGGGAGAATGCACAGACAGTGTTGGATGTGAATCTGGGCCACTGGCGCTGTAACAGCGCTGCGCTCACCTCCACGCTAAGCATGAATGTCCAGTGTTTGTGATCCATCTCCTGGTCTTTGTCAACAACAACGAACTCAGGCCAGCTGTCAACACTTTGTGTGAGACCTGGGGGCTAGAAGGGGCTGTCTGAGAAGAGGTGCCTTCGAGTGGTCCTTGACAGCTTCAATAACACTGCAGTGGCAGGTGATGTTGTAGGGACACGGTGATTAAATAAATACCCTGAGCTCTGCCACTGTGGAGTGGATTCTTGGCTTCTCTGGCAAGAGAAACCAGGACTGTTTTTTTTTTAATGTGAATGTACTTTCCAATAGATGCTCAGGTTCACTTTGTGTTCCAGCCCCTAGTGCAGAATTAGGAGTGCTGCAGCCTAAGTTTACTCCCAGAGCACCATTGAGTGTGCTTCACATTTCCTTGCAGAGTTGGAGGACATTCAGCCTATCAAATCTCTGCTGGCTCTCAAACCTATCTCACGAGTCTTCTTTCCTCACTTATTTCTCTTTCATGTGCCAGGAGTAAAGCATGAAAACCTGCAGTCACCATGATTAAAGTAAAAGCATCAAGTCTGAGAAACTCAGCAGGTCAAACAGTGTATTTTATGCAGCAATTATACATAACCAATGTTATGGGCTTCGGCCCTTCATCAAGGTATGAGCAAAGTATAGACAGGAACCCGAACAAAATGGTGGAGGGGGGGAGGGGGAGGGAAGGAGCACAGACTTACAGGCAGGAGGTAATAGGTGGATAAGGGAGGGCGGGCACAGCAGCAAACGGAGGGAGGGGGAAGGGGAATGACTCTGTGAATGGAGAGGGAAGGGGTGAATAACTAGAGGAAAGAAGAGAGAGGGATGGGGAAGGGGGAGAATGGGGGTGGGCTAGCAGGGACCAGAGAAGTCAATGTTAATGCCATCTGGTTGGAGAGTGCCCAGATGGATATTTAAGTGCTGCTCCTCCAGTTTACAGGTGGTCTTGGTTTGACTGTGCATGAGCCAATGCACAGACATGTCAGTGCAGGGGCACAGAATGGAAAGGCTGGCACTGATTCTCAGGTGCTCAATGAAGCGATCTCCCAGTCTGCGTCTAGTATCTCCAATGTAGAGAAGGCCACTCTTTCAGGTGCCCATCAGTTCAGCAGGCACCCATTCTAAGGGTAATTAAGTGGCCAACTAACATCCAGCAACTAGTAGGTCTCCAAAAGGTAAGACTTTGGGAGGTTCATGAGCTAGAAGGGCTGGATTGTTGAAATTAAGACTTTTAAAAAGTGCAGAAACCCATGTGGTCCAATTGAGAGGTTTAGACCCCATGTAGACAGCAGTCGAGTCAGGATTGAACATGTTCCTGCCACCGGGGTTGGACTGACATGCACCTGGCCGGTCATTGAGGAGGAGTCCCCTGATCTTCCAGGTTTACAATTCAGGGGATAGCTGTTTGAGATAAGATGAGGTCATTTATTTTCTCCTCTCAGCGGGACCTGTCCCAAAGGAAGCAGAGGCCACGAACCATGGCACGGTTAGCGTCACTGTCGATACAACGCTGTTACAGTGCCAGTGACTGGGGTTCGAATCCTGCTCTGTCTGGAAGGAGTTTGTGTATTCTTCCCGTGCTCCGGTTTCCTCCCAGTATTCAAGACGAACAGGGGTTATTGGTTCAACGGGTGTAATTGAGTGGCATGGGCTGTTGGTCTAAAATTTAAAAACAGTTTAAAGCAGAGGCAGAGAGAGAGAGTTGAAATGAACAGGTACAGAGGTACAATCACATTGGCAGTGACCCTATTTGTAGGGTGGTCCAGGCACGGGACCTTGCCTGACCGGTAGGGAGCCTTGGTTCAAGCTCCCCGAGGCACATGACCATCATCCCAAGGACTTGAACACTGGGAAGAGCCCAGTGTTTGGGAATGTGACCCCGTTCCTGAGAATCCAGTCCGGGGAGTGGGAGGAAGGAGAGGGGCGGGACCAGGTCCAGTCGGCTCCGCTCCGGGGAATCCATGCTGGGGTTTGTGTTGGGAGCGGGTGTCGACGCCGAGAGTCGGGCCGAGGGGGCACGGAGCGGAGGGGCTGAAGTAAGCGGCCGGCCGCTGAGCCACCGAGAGATGGGAGGCAGAGAAGGCTGGCGGTTCCTCGCCCAGGTCCTTGTGCTGTCCTTCGCTGTGAGTACGAGGCGGGTTGAGCGGGGCAGCGGGGCGCTCCGTCCCGGGCAGCGGGCGATCGGTCCGGGGCAGCGGGCGATCGGTCCGGGGCACGGTCCCAGGGCTCGCACCGCCACGGACGGAGAGGACTGAGCAGCGCGGGGCGGGGGGAGAGAGAGAGATCCCGGGGTGGGGGGGAGGAAAGAGTCAGGGAGAGAGATCCCGGGGTGGGGTGGGGGGGAGGAAAGAGTCAGGGAGAGAGATCCCGGGGTAGGGGGGGGGGGGAAGAGTCAGGGAGAGAGATCCCGGGGTGGAGGGAAGGGTCAGGGGGAGAGAGATGGGCGGGGGGTGGGGGGGGAGGAAAGAGTCGGGGAGAGAGATCCCGGGGTGGGTGGGTGGGTGGGGGGGGGGGAAGAGTCAGGGAGAGAGATCCCGGGGTGGGGGGGGGGGGAAGAGTCAGGGAGAGAGATCCCGGGGTGGGTGGGGGGGGAAGAGTCAGGGAGAGAGAGAACCCGGGGTGGGGGGGGGAAGAGTCAGGGAGAGAGAGATCCCGGGGTGGGTGGGTGGGTGGGTGGGTGGGGAGGGGGAAGAGTCAGGGAGAGAGAGATCCCGGGGTGGGTGGGGGGGTGGGGAGGGGGAAGAGTCAGGGAGAGAGAGATCCCGGGTGGGGGGGGGGGGAAGAGTCAGGGAGAGAGATCCCGGGTGGGTGGGTGGGTGGGTGGGGAGGGGGAAGAGTCAGGGAGAGAGAGATCCCGGGGTGGGTGGGGGGGGGGGAGGGGGAAGAGTCAGGGAGAGAGAGATCCCGGGGTAGGTGGGGGGGGGGAAGAGTCAGGGAGAGAGAGAACCCGGGGTGGGGGGGGGAAGAGTCAGGGAGAGAGAGATCCCGGGGTGGGTGGGTGGGTGGGTGGGTGGGGAGGGGGAAGAGTCAGGGAGAGAGAGATCCCGGGGTGGGTGGGGGGGTGGGGAGGGGGAAGAGTCAGGGAGAGAGAGATCCCGGGTGGGGGGGGGGGGGAAGAGTCAGGGAGAGAGATCCCGGGTGGGTGGGTGGGTGGGTGGGGAGGGGGAAGAGTCAGGGAGAGAGAGATCCCGGGGTGGGTGGGGGGGGGGGGAGGGGGAAGAGTCAGGGAGAGAGAGATCCCGGGGTAGGTGGGGGGGGGGGGAGATCCGGGATTGTGGGGAGGGGGGGAGAGTTGAGACCGGGGGGGGGGCGGGTGGGGAGGGAAGAGTCAGGGAGAGAGATCCCGGGTCGGGGAGTGGGGGAAGATCCGGGGTTGTGGGAGAGCGGGGAGAGTTGAGCCCGGTGGAGGGGGGGGGGGGGGGGGGGGATGAGCAGCCACAGCCGCAGCTTGAAGCTGGGTTGCAGCCCGCGGGATGTGTGTGTGACCGGATAGTAGCGACCCAGGTGGGGACCATCATAATTTCGGTCCACTCGGTTTCTGTGTGCAGACGGGTTCTGGTTGTTATACAGGGACCTTCCATCGCACCTTTCAGGATTTAAGACAAATTGGTTGACCTGAAAGGGTGTTGAGAAAGGCAGGAAGGGAGTTCCAGTCACCCGCACCCATGGAAAAAGTTGGCTGAGATGCTGCGGGTTGCCCCGGGGCATATTCCTCGGCGCAGACTTTTATTCTGGTAGAGACCCCCCCCCACCCCCACCCTCTCTCTCTGTCTCTCTCTCTCTTCCGCTTCCCCCTCCCTCCCTCCCTCTCTCTCTCCCCGCACCCTGCTGTGGGACTTGATTCGTGGAGGAAAGACCAGTCTCGGGCAGAGGCAGTGATTTCACGGTCTGTCTCCCCTCCCAGCGCCAGTTTGAGTTGTTGTTGTTGTTTCTCTGCAGTTAATCCGAGAAATTGAAGGCTTGTTCCACATTTGGGAGTTTCTGGGGTTAATGCAGTGCGGGAGCAATTCTTTCCTTTCTCTCCCAGCCACTGGTTCACGGGCTCGTGTGAGGGAAGTCCCGTTGCGAGCAGGGCGTCCGGTGGTCGGGGTGTGGGCATCCCCTATTGCAGATGGGCGGGGTGGGCTCAGCCGTGCAGTGGGCCATTGGTGGGAGCAAGGTGTTGACCACATGCACATCATGTTTGCTTGATGAAGGGCTCAATTCCAAAACGCTGCTGATGTATCTTTATCTTTGCTCCATAATGTTCAGGGGTTGACCTGCTGAGTTTCCCCATTACTTTTTTGTGTCATGTTCCTTCCCCACCCCCTCTTGTGGAGGTGTCTGTACTCTAATAGCATTGATTCAGGGAGGAGGGGCGGGGGAAAGTTGGAGGACAGGAAATGATTGTTAAATGTCTGCATGACCCTATTACTCTGTACTGAACGCAGGTTGAAACTGCCCTGGGCATAGCCTTGAACATGCAGCATTCCCTGGTGAACCTTCCGCGCCGTTCTGCGTGCACAGTGGGAGCCCCTCTTCCTGATCCATAGAGCATTACAGCACTGGAAACAGGCCCTTCGGCCCTTGTCTGTGCCGAACTATTATTCTGCCTCGTCCCACTGACCTGCACCCGGTCCATAGCCCTCCATACCTCTCCCATTCATGTACTTGTCCAAGTTCTTCTTAAATGTTAAAAATGAGCCCACATTCTGCTGAGTGACCACAGCAAGAGCGTTGCGGCTATTGGAGGTCAGAAACCCTGGTTCAAACCCAACTGCTGCTGGCTGTGTGGAGTTTGCACGTTCTCCGAGAACGTAAGTAGTAACAGCAGGAGTAGGCCATTTGGCCCTTCAAGCCTGATCCATCTTTTTTTTTGCAAAGTGAGGAAATTAATGGTGAGTCAGGTTGGTGGAGCTGACCAGATCAGACATGATCCTTTTGAATAGCAGAGCAGACCTGATGAGCCGCATGGACTCACTTGTGCTCCTATTTTGTATGTTCTTATTCAATAAGATCCACTTACCTGCCTTTTCCCCCATAACCCTCCATTCCCCTACTTTGCAAAAATCTACCCATCTACATTTTAAGTGCATTCAATGAGCTGGCCTCCACTGCTTCCCAGGGCAGAGAATTCCATAGATTTTCCAATCTCTGGGCAAAGCAGTTTATTATTCTCCATTCTTCCTGTGATCTGTGTGGATTTCCTCTCGAGTCTCAAGGATATATGGAATGGTAGTTTAATTGGTGATTGTGAATAGGTGTTGGTAGATTTGGGAGGGGAGGGGAGTTCCTGTGACAATGGAGAGAATTAAAAAATGGGATTAATGTGTTGATGAATTGGAGGGTGATGTCTGGCACAGACTTGATGGATTGAAAGGCTTGTTATGTGCTGTATCTCTCGCTCTTCCCTAATCACTATCTCTAAGCCCTTGGCCTGTTCTCTTCCACATCTGCCCTGTGGGGAAATTGCTGGTACACTGGGTTAGCTTGGATTCAGTGAAAATGTGCAGAGATACTCAGGTCAAGTGCAATACCGAGCAAGTCATGCCAAGAGCAAACAACGATTCAGTCCTGGGACCTTGGCCCTTGACTTCCAATGTGATCTGGCGTGCTTCTCTAGCTTATTTCTGCACTACACCCACTGAAGAGTCTCAGGATGGCCTTGCCATTGAATCACTTTGCATCTTAAACGGAATGAATCCAAACCATTGTCAGAAAGCTGGAAGCTGATTGTATTTTCCATTGCTTGGCTGCATTCACTTTGAACAAAGAGTTTGCAGTCTGGCTGTTTATCACTGAGCTCCAAGATCAAATTAATCCCTGACTTTGGGGGAAAAAAATGCTTTCTCTGAAACATTATACCTGGGATACTGCCTAATTCTCTTTACCTCAAGAAGGCAGCCAACATTGTAAAGGACCCCCATTGCTCTGGTCACAATCTCTTCTCACTGCTCCCTTCAGGGAGAAGGTACAGAAGCATGAATCCAGCATCTCAAGTTTCAAGAATCGTTTTTATCCAACTCTTGAACCTCCCCGTGCTACCCTAACCACAAATTACACTGGGACCACCCAAAGACCTGTCTGCATTTTTGAAATATCAGATTTTTTTGTACTGACTCCAACTCTAAATATTTATCTATACTTTTGTATTGAATTCTTTTTCTGTCCTGGCGTGTTGTGGTAATTACTGCGGCAGGTTAGCCTTGCATTTAGTGCAACACTATTACAGCCCAGCGGCCTGGGTTCGAATCTGGCACGGTCAGGAAAGAGTTTGTACGTTCTCCCCATGTCTGCATGGGTTTTCCCCGGGTACTCCCACCCTTCAAAATGTGTGGGCTTTGTAGGTGAATTGGTTAATTCGGGGGGTTGGGTGGCTCATGGGCTGGGAGGACCTGTTACCATAAGACACAGGAGCAGAAATAGGCTTTTCAGCCCATTGAAGCTGCCCCGCCACTTAATCATGACCTGATCCATTTCCCCACTCAGCCCCACTATCTGGCCTTCTCCCCATAACCTTGGCTAACCAAGAACCTATCAATCTCTGCTTTAAATACACCAATTGATCTGTCCTCCACAGCTGCCTGTGGCAACAAATTCCACAGGTTCACCACCTGCTGGCTGAAGAAATTCCTCCACATCTCTGTTCTAAGTGGATGCCCCTCAATCCTGAAGCTGTGTCCTCTCATCATAGACTCTCCCACCATGGGAAACAACCTTTCTACATCTAAAGGCATAGACAATGCCTTTCAATATTTGAAATTTTCAATGAGACCTTCGCCGCCCCCCCCCCCCCCCACCCAATTCTCCTAAATTCCAACCAGTACAGGCCATCAAACACGCCTCCGACGATAACCCTTTCATTCCTGGAATCTTCCTTGTGAACCTCCTCTGAACCCTCTCCAATGTCAGCACATCCTTTCTTAAATGAGGAGCTCTAAACTGCTCACAATCCTCCAAGTGAAGTCTCACCTGTGTCTTATAAACCCTCAACATCACATCCCTGCTCGTATGTTCTATTCATCTTGAAATGAACACCAACTTTGCATTTGCCTTCTTCACCACTGACTCAACATGAATGTTTACCTTTAGGTTATTGGGCACCATGCTGTATGTCTACATTTAAATTAAATTTAATGTATATTGATGCATCTTGTGTACCTGTATGGCTGCAGCAAGTAAGAATTTTGGTGCATCTGTACATTGCATTTGTGAACATGCCAAACTCTTATGACACATTTTCCCTCTCTGAGCTCTCTATTCCTGAGTTGACTGCACCAAGATTCTCACTGATAACCTTCCCTCATCCAGTAATATTGGACCTATCCAACACTAAGGTATGCATTCTTCTCTACCTTTATGTTCATCTCACCTGCATTCCGTTAGCCTATGCTTTCTCCATGTTCTGCCATAGACTGGAGGACCACAGATACAGTTGGAGGGTTGTAGGGTCAGAGGGCATGGGGGGTGGAAGAGGGTGGTAAGTGACAAAGCGGATAGTTGGCTAGGAATGACTGGGTCAGCATCTCGAGGGGGGGAATGTTGGAAATGGGATCCAGACTGATTAAAGACCTCTGAGATGGGGTGAGAAATTGTGGATGAAAAGTCGGAGACTGAACTTGCTTGTCCTTTGATTGCGATTGTCTGAATTTCGATGCTGTGGTGAAAGACTAAAGGAAAATTAGAAAATTAGCTCAGACAGTAACTGTGACTCATGCACTCAGCCCACAGATTGTCCTCATTTTACATCATGGAAAATGCAGAGTTCCTTTCAGAATCTAGAAGTTGTTGGCCTTGCCTAGAAGCGTGACTAAATCATCTGGTCTTGAGTGTTATAGAATGGACGTGGTCCAGATGAGTTATGATTCAGAACTGCTGGCTGTTGAGGTGTGGCCCAGTGAAGGAATAGACATGGAGCTAGCTAGCTGACCACATGGAGAAGTGAATCTGCAGGGACATTCGGTGAGATAAGAGTTAAAGCATAAGAACATCTGAAATAGGAGCAAGGGGTGGCCTTCTCATCCGGGAAGCCTGGTCTGCTATTCCAAAAGGTCATAGGAGATCTGGCCACAGACTCGGCATCACCTACCTGCCTTTTCCTCATAACGCTTCATTCCCTGATTTTTCAAAAATGCTTCCATCCTTACTGAATTCAGTGAGGTAACCTCTGTTGCTCTCTTGAGCTTATTGATGAGTTCGTTCTTGCTTGCATCAACAGCCACTTTAGTGATGCCACGAGGAGATGTTGACTGCAGGGCAAGCCCCAGATTTTCTACCATCGGGAGAGCAACGTTAGTGGGGCATTACCAAAACACCTCACATCTCAGTGAACAGAAGCCAAGGAGTGAGAGGTGGAACAAGCTGTTTTGGGAGTTATTGTAATTGAATCTCTTTCCATCGATGCTGTATTTTTAGAGAAGCTAATTTTACTGTACAACGCTCTGCTTAGAATTGTGGGCTGGTTAATGCCTTAAGAAGATGGAGTTGGGCAATATGAGGCACAGGATTAGATCATTGAGTTCCTTGGAAAGAGAGAATTAGGCCTCAGCGGTTTGAGTACCTTATGTTATGTAATTAATGAATGATTGATGTTTAGGCAGGTGATTGGCAAGGATAATTATCAAGGGCAGTGACCGTGTTTTTCATTGGTGGAGATTGGAGCTTTCTCCAGATGCATTTTCAATGCTCACCTTAAAACGTATGCCTGCAATGGGCGGGCTCTGAGCTCTGAGTGAACTGGAATGGGACCACGTCTGAAAGCGTCCAGGGTGTGGGACATGCATTTGCTCCTGAGATCCAGGAACCTTGGGTGAAGGGAAGACTTGTCCCAAGTGTGTGAAGCAGTTACAAAGCAACAAATGTTGGAGACAGTGCATGAGCTTTCCTTGATCTCCACTGATCCAGATTTGCTGGGATGATCTTGGACAAAAACCAAATTGGAATTAATTCCTTTCAGTCTTCCCTTTATCCTGACCAGTCACAAGATGATCAAATACCCCAGACTGCAGACCTTGTTGTCAGTTCATCTGATAACGTAGATTCCATTGGATTTGGATGCACAAAGTACTCCATGGATTATTTTTCCCATATTGAATACTACTTGTGCTGAGATGTGACAGTATTGTGAAAGATGCCACAGCAGTGAGAAGATCCCCACCTTGAAACAGATTTGGAGAACACCAATCTATCCCAATGCATACTGCCACATGAACGTTAGCTGGTTGATGTTTCATCTGAATCATTCACTCTGGTTTCAGGAGGGAGAGATTGAATCTGAAACTATTGTCCTCCACTTTCACAATGTGGATCTCGCCAACCAATGTGTGTTCCATGCTGTCCACATCCTGCAAGTGCAATCTCACCAATGCTTTGTAACTCAGAATCCTTGAACGGATACTCATGGATCAATGTGGTGAATAGTGGGATATGAAGAATGTCCCACTTCTAAAAGGGCAAAGACGATTCTGTGAGAAACATCAGGAGTGAGGTCACGAGTAATCACGAACAAAACTCTGGTCCAGTCACTATTGCAGAATCATGTGTCGTTCTGGGCATCAGGCTTTGGTGGGTGGGGGATGTGAGGGCAAAATGTAGAGGAAAACTATTCCAGAGAACTTTGGTTCTGTGGATAAACTTGGAATCTGGAACAGAGAAGCTTGTGAGAAATAGTATTTAAAATCATGAAATGTACAGGTGGAAAGTAATTGTTCCCAATGATGAGCAGTCAGGAGTAGTGAAAGGCAGGAAATGTTCCCATTGGATGAGGGCCAGGAGTCAGGGATCATAGAATGAAACCAATTAACAAATAAAACAAACATGGCAAGGGGTTGGTAAGTTGATGAGGTCTGGAGTGAACTGGCAGTGGGAACATTCATAGGGGAGCTGATTAGCCTTCTGGAGGGAAGGGCTGTATTGGGCTTGGGGAGATGGGCTCAGAGTGGTCCTGCCTGGATTGGTGTTGCACAAAGCTGCGATGTACAAGGCAGATGGAATGGTTTCCGTTGATGCTTCAACCTTGCAATGAATCTGTGAAGTATTTTGTTTCCAACATTATTTTGCTTTTTAGAATTGGCCACATTTCAGAATCAGAATCTGGTTTATTGTCAAGAACGTGTTACGAAATTTGTTATTTTTGTGGCAGCAGTATTGTGCAGACGAGGTGCAAAATGACTATAAATTACTGTTCAGTAAATACAAGATGTATATAAAACATAACAAAAAGAGGAAAGTGAGGTTCATCTTTTATGTCACATCTTTCACTGATAACGAAAGATGGGTCATGCGGATGGCTTTTGCGGAATAGTGGAATGTATCTGTGTGAACCTCTTCTGTACCTCGGTCTTGCTGGTTGTGCTTTAGCCAGGACAGGTCACGTTTTGAGTGAATTAACTCGGAAGAACTGCTGGTGAAGAGGACTGAAACACAAAAGTCTGCAGACACCGCGATTGAAGTAAAAACACACTGCTGGAGAAACTCAGCGGGTCAAACAGTGCCCTTTATATAGCAAAGATAAAAGTGCGTAACCCACATTTCAGACTTGAGCCCTTCATCAAGGTCTGAGGAAAATTGGATAGTTTCCGAATTCATTGCTATTTGAAGAACACAGTTTGACCTGCTGAATTCCTCCAGCATTGTGTTAGAAGTTATGGTGAGTTTACCAACACAACTGAACTGGACTGCCCATGGATGGGCTTATTAATACATGTTGTGCCTTGTCAGCCCCTCAGGATTGAGAGTAACTTGCACACCATTTCTGTGGGTCCTTAGCATCAGGTGGCCAGGCTGTGAAGTGGCCTACTCCATCCAATGCTTATAATCTGGCTGGTCCTGATCCAGGGCTACAATGTTCTCAATATCAGGTTTTACCTGGGCCATACTCATCCTGCGCATTGGGCTAAAATAGGGAGTTGGAGTTAGATTGGGTGCCTATTGGCCAACATCAATTACTATGGAGCTTGGCTGGCCTTCTACTGATGGAGAGGATCTCATCACTGAGACTAAATGTATGATATGCATACTTACTGAGGTCTGAGAGATCATTAATCACATAGAGCATTACAGCACAAATGTTGTGCCGATCTATCAAAAAGTCAGCACCCTTCCTACCTCGTTACCTATTTTTATTTCATCCATGATGATGACTAGCTTTCACAGAATTAACAATAAGGGGGGACGTGGCAAGATGGTGTAGAAGAAAGATGTGTACTCCACCTTCCCCAAGCTGGATTACTATATACCCAGTTTTTAAAAAGCATAAAATGGTTAAAAATAATATTTATAGCTGTTTAAATCACAGTGATTTATGATGGCATCAAATGTAAAAAAAAATTAAACCTCAACTTCAGAAAAAATTACCATACAAAAGTGCGGAAGAATTGAGGCCTACCTACATAGCTGAATCCACGGAATTGTCATTGGGAGTCTCCAAGCCTCAAAGGACGCCAGCCCGTTCGAGTTTGACCTCTGCGCCAATCCTGCCTCCACAAGATGGCGCCGGCACTTTGGTGAGCTTGGCTGTGGCCAATCTGTGAACTCATGAGGCTGTGCGTGCGGGCGGCACGGCCGACAAGGGAACCCGCGACCTCGCTGGGCTGCCCGGGGGAGCACAGTGTAGCGTCAGAGGACGCTCCCACGTGTCCGGTGGCTTTGCCTGGCTTGCGTGGGGCATCCCGAGTCCGAGAATTGCTCGACAAAATATGGGCTGTGGGGGAGCCCGAACGCTGATATCCCAATGAGGCTGGGGTGCCGGCGGAGGAAGAAGGGGAACTTACCTTATTGGAATTTATCCAGGAGGAGGAGCCTGTAGTTTAAGGAGGTAGACCTAAAAAAGTGGAGGTGGAATCTGGAATGGATTCAGTGTTTACTATTTTGGAAGGGATTGCTTGTCAAATGCACAGTATGTCAAAACAGATATCAATCAAACCAGGTGAATCAAGGATTTATGGAGATGAAAATAAAAATGAATACCCTGTGTGATGAAATGTCAACTGTGAAACAGGAAATGACTGTAGTTAAGAGTGATATTATGTATATAATCAGTTGATACCATGCAAGATAATTTTAAGAAAATTGAAACAGCTTTTCTGAGTGTCAAAATCAGGTGGAACGTAATAGAGAAAAAAATGGAAAAAGTGGAAGGTTCTTTTATTGATTGGGGGATTCAAAAAAGAGATTTATTGAAGAAGATTGATTCGTTGGAAAATCAAAGCTGAAGGAATAATGTGAAAATAGTTGGTCTTTCAGAGGACATTGAAGGTTCCGATCCTAAAAAAATTTTAAGCATTGGATCCCAGAGGTGCTGGGTAAAGAGTTTTTTCCTGAAGGTTTGGTATTGGATCGGGCTCATAGAGCTCTGAGAAGAAAACACTTTGAGGACAAACACCGAAGGCTGTCTTGGTTCGTTGTTTAAAATACCAAGATAGAGAAATGATTCTACATATGGTGGTACAGAAAGCATGGCAGAATCAGTATCCATTAATGGTTAAAAACAACAGTGTTTTTTTTAATGCTGATTTGAGCCAAGAGGTTATTAGTAGATTATGAGAATTTAATATGGTCAAAGATGTTTTGTGGCGAAAAGGCTATAAATTTGCTTTTCATTATCCTGCAATTTTGAAAGTTTTTTATGGAAACTTCCAATCTCAATTTTTTGAGAATGATCGTGATGCTTTGGTTTTTGCTAATTCTTTGCCGGAACTGTGAAGAAATGGGTGTTCTCCTCCGTTGTCTCCTAAGAGGAGAGGAAATGGAAATGGACATGGGCATGGAAAGAAAGAAGAGTTGACACAAAGTCTTCTTGATGTTGAAGATCCGGAGCAGTCGTTGGGAATGGAATCATTGGGCTGAATATATGGATTATATTTTATTGTATTTAATTAAATAATAAATAGGTATCTGGCTGGGGGCGTGGATGACACTGAAAACTTTGGTAGTCATCTGTCGCTAGTGGGTTTACCACACCCAGATTTTTAGGGTATTACTACCTTAGGGGTGGTGTTTGTTTTGTGTTTTTTTTTTCCAAAGAATTATAGAGGGGAACATTATTTTATAGCGTGTATTAGTAGTTAAAAAGGATGTCTAAATTGAATTTTGCAACTTTAATGTTCAGGGATTAAATAATCCAATTAAGAGAAAGAATATTGACTAATATTTTAAAAAATGAAAATTGCTATTGCTTTTTTACAAGAAACACATTTGACTGAAAAAGAACATTTGAAACTGAAAAGAGATTGGGTTGGTCATGTTTTTTCTTCTTCTTTTAATTCTAAGGCAAAGGGAGTAATGATTTTGATTCATAAAAAATTACCATTTGAATTGGAATCTTCAGAGGGGTATGTTGCCAAAGTATTAAGAGTGAACTGTAAAATTTTTGCTGAATCTTGGACTTTGCTGAATTTTTATGCCCCTAATAAAGATGATGAGTGGTTTATTTCAGAAGCTTTTTTATTGTTAACTCAAACTAATGAAAATGTTTTAGCTGGTGGTGATTTCAATTGTGTTCTTGATCTTTTATTGGACAGAAATTCAAAAAGTATCAGGAAATCAAAGATGGCAACACAAATTAATGTATTAATGAAAGATTTAAGTTTAGTGGACATTTGGAGAAAAGTTAATCCTACAGAGAAAGATTTCTCTTTTTATTCTTCTAGACATGATTCTTTTTCTAGAATTGATTTATTTTTGGTATCAGCACATTTACAAGATAGAGTACTATGAGCTGAATATAAAAATAGAGTTATATCAGATCATTCATTATTACTTTTTTCCTGTGAAAGTTCGGAGGTAGTACGTCCGTTGTTTAGATGGAGGTTTAATGTAATGTTATTGAAAAAACCAGAGTTTGTTACTTTTGTTAACGAGCATATTTCTTTATTTTTGACAGAAAATGTTAATTCTGTGGATAGTCATTTTGTAATATGGGATGCTTTAAAAGCTTATTTGGGAGGGCAGATTATTGTTATTCTACGAAAGTTAAGAAATAATATATAGCAGAAAGAGTTAGAAAATAAGATTGCTGAGTTAGAGAGGTTTTCAGGAAGGTGTAACAGAAGATAAAAATAAGTTGCATTAGCGAGGTTGAAATTATGTTATAGTACTTTACAAACTTATCAGTTTGAGTGCTTAATTAATCAATTTAAACAACGTTATTATGAGTTGGGGGAAAGAGCTGGTACTTGCTTGGCAATTGAAAGCTGAACAGACATCTCGGACTATTAATGCTGTTAAGAAGAATTCAAAAGTTACTTACAAACCTCAGGAAATCAATGACCATTTTTATTCATTTTATTTAAAATTATATACTTCTGACGGGAAACAGGATAATGGTTCTATTGATGCTTACTTATCTAAATTAAAGTTACCGGTAGTAGATGGAAATGATGTTCAGGAATTGGAATCTCCATTTACGGATTTTGAAATTAAGGAAGCTATTCAGGAAATGCCTAATGGTAAGTCCCCAGGGGATGATGGATTCCCTGTGGAATTTTATAAACTCTTTTATGATGATTTTTCTTATGAATTTGGAGAAGTGTTGAATCAAGTTACTGAAGATCAGAAGTTACCAGAATCATGTTGAAGTGCTTTAATAACTGTCATTCCAAAAAAAGATAGAGATCCATTAGAAGTGTCTTCATATGGACCTATTTCTTTATTAAATGTAGATTATAAAATTATAGCGAAAGTATTAGCTAATAGACTTGCTAAATATTTACCCAAATTGGTACATATTGATCAAACAGGTTTTATTAAGAATAGAAATGCATCAGACAATCTTTGGCTTGGCTTCGCGGACGAAGATTTATGGAGGGGGTAAAAAGTCCACGTCAGCTGCAGGCTCGTTTGTGGCTGACAAGTCCGATGCGGGACAGGCAGACACGATTGCAGCGGTTGCAAGGGAAAATTGGTTGGTTGGGTGTTGGGTTTTTCCTCCTTTGCCTCCTTTGCATCAGACAATATACTCCGATTAATTACCTTCGTCAATGCATATCGAAAACAACCTAACCATTAGGTACAGAAAATGCTTTTGATAGGGTTGAGTGGGATTTTCTATTTAAAGTGTTAGAGAAATTTAAATTTGGCCCTTTTTTTATTGGTTGGTTAAGACTCTATATACGAACCTGATTGCTAGGGTGGTGACAAATGGTCAGATTTCTTCACCATTTAAATTGACTCGTTCAACTCGACAGGGCTGCCCATCATCACCAGCCTTATTTGCGTTGGTTATTGAACCATTAGCTCAGGCTATTAGACAAAATAAAGAAATTAGAGGGATGAGGGTTAAGAATCAAGAATATAAAATTAATTTATTAATGGCCAATGTGTTGGTATATTTGACGGAACTGGAACAGTCGTTGAAACAATTGCAAGAGTGTTTGTTGAAATTTGGAGAATTATCGGGTTATAAAGTTAATTGGGATAAAATGAAATTTTACCAGTTGGAGTGGGGGATTATTCTGAATTTAAAACTATTACAAAATTAAAGTGGTCAAGTAAAATTAAATATTCAGGTGTGTTTATGGATATTAATTATCAATCATTATATCATTTAAATTGTGTACCTATATTAAGACAGATTAAAGTAGATTTGATTAAGTGGAAAGATCTTCCATTTTTATTTCAGTCAATACCTTGTTTACTTTCTAAGGGTTTTTTTTCAAGATTTGAATAAAGCAGTGCAAGAGTTTTTACGGAAAGGTAAATTAGCTCGAGTGGCATTGCCTAGATTTACATGGAAGTATGCATTGGGCGGATTACAATTACCACATTTTCAAAACTATTATGAAGCGGCCCAGTTGATGGATTTAGATCAGCCTCCTAGCTGGGCAAAAGTGGAGATGGCGTGTATTTCTAGGGTTGAGATACATGAATTTATATTTCGTTGGAATTTGATTTAGTTGCAGCAATATATGTCAATATTGAAACATTTGTTAAAGATTTGGATTAAAAAAAAGTAGGGTTGAAAAATAAATTATCAATTTTAACTCTATTGTATAATAATCAGCTTATTCCTTTTTCAATGTTTAATAATCATTTAAAGATTTGGGATTATAAAGGTATAAAGACAATACAAGATTGTTTTGTAGAGGGGCAATTTCTTTCTTTTAATCAATTGAGAGAAAGATTTGATATACCTGTAAATTCTTTGTTTGTGTATTATCAACTTAGAGCTTTGATAAAAGATAATTATGGTAGAGATGATTTTACCTACTTTGTTGAGATTTGAATCTTTGATTTCCTCTATACCGAAAAAGGGTTATGTTTCAAATATGTATAATTTGTTACAAGATAGTATGGATAAGTCAGATTGGGAAAAATCTAAACTTAAATGGGAGAGTAATTTATTATTTATTTTTCCCAAAGATGATTGGGCGAATATGTGTCAGGACAATGTAATTAAATTGACTAATGTAAGATATGGAATGGTTAATTATAATTTTTTACAATAATTATATTTGACCCTGGAAAAGCTAAAAAAAAAAATATAGGTTTAGTAATTCGGAATCTTGTTTTAGATGTGATGTATGTACTGGAACTTTTCTACATGCCGTTTGGACTTTCGTTAAAGTCCAATCATTTTGGCAAGGAATCAAAGTAGTTTTGGAAAAATTATATAATTTTATATTATCGTTAGATCCAATTTTTTTTGGGGGGGAAATTTGTATTCGTTAAGGTGAATGGGATTGGACAAAATTCAAATTGCTTTTGTACGTTTGGTGTTATCAGTAGCCTGTAAATGTGTTGCTAGTACTTGGAAAGATGATACTGAGATTAATATATCATGTTGGCACAATGAATTGGAAGTATGTATTGTTATGTAAAAAATTACCTATATTTTACATTATACTTATTCTTTTGTTAGCAAGTGGTCTCTATATTTGAAATATATGGATTTAGATATACTTTGAAATGTTATTAATCATTATTTATTTTCTTTTTATTTATATATATATATATAATCTATTTTTTTGTTGCTCCCCTTAAGGGAGTTGGCTGTAGGAGCAGGAGGGTGGGAGGGGTATTTTTGTAAAATCTTTTCCTGATTATTTCTATTCTGTATGTTTTTTTTCCCACTATCTTTTAAATAAAGTTGAAAAAAAAAGAATTAACAATAAATAAAATTTGTCAAACTCTGGATTATTTGCCAATTCAATGAAAACTGGTGGTGGTAATGAGGGCTAGTTGAGGGAGATTTCAGTGAGAAGCGTATTTTTATACAAGACTTGCAGTTGGCTTACTGGAATTGAGCGAATGAGAAATTGAGGTTTTGGATAATCTTGGATAATTTTTGGGTTGGAAAGACTTTTCAGGTTGTTATATTTCTCTTGGCAGAGCCAACTAAATGCTGAATCATGCCCTGCATTGCATATTTAACCTTTTTAACTCAATTTTGTTTATTTTTGGTTTACTGTGACAATTAAGTGGACCATTCTGAATCATGAGAGCTCAGTGTGATTTAAAAAAAAAATCTCCCTTCGCCCCCTGGGGTTCTTTGACTCCAAAATTAAATCATGTAAGTTGTTTTCTTTTAGTGCCAGTAAATGGTTAAAACGAGCTAGAAATAATGGCAGAACATGCTGGAAATAGTGTGCTAGCCACACAGTCCTCCTGTGAAGAGAGGAACGGTTAATGTTTCAGTTGACGACCTTTTATTAGAAGTGGGGGGAAAAAATTAGAAATGCAACAAGTAGCTGCAAAAGGGAGGGAGGGAGGGAATGAAGAGGAGAGCTCTGGTAGGGTGGGGAGCAGGGGGGCTGAGTTCTGCTGGTTCTTCTGCTGGCTAATCAGTAAACAGAAGGTGCCTCGAGGCGAGCTATAGATTCCATCAGACATTCCACAGTCTCTCGGGAATGTGTGGTATTCCTACCACATTTACCAGAAGACCTGGAGAGAGTGGGGAAACACTGCTCAAGGCCGAAAGTGCAAGACATTGGAACTCTTGGTGGCCAGCCGTTTTGATCCCCTTCACCATTCCCACGCAGGCATGTCTGTCCTGCAACACTTAGCCCAAACATAAGCTGGAAGGACAACCCTGGGACCAAACGCATGAACATTGGGTTTATTGAGTTTAATTAATCCCCGTTTCGATCTGATTCCACTGTTTCCATGTATCATGTTCCTGCCCCACAACCCCCCCCCCCCCAAACCATGGTCTTCTCCCTACTATATCCATCTCTCCCCCCATTATCCAATATCCTATCACCTTGGCCTCTCCAGCCCCAACTCCTTGACGTACTTTCTCTGTCTCTCTTCCCTTCCCAATTTTTTCTTGACATAGGGTCCTGGCCCATAACGTTCACTGTTCCATCTCTCTCCACGGATGCTGTGTGGTCCACTGAGCCTCCCCAGCATGCACTTTGTGAGATATGAGGACAGACCAGTTTATCAGATGAGACTGTTGAATTCAACACTGCTCTCCCTTTGCAAAGCCCTCATGGTTACCTTAGCAGTCAGTATAATGCTATTACAGCACCAGTGGCCTATGCTTGAATCTGGTGCTGTGAGGAGTTTATGTGTTCACCCCGTGCCTATGTGGGTTTCCTCCCTTGTTGAAAAGCTGTACAAGGTTAGTAGGTTAATTGGCCACATGGGTGTATTTGGGTGGCACAAATTCACAGGCTGAAAGGGCCTGTTGTCATGCTGAATCTCTTAAGTTGCTACCCCTGATTCCCATGCTCTCTCTGGCATTCTGGACTCCTTGATATCTTGCTTCCCACTCTTTCACCCCACCCTGCCCCCCCCTCCCCCCCACAGTTCTCTCGATTTCCATCATCCCTCTAACTCCTTTCCTTCTCTTTCACCCACACCTTCTTTCCTCCAGCTCCCCACCCCTTTTCCTTCCTCTGCCCCCTCTCCATCACCTCTCCGCTGCATTCTTTCCCCCCCCCCGCCCCTCCAAACCACCACCTGCATCCACCTGCCAGCCTGGGCTCCTCCCCTGTTCCTCTCCCCTTGTCCGGACGATTGATTGACTGATCTTTGGCACTCCCAATGAAGGCAGAGGCTCGAGTGCCTTGGGCTCTCTATTAACCTGCTGAGTCCCTCCAGTACCCTTGTTTCCCAGCATCGGCAGACTCTTGGTTTACCTCATCTTGAACTCTCCCCGGTTCTGATGAGAGGTGAAGCATTAACTGCACAGATGCTGCCTGACCTTCCAGCATTTTCTATTTTTCTGTCAGATTTCAAACAGTCAGTGTTTTCCTTCAGAGGGAAGTTCACTAATAACAAGTATGTCTCCCCCTTTGATTTGAGATTCGAACTTGATTTAAAATTGGGCCTTTGCCTGATCTCCACAAAATTTGCCGTAATCTTGCTGTTGAACTCATTTAAACAGGTATTCCACTTGCTCCCTTGGCTTTCTGTGAACAGCTTGGGGCTCATTTGTTTCAGGCTTCCACAGTCGGGTGTGTAAACAGCGGAGAGTTTGATCCGAGGTTCGGATAGCTGGGAGCATGGTCGGACTTTCAGAAGCAGCTTTGCCTGCGGCTCCATGGTGTGAACCCAGCCTGTCTCTCCCGGGAGTGTCCTGATGCCTGACAACAGAGGAAGGATGGGGCTTGTGTTGAAGGAAGCCTGCAACACTGAAACAAAGATTTAGGAAGCTGGATTGAAGAATTCTGTCATCTGGCCAAGCATGCTTGGGCTTGTGTTCAGCCAGTATGTGTTGCCTGGAGCTATGCAGCATGTTTTCAGATGCTGGGATAAGCTGGGCCGCTATTGTAAAGTTGCAACTGGGCAGGAGATTTTTTTCTTCATTAAATGTGTGGAGATTGAACTGAGCATGTCTGCCAACTGAAGCTAAGGTTATTAAAGAACAAAGTGTGTATTGCGTAGTGACCCTATGCCATGTCAGCCGTTGGGGCTCTAACAAGAATGTTTAAGTTCATTTGTCTCAAAATACCTAGAATAATGAGATGTGCTCATTTGCAAACAGCCCCACAGGCTATCTCTAACATTTGTTGAGCTGGGTAAAGAGTGTGGGATTACCATGGGAAGGAAGATGAATTAGCGCCATAAGAGCGCTGCTGTGGGGTTCATTCAAGAGCCCAGAGTCTTCATAGCTTGTTGTTGGTGGATGATTTCATATGGGAGGAGGGAGAAGAGTGTGTGTCTGGGGAGTGATGGGTCCTCCAGTGTGTGGCTGTCTTTCTTAGACAGCTGGAGATGTAAATGGAGTCCATGGAGGGGAGGGATATTTTTCGTGATGTTCTGACCTGTGTTCATCCCCTCGTAACCTCTTTGCCAATGTGAGGTATCATGAGATCTACAGTGTGCACCTTTCATTGTTTCAAATAGGTCAATCAAACTCTTCCTTCCCCCATCCCCTCCACCAGCTTGCCGTGCTCCGCATTAGCAAAGTTCCTCATTCCTGAAATCACCTGCAGCACCCTTGCGTCTTTCCAGCTGTGCTCTGTCCACGATTGGACACTCTAGCACACAGGCTGTTAGGTTTCCTCGTGCCTTCCCAGCTCTGGTTCTCGGCTTTCTATTTATAAATCTCTGGAATCCTCTGCTTTTTAAAACCACTTTCGTTGCCAGTTTAAATGACCTATACACACATTTTCATTTGTTCGGAAAACGTTTGGCTCCCAAGACAAAAGTTCTGCCAGCTAAAACAAGAGACCACTTGTACTGAGGCAGTTAGTGTGAATGGGTGTGATGCTCAGGTAGCTGAACAGGGAGAAGTCATTTAAAGAACCCTGACTGGGTAGGTAATTGGGTATAATTGGGCAGCTCGGGCTCGAGGGCCAAAAGGGCCTGTCATGCTGTACGTCTAAATTTAAAAACACTCCAATTTAACCTTCCATGTTCTGCCGTACATAAGCTAGTTGTGTAAATTTAGTTGAAAAGAGGAATCTTACCATTCACAACAAACCGAAGGTCAGGCTAATTTTATGCTCTTTGGCGTAGCAGCATCTTTCTGTGCATGAGAATACGTCTGGATTGAATGTGGTTCTTGTTGGACTTCAGTGTTGCTCTAATCCAAGAGGAGGGTCGCAGCAGTAACATGATTGGGGAGGAGAAGTGCAACTGAGAAAGCAGAGAAGCTCTTGGGGCACAGATGCTGGAACCTCGGGCAAACAAAGAATTGTTGGCGCCCCTTTGGCCCACGAAGCCCATGCTGACCAAATTAAACTAAAACTCTGCTTTCACGTGATGCACATCCCTTTATTCCCGGCACATTTGACATAGCGCCTAGCGCAACCACTTTGCAGAGCCAGCGATAGGAACTGGGGTTCGAATCCTGCGCTGTCTATAAGGAGTTTGTATGTTCTTCCCGTGTCTGTGTGGGTTTTCTATGGGAGCTCCAGTTTCCTCCCACCATTCAAAACGTACCGAGGATGTAGGTAAATTGGGTGTAAATTGGGCAGCATGGACTCGTGGGCCGAAATGGCATATTACCGTGCTATATGTCTAAATATTCATGTGTCTATCTAGAAGCCTCTTGAATGTTCCTATTGTATCTGCTTCCACCACTAACCCGTTCCAGACACCCACCATTTTACCAAAAACACATGACCTAGAAATCTCCTTTAATAGACAATAGACAATAGACCATAGGAGCTGGAGTAGGCCATTTGGCCCGTCGGGCCAGCACCGCCATTTTAGATCATGGCTGATCATTACCATCAGTACCCCTTTCCAGCCTTATCCCCATAACCCTTAACTGCGTTACCCACAAGAGTCTTATCTAACTCTCTTTTGAACATAGTCAGTGAATCCACCTCTACCACCCTCTGTGGCAGAGCATTCCACAGATTCACACTTCTCTGGGTAAAAAAAAATGCTTTCTCATCTCCGTCCTATAGGGCCTACCCTATATTCTTAAACTATGCCCTCTAGTCCTCGTCTCCCCCATCATTGGGAACAAGTAATCAGACTTCACCTTGTCTATCCCCCTGATGATTTTGTATGCCTCAATCATGTCCCCCCTCATCCTTCTAAACTCCAATGGATACAAGTCCAGTTTTTCTAGCCTTGCTGCATATGACAACCCTGCCATCCCTGGAACTAACCTTGTAAATCTGCGCTGCACACCCTCTATAGCTAGTATGTCCTTCCTCAAGTTTGGAGACCAGAAATGGACGCAATACTCCAGGTGGGGTCTCACCAGGGCCCTGTATAACTGCAGAAGGGTGTCTCTGTTTCTATACTCCAATCCCCTCTTTATGAAAGCCAACATTCCATTTGCCTTCTTCACAGCTTTCTGAACCTGCATGCTAGCCTTCAGTGACCGGTGAACAAGTACACCCAGATCCATTTGCACTTCCCCACTCCCTAGCTTGTCTCCATTTAAATAATACTCAGTTTTCCTATTACTTCCCCCAAAATGAATAACCTCACATTTGTTCACATTGAAATTCATCTTCCATTTAGCCACCCACTCCTCCAGCCTGTCCAAGTCCCTCTGCATTTTCCTTACATCCTCCTCACACCCCACACCGCCACCCAGTTTAGTGTCATCTGCAAATTTGCTCATGTTATTTATAATCCCCTCATCCAAATCATTAACATAAATTACAAACAACTGAGGACCCAACACCGATCCCTGAGGCACTCTACTCGTCACATCCTGCCATTCTGAAAAAGACCCATTTACTCCAACCCTTTGTTTCCTATCTCTTAACCAATTTCCTATCCATGTCAGCACCTTACCTCCAATACCATGCTCCCTGATCTTGCCCACTAGACTCCCGTGCGGTACCTTATCAAAGGCCTTCTGGAAGTCCAAATACACCACATCCACTGGCTCTCCCGAGTCCACCCTCTTTGTCACATCCTCAAAAAATTCCAGAAGGTTAGTCAAGCATGACTTACCCTTAAGGAATCCATGCTGACTAGCCCTTATACTATTATTACTGACTAAGTGTTCTGCTATTTCTCCTTTTATGATGGACTCCAATATCTTCCCCACCACTGATGTCAGGCTAACTGGTCTATAATTTCCAGTTTTCTCCCTCCCTCCTTTCTTAAAAAGCGGCACCACATCAGCCACTCTCCAATCCTCAGGGACCTCCCCGGAATCTATGGAACTTTGGAAAATGTCGACCAGTGCCTCCACAATTTCAATAGCCACCTCTTTAAGCACCCTAGGATGCAGCCCATCAGGCCCTGGGGATTTATCAGCCCTCAGACCCAACAATTTACTCATAACCTCCTGCTTCTGGATCCGGATATCCATTAGATCCCCTACCTCCCCAGTAAAGTTCCCCAAGTCTCTTGGTACCGCATGACCACTACCCCCTAACTGACTATAACCTATATCCTCCTTGGTGAAGACAGTTGCAAAGTATTTGTTAAATTCCTCTGGCATCTCCTTGTTTCCGGTAATAATTTCACCCTTGCCCATTTTCAAAGGGCCAATTTTAGACCGAACCAATTTCTTCCTCTTCACATACTTAAAAAAGCTTTTGCTATCCTCCGCAATATTATCTGCTAATTTCCTCTCGTACTTCATTTTCCCGTCTCTTATGGCTTTCTTAGTTACCCTCTGATGTTCTTTGAAGGTTTCCCAATCCTCTAATTTCCCACTCCGCTTCGCTATCTTATAATTACTCCCTTTGGACTTGATAATGCACTTGATTTCCTTAGTTAGCCAGGGCTGCCATTTGCATCTCCTAGAACCTTTCCTCCACTTTGGAATAAATTTGTCCTGAATCCTGTGAAAAATGTCCATAAAAACCTGCCATTTTTCCCCAGTTGTCCTCCCAGCTAGTGTATCTTCCCATTTTATTTTGGATAGCTCCTCCCTCATAGCTGCAAAATTCCCTTTATTTAACTGAAGTACAGATGCTTCCGACTTCCTTTCCATTTCCCTTTCTAATTGCAGCTTAAAAGTAACCATACCATGGTCACTATTCCCTAATGGCTCCCCTACATCAAGGTCACTTATTAAGTCTGCGTCGCTGCACAGCACCAAGTCCAGAATCGACTTCCCCCTGGTAGGTTCCTCCACTAGCTGTTCCAAGAAAGTATCTCGTAGACATTCTATAAACTCGCTCTCTTGTGTTCCTGCCCCCGTCTGATTATCCCAGTCCACCTTCATGTTGAAGTCCCCCATAACTACCGTATTGCTACCACTTTGACATACCACTCTTAATTCCTGATTTATACTACTACCGATATCTGAGCTACTTTTCGGAGGCCTGTAAATGACCCCCATTATATTCCTCTTGCCCTTGCAATTTCTTAATTCAATCCAAACAGACTCTACCTCACCTGTTTCAATGTCCTTCCTTTCAAACGCCTGAATCTCATTTCTTACCAACAGAGCTCCCCCACCTCCTCTTCTTAACTTTCTGTCCTTTCTAAAGGACGTGTACCCTGGAACATTTATTTCCCAATCCTGCCCTTCCCGCAGCCATGTCTCCGTTATTCCGACAATGTCATAACCTCCCATCGCCATTTGCGCCTCAAGCTCATCCATTTTATTCCTTACACTCCTTGCATTCATACACAATACCTTGATGCCATACCTCCTTTCTCCCTCCACCTTGGTTCTTGGTGCATTCGTTCTTATTCTCCTATCACTTTTAGCTCCCTTATTCCTTATTGTTTCACCGTCTATCAGAACCACCCCTATATTCTCTCTCCTATCTACTTCCCTATCAGTCCTGTTCCCTTCCCCCTGCCAAATTAGTTTAAATCAGCTCCGACAGCTTTATTAAACCTAACTGCCAGTATATTGGCCCCCTTCGCATTCAGGTGTAAACCATCCCTCCTGTATAGGTCCCGTCTTCCCCAGAAGAGATCCCAATGGTCAATGAACCTGAATCCCTGCACTCTGCACCATTCCCTCAGCCACATGTTTAACCTCTTGATTTTTTTATTCTTGCCCCCACCCTCGCACAGTACAGGAAGCAGCCCCGAGATTACAATCCTGGAGGTCCTGCTTCTCAACCTCCTTCCGAGCTCACGGTAGTCTCTCTTCAGGATCTCCTCCTTCAATCTATCTACGTCATTTGTGCCCACGAGTATCAGGACCTCTGGCCGGTCTCCTTCCCCCCCCAGGATACTCTGAACCCTATCCGAGACGTCACGTACCCTGGCTCCTGGGAGGCTACACACCATACGGGAACACTTGTCAGGTTCGCAGAATTTTCTGTCCGTTCCCCTAACGATGGAGTCCCCAATAACCACCTTGTTCCCCTTCTTCTCCTTCTGTACCACTGTCTCCCCTCCATCTTGTATCTGGTGTTTTTTTTTATTCTGGGGAAAAGATTCTGACTTAACTATGGCTCTTGTAATTTTCTAAACTTCTTTCAGGAAACCCTGCAGACTCCAGCACTAACCACCCAAGTTTGTCCAACCTCTCCCCATAACTCACACACTCTAATCCAGGGAACACCCTGGTAAACTTCTTCTGAACCTTTGCAAAGCCTCCACATCTTCCATGTCGAGGGGCGACCAGAATTGTGCACACTGTTCCAAGTGCAGCCTATCTAAAGTTTTGTGTAGTTGTATTTTGTTTGGGTTGAACCAAGCCTTGCCAGTCTGAGCTGAGGATGCTATTGATGGCCACGTGATGTCTGATCTCAACCAATGGTTTGACACGAGGGCTGTCTATATCCCACCTCGTGGGCTGTGGACATTTAGGGTTAGACTTTAACTTTCGACCTGAGCTGACCTCCCCCATGAGAACATTCTCTGCAGTTTGCGTTTGTTCGAAGGTTTTGTGGAACATGTTTGTGCTTTTGACAGGCAAGTCACCAAATGTGTTTCTTTGCCTGTCAGATTTTCGACAAAGTGTTCTCAAAGCATTTTTTTTTTTTTTTTTTTTGCCCCTTTTTCAAACTGACAGCTTGTTACCTACTTAAAGTTTATAGTGCAGGGAATGAGGTAGCCAAGATAACATCGAGATCAGTGCAACGACCAGGTATCCTGCTGTGGGACCAAGTGGAAGGATCCTGGGAGCTTTGATTGAATACATCTCAAATGCAACACTTGTAAGAATGTCACCCCCTCACTACTGCTTTAGCTCAGCCCAAGTCTTTAGAGTGGAACATCATGGACAGCGTCCACTCCTAATGACCTTCCTCACCAACCCCCCCCCCCCCAACTCTGCCTCCAGTACCTCTCTCAACCCATCTCCCTTCTGTTGGTGTGAGCCAACAAGGGGCAATGTATCTGCTAAATTATTCCTTGGAACTGTTTGTGACCTCCACGTTTTTGTATGTTGTCAGAAAACATGCATGACATCACATAAATCCCTGAGATTCTTTTTCTTGCAGGGGCGGCAGAATTAAAACTTAATCATAGTGCGAAAAAATACTCATTGTACACATGTAAACAAACTGTGCCATACAGAGAGAAAAAAAAACAGAAAATGCACAAGCAAGAGTCCTTAAACGAGTCTCTGATTGAGTTTGTCATTGAGGAGTCTGATGGTGGAGGGGGAGCAGCTGTTCCTAATCCTGGCAGCGCGAGTCTTGTAGCACCTAGACCTCTTTCCTGATGGCAGCAGCGAGGACAGAGTGTGTGCTCGGTGGTATGGGTCCTTGATGATTGCTGCTGCTCTCCGGCAGCAGAGTTCCCTGTAGATCAGTGGTTCTCAACCTTTTTCTTTCCACTCACATCCCACTTTAAGTAATCCCTATGCCGTCGGTGCTCTGTGATGAGTAAGGGATTGCTTAAGGTGGGATGTGAGTGGGAAGGGAAGGTTGAGAATCACTGCTCTAGACCCAATTGTTACTGAACTATTTGGCTTGTGAAAAATGGTCATTGGCCCATTTCCTTTGGCGTTTTGAAAATGTGCACATGATGAGTGAATTAGGTACAATTTAAACAGTTGTTTTCAAACTCTTTCTTTACATCCACATCCCACCTTAAGCAATCCCTTACTAATCACAGAGCACCGATGGGCTTGGGGAAGACAAAAAGTGGTATGTGAGTGGAGAGAAAAAGGTTGAGAACCACTGCTGTAGATGTTCTCAATGGGATGGTTTTGTTTATGATGTGTGCCCAGGACATCACATGAAATGTTATCCCAGCTCTACCAGGGTGGCTTCTTTTTCCAATCTTGTGTGCCGAATGAGGAGAAAATTTACATAATCTGAACCAGTCTGTCTTTGCCAAACCTAGCTGTATTTCTAATACCCAGCTCGTTGGAAACATGTGGCAGTTTACTGCAGATGATTTAAGATTTTCCAGTCATGGACCAATCCTTTCCAAGCATCCTTTATAGCTGAGTGTGGTTGCTGGGTGTCAGGACTCGCTTTCTGCTCTGTTGCAGTGGGAGCCAAGAGGAAGAAGCACATTTACAGGGTTGGGACAAGCTATTTCCATGTTTGAACATGCTTCATGGCTTCTTGCATGGGATTGGAGAGAACAAAGAACCAAAATGACATTTTGTAGAATTTGGTTGGATTCCCATTCGAAAGTTTTACTTTTATATTATTAAAAACCATCCAGATATCAGAATTGGGAAGAAACATGATTGATGCTTAAAATGGGGCTGCTAATTTTTAAAAAATTTATATTTGGATGGACAGCATGGTTACAGGCCATTTTGGCCCACAAACCTGTGGCACCCGATTGACCTCTACCCCCAGTACATTTTTGAATGATGGGAGGAAACCTGAGCCCCCGGGGAAAACACACACAGGGAGAATGTACAAAATCCTTATAGTCAGCACCGGATAATTTGAACCCTGGACCCGATCACTGGTGCTGTAAAGGCGTTGCGCTATCGGCTATGCCAATCATGCCACCCAGACCATGGGCAAACATTAAAACTGTGCTTCAACTGAAGTGGTCCTGGTAGAGCAGTGAGGCAAATCATTGGGTGGCAGCCATTATTCGTTCACAGGTGGATCCATGTGGCGTTTTCCAGACTCTCTGTTCCACAGGCTCTTTTACCGAAGCCAACCTTGCACCTAGTGACCAAGAGATGGGAGCTAAATAGGACCGTGGTCCTACTCAAACTTTTGTTCACGTGGCACTTTGTTGGTATGTGGTGCTGGCAAGGTCTACGAGCTCACGTTTGGAGTGGCCCTTCAACTGTGTCCTCTCACGCCAACACTGAGTTTGGAGATTTGGGAAGACTAGGTAACTGAGGGTGAGGGGGATGTGTCTCACTTGTTGTTGGTTGAAATTAGAAGGTATCCAGATACCTCAGGAGTCAGGATGAAGATTTGCCAAAATCCTTTTTCAAATTTGAGGGTAGGTGGGGAAAAAAGGAAGATTAAAATGATCTGAAGAATGAAAGCTGAGGTGAGAAATTTAACTGAGTTAGAAATTAATGTTGGGGACAGAATCAGCCATGTGGGGTTAAAATGGGATGCCAGTAGTTCTCCAGCAGATTGGTGTATTGCAGGAGGGTCACGGTGACTGGATTGTCATTGGGGGTGATGGGCACCAGCCTTTGGGCTGTAGTTAAGAGGTTGAGGCACATTTTTTCTGGGTTCACCCCTCCCCAGGATCCCAGGCCTCTCGACCCCCTCCCCTTCACCGCACTCCCCCTCCCTGCTGGGGCTCCTTTCTGGGTCACCATCAGCCCGAGGCTTCGAATTCTTCAGTGATTGAGCTGTGCCAGATGTTTTGGGTGCAGACTGCGTCGGGGCGAGGAACCACTTGTTGATGGGAGTGTCCGAGAGATTCCGCTCCCAGCGAGGCATGTGCACATTGTGTGTTGCCCAACTATGTAGGTGTGAAGAGTTTGAGAATGATGAACTTGTGAAGGAGACGCTGTTTATACAATGCATGATGCAAGCATCACTTTCTGCTGGCAGCAACTCCACCTGTGGTTATAGATCTAGCTTTTATATTTATAACCTGGTATTCTGTTTTGGCAAATTGGAATACTTAAACCTTCAATTGTCATGGTTTACTTTGTGTAATGTTGATGCATCTGAACATTGTGCTTGGGTGCATGAATCGCACCATCAGGTTCAGGAACACCTGTTACCCCTCCACCACTAGATCCCTCAATGACAAACTCGATCAGCATTTAAAAAAAAAAATTCTCTGTATTGCACAGTCAGCTTGTTTACCTTCATTATCTGTTTACAGTTCTTTATTTGTTTACGTGGTGTACAGTTTATTTTTTGCACTACCAATTAGTGGTAAATCTGCCGCGCCCACAGGATAAAGAATCACAGGGTTGTGTATGGACTCCGACAATAATTCTGAAATTTGACAGTAAGCTCTCACATTCCTCACTAGTGCAGTGAGAAGTTGTCCACAGCATTTTGCACTTGTGTAGAGTCTGGAAAAGGGGGTGACTTCTGCAGTGCTGCACTGACCATGTGCCATTAAAGTATTCCTTTGGCCAAAAGTGAAAGGGACACTTGCTGAACTCCAGACGTGGGGGATAAAAGATCAGTGTCGATAGCCACACTGTAGAATTACCTTGCTTCTGTGTACCTGCGGGTGAAAGGTTTGTCCACTCACAGCCATTCAGCACCCAGATATTCTGGCACAATCCCCATGGTGCAGTGAATCTGAGGGGGGAGGGAGAAGGAGGTGGTAGGCGATCTTGAGGGAGAAGGGGGTGGTAGGGGATCTCGAGGGAGGAGGAGGTGGTAGGGGATCTCGAGGGAAGAGGAGGTGGTAGGTGATCTCGAGGGAGGAGGAGGTGGTAGGCGATCTTGAGGGAGGAGGAGGTGGTAGGCGATCTCGAGGGAGGAGGAGGTGGTAGGCGATCTCGAGGGAGGAGGAGGTGGTAGGCGATCTCGAGGGAGGAGGAGGTGGTAGGCGATCTCGAGGGAGGAGGAGGTGGTAGGCGATCTCGAGGGGGGAGGAGGAGGTGGTAGGCGATCTCGGGGGAGGAGGAGGTGGTAGGCGATCTCGGGGAGGAGGAGGTGGTAGGCGATCTCGAGGGAGGAGGAGGTGGTAGGCGATCTCGAGGGAGGAGGAGGTGGTAGGCGATCTCGAGGGAGGAGGAGGTGGTAGGCGATCTCGAGGGAGGAGGAGGTGGTAGGCGATCTCGAGGGAGGAGGAGGTGGTAGGCGATCTCGAGGGAGGAGGAGGTGGTAGGCGATCTCGAGGGAGGAGGAGGTGGTAGGCGATCTCGAGGGAGGAGGAGGTGGTAGGCGATCTCGAGGGAGGAGGAGGTGGTAGGCGATCTCGAGGGAGGAGGAGGTGGTAGGCGATCTCGAGGGAGGAGGAGGTGGTAGGCGATCTCGAGGGAGGAGGAGGTGGTAGGCGATCTCGAGGGAGGAGGAGGTGGTAGGCGATCTCGAGGGAGGAGGAGGTGGTAGGCGATCTCGAGGGAGGAGGAGGTGGTAGGCGATCTCGAGGGAGGAGGAGGTGGTAGGCGATCTCGAGGGAGGAGGAGGTGGTAGGCGATCTCGAGGGAGGAGGAGGTGGTAGGCGATCTCGAGGGAGGAGGAGGTGGTAGGCGATCTCGAGGGAGGAGGAGGTGGTAGGCGATCTCGAGGGAGGAGGAGGTGGTAGGCGATCTCGAGGGAGGAGGAGGTGGTAGGCGATCTCGAGGGAGGAGGAGGTGGTAGGCGATCTCGAGGGAGGAGGAGGTGGTAGGCGATCTCGAGGGAGGAGGAGGTGGTAGGCGATCTCGAGGGAGGAGGAGGTGGTAGGCGATCTCGAGGGAGGAGGAGATCGTAGGCGATCTCGAGGGAGGAGGAGATCGTAGGCGATCTCAAGGGAGAAGGGGTGGTAGGTGATCTTGGAGGAGGGAGAAGGAGGTGATAGCCGATCCTGGAGGGAATTAGAAGGAGGTGGTAGATGATCATGGAGGGGGGAGATGGAGTGGAAGTTGATCACTGAGACCAAGTGAGGGGGATGGGGTTGGTATTAGATCTCTGAGCCTGGGAAAGGGGGAAGAGGCTGGTGGTCTTTGGAGAAGGACCTTCTCTGACACTGGCAAATCGGGAAGCAATGTCATCCCTGGGGTTTGTTTGAAGCCCAATTTTGTCATTTTCTTTTAATGAGCTGACCCACATGAAGCATGCGGAAGTCCTCCTCGCAGGGTTTGCTCTCTAAAGTTGTCCAATTCCACTTTGTACTAAAGATGGGAATGGGGGAGAGGATAACTATTGACTTCTGGTGTAGAGTAGGTGGTAGAATTGGGGAATTGAGTGAAGCAATGGGACTGATGGGATTGCTGAGAACCAGGATGGATGCCATGTGCTAAATGTCTTCCCTCTCTGTAGCAAGGGGAATGGAGTTGGTCAGCTTCACGAGCTAATGTCGGCCCTTGATTGGATGTTGGTTATATGCTCTGACCTGTTTTGTAGCCTTTGCTGTGGATCTGTTCCCTCTACCTTCACAGCTACACTAAACGTGTGCATAAAGTGTTTCAAGTTGCATCGCGAACCTTGGTGGGGGACATTGAGAAGCAGTTGGCAGTGATGGAGAGTAAGCTGGAATTGTTTCTCTATTCCTTCTTGTAATGGGCAATGTTGGTTGCCTGTCACTACTGCGTGTCATTGAGCAAGATCCAAAATATTAAGAAGGAAGCTGTGATTGGAGCCTTGACAGAGCGTTTGTGGTGTGGAATGAGTTCTGCAGAAGGCTGAGAAAAGATTCTTAAAAAGGAGTCTGATCATTTGAAACACGGTAATGGCTATATAAATAGTTTCTGAGTTGAGTCATCCCTGTGTGAGTGAATTCCTGGCAAGTCACAAATTGGAATAGATGCAACAAATGAGGATCAGGTGTCATTTGCTTAATATGAGGGTGTTATAAATATGGACTCGAAAAAGGAGGATTTTCCAGACTATGAGTTGCTTCAAAAGCAAATGGTGCGTTGCAGCAATTGTAATGTTTGTGTTTATTGGCCTTTATATGGATTGGAAAAATGAGTCATGACGTAAAGTTAGTAGGGCTGGGGATTTTCTCTGGAGTGAAGGATGAGAGGAGACTTAATGGAGGTCTACAAGATTCTGAGAGACATAGATAAGGTAGACAGCCAGCACCTTTATTCCCCAGGGCCGGAATAGCAAACATCAAAGGACATCTGTACAAAGTAAAGGGAGACATCAGGGGTAAGATATGGCCAGAGAGTTGTGGGTGCCAGGGGTGGTGATGGAGGCTGAAACATTGGGGCATTTAAGAGTCCCTTAGGAAGATGGTAGGAAAGGTTTTGGTTTTGTAAGTATATATGGGTTGGCACAACATCGAGGGCAGATGGCTATACTGTGCTGCATGGGAATCTGCTGCCTGACCACTGTCTCCATTCTGGTGAAGGAGCTCCCACAGTTCCGCTGGGCAGGATGTCGCAGGATTTAGCACAACCAACCAGTGATACATTTCCAAGTCAGGGTGGTGTGGGATTTGGTGGTTGGAATTCCTTTTGTCTTTTGTGTTGTTCTGGTTTATGGAGGTGAATATTTGGACAATTAGGCATTTTGGGATATTGTCTTCAAACACTGTGGTAGAACCATAGAACAATGGTGGGGGAGGGAATGAATCTTCAGAATTGAAGTTGAATTAAATTTTCCTGCAAGATATTGAGCTTTTTGAGAGTTGTTGGTGCTTCAAGTGGAAAAGTTTTCCAGACCGTGTAGCTTGAAGAGATTTGGGGTGTCAGGATGGAGGGCATCTGCCAGCTCTTGCATCCACTGTGCTCGTGTGGTTGGACCCGGTTGAGCTTCAGGTCAACCTCCGGGATGGTGATGGTGCAGCAAAAGGAGGTAGCACGTCCATCAAATGTCAAGGCTGTGTGGTTGGACTAGGCTCTGCCACATTTCCTACTCATTGGCCTGTGTCTATGCTGCCTGGACCTTGCTGATGGAGCTTTGGACTAAGGGGTAATGTTCAGCAGAAATGCCATCTCGGATGGCAAGAAAGGCTGCTGAAGGTGCAGCTGAAGATGTTGAAGAAGTCAAACCACCATAGCATCTTCCTTTCAGCCATTGGACAGTTTGCCCATTGCCTTCCCAGGGCTTCTCACTAAAATGCTGCCTGGGGCAGCACTTTCCCCTCCTCTTGGAAACATGGGCCCTGTTGGAGCAAATGGCAATGAGCTGGGCGGACTTGGCCAAGCACCAACACTGGTTATCATTCAGGACCTTTGGCAATGAATGAATTTTACTGGTGCTGTGCTTGTGTTCGAGAGACTGACATTTATTTTCCTTATTGAGTTTTCACTGAATTAGGTCCTCTCAAAACTTGGTAGTGTGACATCAGTGAGGTGATGTTCTGGTAGGAATCCAGATTAGATTTTTAACAGTGAACACAGCCATTAACTTTTACATTAAAAAAAAATGGTTCATTTGGACGTGCTGCACGGCCTATTACTGGCTGCATCGCGAGGCTGAAAACAGGAGCACCTGGGGAAAAATCCCACGCAGGCATGGGAGAACATACAAACTCCTTACAGACAGTGGGGGATTCGAACCTGTGTTGCTGGCGCTGTAACAGCATTGCACTAACTGCCTCATGAACCGTATTCAATCTGGGCACCAGTTTTTCTGATGAATCCTTGCCTGCAGAAATAAGAAAGTAGGTAATCACACTGCACACTGTGAACCCATTGTTCAAGTTGCATTAAAATACAATCTTTCAGCTCTAAATTGTGCATTCAGTTGGCAGCTGCAGAATGAGGCATTTTGCTTTGTATGTTCTGCAGTTTTTTAAAATTTAAATTCATTTAAAAATTTTAATTTTGACATTCAGCACGGTAACAGGCCTTTCAGCCCACAAACCCGTACTACTCAATTACACTCAATTAGCCTTCAATCCAGGAATGTTTTGAACGGTGGGAGGAAACCGGAGCCCCCAGGGAAAACTCGCGCAGACATGGGGAGCACCTTATAGACAGCGCCCGATTCGAACCCCAGTCACTGGTAATGTAATAGTGTTGTGCTGACTGTGTCGCCCCTGGGCGAGGTTGTTTTTGTACTGGTGAGCACTTGGTCGAGTGCAGTAGCCACTGCGCTTTCATAGGGAGCTGCCAGGGTGGTCCGATGGCCAATGCTGGTGCGCATTCTGTGGGTGTCGTTGAGATTTGTTGTGATGTGCCCCCATCCCATTAGGGATATGTGATACCTTTTCCTTCGACAAGTCCTCATGTTCCTGTTTGAGGCAACAGACGCGGTTTGTAAATATATTTCCTGATTCAGAAGGAATTGCCACCCACAAATCGACTGAGGTGAATCTGTCTTGTATGCGCGAGTACTTCTCAACACCCGTGGCCAATCTGAACCACTCAGTGAGCATCTTCCCTCATTCAACCACCATGAGATTTTGGATCTGCATTTACAAATCGAGGTTCAAGGTTCCTTTTTGATGTCATCTATTAATATATTAAAAATGTAATATATGCAATATACTTTAACTTTTGCCCGCCGTAAAGCAAATAGTCGCTGTTAGTATTACCCAACACCCCTTACAGTACGAGAGAAGGAGAAGCAAAACAGAGTTGCTTCAGAGTCACTGAGTGTCTGTGGATTGGCCACAGTCACTGCAGCCGTAAAAACTCCTGTTCTTGTACTCCAGTTCTCGTTCTCCAGATCCAAACCCCTGACACAAGACATCCTGTTGTCCTTGGTGATGTGTGGCTCTCTTCCTGCCCTGGGAACCACGTTGAGCGTTTAATCTGCTTTATTTATGGGTACAGTACTTCAATTGTAGGAAAGGTAATAGTTCCATTATTGGAACATAATATTACATTTAGAATGAAATTCCTTAACTTTGGCTACTGTAAAGCAGACAGAGAATCACCATTTTGCTCAGCACCTCTCACAAAAATTAGGCCCCAGCAAGGGACGAACTTACGACCCCAGTTTACAGGACTAGTGCTCTAACCACTGAGCAATCAGAGCCTTTGGTTGTCCACTGTTCAAAGTTGTCCACTTCATCTGGTCCAAGTTGTTTTTAATGGGAAGCCATTGGCTGTGAACAGGAAGGATT
Source organism: Narcine bancroftii (assembly GCF_036971445.1). NCBI lineage: Eukaryota > Metazoa > Chordata > Chondrichthyes > Torpediniformes > Narcinidae > Narcine > Narcine bancroftii. The sequence goes on along the minus strand of NC_091470.1, from coordinate 174,184,129 downwards.
TGGTATTTGGTGTTGGACAGAGTGGGGGCACAGAGAAACTTGAGATGGTTCAGCATCCCATTGGAGGGGCTTGGAAGTTTCAGTCAAGTCGTGGATTTGAATGCTGTCAATGGACTATCTTTGGCACCAATTAATTGGAGTTTATCTCGACGATTGTCCACAACACACAAGAATCATCCAGATTCTGTTTTTGCTGATATTGATCAAGATATTTTTTTGCCACGTGTGCAGGTATCACTGGAGAGACTTTTCCTCCCTCCACTCTTACCATTCTCCCCACGGCCTACACTAGGAGGGAGAAAAACCTTTACTCCCCTCTTCACAAATGCCTAGGAACTTAATTCAGAACATGCACGATAATTTAGAGAAAAATATTTTATTTTGAATATCACACAAACTGGCGAAAGCTAGTGGTGACCCTAATTAATGCTCTGCCACTCAAGTGGGTTCAGTCAAGTTCATTCTTCCTGCATTCATGGTCCTCCGTATCAGATGCCACTTAATTCCATGCTCCGTATATCCTTGAAAGTCACCATGCAAGTAGAAAGGGTGGGAAAGGAAGTTTTTCTTCATTGGGCAGGATTCTAAATTAATTTTAAATTTAGAGTCAGTGGTTCTCAACCATTTTCTTTCCACTCACATCCCACTTTAAGTAATCCCTATACCATCATGCTCTGCATTGCTTAAGGTGGGATGTGAGTGGGAAGAAAAAGTTTGAAAACCACTGTTTTAATTGTACTTAATTGACTCGTTAAGTGGACGGTTTCATAACTGCAAAGGAAATGGGCCAATGACCATTTTTCTCAAGCAAAATAGTTCAGTAATAATTGGGTCTAGAGCAGTGATTCTCAACCTTCACACTCACAGACCACCTTAAGCAATCCCTTATTAATCACAGAGCATTGATGGTGTAGGGATTACTTAAAGTGGTCTGTGAGTGGAAAGAAAAAAGGTTGAGAGCCACTGATTTAGACATACAGCACAATAATATCAGCACCATTTCGGCCAACAAGTCTGTGCTACTCAGTTAACTTACAATCCCTAGTACATTTCGAATGGTGGAACCCCCCCCCTCCCTCCGGGGAAAGCCCATGCAGACACAGGGGGGACGAACAAACTCCTTACAAACAACATGGGATTCAAACCCCAGACCTGATTGCTGGCGCTGTGAAGGTGTTGTGTTAACTGCTACACCAACTGAGCCACCCCAGATTTCTGTCAGTCATCTCCCATGCTTCCTATCAACAGAGGGCAGGGGGGGAGAGGTGTTCACCCATTTTTGGTGCCTGTGCCGGTCCAATGATTTTCTGAAATCTTCAACCCCTTGTGATACACTGCCCAGCACAGATGCTACCATCTTGGGCACAGACCTCTGTTGCAGAGTTATTTAAAAAAAATCACTGGCTCCTTTAATAAGTCATTTCAAGGCTGACTCTTGACTAGGCAGTAGGATTCTGCAGAGCAGAGCTGACTCTCTTCTCTCCGCTTGGCCGGGTCCACACCAGTTATAGCACTGCCATGATTAGCAGCGCTAATAATTTTTATCAATACAGCACGTCAGCGATTTACTTCCTCAGGAGTTTGCGAAGGTTTGGTATGACACGAGAAACCCTGGCAAATTTCTACAGATGTGTGTATTACGGTCTGGTCCAAAAGGTAATAGACACAGCTCAGGACATTACAGGCGAAACCCTCCCCACAATTAAGAACTTCTACAGAGAACGCTGCCGTCAGAGAGCAGTGGCAATCATCAAAGACCCACACTACCCAGCACACGCTCTGTTCTGGCTTCTGCCATCGCGAAAGAGGTATCGGTGCCGCAAGACCCGCACCACCAAGTTCAGGACCAGCTGCTACCCCCCCTCCCCCCACCATCAAACTCCTCAATGACAAACTCAATCAGAGACTCATTTAAGGACTCTTACGTGCACTTTATTGATTTTTTTCTCTCTCTCTGTATTGCAGTTTATTTACATTTATTATCTATTTACAGTTTTTTATTTGTTTGCATGTTTATGCTGTGCACAGTTTATTTTTTTGCACTACTAATTAGTGGTGATTCTGCCTGGCCCGCAGGAAAAAGGAATCTCAGGGTTATATGTGATGCCGTGTATGTACTCTGACAATAAACCTGAAATCTGGGATACGCAGGAGATGGAAGGATATGGATCACATTCAAGTAGGAGAGCTATGGTTAATTTGGGCATTGTGTGAGACGCAGACAGGCTGGCCGAAGTGTCTGTTCCTGTACGGTACTGTCTTGTATCCTATTTTCCAGAAGATCCCACCTGGGTTGGAGATGGTGGCCCGCTCACGTTGTGGTGAGAAGGATCAGAGGGTTTGGAGAGAAAGCAGGAAGAGGAGACCAAGGTTGGGTGATCAGCCATGATCATATTGAATGGAGATGCAGGCTTGAAGGGCTGAATGGCCATTTCCTGAATGTATTTTCTCTGGTTCTATGACGTGGAATAGTTTGTCGGAGCTTCTGAGCCTTAGCACCTGTCGAAAGTTGATAATCACTGTCTGGCTCTTGCACCAAAAACCTAAAAAGCAGTTCACGTAAATTCCTCACATTCTCTAAGCATTGATCCCGATTTGAAGGCAACTCTGTGTGTGTGCGCGTGCGTGCATGTGCAGGGGGTGGAATCTTGATAACGATGTTTATATAGGACATTGCAAAGGGAAGTATCAAGTGTGTGGCTTTGCTGGTATCGACCGAGGTGCTCGTGTTTGAGGGAATCACTTTGATCTCTCCCGATTCCAAAGAGGGCTGGGCTAACAAACGTGTGGTTTGAAAGCAGGCTCTTACTGTGGGTCTCTCCAACCCTGTTTAACTTACATCTGTGAACTGTGTCAGGATTTGGGCAGCAGGGTTGGGCGGGGGGGGGGGGGGGGGGGTGGGGGGAGCAGAAGTTGTTTACCGTTTAATGTTCTGGCTCGCTTGTAATGCTTCACGTTAAATCTCATGGCCTCTTTTAAAAACTAACCCGATGCCTGGGGCTTCCTTCAGTGGTTTCCGAGTTAATGGGTTTCCTGCCAGACCAAGTGCTGCATGGTGTTGGCATTGATGAGACCCAGCCTGGGAGGAGTGTGAAGGTTCCATGGAGTCTGGTTCATTTGTGCTCATTTTTTTTCTGACATTTTTTTACCCTTGTTCTCCCAGGTTGTACTCCCACACAGCCGAATTCCACCTTTCTAAATGTGTGCAAAAAAAGGGCAGTTTTGTCTTGTAATGTGAAATATTTCATCCTGGGAGGCAGTTATTGGGCACACCACTTTGATGCTGCCCCTTGCAGCAGCCCCCATTCCCCCACCTATGATCAAAATGCCATGAGAAAGGGGTCACCCACTTTATGTATCTGACTATATGTTCCAAGCAGCCAGCACGGTTAGCACAAAACACTGTTACAGTGACCCAGGATCGAATCTGCTGCTGTCTGTAGTCAGTACATTCTACTGTGTCTGCGTGGGTTTCCTCTGGGTGCTCTGGTTTCCTCCCAATGTTCCAAAGACGTACGGGGATAGTTGGTTGATTGGTTTCTCGGGTGCAGCAGTCATCATCAAAGACCCAGACAACCTCTGTTCTCACTGCCACCATCAGGAAAGGGGTATCGGTACCGCAAGTCTCACGCCACCAGGTTCAGGACCAGCTGCTACCCCTCCCCCATCAACAACAAGCTCAATCAGAGACTCATTTAAGAACTCTTACTTGAGCACTTTATTGATTTTCTTTTGTTCTCTCTCTGTATTGCACACTCAGTTTGTTTATATTTGTTATCTGTTTACAGTTTCATTCATTTACATGTTTACGCTGTGTACAGTTTATTTTTTGCCCTACCATTTGGTGGTAATCCTGCTGCGCCCACAAGAAAAGAATCTCAGGGTTGTACGTGATGTATTAAATCTGAAATCTGATTTGGGCGTTGCAGACGTGGGCTGGAAGGGCCTGTTACCGTAAATTAAAATAAAATTAAAATGTAAGCGGTGTGCAGCCAGGTGATTGAATGGCCTTTTTATCTGAGCACCCAGGCAACTCCCTGGGCGATGTGACTTGGTGGTTGGACTTCCCAAGTTCTCCTGGTAGGGTGACAGTGGTGTTTCTGGGCACGAGTAAGGAAATGGTTTCCATTTCTGGATGTTTACCCCCAAGACAAGCTTGCATCCTGTCACTTGAGTTCGAGGTAAAATGCGAGGGGTGAACATGAGTCTGGAATCCGGACTTCTGTTTGCACTGTCCTGATGGAACATTCCCGTGATGTCAGGGACTTGAGTTACCTCTTCTAACTAGATACCTATTTTGCTGCTCTGACTGAGTATACTTACCCTCTGTTTTCATGGCTGCCACAACAAAGTAATCCATCCCACTCACTGGATGAGAACATCCCATCCCCTTGCTGACGTGTGCTCGTGGTCTCATGTACTGCCAGACTGAGACCTCCCGCAAATTTATGCAGCTTTTTCTCAGAGTGTGGAAGTTTAAAACTAGGGGGATAGATTTTGAGAGGAAAAAGATTTAGAAAGGTCCTGAGGGGCATGTTTTTCCACACGGTGGTGGGTGTGTGAGGAAGCTGTAGGGGACAATTATGACGTGTAAACGCTGCGACCTCCAGCATTTCCGTGTTTTTACTACCATCGCAGCACCTGACACATTTGTGATTTGCTGTAAAAGACTGGTACTTGATTTGGAAAGGTACAGAAGGCTATAGGCCAAATGCAGGAAATTGGGACTTGCTCAGCAGACGGCCCAGTCGGCATGGATGGGTTAATGCTGGATAATACCGATTCTGTGAGGGCACATGCAAAATTCGGTTTGCAGGGGATCTGTTGTGGTTGAGAAGGAGGCTTGTCACCACCTCCAGGAGGGCACAGTGGGCAAGGCAATGGAATTGCTTATTACTGAGAGTGAAGCCAGGTCATCCCAACACAGTATTGTATAACGATAAAATGTGAGGAGCTTCCGAGGCAGACACTTCTCATGCCAGGTCTCCTGACACTGATAACAGATGCTGATACTGATAACAGATGATGCAATTTTTCACAATTTCTGCCTGGAGTGGAGCACAGGCTAGTGTTTGTGTTGGGAGTTTGGTCCCACGCATAAAATGCTACCTCCCTGATAGATCGGACAGCACGGTTAGCAAGTTAGCGCGGTGCTATTATGATGCCAACGACCTGTGTTCCAATCTGGCGCTGTCTGTAAGGAATTTGTACGTTCTCCTCATGACCGCGTGGGATTCCTCCAGGTGCCTTCCAGCCTCCAAAACGTACAATGTTGTAGCTAATTGGGTGAAATTGGGGAACATGGGTTTTATAGCCAGAATCTGCTTCTACCGTTTCAATGATTTTTTAAAAAGTTCCTGCTGTGAGTGATGAGTCGCTCAATGATGGTGATGTTGGACTGAGAGGGGACATCGATTTAAATGTTGTGCTGGTGGGGTTTGAAGGATTTGTAATGGATGCTCTCCAGTGCCAGTAGGAGTCTGCTGTAGGTGTTGTCCACCTTGGGAAAACTTGGGGAGGAGTGAATGATACCTGTTGAAACATGACTTTTATATCAGGTTTAAGTTCCCCTTGTAAAATACCTTGATGAAGCCTCAAGCCCGAAACGTTGGTTATCTTTGCTATCCAAACAAAGGACCTGCTAATTTTCTCCAGCTTTGTGTTTTTATTTCAATCGTGGATGTCTGTAGACTATCCTGTTTTTCTCCCGATGTTTCCCGTTTACTTTCAACAATGCGATACTACAGAGCTCTGTTGTATTTTTGTGCATTCTATTCACTTGGACACCTGAGAAAATCTCTCTGTTCTTCACATGTTAACACTTTTAACATCAATCTTAGGGTCTTGGTGGCCATGTTGTTTAAATTGCCTCCACAGTGCAGCATTTAGCATATGAAGGTTGTGTTGTTGGGGTTAGGAAAACTTCCAGGTGGAAAGGGGCTGGAGAATGTGGGGGTGATATCTAAAAGTCTTTAAAAATCCTTTTTGACCCCCCTTTTAAATAATTTTACAAAAATTGCATTGTTTTGTTTGTAAATTGATGTGTTGAAGATAAAACTTTCCATTTACAAATTCATATAAGCAATTAGCTAAGATTTTAAGAAATCTTCCTAAAATCAACTCACAATTGGCATTTTTACACAGAAACTTCGGAATTAATCTGAAAAAACAATGAGCATACTTGCCTCCGGTGTGTCCCGATGTTTTCACAGGGGGTGTTTTAGGGCACCTTTACATAGCCTTTCTGTGTTGTAGAGTTTGTCAGGGAGGAACGTCGTATTCATTCGGCCTGTTTCTTAGAGTGCCTGTGGTCATTTTACACGACAGTTGCTCTGTAAAAATGTGTAGGGGTTCCAGTGAAAAAATTATGGAATGGAATTTACATACTAAATTCCGTCTTGACATTTTTACACTGCCACCGGAGCAGAAAAATTTCCTGGAATTTTCTGGTCTTCAGCGGCTGTGTAAAAGTGCTTAATGTCCCAACTCTTCTCAGCCAGTGAATGCTGTTGCAATGTTTGAGATGTGTCTCAATCTGTGCAGAGCAAGTTTCCATTGGCATCCATGTGCTAAGGACCAGATCACTCTTTTCCTGCTGTTAAATGTTGGATGAAACACAAAAGTCTGTGATGCTGTGATTACAGTAAAATTGTCCCCTTGGTACCTACCCCTGTGACTGCAGAAGGTTCTCCACATGCGCCCAAACCTCCTCCCTCAGCACCATTCGGAACCCCAAACAGTCAATTCAAGTGAAGCAGCATTTCACTTGTGAATCTGCAGGGGGGTCAAATACTGCTCCCGTTGTGGTCTCCTCTCCCATCGGAGAGACTGAGCGCAGACTGGGAGATCGCCTTGTTGAGCACCTCGGTTCTGTCCACCGCAAAAACATGGACCTCCCAGTGGCCGCTCATTTCAGTTCCCCGTCCCATTCTCTTGCTGACGTGTCTACTCACTGCCAGTCTGAGACCACCACCTCACCTTCTGACTGGTCACTTTTCAACCAGATGGCATTAATTCAACTTCCCCAGTTTCTGTTTAAACTGCACCACCTCTTCCCCTGTCACATTTCCTCCATGACTCTCTCTCTCTCCCTCTTTCTCTCTCTCTCCCCCTTCCCTTTTCCCTCTGTTTCCCTTCACTGAGCCAAAATCAATTCTCACCTCTCCTCTTTATCATATCCAGTTAAGACCTTGTATTGGTCTTGACTTTCCTACACCCAGCTATGACTTTATCCAGATGCCTTCCTGTCTTTGCTTATTCATTGAAAAAGAGCTCAGGCCTCAAACATGAGTAATGTATCTTTACCTCCTATGGTTGCTGACAGACCAGGTGAGTCCTCCAGCATTTCTGTGTGTTTTTGAACACTTTCCATCTCAACTTTCTGGATCTTGGTTTGATTGGGAAAAGACATTGTCCATCCCTAAATGCCCTCAAAGGTGAACTGCTACCTGGAACCATCGCATTCCCTCTGGTGTAAGTGCCTCCTTGGTGCTGTTTAGGTGGATTTTGGACCCAACGGCATTGAAGGATTGGTGATAGATTCCCAAGTTGAACTGAGGGAGGGGAACCTGCAGGTGGTGGTGCTGTCGTCTTCCTCATAGACAGAGGTTGTGGGTTTGGGAGGGTGTTGTTCGGGTAGCCTGGGTGGATATCTGCAGTGACTGGGGAGGTATTAACTAAGGGTCTCCAGCTCAGCTGTTAAAGTGATGTTTTACAATAGAACACACCTTCTGACACTCCCCTCCCCACCAACGTGCCTGCATCATGTTTAATTCTGAGCACGTTATATTTGAATGAATCCGTTGGTGAAAGAGTTCAGGTTCATTATTATACAGTACAGCTGGACGAAAGAGTGATCTTCAGTCCTCTGTAAAAACATGCAAACAATTATGTAGACACAGCCCACATATTTACAAGTGACTAATAATTATACATATATAAAAATAAATAAATATTGTTCAATGAATAGTAGAGTCTCGGAGGGATTGTCTGAGAAGTTCATCAGTTCACCATTCTCAGGGTTCCGTGGCTGTTCCTCAGCCTGGTGGTGCTGGCTCTGATCATCCTGCATCTCTTTCATGACAGGAACAGCTGAAAGATGCAGGGTGGAAGGGGTCCTCCATGATTTTGCGTGCCCTCTTCAGACAATGATTCTGGTAATCACTTTGATGGGGAGGGGTTGCGGGGGGGCGGGGGGGAGAAGACTCCAGTGATCCTCTCTGCCTCTCTAATGGTCCTGTGGCTTGACCTCCAATCCAATGCCTACAGCAACTGTATCACACTATGATGCAACTGGCCAGGACGCTCAATAGACCTCCTGTAGAAAGTTGACAGGATGTCCTTGTCCACTTCAGTTTTCTCAGCAAGTGGAGTCACTATTGCGCCTTTCTGACATTTGAGGAGTTGTGTGTCTAGGTGAAGTCATTACTTAAGTGAACTCCATGGAACGTGGTGCTCTTTACTCTCTCCACTACAGAGCTTTTGATGTGTAGAGGAGGGTGGTCTTTCCTGGTCCTCCTGAAGTCCATGATCACCTCTTTTGTCTTGTCCACATTGAGACTCGGGTTGTCATTCTCGAAACATAGCACCTCGTTGTTGCTGATGAGGCCAACTTCTGTTGTGTCATGTGCAGACTTCATGACTTTTCATTGCCAGATCCAGCTCCAATGTTTCATGGTAGAATAGATTTTCTCTTTGCTAGTTTTTCAAACTCTGGGAGCAGTGTTTAGTCTGCAACCTCAATAACATCATCTTCCAGTCAACAGAACTATGACTAACTTTAACCTGATTGTATGTTTAAAAGGTGTGCGAATAATTCTGACTTTTTTTCACGCACCTTTGGGGAAGATGTTTTGAAGGTGACAAGGTTCCCATGGTAGGCTCATTCAGAAGGTCATGAGGCATGGGATCCAAGGAACTTTGGCTGCCTGGATTCTGGTTTGCCTGCAGAAAGCAGACAATAGTAGTCGATGAAATGAAGGAAGAGGGCAGTAACTAGTGTAGTTCTGCTGGGATCATTTCTTGTAGCCCTGCTCTTTGTGGCTTTTATAAATGACTTGGACAAAGAAGTGGATGTCAGTAAGTGTGCAGATGACACAAAGGTTGGAGGTGCTGTGGATAGTATAGAAGGCTGTCATACGTTACAACAGCATATCGACTGGATGCAGAGTTGGGTGGAGAAGTGGCAAGTTGGAGTTCAATGCAAATTAAAGTGAAGTGATGGACCTTTAAGGTTAACTTGAAGGTGGACTATGTGGTTAATGGCAGGATTCTTGAGTGTGGAGGCTCAGAGGTGTTGGGGTCCAGATCTACAGATACCTCAAGGTTTCTGTCCATTTGTTAGCATGGTGGTTGAGAAGGCATATGGTGTGTTGGCCTTCATTAGTTGGGGTGTTGAGTTCAAGAACCATGAGGTAATGTTGTAGCTCTGAATGCCAACTTGAACAACAACCGAAAGGCCTGTTCCATGCTGTAGGACTCTACGCTTTGGCATTTCTCCAATGCACAGAGCTGCCTGGTGTGAGAAATCGAGGTCTCTGAAGCAGGAAGGAGCAGGGAGATATTCATGGAACAGTTAACTTCACAGCACAATACACACCCTTTGGCCCATGATGTTGTGCCGACCTATATAAACCCCCCTCCACAATGATCGAAACCTACCCTCCCTTACACACATAACCCTATATTTTTCTTACATCCATGTGCCTATCTAAGAGCCTTTTGAATGTCCCTATTGTACCAGGCTCCACCACCACCATTCCAGGTACCCTCCACTCTATGTAAAAAAAAAACTTGCCTCTGACATCTCCCCTTAACTTTCCTCTGCTCACATTAAACAAATGTTCTCCTCTTGTCCCAGGAAAAAGATGCTGGCTACCCACCCTGTCTATGCCCCTCATAATTTTATGAAGTCGCCTTTCATCCTCTGTGGCTCCATAAAGGTCCAAGATCTTATAACCTTGCTTCATATGTTTTCCAGTCCAGGCAACCTCCTGGTAAATCTTCTCAAGCATTGACAGTCGAAGTCCAAAAACCCAGATACCAGAAACCTGGGCCACCTGTGAAACTCTCAAACTTCTAAAATTCACCGAGCTTTTGTGTGCGCGCCCAGCGGCAAAAAAAATGACCACACTGGTTGACTTTAATTTTCTATAAAACTGCTCGCTTTGATGAATGAACCACGCTATATTTGCTAATAAAAAAACTATTAAAATTTACCTGCTCATCTCTTCTTTATTCCTCCTTAAATGTGAATTTCCCAAGAATTTGGACTTCTCTGTACATCCTTCCTGAAACAAGGTAGGAGACGTTGCCATAGGGTACCTTTGAATCCAATGTTTGCCTCTGCTGTCCTAACAGTGGTTGTATATAAACAGATACTTGTTAGTGCAAGGAATGGATGCCATTTATTTGAGAGCGACATTTTCAGGTCCAGGGGTGGGATTCTGTCGAGGGGCATCGCTATGGGGCAAAGCGCAATGTTACCCTTCTGGACTTCATTGTTCCAAGGTGGGAATTGGGTAGGAATGAATACAAAAGTTGTCTGATATGAAGTTATTTGCTGAACACACTAGACTGCCTTTGTGCACTGTCTGCCCTAAATCACAGGGCACATTGTCACATTATCACTCTCTAAACCTTTTATCAACTTCAATTGTACGGAAGCAGGAGCCACAGGATAAAGTTTGCTTTGCTGTGCAGTTTTGACTCTTTGCCAAGTCGTTTGTCTCTGTGGGTTTGCTGGCCCCAGTCGCCTGGGCATATGGGTTGGGGCATGCCGCATGGAGGTTACAAGAGTATTCAAGCAGACATAATATACACCAGAGCATGATGGAGCAGGGTGCAGTCAAGGAAGTCGATGACATATGTAGGAACGAGGCCAAAACTGTGGAATAGAATTTAATACAAATGAGGAAAATAAGGTTGTCTGAAGTGTTTGGGTTTGGCCGTAGATGCAAGTGTGAAGTACCTTCCAGGGCTGCATGGCATTGACGATGCATCTTCAAGCATGTCTTGTGCTTGACCTTAAGAAGGAAGAAGCAGTGTCCAGTGCTCTATAACTCGAGGCTCATGATTGAAGGCCCAGACTGTGGTAATGATGATGAGTTTATTGTCGTACACATTGTATAATATGCATTTGCTCCAAAATTCTTACTTGCTCCATCTGAACAGGAATTTGCAAAGAAAACAAAAACTGTTTACAATTTAAACTTGGACCATGCACCACAGTAACAGGCCATTTCGGCCCATGAGTCTGGTTTGCCCAATGTACACTCAATTGACCTACAACATTGATGTAGGTTCATTAACCTACAACATTGGTCGAATGGTGGGAGGAAACCCATGCCGACAATCCCCTTAAAGACAACGCGGGAGTTGAACCCCAGTCCCAATCGTTGGGGCTGTAATGCCATTTTGCGAACCACTACACCAACTGTACCATTATTTAACTCATTAAATTAAATTGAAAGAGCCAATAAATACAGAAGGTAAATAGATTATAAATATTCAGTTATCGTGGGTCAAACAAAGTAGAGTTGCAGTCATGCAGACAGACCTTTTGTGGTGCCATAACTAGTGCCACAAGGGACAGTTTAAAAGCATGATAGTTGTTGGAAAGAAACTGATCTTGAACCTTGAGGTACTGGACTTCTGCATGAAGGTAGCAGCGAAAAGAGGTTGTGACCAGGGGTAAGGTAAGGGGTAACCTTTATAGTGTTGGCTGCCTTCCCTTGCTATGACAAAATCTATCAAACTGTATCTTAAAATACATTCAATGAGGTATCCTCTCATGTTTCCTTGGGGGGGAGAATTCCACAGATTCACCACTCTCTGCAAGAAGCATTTCCTCCTCATCTCTGCCCTAAATCGACCTTCCTGATTCTTGACAGCATGTCTTCAAATTCTTGTCTCACCTCCCAGTGGAAACAACTTCCCTGTCTCTATCTTATCTATTTCTTTCACAATTTTATGTTTTTATGAATTCCCCTCTCATTCTTCTGAATTCCAGATTAGTATAATCTTCAAAGGCAGAAAGCAATTTTGATCAATATTACGTGTTCTGTATGAGAGCGTAACAATAAATGTATCTTGAATTTGAACTCGATTTCTCCTCTTAGGGTGGCTCCCTCATCTCCAGAATCAACCTGGAGAACCTCCTCTGCACCACCTCTGAAGCCAGTACATCCTCTGCATTTAGTACTCCAGGGGCGGACTCACCAGGACCCTGTACAGATGCAGCGGAAACTCCCTGCTCTTAAATTCAATCCCTCCAGCAATGCATTGCATTTACCTGTTGCCCTTGCAACCCAACTATTTGTAATTCGTGCTCAAAACACACCCAAGTCTCGGTGCACGGCAGCACGTTGCAATCTCCCAAAATTTAAATGATAATCTGAGGTACTATTTTTCCTTAAAAGTGGATTGCCTCACATTTACCAACATTGTACACCATCTTCCAGATCTTTGCCCACTCACTTAACCCTGGAGATCCGCACCGTCTGCACAATTTGGTTTTCCACATAATTTAGAGCTCTCAGCAAATTCAATACACCACACTCTTCCAAATCTTCATTGTATATTGTGAACAGGAAACACAATACCTGAAATACTCAGTGAGCCAAGCAGCATCTGTGGAGGCAAAAGTGTCTGATGCAAAGTCTTGACCTGAAATGTTTCTTACTCCAGTGAAGTGGTTGGGTGTGTCCTACACAGAATACAGGTATCAGTGCAGATACTCAATGCTTGGGATCCAGTGAAACCAGGAACAAAGTTAAAGTGAACACCATTGATAAAACTAAGCACAGTAAACCCCCTGTTATCTGGAATTCAAGCAATGGGGCAGCCTCAAGCAACCGGCAAAAAAAAATTAAAAAGTAATTAAGAAAAAAACAATAGGTTAAAGCGTACATTTAAAATTGTTAAAGTAAATGTTCTCTGAAGTGACACATAAACCTTTGGTGAAGGTGGGAGCCAATATTCAGCCAGCGGCAGGCTTTGGACAGGCTTTGCTCGTAGCAGCTGTTTGAATAAAGTTGTGTGAAACGGCGATGGTGTCACCCAGGGTGATGTAGCTCACCATTGGGGTGACTCCCTTATCTCTGCTTACTAAGTCTTTATCTTTATTAGTTTTAGTATGGGTCTACCCCACTTCATGAAACTAGAGCGTTCCTATGAAACCTTTCATAAACTAAAATGGTGTAAAGTGATGACCCATTCTCTACTATTGGAGGGTATTTTTGTAAAAGCGAAGACCCCTTCAAATCCTTTCGTAAAAGCGAGCACAGGTTTCTTTGTAAAAGCAAATTTTCACAAAGCGAGTATTCGTAAAATGTCTATTATTAAGAATATTAGTAAGGCTTTATCTGTAAACGTGGGAGAGGGAGGGTTAATTTTAATGTTATCATTCATCTTTCGGGTGGCTCCGTAGAGGGGGAGGAACTTGGCAAAGAAATGACTGAAAATAAAGTAAGATGCTTTAAATTTATTTATTCATGGAAGTGAAGTTTATTCAGTGTAGGTACAGTCTAGTATTTTATTTATTTATTGTGAACGCAAGTGTATTAGTTAGGTATTGTAAGAGTGAGTGTCAAGCCACCAGAAATCTCACTTATCCAGCATCTACAAATCCCCACTGGTTCCAGAGATTGGGGGGGGGGGGGTTGCTGTACCTACAGTCTCCCCATTGTGGAAGTTAAACACATTAAGGAATAACTATGAAATGTGGTAACTTAGCATCCCACGTTCTTCTGTGGAGTGGAGCAGGGAGACATCATCAACCACTTACAGTATTTACACTCATGCTACGCTTCCACCTTCGTTATCCTCCCATTCGAACGTACCCCCTCCGGCTGCTATCACTCCCTTACACACGAAGGATGATTTAGTGGCCAATTAACTGAGCAGCCTGCATGCCTTTGGATGTGAAAGGAATTAGGAAGCCCCAAAGAAACCTGAACTGCTCATAGACTGTTCCAGAGGTCAGGATTGAACCTGGGATACGGGATTATCAAAGCGCAACTCTTAACTGCGCCCTTACTGATTCTAGAAATCGCAAGAATGTGTTCTTAAATTCAAGTGCAACCAATCTCTTGGCCTGAGCGTGTATTGAATATAAAATGTTTTGGTTATCCTCCTGTCTGAACTTAACTGTGGCAAGACCTTCATGCAGTTAAGAATTCAATCCTGAGTTTGAATCTGGCAGAGTCTCTCTGCATTCTGAGGTCTGAGAGAGGGTGACGTCTACTGGAGTTGGCTGTCTTGAATGATCGGGTGAGGTTTCTGGGATTTCTGCCCTTATTGATTCACATCTTTCAAAGCCTGACTTGCTGTAAGGAGCTGTGCACTAGAGTGCATGTAAAGCTTTGTGCTTTGCCAGAATTTATCAAAGAATGCTTCTTTGTGATCCCTTGTTATTTGTAAGAAATGTAAGGCTTTAATATTGCATTTTTTCCCCCCAAAAAAATCAATTGCTATACCGTTTTAATTGAGAATGGAAAAAAAAGGGGAGGAAAATGTGAATGAGTGAAAAGACACTGGAGCCGATTCTGATTAAAGCCTTTGGAAAATGTGTGCAGTTGTTCCCCTGACTGAGTGAGGAAGGGACATGAAGCACAAATGTCCTGGAAAATCGTTCTGAGCCCAGGCTCAGTTAAGTCGGGTAGTTTTAAGGCCCTGCAACCTTCTGACCCTACTGACCTTTTAGCCCACTTGCCCACATCAGGTATGGGTCCTTCTGCGCTTTGCCTATTTGGGAATCTACCTGAAATGCAGTGATTATATCTGCCACCACCTCTGGCAGAGTTCCAGACATCAACCTTCCCTGTGTAAAATACTTGCTCCTCAGAGCCCCCTTAAAGCTCCTTCGTCTCACCTTGCACCTCCTGTTTTTATGCTTCCACCAAGGAGAGAAGCGTTCTTACTACCCTGAACAACAAAGATTTTGCTTCCTGAACACTGATCACGAGAATCACCTTAAAGTTGTATCTATCGCGCACCTTTTTTTAAGGTCATTTTTATGATTTTTCTGTCAAATTTTAAATCTACTTATTTCTTGCATACAAAACCATGAAGTTCCACATTTTCTGCATTCGCACTTGGACATCATCCCTGCTGATTCTGGTGTCGTCAGTGACAAACATGGTGAAAGGTTTCACCGGGACATTGCGTCCATGGTAAAGCGGTATCAGGGCAACTGGAACCAATCAATGCCGGCCGGCTATTGTTGGACACTGACACAAGAGACATCAGATGCCGAGTGTAGGTAAGATACAAACCAGAGGACATGGGTTAAGAGTGAAAGGGGAAACTTTTAGGGAGAACTTCTTCACAGAAAGTGGTGGGGGTGTGGAACGAGCTTCCAGCTGAAGTGGTGAATGCTGCTCAATTTTAACATTTAAGAGGAATTTGGACAGGGATGGGAGAGGTGTTGGAGGGCTATGGACTGGGTGCAGAAAATGGTTCAGCACAGACTAGAAGGGCCAAAGAGGCCTGTTTCTGTGCCGTAACATTCCATGGTTCTGCAAATGAAAATCAGCACCAAAACATTTTTGGGTCTGCTGAACGAACGCATTATGCGATTAAACGTGCTAAATTCAATACAGGTATATTTAATGTTCCAACTTCCTATGTGATAGAACAAATCTGAAATTATCTTTGCATTCAGCTTGAAGTTGTCTATCATAATCCCCAATATTTTTACGGAAGCAAACCTTTTAAAAAAAAAAAAAAAAAAAAAAAAAAATTGTCCAGTGCTATTTACCCTGGTCATGTTCCTATTTGTAAGGATTTTGAATTCTATTTCATTGCGAGCAGCCGAGCAATAAGATAGGGACCTCACCCGGCCATAGCCTATTGAAACTCCGATCACATCTGACCCGACCTTCTCTTGAATGTCTCGTGCCCAGCATCGGACTCTTACCTATTCAATCAGATGGTGTACGTGCAATGTTCAAACCCAGGCGCAGTCCCTTCTGCGGCCCTTTCTCCCCTTCTGATCATTCACTGGGCCACCAGCCAGAACCTGAGCTGTGTCTCGTAGAACCTCTCTGGCCTGTCCATCAGTATCGGGTGCAGGATGTACCCACTGAGAGAGTGTCCCCTCTTTCCTGGTATGGGCAGAGTGCTCAAGGACCAAGCTGGCTCAGCCCAGCCCAGCCCGAACTGTGCCCAAAGGCTCCTGTTCCACTGATCACCAGCGCGGTCAGTGCATGAACGGTCAGTGATATCCATCTTGCACAGGATGTGATAGAGGGGAGCTCAAGCAGGAAGCTTCCGTGAATGTGACTGCCTGCAAGTGGCCCTAAAGCCTCCAGTCTGCAAATCACAGAGGTTAAATGCCTTGTTGTGGCACTGCTCGACTCTCACTTTCCTGTTCCCTTTCAATGTACGTTCAATATTATTTGCCTTTTAACTTTTTGTTCTGTCTCTCTAAGAGTGAGAGTATTGTAAGCTACCTGTCCCCAGTAGAATCATGCCTACAGCTGGCCTTTGGCCGTGTCACAGTCGACCTACCAGTGAGGGCTCCAACCTGAAGACCTGTAGCGAGTTTACCTGTCCGATGGTGGACACTACTGGTCACAATTGACGGAGTTTATAACCTGCTGTCTCGATAAAGGGTCCCGGCCTGAAACGTTGACTGGCCATTTCTACCCATGGATGCTGCCTGACCTGCTGAGTACCCCCAGCTCCTCATTGTTTGCTCAACATTGCGCTTTGTTCCTCTGTTGCATTTTGATGTTTCCTGCAGTCTCACATGCACCTCAGTGCAGCCGGTTTTTACTCAGGAAGTGCAGAATGTTGATACTGTGATGTTCTCCTTAAAGAAGACCAGTCACCAGAGCACGGTAACGGGCCCTTTCGGGCCACGAGTTCATGCCACCCAATTACTCCCAATTGACCTTCAATCCCCCACCCCAGTACATTTTGAAGGGTGGGAGGAAACTGGAGACCCCAGGGTAAATACACACAGACACGGGAGAACACACAAACTGCTTACACAGAGCGTGGGATTCGGTTCTGATTATTGGTGTTGTAACAATATTATGTTAACTGTGCCACACAATTGAGATGGAAGATCCAGCTGGGCTTTGGCCTTCAGGGAAAGGAAGATGTAGGGTAGGATTTCAAGATGCACTTGAAAAATCAAGTGCCTTTTTAAGTGGAAAGGTTGGAGGGCTTACTGTTTGGAACAGCTTAACATTTGAGGTAGCCTTTAGCTTGAAGCTGTGAGCTTGACTCGATCTAGTGCACTGGCATTGTGGAGAATAGCTCCAATCAGGTCCTTCAGAGCAGATGTTACTGTACAATCTCTGGGTCTCCATGGAAGTTTGTGTATGGTTTGGATGCAGGAATACATCTCCTCAGAGATCAAGCAGTGCTGTTCACAAACTGCTGTAAGAAGCAGATGTTCTGTGTTAGTGTTTGCTGCAAAAATTTATATTTGCATGCTGGAGCCTTGACAACTTCTATTTCCTATCAGTCTTTGGGCATATTGACCTAGTAACTGACCAATACCAGATGTCATTTGTTCAGCATTTTGTCACCGGCTTATCCATGGACTGAGTGAGAAGTGGATGCATTTGTTTCTCTTCTCAACCATGAGCCAACATCGAGGAGTCTCCCTCTCTTTGCTTTGGTTCGCTGCTTCTCTCACCTCCTGGCCAAAGGAGGTGTGAAAGTCTTCGCCATTCTTCGGGGCAACACTTCACTTGTGAAACTGCGGGGACATCTGCTGCTCCCATAGTGGCCTTCTGTGCATCGGAGAGACTGGGCGCGGGCTGGGAGTTTTGTTGAGCACCTTCGCTCTGTTCCCTGCAACAATGAGGTCCTTCTAAGTGCCAACCATTTAATTCCACACATCATGGCCACACTGACACTGCCTGCATATGACCTATGTCTAATGGAGGCCACCTGCAAAATGGAGGAACAACACCGTACATTCTGTCTTCGCAATCTCTCACTAGATAGAATCAATTTCAACCTCCAATTTCCATTCACCCCCACCCCGAGTCTCTCTCTCTCTACCTCTCTGTCTCCCTTCCTCCAGCTTCCCACCCTTTTCCCTTCCATCTCCTTTCTCCCACCTGCACCCATCTGTGACTTTTCACCTCTGAGCCTGTGCTCCTTCCCGCCCCCCCTTTACCTTTTAATTTGGGCATCTACCTGTTTTTCCACATTCCTGACAAAGGGCTCAGTCCAGAAGCATTGGTTCCCCTTTACTTCCTCTGGATGCTGTGTGACCTGCTGAGTTTCTCCAGAGTACTTTTGTATTTTGTCATGAGAAACCTGTCCTTTTTAGGTCATGAATTTTTCTCTGCTCTTTGTCTATTCTTGTTTTTTTTTAAATTTGGCTTCAACGTTGGCAGTGGATGTAGATTGCTGACAAATGACTGTGTGGGTAATTTTCTTTCACTGTTATTCAATCCAAGTCGGTCTGTCTGCCTGCTGGTTGTGTCAGTCCATGGCAGTTCCTGCTGACCACTGGGATGTTTGACTCCCGCCTGAGTAAGTTCACATGAATGTACAAACCCGGCAAGTCTGTGGAAAAACCTGGCTGTCTCCGCGTCATCCAAAGGTTGGCTTGCCCCAACCAGCATCTCACACTCAGTTTCCAAAGGTCAGACAAATTGTGTGGATCATCACTCGAAGACTCAATTTTGGGCGTTCACTAGTCTACCGTAATTTGGCCTGGTGAATTGTCGAACTGCTGAAACGAGGGCAAGCAGCGGTTAAGTTGGTGGTCTAGTAATCCAGAGATCGGAACGTAAAGATGGAGAAATAAGAGGTCAAACCCACCCGAAGGCAGCAGTGAAATTTAAACTGGAATCTACAAATATTTTTGTGCTCTATGGTGGCCATGAAACTACCATAGTCATTAAAACTCTACAGAAAGGGTTCTGCCCATGTTCTATTGTGGCTGCCTTTGGACTTGTAACCACTGCATCGCCTGGGGGAGGAGAGGCTGACCTTGGAGGGGGAAGGGTGGGAGGGGGGGAACAGTTGGGGGTTATCTCCTACCTATTATCCTGTGTTCTTCTCCCGTATCTTCTCTCCCCAGCCCACCACCCACCGTTTTTATCAGGCATCTGCCTGATTTTTGACACTCCTATCAATGGGCTGAGGCCCAAAATGCTGACTGCCTTTTACTTCCTCAGGATGCTGCGTTGCCTGCTGAGTTTTCCCAAAACTTTTGAGCACTGTAACCTTGCCTAGTGTTTTCCAGCTCTGACTTGGCCCAGACCATGGACCATGAGTTGCTGTAAGCCCAAGCGTGTAAGTGCATCGCGGGTCCTGTGTTGGATGTTGTGGATCAGGATCTCTGCATTGTTACCCAGACAAATCAATTCTTGTTATAAGAAGAAGTTGACTGCACAGAGCTATAAGTAGCATGCTCCGGCGTGCAGTGAGATACATGGGGAACATCAGATTTGGGCACGAGAAAGCCATTCAATCCCTCAAGCTTGCCCGACTGGTCATAACGACCATGGGTGATAGTCTACTTCTCCTGTTCTTTCAGAATCAGAATTTATTGTGATGAACAAGTCATGAAATTCAGTGTTTTGTGGTAGAATCCTAGTGCAAACATTCATATTATAACCATCTTAGAACATTACTATAAAAAATAAAAATAATAGGGCATGAAAAGTAAGGCAGGGTCTTTGGTTCATTGATTATTAAGGAATCTGATGGCAGCGGGGAAGACACTGTCCTTGTGCCATTGAGAGCTCGTCTTTAGGCTTCTATGCCTTTTCCCCAATAGTAGCAGACCAAAGAGGACATGGCCTCGGTGGTGGGAGTCTTTGAGGATAGAGGCTGCTTTTTTATGACACTACCCTTGTAGATGTCCTTGATGGAGTGAAATCTGGTGCCTGTGATGTCACATGCCGAGATAGCAACCCTCTGGAGTTTATTCTTGTCCTGAGAGTTGGCACCTGCTACCTTCGGGAAAAAATGTACAGGAGCCTAAATCCTCCTCAATTCCCTTCATATTTAGACCTCTAGATATTTGCCTTCATTGAGTTGAGCTTTAACACCCTTCATGGATAGAGAACTCCCACGTCTCATCACCCTCTTTGCCATCCTCAATGGCTGAGCCTTTATCCTAATCCTCTGATGCCCTACCTCTGGACTCTTCAGGAGAAATACTCTCCTGGGATCCAAAATAAAATGCTGGAATCACCCCACAAGCCAGCCCTGAAATGCGGAGCTGACATTTCAGGTCAAAGACCCAGCGTCAGAACTGAGAAAGATACAAAAGAAGATTATTAATCAATCTCTGTTTTTTATTTGGAAGTTCCTGTATCTGGAGTTTTATTTTTCTCATTTCTGGTATCGAGTCCGTTGAGTCTGTAAGGAATTAAACAAACACATTTTCAGATGCTGGGGTCGAGTCCATAAGCGTTCTAAGTTTCGGTTTCAGTGAGATCATCTCTCATCGTTCTAAAGTCTGGAGTGTACGGCCCTGACGCACTTCATCCCTCTCCGTTGTCCTCTCCAAAAGGCAGCTCTAGCTTTTTGAATTGGGAGCCCTATCAATTTATGGGGTTTGGAAAATGAAAAAATATGGATTTAGTAAATCAGATCTGTGGATTATGTGTTGGAACATTTCTACATTCTGTTTGGTTTTGTGATAAAGTTCATCCTTTCTAGTTTAAAATTATGATTCTTCAAAATTTGTTTAAAATTCAATTTCCTTTAGATCCAATTTTTTTTTAAGGTTATTTTACTCTGTTAGTGGATTTTGGGGTTGGATAAGTTTCAGACAGCGTTTATTCGTCTAACATTGACAGTTGCTCGCAAGTGTATTGCTATGTCTTGGTAAAATGAAGCGGAATTAAATGTAGTTTGATGGCAGAATGAGTTGATGTCGTGAAGAAAATAACATATAATTTACATAATAATTATGATTTTGTTTGTTAAGATGTGGACACCATATATGAAGAATATGAATTTAGTAATATTGTAAATTACTGAATGTTTTTGTTTATTTTTAATACTTCCCTTTAGGGATCAGTTGTAGGAGGGGGAGGGGATGGGTTTGTTTTATTGTTTTATTATTAGACTACTTATTCTGTAAAAGTCTGTTTATTTATATTGAAAAAATACTAAATAAAGTTTTTTTTAAATTACAGGGTTTGGGGGGGGAGGTGGGGGGAACCAGCTGATGGTGGACAGGTGATGGGACTGTGATCTCGGCAATTGTACTAGCTTTAATTCGTAGTGAAACACAAAAGCCTGCAGATGCTGTGATTGTAGTAAAAACGTGCAGAATTGCTGGAGGATCTCAACCAGTCTTGCAGTGGGAGGTAAAAATACTGATATTTCGGGCCTGAGCCCTTTTTTCAAAGGTAGAAGTGAACAACATGCGTCTCAATAAAAACTGAAGACTGGCAGGGGGAGGGGTCCAGAGCAACAAAGGGTGTATATTGGTTATGATAAGAGGAGAGGTGAGAATTGTTTTGGCTACATGAAAAGAGATAGAGGGAATGGGGAGAGAGAAGGGGGTGGGGGAGAAAGACAACAGGGGAAGAAGGGAAGGGGGGAAGAGAGGGAGAGACAGAGCTGGGAAGAAGGGTGGTGGGGGCAGAATTAAACAGAAACCGGTTGATGTCAATTCCATCAATGCCCAGATGGAAGATGAGCCGTTGTTCCTTTATTTTGCGGGTGGTCTCAGTCTGACAGTGCACGAGGCCACGTCAGCAAGGGAATGGGTCAGGGAATCGGAATGGGTGGCCACTGGGAGACAGAGCCAATGTGCTCAACGAAGTGATCACCCAGTCTGCATCCTGTCTCTCTGATGTAGCGACCACAATGGGAGCACCGGATGCAGGCGATGATCCCTGCAGATTCACAAGTGGTATCATTGCTGTTGTGTTGGCCACATCGAGTTATCAGAAGTTGTTGAGAGGAGAAGAAAATCGGACACTGAAATGCCCTTGGGCAATGCCCTGCGTTACTGCATCCAGGACCCCTGCTGCATGCCCATCCATCACCTGCAGCACTCCTATAACCACCGTTGGTTTCTCCAAGCTCATGCCTCACGATCTTGCCAATTCACCTGAAATGAAACTTGGCTGTCATGGAGCATTAGCTTTCTGAAGTGCCTGGTTTGATATGCAGATAAGTTCAAGACCACTGCAAGCTCAGCCATGATCATAATAGACCACTCCGAAACACAGCGGTTTGACTCGTGTGGTATCCCATCAAGACCATCCGCAAATTGGAGGAACAACACCTGATTTTCCGTCTGGGCACTTCCAGCCAGATGGCATTAACATCGACTTTTCCGGTTTCTGCTAACCTGCTCTCCTCTTCTCATACCCCTACCCATCCCTCCTCCCCTTGATCACCACTGTCCCCTCCCTTCCTTCTCCACATATCACCTCCTGCCTTTGCGATCGCACCTCCCCAATTCTTTTGTTTGGACACCTGCCAACGTTTTTCCTTACCTTGATGAAGGGCGCAAGCCCGAAACATTGGTTGAGTATTTTTACCATTGCTACATAAAGGACACTGCTTGTCCTCCTGAGTTTGCATTGCAGGGTGGTGGTGGAGGCTGGTACAATAGGGACTCTTAGACAGGTACATGAAAACAAGAAAAATAGAGGGTTATGGGTGTGAGGTAGGGAAGGTTTAGTTTGTTAAGTAGGTTTCTTTTGGTCAGTACAACCATGTGGGCCGAAGGGCCTGTACTGAGCTGTAATGTTCCATGTTTATAATGTGGTTGTTATGGTAGCATGATTGTTATACTAACTGTCAAAGAACCTGCTGATAAAGAACGGAAATTGGCCCCTGCTTCTGAGAGCCTGCATGGGTTTCCTCTGCACGAGCGTTAGTGTACTAGTTAGCGCGGCGCTATTACGGCGCCAGTGACTGGGGCTCAAATCTGGCACTGCCTGTAAGGTGTTTGTACATCCTTCCTGTGTCTGCATGGATTTGGCCCAGGTGAACTACTCTTTGCAGATGATGCCGCTTTAGTTGCCCATTCAGAGCCAGCTCTTCAGCGCTTGACGTCCTGCTTTGCGGAAACTGCCAAAATGTTTGGCCTGGAAGTCAGCCTGAAGAAAACTGAGGTCCTCCATCAGCCAGCTCCCCACCATGACTACCAGCCCCCCCACATCTCCATCGGGCACACAAAACTCAAAACGGTCAACCAGTTTACCTATCTCGGCTGCTCCATTTCATCAGATGCAAGGATCGACAATGAGATAGACAACAGACTCGCCAAGGCAAATAGCGCCTTTGGAAGACTACACAAAAGAGTCTGGAAAAACAACCAACTGAAAAACCTCACAAAGATAAGCGTATACAGAGCCGTTGTCATACCCACACTCCTGTTCGGCTCCGAATCATGGGTCCTCTACCGGCACCACCTACGGCTCCTAGAACGCTTCCACCAGCGTTGTCTCCGCTCCATCCTCAACATCCATTGGAGCGCTCACACCCCTAACGTCGAGGTACTCGAGATGGCAGAGGTCGACAGCATCGAGTCCACGCTGCTGAAGATCCAGCTGCGCTGGATGGGTCACGTCTCCAGAATGGAGGACTATCGCCTTCCCAAGATGGTATTATATGGCGAGCTCTCCACTGGCCACCGTGACAGAGGTGCACCAAAGAAAAGGTACAAGGACTGCCTAAAGAAATCTCTTGGTGCCTGCCACATTGACCACTGCCAGTGGGCTGATAACGCCTCAAACCGTGCATCTTGGCGCCTCACAGTTTGGCGGGCAGCAGCCTCCTTTGAAGAAGACCGCAGAGCCCACCTCACTGACAAAAGGCAAAGGAGGAAAAACCCAACACCCAACCCCAACCAACCAATTTTCCCTTGCAACCGCTGCAATCGTGTCTGCCTGTCCCGCATCGGACTGGTCAGCCACAAACGAGCCTGCAGCTGACGTGGACTTTTTTTACCCCCTCCATAAATCTTCGTCCGCGAAGCCAAGCCAAAGAAGAAGAAGAAGAAAAGAAGAAGTAGGTGTAATTGGATGGCACAGCTTCAATGGCCAGAATCTGCTTCTCCTGTGTTGTAATAAAATTTAAAAAAATTAATCCTACACAAATCCCATGTTCTCATTTTATTTTCTCCAAGCTCCCAACAATTCCACCCAGACTCTTATCACTCGTCCCAATTTACAGCGGGCCAATAAATTCCTTTGAGGTGTGGCAGTAAGCCCAGGTAGTCACGGAAAGCATGCAAACTCCACATAGTGGAAGAGGTCAGGATTGAACCCAGGTCTCTGGAGTAGTAAAGGTTCAGATCTACTCTGTCTCACTTTGCCTCATGGCTTGGTCAGGACCACGAGCAGAATTTGCCCTTGAATCAGTAACCATGGGATCTATGTTCTGATTCAAGGCAGTGGACCAGCTTAAATCTGCTCCGAAGGGCTGCAGCCCAGGCACTGAATTGCTCCCTCCACACCACGTTATAGTGAGCCACCATGTCCGATCCAGTGTGAGGCCTGACCGCTCAACCTTTGCACCTCAGGGCGAGGAAGATGCATGGGCCTGTTTGCTTTAAACTGTAACCATAATTCCCAGCGTTTGCATCTGCTTCTGTTGAAAGAATGGCTCAGGGATGAGTTGTGGCTACCATGGGAGGTTTGTGGTGGAGGTTTCAGACAGCAGTGGGTGGTGAGGATGGTTTGAAGCTGAGAATCAGAACGTTGAACCCACTAAGTACACAACTTCAATCTTTTGTTCGGAAAGCTCCATTTCCTGGCAATAAACCACATTCTCATTGCTTTCATCAATGACTCATTCTATCTAACATAAAATATATTTTTGTTTTTTTTATGTAGTTGGTAGAGAAGTACAGAAGAAACCAAAACGTGACTGCTTCCGAGGGAAGGGAGCCAGAAACTTTGAGCAAAGTTCTGGTGGGGGGGTTGGGGAGGGGGATCATAGCCAAGAAAAGGTTGAGAATGGCTGCTCTAGAGTATTTTGTGTTCAGGTTTGCTTTCCCAGTTATTGCACTTTCTCTCCATTAGAGTTTGAGGATTTATCAAGTCTTTGAAGCGCTCTTTCCATTGCTGAGGAAAGGTGCAAACACACTCCATGGACTGGGGTCTGGCCTCCCGCATTATTCCTTCTCCCAATCTCAGGAATTTCTTGTTTCACGTTCACCTGGTTCCTTTCCAGTGAAGGACAAGAAGTGGAATGGTCACTGGTTATTGCTATATTCAATTCCCTTCAGCACTCATGACCTGAATAACAGCCGTGAACGAACAGGACTCGCGGCACCAGGTTCAGGATCAGCTGCTACCCCATCTCCACCAGACTCCTCAACGGCAAACTATCAGGGACTCATTTAAAAGCTCTTACTTTTGCACTTTATTGATTTTTCCCCTCTCTATATTGCACAGTCAGTTTGTTTACATTTTTTTATTTGTTTCCATGTCTACATTGTGTACAGTTTTTTTTTGCACCACCAATAAATGGTAATCCTGCCTTAGCCTCAGGAAAAAGAATCTCAGGGTTGTATGTGCTGTCATGTATGTACTCTGACAATAAATCTGAAATTGATAAATCTGAATTTGAATAAGGGGTAAATAAAATCTTGTGCCAAAAATGTATCTGGCAATGACCAACTCCAACAAGATGTCCATCCATCTATCCTTGAATTCATTGGCAATGCTGAGTTTCCTTCAACATCCTGGGGATCTTTACTTCTCCCTTTTCCCATCCCCCAAGGATTGAGAGAGTGAAAGCATACACCAGCAGACTTAAAGACTGTTTCTTCCCTCCAGCCATCAGGCTCTTTAATGAACCCCACCACAGCACTATCCTGCAGCCCTTGCTTGGTGCTGATAGGTCATTGTAATCTCCTCTCAGCAGTGCAAATGTGCAAGATGACCTGTTGGTCTGTTTGCAGTGGAATCCTTCTTTCTCTGCTGGGTATTTTGCGACAAATAAGCTTAAAACTGAAAGTTCAACTGGACGAGTTACACAAAACACTGTCCATGATACAGTGGGAGGCTGGGCAGCATGAGACAAGCGACTCATCTCCTGATATCCCACAACTCTGCTGTAGTCTTCGAGTGAGGACTCCGAATTCCCTCCCCTTGCTGACATTGATCCACCATCCTTGCCGTGACTTGTTCAGTCCAAAGCACAGTGGCTGGACTCCAGGATACCAAAGAACACTACAGTACAGAAGCAGGCCCTCTCGGCCCTTCTAGTCTGCACTGAACCATACATGTTTTAAAATACTGAATTTGTTACGGCATCAGATCCTGGTTTATTCACCAAGAAATGTTTCTGTGCTCATATTGGACTGATTAACAATATTGGAGTTCATATGGAGGATGGAGTACCTAGAGTTTCCTGGATGTCTTTCCATGCCACCCAGTGACTGAAACTTGTCCAGATTTGTCTCATAGTTAGCCACTGGTGGTGCGTTTGTATACTGGAGAGAGACTAATGTTGTGCCTTTTATGTAAGAACTGCAAGGACATGCCAGACCAGTGAATCTAACACCTTGTCTGCTGCCAAGGTGATTGAGGTAAAAACACAAGACTGGAGAAACTATGGCACCTAATAGACTGAATATGCTCAAGATTGTCTGATCTCTGGAGCTAAGCAGGTTCAGGCCTGGTCAGTACTTGGAGGGGAGATCGCCTAGGAATGCCAGGTGCTGTAGGTTTCTGTGGGGAGGGGGCTCTGAACAACGTGGTGATTGTCTGCCTTACTGTAGACAAAAGTTAGTATGCTTCATTCTAAATGTAGTATTACATTTAGAACCGTTACCTTTACTCAGCAGGTCACATAGTGTACTTTATATAGCAAAGATAAAGATACATAGGCCTCAGGCCTGAAGCTACATAAAGTGCACTCTTTGACCTGCAGTTTTTCCAGCAGAGTTTTTAATCTAACATCAGTGATGGGGAAATTTCTAGAGGGAATTCTACGAGATGGGGTCTAGCTGCATTTGGCAAGACAAAGATTCGTCAAGGAGAGTCCACTTCACTTTGTGTCTGGGAAATTGTCTCACAAATTCTTAAAGAGGCAACTGACAGGATAGATGATGGTAGGTGTTGTCAATGCAGACTTTTAACAGGCCTTGACAAGGTCCTGCCTGGTTGACTTGTCCGGGAGGTTGGGCCAGGGTGATTTGGCCAATTTGATGCAAAATTAGCTTTGAGGTATCAGAGAATGGTAGTGAAGAGTTGTTTCTATATTGTGAGCAATGGTGCCACTCGGATTGTGTCTGGTCTCACTGTTATTTGTCATCGATATGAATGATTTTGATAGGAAGGGAGGTGGCGTTAAAACCAGTGCTGGAAGTACTCCACAACCCAGGCAGCGAATCTGGGATGAGTTCCGCTCAAGAGTCTTCCAGCTGACATGCTCCTTCTTTCTTGCTTGAGTTTTTCCAGCATTTCTCTGTGCCCGAAGTGAAACCTAGTCTCTATAAGTGTAAGTGTCTTCTAAAGGCCCCAGTGCTTCATGGTCCCTCACACTAGCTGCTGGGTAGAAACCTGACAGTTTTTTTCAAGAGAATCAGGATTTATTATCACAATCAAGTCATGAAGTTAGGTGTTTGTGGCTGCATCATAGAGCAAATGTTCATATTGTAACCATATTGTAAGTCCACGAAAAGTGAGGTAGAATCCGAAGGCAGTGGGAAAGAAACTGTCCTTGTGCCATTGAGTCCTCATCTTTAGGCTCCTGTACCTTTTCCTTGATGGTAACAGAGTGACCTTTGGAAGACTACACAAAAGAGTCTGGAAAAACAACCAACTGAAAAACCTCACAAAGATAAGCGTATACAGAGCCGTTGTCATACCCACACTCCTGTTCGGCTCCGAATCATGGGTCCTCTACCGGCACCACCTACGGCTCCTAGAACGCTTCCACCAGCGTTGTCTCCGCTCCATCCTCAACATCCATTGGAGCGCTCACACCCCTAACGTCGAGGTACTCGAGATGGCAGAGGTCGACAGCATCGAGTCCACGCTGCTGAAGATTCAGCTGCGCTGGATGGGTCACGTCTCCAGAATGGAGGACCATCGCCTTCCCAAGATCGTATTATATGGCGAGCTCTCCACTGGCCACCGTGACAGAGGTGCACCAAAGAAAAGGTACAAGGACTGCCTAAAGAAATCTCTTGGTGCCTGCCACATTGACCACCGCCAGTGGGCTGATAACGCCTCAAACCGTGCATCTTGGCGCCTCACAGTTTGGCGGGCAGCAGCCTCCTTTGAAGAAGACCGCAGAGCCCACCTCACTGACAAAAGGCAAAGGAGGAAAAACCCAACACCCAACCCCAACCAACCAATTTTCCCTTGCAACCGCTGCAATCGTGTCTGCCTGTCCCGCATCGGACTGGTCAGCCACAAACGAGCCTGCAGCTGACGTGGACTTTTTACCCCCTCCATAAATCTTCGTCCGCGAAGCCAAGCCAAAGAGACAACAGAGTGAAGAGCCCATGGCCTGGGTGGTGGTGGGGTCTTTGAAGATAGAGGCTACTTTTTAAAGACACCGCATCATGTCGATGTTCTAGATGGAGTGAGGTCTGGTACCTGTGATGTCGCAGGCCGAGTTAACAACCCTCTGGGGTTTATTCTTGTTCTGAGAGTTGGTGCCCTTGTACCAGGCAGTGATGGAACCAGCCAGAATGTTCTCCACGATCCACCTGTCGAGGTTTACGACAGTTTTTGGTGACATGCGGAATCTCCTCA
Source organism: Narcine bancroftii (assembly GCF_036971445.1). Taxonomy (NCBI): domain Eukaryota; kingdom Metazoa; phylum Chordata; class Chondrichthyes; order Torpediniformes; family Narcinidae; genus Narcine; species Narcine bancroftii. Next base: position 174,155,450 of record NC_091470.1, on the reverse strand, counting down.
GACACCTCACCAGGTATAGCCGCGGACGAGCCTTCTTTGTGATTGCATCAACATGGAGGCTCCAGGACAGATCCTCTGAGATGTTGACACCCAGGAGTTTGAAGTTCTTGAAGAGAAAACCAATGAAAACAACCGCTGGAGTTACTTTGAAGAATGGAAGTTGCCACATGGGTTTGGATAGTGTTCAGTTTTAATCAAGGTAGGCAGGTGTTTCAAGTATTTAGACACATTTGCAAAGACTAAACATGACCATCTGAAGCTGAACGAGGACTAGACTCTCTGTGGGAAGTATTATGTTGGGTAGACTTCTCAGATCTGATTACATAATCTCTGCGATCTAATTTCTACAATTGCATTTATTTTCAACAGAGGGATTTTGGGGACCCTGCCTGTGTGATAGGTGCAGTGGGCTGATTGGCCTCTCTGTCATAAACCTGTGATGTTTTGCAATGTTCAACACATCATTTAAACCTCTTCCCTTTTTCACCTCAGATCTGATGTAGGTTCGTACTTTATTTTGTTTTTTTTTCAACCTGGCATTAACCTGATTAAATAGAAAGGTGAGTAAAAAAAAATTAATTTGAAAAAAATATTGGGATAGTAAGGACCCCCTTAACAGGTTGCCGCTCACGTGGATCTGGAGGAGTGGAGACACAATGATGCTCTGCAGGGTCCTACCGCCCAGTTTTAACGCTGACGGCTCCGTACAGGCTTTAAACCACATGTTACAGGAGCTCTAAAATCCTGTAACCTCTGGGTTTGTGGCCAACATGGCAGTGCCTGTGCTGAGTAGCGTATCATGAGGGGTTGCAGACTCTGGGGAACAACAGATGGGCGCAGGGGAGATGGAAAATGGGGAGAACACCCTCAGTTGAGAAAGAGAAGCCTGGGAGACTAGCCTATAGGAAGGGGACCACGGCAGTGGACCAGCCAGGGACTCAGTGGCTAAAAGTCCACCCAGGCTACGGGCTGCTGGAACTAGCTCATGGGGAACCAGATATTGGAACCAGGATTTGAGGGGGTGCTGAGGGCAAGGATGGCTCCCGAAGGGCCTTGGGCACTTGTCTTCCTGATCACATCGGAGGTTTGGATCTGGAACTTGGATTGCCAGTGGTTTGTACTGAAGCCTTTGGTGGCTACAGAGGCTGTGGGAGTGCTGGATGCGAAACCACGGACCCTCAATGACTGAAGGGATTCTCTTTTGCTTTTGCCCGTTGTTAGGGGTGCCAGGCAATGCGGCAGATGTGCGGACCTGCAGAGAGCGAGGAATGGAGACACAGTGCTCCCCGCAGGATCCAACCGTCCAGTCTGACTGCCTTAAACAGCCTGTTACAAGAGCCAACGGTGGTTTACCTTAAAAATCCTGCGACTGCGGGGGTCTGAGCTCAAGATGGTGGCGCCTATGTCGTCAGTGGCCAGGAGGGGTTGCAGATGCTGGGGAAGGGGACAACTGATGCAGGGTACCAGAAAACAGGGAAACCTTCCCCCATTTGATAAGGAAACCACGAGACAGCCCACAGGAAGGAAGCGGAACAGCGAGGGTCTCTGAGGCTGAAGAACATGTAGGCAACGGGCTGCTGGTGACAAGGCTAGGAGCCCACATGGACTGCTGGTGACTGCAGTCAAGGGGCCCGCAGCAGGCTGCGGACTGCTGCAGACTGGCTTTTCATTTGAATTTTATTTAAATTTCCATACATGTATTAAGATCCAAACACAGAAAATAACAGTCATATATTCCAAATTAATTATACATGTTGCGTTATACCCCGCTTAAATCCCACCAACAGCCCTTCCCCCAAATAATAATCCCTAAAGAATAGAAAAGAAAAACAGAAATAAACAAAAAGTAGAGAAACAAACCTGATTAGCAAAATATCACCACCATTCACCAACTTTGCCTTCTGAATATCATTCATTTATTTATCCCATGGAGATAGCAAGGTTTCATGAGGTTCAGGGAAAGCTCTTTATAAATTAATACCTAAAGTATGAGCATCAAATTTTCAAAAAAAGTATAGTCATTCCTTACATTTTATGTAATCTTCTCAAGGGGTATTTCCGCCCTAAATGGGAATCCAATTTCCAAGTCATCGCTGTACATTTTCTGACCACTGCTAATGCAATTTTCACAAATTCCTTTGGAAAGAGACTGGCTGAAAGTATTGGAACCATGATGCAAGAGGGTGGCGCTTAGGCCTTCCGTATCATGTCAAAGGTTTGGATGTGCCGATGGTTTGGACTGAAGGCTGCTGGAATGCTGGAGGCGAATCCACAGACGCACAGAGACTTGGGTGGGGTGGGGGGGTCCTCTCTTTTGCTTCTCTTTCTCTGACTGTGAGGGGCGCCGGGCATCTTGTGCCAATGGCGAATCTTCGTCTGGCTTCAGGTAGACAAAAGGAAATATTGTGCAATATCAGATTTTTGGTTTCATCATGTGACAATATAGTATCTTTAATCTACCATGCAACAAGGTGGGAGGGAATCACCAGCCTGATCTGGAATCAGCTTCTCAAAAACATTAATCCAGAATCACTTTCCCTGTTGGCAGACGCTGTCCATTTTGAGAGTTGAATTAAGAGAGTTTCCTGCTGCAATTTCCTTTGTACTTTGAAACACAGATTGCATTGTGTAGAAAAATGCACTTCCAATGCATCCCAGACGAAACAGACTGGCCCTGGAGACAAAGCTTTCAGCAGTCCGTTCACTCCATTTAGCAGGTTGTCTCTAAACAGCTGAGGAGTCTTAACGCTGGTGTGCATTTTTGCATCTGATCTTGCAAGCTCGCTGCTCTGCCTCACTTGACGTCAATGTAAACAACACACACACACACACACACACACACACACACACACACACACACACACACACACACACACACACACACACACACTTCCTGTCCAGCTGCAAATGTCGTTCAGCCATGGGGTATCGATCGGCTGTGGGACGTCAGTTGGCCATCAGGTGTCATTCGTTCATGTGTTGTGTGCTGGTGGGCTCTAGAATCCTGGACCTGTGGTGCAAGTGCATTGGAGCAACTGACATCTAATCCCAGCCATGCTTGAAAAGGGAGTGCCCAAGATTCAGTAAGGAGACCAAAGTATTAGATTACTGGGGACCTGCAAACAGAACAACACTGGAACAATTACAAATGGAAATGCGTTGAACTGCGCATTATCTTTTAAAACCTGACTTTAATTTAGGGCCTGTTGCTTTGGCATTTCAAATGTTTTCATTGTTATAGCCTGACATTTCACATCTGTAAGGGTTGGCCTTTTAAATCCTGATTTGCACCACATGTTCAATCTTCATTGAATCAAGTAAACATACAATGCTGGAGAAACTCAGCAGGTCAAACAGTGAACCTTGTACAATGATAGAGGTACACAACCAACGTTTTGGGTTTGAGACCTTCATTAAGGTGTGAGCAAAATGTAGGCAGGCCCCAGAACAAAATGGTGGGGTGGAGGGGCAGGCCCCCAGGCAGGAGGTGATAAGGGAGGGAGGGCTCTGTGAATGGGGGTGGAGAGCTGGAGGAAAGAAGACTTTCCCCATTTTCCACTGGCATTCCAGTTAATTGGCCGGACAGGTTCCTGGGATAGAAAGCCCTTTGTGCCGTTTCCACTGGGCCACCCTTAACTGGGACACTAATTTCTCTTCCACTGAACACACTCATCCCTGGTGTGCTGTCTTCTTTTTCCATTGGACCCTCTCCCAGTAAATTCCCCATTAATTTCCCCAGTGGAAAAGAGGATGATGGGAAAGGGAAGGGAGTGAGAACGGAGAGTAGGCTAGCAGAAACCAGAGAGGTTGATATTAATGCTGTCCAGCTGAAAATTAATTGATTCAAGCTCATTACTGGATGGAGCCTCGTTCAAGATCAGTTTATTTCCAGTTATCTTTTAAGAGGGTTGAAGTATTTTTAGTGAAAAGTCCTTTGCATATTCTGCCATGTGTCAGATTTCACCAGGAATTATTTTTCGTGAATTAGGGCTCTCTCCAACTTTTATGCCAAGATTAAATGGCGGAAGAGGCCAAATGGTTGGAAATCTGGGCTTGGGACAATGTGGGCATAGGTCATTGACAGATGCCGCCGCTCTTGTCGAGCAAGTTCCTGCTGCACTCTGAGAACTGGGGGCCACCGGTGCCCCGTCAAGGCAGGGTGGGTGAAATATTGTCTCTGCTCTGAAGAATAAAATGGGGAATTCAAGATCCTACCAGAAGATGAATACACCCGTGTACCCTGCCTTTCAACATGACAATGGTGCCCTCTCCTGTGCCAGTTCCCGTTCACCCTCAGGTTGCGTGAAATATTTCCAATGATTCTGCCTCTATCACCCTTGTGGGGAGAGAATTCCAGAGAGTCACCACCATTTGAGAGACTACATTTCTGCTCAGCCTGTGCGAAGAGCCAGATTATTTTTGTTTGCTGAGGTCGAGAGGAGAAATATTGGCCTGGGATCGAAGGAAGGTGTAAAAATAAAAGCCAGAAGATGTTAGGTTGGGACATCTGAGAATCTTGGTGAAACTTCAGATCGCTGAGTCTGGGGAAACTCTGAAATGGTGTTGAGAGCTTTTTCCTCTGCAATCGGGGGTGCCTAAGGCTTTACTTTACTGTCAAACGATATTTGTGGGAGCCACCTGCAAAGACCACGGAGATGTGGTCAACTGCTTTGGCTCATCCAAAGGGTTTTGCCAAGGGTAGTGTTCACTGGGCGATGTTCCGTTCACAGGTACATCCTGAGCTTGTCCACAGCACTGCCACTGGTGGACCTGGCCCCAGAGGTGAGGGTTCCTCTCAGTAACTTCTCGGCAGTTGCACAGAACAGCTCTTTATTTTGGGGCTTTCAGGTCTTATCAAGGTTCAGACCAAAACCTTTAAAATCATCTTCGAGTAGCTTCAAAGATGTGCGCCTTTTTTGCTTTGTGAAAAGCATGGAGACCCGAGGGGGTTTCAAACAATTACAAGCATTGTGTCTGTGGGAACGTGATTAAACATGGGTGCATTATTTGTGGTCAGGTTCCTTTCTGTAGTACAGGAACCTCTGGCTGAGAATAAATCTGCACCATATCAGCCTCGTCCCCATGAGACTTGCATCCACACCCCTCCCCGATCCCCTTTGGATCTGCTCCCTGCCCCCCCCTGTTCTCTCAAGATCTTTGCCCTGCTATCCTATCCCCTTGCAACCTGCTCCCCTGCCCCCCCCCCTCATCTCCACAGTACCTGCTTCCCACGCCCTGGTCCACTTGGGACCTGCTCCCCACTCCCCCATCTACTCAGTACCTGCTTCCCACCATTCCTCCCTTCAGGACCTGTCCCCCCCACTTGGGACCTGCCTAGCCTCCCACCCCCGTTTTCTCTCAGGATCTTCGCCCTGCCCTCCCATCCACTTGAGACCTGCTCCACGCACCCCCATCCAGTCGGGACCCGCTCCCCTTCACCCTGCCCTCCCATCCACTTGGGACCTGTTCCCCGCCCCCCCCACCCCCATCCACTCAGGACCCACACCCCCATCGCCCCGTCCCCTCGGGATCTGCTCCCAGGCCATCCCCACCCCCGTTCTCTCAGGATCTTCACCCTGCCCTCCCATCCACTTGGGACCTGCTCCCTGCCCACCTCCCCACCCCCGTTTTCTTTCAGGATCTTCGCCCTGCCCTCCCATCCACTTGGGACCTGCTCCCCGCACCCCCATCCACTCAGGACCCACACCCCCGTCGCCCTGTCCCCTCGGGATCTGCTCCCAGCCCACCCCCACCCCCGTTCTCTCAGGATCTTCACCCTGCCCTCCCATCCACTTGGGACCTGCTCCCCGCCCCCCCCCCCCATCCGCGTGGGACCTGCTCCCCGCCCCCCCCATCCACTTGGGACCCGCTCCCCCATCGCCCCGTTCCCTTGGGACCCATTCCCAGTCGCCCCGTCCCCTTGGGACCCACTCTCCGTCGCCCCGTCCCCTTGGGACCTGATTCCCTTCACCCCGTCCCCTTGGGACCTGCTCCCCGCCCCCCCTGCATCCACTTGGGACCCGCTCCCCCGTCGCCCCGTTCCCTTGGGACCCATTCCCAGTCGCCCCGTCCCCTCGGGACCCACTCTCCGTCGCCCCGTCCCCTTGGGACCTGCTCCCCGCCCCCCCATCCGCTTGGGACCTGCTCCCCGCCCCCCCCATCCACTTGGGACCCACTCCCCCGTCGCCCCGTTCCCTTGGGACCCATTCCCAGTCGCCCCGTCCCCTCGGGACCCACTCTCCGTCGCCCCGTCCCCTTGGGACCTGATTCCCTCCACCCCCATCCCCTTGGGACCTGCTCCCTGGCCCCATTTACTTGGGACCCATTCCCCACTTTACCATCTCAGTGACAGGAGCACAGGACCGGTCAATCCCATTAGAAACAGGGAGTCCATTTAGCAAAAGAAAACATTGTTGTTGGAGCAGCATCCTCAAACCAGTGAGCAGAGAGTCGCCAGGATGTAGTGGATCAGTCTGACCCAAACCCTCACAAGGATGAAGTACTGGTGTCCTTTGTGAATGCATTCCAGTTCCTTCATCCTCTCAGCCAATCACATTCCAGTTCCTTCATCCTCTCAGCCAATCACAGATCTTTCCCTCTCAAAACCCACTGGACTCAGTTGTACCTGTGCAGCTACAAGTAAGAATCTTGGTGCATTTCCTGCCTGAATCTCAGCAGGTCACGCAGGATCTACTGGAAGTAAAAAACAGTTGATGCTTCCGACCTGAGCCCTTGGTCTGGAATGTTGCCCAAATGGAAAGGTGTGGGGGGGAGTGGGGAGAGAGAGAGAGAGAGAGAGAGAGAGAGAGAGCACAGACTAACAGGTAAGAGGCTGCAGGTGGAAGGGAGAAGCGAATGATGCGGGGGAGACGGCAGAGGGTAGCTCTTTGATGGGAGAGAAAAGTGGGTGGGGAGCTGGAGAAAGGAAGCAGAGGGATAGGGAAAGAGACAGACTGGGGAAAGCGTTAAGAGATATTGTAGGTCGGTGTTAATGCTGTCTGGTTGGAGATGGAATACAGTATGATGTTCTTACAATTTGTAGGTAGCCTTGATAGGGCAATACATCAGAATCAGGATTTATTTTCATGTACGAGTCATGAAATTCTGAGGTTTGTGGCAGCGTCATAGTAAGGCAGTGTCTTTGGTTCATTTATCATTCAGGAATCTGATGGCAGCGGGGCAGAAGCTGTTCTTGTGTCGCTGAATGCTCGTCTTTAGGCTCCTGAACCTTTTTCCCGATGGTAGCAGAGAGAAGAGGGCATGGCCTGGGTGATGGTGTGGGGGGGGGTGGGTGGTCTTTGAAGATAGAGGCCGCTTTTTAAAGACACCACATCATGTGATGTTGCAGGCCGAGTTCACATCCCTCTGGAGTTTATTCTTGTCCTGAGAGTTGGCTCCTCCGTACCAGGCAGGGATGGAACCGCCAGAGTACTCTCCACGGTACGCCTGTAGAAGTTTACGAGAGTTTTACATACCGAATCTCCTCAGGCACCTCAAGGTATAGATACTGGCGAGCCTTCTTGCTGATTTCATCAATGTGGAGAGGCTCCAGGACAGATCCTCAGAGATGTTGAAACCCAGGATGAGGACTGGGTCGTGTTTCCCTGACTTCCTCCTGATGTCCACAATCATCTCTTTGTTTTTGCTGATGTTGAGCGCAAGGGTGATGTTGTTACACCATTAACAATCAATGCAAAATAATCCCCTTTAATACAAACCCCAAATAAACACTAGCATGGATTAATAAGCGTATTAAAATATTTGATACCTAAAAAAGAAATGATTAGCTACAAACTGTCACTTACAGGCAGATGTAATTATGTAAACAAGGACTCTCCCTGGAGAGCAGGGAGCCACTTAACATAAGTACTTTGAAAACTGATCACTATTTCTGCAGTATGATTCCTCCATATGGGTGTCTAGAGCAGCTATTCTCAACCTTTTTTTTGGCTGAAAATTTATGGGCCCCCTTTCCTCATGTAGATAGGGTGGTGAAGAAAGCTTTTGGAATATTGTCCTTCATAAATCAGAGTATTGAGTAAAGGAGTTGGGATGTCATAAGGCATTGGTACGGCCAAATTTGGAATATTGTGTGCAATTTGGTCTTCGATTTATAGGAAGGATAGCAACAAAATGGAGAGAGTACAGAGAAGATTTACAAGAATGTTGCCTGGGTGTCAGGATTTGAGTTATAGGGAAAGGTTAAACAGACTAGGACTTTACTCCCTGGGGCATATAAGATTGAGGGATGATTTGATAAAGGTATTTAAAATTATGATGGGGATAGATTGAATAAATGTGTATAGGCTTTTTCCATTGAGAGTGGAGGAGATTCAAACAAGAGGACATGGATTGAGATTTAAGGGGGAAAAGTTTAGGGGAATTTCTTCACTCAGAAGGTGGAATGAGCTTCTGTCCAAAGTGGTAGATGCGGGCTTGATTTTAATATTTAGGGAAAAGTTGGATGTTATATGGATGAGAGGGGTATGGAAGGTTATGGGCTGGGTGTGGGTCATTGGGACTAGGTGGGAGAGGGTGTTTGGCATGGACTAGAAAGGCCGAATGGGCCTGTTTCTGTGCTGTAATTGTTATATGAAGCAGTCAAGTTTTGATTTCTTCTGTACTTCTACTGACAAGAAAAAAAACATTTAAAATATTTGTTGCGTGAGTTGAAAAGAAAACAAGGCTTTTTCTTAAATATGCTGTGGGCCCCAGAGGATCGTAGGGCCCTGTTGGTCTGGAGAAATATATATTTATTTAATTTAAAATAAACAAGTGATGGAGCTTAGGGCTAACCTCATGAGTCCACACTTCCATGGATGGTAGATCCAAGATTATAAGAAAAGGTAATAATATTGCACAAACTTTGCTCTAGTCCTGCTATAAGACTTTCAGCAGAAGGTGCCAGGGGCCTCTTATAGTCACAACTTTGGTTGGAAGGTATTCCACATTATCTCGAGTTTAGGATGGACTTTCGCCAGTTGTGCATTATTTTCAGACATGTTTGAATTGGACTCATCTGGTCGTAGTTCTCGTCTTTCCTGATGCACAGTCTTTGGTTTCCTCTCCTGCCACCTTTCCTGACCCAAATGTATGAAATGGACATTTTTTATCCGAGATTCCTTTATTGTCAGAACATGCAGAAAGGCAATCAACATTTTGTCATCAATGTTGCCCAGAGCCCCTTACAATAGGAGAAAGAGAAGCAAAATCGAGTCCCTTCAGAGACGGTGTCTGTGAATTCTTCTCCAACCCTCCCGCTGCCTCTTTAGCCACACAGAACCCTGTTTAATTTATTGGTAACCCGAGCTCCAGAACCAAACCTCTGACGTGATGAGGAAGTCTTCAGCACCCGAGGCCCTTCAGGAGCCTTTCTTGCCCTCAGCACCTTCTTGAATCCCAGTTCCGACACCCGGTTCCCATGAGCCAGTCTCCAGCAGCCCATGACTCCAAGTCTCACATGCATTGCTAAGCAGCGAGGTACAACTGTGTGAGCATCTCGGTGATTTTCCACTGGCAGAATGTACCTGCAGTAAGGGAAAGATTCCTCTCTGTGTCAGTGACAACGTTGGTCCTTGCTGTTGAGGGAATTGTACGTGGAGGATTTTCAAGCTGACACCGGATGAAAGTTCATTGAACTGTGCTTGCTCCAGTTCAGTCACTGCCCTCTGGAAGCACTGAACATCTCTCCCCTTCTGGGATTTGCATTTGAAGCAAGGCCAGGCAAATGAGAACAAGCTGAGTAATTTGGTGACCTTCGTCTCTGTGAAACCTGGATGAGTTCCACTTGGATGAGTGAAGAAGCCTTCACTCCCCAAATGTGACCAGACTGGACAGACAGTGTGTGGGGAATTTTGTGGAAATGGAGTTTTTTTGCAGAGAAATGGCCTGAAATTTGTGGTTGGTGGAGATTACTTTGCATCTTTTATTGGTGTAATTCTGCCTGCAGAGTGAGTGGGGTCGATGTTGGAAAATGAATGCAGAATGTGATGAGGAGGGCAGGAGGTTGAGGCTGTTTCTCGTCCCATCACAGGCCTGACTAGCTGTCTGGTTCAGAGGTTGGGAATGTGTCTACTTAGCAGTTAGAATCGTGTTTATTGTCATGAACCTGTCACAAAATTTGTTGTTTTGTTTTGCGGCAGTAGTAACGTGTATTACAGATGCAAAACTACTATAAATTAAAATCTCTAAATACGTTTTTTTTTAAAGTGCAAAAAAGAGGACAGTGATAGTGTGTCTGTGGTTCATTTTTTGGAAATCTGATGGCGGAGGGGAAGAAGGTGTTTTTGTAATGTTGAGTGTTTATCTTCAGGCTCCTGTACCTCCTACTTGTTGGTAGCAGAGAGGAGAGAGCATGGCGTCCTTGATGGCAGAAGCTGCTTTCTTGAGGCCCCACCTCTTAATTATATCCTTAATGGAGTGAAGAGTAATGCTCATGAAGGCACTGGCCAAGTTTACAACCCTCTGTAGTCTGTTCCTGGTCTGAGCTTTGGCTCTTCCATTCCAGAGATGCAACCAGTCAGAATGCTCCCCAAGGTACACCTGTAGAAATTTGCAAGTGTATTTGATGATGAACCAAATCTCCTCTCAAAATATCGTCGCTGGCATTCCTTCTTCATGATTAAATCGACAGGATGGTCCTCGGATAAATCTTCAGAGATGTTGACGCCCAAGAATTTGAAGTTGCTTATCCTTTCCACTGCTGACCCTTTGATGAGGTGTGGTTTGTGTTCATCTGGTTTCCCCTTTCCTGAAGTTCACAATCAATTCCTTAGTTTGAGTGCAAAGTTGTCATGAGGCCACTCAACTAGCTGATCTCTCTCACTCCTGCATTCTTCCTCATTGCCATCAATGGATCTGCTGACAATCGTGGTGTCAGTTACTCCGCCAACAAAAGCGGTGTCATCGGCAAGTTTGTAGAAGGCATTTGAATTGTGCCGACCCCCACACTCATGGATGTAGAGTGAGTAGAGTAGTGGGCGAAGCACGCATCCTTGAGATGAGGATGAGACGTTATTATCGATCCTCACTGACTGTGATCCAGTTGCAGAGGGAGGTACAGAGGCCCAGGTTTTGAAGCTTGCTTACCAGGACTGAGGGCTCTGTGTTCTGTGTTGATTGTCTGTGGGGAGATGTTACCGGTCTGTGGAGTTCTGATGAGGAAGACTAGGATCCAGTGGCAGAGGGAGGTGCAGAGGCCCAGGTTTCGACGCTTGTTGACCACCACTGAGGGGATGAGCGTGTTGAAAGCTGAGCTGCAGTTGATGAAGAGTAGATGGATACACATCCTACTCTTGTCTAGGTGATCCAGGGAGATTGCATGTGGTGTGGCGATTATGGTGATAGTTAATGGGAAGTGTAGCACGGAAGAGGAAAGTTCAATATGGAACAGATCCCCTTTCCACAATCCTGTTTAGAAAGAGCAGATGTTGAAATGATCAGCGAGAGAATTATGAATTTGGGATGGTCTTGGTTAGATGCCTAATTGGTGGGATCCCCAGACACGCAACTGCCCCCACAATTCTCACTTTGTCTCAGCACAGTTCCCAGTTGCTTCCAGCTGCTCTCCACAGCTGTTTTTCCATCGAAAATGACATTCTCTATTAAGTAGGAGTGCTCCAAGACTCTCTGGAAAACAGTTTTTGGGGTTGTGGAGAGAATTTGCTATCCTTTGTCCTCTGCTGCCCACGGATATCTGGGTTATTGGCGTCATGGTTGAGACGCTGGAGTTCCAGAATGTAGTTGTCACTCCTCTCCTCTCCTAAGGGAGCAATCCATCAGTCTCACTTCCGCTCCCCCCCCCACCCCCTCCTTATTTGCCTGGGTGGTGCGTTTGGCATAGCAGTTAGCGCAATGCCTTGATAGCGCCGGCGATTGGAACCAGACCGGGTTTCGAATCCCGCGCTATCTGTAAGGATTTTGTATATTCTCCCCGTGTCTGTGTGGGTTTCCCCTGGGGGCTCTGGTTTTCTCTCATCATTCAAAACATTCCAGGGGCTGTAGGTTAATTGGGTGGCATGGACTCGTGGGCCAAAATGGCCTGTTACCGTGCTGTAAGTCTAAATTAAAATTATTTAAAATTTCTCCCTCTCATGCCCAGGTGATCAACCGTAGCCATGTCCTTGGGATGTGAGGAAACCAGAGCACCTGGAAGAAACTGTGGCAGTTGGTACTTGAGATCGGGGTTGAACCTGGTCCCTTGGAGCCTTGAGGCAACAGCTCTCCCTGCACCATTCTGACATCTAAATCTGTAAAGCCCTCTGGTACTCGGCAGCACCCTGTGACAGTATCTCTGACAGTCTTGTGGCCGATATGTGACAGTCTGTGTCAGTCGTGCACCCACAACACCACCTTGAAACTTGGGGAAATCATTTTAATTACACAGAACATGGAACATTACAACACAGTAAAGGCCCTTCAGCCCACGATGGTGATCTGACCCATATGTACCTCCCAAAATAAAAAAACTAAACTCTCCCTAACTTGTAACGTCCGAGACCACCCATAAATTGGAAGAGCAACATTTGATTTTATGTCCAGCCACATGGCATTAACATCAACTTTTCTGGTTTCTACTAACCTGCTCTCCCTTCCCCCATCTTTTTTCCCTCAGCTCTCCGCCTCCTTCTCTCTCTATTCACCCAACCATCCGTCCTCCCCTTGCTGCTGTGCCCTCCCTCCCTTCTCCATCTATTACTCCCTGCCTTCGCGTCCACACCTCCCTCCTTACCTTTATATTCGACGTCTGCCGACATTTCTCCATTCCTCGATGAGGGGCTCAAGCCCAAAACGTTGGTTCTGTATCTATCTTTGCTATATAAAGGACACTGTTTCTCCTGCTGAGTTTCTCCAGCTTTGAATTTTGATTCGTAACTCTCTATAGTATTATCCTTGCAGGTCTAAACGCCCCTATTTTTCCAGCCTCCACCACCACCCCTGGCACCCACAACTCTCTTGTGTGTAAAAGTAAAAACTTTTTACTCCTGACGCCTCCCCTAAACTTTCCTCCCTTCACTTTGCACACATGTCCTCTGGCGTTTGCTGATCCTGCCCTGGGAAACAGGTGCTGGCTGCCCACCCTATCTCATAACCTTGCAGATCTCTATTAAATCTCCTCTCACCCTGCTTCTCTCTAAAGAGAAACCTTGCCTCATAAGACATTTTCCAATCTGGGCAATATTCCTGAGACTTTTCCTGTGAATTTCCTGTGAAAATCCATCCAACTGTTTCCCTTTACTCAAGAAATAGCTGCCTGTCTTGCACCCCAGTCTATTTTCCCATTTCAAGTTAAATTTACACTTGTGATGGAATTTTCCCACTTGGAGCAAGATTTGAAGCAGTCATACTGTCTGCCCTGTAAACCTTAAATCTCTCAATCCCTAAGATTGTCAGATTAGGATTTGAGCAGGACATCCTCTGTACAATTTCTTGCCTCACAGCACCTAATAGCCTGAATACGGCTGGGATTGTCTGATCTCGGAAGCTAAGCAGGCTCAGGCCTGGTCAGTATTTGGAGGGGAGACCTCCCAGGAACACCAGGTGCTGTAGGTTTCTGTGAGGGCACCTGGGTAAAGTATGTTACTTTCTAAATATAGTACAGTGAAACCTTGTTAGAACGCGATTCATTAATCCACGGAATCACTTATAAGTGTGGGTGTCTGTGGACCCCAAACTTTGCAAATTTTGAAAGACAGATGGATGGAAAAAAGGATGGGTTTGACAGATTATTGATATGCGTTTTGCCCTCAGAATCCATTTCTTTGTAGCTTTAAAAAATAGAAATAGATCCAGTTCATTTGCCCAAGTCTGGAGCTTTTGATTGGTCAATAAAAATGGAAATGATCTTGTTAAGACGTCCTCGGGCCAATCAGCATCCACGTTATATATCGCTTTGATCTGTAATGGCGGCTCCTTTTAAGTGGTTATTTTGAAGGAAAATTCAATTTTTCTGTAAAATAAGTTGATTAAAATTCAGAATACGAATATTAAAAGAATGTGCTTGCTTTCTTTCATTGGAATTGTTAGTTCCAGACAGCGGATCCTTCATAAACTGGTACTATTTGGGTTTGATTGTCCGTGGGCACTCTGACATAGATGCATTTGTTCCGCGACTCAGCTGTAATGCAGTTTGAAATCTTGGACCCCAACTACCATGTTCTAACAAGGTTTTACTGTGCTACGTGACAATAATGGAATTTTACCTTTTTTTGTGCCCTGGTGTGTATATTACATCTATCATTGCTAATGCATTCAGATTTTGTAGCAAAACAAATTCAGGTCTTGGTCAAGCAGGCTCATCCAGAACATGACCATCTGTGGATATTCATGAGAAAAGGAGGAGTTCTTTGGAAATATTTGCCTCGAATGGGCAACCCTTGAGATTTAAACAGTAGCTCTTCATTTTGGATTCTCCAACAGGAGGAAATATCCTCTCCACGTTCTACTTCCAGGTCCCACAGGTTCATCTAAGTCTCACTGTCCTGAGCTCCTGCAGGTACCCACCTTGCCTCCCTAACTTGTCCTCAAAAGATAACCTGCCTATTGTAGGCCATAGTTTAATAAACCTTACTTGAATTGCATCCAGTGCATTAAAATCTTTCAAGATTCTTTTGTTGACGTATAATAAAACAGAAAATGTGATATTACATGGAATTTCCCTTCATCTACTGTCATCAGATTTCTCATTTATTGTCAGAATACATACATGACCTCACATACAACCCTGAGATTTATTTTTCAGCTTTGTATGTCATGTTTGTACTCTGACAACCTGCCATTGTCACAAATCAGTCTTAGTCAGAGAAAGAGAAGCAAAAGAGAGCCGCCCCCCCCAACCCCGAGTCATTGAATGTCCATGGATTTGCCTCCAGTGCTCCAACAGCCTCCGCAGACGCACAGCCTTCAGTCCAAGCCATCGGCAGCCCAGCTCCAGAGCTCAACCTCTGACATGGTCAGGAAACCCTGGCACCCTCTCACCTATTGGTTCCAATACCTGTGGATTATTTCCTCTGCTTCCCCAGAGTCTGCACCCCTCGAGGCCTGGCCAAACACAGGTGGCACCATCTTGGACCCAGAGGCAACGGTCACAAGATTTTAAAATAAACCATCTTTGGCTCCTTTAATGGGCCGTTTAAAGCCTGTACAGAGCTGATGGCTGTTGGATCCTGTGGGGAACTGTGTCTCCGCGAGTCAGCACCAGTGCAAGACTTGCATTTTATTCCAAGAAAAGAACATGTGGCTAGCCGCTGCAAGCTATGGCTCTGTGGAGCCTATCAGTGCAGGCGAGGTTATAGCTGCAGGCAGGTTAGCTCAGAAAGAACGACATGAACCCCAGTTTGGTGTAGTTAACACTGAGCTTTATTGGGCTCACAGCCCTGCTTTCATTCTCAAGTTGAGTGGCATTTGTGATCCGTTTTCCCTAATAGGCCAGTTAGGCTCCTTTAGTTGTGGCTAATTGGAAGGCAACGCTGCGGGCCTCGTGCAACCTGCTGGATCGTCGCGTTCGTCCTTCACCTTGTGAGGCCCCCCCGAGGGGCTGCGAGGAGCCATCACAAACACATTATTCCAGGTAGCACAACAGCATGGGCTGAAGGGCCTGTACATTTTTTTATTTAGACATTCGGTAACAGGCCATTCAGCTCATGAGCCTCTGCCACCCAATTGATCTACATCCCCGGTACGTTTTGAATGGTGGGAAGAAACTGGAGTCCCCGGAGAAAATCCACGCAGACATGGGGAGAACGTACAAATTCCTTAGAGATTTGAGCCCCGGTCCCAATCGCTAATGCTGTAACAGTATTACGCTAACCGCACTGCACTGTAATGTTCTTTAAGGTCTCACCACTACTCCATTATCTTTTCACAAGTATTACTTGACTTGATGGTAAAACTTGTATGAGTCCTCTTGGAGTTTTCCCATGTGAAATTTGCCACCTCATAATGGTTTGTACAATCCAACTTTGGCATCTGAGCAGCTTATGTACGTTCTGTGGCAGCCTCATTTACACTGTACTCACTGAGGAGCTATATTTGGCCAAGACCTTGAGACATCATTTCAATTTTCCATTGCCATTGGAGAGAAACAGTCCTGGTTCCTGGATTCCTGAAGTTGTTGATGCCAGAGCATGAGTATAGCTGAAGTTTATCGTCACCTGACTCGATGTGTACAACTCGATGTGTTTCTCCAGACCAGTGTACACATGCATATATAAATCAAAGGTATACGAAGATGTAGTGTTAAATAAATAGAGAGAGAGAGAGAGAGAGAGAGAGAGAGATAGATAGGAAAAAAAATTTTGAAATATAAATTTTTGGGATTTATTTACACCGTTCATTAATCTCACAGCTTGCGGGAAGGAGCTATTCCCCAGTCTGGGAGTCTTAATTTTGATGCTCCTTTACCTCTTTCCTGATGGTAGAGTGTCACAGATACTGTGTGATGGATGGTAAGGGTCCTCAATAATTTTTTTGAGCCCTATTTAAGTAACACTTTTGGTGAATGTTGTCAATAGCAGGAAGATGAACCCCAGTGATCTTAACCATTTTAATAGTTCTCTTTATTGACTTCCGGTCAGATTCTTTGCAACTACCGTTCCACATAATGATGCAGCGGTTTTGCATAATGAGTTGTTGTGGGCCTAGTATAGTCCACCTATGTGACTTGAGTCCATCCGCACATACGACCAAATTTTAAAAAAATATATAAGTAAAAGTATAAAATTTACATGGTTTATGTTGCATTGACAAACCATAACAGGATACAGGGCATGTAAGAGCCAAAATGTGTGTACTTACTTTTTTAGACGGCATCCCGGGGTACGTAGGCTGGGCACATGCGCAAGTGTTCGGTTGGTGCATGTGTGGTAGGTTCGCGTATTGGAGTTAAGGGCACAAATTCAATATTGTTAGGGCGCATATCTGCTGTGCGTGTGCCAACGAAGCTCCAATACGTAAACCCACCATGCATGCGCCAACCGAACACTCGCGCATGCACACAGCAATCAAGATGGTCGTGCCCAGCCTACAGACACCGGAACCCTGACTAACAAGGTAGGCAAAGACCAGAATGTGGAAAGATTTGCCAAGGTTGATTGACAAATTCAGGAAGCTTTAAGCTCCTATCGTCAAATCTACTATGAAAAAAAGATTTGATTTAAAAACTTTGCGTTAAGACTTTGGTACTCCACATGCATGGGCAAAATTCTAGCTTGCATCCTTTTCGAGATGTGATTAATCCTTCTGTCCCAATTATGGTTGTAAGTCGGGGAGAACCCGTATATGCACACCAAGGAACTCTCCATGTCGGAACCAATGGGGAGTGGGGAAGAGTTAACATCCTGAAGTCCACAACCATCTCCTTTATCTTGTCCAAGTTGAGACTCAGGTTGTTCTCACACTATTTGCCTAACATAAATGAGAATGGGAACGGTCCTTGGGCCTTGATATCATTGTGTCGTTCAGTAGGATCCTGGGTGATCCAATTTGCCCTCAGAGATGTTCTTGATCCGTCGTAGTCTTGAATGTTGGTCTCCACTGCTAAAATGCCCACGTGGGAATGTCCGTTTCCTGGCTCTCCTCATCCAGTCGCTCTGAATGCTCTCATCAGGCAATTAGAGTTCATCATAGAACATACAATGCTACAACACAGTTCAGGCCTTTCAGCCCTCAATGTTGTGACAACCCATATATTCCTTTAAAAAAATACTAAACTCATCCTACCCAGTAACTCTCAATTTTTCTTTCATCCATGTGTCTATGTAAGAGTCTCTTAAATGCCCCTAATGTTTCAGCCTCCACCATCATCCTGGCAAGGCATTCCAGGTCCCCACAATTCTCTGCATAAGAACAACCTACCCCTGAAGTCTCCCGTAAACTTCCCTCCCTTCATTCTGTACATATGTTCTCTGGTGTTTGCCATTCCTGCCCTGGGAAACAGGTGCTGGCTGTCCACCCTATCAATGCCTCTCCTAATCTTGTAGACCCCTATCAAGTCACTTCTCAGTCTTCTTCGCTCTAATGAGAAAAGAACCAACTCTGCCTCAAAAGACTTATTTTCCAATCAAGACAACATCCTGGTAAATGTCCTCTGCCCCCTCTCCATGGCTTCCACATCCTTCCCATAATAAGGTGACAAGAACTGAGCTCAATACTCCAAGTGTGGTCTTACCAGAGATTTGTCAAGTTGCAACATAACATCTCTACACCTGAACTCAATTCTCCTATTCCAGCATCATATAGGCCCTCTTAACTATCCTATCAATCTGTGTGGCGATCTTAAGGGATGTATGAATTTGGACCTCAAGATCCCTCTGTTTATCCACACTCTTAAGAACTGACTATTAATCCTGTATTCAGTCTTCTGGTTTGTCCTTCCAAAATGAACTCCATCTGCCACTTTTCTGCCCAACTCTGCATCCTGTCTATATCCTCTTGTAACCTTCAACAACCTTCAGCTCCATGCACAACTCCTCCAACCTTCATGTCATCCGCAAACTTACTGACCCACCTTTCCACCTCTTCATACAGGTCATTTAAAAAAACCACAAAGAGCAGGGGTCCTGCTGCGCTCCACTAGTCACCGACCTCCAGGCAGAATACGTTTCTTCCACTACTACTCTCTGCTTTCTTCCTTCAAGCCAATTTTTTATCTACACAGCCAAGATTCTGCTGATCCTGTATCTCATGATTTTCTGCATGAGTCTCTCATGGAGGACCTTGCCAAATGCCTTGTGGAAATCTAAGCAGAGCCATGGGTCAGCGGGGGAGAAGATGTCTCCTCCGCACTGCAGAAGGCTGGACAGTGTCAGTAGAGAGCATGTGAGGCAAGAAGGGTTTCTGACAAGGGCAGGAAAGTTGAGTGGTGATATTCAGCCCCTGAGCCAAACGGTTATAGTTTCAAATCTCACTGTATCATCTTAAAAATTTAAATTTTAGACATGCAGAATGTAACAGGCTCTTCTGGCCCATGAACCCGTGCTCCCTAAATCCACCAATTAACCTACAACTCCCGTAAATTTTTGAAATGTAGGAGGAGAACTTACAAACTCCTTGTAGACAGCACCAGGTTCAATCCTGGGTCACTGGCGCAGTAGCAGCACTGTGCTGACCACTACGCTAGCTGTGCAGCCCAGATAAACCAGCTGGATGAGGGAGGGTCTGACCTGGGACGGTGCAGTGGTGAGGAAGGGTCTGACTCAGGATGGAGCAGTGGTGAGTGCCACTGGTGGGGGTGAAGAGGGTGGGGGGGGGGGGGAATGGGGGGTGGAAGAGAATACTTTTTATTCAAGATTCCTCTATTGACATGTAATGGTACAGAACCTATAATACCCAAACTTGCCTTCTGCCTGCCATAAGGCAAAGAGTTTCCATCACCCGTTTCTGGTGAGGTGGAGATGGCTTTTATGTTGCAATGAATTCCAAGGTTCTGATGTGCTGGAAGAGGCATTCTCCAAGGCACTAGGGTAGCTTGGGAATATAATGCTCAAATTGTGTGTGAGTCTTGTGAACACGCTGTGGTTTGTGTGAAGGCCGGAGGTGGTCTACCTTGTTCAATGACAGCTGGCACTGTGCACAACACTGTGGTGAGGGCTGTACCTTCCAAGCAGGGAACTATAGCAAAAAAAGACATTGGTTTGAGATCTGTATTTGCTTCTAAAGTTACAGAGCTTACGATTCCTTAATGGTAGAGTGACTCCTGTGAATAAAACAAAGTCTGCCCATGCAATGAAATATTCCTTTTATTAAAAAGAGGAATAAAATGCCTGGGATTCTTTTGACATTGCAATCAGCAGGTTGTTTGAGAAGAACACTGGTGTTATTGTCAGACTGGCTGGATTGATGTATTGGTGTCTCTCTCTCTCTCATCCATCCTCGCTTTCCTGAACCCTTTCCCTCTGAGTTTCCTTTTCCCTCCTCTTCTCCCTTTGATCTACTCATGTGCATCCACACTCTTGACACTCTCTGGGAGAATCTCTGGCTCCTGGTTCTGGCCACGTTAGCTCTTGCCTTTACCCCATCACACTAGGCTTGCTGCCCCCCTGCTCCCACGGAAACACCACTGCTCCTGACATGACAAGAAATGCTCTTAACTTGCGGATGTTGGGCCTTGCGGCAGTGAGCACTGCCGTGGAGTGTCCCCACTGATCACGGTTTAGGCCTGCAGGCACGGTTGGAGCAGGGTGGGGTGAAAGTTTTGAAGAGCGGTGCTGGCACACTGGAAGCTTGCTGTGGACAAGCGTACATCACTGACATTTGGATACAGCTGTGGATGTCCTGAGCCACAAGTAAACTCTGGAATCATTCTGTAAGAACCTTTCCAAACAGAAATCTAAAAGCTGACACACGAATGGAAGATTGGGGCAGGAGTAGACCTGCCCAGCCATTCAATGCCATGGCTAATCTGCCGCAACGCTCTTCATTCCATGTAACCCTCAATTCCCTGATCATCCTCAAATTTTCACTCCCTCCTCTTTAAATCCCTCCTGATGGAGGAAATGTCAGAGATGAGATTCACCTCATTTTACAAGATGAAATCCTGACACACTTCGATTTTGAATGATAGGGCCTATGTCCCCTGGTTCGAGGTTCTCCCAGTACTGGAACCACTTCAACGTTGATCCTGTCCGTCATGCCCTCTTTCAAGGAATTCTCCTGAACATAGAATAGAAGAGCAAGAACCAATATGATGGAGTCATGAGAGGTGATTTAATAGAGGTGCACAAAACGATGAGGGGTATAGATCGAGTTTTTACCATTGAGGTTAAGTGAGATACAAGCCACAGGGCCTGGGTTAAGGGTGAAAGGGGAAATTTTTAAAGGGAACTTTAAGGGGAATTTCTTCACACAGAGAGAGTGGTGGTCGTGTGGAATGAGCTGCCAGCTGAAGTGGTGAATGCAGGCTCAATTTTAACATTTAAGAAAAATTTGGACAGTTGCGTGGAAGGGAGGGGTATGGCGGGCCATGTTCCGAATAATCGTTCGACAGAGATGAGAAGGGATAAAGGGCCTGTTTTTGTGCTGCAGTGTGTTTATGGTTCTATTCCATGGTTCATCTAAGAAAGTGTGCAGATGCTGGCGACGTGTACAATACACATTTAAATTTACAGTTAGACATACAGCAGGGCCGTCCAGCCCACAAGCCTGTGCCGCCCAATTAACCTACAATTTCTGAACGGTGGGAGGAAACACACAGACACAGGGTGAGGGTACAAACTCCTTACAGACAGTGTTATGCTAATCGTGCCGCCCAAATGTGCCGAGGTCACGTCATCCTTTTCTCTACTTCACCTGTATCCACCGATGACCTATTAACCTGTACTCCACCCACTGGCCCATCCTCCCTCTTCACACCCCTGTCCCCTTACCTTTCTATTCAGGTGTCTACCTGTTTTCCCTTACCCCTGACGAAGGTCTGAAACATTGGTCACTCTTTACTTACTATGGATACTGCATGTCCTGCTGGGTTTCTCCAGCACGTCTGTGATCTATAACCCATACAATATGACTTTGGTGGTATTTTCCTCTTTAACTCAGGATAGCTCACCCGAAATGTAAACGTTTGTAGTTTCAAATCTCACTGTATCATCTTAAAAATTTAAATTTTTGACATGCAGAATGTAACAGGCCCTTCTGGCCCATGAACCCGTGCTCCCTAAATCCACCAATTAACCTACAACTCCCGTAAGTTTTTGAAATGTAGGAGGAGAACTTACAAACTCCTCGTAGAGGATATAATAGATGGCACAGGAGGCATTAGGTATTGAATTTAAAAAAAAACATTATATTTAGACATGAAACAGGCCATTTCAGCCCAGGAGCCCATGTTGCTTTAATTGCACCCAATTCACCTACACTCCCAGTAAGTTTCAAATGGTGGGAAGAAACTGACGCCTCTGGGGAAAACTCATGCAGGCACAGGGAGAACGTACAAACTCCTTACAGGGTTCAAACCCTGGTCCTGATCGCTGGCGCTGTAAGTGTACCTGATGATACTTGAGAGTTACAGTGTACAGTGTTTGCATGCACTGAAATTCTACTTGCTGCAGGCAAACGTACTTATTTTGAAAAGAAAAAACTGTACTAGTATACTGAATTGAGATTCTGGTGTTTTAGAATTGCAACAGCCCTCTGAGACCTGAGAAAGTAAATCAGAGAAGTGTAGGGAGTGAGCCGGAAGTCAGCTGTCAATACCACGAAAGCTGTGTGGAGGGAGGGGGAGTGGGTGTGGTCCTTCTCCGAATGCCCACTGCCCCGTGAGGAATTTCTGTAGGCTGGTGTGGCCTGAAGGCAGCACCCAATGGCGAGAGCTGGGTGAGCTAGTGTCCACTCCGAAACAGTGAGCAGGCCATGTGCGGCCAGTCCCCGCTGTGTGTTGGCCAGACCAGGATGATGTGCTGAGATTTACTGCACGTCCCCTGTTCTTCAACAGTGCCCAGTGCTTCACCCTCATGTGGCACAGCTGCTGCCTCACAGGCCCAGGGAGCTGGCATATTCCCAGTCTCCAGGCCTGTCAGTATGGGGTTTGAACCAACTCCCTGTACCAGCACATTTCCCCCAGGGAATGTTTTCCTCACACACTCCAAAGATGTACAGGTTGGCAGGTTAATTGCCACTGGCCCTGGTTTTGGGGCGTGTGGTGTTGAAGAATATGAGCGGGAAAACGGGGAATGGAATTAATGGAAGTGCCTTGAGAGCCAGCAGAGTCTCAATGGGCCAAGGGGACCTCCTGCTCCACAATGAAGTGAGGTGGATCAGTAGCATGTTCGAGATTGATCCAGAGGTGGCCTGGTTGGAAGAGAGTCCATGTTGTGGAATGGGGTCATTTTGGGTCAGGATTTATTTTCCCTGTTGGACAGAGGCCTGGGTTCCCTGACATCACCTGGAAGGCAGGTTCTCAGAATAAGGTTCTGGTCTCTTCCACGTATTAACGCTGCAGGTGTTAAAAGTGGGCAGAAAGGAGTGAAAATGTGATCAGGAATCTCTCTGGTGATTGGCTCCGTCTTTAACTTCAGTCTAGTCTCTTCAATCTGAGGCGCCTGCAAGCTCACACCAAGACACAAGAGAAACTTGTCCGTGAACTACTCTTTGCAGACGATGCTGCTTTAGTTGCCCATTCAGAGCCAGCTCTTCAGCGCTTGACGTCCTGTTTTGCGGAAACTGCCAAAATGTTTGGCCTGGAAGTCAGCCTGAAGAAAATGGAGGTCCTCCATCAGCCAGCTCCCCACCATGACTACCAGCCCCCCCACATCTCCATCGGGCACACAAAACTCAAAACGGTCAACCAGTTTACCTATCTCGGCTGCACCATTTCATCAGATGCAAGGATCGACAACGAGATAGACAACAGACTCGCCAAGGCAAATAGCCCCTTTGGAAGACTACACAAAAGAGTCTGGAAAAACAACCAACTGAAAATCCTCACAAAGATAAGCGTATATATAGCCGTTGTCATACCCACACTCCTGTTCGGCTCCGAATCATGGGTCCTCTACCGGCATCACCTACGGCTCCTAGAACGCTTCCACCAGCGTTGTCTCCGCTCGATCCTCAACATTCATTGGAGTGCCTTCATCGTCGAAGTACTTCGAAGTACTTCGAAGTACTCGAGATGGCAGAGGCCGACAGCATCGAATCCACGCTGCTGAAGATCCAACTGCGCTGGGTAGGTCACGTCTCCAGAATGGAGGACCATCGCCTTCCCAAGATCGTGTTATATGGCGAGCTCTCCACTGGCCACCGTGACAGAGGTGCACCAAAGAAGAGGTACAAGGACTGCCTAAAGAAATCTCTTGGTGCCTGCCACGTTGACCACCGCCAGTGGGCTGATATCGCCTCAAACCGTGCATCTTGGCACCTCACAGTTCGGCGGGCAGCAACCTCCTTTGAAGAAGACCGCAGAGCCCACCTCACTGACAAAAGACAAAGGAGGAAAAACCCAACACCCAACCCCAACCCACCAATTTTCCCCTGCAACCGCTGCAACCGTGTCTGCCTGTCCCGCATCGGACTTGTCAGCCACAAACGAGCCTGCAGCTGACGTGGACATTTACCCCCTCTATAAATCTTCGTCCGCGAAGCCAAGCCAAGCACCACCACAAGCTTACTTGTTCTGCCTTGAGTGGTCGAGGTCTGGGATATTAGCATTTAAAGGCTGCTTCTGCCTTTAAACACTGATTTCAATCGTGGTCCCCACTGCTAACTTTTCTGCCAGGGAAAGTTCAGTGTCCCTTATCCTGGGAAGTTGGTCCCATGACTTCAGGGCAGAAGATCCAACCATGCTTACCGCAGCAGAATTGAACTTTTAAGAGAAAATTCAGATGTTTAGCACGGTAACAGGCCCTTTTGGCCCATGAGCCCATGCTGCCCAATTTCACCAAATTAATCTACCAACAATCCTGGTACCTTTTGAACAGTGGGAAGAAACCAGAGCACCTGGAGGAAGCCCACTCAAACACAGGGAGAACGTGCAAACTCCTTACAGACAGTGCCATATCCAAAACACACAGCGCTGCCCTAACTGCTATGGTAATCGTGGTGGCATAATGGCATCAAGGGAGGTTCAGTGACCAGCCATCAGCAGCCTCACTCCCTGCAGGTACATTGTGGCTCCATGATCTTATGGTTGTACCATCTCAGCGGGTGGTTCATGGTTGCAATTTGTTTGTTAAGATCAAATTCTTGGTGAGCTTCACTTCAGAAATGTCCGTGCTTCACAGTAACAAGGCAACTTTGGAGTCATGAATTCCAAAGTCCTTCACCACTTTTGCCATATTCCCACATTTCCCTGTGGCACAAGAGGCCATTGCAACCTGTTGAGCAATCCCATTCATCCAGTAACTTCTTCTATAGCCAATTGTGAGACTCCCTCCCCAACAGCTACCAGCCACCTTTGCCCTGGGGGACCACCATCTGACCAACCCACGAGCAGGAAACCACAGCACCTGGAAGAAATGTGCAAACTCCTTGGCAGACAGCACCGGATTTGAACCTGGGTCACTCGGGCTGTAACAACAATGCACTGACTGCTGCATGCCATTCTAAAAAATGTGAGAAAAGTCCTGGAATTCTATGTCAGAAAATTTCCATTTCCATGGCCAATGTGGATGCCAACATCAAAGGAACTGCAGGGGCTCTTATTGAAGGAAACTAATGCTGTATTTCCTTGGCATTCTGCATGGCAGTTCAATTAGAAGCAGTGCACGTAACATCTCCATTTTGGGAGGCGCATTAACGACCTGAATGCGGCTGGTCGTAGTCAGAATTTAAATTTTGTTATATTCTTCACAGGTTAAATCTGCTGCTGTATGGAAATCTGGAGTCCGTAATTATACATTGATTCAAGGTGAATAGACCCAAGTCTTGACAGGTCTTGTGTCTCCAAACAAAATTAAAAAAAAATATCTAATGACAGTGTTTGTTGAACCCGAAGAGGTTTTAATTTTGAATGGCTCAAATTTACCCACACTCCAGTGCTTGCTAAATGACTCCTCCCTCGCTAAGACGCATTCCAAGTTGAGATGTTTGGTATCATCTACTCTTGTCTCTTTCTTATGCCTGAAGTTCAGTGACTGTGGAGGATGGTGTGGAGTTTCAGCCAGGATTGCGTTAGCGCAGCCCAATGTCAGCATTCTTTGGACAGTTCCTGCCTCACATTTTGGAATGTGGTGTCCGGTTTCTGCATCCCAGATGCGGGGTTAATCTGGAAAGCCCTAACTGACGAAGCCAGCTGCAAATTCCTGCTGAAAATGATGGACATTTCTGCCCATGCTGTGTGAAAAGATTAATCCTTGAACCAAAAAGTTACATTTCAATGGAGGCTGCTGGTTTGCCCTCCAGATTTTTACACTGAGATTATCTCCCAGACTTGGAATTAATTGTGCAATATGATCACTTTCTGGTTGTTTGGAACACTGACCAGCCTTTGGCTTTTGGATCAAAGGTTATCTGGCTAGAAAATATTGCACAGAAAATGAGAGGGTGTCTTTTCAGATTTGCAGGCTAGATTCTGTCTGAGCAGTGATGTCATTGGATTGGTGTCGTTGGACGGAAGATGCTTCCCCAGGAACCATTGGTGTGTGTCTCGTCCCCGTCATTCTTTGAATGGCACTGGAGGGGACCTGCAGGAGGTTGGTCAGCTGAAAATGAGAAGAAGGGGTGAAAAGGTCCCTTCCAAACATCTCAAAACACTTTAGAGTCAATGGACAATGTCTCTTGGAAGTCTGGTTACTACTGAGATGCAGAACAGACCAGGACCAATTTGCATATCTCTCAATATATATCCAATAAGTCAAAATTGAATCCAAAATGTTAAATGAGGGATGAATATCACACAGGACATGGTGGAAATTTCATGTAGTTCTTCCTGATGATCCAAAGTTTGGGGTCACCCAAGATGACAGACAGAGGCTCACCTGAAGAGGAGGACCTTGGGAGTAGGGTGGGGGATGGTGGGAGGGTGGAGTAGGGAGTGATGGAACCATTCCTCACTGCAGTGGTAGAACACAGTTTGTTTCATGTGGGCAGAGGGGTTACGGGTTATGGGGATAAGGCAGGGGAAAGGTTACTGACGGAAAATGATCAGCCATGATCTGAAAAATGGCAGTGTTGGCTCGACAGGCCAATTGGCCTACTCCAGCACCTATTGTTTATGACCTCTCTGGAGTGGGACCTGGGAGATGAGATGGATCAGGGAAATGGTGATAAACCTTTCCCCCTGGTGCGGGTACAGGTTTGAGGTAAGAAATGGGAGTTCTCAAGGGGATCAGAGGGGGGAATGTTTTCATTTGGAGGTTGGAATCTGGAGGCCATTCCCTGAGAAGATGGTAGAGGGGGCATGTTCACAACCTTTAAGAAGCAGTGTGTGAAGGCTGCCGAGCTGGAAATGAGATTAGTATAGTTGGTCTGTGCTCCTGTGACCTTCTTATCCAGAGGCGTGAGTGTGACCAGCCATTTCTGTCCTTGATAAAAGGAAGTGAGAGAGATTTAAGGTAGCCAGTGATTACTGAAAAGGAGGAAGACAGCCACAGGAAAGCCATCTGTGATCATCTCTGGATAAAGTTCCAGCTCAGGAAAGCAAGGCAGGCACCATCTTGTTGTTTCTCTGTTGGTGAGCTGATCTTCGTGTTGTGGCCCATATTTAGTTTTATTCACTGACAAAGCTTGCCTTGATGAAGTGGTTATGAATTAACCACCGTAGAAGGACATTCGGCAAGGCGGACAGCAGTGAAACTTGGCGATAAAACAAGACCTCGTGCCAAGTTTTAAATTATAAATTACTTCTCTGACTCATGCAGAGTGAGACCC
This sequence comes from Narcine bancroftii, assembly GCF_036971445.1. NCBI lineage: Eukaryota > Metazoa > Chordata > Chondrichthyes > Torpediniformes > Narcinidae > Narcine > Narcine bancroftii. The sequence goes on along the minus strand of NC_091470.1, from coordinate 174,128,150 downwards.
AAAAAAAGGCCACGTTGTATTCCTTGTTTCTTAGGTTTCTGTGCTGTTGTGACAGGATTAATTTCTTGCTCCACCCCTGTGCCTGTGTGGAAATCCCATGTAGCAGAGTCAATGCTGAAAAATCTTTAGGGACAGCCATTCTCAACGGGGGGCCCCTGGGGGCCACAGCAAATTTAAGAGTTGGGGGGTGGGCGTCGCAGACTGAAATCATAAAATGCTTTTTATGTAGTCAGTAGGAGAGAGGTACGGAAGACACAAACTAAACTTGACTGCTTCATGGGAACAGGGACATTAACTTTGAGCACAGTCCTAATGGGGCCATAGACAAAATGTCTGCTCTGGAGTGAGTGTGGTGAATTTACATCACTGTAGCTTTTGCCTGGCTGGAGTTCCAGTCTTGGGATGCAGACAATCGACGGGTAGTTACATGTAATGACCTCAATGTCAGAGTCCCAGTGCTGGATTGTACGAGTTCAGAACTGAAACATGCTCAGGACCACCGGTGTCCTGCGTTATACTGGGCTGGGTTCGTGGAACATATATGGGATGGGTGTTGTAGAACATATGTTAACAGTTTGCTCAGTGCTGAAGATGTTTCCCATGTTACACGAGGCTGAGTTTGGGAATGCATGTGTCCTGTGCTACATAGGGCTGGGTTTGTGGAGTGTATGTGTCCTGTGGTGCCCAGGGCTGGGTATGTGGAGTGTATGTGTCCTGTGGTGCTCAGGGCTGGGTTTGTGGAGTGTATGTGTCCTGTGGTGCCCAGGGCTGGGTTTGTGGAGTGTATGTGTCCTGTGGTGCCCAGGGCTGGGTTTGTGGAGTGTATGTGCCCTGTGGTGCCCAGGGCTGGGTTTGTGGAGTGTATGAGTCCTGTGGTACCCAGGGCTGGGTTTGTGGAGTGTATGTGTCCTGTGTAACACAGGGCTGGATTTGTGGTGTGTATGTGTCCTGTGTAACACAGGGCTGGGTTTGTGGAGTGTATGTTTCCTGTGTAACACAGGTCTGGGTTTGTTGAGTGTGTGTGTCCTGTGTAACACAGGGCTGGGTTTGTGGAGTGTATGTGTCCTGTGTAACATAGGGCTGGGTTTGTGGAGTGTATGTGTCCTGTGTAACACAGGGCTGTGTTTGTGGAGTGTATGCGTCCTGTGTAACACAGGGCTGGGTTTGTGGAGTGTATGTGTCCTGTGTAACACAGGGCTGTGTTTGTGGAGTGTATGTGTCCTGTGTAACACAGGGCTGGGTTTGTGGAGTGTATGTTTCCTGTGTAACACAGGGCTGGGTTTGTGGAGTGTATGTGTCCTGTGTAACACAGGGCTGGGTTTGTGGAGTGTATGTGTCCTGTGTAACACAGGGCTGGGTTTGTGGAGTGTACGTGTCCTGTGTAACACAGGGCTGGGTTTGTGGAGTGTACGTGTCTTGTGTAACACAGGGCTGGGTTTGTGGAGTGGATGTGTCCTGTGTAACACAGGGCTGGGTTTGTGGAGTGTACGTGTCCTGTGTAACACAGGGCTGGGTTTGTGGAGTGTACGTGTCCTGTGTAACACAGGGCTGGGTTTGTGGAGTGTACGTGTCCTGTGTAACACAGGGCTGGGTCTGTGGAGTGCGTGACCTGCTGTGCCACTGATAATATGTGACTTTTCTGGGCTTGGGAAACTGGGCATGTGGGAGTGGTGGTATCAGGGTGGTAACCCTTCACATTTGGCCCCAGGGAGCAGGATAGTGACCCTTCACCATATGCCCCAGGGGACAGGATGGTGACCCTTCACCCTCAGCCCCAAACACAACCATCCTCCTCCTACTTCTTGCCTCGTCCTCTCACCCTCACCCCAGTCTCAGACCTATGTGTCAGGATGTCCTTTGTCCAGTTTCTGTTTCCACTAAAGACCCTCGCCCCTTCTTCACCCTGTCACATTTCCTCCAGCATTCTCACTCTCTCTCTCTCGATTTAAGATTCAATTTATTATTACAGTAAATAAACAGTGTCATATTTCATGAAATTCTTTTTTGCCTGCCCCAAGTCAGACAGCTTCGCCACCGGCAGTAATCGCCTTAGCACCTCTTACAGTCTTACAGAGGGAGAGAGGGAGAGAGAGAGAGAGAGAGAGAGAGAGAGAAGCAAAAGAGAGCTCCACCCCCCCCCCCCCGCACCCCCCCCCCACCCCCGAGTCACCGAGTGCCCATGACCATTGGCAACCTGAGCTCCAGATATGGTCAGACACCCTTCAGCGCCTTCGGCACCTCTTCACATCCCAGTTCTGATACCCCTCCAGCTAGTTCGAGCCAGCCTCCATCAGTCCGCAGTCCGACAGCCGTCTCCAGCTGCCCACAGCTTCCATGCCCTCTTTGCTTCAAGTCGCCAGCAGTCGGCCGCAGAGCCCCCTCAGTGGTTCGCTGCCATGGTCATCGTTCCCAAGGGTTGTCTCCTTCGCTTATCCCTCTCAGGCAGTTCATGATCTTCCTGTCCTCTGGTGCCCTGCTCCCAGTCCTCCGCTTCCCGGATTCTGCAGCTATGAGGGGCTGCACTCTCTTTCTCTCTCTGTCTGTCCTCCCTTTTCCCTTTCCCTCCCTCTCCTTTTACAGAGCCAAATTCTAGGTTTGTGGAGTTCATGTGTCCTGAGTTAGACAGACTGGCTGGGCGGTACAACACCCCTGCAGTGCCAGCAATCGGGACCAAGGTTTGAATCCCGTGCTGTCTGTAAGGAGTTTGTACGTTCTCCCCGTGTCTGCATGGGTTTTGCCTGGGGACTCTGGTTTCCTCACACAGTTTGAAACGTACTGGAGTTGTAGGTTAATCGGGTATTATTGGGCAACACTGACTCGTGGGCTGAAATGGCCTGTTACCATTCTCGCCTTGCCTTTTATCTTGCCCAACCCAATAGCCACCTTTCGGTTTGGAATCCTCTCCCTGCCAGTCTTCCCCCTTTTCTCTCCAGTCTATACTGAGATGCCTGCCTGCCTTTTGCTTATTCCATGAGGAAGGGCTTAGGCCTGAAATGTCAGAAATCTATCTTTACCTCCTCTGGTTGCTGCGGGACAGGCCGAGTTCCTCCAGCATTTCTGTGTGTTAGTAGCGCCTGCAGACTTTCATGTTTCACATCTTGTGTCCAGACCTGATCCTATCCCTGCTCATACCCTGCACCATATTTTCCCTCTGACCCCTGCGACACTGCTGGCATAAGGTCCAAATACCCAGCGTGGTCTGTACAATACTTCTGCGCTGCACACTGTCCTGCACTTTTCTGCCAATCTCGATGCTCTGTAATCAGGCCAGACTGAAACATCTTGACTTCCAGATCAGTTACAAACAAAACAAATGGGAACGCAGCAGTAGATGAATACTGGCAATTAACAGCTGACTAATCTAGTTATCCATTCATGGACTGTATGCAGTGGATCTTGCCTCCAGCGTGAATGTTTCTGACATTTCCACAAAGCTTTGATTGCAGTCATTTCCCGCCCTTGTGTGATGGGACGGGCGAGGTCAAGGGGCAGCAGGAAAGAGGTGGGTTTGAAGAGTGTGTTGAGGTTGCACCAAAGCTTTTGCCTGAAGGATCTGGCCATTACCACTCGTGCAGGGTCCAACACGATTGTCGGCCATCCTTGCCTGAACCAGTGAGTTCTATCAGCAGCTGGTTTGTGCTTCAGGTTTCGGCATCTGCAGTCTGGTGTCTCCTGCTGCTCAGCTGGATAATCAAAATTTGTATAATGGAATAATTTAAACTTCCCTATTCCCCTTGCATTTGGCTTGGACCCACCACTATCCTACCCCAGTGATGTACAGTGACTGACCCGTCCCCACCAGATCTACTGTACCCCAATGTTATATAATGACAGACCCATCCCCACCAGGACTGTACCCCAGTGTTACACAGTGACAGATCCGTCCCCACAAATAGTGTATCTCAGTTTTATACAGTGACAGACTCGTTCCCACCAGTACTGTACCCCAGTTTTATAGTGACAGACTCATCCCCATCAGTACTGTACCCCAGTTTTATAGTGACAGACCCGTCCCCACCTTTACTGTACTCTAATGTTTTATAGTGACAGACCCATCCCCACCTTTATTGTACCCCAATGTTTTAGAGTGACAGACCCGTCCCTACCAGAACTGTATCCCACTGTTATCCGGTTTGTGCTTTATTTTGTACCATGGGCTGGCAGTTCTGTGGAAAAGAACCATCTTTAATGGTTTCCAATTCCAATTGCAGGTCATCATCCTGAATGTTACCTGTTTCTCTCTCCACTGATACTCCCTAACGGGAATTTCCTTTGTTTGCTGGGCTTTTTCTCAGATTACCAGTATCGGCAGTAATTTTGCTTTTTGGGATGTTGCTATTCAGACAGCTTCGCCACGGTTTCACTTTGTGGGTTGCATAACTTTGAACACAATGCTATTTTTCCTTGCACACGTGGAGGAGGGAAGGAGGGGCTGATTTGCTGTGTTTTCAATTTGCTGGTTGATGGAGCTCTGCTCTGCCTGTATGGTCCACAATGTCTATGCTCACTGCCATTCTGATAGAAACTATTCCCATTTGCCTACACGTGGTCCACAATCCTCCATCCACTTCCTGTTCGCGTGGCTCTTAAAAATGTGGCTGATGGATCTGCTTCCAGTGTCTTCAAGGACAATGTGTTCCAAACGCCCACCTCTCGGCATTGAAGGAAATCTGCCTTGTAGATCTTTCAAAAAGGAAAAGACTGACCATGTACCCTGTCAATTCCTTTCATAATTTTATAAATGGCTTCAGCCTCCAGAGAAAAGACCCTAAACCCACCCCCCACCCCCACCCCTGTAATTCATCCTCTGGAAACCAGACAACATTCTGGTGAACCCTCATATCAGTCCTGTCATGGGTACTGACCGGCTTGCCTGCCTTACTGGAGTGAAAGTCTGCAGGCAATGTAGTTGCAGTGAAAACACAGAAACGCTGGAGGAACTTAGTCAGTCTCACAGCGTCCACAAGAGGTAAAGATAACTAGTGTTTCGAGTCTGAGCCCTTCTTCAGAGTACAGGAGTGCCTTACCTGACCGATTGGTTGAAACTTCTTGAGGTGTGAGGCATTTGATGAAATGTGGACTTTTCAATTCTGCCATTTGTTCTGATTTATTTTGGTTCTCAATGGCATTGATAAATTTTCTTCCTAATGTTTAGATTGGCAGTCCTATGTCTTGCTTTGAAAGGGACAGACTAGAAGGGCCGAAGGGTTTATTTTATCGGCTCTAATGTTCTTTGATTCTGTGTTACCTGCATCCTCCGGCTTTGAGGAAGATGCCGGAGGGCATCAGCGGGTCAGACAACATCTGTGGGTAGAAACTGTATTCAGCCTATGACTCATCATGTCTGAGAGTAGATCTCATCTCACATAGGTTCTTAAAAATTGGACCCCATTCCAAACCGGTTCTGAGTGAGTGGACCCCATATCACGCAGGTTCTGAGCGAGTGGACCCATCCCACGCAGGATCTGAGCGAGTGGGCCCCATCCTACTTCAGTTGTGAGGGAGTGGGCCCCATTCCATGAATGTTCTGAGGGAATGGGCCCCATCCCACGCAGGTTGAGTGGATCCCATCCCACACCAGTTCCGAGGGAGTGGGCCCCATCCCAGGCAGGTTCGGAGGGAATAGGCCCCATCCCATGCATGTTCTGAGGGAGTGGGCCCCATTAAATGCAGGTTCTGAGGGAGTGGCCCCCATCCCACGCCAGTTCTGAAGGAGTGGGCCCCATCCCAGGCAGGTTCTGAGGGAGTAGCCCCCATCCCATGCAGGTTCTGAGGGAGTGGGCCCCATGCCACGCAGGTTCTGAGGGAGTGGACCCATCTCACGCCGGTTCTGAGGGAGTGGGCCCCATCCCACGCCAGTTTTGAGGGAGTGGGCCCCATCCCGTGCTGGTTCTGAGGGAGTAGGGCCTATCCTACGCAGGTTCTGAGGGAGTGGGCCCCACCCCAGGCCAGTTCTGAGGGAGTGGGCCCTGTCCCACGCAGGTTCTGAGGGTGTAGAGGAGCTGGCCTATTTTGTGGCCATTCTTGTTCCTCACTCTGAAAGGAACATGCTCCCCCCGAACCTACCATATCTCTCTGTCAAAATCCTTGAAACACTCAGAAGGTCAGGAAGGCTGCAAGGAAAGAGAAACTGAGCTAACATTGGGTTAAGTGTCAGTTACCAGAACGCGATTTGAGATTTTGATGTTCCTGCCTCTCTGGTGAGCTGCTTCTAATTCCATCCGTGAGACAATGCTAATTGTTGCATTAATTTGGAAGAACTAAAAGATTTGATTGGAATTTTGGGGTGGGTGGGAAGGAGCAAAGAACATTGCAGGGTGTTTGTGAAGAGATTGGAAGAGTTGCTTCTTATCTCTTCAGTTATATCCTCCTTGAACTCAGGCACAGAACTGAGTGGACGAGTTAAGTATCTTGTTTTATGGAGTGAATATTTACCCTATTTAATATTTTGCTGCTTTGGATATTTTGGAGAGTTTTATTTGGAGGCATAAGCCCCTTTTTTCCAGGGCATCCCAGTTAATTGGCTGGGCAGGAAGCCTTTTGTGCCGTTTCAACTGGGCCACCCTTAACTGGAACACAACTCATCCCTGGGGATTGGAGTGTTCGACCTTCATCTGGAAACGGGTAACTTTCTGCTGTCCCTTTTCCAACTGGTTTTATCAGCATACACTGGGGATATGACTAGGGGTCGAGGCCATTAATCCACGGCATGAAATGACATCATTTGACGCCGGCGTTCGGACAGTGTCCCTTTTCCACCAGACCCAGTTAATTCCCAGTTAATTCCTGGGACAGCGTGCCAGTGGAAAAAGGGGTAGTATTTGGAATTATCAAGGCATCAGCCTTGGTAAATAAGATGAGCATTAATGGACTAGTGTAAATAGTCCTGTAGCTGTACAGAATGAAATGGGTTCGGGCTCATTCAGTTTATATCCCTCCAAACCTTTATGAACCATGTACATGTCCAAATGTCCTTTGAATGTGGTAATTGTCCCCACCTTTACCACGTCAGCTTGTTCCATATTCCCTCCACCCTTTATGTGGAAACACATGGCCCTCATGTTCCTTTTAAACAGCCCCTCCCCCCCTCAATAATACCTATGCCCTCTAGCTTTTAGACTCTCCTACACTGGGATAAAAAAAAGATTGTGACCATTCATCATAAACCTCTATCAGGTCACCCTCCAGCCTTCAATTGTTTAATTGCTGAATTGCATGCTTGTGTACCATGAAGCTCAAAGCATTACAACTGAATTCTTGGATCATGTACTCATTTTCCTGCAGGGGATAGTATTTTGAAACCTTTTGATAATTTCTTCCGTAAATAAGCTTTTTGTTTTTTTAAAAAAAAAGCTTCAGGGATTCCTGTTGTATTTCATCATTTAGGAGAATAATGTGAGGCTTTTAGAGTTCGGGCTATGGTCGTAATTAACGAACCTTTCTGAAATAAACAAGTTTCTATCAGTGTGTTGGTTCCCTTGAAAATAAATCTTGAGTGATCACATTACTGCATGTGAATCACATTGCTCTCATTTATTTGGGCTTCTGCAAGAATAGTTTGAGACAGATATAAAGTTTTGATACTTGTACTGGAACTTGCAGAATTAAGGGCGTGGTCATAGACATACACCACAGGACCATTCACACTTACTGAGGCTGATAACTTGATAATTCTTCTGTTTATCTCAATGCTTCTTAAATATTGAGGCAATGCTGTTACAGCACCAGCGAACGGGGTTTGAACCCAGCGCCGTCTGCAAGGAGTTACATTTTCCCCCCATGTCTGCGTGGGTTTCCACTGGATGTTCCGGTTTCCTTCCACCATTCAAAAATATACTGCAGGTTGTTGGTCAGTTGGGTGTAATTGGGCAGCATGGGTTCATGGGGCAAAAGGGCCTGTTACTGTGCAGTATGTCTCAATTGAAAAAAATGAATTATGAGAGCCTCTACTTCTGGCACTCCCTTCAAGCAGTGTGCTCCATCCTCTCAGTGACAAGGTCACTGAATGCCCTGCGGTTTGAGACACAAGTGAAAAGTTACTCACAAGCTGCCCTGTCTGTCTCTTTCATAATTGTATTTACCTCCAAGTGTTTCCTCCCCTCGGCCACCTCTGCTTCAATCAACGCCATCCAGCTACTCATTACTGAATGGTCCATCTCAGGCACTGACCTGGTAAATCTCCTCTGACGCCCCCCACTCACACCCGGTGCTCCACTTCTGCTGTCTGTTGGTATATTTACCTTGTGTCTCATCATCGCATGTTAGTGAAGTCACGGGATGTTATTCAGGGAAAAACGATCACTCAATATCGCCTTAAATGTTGGGTGATTGCAGCTATCACTGTTTGAAATATATAGGAGAACGCACCCAACAGTTGGCAGATTTGCCAGGAATTTCTTTTCACACCCTGCAAAGTGCTCCTTTCATCTTGCTGTGCTTTGTCTGCATGAGAGGTGGTTGAACTGCAGTTTAACCCTGACAAGAAATGTGTTTTATCAGCTGGGATGGTTGCTGACAGTTTAAATGTCAGACTTCAGATCCTGGAATCTGGAGCAAAAGCAATCGTGGTGAGGCCTGGATCTGCGGAATCGATGAAGGGTTCCAAGCTGAAATGCCGACAATTATTTTTCTCCCACAGAGTTCCTCCAGCAGAGTTTGTTTTGAACAAAAGTCGGAGCAGCTCACCGGAGGTGACCCTCTCGGCAGGGCACCAATCATCTGCAATCCCAAAATCTGCACTTCAACCCGACAGCAACTTCCTCTTTTTATATATTTTTTCCACACATAATAATTTACGCCCTGATTGGGAAGTTTATTTTCCAAGAATTTTGTCGCGAGCACTCTGAGGGAAGCATTCTTGTTGAGGCGGTTATCTGATAAACATGGAGCAAAACACAAAAGTCTGCAAATGCTGTGATTGTGGTCAAAACATAGAAATGCTGGAAAAGCTCAGCAGGTCTTGCAATGTCCACAGGAGGCAAAGATATATTACTGACGTTTTGGGCTCAGGCCCGAGATGGCAGTATTATATCTTTACTTCCTATGGACCCTGCAAGACCTGCTGAGCTTTACCAGCAATTCTGTGCTTTTATCAGATAAATATGTATTTGTTTAAATGGAGGGAGTGTTGGCCTCAAGTAAAATGCCAGATCTTTCTGCATGACTTCACCTCCATCCCTCCCCGTCCCCTAAATAACAAAGAGCATTGAAGAAGTGGGGCCGAGCAACGTTGGTCGCCTGAGCCTGCTGTGCGACAGGTGGGGGTCCAGCGGTGCCCCGTGTTTGTGGAGTCACTGAAGAATGCTATTGACAGTGTTGCAAGGAGGCTGTGCTCACAAAATCCAAAGTCTACGGCAGTGTAAAGTGACCCTTCTCCACCCATCCCCCGACGAATGGGACACGATTCAGCCAATTCTGCAGAGCGGCTGGGTGCGAATGTGTGCGGGCATGCCACTGCAAGACGAGCTGCAACTGGGGAGAAAAAAAATCACTTTTGCATTGGATTTGCTGATTGTGAATGTTAGTTTTTGTTCATTTTAATTGAAAGATTCAGCACGGTAACAGGCTCACGAGCCCCCACCACTTAAATAAATCTTACCTCACACTATGACTTACTAACTTGTAGATCTTTAGAAGAAACCAGAGCACCTGGGGGAAACACACATACAGGGAGAAGGTACAAAGTCCTTACAGACAGCCTGCTGCTGTAATAGTACTGCACTTACCATGCCTCTCTGCAAAAGTAAAGAACTCTAAACTGATTAATATTTTCACAAACCCTTATTAAGCTTTGATGAATGGCATTGGTGATTTATCCCCGATACTCACCTCGGAAATATCTTATTAGTAGAGTGACCCTGTCCATCACGCACTTTCAAAGAGCAATTATTAATCCAACAAATTACATTTCGAATGATGAAAGTCACAAAGTCGATGTGGAAAGGTAGTTTCCCAGGGTGGGAGAATCTAAGACAAGGGGGCACAACTTCAGGATTGAAGGGTGTCTGCTTAGAACAAAGCTGTGGAGAAGTTTCTTTAGCCATATTTTGGTAAATCTGTGGAATTTGTTACCACAAGCTGTTGTGGAGGCCGGGTAGAGACTGATAGAAGTTATGGAGAGAAGGCTGGGCAGTGGGCCTGAGTGAGAAATTCAAATGGAGAGGCAGACTCGATGGGCTGAACAAGCTATTTCTGCTCCTATGTTTTATTGGTCTAAGTTCCCGTTGTGTAACATAACAACTGGGACATCTTGTCTTAATGGAGCACCCTTCATTGAATAATTTGCCAACTGTTTTTTTTTAAAAATGGGAGCAATAATTAACCAACTTCGTTCAGAAACCCTATCAAAGCAAATACCAGAGGCAAGTTTGTCACAGCATCTACAGGGTCTGAGGATGGTTGGAGAGGTGCCTCGAGGGGAGCCCAGAACAAAATCAAAGGTTTCAGACAGTTCTGCACAGTATTTGTGCAAGTAAACATGCTCAAATTGTGACAGTTGTCAATCTAACCTGCCATTTGGGATATAATTAGGTTTGGGTGTGAAACGGGATTTAAGTTTCCCACCCCCATGGCTCCAAGTTAAGCAGTAGGTGATGTAGAATTATCTGTAACATGTGTGGTTGTTGGGGAGAGTGTTACAATCTCCAGATACTTCCAGCAGTTGTTTTACTTGTATATATTTTAATCTGGGCCTGGGCTAAGGTCAATGTTAGTACATTGCTATGCAATAAAAAAAAGGGTGGATCCGCTCTGTCCAGTAACAGCTCCAAACCACTTTCAGTCTCACAACGGGAGAAGTGCTGCACGCAACCTGCACTTGGATTTCACAGATAATGCTTGGCCTTGAATGAGGAGATGACCCAAGTCCCCCGAGTGAAGAATGGGTCCCGAGGGGACTCGGGCACTGAAGCCTTCTTGATCATTTCGGAGATTTGGACCTAGCGCTTGGGTTGACAATAGTTTGAACGCGAGTCTGAGTGACTGCAGAGGCCAGAGGCAAATCCACGGACATCGGTGTCTCCTCTGTTTTGGTTCTCTTTCCCCTATCATTAGGGTCACCAGGCAATGCTCCTGGTGACTCATTTTGCCTTGTAGCAGACAAAAGTTGAAGAATATCATGTATATTTTTATGTTACAATAAAATGGAACCTTGTGGTCAAGGAGTCCAGCTAAAAGCCAAACAATTGTGGTTCAAGTTAAACATAGGAAGTAGGAACAGGAGTAGGCCAAAAATGGCCCATTGAGCCTGCTCCGCCATTCAGTAAGATCATGGCTGATCTAATTTATGACCTAACTCCACCTACCTGCCTTCTCCCCATATCCCCTAATTCCTCTATCATGTAAAAATTTATCTAACCGAATTTTAAATATGTCTAATGAAGCAGCCTCAACCACTTCCCTGGATAATGCTGTTCCCACTGAGGTCATACCTCGTAGAAAGGAGGGTGAGATCTTCTGTCTGGTTGAAGAGTCCCAACCCCCAACGTTGACTATTCTTGTTCTCTCACTGATGCTGCTCGGCCCACTAGTTCCTCCAGCAGATTCCAGATCCCATCACCTGCAGCCTCCCATCTCCTTTTCCATTCAATTAGTCAGGCCCACAGAGCTTGGAAACAGCCTCTTTGGCCCCAGCAAGCCTACGTCACCTTCATTAATCCTACACTTGTCCCATTTTATTTTTCCCATACTCCCATCCCCTCCCCAGATTCTCCCACTCTCTACACCTGGGCCACTTTAGAGTGGTCAATGAACTGTCAACTAGCTTGTCCTCAGAAGGGAATCAGAGCATCTGATGGAGACCAGGCTGTGTCTGCACTAGCAGCCGGGAGTGAACTGGGGTCACTGGAGTTGTGAGGCAGAGGCTCTCTGACTGCAGCACCCTGCTGACCTTTCTTGTGTGCACATTTCCAAACTATTCTCTTGGTACATGCACGATCGAGGTGTCAAATAGCATTGAAGCTTTTTTAAAAAAGATGTCAACCAAAGGATGACAGGTGACCATCTTCTAACAGCATTCACAGAAGGATCTCATTCAGCCCAACATATTCGTTCTGGCCAAGGACCTTCAGATGCCTTTTCACATACATTTTTACCTTTCCGTAAGGTGTGAGCCCTGACAAAGGGCCCAGATCCAAAGTGATGGTTACCCTTTACTTCTTGTGGATGCTCTGCGACCTTCTGAGTTTCTCCAGCACTTTTGTGCACTGCCCTCACCTCCAGCATCTGCAGACTTTCTTGTTTAATCTCTTCATGTCAAGCAATTAATTAAAAATGAAAATGAATTAATTATTATTCATCCCTTCTCACTTAAGTCTGTACCCTCTGATTGTGATAAGACTCTGACCCAGGAGTAGAAATAGGCCATCCAGCCCAGTGGGTCTGCCCCACCAGTCAATCGTGAGCTGATCTATTTTCCCACTCAGCCCCACTGCCTGGCTTTCTCCCCAATAACCTGATTAAACAAGAAAATACCAATCTCTGCTTTAAATACACCCAATGACCTGGTCTCCACAACCATCTGTGGCCACAAATTCCACAGATTTACCTCCCTCTGGTTGAAGAAATTTCCTACACATCGCTGTTTGAAGTGGATGTCCTCGACTCTCCCACCTTGGGGTACTCCTTTCTGCATCTACTCTGCCTATTCGAAATGATCTCTCCGTTAAGCCAGAATTCAAAGCATCAACCTGCTGAAAGTAACAATTGATTGGGCAAGGCCCAGACATCTTGGCTGATTTGGCTTCTCGTTCTGCACCCAGCAATGGAGTGCCCAACTTCACACTCTTTCAATCCATCTGCATTTTACAATGCTGCAGGGTAAGAGCCTAACTGCCCTGTCTGGCTGGGTGTTGGCGATTTAGATAGAACCATCTCTCCATTAAAGGAACTTCCTGTCAAGTAAGGAGAAAGTAATGCAAAGGAGTACATCACTCCTACTCTTTTATGGGTCTTCCCTTTCTCCATCCTCGTCTTCCCAATCCAGACATTGGCTTGGAGCCCAGGAGACTTTGTATAGCAAAGTTTAAGCAAGTCTGGGCATATTTTCGGGCTCTCAATCTGCCGGATTAAAAGAGAGGCTTGGAGTTATGTAAGGTTTTCACCCCAGCAAGTTCTCCCTGGTGAGCCCTCCCTGTGCTCTCCATGGTCAATTAACTTGTTTTGCGTTTCGGCTTCATGGATTTGTATGTTCACTCAACTAAACTATGTATCAAACCCACAGACTGTAGCCCATCAAGAATGTTAAGGTATACTTTGGGCTATCTTGAAACACAGCTCAGAAATGAGCACTGGTTTCTCATTGGCCAGGACCTCGTCAAGAACTACAGTTCGGTGATTGCACCCTCTTTCCCCTTGTGCAATTCCTGCCTCCCCCTCCCTCCACTCCTTGCCAGACACTTTACAATTACAGCTGATGAATTGGACAAGGGCAGGGGTGATTGATTGACCTGGTTTGTCCAATTTAGCCTGTCTGAACCTGGAGAATTTTTCCAAGGTTACCTGCTTCTGTGCTCCCATTGTTTCAGTCCGATTGTGTGTTCCTCCACTTGGGGGTCCACACGAAAATGTAGTTGAATATTAGGCTGCTTTATCACAAACTCTTGAACAGCTGGAAGTGAGCAATGTTTGCAGAAAGTGAGAAGTGATTTTCCCATGATATAATCCTCTCCAATGGCCATACTGGGCCTGTGAGGGCAGTAGGTGCAAGACCAGCGACTAGGCAGGAAGAGTTGAAGGGTCCTGAAAAGTGTGGCTGGAAATATAAATACAACAGCACTTTAACATGATGACAGGAAGGGACAAAACTGTCTGTTCGACGTTGGGAATAAATTTATCATAAAGCACTTCTAACTTCTCTAAATTTCAGTTCACAAGATCACAAGACAAAGGGACAGAAGGAGGCCACTAGGCCCATCTGTCTGTTCCATAAATCAACACTAAGCTACTCTACACTAGTTCCAATTTCCGGCCTTTTCCCCATATCCCTTGATGCCCTCACTAATATGATACCTATCTATTTTTGTTCTGAGGAATGAGTACTTTTTGAATCAAATCAGTCATTTTTTATTTGCTTTTATGGGTTAAGAAATCACAGCTTGGTTGAAGTTGATAAATGTAGAACATGGAATATTACAATACAGCATAGGTTCTTCATGCCACAAGTATAGGGTGCCCGTTTGAGCTCATTATCAGATTTATGCCTGAATTTGGAACAAGGTTATCACACCAGCTGCCCAGGGTCTTACTACATTCACAACAGTTGAGATGTCTGTCTGGTATTCAAGGAATGACTTATCTTTCTTTACAAGTGTATGAGCTTTTGGCTTAAGACTTGCCTGATACGTCAGGCTGCTGCTCATTGATTTCACCTCAGTGTTTAATGCGATCTTTCCCCCAGAGGCTGGTGGAGAGACGGTCTTTGCTGGGACTCAACCCTCCTCTCGGTAACTGGATTCTGGAGTGTTCCTTGCGGAAAGACCACAGTCCGTATGAGTTGCCAGCATAACTTTGGGCACAAGCTCACAGGAAAAGGGATTAGAAGCGGGCCATTTGGCCCATCGAGTCTGCTCTGCATGTTGAGCACCTCTGGGCTGTGCGCTCAGCTAGCTCCTGTTCAGGCCACGACTGCCTCACCAGATCCAGCTGCCACACAGACATCAAGTTTGCGGATGACTCAACAGTCGTTGGCCTCATCAGCAACAATCCACTACAGAGAAGAAGTGGAAAATCTCGTGATATGGTGCGACAAAGATAACCTGAGTCTCAACGTGGATAAGTCAAAAGGAGATAATTATGGACTTCAGGAGTACCGGGGCGACCACGTTCTCAGCTTGGTTGTGAATAGAATACAGAGCACAAAGTTCCTCGGCGTTCACTTAACAAGTGACCTATCCTGGACACACAACGTCTCCTCGCTTGTCAGAAAGGAACAACAGCGACTGCACTTCCTGAGAAGAATGAGGCAAGCAAAGCTACCGGCCACCATCACGTTGACCTTCTACAGGTGCTCTATCAAGAGCATCTTGGCCAACCACATCACAGTGTGGTACATTGCTGTAGAGCATTGGATAGGTCAATCCACAGGACCATAAGAGCAGCACTGAGGATAATGGGGGTCTCCCTCCCTCCATCGATGTGATCTACCGGGATTGTTGTCCGAAGAGGGTGGTCAAAATCTTCCACCGTGCACACAGCATCTTCCAGCTGCTCCTGTCGGGGAAGAGATACAGGAGGATAAGAGGCAGAACCACCAGGCTGAGGAACAGCTTCTTCCCGCGGGCAATGAGATACTGAATGTCTAAAGGAACTCCTCGCACTAACCCCCCCCCCCACCGAAACTTGACTATTTATTAAACGATATTTTCATAATGTTAATAAACTTGGACTTGATGCTGAGTTCCTCCAGCAGATTATGTTTAGCAACAGATTCCAGCAGCTATTGTCTCCTGTGTGTCTTCCGTACTTTACAGCTTGAATGGAGGTGGATGGTTGAGTGTCAAATTATATGAAGTTCAAGTTTATTGTCCAACCCAACGAAGCAGTGTTCTCTGGTCCTCGGTGCAGACACACATCCAGACATAGCACACATATAGGCAAAAACAATACATAGCCAGTACATATATACCGATATAAAAATGAATAAATATTGTTAAATAAATAGTAGAGTGTCGGAGGGATTGTTTGAGCTGTTCAACAGTCTCGTTGGCTGTGGGAAGAAGCTGTTCCTCAGCCTCGCTCTGTTCCTCCTGTATCTCTTTCCCAACAGGAGCTGGAGATGCTGCATGAAAGATGATTTTTCTCGCCTTCTTCAGACAACGATCCCAGTAGATCACGTCGATTTGTCGGGGGGTAGGGGGCGGTGTTGGTGGTGGAAGGGAGACCCCAGTGGGAGAATCTGCTTTGAAGGTGTCTGGGATAGTCTGGTTCATTGCAAATGCTTGAGAAATGGGTATTGTTTCTCTCGAAGTGATTATAAATGGAAATATAATACAATTAGCAAGTTTAACTATCTAGCCAGTGGAACAAAGGGAAGTAAGAAGGTTGCTTGTGCTTAGTTCTGGTGCAAGCACATGCTATTAATGATGTTATTAACAGAAGTGTTCTCTGGAGGTAATAATATCCTACAGGATGATGGGTTCGTGAAAAGGTAATTTATCCTTTTGTGGCCACTTTGTGCTTTCTGCAAGCTTCGTGATTGATGACTTTGTGGGAAAAGTAAAATGTGGCACTAAGCGAGTAGAGGCTTGTTTTGACAGGCATGCCATTTCTTTGCCATTCATCCTGACTTGCCTGTTGACTTAGTGATAAGAAAGGCCGAGTTGGCTGAGTCAACATTGTCATGTTGCCATGTATGTCTTCCACAATGCTTCTTGCTTTTATCAGGATTTGCAGCTCTGTGGTATCGTTTGACAGTAATAATGAGTTTATTGTCGTACAATTGGACAGAACCATAGTACAGTAGAGAAACAGGCCCTTTAGCCCATATAGTCCATGCTGACCCACTCACCCACATCAGGACCATAACCCTCCCATTCATTTCAGCACGGTAACAGGCCCTTTAGCCCATATAGTCCATGCTGACCCATTCACCCACATCAGGACCATAACCCTCCCATTCATTTCAGCACGGTAACGGGCCCTTTCAGTCCATGAGCCTGTGTGCTGCCTAATTTACCCTCACTTAACCCATGCACCCGGTACGTTATGAACAGAGGGAAGAAACCGGAGACCCCACCCCCGGGGAGAAGCCCACTCAGACACAGGGATACCGTGCAAACTCCTCACAGACAGTGCAGGATTCGGACACCAGCCCTGGTTGCTGGCGCTGTAACCACATTGCGCTAACCGCCACAATAATCGTGTGCCCATGTACCAATCCAATCTTCTCTTCAATGTTAAAATCAAACCTATGCCCACCACCTCTGCTGGCAGCTCATTCCACATTCCCACCATCCAAACAAAATTGCCCCTAATGGTCTGCTTTAGCATCTCAACCCTTGTCCTCTAGTTCTGGCTTCACCTAACCTCAGTGGAGAAAGCCTGCTTGCATTTACTCTGTCTCTAACCCCTCATAATTTTGAATGCCTCTATCAAATCTCCCTTCATTCTCCGACACCCCAGGGAATAATGGCCTAACCTGTTACACCTGTAACTAAGCTCCTCCCTCAAGTCCCAATAACATTCTGATGTTGTTCTCTGCACACTTACAATATTTCCTGTAGTTAGGTGGCCAAAATTCCACATAATATTCCAACTTTGGCTTCTCTAAGGTCTTGTACAATGCACCATAATATCCTAATTCCCATACTCAATGCTTTGATCTTGGAAGGCCAATGTGCCAAAAGCTCTCTTCATGTCTCTATCTACCTGTGATGCCACCTGAAGGAAGCATGTTCTTGTATTCCCAGATTGTTCTATCGCACTCAGCTGTTCTCTACCATTTACCGCGCAAGTCCGACCCTGGATTGGCCTCCCGAAGTGCGTCACCTCACACATGTCCGCATTAAATTCCATCTGCCATTTTCCAGCCCATTTTTCCAACTGGTCACTGGAAATTTTGAAAACCACCTTCACTGTCCTCTCCACTTCCAAATGTGGTGTCATCTGCAAACTTACTGTACAATTTACCATATTATCATCCAGATCGTTTGGATAGATGACAAACAACAATGGAACCAGCACTGATCCTTGAGGCGAGCCACCAGTGACAGGCCTCTAGTCACAGAAGGAATCCTCTTCTACCATTCTCTTGTTTCTCCATAGGACCAATGTCTATCAGAATCAGAATTTATTGTCATGAACATGTCATGAAGTTAGTCGTTTTGCAGCAGCGTCACGGGGCAAATATTATATAAACCAACACAACAATAAATAAAAATAGTGCATGAAAAGTCAAAGTCAGAAAAGAAGCTGTCCTAGTGCTGTGGAGTACTTGCCTTTAGGCTCCTTTTTGTTTTTTCCAATGGTAGCAGAAGAGGGCACGGCCTCTTGTAGATGTCCATAATGTCGCAGGCCAAGTTAACACCCTCTGAGTTTTTTCTTTGTCCTGAAATTGGCTCCTCCAAACCAGACAATGATGCAATCAGCCAGAATGCTCTTCACAGTCTACCTGTTGAAGTTTTCAAGAGTTTTTGGTGACCTACCGAATCTCCTTCAGCCACTGGCGAGCCTTCAACGTGATTGCATCAACCTGGAGGCTCCGGGACAGATCCTCGGAGATGTTGACACCCAAGAATTTGAAGATCTTGATCTTCTCCAGTACTGAGGACTGGATTGTGTTCTCCTGACTTCCTCCTGAAGTTCACAATCATCTGCTTGATTTTGCTAAGTTTGAGTGCAAGGTTGCTGACGTGACACTACTCAACAAGCTGATCTATCTCCCTCCTGTACACAAATTCCTATTTGTGATTCTGCTGACAACTGTGGTGTCATCAGCAAATTTGTAGATAATATTGGAATTGTGCCTCGCCACACAGTCGTGGGTGTATAATGAGTAGAGCAGTGGGCTAAGCACGCACCTGTGTTGATAATCAGTGAGGAGGAGACGTTGTTTCCAATTTGCACTGACTGTGGTCTGCCGATGAAGTCAAGGATCCAGTTGCAGAAGGTGGGGGAGGGAAAGAGGCCCAGGGTTTGGAGCACTGAGGGAATAATAGTGTTGAAGGTTGAGCTGTAGTTGATGAAGAGCAGCTGTATGTATGAGTTGCTGTTTTTGAGGTGATCCAGAGCTGAATGGAGAGCCAGCGATGTGGCATCTGCTATGGAGCAGTTGTGACGATAGGCGAATTGCAGTGGGTCCAGACCTTCGCTTAGGCACGTGCTAATTCTGGCCATAAAGAACCTCTCAAAATATTTAATAATTCTTAGAAGTTAGTGCTAATAGCCGACAGTTGTCGAGGCAGCTCGCACTGTTCTTCTTGGGCACCTCGATGATTGATGCCCTTTTGAAACCTCTGATTCCATTTACTGCCTCATCCTGGATGCAAAGAAACTGAACCTGTGGGACCTTGTCAAAGGCCTAACGAAAGTCAATGGAGATAACATCCATTGCCATTCCTTCATCAACTTTCCTGGTACTCATAAAAATACAGTATAATAGTAAACTAATTGAATTTAATTAAAAGAGGACATAAGATGTAAATATTCAAGCAATCCTGGCGTAAAACCAAATAACTTGAATAGTGCAGATGATTAGAAACAAGGAGAGATTCAAGGGTCTGACAGCTGTTGGAAAGAAACTGTTCTTAATCCTCAAGAACCTGGTCTTCAGGCTTCTGCCTGAAGGTCGTGGTGAGAAGAAGTTGTGATGAGGGTGACGAAGTTCTTTTGTGATGGTGGCTGCCTTCTTGAGGCACTGCTTCATATAGATGTCTTCAATGGATGGGAGGTCAGATGGTCCTGGTGACGTTTGCTACCTTCTGTGTTCCCGGCTGGTTGGAAGTCCAAACCAGGCTGTGGTACAACTAGTCAGTATACTTTCCATAGTGTACCTATAGAAATAATGATGGAGGACTTGACAACATGCCAAATCTCCTCAGACTCCTTAGAAAGGAGGAATGTTGGTGTGCGTTGTTGGGGTTCAGTTGCCTCGATGGGCTGGCTCTTCTGAGCTATGGACTCCTTGGAATTTGAGGGTTCTGACTCTCCACGTCCGTCCCACCAGTGCAGACAGGTGTGTCGTCCCTCTGTCTCTCCTTCCTAAATTCAACAATGGGCTCCTTGGTCTTGTTCTGGCAACACCTTCGATCTCCATCCCGAGTTCTGACTCATTATTTCCAGTTATTCAGCCAATGATGGTGGTATCATTAGTGAATTTCTAGGCAGGGTTTGGAGCTGAACTTGGCTATGCAGTCATGTAGCAGGAGTAGAGGATGGAGCACACATCCTTGGGGTGCCCCTGTGTTGATGGTCAGGTGATGCTGCTGATCTATACTGATTGGAGTCTGCCAATGAGGAAGTCAAGGGTCCATTTGCAGAGAGACAGATTCCAGATCCTTTAGCTTGGCCGTGAGTTTTTTTTGTATGATCGCATTGAATGCTGAGCTGTAGTCAGTGAACAACAGCCTGATGTGGGTGTTTCTGTGGGGCAGGTGATATAAAAATGCATAGAAATGATGGAGGAATTCAGCCGGTCTCACGGTGTTCATAGGAGATAAAGCTATATTACTGACATTTTGGGACTGAGCCCTTTGACCTGGACCGTGGACAAAGGACCAGGGAGGAGGTAGGGGCAGCCTTGGCATGCATCAAGATGGTAAAGTCCCCAGTTGGTGTGCCACAGGGGTCAGTCCTTGGTTATCGTTATCTGTTTTAACGATTTGGATAGCAATTTGGTGGACAGTGAGGATCTAAGATGTCATCAGGATCTAGATCGGGTGGGGGGGGGGTTAGGTGGGCCAAGGAGTGGCAAAAGGAATTTAACTCTGACAAGTGTGTGGTTTTTTTATGAGACAAACCAAGGCAGGACTTGGACGTAAACCGCAGGGCCCCTTGAGAGTATTGGAGAACAGAGAGTCCTAGGGGTCCATGAAAGTGGTGACTCAGGTGAACACGTGGTGAAGAAGGCATGTAGCATGTTGCCCTTCATTGGGCAGGTCCTTGTGATGGAGCTGTAGTCGGTGTTGGAGAGGCCATACTTGGGGTACTGTGTACAGTTCCAGTCATCCAGTCTTAGGAAGGACAGCAGCAAATTGGAAGGACTGTAGAGGAGATTCACCAGGATGTTGCCAGGTCTGGAGGGTTGAGTTAACGGGTGAGGTTGGATGGGCTAGGTCTTCAGCCCCTAGAGTGTAAGAGGCTGAGGGGTGATTTTAGAGATATTTATAAAATCATGAATAAAGTGAATAATCACAGTCTATATTTTAATAATTCCATTTATTCACAACACAGTGGAAGCGGATTCTGCCCGTTGAAGCATTGGCTGCCCAACCTATCATCACTGAATGTTTTGGAACAAAGGTGGAAACTGAGGCATTGGGGAAAACCCATGCAGTCTTGGAGAGAACGTACAAATTTCTTACAGGCAGCACCAGATTTGAAGCTGAGTTGTAATAGGATTGTGCCTACCACAACACTAGCCACGCTGCCCAGGGTGGGTGATACTACAGCAAAAGGAAATAGGTTTAAGGTGAGAGGGAAAAGATTTGAGAGAGGTGGTTAGTGCACAACACTATTACATCGTCAGCGACATGGGTTCGAATCCAGTGCTGTCTGTAAGGACCTTGCACATTCTTTCTCTGTGTGGGTTTTCTCCCACCTTTCAACATGTATGGAGGTTATAGGTCAACTACGTGTCATTGGGTGGCACAGGCTCATGGGTTGGAAGTGCTGAATGTCTAAATTTAAATATGAAATTTAAAAATGCAAACTTTAAAACTTAAATTTATTTTTCAATCAGAGAAGAGTCTGTACCCGGAATGAATTGCCGGTGAAGCCATAGAAGCAGGTACAATTACAAGAGGGATAAATACATGGCTGGGAGTGTTCAGAAGGATAGGGACCAAATGCAGACAAATTGCCCTCGCCCAGAGTATCAACTTGGCCAGCACAGACTTTGTTGCACCATTCTTCTGATAGTGGGGGCTGGACATTGACCTCCATGAATGGATGGGAATGGGTCTCTCATGGTCGACATCCATGGATCTGCTTTCTTTGGAACTAATTGGAGTGGTGTTGACTGGCAGAGTAACGTTCTCATCTATAAACCGGTTAAGTGATGTAATTTCACTACTACCCGCATGTATTAGTTTGAAAATAGAACGCAATAAAGTAAAGTTATAAATAAATTAAACATAAAATGACAGGCTGGGAGACAAGTTTAGAGCATAGAATACTACAGCACCGTACAGGCCCTTCAGCCGACCCAAATATTCCTTTAAAAAAGTGCTAAACCCTCCCAACCCCCGTAACCCTCTATTTATCTTCCATCCATGTGCCTGTCTAAGAGTCGCTTAAATAAATTTGGTGCTTGACATTTTGCTTCAAGAATTTAATAAGGAGCAAACCAACAAGACAGAGGTTCTGGGTTGTACCTGGAATGAAATCATCCCAAATTTACCCTCGTGATCTCAGTGGATTCAAGACCTGGCTCCAAGGCGTTGACATTCTTGTTCGACAACATATCCATAGCCAGGGCACGACTGGCTCTCGTTCAACATAGAGAATCCACGCGGAGCATTTTACAGAAGAACTTATTCCCTCTTCTGAATTTTCATCCCCATTTGATTTTTCAATTTGGGTTTGAAGAATTCACTGAATCATCAAAAGTGCATTTACTTCATTAAAAAGGAATGCTTTGAGGCAAGCAAGGGTGTTTGTCGAAGCTGGGGTCTCTAGTGCAGTACACAACAGTGCTGGAGAAACACACCAGGTACAGCAGTGTCCATAGGAAGAACAAGGCTTGAGACCTTCATCAGGAACATTGGAAGTCAGAGAGAAATTTGAATTTAAAAAGTTGGGGGGAGTAGAGGAGAGGAGCACAGGTAGGAAGTAATAGGTGGATGCAGGTGGGAGGGTAGAAGGGAAAGAAGCTGAGAAGTTGTAAGGAGAGGGCTCTCGTGGGAGTGGGGAACTGGAAAAAGGGAGGCAGAGGGGTGGGGAAAGAGAGAGAGACTGGGGAGGGGATTAGCAGAAATTGGAGGTCAGTGTTAATGCCATCTGTTTGGAGAGTGTCGAGATGAAAGATAAGGTGTTCCTCCAATTTGTGGGTAGCCTTGGTTAGGTTAGGTCTGAGGCAACGGATAGACATATTTGTGTGGCATTGGTGTGTGGAATTGAAACAAAGGTAGACCCCGACTTACGATGGGGTTCGATTCTGCGACTCGTATCATAAGGTGAAATGATCATTTGTTGGGGTTTACCTGCATAGGTAGGTTTATGCTCCACTCCTGGCAGGAGGCCGAGACGGCACCGGGTAACTTGGGGCAGCGGCGTCGTCTCGCAACCTACGTTGTGATTTGGAACGCATGCAGAGATTGCCGTGGCTCTCCCTCTTCAATCTCTCTCCCTCCCCAGCAACGGCAATCTGCACGTGTTCCAAATCCTGAAAAAACAGCATTGGGTCATCTCAGATGTCCTGTAATGGAAGACTTCATCCTGGGAGCAGGGGAATTGATAAGAATCCCTACAAGAGATAGAATGGGAACTGATATTGTCAAGGTAACTGTGAGATTTTTTGTAGAAGATGGCTGTGAATAGTTTGACTGCTGAGACCGAGAAAGGGGAGAGTGTGCCCCAAGATGGACCAAGTGAATTTGAAAGTTGGCAACACAGTGGATGAAGCTAACGGACTCATTGTCAGTACATGAGGCAGCATGAATGTAGTGTTTGAGGGTGAGGACAAGTTCTGTCAGGCGGAGGGGGAGTGGTGGTGGTGGGGATTGGTGGAGGGAGCCTCTTTGTTGCTGGGGAAGATGTGGCTGTACAGCCAGGGCTGAATAACATGGTCAATACTCCCATGCGTTGGCAATGTGGGTTGTTTAGAACAAGGAACTGTGTCTCTCCTTATGGCCTGTGGTGGGTCAGGGTTGATATCAGCAGCTCCTTCCCTTGTTAAAATTTTTTTTTCTGTCTCACTGAGACTGAGGGTGAAGTGTGAAATGGGTAGAGTTGGAACGTTTCTGAGTTATTGTATAATCCAATTGTCGGAGGCAGCGAATGCACACACGTGGAGTAGAGTGGCCAAAAGTAATCTGTGACAGGTCACTGGAGCACATTTAAAATCCATGTGATGCAGTCATTACAAGAGTGGAGTATCTGGTCCTGATTAACGCCATCTGTTTCCAATTATATGCAAAACATCTTGACGTGAAGCCACACATCACCTCAGAGAAAAGACTGCGGGACTGGTTGCCACAGGGTTGTGGATGGCCTGGCGAACACTGGTTCTGCTCCGGGAAAGGCTGCAGGGAGAAGGGAATTGAATGGCATGTAGTGAAGGTGTCGACTCACGCAGAGTATGGACTGGCCGCCACAGGGAGCTTCTGAACCGTGACGGCGGTTTCCGTGGCATTATCGCCAGATCAGTTGGGGGGATCTGCTTTGTCTCGTCCTCCACTGCAAGATCTCCTTCTGTCCAAGGCAAACTTGTTTTGAGAGAAGCAGAGGATTTCAGGAATGATACCAGGAAATGGTTTGCACATGAAGAATGTTTGTCAGCTCTCGGACTGTTCTTATTGGAGTACAGAAGGATGGGGGGTGGTGGGGGTCCCACATAGAGGCATTTTGAATGCTGAAAGGCCTGGACTGGGTAAATGTGGCAAGGATGTTTTCCATGAAAGGGCAATACTTCAGGATAAAAGGGCATCAATTTAAAACAGAGATGAGGACAAATTTCTGTAACCAGAGGGTCGTGAGTCAGGAATTTGTTACCACAGGTGGCTGTGGAAACGCGGTTGTTGGGTGGGTTTAAGGCAGAGAATGACTAGTCTGTAGTCTGGGCAATGTTACAGGGAGGAGACTGGGGAGTGGGTGTGTGTGTGTGTGTGTGTGTGTGTGTGTGTGTGTGTGTGTGTGTGTGTGTGTGTGTGTGTGTGTGTGTGTGTGTGTGTGTGTGTGAGAGAGAGGGAGAAGGGAAAATAGGAGTCAGGAAACTTTGCCTGGCATCCATTCCTGTGGGTAGAATGACTGTCTCCAAGATGGATAGATCTTCCCTTTGTTGGTTTCAGACTGAAGCTTCTCAGACTGATTTTGAGTAAGTAGCCTTTCTACCAATTGCTACGGCTGCTGAACGTATGGGCAGAGCTCCCCTGATCGCCTAGTAGGGATGCTTTACAGCGAAGGTTACCCATTTATTAACACTGCTATCCTGGGACCTCACTTGTCAAGATCCTGGTGGAGTTAAAGTAATTCTGAGGTTGAGTACAATACACAAACGTGCTGGCAAAACTCAGCAGGTCACGCAGTGTCCACAGAAAGTAAAGCGTGACCCAAGTTTCAGCCCTGAGCCCTTCGTCAAGGTGTGAACCTTGCCTACCTTCCTACCAGTCGTGACCGAGGGCCCAGGCCCGAAATATTGTGCACCCTTTACTTTCTATGGATGCTGCATGACCTGCTGAGTTTCTCCAGCATGTTTGTGTATTGCAAGATGCTAGTGTGTGGAGAGGAAAGAATGTCCCACAACATCATCTGATTGTCCCTCTGCGGTCATGCTGGAAGTTCAGGAACAGACAGCTATGTGAACGTTCAGACCTTTAACCTTCATAAATGGGTGGATTTAGAGTGGCTTTCACGCACATGTGTTGGATCTCAACAACGCTTTGTGCACACACTTGGCATCAAAGGCAGATCCAGCTGTTAGAACTGATTATTAAAGAAAGAGCAGCCAGGGGAGATTAAATGTGGGATTCATTCGGGTTGATAATGCCAGGCCAGATTGTTTGTGTTCTGGGATTGAAGTTATCCAGCTGTGGTTTCTCTGCTGTTTGACAGCAGCCTTGCACATAGTCTAATGTGGATCACACCATCTCTTCCACTCCTGTATGAGCCAAGTGCAGGCTCCAAGCAGAGCGGTGAAAGGCCAAAGGAATAATTACATTCTGAATGAACACAGGCCCCTTTCAACCGCCATACGTTCTGTTATTATTTTCAGATGATTCAGTCGGTTTATGTTCTATTTAATTGGTAAAATTTGGGGCAATTTGGGCAGAACGGGGGGGGGGGGGAATTCAGGGTTTTGACCTGGGAGGGTGGATAAAATTGACAGCAAGGAAGAGATCATTAAGGCCAGTCGGACCTGGCCCATAATTGTAGACTACCGAATCCCTAGTAACGTTCACCCCCACTGTACTCCCAACCCCAGTCTGGCAGCTCTGCAATCTCCTGGAGAGTCAGAAATGAGAGAGAAAATCTCCTCCGGCACATCCCATCTGAACCGGAAACTTGAAAGAGCTGGACTGACACAAAATGCTGCAGGCACCTTTGTTGAAAGAACAAAGGCTCATTCCTGATCCACCAGGACTGCTGGCTCACCAACCCCCGCCAGAATTACCCCCCACACCCCCCCCCCCCCCCCCACTCCTGCACTCAGCCTGTTAGAAGCACGAACACTACAATGCAGAAACAGCCCCTCATTGCTGAACCATTATTCTGCCTAGTCCTGCTGACCTGCCACCGGTCCATAGCCCAAAATACCCATCCCATCATATACATGTCCACTGTTGAAATCAAGCCTACAATTACCCCTTCAGTGTGCTCTCACCACTCTCTGTGTGAAGGACTTCCCACTAAACACCCTTAACCCATGTCCTCCAGATCTGCTGGTTCCACGGTCTGAATCGAGGGAGTAGCTCATGTTTGGTCTCTGCCCGGTACCTATGTCCCTCTCCCTCCATCCGAAAGCTGTTCATGCTCAGATTGAATTCCTGCTTTTTATTTTAATTTTAGACAAACAACATAGTAACAGGCCCATGCTGCCCAAATACCCTAATTAACCTACAACCTCACTATGTATTGAAGGATAGGATGAAACCCACACAGACACAGGGAGAACGTACAAACTCCTTACAGACAATGTGGGATTCGAACCCCCAGTTGCTGGTGCTGTAACAGTGTTGCGGTAACTGCGCCATCCCCCAACATTTTCTGCAAAGGTCATTGAGACACTGGACAGGAGGAAGCTGGTCAGCCCACCGTCCCCTTGCTGGCTCTGGGTGTCTCTGGCTGGGTGTTCCGGGCTTGAAGATGAATCAGCACACTTGGTGGTCGAAGGGGAAAGTGCATGCTCTGACTCTCCTCCTCCAGCCCGATGCAACTCTTTGAGGTGGCGACTGGTGACCAGAGCCAGGCATGCCAGAGCGGGGACATTCTGAATTTATTCTGAAATTTATCCTCTAAAAAACAACTTGCCAGCCCCAGTGCTCCATGGGGGCCCCACAAAAGGAGTCCATGCAGTCTCAAAGCTGTCACCATGGCAACTTCTATCACTTGTTGCAAGCAAATTCCTGGTCAGACGTGATGGCCCTGGTATGTACAACCCAATGCAGTGGGGAGAGGGCAGCATGCCAGGGAGCTACACCAGCATGGGATTTCAACAAGGAAGTCTTCAGATGCTGATGTCATGCTCAATGCACAAATGTGCTGGAGAGACTCAGAAGGTCATGCACTATCCTTGGGAAGTAAAGAGTATCCAATGTTTCGACAACCAGGTTCCTGATAAAGGGCCCAGGCTCGAAACCTAGGTTACCCGTGTCCTGCTGTGTGACCTGCTGAGTTTCTCCAGCACTTCTGGGCATTGCAGGTACACCAGCATGTGCTGTTGCCAGACGTTCAGGGTTTGGGGCTGATGTGGAAGTAGTTATTGCAGGAAATGTTCCCATTTGTTTGTATCTCTGCCTTCTTTACGGTTCCAGACTAATACACGGTAAGAAATTGGCCAGAATCAGGATTTATTGTGATGAACACATCATGAAATTCAGTGTTTGCGGCAGCGTCACAAGGCAAATGTTCATATTATAACCATCTTACAACATTACTATAAAAAAATAAAAATAATAATGCATGAAAAGTGAGGCAGTGACTTTGGTTTATTGGTTATTATTCAGGAATCTGATGGCAGCAGGGAAGAAGCTGTCCTTGTGTCGCTGAGAGCTCGTCTTTAGGCTCCTCTACCTTTTCCCTGATGGTGGCAGAGTGAAAAGGGCATGGCCTGAGTGGTGGGGGTCTTTGAGGATAGAGGCTGCTTTTTTAAGACACCACTTCATGTCAATGTCCTCGATGGTGTGAAGTCTGGTGCCTGTGATGTCGCAGGCCAAGTTAACAACCCTCTCAAGTTTATTCTTGTCCTGAGAGTTGGTCCCTCTGTACCAGGCAGTGATGCAACCAGCCAGAATGTTTTCTACGGTACACCTGTAGAAGTTTACGAAGGTTTTCGGTGACGTACCAAATCTCCTCAAACATCTCACCAAGTATAGCTGCTGGTGAGCCTTCTTTGTGGCTTTCTTCTGTCTTTCTTCAGACTTGCTGAGAAGACCAGGTCTGAGTCGAAGGCGTGTGAGCAGCTCTGGGTATTTTATGCACAGTTAGCTTCAGGTTGGGTGATGGTCTTGACCTGAATGGGGTGAGCATAGGGCCAGCTCTGGGTGCAGTCCCCTGTTGGCTAATTGCCCAGGTGGACAACTGTAGCCTTGCCCTTTCGATCTGCTCCTGTTTGAGCTGATGGGAAAGAAGTCACTCTGTGGATTGGGCTTGAAGGTAGTGGTTCTTATTGATGCCCTGCTCTGGTGTACTCCACGGAAGTTAATCTATGAGTCCCTTTCACACTGGCACTTAAAGGTGGGAATTAACTGGTAATTTATCGGTTCACCTGCCAGTGTGAACGCTCCCAACCCAGTATGTGGGGGAGGGGGGTGTCCAAATCCACCCAGGAATTAACTGCCTAGGGAGGTAGTATCAAAGCCGATCTGTTTAGAATCGGCTCCAGTGTGAACAGGTGACCCGGTTGGTACGCCTGGTCCTATTAATGATGTGAGAAGAAGTACTTGCATGTGTGGGAGGTTTCTAAACTGGCTGGGAATGGAAAGACACAGCAGAGAACAATGTTAACTAGCATATGGAAAGAGTGCAGAATGAGAACAACAGGAACTTGTCAGCTTGACTACAAGCAGATCACATGCTGTTCATCAAATTGAACATTTGTGGTATGGAGCAATAACAAAATCCTCAGTTACTTTTAGCAGTTCTAACAGTTGGGTGGCAAGATACCATTTTTGCGCATATTTCCCTGTCAGTGTGACTTTGCCCTCCTCGTATATGTTAACCCCGTTACCACTTTCCCACTGCGTTCAGATTCCTTGCTTTTGAGACCCATCAAATCTGTTTATCACACCTACACAAACCCCCACATACCCCACCTGAACAGTGAGGGCTTGAGGTTGGGTGTTTGTAATCTTATAGAACAAAGCATTCACTGCCTGCGCGCACATAATACGTCACTCAGCTACGCTCATCTCTGTGATACTGGGTTGGTAATGTGAAAGGATGCAAGGAAACGTATTTTCTTGCTCCAGTATTTAAAAAAGGCCCGTTCACACACCAATTTAGTGGGTTGCCAATGGGAAAAGGCCTAATATGACTGACAAAGCAATTCCCGCCTGCATTCCAGGAATGTTCAGAATCCGTGGAGCAAGGTGGTGGATGTAACCCATCCACTGTCAGTTTTCCACATGGTTGTTGTTGTCAGAGTACATGAGTACAACCCTGAGATTCTTTTTCCTGTACGTTGACTTCTCCAGTTTCTGCTAGCCTACTTTCCCATCTCCCTCCCTTCCCTTTCCCTTCTTTCCTCCAGCTCTCCACCTCTTCTATCACCATTCACAGAGCCTTCCCCCACTCCCCTGTTTGCTGGTGTGCCCTTCCTCCCTCATCCATTTATTACCTCCTGTCTGTGGGACTGTGCTCCTCCACCTCCTCCACCTCCCCCCCACCACCCCCCCACCATTGTGTTTAGGACATTTTCCATACCTTGATGAAGGGCTCAAGCCTGAAATATTGGTTATGTATCTTGCTATATAAGGTGTACTAGTTGACCTGCTGAGTTTCTCCAGCATTGTGTTTTGGACTTCAACTACGGTGTTTTATTTCAGACAGAATTTCTACTAGTTTCAGATTATCCCTTATCAATCTGATAATTTGTCTCAAAACCTTTGATAGGGTCTCACAAGTTACTTGTAAGTTACATTGGGTTGCATTGTTCATTTGGCTTGGTTTCAAGGTTAATTATAAGATGTTAATTTGTCCCATTAGAAGAATGATTACTGTTCCTCTTTGTCCATTGTGGCAAAAAGTATCTTGACATTCCTCGTGTGATGCTGTCTCCACCTGACAATCTGTGTGGATTTTCAAGATAATTAGTTCAATCTCTTGTTCTGTCTGTGGGGCATTTCAACAGGACACAGTTTAATATATGGAAGAGTTCTCCAGTAACTGTGTTGTATTCCTTCTTTGGCTTGGCTTCGCTGATGAAGATTTATGGAGGGGTAATGTCCACGTCAGCTGCAGGCTCGTTTGTGGCTGACAAGTCCGATGCGGGACAGGCAGACACGGTTGCAGCGGTTGCAAGGGAAAATTGGTGGGTTGGGGTTGGGTGTTGGGTTTTTCCTCCTTTGTCTTTTGTCAGTGAGGTGGGCTCTGCGGTCTTCTTCAAAGGAGATTGCTGCCCGCCGAACTGTGAGGCGCCAAGATGCACGGTTGGAGGCGATATCAGCCCACTGGCTGTGGTCAATGTGGCAGGCACCAAGAGATTTCTTTAGGCAGTCCTTGTACCTCTTCTTTGGTATTCAATGGGACACAATTAGCATAGTGACAGCTTGTAACCTTTGTAGACCAGTATGTGATCGGATTTATTTCTGACCTCTAAGTGATATACTTATAAACTTTTACAGGTCAAGACAGAAAAGACATCAAAAATATGATATATATAAACCCTACCCTACTCTATTTAAAAAAAAGAAAACTAACCAAAAAAAAAATCTGGACAGCTGATCAGGAGGGTTACATAAATTTTGTAGCTTTTGATTCAAACTGTGAATCAAAAAACAAAGGTAAGACTTTGTCTCATCTGGAAGAGTGAGTACATCTAATTACATTTAAAGACATTTACATCAAATGAAAATAAGACATAAAAGTCAAATACATGAAACCTAATTTTTTCTAAACTTCAACAGAGAGAACCATTGAAACACTGTCGGAGGTGTAGAGTACTTCCACTTGAATAAGATCGCGCTTTTAGCCAACAATGTAGAGAAGGCCACAACCCCATTATACAGGTTCTGAAAAACTCCCGATGTCTGGTTCAATAAACCCAAAAAAGAGCAGTAATTGGATTGGGTCGTAACTCCACCTGAAATACAGTTGAAAAGATATTAAACATGTCTTTCCAATAGATTTCTAAGGATGCACAAGACCAAAACATATGTGTTGATGTAGCAGGTAGGGTTAACATTAAAAAAGATACAGGCCAATTTATCTTTGGACACGTGAACATGATGCATCACTCTGAATTGGATTAATGAATGTCGGGCACATATTGAAGATACATTCACCAGTTTAAGAATCTTGCCCCATAAATCCTCCAAGAAGGGTCTTGCAAATTCCAATTCCCAAGCCGTTTAATCTTGTTGTGAAGTACTGGACAGTGAATATATATTATCTATTATCATTTTTATTTCAATTAAATTACATCAGTAGTTTCAGGCCAGTCTCTCTGCACCCAGTTTTTTTCTCAAGTTGACTGCAGTAAGTAAGAATTTTGATGAATACGTACACTGTCCGATGGGCATGTGGCTAATCAGTAGCATGTGAGAAGGGTGGTGATTGCAGGGATGGTCATGATACCAGACCAGCAGGCAGATCCCTGAACTCCCATTCTCCCCTCCACCTCCACCGTCCAAAACATTATCTGGGGAACTTGAATTCAAGCTAGCAAATAAAAACAATTCTGGGATTAAAAAAACCAGAAGGCTGGTCTCAGTGGTGGTTATCGGAACATTTGGAAAAGCTTGGCTGGTTTATGAATGCCATTTGAGGCTGGTTCATCTGGGGCTCCCAACCCACCATTGCTGAATTATTTAACTGCCTCCATTCAGGGCAATGAGGGACAGGCAGTAAATGCTGGCGTCGTTCATATCCTAATGAATACAAGAAAGCAGTTTGAGCCTGCCCTCATTAACTGGATTTCAACAGTTTGCAACGCTTGAACTTGAAAGATGTGTATTTTTATAAACACTATTAGAACTGATAGATTCGGGTGGGTCCTCCCCAGGCAAACTTCTGGCAGAATGAGGCTGGCATCACAGCAGAAAAAACTAATTGACCTGTGGAATACTTCATCCCTGTGAAGCGTTAATTCTCTGAGGTCTGTGTTCAGCACAAGGACACTGACAGCCTGGTGCACAAACACAACATGAGTCTTTTTGTGTTTATCTGCACGTAAGGCTTGCTTCCATGCCATTTTACATTGAGGAAGTCCCTGCTTTGCATTGATGTTCTGTGGCTTCAGCTTCTGGAAGTAGGCCAGGGTTTTCCTCACGTCCTGGGTTAATCTCTGCTGCATCATATGTTGCTTCGGTATGCTGAGAGGGGGTTCTTCCCAGAGCCGTCTAGCCGGTCAACTCTTAATGTGCATGGAGACCGACAGCATGGTGACAGGCCATTTTGGCCCATGAACCTGTGCCGCCAAGTTACACCCAACTGACATTTTGAAGGGTGGGAGGAAACCCATGCAGGCACGGTGAAAAAGTACAAACTCTTTACAGACACTGCACGATTCATACCTGGGTCCTGCTCATTGGCATTGTAACAGCGTTGCACTAACCGCTACACTTTACATTCATACAAAGTAGGGGAACAAGACCACCGTTACAGAGGACAGGGTTCCATTGAAAAGATCAATTCATACATAGTATGAGCATGGGAACATTGTTGTGGGCTTCATTCAGAAGCCTGATGGCTGCGGGAAAGAAAATGTCTTGTAAACTGTTGGGGTACGATTTAACTCTCTTGAGCCTTCTCAACGGGAAAAGAAGTGTCCGGGCCTTGATGGGTCCTTTCAGCTTGTCGACTGCCTCTCCGTGGAATCCATGGGGTGGGGGAGGGAAGGTTTGGGTGATGTTCTCAGCTGTGTTATCCACCTTCTGTCGCAGAGAAGCTCCCGCCCCACCCTGTGATGCATCCAGCTATGATGCGTGCAGTGGAGCATCTGTAGGAAGTTATTCAGGGACAAGGAGGACATGGTGAATGAGAGGAATTAGAAGCGTTGATGAACTTAGTCGTCTCATCTATGTAGTTGGCCCAGGTCAGATCTCTGGAAATGTTTGCTCCCAGAAACTTGAAGCGATCACTTTAGCACCATTAATGTGGACAGGGGAGAGGGCTTATTCCTTAGTTCTACCGACGTGAGAGATGTTAAGGCCAGATGACATCTTTCCTCTACTCTTGTCTTGTCATTGCTTGATTAGGAGGTGTCATCAGATGACTTAAAAATGGAGTTGGACATTGTTTGGCTCTGCATTCGTGGGTACAGAGAGAGTGTAGTTGAAGAATGCTGGTGTTAAGTGATTGTGAAGGAGATGTTCCCCAATTTCTAAGGGTCCTGTTGTGGGGGGCACTGAGGTCTGGATCCAGCAGTGTGGGGATAGAGTTTGTTGGGGAGGGTGGTATGGAAGATAGTGCTATCATCAATGGACAGTTGGTGGTGCTATTGTCTGACAGGTGTCTTTGGTGTCCAGCTGTTCCAGGACCAGGGCCTATTCGGATGGTGGACAAATTAAAGGGATGCAGGACTGAGGTCAGCCATGACTTGCATCTTAGTGCATGACGCTGGTTGATTCACGAGCCACCGGGTAGTAGGCCTGTTCTTGTGTTCTGTTCACCTCTGTCGTGACGTTGGTCTGCCCAGGATGTCAGGACTCAACCTGGGACTCGGTCGGTCTTGATTGGTCATTCTTTGCAAGTTCACAACTTCACTCTCCAGAAGGCCACCCTGACTGTGGGTTCAGAGAGACTGTGGGTGCTGCAGAGAAACTGTTGGGTTCAGAGTGCTGCAGAGAAACTGTTGGTTCAGAGTGCTGCAGAGAGACCGTGGGTGGTGCAGAGGGACTGTGGGTGGTGTAGAGAGACTGTGGGTGGTGCAGAGAGACTGGGTGGTGCAGAGAGACTGGGTGCTGCAGAGAAACTGGGTGCTGCAGAGAAACTGGGTGCTGCAGAGAGACAGTGGGTTGTGGAGAGAAACGGTGGGTGGTGTAGAGAGATTGTGGGTGGTGCAGAGACGATGGGTGGTGTAGAGAGATTGTGGGTGGTGCAGAGGAACAGTGGGTGGTGTAGAGAGATTGTGAGTGGTGCAGAGGGACGGTGGGTGCTGCCGAGAGACTGTGGGCGGTGCCGAGAGACTGTGGGCAGTGCAGAGGGACAGTTGATGGTGCAGAGCAGTATGGGTGCAAGGGAACTGTGGGCACAGAGTGGCTGGGTGTCGAGTGATGTGTGTGCAGCAGTGTTTGTCTGTCGCTTGTGACCAAAGTGCCACAACTGAGTGTTGAAGCTGGTCCATTGTTCACCATCTGGGAGAATCAGAGAATCCAAACAATGCGACACGGAAATAGGCCATTCTGCCCATTTGACCCATGTTAGTGCCATCATTTTATATCAAGAGCCTGTCCAAGCCTTTTCAGTGGGGATTTTACCATGGAATGAGTGGAAAGGTTCACCTATACCGCCTCTCACTCTGGGACCCTGTTTATTGACCTGCTCCTCATTGAATCATTAGCTGTCCTTTCACCACCTTGTAATGTCCCTTCTGGCTTCCTTTGTTCTGCGTGGAGTTGCGTTGTTGCAAATACAGTAAAAATCCCTGGTATCTGACATCCAAGGGGATTGATAGATGCTGTAGAAGTGAATTTTCTGGTTGCTTGAGGTTGCGCATTGCGTTATTGGCCGACTAACAGCAAGGTGCGCCAATTTTAAATTTCCGAGTTTTTTACCTAATTTAGTTTCAGTGGGTTATTTTTGCCAGTTGCTGAGGTTGCCGGGATAACAGGGATTTTAATGTATTACTAAGAATTGGTAGCCCAGGCATTCAAACCAAGTTATTGACTGTAAAACTGGGGCATTGTAATCATTGCGTTAAATGGCAGAATGTAAAAGAGCCTGTAAATAACATGACTTCCTGTTGGAGAGAGCTTCGATTACATGTTTCGCTTGACTTCTGTGCACTCAATGTGTGATGGGCATGGTGTCAGTCTAAAAATGGCCCTTTCTTCCCTTTCGCCTGCAGACTGTAAATGCATCAAAGGTTTTGGATGAAGTCTCTATCCCAGTGGATTCGGAGTTGGACCTGACTCACCTGAGGCATAAGAGGTTCCTGGAAGAATCCGATGATGAGGACTTTGGCGTGTCTGCTGGTAAGTGTGCATTGGAACAGGAATGACTGTGTAAATGGGCTGGGTGCAGGGCAGAAATTCTCGGAATAATCTTAAATTATTGTCAATCATTGGACAATAAAATAACAGAAGGTGCATAAGGTGGGCTGGACTTATCTGAGGTGGCCATTCCACCCAAAGCTGAGGGCAGAGGCCTCAAAGTGGAATTAATGTCACTGTTTTGTTGTGTTCTGCAGAGGGGAGCGCTGATTTAGAAGACGGCAGCACAGTGGACTTCACAATTCAATTTCCAGACAGTGGCATTCAGAAAACTGGTAAGAATTGCGTGGGATGGTCTGGAACCCCTCTGTTAGAAACTCTGCAAACCGCACACTGTACTCATGACGGGAGAACAGTCTAGTCCTGTTTACGTTGCATTCCATGTAAACTAATTGTGGGTGTCATCGTGTGCTGATGTCAGGTACACAGTTCCAGTATGTAGTCAGTGGAGATCTGCTTTCTGAAGTTGTGTGATTAGAATCAGTTTTGGCAATATCCTCAGTGGCAGCCAAAGCTGAGCTTGCTCCTTGAGATCAACACCCGCATCCACCAGCATCTGTACTGTTCTGTAGGGGAGGAATGTAGAGCGCCTCCTTTCTCACAACCGAGGGCCCAGACAACAGTAACAACTTGAACTTTAGAGGTGATTTGTGTCTTTTGAAGGTCACGCTGAGATTGTTGATGCCTATTAAACTCTGCACGCTCTCCGTTTCTCTGCGTATATAATAAGCACGTGTGATGTCAAGCTGCTGCTCTGTCAGTCCCTGTGAAAACGCCTTCAGATTTTGCATGAAGCTCAATCTTCCACAGATGAAATCCTCCATGGAGATGACTAGTAATTTGCGAGGTCTCTTGATCTCCACAAACTGGCCGTCCCACAGTCTTCTTTCTTCCTGCATTGCTTTATATTCCACATACCTTTGGAAATATTCACTGTTGCAGCTGCGCTCAAGGGTTTGCATGCAAGGCTCCACAGTCGACAGTCTACAGCCGAGGTTCTCAACCCTTTTCTTTCCACTCACATCCCACCTTAAATAATCCCTTACAGACTGCAGAAGGTCTATGGAATTCAATCTTTGCTCTATCAAGTGCACTGTTTGACTTGCTGAGTTACTCTCGCATTGTGTTTTCTTGATGCCTGCAGAATTTTGAGTTTTGCTCAGATACTTTGAGCCCAATTTAAGCAATGCTGCAGACAATGTTGTCAGTAGAGGAAAGGGAGACCCCCCTCCCCCAATGATCTTCTTCTTCCCTGGTGATTCTCTGTATTGACTGATGCTTTGCAGCTCCTTTTCCACACAATGATGCAGCCAAGGCAGGATGCTCTCAGTAAAATGTTGTCAACCTTGCCTTCCTCAGCCTCCTACACCTTCCTGAAGTCGCTAGTCCTTCCTTGTTTTCTTCAGCGAGCATTCATCCCCAAACAAGGGCACTTCGGTGGATTGACATGCCACACCCCCCTTGCTGGTGGCCTGGTTGTGGGTAAACTGGCTGTTATTTTAATTTGACCATTTCTTGGCTGTATCGCAGTTGAGTCCTCTTCAGAAGGAGCTCTTGGTAGGGGGTGAGCTGGTATTTGTTGCTTCATTTCGTCTGAGACCTTGGGCCATTCAGCCTGACTCTCTCCTGGCCTTTTTCCTCACTGCTGCTTTGATGGGAAAACCTTGATCCAATTCTCTGAAATTCCTCTTCCAAGCAATCTTTGGGATCTTACTCTTCAGATCATCTTCCTCCTCCTTCTGAAAGCAGCCTTGGAGTGTGGCCATCTAAATCCCAGTGGAAACGTTGGAAAATGACGCAGTGTAGGAGAAAGGTCCCAGCAAGCAGCTCACACGTGTCTTTTGTCATGTACACTGAGGTACAGCGAGAAAGTTTATTTAGAGAGAAATTTAGCTTGTTAACCCAAACATAGCACAATAATTAAAACCCAGTAAAGAGCAACAGAAAAAAGATCAGTTGGAGCACAGGAAAGACAACATTATTTTACTTGTGGTGGTGGTGGGGGGAGGAGGGGGGTCCTTCAGGAAACTGATTACAGTGGGAAAGAAACTCTCCTTGAATCCGGTGGTGCATGGTCTGACACTTGTGAATCTTTGGGAGGGGAGGAGGAGGGTGAAAATGGATGGGATGAGCTCATTACCATGTTAGCTACTCTACTGAGGGAGTCAAAAGACGCGAGGTGATCGGGAGATTGACATGCCAGCAAAAATTCCTGTGGGCCAGGCGTGGCATGAGCCTGCTGGAGGCGCAGGATGCACTGTTCACCTCTGGAAATCGATCAGTCGATCACACAGGAGCAGGACGAGCTGAGGGACTCTTCCGAAATGGAGATTTG
Source organism: Narcine bancroftii (assembly GCF_036971445.1). Classification (NCBI taxonomy): domain Eukaryota; kingdom Metazoa; phylum Chordata; class Chondrichthyes; order Torpediniformes; family Narcinidae; genus Narcine; species Narcine bancroftii. Next base: position 174,090,911 of record NC_091470.1, on the reverse strand, counting down.
TCAGGGCTGCGTGTCTCGGAATAATTTTAAACAATTTTTGTGATAAACATTGCACTGTGTGTCTGTGTTGTCCAAGTTTAGACTTGGCGAAATGATGCAGTTATTTCTACCTCAGCTGATGTATTTGAACAGCTGGTGTCAGAGCTACACCGAAAATGGAAGGTTTGCACAGGGAAGATCAAGATTTATCCACTAACATGGCTGTGTTAGTAACCATAATATCGAGACTTTGCTTTCAACCTTTCCTGACAAGTATTTTGAGTCTGTGACATAGAAGATCACAGGTTAGCAGCGACAGTAATAAAACTCTATCACCAAATATTGCTTACAGTCCTCCCAAAATAGAGAATCATTTCATTATACGAAGATAGACTGTAAGAGCAGACAAACTTATTTTTCTTGTGGTTTAATATACTCAGGATATCCAAGCGCCAAAAATCTCAATGTACTATGTAGGAATCGATGAGTATGTTTGGACATGAGCCTTCAAATAGTCAGTGCTACCCTTGCAAGTTGAAATACCCTTTTCTGGATCAAGCTCTTCAATTCACAAAACCATCTGAAAAAAGTCTCAAAGAGCATCTGTTCAAGGTGTGAAACCTTAATGGATCTGTCCTCAACGAATTGGAGTTCTGCTTCAACGTAGTTGCAGCAAGAGCTGTCTTGTGAAATGTTTTCATACAGGCTGGTGATTGTAATTAACCCTCGATGCCTGAGAACATAAGAAATAGGAGCAGGAGTCGGCCATTTGGCCTGTCGAGCCTGCTCCGCCATTCAATGAGATCAGGGCTGATCTGATGATAGGCTCATCTCCGCCGACCTGCCTTTACCCCATATCCCTTAATTCCCCTACTATGTAAAAATCTATCCTTTCTTCTTTGGCTTGGCTTCGCGGAAGAAGATTTATGGAGGGGTATGTCCATGTCTGCTGCAGGCTCGTTGGTGACTGACAAGTCCGATGCGGGACAGGCAGGCACGGTTGCAACGGTTGCAAGGGAAAATTGGTTGGTTGGGGTTGGGTGTTGGGTTTTTCCTCCTTTGTCTTTTGTCAGTGAGGTGGGCTCTGCGGTCTTCTTCAAAGGAGGTTGCTGCCCGCCGAACTGTGAGGCGCCAAGATGCACGGTTGGAGGCGATATCAGCCCACTGGCGGTGGTCAATGTGGCAGGCACCAAGAGATTTCTTTAAGCAGTCCTTGTACCTCTTCTTTGGTGCACCTCTGTCTCGGTGGCCAGTGGAGAGCTCGACATGGAACACGATCTTGGGAAGGCGATGGTCCTCCATTCTGGAGACGTGACCCACCCAGCACGTTTGGGTCTTCAGTAGCATGGATTCAATGCTTGCGGACTCTGCCAGCTCGAGTACTTCGATGTTGGTGATGCAACCTTGTCTTAAATATATTTACTGAGGTCACCTTCACTGCTTCAGATTTACCACCTCTGAGAAAAGCAACTCCTCCTCATCTCCATCTACTAAACCTGAATCTAGAGGCCATGTCCCCTAATTCTGGACTCCCCCACCAATGGAAACAACATACCTACCTTTCCATGTCTTTCATATGTTTCTCATTCCAGCAAGTACAGTCCAACTCAATCTCTCCTCATAGGCTAACCCCTTCATCTCTGGAATCAACCTGGTGAATCTCCTCTTGACCGCCTCCAAAACCAGTAACATCCTTCCTCAAGGAAGGAGACCAGAATTGCACGCAGAACTCCAGGTGTGACCAGCTGCAGCAGATCCTCCATGAGGTGGCGCTGTGTGAGTGGAGTGCCGCAAGGATCTGTTCTGGGACCTCTGCTAATTGTGATTTTTATAAATGACCTGGATGAAGATGCTAAGGATGGGTCAAAGGTGAGAGGAGTTGTGGATGGAGCTGAAGGTTGTTGAAGGTTATCAGAGGATATAGAGTTTGGCAGAAAAGTGGCAGGTGAAGTTCAGTCCGGATAAGTATGTATTTTGGAAGGACAAACCAGGAGGTTGTACAGGGTAAATGGTCAGTTATTTAAGGAGATAGACAACAGACTCGCCAAGGCAAATAGCGCCTTTGGAAGACTACACAAAAGAGTCTGGAAAAACAACCAACTGAAAAACCTCACAAAGATGAGCGTATACAGAGCCGTTGTCATACCCACACTCCAGTTCGGCTCCGAATCATGGGTCCTCTACCGGCACCACCTACGGCTCCTAGAACGCTTCCACCAGCGTTGTCTCCGCTCCATCCTCAACATCCATTGGAGCGCTTTCATCCCTAACGTCGAAGTACTCGAGATGGCAGAGACCGACAGCATCGAATCCACGCTGCTGAAGATCCAACTGCGCTGGGTAGGTCACGTCTCCAGAATGGAGGACCATCGCCTTCCCAAGATCGTGTTCCATGACGAGCTCTCCACTGGCCACTGAGACAGAGGTGCACCAAAGAAGAGGTACAAGGACTGCTTAAAGAAAGCTCTTGGTGCCTGCCACATTGACCATCGCCAGTGGGCTGATATCGCCTCAAACCGTGCATCTTGGCGCCTCACAGTTCGGCGGGCAGCAACCTCCTTTGAAGAAGACAGCAGAGTCCACCTCACTGACAAAAGACAAAGGAGGAAAAACCCAACACCCAACCCCAACCCACCAATCTTCCCTTGCAACCGCTGCAACCGTGCCTGCCTGTCCCGCATCGGACTTGTCAGCCACAAACGAGCCTGGAGCTGACGTGGACATTACCCCTCCATAAATCTTCGTCCGCGAAGCCAAGCCAAAGAAAGGATGAATGAACAGGATGAAATACAAATCTGTGCATTTCTCAAGGTCACCACACAGGTTGATAGAATTGTTAAGAAGGTTTATGGGATGCTGGGATTCATTAATAGGGGGATTGAGTTCAAGAGTAGAGAGGTCATGTTGTAATTCTACAAATTTCTGGTGAGACCACACTTAGAGTATTGGGTTCAGTTCAAGTCACCTCATTATATTCCTATGTGAAAGCTATGGAGAGGGTGCAGAGAGATTTATCAGGATATTGTCCGGATTGGAAAATAAGTCTTATGAAACCAGAGCTGAAATTTTTCTCTTTGGAGAGTAGAAGGATGAGAGGACATGTGTACAAAGTGAAGGGAGGAGTGTTTAGGGGAGACATCAGGAGTAAGTTTACGCAGAGCGGTGTGGGTGCCTGGAATGCCTTGCCAGGGATGGTGGTGGACGCTGAAACATTAAGGCCATTTAAGAAATTCTTAGGCACATGGATGGAAGAAAAGTAGAGGGTTACAGGGAAGGGAAAAAATGAGGGTTACAGGGCCTGTACGGTGCTGTAGTGTTGTATGTTCTAGGTTAGGACTTTATTCCCTGGTGCAGTTCTTCTCAACCTTTTTACCCTTGTGGAACCCTTGAAATAGTTTTCATGTCTCGGGGAACCCCTGCATAAAAATTATTATATACCATTATTAATATCTATCTCTTTTATATTTTTATCCTAGTTCACGTGGTAAACAATGTATATTTTTTTCGGATAACTTGTTTAAGGAAAAAATTGTACCTTTTTTGTCAAATTTATTGGCAATGCAAAATACTGCTCGTTTATGAGACCACACCGAGGTTTACATTTTAAATAATATAAGAGGTTGAAGCCTTTATTATAATAACCAAGGATTTTCCAACAATATGCCATCTGTGTATAGTAAAATTACAAATATAAAATTAAACAAAAATTACAAAAAAATGCATCAGCCTATTTATCACCATTTCCCATGGAACCCCTAGCGACCTCTTGCAGAACCCTAAGGTTCCAGGGAACCCTGGTTGAGAAACAATCCCCTGGAGTGTTGAAAATTATGAGGGGTATAAATTGAGTAAATGCAAGCAAGCTTTTCCCACCGAGGGTAGGTGAGATACAAACCGGAGTAGTAAAGGGGGAGAAGTTTAGGGAGAACTTCTTCATACAGAGGTGGTGGGAATGTGGAATGAGCTGCCATCTGAGGTGGTGAGTGAGGGCTCAGTTTTAACATTTGAGAAAAAGATTGGACAGGTTCATGGATGGGAGGGGTATGGAGGGATATGTACTGTTTGCTGGAGGGTGGGGGGGCTGGACAGAATAACAGTTCTGTGCAGACTAGAAGGGCTGTAAGGCCTGCTTTCTGTGCTGTGGTTCTGTGCTTCCACCAACACTTTGGCTGAGCCTCACTTTTTATGTGAATGTACTTCTGTGAAAGTGCGAGAACACATGCTTCTTACAACTTTGCTCACCACTGGGATATTTAAAGGCACTAAATGAGTTCAGTAAAACAAATAACCTTGGCTTCTCTGGGGGAATATGATGTTTAAGGAGATCAGGCCTGTGTGACTTGTTCTGCAGGATTTTGTTGAAGCTCTGGGTTTTATGGCTTTTGTGACTGTTCCAGTCACTGGGCTACATTGTGCGCTGTTGCCCTAATGCAAACCACATTGAAATGCTTAATGTTCTTAAAGTAACTCTGGTTAGGAAGCTGGAAGAAACTCTCCAAAGAATTCAATTTCAACTTACTTCCTTGAATGCCAGTCTTTCAGGCCATGTTTCCATGCTGTAGCCTGTGGCTGAAGAGGTCTGCAGCAAATCACAGCATTAATATACCTGTCGGATTGGGAAACTACTGGCAAAAATAACACCGGTAACTCTAATGTGGAGTTAAACAAAAAAAAAGTGCTGTGATTGCAGATCATGCAAAAATTCTGGAGAAACTCAGCAGGTCACACAGCTTTCTTCATGTGTCAAAGATACAGAACCAATGTTTCAGGCCTGTGCCCTTCATCAGGATTTGAACAAAAGGCAGGTTGGCGCCTGAATAGATTGGTGGGGGTGAGGGGCAGGGGAGAGGAGCACATGCCTAGAGCCAAGGTTTGGTTATGGGTCGGGGGAAAAAAAACTGAGAAGTGATGGGGAGAAGGTGATAGCTCACTGAGCAGAGAGGAAAGGGGACAGAGGGATAAGGAAAGAGAGACTCTTGGAGGAGGTTCAATGGAACTGGAGAAGTCGATGTCAATGCTAACTGGTTGAAGAGTGCCCAGATGGAATATTAGAGGTTGCCCCTCCAATTTAAGGGTGGCCTCGGTTTGGCAGCACATAAGACTATGGACAGACATGTCAGCGTGGGACTGAAATTGAATTGGTTGGCCATTTGGAGATCTCCGAGATTGCAGTGGACAGAGTGCAGGCACTCAGCAAAGCAATCTTCCAGTTTGTGTTCAGTCTCTCTAATGTTGAGAAGGACCACTGGATACAATAGATGACCTCCGTAGATTCACAAGTGATGTGTTGCTTCATTTGCAAGGACAGTCTGGGGCTCTGAATGGAGGTGTGGGAGGGAGGAAGTGTTGGCACAAGTATAATAGCACTTCTCGTGGTTATGGAGGTAGGTACCGAGGGGGCAATTATTAGGAAGGGATGAATGGACAAGGACGGGGAGGAGAAGGAAAATGCGTCAGGTGGTGGGATCATGGAAATGCCACTATAATGTGGTGTGCTTTGGGAGAAAGATCATTGATTATTCTGGAGTTACAAGTCCTGTTGGTGCATAAGCACAGGACTCAAAGAAGTTTATACCAATCACTGAAAGTCATCCTGTAGGCTGACAAGGACATGACCAGAGTAAAGCAATCACCAAGATTTACTTCTTGAGGAACAGAATTGAAAATTGAAGAAGTTGCGCTCAACTTGCACTGTTTTTTTTGGTCAGGGTCGTACATCATGTACTGAGATGCTCCACCTCCTCCTTCACCACCATTTGGGGCCCCAAACATTTCTTCCAAGTGATATAACACTTCACTTGTGAATCTGCAGGGGGTCAGCTCCTGTTGTGGTCTCCTCTACATCAGGAAGACAGGACGCAGACTGGGAGATCACTTAATTGAGCACCTCGGCTCTGTCCGCCGCAATGAGATGGATCTCCCAGTGGCCACCTATTTCATTTCCCTGACCCATTCCCTTGCTGGCATGTTTGTCCATGGCTCGTGCACTGCCAGACTGAGACCACCTGCAAAATGGAGGAACAACACCTCATCTTCTGCCTGTGCACCCTCCAACCGGATGGCTAAAACATCACCCCTCTTCCCCATTCTTCCATCTACTTCCTCCTGCCTCCTTTTCTCTAGTTCTGTCTCTCTCCCTCTCCTCCCTTTTCCCTCTGTCTCCTTTCACAGAGCCAAAATCATTTCTTCTATCCAATTGACACCTTTTGTTGGTCTGGACTCCTCCCTCTCCCATTCCTCCCACTTCCTCTCCCTGATGTTTAATTCTGATGACTGCCTGCATTTTCCTTTTACCTTGAAGAAGTGCTCAGGCCCAAAATGTCAGGAATATCTCTACCTCCTCTGGACGCAGCAGGACTAGTTGGGTTCTTCCAGCATGTTTGTACTACAATCACAGTTTTTGCAGACTTCTGTGTTTCACTTTGTGTACCATGCACATTTTTGGTCACTATTTTATAAAAAAATGATCCAGAGAACATTAATAATCCCAGAAACACAATGGGAAAAGTGAACCAACTATCCCCTTCTTGGCTTGAGGAAATGCGGCTGACAGGTATCCGAATGGTCTTGATGGATTGGATGCAGAGAGATCGTTTCTCTTATGGGCGAGTGCAGAACTGAATTGGGCCAAAGTTATATTCATGTTATATTAATTCAAGTTCAAGTTTGCTCGAGTTTATTATCACATATTGAAAATGCAGTGATAGTTGTTGTTTTGCAAGCAGGCCAGCAGGCATCTCATATATAGTACAAGTAGGACACTGTGCAGAGTTGTGGAGGGAGATCAGTTGGGTAGAGACTCCATAACATTTCCCCCCCCCCCCCCCCCGTGGAGGCTGCCTGACCTATTGAGTCCCTCCAGCAGCTCAGGATTCCAGCAGCTGGTGTCTTTGTGTTTCTCTTCAAAATTAAGCCACTGCCAGTGTCGAGTGGCTGCAGGAGCACTGGAGATGACTCTGTGACTCTGAGGGGATGTATTTTGCTTCCCTTTCTCTTACTGATAGGGGACCTGGCAATGCTCACGCCGACTCTTGGTTTGCCTGTTGGCCGGCAAAAGTTGAAGTATATCATGACATGAGATTTTTGTGTTATTACATGACAACAAAAGGAACTTTGAACCTCTGAAAGAATTGGGAATCTTTTCTGTACAAGTCTTGCAGATTTATTGGCAGTTTTGTGTAGCAGAATTGCTAGCAGTTATTTGTTATTGCAATAAAACCTTCATATCCTGCAGGATCTGTACACTCAGATCGTTTGTTAGAAGAAAATTAATCTCGAGAAATTTTGGAATTTGTGTTAACCCAGAAAATCATCCTTGCCTTTGGACCAGATGTGAAGCGCCCACATTAACTTCCTCTGACGCTGCTTTGGTGAGATGATTCAAAATGCATTTCATCACATGCTTCAATCTTGGCACTGCACTGTTTCCCCTCAACCCATCCCAGAATCAAGATGTCCCTGGAATGATGAATCGAAGCATACCACCCATTCCCAGCAGTTTGCCACAAGGTTTCCTGCAATGGGCCATCTTAGCTGGGGAGTGCTTAGGCTGTGAAAGGTACATGTAAATGCAAGTTGGTCCTCTGTTCAGCTGTGGGATGGGTGTCAGGGAGAAAGGTTTTAATTGGTTGGCAGTAAATTGTGTCTTGCAGGTAGTGGCTGCCTGCTCGTTGGCCAACTCAGGTTGTCCTTGGCTGATCTTTACAGCATGTCTTCAGCATGTAAAAGATTATTTTGATGAGGCGAGCTTTGCCTACAGTATCTGAAACACGTGCAGTGCTGAACGTCTTCCAGGGTTCGACTACCTGTATTACAGAGGAGAGACTGCAGTTAACTTCACAATCGATGGTGTCTTTCAATTTGATAAAGTTGCTCATGGTCTCGTGCAGCGTCGAGCCAGTTCTGTCTCGTCCCCTCTGAACCTGTTACCCCTCAACCTAATACTGCACCCTTTGGTTTTAGCCCCCTCTGCTGTGGGGAAATGTTTCCTACTATCTACCCCGCGCATGCCCCTCCTAATTCTGTCTACCTTGGTCAGATCCCCCCTCAGCTTCCTCCCACCAAGAAAAACAGACTGTAAGATATAGGAGCGGCTTTAGGCCATTTGGCCCATCGGGTTCACTCAGCCATTCCATCATGGCCAATGTACTATCCTTTTCAAGCCCATTCTCCTGCCTTCACCCCGTAACCCTAGATTCCCTTCCTGATCAAGAACGTATTTACCCCTGCCTTAAATCTACTCAATGACCTGGCCTCCACAGCTGTTCATGGCAAATAATTCCACAAATTCTTCCTCATCTCTGTGCTAAAGGTACGTTTTTGTATTCTGAGGCTGTTCCCTCTGGTTCTAGACTCACCCACCACTGGAAACATCCTCTCCATCCCCACGTTAACCAGGCATCTCAGTGTGTGATAGGTTTCAATGAAGCCCATCCCCCACTTCATTCTTCTAAACTCCAGTGAGTACAAACTCAGATCTTTTAAAAGCTCCCCTTAGGAAAACCCTTTCACTCCGGGGATCATCTGTGTAAACCTCATCTGGACCAGCACATCCTTCCTTAGATATGGAGCCGAAAACTACTCACAATGCTTCTTACATATTGGGCAGTATCAATTAGTGAATACTCTCTTTGAAAGTTGTGTTTTGGAGGAGCCACGTGATGGAGTAGTGGCCGGACGGAGAACTCCAGCCCTCTCCAGAAAAGTCGGGAAAAACAAGAGAAAATACAAAGGCACAGAAATAAAAGTTAAAGAAAAGTGAGTATAAAGGTGGAAAGAAGATGGAGACAAAAGAAGAAAAATCAAAATCAACGGTAAGAAGAGAGGAAGAGAAGTCAACGGAGGAAAAAGGTGAAGGCCTTACCTGTCCGAAGAGGCCCGCTGTGGAGAGAGGAGCCCGCTACCTCAGGTCGGTAGAAAAAGAACTACAACAATGGCTCACAGAGCCGAGTAAAAGTGCGCAACCGCGCATGAAAAAAAACACACCGACGGGAGGGGGGACCAGCTGGGGAGTCGATCTCCACAGCCGGCAACGACAGCTGCAGAACACCTGCAGCAAGAAGAGACCACAGAAGACAATAGAAACAAGAAAGAAGAGAAGGAAAGGGCAACAAAGAAACAACAGATGGCCAACCCAGAGGAAGAAGAAGAGGAAGAATACAGTGAAATAGATGAAGGGAAAGGCAAGGTAAAGGATATACTTGCTCTTGTTAGAGGATACATGGAGTCATTTAAAGAAAGGCAAACACAGGAATTCAATGATTTAAGAAGAAGAATAAACAACACAGAAGAGAAAATGAATAAAATAGATATGACCTTAACAGAAATGGGGAAAAAAATGGACAAGATGGAAGAACGGGCAGTAGCAGCAGAAATGGAGGTAGAAGACTTAAAAAAGAAATTGGAGGAATCTAATAAAAAAGCTAAAGAGACACAAGAACTACTAGCTCAAAAAATAGATATAATGGAAAATTATAACAGAAGAAATAACATAAAGATAGTGGGCCTTAAGGAAGATGAAGAAGGCAAGAATATGAGGGAGTTTATAAAAGAATGGATCCCTAAGACCCTAGGATGTCCAGAACTACAGCAAGAAATGGAAATAGAAAGGGCACATAGAGCATTGGCCTCTAAACCACAACCACAACAAAAACCAAGATCTATTGTAGTAAAATTCCTAAGATATACTACAAGAGAAAAGGTACTGGAGAAGACAATGGAAAAAGTAAGAGAGGGCAACAAACCACTGGAGTATAAAAGGCAAAAAATCTTCATTTATCCAGATATAAGTTTTGAACTCCTAAAGAAGAGAAAAGAGTTCAATACAGCAAAGGCGATTTTATGGAAGAAAGGGTATAAATTTATACTGAAGCATCCTGCGGTATTGAAAATATTTATTCCAGGACAACAAAACAGACTGTTCTCGGATCCAGAAGAAGCACGAAAATTTGCAGAACAATTACAAAAATAGACTGAGGGATGAAGACAGGTAATGAGAGTAAAAATGATCACGATTGATATGTATGTGGGTAAAGACAAAAATAGATTGAGGGATGAAGACGGGTAATGAGGGTAAAAATGACCACGATTGATATGTATGCGGGTAAAGAGGTATAAGAGTGAATAGAGACAATGTGCATACGTGAAAGTATCTGTAATTAGAGGAAAATATAGATAGTATAGACAAGAATTAATAAGGGAAGGTAATGGAATAGAGAGAATAAGGAGGGAATTAAAAGAGTGACCTTTGTGACATATGAAAAGTGAAATCTTTTCTGGGGGGGGCTGGGTGGGGGAAAAGAGCGGTCACTGCAAAATCAGTTGACGCTTGCGAGTGGATTCGCAAATCCAAATGGAGAGGGGAGATGTGGTTGTCCGACAAGGGATAAAGGACAACTCAGGAGGGGAAGGGGAGATTGGGGATAAAGAAGATAGAAATAGGAGAATAAGGAAAATGTTGGATGTTGTAGGAATGTTGTCTTGTAAAGAGTTGAAAATAAGAAAACAGAAATGGAAAAGGAGGAAAGGTAATGATGGAAAAACGGAAAGAGAAGATAAACAAAATATAAAATGGCTACGCTGAACTATATGACTTTAAATATTAATGGAATACATAACCAAATTAAAAGGAAGAAACTACTAAATTTACTGAAAAAGGAAAAAATAGATATAGCATTTGTCCAAGAAACACACTTAACTGAATTGGAGCACAAGAAATTAAAGAGAGATTGGGTAGGACATGTAACAGCAGCATCGTATAATTCAAAAGCAAGAGGAGTGGCTATATTAATTAGCAAAAATGTGCCATTTAAAATAGAAGAGGAAATAATAGATCCAGCAGGGAGATATGTTATGATAAAATGTCAGATATATTCGGAGCTTTGGAATCTACTTAATATATATTCACCTAACGAAGAAGATCAAAAGTTTATGCAAGATATCTTTTTGAAGGTAGCTAATACGCAAGGGAACATACTAATAGGAGGGGATTTCAATCTGAATTTGGATCCAAATATGGATAAAACGGGGAAAAAAAATAACAGGAAGAACAAAGTAACCAAATTTATAATTAAATCAATGCAAGAAATGAAACTTGTGGACATATGGAGGAATCAAAACCCAAAAGAAAAGGAATACTCATACTACTCGACTAGACATAAAACATACTCAAGAATAGACCTATTTTTGTTATCAGCTAGTATGCAGGATAGAGTAAGAAAAACAGAATATAAAGCGAGAATGCTATCACCCTTAATACTGACAGTAAAGCTAGAGGACATCCCTCCAAGAATGTATAGATGGAGATTAAACCCCATGCTACTTAAAAGACAGGATTTTAGAGAATTTATTGAAAAACAATTAAAAATGTATTTTGAAGTAAATACGGAATCAGTGGAAGATAAGTTTATACTATGGGACGCAATGAAAGCATTCATTAGAGGGCAAATAATAAGTTATGTAACCAAGATGAAGAAGGACTATAATCAGGAAACAGAGCAGTTGGAAAGGGAAATAGTAAACATAGAAAAAAAATTAGCAATAAAGGAAGATACAACCAAAAGAAGAGAATTGGCGGATAAAAAAATAAAATATGAAACATTACAAACATATAAGGTGGAGAAGAATATAATGAAGACAAAACAGAAATATTATGAACTAGGTGAAAAAACACACAAAATCTTAGCATGGCAGCTTAAGACAGAGCAAACTAAGAAAATGGTATTGGCAACAAGGGAAAAAGACAAACAAATTATATATAATCCAAACGAAATTAAGGAAAACTTCAGAGAATTCTATGAACAATTATACCGAACTGAAAACGAAGGGAAAGAAGGGAAAATCGATGAATTTTTGACTAAAATTGAACTACCAAAACTACAAATAGAGGAACAAAATAAATTAACAGAACCATTTGGAACAATAGAAATACAAGAGATAATAAAAAAATTACAAAATAATAAGACACCAGGAGAGGATGGACTCCCAATAGAATTCTACAAAACATTTAAAGACCTATTAATACCGCCCCTCCTGGATGTAATCAACCAGATTGATGAGACACAAAACTTACCAGATTCATGTAAAACAGCAATAATTACAGTGATACTAAAACAAGGGAAAGATCCACTCTCACCAGCGTCATATAGACCAATATCTTTGCTAAACACAGATTATAAGATAATAGCTAAACTATTAGCAAACAGATTAGCAGAACAGGTACCGAAAATGGTAAATTTAGACCAAACTGGATTTATCAAAAAAAGACGCACAACAGACAATATTTGTAAATTTATTAACTTAATTCATGCAGTAGAAGGAAATAAAGCACCTGCAGTAGCAGTTGCTTTAGACACAGAGAAGGCCTTCGACAGAGTAGAATGGAATTATTTGTTCAAAGTATTGCAAAAATTCAGTTTACCGGAGAAGTATATTTATTGGATTAAAGCATTATATAAGGGACCGTTAGCGAAAGTGACAGTAAATGGACATGTATCAAAGCAATTTAACTTAAGCAGGTCAACGCGGCAGGGATGCCCACTATCACCATTATTGTTTGCGCTAGCTATAGAACCACTAGCAGAAGCGATAAGAATAGATAATAATATAAAAGGAATAAAAATAAAAGACAGGGAATATAAAATCAGTCTATTTGCGGATGATGTGATAGTGTACTTAACAGATTTGAACTATCAATAAAAGAACTATATAAGAAATTGAAGGAATATGGAGAAGTATCGGGATACAAGATAAACGTAAATAAAAGTGAAGCAATGCCTATGAATAATGCGGATTTCTCAAAATTTAAGAAGGAATCCCCATTCAGATGGCAAATGCAGGCAATAAGATACCTATTACAAATAAACAAAAATCTAGGCCAATTATATAAACTCAATTACAATCCACTAATGAAAAAATTACAGGACGATTTAGAGCATTGGAAAGAGCTACCACTAACACTGATAGGAAGGATAAACTGTATTAAAATGAACATTTTTCCAAGGATACTATACTTATTTCAGGCATTGCCAATACAACTGACAGAAAAATTCTTCAAAGAGTTAAAGAAAATAATAAGGAAATTTTTATGGAGAGGGGGGAAACCGAGGATAGCACTAGATAAATTAACAGAATGGTATAAACAAGGAGGCTTACAATTGCCAAACTTCAAAAATTATTATAGAGCCGCACAATTAAGGTACCTATCAGATTTTTATCAAACAAGGGAAAAACCAGACTGGACGAAATTAGAATTAGATAAAATAGGGGAAAAGATACCTGAACACATATTATATAAATGGGACGAAAAATTGGTACAACATAGAACTTCTCCAGTATTACACCATCTCCTCAATATATGGAAGAAGATTCATGTAGAAAGAAATAAAACAAATTATCAATTACCAAAACTAATATTGACGCAAAATAAGCTACTCCCTTTTACAATAGACAACCTTTCCTTTAGAAAATGGGAAAAAAAAGGGATTAAAAGAATAGAAAATTGTTTTTCAGGAAGTAGATTCTTATCCTTTGAACAAATGAGACATAAGTACAATATAACTGGAGATACAGCGCTGGCATATTACCAACTGAGATCCTACTTGAAAGATAAATTAGGAAGCAATTTTAGTTTACCAGAGGGAAGTAACCTTGAATATGTGATTACAGATACAATGTTAATCAAAAGATTTATAACAAATATGTATATTAAACTGCAAGAAAAGGAGAATGAGGAAACAAATGGTAAAACTAAACAAAAATGGGAACAAGATTTAAATATAAAGATAAAAAAGGAAACATGGGAGAAATTATGTTCTGAAACGATGAGAAATACAATAAATACGAGGCTGCGTATGATACAATATAATTGGTTACACAGACTATACATTACACCGCAAAAGTTAAATAAATGGGACCCAACAGTATCTGATAGATGTTTTCGATGTAAAAAAGAAAGGGGAACAACAATTCATGCAATCTGGACATGTGAGAGAGTAGAAAAATTTTGGGATGATCTCAATCAGATATTAAATAAAATAACAGAAAACAATATACCAAAGAATCCAGAGATCTTTCTCCTAAGTAACATAAAAAATAAAGGATTTGGAATTGACTTGGAAGATGCACAAAAAAGATTTGTTAAGATAGCCCTAGCCGTAGCAAAAAAATGTATTATGTCAACCTGGAAATTGGAAGATAATTTGAAAATACAACAATGGTATATAGAAATGAATAAATGTATTCCATTAGAAAAAATAACATATAGTTTAAGAAATAATATTGAAATATTCGAACAAGTATGGGAGCCTTACATTAAATACAATAGCGAAAACCTACCGGGAACAAATATTACCTAAGTTGATGGAAGGAGAAGAAAAGAATGGACTCAGTAGAATTTCTGGTGTATTTTTGTTGAATGACAACATTGTCTGACTGGCTTAATGCAACCTAGATTGTATACCTAAAAGGGATGAGAGGGGGGGGGTGGGGGGGGTGGCTTGGGAGGAGGGAGGGGGGGGAGAAAAAGTCACTGTATATGTGTGAAAAAGAAAAAGTGTATATCATGGCTAACGTGATTTATGGTGTGAAAAATAAAAAATTTAAAAAAAAAAGAAAGTTGTGTTTTAACCAACATTTGTTACTAAACATGCAACAACGTGGGGAATGCATTTCCCTCCTTGGACCAGCACATGCCAGGCTCGGGAAACAATCTCTTATCTTGAGAACAATGGCTGTAAGTAGCAGGACGTTAGGCAGTGTGAACCATTCAGTGGGGAAGCAGCATCCATACCACAGTGGGCAGTTCCAGCAGTCCCATTATCTCATCACTGAAACGCTCCACAGCAGGCAACATCCTGGTGAAACTCTCCACCCTCCCTAGTGTATATCTTTGAGAGTGATCAGACCTCCTTCAGTCCCGACTGCCATGGGTTTAATTTCTTCATCTTGCTCCCAGAAGATCATGTCGTGGTGTGTGGCTATGCTTCACCACATTGGCGTGGTCCACATTAAATGTTTAAATTTTATTTACAACACAGTAGAAACTGATTCCGACCATTGAAACCCAACCAATTACATCTAAATTGACCTAAACCCCATATGTTTTGAATGGTGGGAGGAAATCCGAGCCCCCAGACATGGGGAGGACGTTCAGACTTCCTACAGACTGTGCCGGATTTGGACTCGGGTCACTGGCACTGTATTAGTGTTGTGCTAACTGCACAACAGTATGTGGAGGAGGCAGCTGGACACTTACCTTTGACATAAGTGTTAGGTGTTGCATTTTGGTAGGTCAAACCTGAAGGCTGAGTAACAGGTTAATGGTCGGTTACTGAACAGTGTGGAAGACCCTAGATTCCCTTCCTGATCAAGAACGTATTTACCCCTGCCTTAAATCTACTCAATGACCTGACCTTGGGGTCCAAATTCACAGATCTCTCAAGGTTGCCGCTCAGGTTGATAGGGTAGTTTAGAAGGCCAATGGCTTGCTGGCCTTCATTAATTAGAGTATTGAGTTCAGAAGTTGTAAAGTGATGTTGCAGCTCTACATATCTCTGATGAGACCACTCTTAGAATATTGTTCAGTTCTAGTCACCTCATGACAGGAAGGACGTGGAAGCTATGGAGAGGGTGCAGGGGAGATTTACTAGAACATTGCCTGGATTGGAAAATATGTCTAACGAGGCAAGGTTAATAGAGATGGAGTGAAGGAGGATGAGAGATGAGTTAATAGAGGTCTACAAGGTTCTAAGAGGTATATTGCGAGCTCTCCACTGGCCACCAAGACAGAGGTGCACCAAAGAAGAGGTACAAGGACTCCCTAAAGAAAGCTCTTGGTGCCTGCCACATTGACCACCGCCAGTGGGTTGATATCGCCTCGAACCGTGCATCTTGGCGCCTCACAGTTCGGCAGGCAGCAACCTCCTTTGAAGAAGACCGCAGAGCCCACCTCACTGTCAAAAGACAAAGGAGGGAAAACCCAACACCCAACCCCAACCAACCAATTTTCCCTTGCAACCGCTGCATCCGTGTCTGCCTGTCCCACATCGGACTTGTCAGCCACAAACGAGCCTGCAGCTGACGTGGACATTATCCCTCTATAAATCTTCATCCACGAAGCCAAGCCAAAGAAAAGAAGAAGAGATATGGTGGATACTCAGTACCTTTTTCCCAGGGTGGGAGTAGCAAACACTAGAGAACATCTGTAGAAAGTGAAGGGGGGGGGGGAATTTTAGGGGAGACATCAGGGGTAGGTTTTTTTTACGCAGAATGTTATGGGTATGTGGAGTGCCTTGCCAGGGTGATGGTGGAGGCTGGAACAATGGGGCATTTAACAGACTCTGAGACGGGTGCATGGAAAATAAAATAGCAGGTTATGTTGTAGGGTGGGTTTAGTTTTTATGGTAGGTGTACAGAGGTCCGCACAACACTGTGGAGGACCAACGGGCTTGTACTGTGCTGTAAAGCTCTATGTTCTACATGATTGGTGTTAAAGCGCCAGCGATCCAGGTTCGAATGCGGTGCTGTCTATGAGGAGTTTGCACATTTCCCCCCCCCCCCCACCCAGTGTCTGCGTAGATTTCACCCGAGCACTCCTGTTTCCTCCCACCCTTTCAAAACCTATGGAGGTTGTAGGTTAATTGGGTGTAATTGGGCGGCAGGGGTTTGTGAACAGGAGGGTTCTGGTTCACAATCGATGGTGTCTTTCAATTTGATAAAGTTGCTCATGGTCTCGTGCAGCGTCGAGCCAGTTCTGTCTCGTCCCCTCTGAACCTGTTACCCCTCAACCTAATACTGCACCCTTTGGTTTTAGCCCCCTCTGCTGTGGGGAAATGTTTCCTACTATCTACTGGAGGGGCCCCAGTACATCAGGTGGCATCTGTGGTCAGTCAACATTCTGTGTTTATCAACCCAAAATATTGACTGACAACTTCTACCCACAGATGCTGCCTGACCTGCTGAGTTCATCCAGCAATTCTTTGTTTGCTTCAGATTCCAGCACTTGCATTATCTGTGATTCTCTGTTCATTACACAATATTTGACCATGGGCATGCAAACTTGTGATGACAGACAGTTTGAGGTCTTGATCGGAGTCTTTATTGAATGAATATTTTAGTGTTTGGTTTCTGTCAAATGAATTTGAAATGAACATGCACGCCCATGTTGAAGATTTAAATGTATGATTTGCAAGCCATAAATTTTCCTCAAACAATTGCTCATTTGATGCTTTTGTAGAATAACCTAAAGATAAATAGCATACTGTTAGTGGGGCTGCATAACTTGACACCCACAGGGATGTGAGTCTTCCCTCAGACTGCCCTGAACTCGAGCTCCACTGCTCTGCGTCACTCCAATCAAGTGTCCCCGAGTCATTACATTGTTTGCGAGCACTTTGAGACTTGCCCAAATTCTAAATGGACGTCTTTCATGGTGGAGAATTCATGGATGAGGGTGACATTGCCAGGAATGTGGAGATTGTTCTGCTGGTCTTAGACCAATCTGTCCCGTTGAAGATCCTACAGCAGATAGTGTGTTGCTCCCAATGCAGTCTCCTGGGTGACCCTGTGTCCTGTAACTGAGATCTGTACTCTCTACGCACAGATTATTATGGTTGCCATGACACTGTACAGGGGGGAAAAATAGATTCTGGCTTGTGAACTTGAGCCAATGTCGTGGCCTCCCTTGTTCTACTATCCTTCCGATTTACATGTTGACTTTTCACGCTGCCTCCTGCGAGCTGAGGTGAGGTCTGTTTCACGTACTTTTGTAGATCTCCCTGTTGGCCCTCAGTCTAGATGAGAAGGTGGAGAGTTCAAGTACTTGAGCACAGAATCCGGGCAACTCCTGCATAGGAGGGAGGGAGTGCAGTACTGGTGGAGAAATTCCCTTTTGAATGTGGTGTGAAACACTGATTGTGAATATGCAGCAGGGCTAAAAGATCATTCACAGATACCAGAGAACATCTATATAAGGTGAAGGGAGAAAGGTTTGGGGAGACCTCTGGTAAGTTTTCTTGCCCAGGGAATAAGGGGTGCCTAGAATGCATGACCAGAGATGGTAGTCATTTGGTACAATGGGAACATTGAAAAGACTTAGATAGACCTCGGCACGATGGGGTTCATGGAGTTGCATTGAAAATTGAAATGTTCCTCTGTCTCTCCCTCGGTGACAGTAGGAAGCTATCTCGATGCACTGTTGGGATGGAAGATTTCCTTCAGAGAAGGAAAAGCAGCCACATTGATATAGGTAGACCCCAACTTACCTTTAGTCAAAACAGATTCTGACACTTGGAACTTTGAAACATCATATCGAGCCTGAAGATCTACCGGGACCAATGTCTGAAGAGGGCGCACAAAATCAGTGAACCGGTGTGGACTCAAAAGGCCAACATGGCCTGTTTCCGCTCCGTAAATGGTTATATAGTTATGATCACTTGAATCCCGGCTGAAGTTGCGACATCCTCAGAATCTCTCCACACGTTGACTGCGTAATGTTGCATTGGAACTACAGTGCGATTCCTTTCTCCGACTCGCCCCTCCATCAACCTGTCAGCTATCTCCTGCCCTGTCTGGGGTTCCCACCCTGGTCTCACCAGGCACCCAAGAATCCACAAACCGTGAGTGTATGTAAGTCACCCTCAATCCCCATGGGCTGGCTAAGAGTAGCCATTGAGTCGTACAGTCCAGAAACAGGCCCTTTGGCCCAATAAGCCCATGCCAGCCAAAATCTTAAACATTCTTAAACACCTCTCTATCTATTGAGAGCGTCCTGGTCAACAGCATTACAACGTGGTACAGTTTCTGAAAGGGATGGATTGGAGTTCAATCCATAGGACCATAAGAGGAGCAGAGAGGATCACTGGGGTGTCCCTTCCCCCATCGACGTGATCTTCCAGGATCGTTGTCTAAAGAGGGTGCGCAAAATTATTGAGGACCCCTTCCACCTGCACACAAAATCTTTCAGTTGGGAAGAGATCCAGGAGGATCAGAACCAGTACCACGGGCAGCGAGAATGCTGAACGCCCAAAGGGACTGCTCACAGAAACCATCTGAGACTCTCAAATTCACGAAACAATATTTATTTCTTTGTACATGTGGATACTTGTCTTGATATGTATTGTTTCTCTATATGTGTGTTATGTCTGGTTGTGTGTCTGTGTGTTTCATACCGAGGACAGGAGAATGCTGTTTCGTCGGGTTGCACTTGTGCAATCAGATGACAGGAAACTTGACCTGGTTACCAATTCTTCTACTCTGGGCTTCTGCCCTACCTATTCCACTCATAATTTTCAACACCCCTGTGAGATCACACCTCACCATTGTGCCTGCTAAACCTCTCCCTGTTGCTCAAGCTTGGAAATTCCTATCATTCCAACAGATTGGTCATGGGTGCAGGCAGGTTTAGTAATGCTATGTGGATGGCTTGGAGTTCGTTGAATGTGTTCAGGAAAGCTTTCGAAATCAATATATAGAGGTAACAACGAGAGAGAGAGAGAGAGAGACCGAATACTGGATCTCCTTCTTGGGAACGAGACAGGACAGGTGACAGAAGTATGTGTAGGGGAACATTTTGGGTCCAGTGATCATAATGCCATTAGTTCGAAGTTAATTATGGAGAAGGATAGGTCTGGGCCTTGGGTAAAGATTCTAAATTAGAGAAAGGCCAATTTTGAGGAAATGAGAAAGGATCTAGAATGTGTGGATTGGGATAAATGGTTTTCAGTAAGGATGAGCGAGGTAGGTGGAGGACCTTCAAAGGTGAAATTTTGAGAGTACAGAGTTTGTATGTTCCTGTCAGGATCAAAGGCAAGGCCAGCAGGCATAGGGAAGCTTGGTTTCAAGGGATATTGGGGATCCGGTTTGGAAGAAGAGAGAGGTGTATAACAGGTAAAGGCAACATGGAGCAAATGAGGCACTTGAGGAGTATAAAAAATGTAAGAAAAGCCTCAATAAAGAAATTAGGAAGGCTAAAACAAGATATGAGGTTGCTTTGGCAGACAATGTGGAGGGAAGTCCTAAGGGTTTCTACTGGTATATTAAGAGCAAAAGGATAGTAAGGGACAGAATTGGTTCCCTTGAAGATCTGAGTGGTCGGCTTTGTATGGAGCCAAAAGAGATGGGGGAAGGTCATAAATGTTTTTTTCCCTCCATATTCACTCAGGAATTGGCCCAGAGTGGTGGGAAGTAAGGAAAACAAATAGTGAAGTCAAGGAATCTATACAGATTAAAGAGGGGGAGGTGCTTGCTGTTTAAAGTGAATACATCCCTAGGGCCTGACAAGATATTCCCTCGGACCTTGAGTGATGCTAGTGTAGAAATTGCAGGGGTTCTGGCAGAAATATTTAAAATCTCCTTAGCTACGGGTGTACTGTTAGAGGGTAGCTCACATTGTTTTAAAAAAAGCTCCAACAGTAAGCCTTGAAATTATATTCTGGTGAGCTTGACATGAGTAGTAGATAAATTATTGGAAGGTATTCTAAGAGATCTGGTATACAATTATTTGGATAGCCAGGGACTGACTATGGATATAAGATAATCAATTTTAGAGAGTTTTTCAAGGGGGTTACCAGGAAATTTTGTGAAGGAAAGGCTGTGCATGTTGTCTACATGGATTTTGATAAGGTACCACATGGGAAGTTAGTCAGGAGGTTCAAATGTTGGGTATTCATGGTGAAGTAGTGAACTGGATTTGACAATGGCTGGATGGGAGAAGCCAGAGAGTAGTTGTGGATGATTGCTTCTCAGACTGGAGGTCTATGACTAGTGAAGTGCCTCAGGGATCGATGCTGGGATCATTGTTGTTTGTCATCTATATCAATGATCTGGATGATAATGTGGTAAATTGGATCAGCAAGTTTGCAGATGACCCTAAGATTGGAGGTGTTGGGGACCTCATGAAACTCATTGTTTTATAGCAGCATCGCCGTATATAAAGCTTGCAGAGGGATCTGCACCAGTTGGAAAAAATGGGCTGAAAAAATGGCAGATGGAATTTAATGCAGACAAGTGTGAGGTGTTGCATTTTGAAAGGACAAACCAAGAAAGGTAAATGGTAGGGCACTGAGGAGTGTGGTAGAGCAGAAGGATTTGGGAATACAGATACACAATTTGCTGAAAGTGGCATCACAGGTGGACAGGTACTGGAGTCGAAAGGCTATGGTAAAGTTGTATAAGACATGGGTGAGGCCAAATTTGGAGTATTGTGTGTAGTTTTGGTCACCAAACTACAGGAGAGATATCAATAAGATAGAAAGAGTGGAGAGAAGATTTACTAGGATGTTGCCCGATCTTCAGGAACTGATGTTACAGGGAAAGATTAAATAGGTTAGGACTTTATTCCGTGGAGCGTAGAAGAAAGAGGGGAGATTTGATAGAGCTATTTAAAATTATGTGGGGTATAGACAGAGTGAATGTAGGTAGACTTTTCAACTGATGGTAAATGAGAAACTGTAACAACACTGATTTACCACAGCTTATGACAAATAAAGAATACACTCACATGTTTCTTCCAGCAAATCATGAAGTCGACTTTCTTTTATTATTCACTAGATCCTCAATTTTAGACATTCATCTCTCCAAACACCACCCAGCTAAACTCCTCTGACCTTCTCATTGGCTCACTGCCACATGGATGATCTTACCACTCTCAGCCTCTTCCTCCTGCATCTGAGATCCATCACCAGTTTACTGACGCTTAACACACCCGTAAATGTGTGCTATCACTTGTGTCATCAGTGGCGGCCAGCACAGTTCCTGATGAGAGTAAGTATGTGTCCAAAACACTGCAAACCAGAGGACAAAGGGTTAAGAGTGAAAGGGGAAACGTTGAGGGGAACCTCTTCGCACAGAGAGTGGTGGGAGTGTGGAACGAGCTGTTAGGGGAAGTGGTGAATGGTGGCTCAATTTTAAGAAGAATTTAGACAGATACATGGATGGGAGGGAGTGAGACCAGGCAAAAAAAAAAGGTTCAGTGCAGACTAGAAGGGCTGAAGGGGCCTGTTTCTGTGCTGTAATGTTCTGTGGTTAATAACAAGGTGAGCACATCAGGAATGTTATGGGATGTTTCAACAGTTATCAAAGGAATAATTCTGCAGGCAAATCCTGGACCTTTGATGTGATTCATCAACACTGATTGATAGTGGTATTATCAGTTGGGAACTCATTAAGTTGGTTTGCACCTGATGTCTTTGAAGTGAACTCTGTGGGCTGTGTTGCTGTGTTGGGTTAATTGTTAGTGGGTTACAATCACCATGTCATTTTATTTTTGTTGTTTTATAATTCAATTTAATATTTTACATTGAAAACTTTGTTCCCAGGCTATAATCTTGTTGGGAAATAATTGTTTATAGGAAGCACCTAATGAATATTTGTGCGGTGCAGAGGGTAGATGAGTGCTTTCATCTCTCCACGTCCTCCTGCTTTCTCCTCGCCCATGCTCGCTCTCAAATCAAATTGAGTGGGTCAAAGGCAAGTGCTTTCATTTCTCAAGGTTTTGATGAGGGATGACCTTATAAGTCATCCCTTTGTCCTCACCAGATGACAGCGTTGTTGATTTAATGCATTGTATCAAGATTCAGAATTCATTGTCACGAACATGTCATGAAACTCATTGTTTTATGGCAGCATCGCCATATATAAACCACCGTACAAAGTAAATAAAAATAGTCCAAGAAAAGTTTTGAGGCAGTGATCATTCAGGAATCTGGTGGCGGAGAGGAAGAAGCCATCCTTGTGCCGCTGAGTGCTCGTTTCTGATGGTAGCAGTGTGAAGAGGGCATGGCCTGGGTGGTGGGGTCCTTGAGGATAAAGGCTGCGCTTTCTTCGGACCACCTCTTCTAGGTGTCATTGATGGAGTGAAAACTGATGCGCTTGATGTTGCAGGCTGAGTTAACAACCCTCTGCAGTTTTTTTCTTGTCCTGAGAGTGGACACCTCCACACCAGACAGTGATTCAACCAGCCAGAATCCATTGGTAGAGGTGATCGAAAGTCATTAGTGACATTCCACCTCTCCTCAAACTCCCTATGAAGTATAGCCACTGGCAAGCCTTCTTCGTGATTGCATCAACATGGACAGATCCTCGGATATGTTGACACCCCTGAACTTGAAGTTCTGACATTCTCCACTACTGACCCCTCAATGAGAACTGGGTCATGTCGACCTGATTTCCTCCTGAAGTCCACAATCATCTCCTTGGTTCTGCTAACACTGAGTGCAAGGTTATTGTTGTGACACCATTCAATAAACTGATCTATCTCCCACCGGTACACTTCCTCATTGCTGTCTGTGATTTTGTCGACAACCATGTGTCATCGGTAAAAGTTCAAATATATTGTTAAAGTACATTTCATCATATACAACCCTGGGCCAGGCAGAATTTCTACTTATCAGTGGTGCAAACTGTACTCAAGAAAAAAGAGAGAAATGGAAACTGATTGAGCAAGCACAGAGAAAAGAATATTCAGTAATAAATAATATACAAAAGTAAGAGTCTTAATTGAGTCTTTGATTGAGTTTGTTGTTGAGGAGTCTGATGCTGGAAGGGTAGCAGTTGTTCCTGAACCTGGTGGCGCGAGTCTTGTGGCACCTGCGCCTCCTTCCTGATGGCAGCAGCAAGAACAGAGCGTGTGCTGGGTGGTGTGGATCCTTGACGATTGCTGCTGTTTCCGATGGCAGCGATCCCTGTAGATGTTCTCGATAGTGGGGAGAGTTTTGCTTGTGATGTCCTGGGCTGTGTCCACTATCTTTTGCAGGGCTTTATGCTTAGAGGTATCGGTGTCCCCAAACCAGACTATGATGTAGCCAGTCAGCACACATTCCACTGTACATAAATGTGGAGGTTTGCCAAGGTTTCTGATGTCATACCAAACTTCTGCAAACTCCAAGGAAGTAGAGGCACTGACATGCTTTCTTCACGGTGACATTAGCATGTTGTACTGCTCTCCCTTGCATTCTGGAGCCATGCAACACAGAACAAGCCAAACACCAGTGCGTCGAAACTCTGACCTCATCCCATTTGTCTGTATTTGGCCCACACCCATCTTCACTCTTTCAATCCATATATTCAGTCTTCTGAATATTGTAAGTGTGCCCCTTCTCCAGCTCCTTCTGTAACTCGTTCTGGATGCGGACCACCCTATGAATGAAAACATTGCCCCTCAGGTGCCTCTTACACCTCTCCCCTCCCATTTTAAATCTCTGCCTAATTCTAGAATTGTCTACCCTGGGAAAAGCAATGAACACTATCCCTGCCCAATGTGGCACACCATGCAACACACATTGCCATCCATCCTGCCATAGGCCTTCAATAACATCTCCAAGATGCCCTGGTTATCCAGGCTCTTGGACACAGGAGAACAGATGCAGTACCTTTAATGTGGTTAACCCAGGGGTGAAGTGACCTGCACTAATGACTGCCCTTCCAGGTGTAGAGCTTGTGAGATGAGGCTTATGAGGGTGTGAATGGTGTGTAACGTGGCCGATCTCACTCAGGAGAGCTTTGTAGAGGGAAAGGATTTAAAAGGAAGAAGGCAACTATTGTGACTGCTGTGGGGCCAAAGAAGATCACTCCCCAAAGTGAACAAAGTCACAAATCAGAGGGCATTGGGTGCTGGAGAAGGAGGTGTTTCTCGGAGGTGGTTAAGCCACAGTTAAAGGAATCCATCTTTTAAGGGCTAAAGGCAGGATTCTGGGCCAGAGGCAACTTTCTCCAAAGTAGGAGAAAGAGCAGGATGCAATACATGCTGGAGAAACTCAACAGGATATTCAGAATCCACCGGAACTATTAGGTTTGGCCCCGAAACATTGGTTACCCTTTACTTTCTGAGCTTGCTGCGTGACCTGCTACGTCTCCCCAGCACGTATATGTGTCACACTGGACCCCACCATCTGCAGACCCTCGTGTTTAACTTGAGATAGAGCATCATTTTGAAGAGCTGGAAATACAAACATAGCTAGGATTAAAAACATAGGAATTCACCTTGCAGTGACTCTTCCAGAAAAAAAAACGTATTTCTGTATGCCAGGGGCTTTCATGTTTCATGATGTTTTGGGCCAAAGGCTACTATCCTGTCTGTGGATATTAGCAGGCATCGCTGGCTTCGACCATTCATAAAATAAAACCATAGACAACTACAGCACAGAAAACTTGGCCCTTCTTTTTGTGCCAAAACATTATTCTACTAGTCCCAATGACCTGCACCCATTCTATGTCCCCCTCCACACCACACCCATCCATGTATCTATCCAATTTAATCTTAAAACTTAAGAGTGAGCCCGCATTTACCACGTCAGATGGCAACTTGTTCCAAACTCCCACTGCTCTCTCTGAGTGAAGAAGTTTCCCCTAATGTTCCCCCTAAACCTTTCCCCTTTCACCCTAAAGCCATTGTTCCCAATCTAAGTGGAAAGACCCTAGACAACTTGCACAATTAACTTCTAAATGGTTCATCTTGTTCCAGGAATATGTTTACTCTATGGACAGCAGATAGCTGATTAATGTAAGGAGCTGTATGAGACTTCCGCCACCCAAATTCAGTTGCTGGAGTCTTTATAAGTAACAACAAGAATTGGGCTTTTCCTGGCCTTCCTCCACCTGAGGTAACATGATCAGATCAAGAAGTAGGAACAGGAGTTGGCCATCCAGCCCTTCGAATCTGCGCCACCATTCAATGCGATCATGGCTGATCTGATGATCACCCCCCTTTAACATATCCCTTAATTCTCCTACTATGTAAAAATCCATCCAACCCTGTCTTCTATATACAGGTATACCCCGCTTTACGAGTACTCAAATTACAAATTACAAAAATTCACATACAAAGAAAGCCGTGTTCGCTTTTACGAAAGGATTTGAATGGGTTTTAGATTTTACAAAATGGCCTCCAATAGTAGTGAATGGGTCTTCGCTTTACGCCATTTCAGCTAAAGAAAGGTTTCATAGGAATGCTCTAGTTTCATAAAGCGGGGTAAAACTGTATTTACTGAGGTAAAACTGTATTCACTACTTCAATGGGCAGTGAATTCCACAGATTCTACTACCCCGAATCATGATCCTATCTGAGATCTAGTCTCCCCCACCAAAGGAAACAACTTACCTACCTCTGTCTTATCAATGCCTTTCATAATTTTATGCCTTTCTATAAGATTCCCTCTCATTATTCTAAATTCCAGCAAGTCCAGTCCCAGAAGATTCAATCTCTCCTCAAAGGCCAATCCTTTCATCCCTGAAATCAACCTGGTGAACCTCTTCTGCACCACCTCCAAAGCCAGTATGTCCTTCCTCAAGTAAGGAGACCAGAACTGTACGCAGAACTCCAGCTGCGGTCTCACCAGGACCTTGAACAGTTGCGGCACAATCTCCCTGCTCCTAAGTTCAATCCCTCTAGCAATGAAACCCAGCTCTCCATTTGTCTTCTTGATAGCTTTTGCACCTGGAAGCCAATCTTTTGTGATTCATGCACCAGCACTCCCAAGTCCTTCTGCATGGCTGCATTCGCTTGCCATTGTCACATGTTACGACAGCTCTGGAGGGGACGTAACATAGGTTGACCAGAAAGAGACATTATTTAGGGGACAAAACTGCTGGAGAAACCCAGCAGGTCATGCAGCATTCTTTATGGCAAACCAATGTTTCGTGACTGAGCCTTTTTATCAAGGATCCTATGGACGTGATATGACCTGCTGAGTTCCCATGGCACTCTTGTGTATTAAACTTCAGTCACTGCACCTGCAGTCTTTCCTGTTTAACTTATTAAATGGGTTCATATTTGGGGATGGATTGCATGAATCTGACTTGCCCCTCATAAATTTACTGGAATTCCAAATGTTGAAAGGATTGACATGAGATTGCAGATGCTGGAATCTGGAGCTAAAGACGCACTGGTGGAGGAACTCAGCAGATCGAGCAGCCTTCAGTGGGAGAAAATGACCAGTAGTTCAAGTTTAAACTCTTTATCCAGACTGGGAAAATGAAGAAATGCTGGAGAACTCGGCTGGTCTCGCAGCGCCCATAGGTGGAGATGGGGGTTAAAGGGACAAAGGCATGAAGGGATAATTATACTGAGGGCTCGATGAACTTTTGAGAAAGAAATCAAAAATGTGAAATACTTGCAGACTAATTCAGTCTCAGGTTACTAGCAATGTAATATTTTACTTTTGGAACTGAATTACAGGGAAAGGTTAAAAAGATTAGGACCTTATTCCCTGGAGCATAGAAGAATGAGGGATGATTTGATCGAGGTATTAAAATTATGAGGGGTGTAGACAGATTAAATGTAGGTTGGCTTTTTCCACCGAGGATAAATGAGATACATACCAGAGGATATGGGTTAAGGGTGAAAGGGGAAAAGTTTAGGGGGAACATGAAGGGGAAACAACTTCACACAGAGAGTGTGGTGGGAGTGTGGAACGAGCTGCCAGCTGAAGTGGTGAATGCAGACTCAATTTTAACATTTAAAAAGAATTTTGACGTACATGGATGGGAGAGGGATAGAGGGCTATGGACTGGGTACAGGTCAGTGGGACTAGGCAGAAAAATAGTTTAGTACAGACTAGGAGGGCCGAAGAGGCTTGTTTCTGTGTGTAATGTTCTATGGTTCAAACTGTTGCTTCACCCTGGAAGTGCAATATATATAAAACAGAGATCCCTGCTGCTGTGATTAAAACTCTCTCAAAATCTTGGCTGGCCAACTAGACATCACCCTCAGGTGCTCTGTAACTGAATGATTGACTTAAATTAGCCCTGTCAAGTTTTACAGACAAGCCAAACTCCTTACAGACAGCGCGGGATTTGAACCCTGGTCCTGGTCACTGGCGCTGTACTTTGTTTGAACCAGACTTTGTTTGAATTTGACATGTTCACAAAGCAATTTTTTTTTAATTGGAATCTTTTTACTGGGAATTTTAAGCATAAAAGATTCCCTACTTTCCGGGAGTGGCAGTTCACACAGGAACAACCAAAACTCCAACTATCCGTATCACACTGCGAGTTTAGACAAAATACCTGAAGTGCAGTATTTAAAGAGGCTGGATGTTAGTTCATTGTTCACAGATCACCTGAAGTTCAGTTTAGACCGCAGGCGATCTGTGAAAATAGCTAGGGGTCGAGGAGGTAAAATGTCAGAATGGGAATGAGTCCCTTATTCCCGTTCCGATATTTTTGCACAGACTGTGCTCCGCAAAATTGGGAATAATTTCCTGGAAAACACCGGCTGTGTAAAAAATCAGAGACTGGTCAAACCAGGACAACGGTAACCTGAGCCAGCCACTTCTTGGCTTCATGAGCTAATTTCCCACCTGATGCGCTTTGTCCTCTCATACTAATTGACTCAGTCCGCAACTCAGAAGTGGATGGGGGTTTTTACAACAGGGTGGCTCTGTGTGGGGGTGGGGGGGGGGGGGGAGTTCATGTGACCGTTCCATGCGGGGGGCGGGGACTTCACGTGACAGTCCGTTTGGGGGGAGTTCACGTGACTGGTCCATTGCGGGTCCGTGGTGGGGGGTAGTGGAGTTCATTGACTGGTCCATGGGGAGTGGGGGGGAGAAGTTTACATGACTGGAATGTGGGGGGGAGAGATCACGTAACTGGTCCGTGGGGTGGTGGGGGGGTTTCACGTGACTGGTCCTGGGCTTGTGTGGGACCCATTCTGAAAAGCGTTTGACATGTTCAGAGCGAGTCAAGGTGCACCCCAGCATTGTGCTATGTTGGGCCACTTCAATCAAGCTTTTGTATGGGTTTGAAAGGCAATGAGATATAAATGAACTCCATTGAAATTGGTTTTATTTGTGTTTTCATTCATCTCAATTATACAGCTGTCTTGTAATTGCCATTGAAGTTGTCTGAATACATCAATAAAGCATGCGTCCCTACGAGGAATTTAACTCTGCATGAAACCTTTTCAAGCAGGAGAGCAAAGTGGAAGAAATCAAGGAAAGAATTAATCACTGGGTGTACACGTCACAATATTACCCGTTGGAAGTTCAGCTGAATCCAACTGAAGGGAAAGGGAGGCCTCTCTGCTTCCATGTTGCAGAGCTACCCAGTGAGAGAGAGGGGGAGGGTGGGGGAATGAGAAGAAGGGAGGGGGAGAGGTGGGAGAGAAAGGGGCAGCACGGTTATCCCAACACTGTTACAGCGCCAGTGACCGGGACCAGGGTTCAAATCCCGCGCTGTCTGTAAGGAGTTTGTGTTTGCATAGGTTTTCCCGGGGGCTTCAGTTTCCTCCCACCATTCAAAAACATACTGGGATTGGAGGTTAATTGGGTGTAATTGGATGGCTCAGGCTCGTGGACCAAAAGGGCCTGGCACTATGCTGTATGTCTAAATTTTTAAAAATTGGAAGCGGGTGGTGGAGGGAGAAAGAGGTGTAGAGAGATACACTTGCAGTTACTTGCAGTTAGGCCTGGAATTTTTCATGGCCTTGAGTTTAGTTAGAGGAAAGAACAATTTCAACAGGCCAGGAGCGATTAAGGCAGCAACGTTAACAGCCAAGGTAAAGTCTGGTAAAGATTGTCAGAGCTGGGAAGGGAAGGTTATGAATAAATGGACAAAGAAACAATTTGCTGGAAGAGCTTAGGGTGCAGGGTGGAGATGGAGTGCAGGGTGGGGACAGTGTGCAGGGGATGGGGAGATGGAATTGTCAACGTTTTGGGTCAGGCCTTTGTGTACACTGATCATGGAGAGGGAAGACAACTTATTGAAGGAGGGGAGGATTCTCCCCACTCTCTCCCCTTCCCTACACCATTTCCTCTTACCCCACACATTTCCCTTCCCCACACTGTTTCCCATTCCCCACCACCATTTCCCCTTCCCTCCACCCATTGTTTTTCTGTCCACCCTCACCATTTCCCCTTCTCTCATTTCACCCACCAGATCCCCTCACCCTTGTGGTCCCATGTGCTCCTGTCTCCTTCACCCCTTCCCTAATGGTTCTCATCAACACGTTTACCTGTCAGGTCGCCTTTGTCTTGCCACGGGCAGGTCTGACAGCAGATTGCTTGTTTCCTCAGGTCCCTCCATCCCTGTCAGTCGCGTCTCTTATGAGTGGACACCAGTGAGAGGGCTGAAGCCTGTGGCCAGGTCATTTGGAACTGGAACCAAGCTGTAGATTTGGAGAGTTAAATAAGAAAGCCTGCAGATGCTGGGGTCAAGGGCCATGTAAAATGCGCTGGACAACATCAGGTCATGCAGCAACCTGGTGGGGAAAGGAGGTGTGTTTTGCTCATCGTCTTGTGACATCAACAGACTGGTTTTCTGTGTGAGTGCAGAGCTTGATACAATGTTGTGCCTTTTACTTCCCATGGATGCTGAATGACCTGCTGAGTTTCTCCAGCATGATTATATATTCAGATCCAGATCAATCTGTAAAAAGGTTCTTGACTTGAAAAGTTACCACAGTCTCTCTTACAGCGGTGCTTTGTTTCCAGTATTTTCTCATTTAACTTCACTGGGAAATGGGAACAGTCTGAAACCCTTTTCACACTAGCTAACCAGTAGATTGGCCGTTCAGTGAACCGGTTGAAGAAACAATTTTTGCCGTTCATACTGGACCACTGTTAACCGGTTCTCTGTCTCCTTTCACTCTCATCACAAGATATTCCTTGGGATTGGGGATTCTGTCGTCCACCGGTGACCATCTGAGTGACGCATCGAATGATGGTGGACTGGCCCTAAATCCCAATCAATGTAAATATGATTTAGGATTAAAACAAATTAATAATGCATAGTTATATCATAATTCTTTATGTACAGCAAAGCACGAGCCCTTCAGCCCCTGTTTTGTTGTGCTGACCTGTATATACTTTCATAAATTTATTAAGGTCCATGGGAAAGTGGTAGCGGCAATATGGGACAATTTATAATGACTGTGGGAAAGAGCGATGGTGGACATGCTCTCCCAGAATTCTGTGCAGCAGTGAACCGGTGCGGACTCGAAAGGCCAATATGGCCTGTTTCCGCTCCGTAAATGGTTATATGGTTAAATGGTTAAAGAAAGCTGTATGCACAGAGCACTCATGGTGGGGTTTCTCTTCCACATGGAATTCTGGGAGGGCAGATCCACCATCTCTCGCTCTCGCTCTCACTCACTCTCTCTCTCTCTCTCTCTCTCTCTCTCTCTCTCTCTCTCTCTCTCTCTCTCTCTCCCTCCCCCTCTCTCTCTCTCTGTGACTTTCCCACGGTCCTTTAGAAATTTATAAAGGTCTTTGTAGGTTGACAAAATTTATTACCTTCTTTTTGATCTTTTGTTGTTTCCTTCATGTTCCTGTAATCACACAAGAACGTCGTCAGCGCGTCACTACTTTGTCCCCGAATAGTCTATGCTCCTTCCACA
The DNA here is from genome assembly GCF_036971445.1 of Narcine bancroftii. Lineage (NCBI taxonomy): Eukaryota > Metazoa > Chordata > Chondrichthyes > Torpediniformes > Narcinidae > Narcine > Narcine bancroftii. The sequence continues at coordinate 174,059,605 of NC_091470.1, read as the reverse complement.
CTGGGCTAATCAGCACGGAGGTGTCAGGTGACCCAGGGATGATACAACCTACCTAGGCAGTCCACCCTGGTGAGATTTGATGCCTGCGTGCTGATTAAGGAGATTTCACACTGGACCCTTAACCGATAGATTGGCCGTTAATTACTAGGACAAGGTGCCAGTATGAAAGGGCCTTGAATTCCCAGGACTGCTGGATTTGATGGTTTTATTCTGAAAGCCTGTCAGCTTCCTGAAAGCTGACTGACTTTGACAAACATGGACACGCAAAGTGTTGGGACGTCTCTTTGAACTGGATGTGACTAGCCTACCTGCTTGCTTCAGGAACTGATAACCCAATGACTTGCATTTATGTGACGCCTTTCCCTGTCTCAGGCTATCCCAGGCCATCTCCAAGGGGTTGTGGAATGTAATTACTGTTGTGCCATTTGCTCATCGTGACCATTCCTCGTTTGGCAACGTGGGATCCAGGAGGTCTCACTTTCAGGCCTTTTCCCCCAAATTGGTTTTGGGGAGGGTTGCGGGGGGCATGGGAAAACACTCAGTTGGTCCAGGCACATTTTTACTGGACTTCTAACTAAATTAAAACCAAAAATCTCAGACCATTCTGTGAGTCAGTGGGATGTGGTAAGGTTTCTCAGTCAGGCTGCCTGACTGTGGATGTTTCCTGTTTGACATTAGCAGATTTGATTCTGCCCTCTCGAAACAAAAGCAGCTGTCTTGGGAATCAGCCAAGCTTAAATTTTGAAGCAATCTAAACAGGGTACTTATTAGTAAATTAAATCTCTTGTGTTTTTTTTTGCTTGTGGTTAGTTGAATGGAGTGTTGGTTACAGGGACAAGAATTTTGTTCGGTGTCCCAGCCAATGTATAATTCCGTGGCTAAACTGGTTTCAAGCTTGGAACCTCAAGGCACAATTCAGTATAGAAAGCATTGGAGTTGGGTGACTGAGCTGCGCCAAAGACTTCTAAACTTCAAGCTGCAGTTTAATAGGTTTAAGGTTATTTTGCATTTGTGATGGCCGTGCTGACAGAGATACGCAGGATGTAGAATCCTTGCTCACAGTCTGCAAGACCAATTTTCGATCCTGATGTCCACTGCTGTCTGCCTGAATATTCTCCCTGTGACCAAAACTCACTTTGTCAGGGGAAGTCAGTAGGTCGGGCTGGAAAAGAATGGGAGTCAATTCGGGCTGGAACCCTTCATCAGGCCTGGCTCGAATCGTTGACCGTTCTTTTTTCTCACGCAGACACTGCCTGACCTGATGAGTTCCTCGAACAGATTGCGTTCAGTTCCAGATTCAACGTTAAGCCTGGAAAAGATGTTGTTCTCCGTGCTCTGAGCCAATACTTCCCTACCCAGGGTAACAGATCCGAGAGGAAAATTTTGCAATTTGCATCTACGTTTGAAAGTTTGGACAAACATTCCAACTTCAAATATGGGAATACAGTGACTTAGGTTTCTCAAATGGGTTGCACTAACTGTCAAATTCTACTTAAAACCTTGAAGTTGGAGCAGGGGTTTGCCCCTCTGCTCCTTGAGCCTCATCCAACATTCAACAGGCTTGTGGCTGATCTGATGATCTCATGTCCACTTTCCTGCCTGTAGTCCTTGATTAATTCACATCTCCTGGTGATGTTCATCAAGGGACACCACAAGATAGTGCAACTGCAAACCCACTTCTTAACTCTGATGCCTCATGGGTTGCCAACACTATGCGTGGATTGCCCGAGGCTGTCAACATGTGGGATTGAGGGCAGTTGGCACAGTGGATAAAGTTGTATTAACAGCACCATTGGCCAGACATTCAGGTTTCAGAGGTTCGAATCTAGTGTTGTCTGTAAGGAGTTTGTATGTTCTCCCCGTGTCTGCGTGGATTTCCTTCAGGGACTCTGGTTTCCTCCCACCCTTCATAGGTTTATTGGGCGTAATTGAGCAGCATGGGCTCATGGGCCGAAAGGGCCTGTAACCATGCTGTATGTCTAAAATTTAACTTTTAAAAAATGTAACCTTGGAGGTTAAGGTATGATTTTATAGAAGCTCATAAAATTATGATGTAGAGATTCGGTCTTTATCTGAGGGCAGGCGAGTCAAGAACTGGGTGCACCAGTTCAAGGAAGGGAGGGTGAACTGAAGGAGGTGTGAGGGGTATGATTTACACACAGGATGGCAGGGAATATTTGGAACAAGTTGCCGGAGGAGGAAATCAAGACAGATACACTGAGAAAATGAATGTGGACGTAGTGCTAGGAGAGGAGAGGTTATAGAGAGATATGGACTCAAAACAGGCATCAAGGGCAGGTTGGACCTAAATTTTCTGTGCTGTCTAACTGCTTAGCCCTCTCTATCTGCCAAAAGTTCCAGGCCCGAGCTGGGGGATCAGTGTGTGGAAACACTCACTAGGACAAACTGACGAGCTTTCTGTTCCTTCTCTGAACTGCCTTCACCGGCTCTGACGCCTCATTCTGTAAGCTCAAAGTGCAACATTCCACGTGACTGGCTCATGCATCACCCAAGGAACATCCTGCCTCGGGACAGAGCCTGCTGCTGCATGGACAGACGGGGCAGATCTGGGCCAGATTCACACGGCATCTCACCTTGTGAGACCTCACCTTGTGAGACCTGGCCGTGTGTCCAGTGGACCAAAGGTGCGGATGGTCTTGCTGGCAGAGTTGCTGCCTCTCGGCTCCAGAGATGTGAGTTTGATCGTGACATCCTGTCCATTCTCCCTGGGGCGCGTGAGCCCCCTCCCACAGTCCAAAAACTTGCAAGTCGGGAGGTTCGTTGGCAGGTTGGGCCTGGTTTGGAAGTAATGGGTGAATCAGGAAAGGGGGTTGTGATAATGGTCATGCGTTTATTGTCATAAACATGCACAATAATTCACCAAAATTCTTACTTGCTGTAACTAAACACATACAATAAAACAAGTACAGTAAAACCCCTGTATCCGGAATTCAAGCAACTGGCAAAATAATCACGGAAAATAAATAGGTAAAAAGCATGGGTTTCAAATTGGCGAGCCTCGTCATTAGTTCACCAATTAGGCAATCTCAAGCAACCGGAAAATTCACTTACCTGGCATCTAACAATCCCCATAGGTGCTGGTTACCAGGGGTTTTACTGTACATTAAATTTAAATAAAGAGATAATAAATACAAAAGATAGATGGATGATAAATATTCATGGTTGCCATAGTGCAAGAAAACAAAGTGGTTTCAATAATCAGTCCTTCTGTGGTGTCAGAGCAGTCCCCGATTAGTGCACCAAGAGGAGGTTCAAGAGTCTGATAGCTCCAGGAGAGAAACTGATCTTGGACCTGGAGGTGGTTTCAGGCTTCTGCTCGTTCTGCCCGAAGGGAGCAGTGAGAAGAGGTCTTGACTGGGGTGATGGGGACCCTTTACGATACTGGCTGCCTTCTTGAAATGTCGCCTCATGTGGATGGGAGGTGGGAGCCTGACTATATTTGCTACCTTCTGCAGCCTTCTAGGTTCCTGGGCACTTGAGTCGCCAAACCAGGCTGTGATGTGACCATTCAGTATACTTTCCACTGTTGAGGTTTCACAGCGTATTTGACAACATGCCAAATCTCCTTTGACTTTTAGAAAGTAGAGGTGTGCCTTCTTCATTGTTGCCTTGCTGTGCGGGCTCCAAGTTTCTCCCAGAAACTTGAAGGGACTGACCCTCTCCACCACTGTCCCATCAAGGCAGACAGGTTCGTGATCCTTCAGCTACTCCTTCCTCGAAATCCTGTCCCTGTGCTCTTTGACCCTGTCTACACATGAGAATGAAAGCAGGCACCTCCATCTTCAACACCACAAACAGTCCTATGCATCTTGGTTTTGTTTAAAAATTAATGACTGACTTGAATCAATTTGGGCTGACCATTCTTTACTGGGCGTAACGACTTCCTCGACAGTTCTGACAACTAGCTCCACCCGCCTGAGAGCTTTGATGGAGATGAGGTGCGACGAGAAAGAGTGACCGAAGTGAGAGAGAACAACAACATGGTGCATCAAAGGTGACGATGTGCATTTGCATCACCCAGCATCTTCCTGCATGTGAACTGTAGCATCATTGTCCATTGAATTCATCATCCAAGGCACTTCACAGTGTTATCAGTAAAAGTTAGTTGGCACCGCACCATGCAAGACAAACTTGGGTCAGTTTTAGGGAGTACCAGGAGTTGGGGCGTCATGTTGCTGTTGGACCACACGTGGAGTATTGTGTGAATTTGTGCTCACCATTGTGGTCCCTAGGATGGCAGGACTGACACATGATGAAAGACTGGATAGACCAGGATTATACTTATTGGAACTCAGAGTATGAGAGGTGATGTGTTTGAGTATAAGGGAATTAGGGGTTACAGAGAGAAGGCAGGGACGGGGTACTGAACTTTAAGATCAGCCATGATCTTGTTGAATGGCGGAGCAGGCTCGAAGGGCCGAATGACTTACTCCTGCTCCTATCTTCGATGTTTCTATGAAACAGATACCTTTCTGACAGGACTGGACACATTAGATACAGGAAGAATGTTTCTGATATTGGGGGTGCAGAATAACGTGATCAGGGAGGGCCATGGATGGGCAAAAAGGTTGGCCTGGAAACAGTGGATCGAATGACTGATTTATAACTACACCAAACAGGCGCCCTTCCACCCTCCTTAGTCCCACCACTGTGATTTCAGTTAAGTTGTGCTTGACATATCCTTTCTGACTGCCAAAATCCAATCTATATCTTTCTAAATCAAGTTAACACTCCTCTGAATGAATTCCAGAAACTTCTCTCTTACCAAAGTTAATCTTGCCTATGATTATTTAGTTTATCCTTTGATCCTTTCCTAACTATTAATGGCGCCATTTCTCCAGTAATATTTCTGTAGCCTTGAAAATTTGTCTTGAGAGCCTTCTCAGTGACGGTTTGATGTCTGGACATGAGGGTGAGGATTTGAGTCTAGTCCTGAGGGTGATGGTTTGATGTCTGGATGTGAGGGTGGTGGTTTGATGTCTGGACGTGAGCGTTATGGTTTGATGTCTGGTCCTGAGGGTGATGGTTTGATGTCTGGTTGTGAGGGTGGTGGTTTGATGTCTGGATGTGAGGGTGATGGTTTGATGTCTGGTCCTGAGGGTGATGGTTTGATGTCTGGACGTGAGCATGATGGTTTGATGTCTGGTCCTGAGGGTGATGGTTTGATGTCTGGTTGTGAGGGTGATGGTTTGATGACTGGTTGTGAGGGTGGCGGTTTGATGACTGGCCGTGAGGGGGACGGTTTGATGACTGGCCGTGAGGGTGGTGGTTTGATGACTGGTCGTGAGGGTGGTGGTTTGATGTCTGATGTCTGGCCGTGAGGGTAGTGGTTTGATGTCTGGATGTGAGGGTGGTGGTTTGATGTTTGGATGTGAGGGTGGCAGTTTGATGACTGGTCTTGAGGATGATGTTTTGATGTCTGGATGTGAGGGTGGTGGTTTGATGTCTGGATGTGAGGGTGACAGTTTGATGACTGGTCGTGAGGGTGATGGTTTGATGTCTGGTCCTGAGGGTGATGGTTTGATGTCAGGTCCTGAGGGTGATGGTTTGATGTCTGGACGTGAGCGTGATGGTTTGATGACTGGTCGTGAGGGTGGTGGTTTGATGTCTGGATGTGAGGGTGATGGTTTGATGTCTCGCCGTGAGGGTGACGGTTTGATGTCTGGCCGTGAGGGTGGTGGTTTGATGACTGGTCGTGAGGGTGGTGGTTTGATGTCTGGATGTGAGGGTGGTGGTTTAATGTCTGGACGTGAGCGTGATGGTTTGATGTCTGGCCGTGAGGGTGACAGTTTGATGTCTGGACATGAGGGTGGTGGTTTGATGATTGGTTGTGAGGGTGGTGGTTTGATGTCTGGATGTGAGGGTGGTGGTTTGATGTCTGGATGTGAGGGTGACAGTTTGATGTCTGGACATGAGGGTGGTGGTTTGATGACTGGTCGTGAGGGTGGTGGTTTGATGTCTGGATGTGAGGGTGATGGTTTGATGTCTGGCCGTGAGGGTGACGGTTTGATGTCTGGCCGTGAGGGTGGTGGTTTGATGACTGGTCGTGACGGTGGTGGTTTGATGTCTGGATGTGAGGGTGGTGGTTTGATGTCTGGATGTGAGGGTGACAGTTTGATGACTGGTCGTGAGGATGATGTTTTGATGTCTGGATGTGAGGGTGGTGGTTTGATGTCTGGATGTGAGGGTGACAGTTTGATGACTGGTCGTTAGGGTGACGGTTTGATGTCTGGTCCTGAGGGTGACGGTTTGATGTCTGGTCCTGAGGGTGACGGTTTGATGTCTGGACATGAGGGTGGTGGTTTGATGACTGATTGTGAGGGTGGTGGTTTGATGTCTGGACGTGAGGGTGACGATTTGATGTCTGGACGTGAGGGTGACGGTTTGATGTCTGGACATGAGGGTGGTGGTTTGATGTCTGGATGTGAGGGTCATGGTTTGTTGTCTGGCCGTGAGGGTGCTCTCCATTTTCCACACTTGGCCCTGTGTCTCCCAATGCTGTGATTAATCTGCTGGATGTTGTAGAAAACCCTGGGATATTTGAATGTTTAATGCCAACATCCTGTCAACCATCTCCAGCGCTGAGACCAATGCGAATGCAAACAATTCCAAACTTACTTAGTAATTCCTTAGTCAGCATTGAACTATTCACTTGTGCTAAATGAGATTGTATTTTAGAATTGTAAATATTCTGTTTTATCGTGTCTTTGCTTACCTTCTTTCTCTTTCTCTCTCTCTCCCCCATTCTCTGGGTCTGTCTGGTCTTGTTTCTCTTCCACCTTTTTGCCCTTTGCTCCTCTTCCTCTCCCTCCTTGTGGCCGTGTTTCATTGGGGCACCACTGCCCTTCTCCCTTGCTTGTCTGTGTCTCCCTCCTAAATGGCTCAGTTCATCCTGTGGTGTTTCCAGTTGTAGCAGAAATGAACAGCAGCCCAAAGCCTCCTGAGTACGGTAAGTGTTCTTGCACCCAGTTCTGCTCTGTTGTATCTGCCTTGGGTCAGAGCAAGACATGGCATGCTGCATGCAAAGGTAGAATGGTTTTTTTGCATGTGAACATCACTGATACTTCTTTCAAAAAAAAACAGTCCTGAAAGTGCAGAATTACTTGTAATTTACAGCAGGGAAATAGGCTGTTTGATGCTGTTACGAGCCCAGAGGACCCATAAACCCAGCAGCAATAGATATTCACCAAGACAAATGGTTACTTAAACAAAAGATACTTTTAATGATCTTTTAACATGAAAACAGAATCACACTTTAACTTATCACTATTAACTTAATTAACCTATCGACCCCCTTCTAATGCCAGCACACTTGTGTGTAATGAGTGTGTAAGTTCAGAAAAGTTCTTTGGTTCACAGTCCAATTTCACTTTTCATTCCTCCAAGTTCAATGGTTGCAAACAATTATACTGTGCAGAGGATTTAACATTTATAAAGTTCACCAGGCTTTGGTGCTTGAAAGGTAAATGGTTACCACTCAGGAAGGTTCCTGTCGGTTTAGAGAAAGATTTGTTGTTGCAGAACATCCGCGACTGATTCCTTTTTAATCACCCACTCCAGGGCCTTGCTGATGAAACTTGCCCCCTTTAGGGTTCTCCAGATGATAACCCCTTTCTTTCATGTCACCCAAAAGTTCCTTTTTGTTTCTCTTATTCCAAGTGAAACATTAGACAGCCAGTCCTCCTCTTGCATGAACCACAAAGGCTTTGACCAGGGTGAATTAAGAACTCACAACCCATCTTCCAAGTGGGGTTTTCCTTGTTTGCCAGCTTGTCCTGTTCTAGTCCCAGCTGCAGCTGCTGACTGTAACATTGTCAAGTCATCTCTGTATCTCTCTCTCTCTCTCTCTCTGACAAATACTTTCATCTGTCGTCTTTTTCTAAACAACAATCCATTAGTGAAGTCTCTTGGGCACTCTCAAAAGCTCTTGACAAGGCTGTGGGGCTGATATGTCTAGCATTAGCAGAGCTCCAGTGTTTCAAATAAGACAAGCCTTTCCCAGTTTATCTCCCACAAACATATCTAAATCCTCTGTCACAATGCAATCGGTCTTTGCCGATTGCTGTGGTCTTCATGCGCCTCCTTTCATTCAACTTCATCTCAACCCCCTTTGCTTTCCCCTCCATGTGGATACACATCTTCCCTTCCATCAAGGTGCATTCTATTTGTCTCCGTTGCTGTTCCGTGCCAAAAAGTTCAACATTCTCATCACTTTCTCATTGGAGTTTCCTTCAGACCATCTATGGAATTTGTTGCCGTAGACAGCTGTGGAGGTCAAGTCACTGGGTATATTTAAAACAGATCAGTTCTTGATCGAAGGGAATCAAGGGTTGCAGGGAGAAATGGGATTGAAAAGGATGGTAAATCAGCCATGGTGGGCAGAATTGATGGACCAAATGGCCTAATTAGGCTCCTTTGTCCCATGGTTTTATGATTTTGCATATAGTGTCCCAGTATAAAGGAAGTTACTTTCTATTTGTAGCTTTCCCTTCTCAGTAAAACCTCCCAGGTGTGCTAAATCACCAGCCACGCAGGTTAAAGGGAGCGACTGAGCATGGAAGAAACCACTTCATATCGCATTTTTGGTAACCTTGGATTTCCAAAAATGCTTCATGAAATAATATTCATTTGGAAGTGATACAGAGAGGGTGATTTATACAGAAACGCTGATAAATCCCGCTGATGTTGAGGAATTTATAGTTAAAACATAGAAATGCTGGAGAAACTGGTCTCACAGTAGGTAAAGATATTTTACTGATGTTTCGGGCCTGAGCTCTTCCTCTTAAAAGGAGGGTGAAAAGGGAAAAAAGTCAAGGGGAGGAGTGCAGTCCAGCAGATAAAAGGTGTTAATTGCTTATGGAAAGAGGGAGGGCAGGAAAGAGGAAAGGATGGATGGATGAGGGTAGATTTTGGCTCTACGAAAGGAGATCAAGGGAAAAGGGGAGAAAGAGAGCTAGAGGAAAGGTGACAAGGGATTGAAGATGGGGGGGGGGGAGAGGGAGTTTCTAATGGAAACTGGAGAAGTTGAAATTCATGCCATCTGGCTGGGAGGGTGTCCAGATGGATGATGAGGTGTTTTCCCTCCAATTTGCGGGTGGGCTCAGTTAAGCAGTGCATGAGACCATGGACGGATACGGCAACAAGGTTGTGGGATGGGGGAGTTGAACTGGGAGCGGACTGAGCCAAGGTGCTCAACTAAGCAATCTCCCAGTCTGTGCCCAGTCTCTCTGAAGAAGGGGAGACTTGATGTAGAAGATGACCCCTGAAGATTCACAAATGAAGCATTGCTTCACTTGGAAGGAGAATTTAGGGCCCCAAATGTTGGGGTGGAAGGAGGTGTATAAAACTGGAGCATCTCCTGCGGTCCCAAGGGTAGGTGCCAAGGGGGCGATTGGTGGGGAGGGAGAAGTGGGCTAGGGAGTCACGGAGGGACTAAAGGTGGAGAGGAGAGGGGAATAGGAATAGCCAGTGGCCACCCATTTCAATTCCCTGCCCCATTCCCTTGCTGACATATCTGTCCATGGTCTTGTGCACTGCCAGACACAAATTAGAAGACCAACACCTCATTTTCCATCTGGGCACCCTCCAACTGGATGGCATTAACATTGACTTCTCCGGTTTCCATTAGACACCCCCTCCCTTTCTTCCCGCTGTCTCCTTTCCTCTAGCTCTGTCTTTCTCATTTCCCTTGTCCCTCTGTCTCCTTTCACAGAGCCAAAATCTACCCAAATCAATTCTCACCTTTCCTCTTACGATATCCGATTCACACATATTGTCTGTGGGTGTGCACTTCTCCCCCTCCCAATCTCTCCAACCAGACGGGTTTTATTAAAACCTCCACCCCCTGCTTCTCTGACGTATTTCCATTCCCTGTCTCCCTCCACAGGCCTGATAAATTCTACCTCGTCCCTCATCACATCCAATTAGCACCATTTATTGGTCTGGATTCTTCCCCCATTGTCTGAATTCGGAGATTTCCTTATTCTGCTTATTCCTTGAAGGGGTCAGGCCCGAAATGTCGGTGATATATCTTTGTCTCCTATGGATGCTGAAAAGACCCGCTGAGTTCCTCCAGCACTTTGGTGTTTTTGCTACAATCACAGCATCTGTGGCCCATTGTGTTTCCCTTTTCATCAGCCTTTTGGTGTAAGCCCCTGCCTGTCTTTTGCTCATTCCTTGAGGAAGGGCCTAGGCCTGAAAAGTCAGTAATAGATCTACCTTCTATCAATGCTGTGAGACCCAGCATTTTTTTTTAAACTACAATTACAGCATCTAAAGGCTTTTGTGTTTCATTCGAGGAATTTCTATTGTTTGACGCACCAAGGACTGGCTTCTGCTGTAAGTCACGTGGTCGGATTGTTGGTGTCACCTTGGAAGGTTGTAGGTTAAATTGAGGGGCACAGATAGGGTTAATACAAAAAGGCTGAGTTTGAGTGAGCCTTTTTGGACATGAGAAGTGAAATGTTTAAGGGGATCTTCTTCACTCAGCGGTGGAACGAGCTGCTAGTGATGGTGGTGGATGTGGGTTTGATTTTGACATATAAGGGAAGATTAGATAGGTACATGGGTGGGAGAGGAATGGAGGACTATGGGCTGCCCCTACACAAAGCCATGCTACTATCCTGAATAAATATGCTTTTGCAAATCCAAGTAAATCCTATTCCTAACAACCCTCTCCTTTGCTTCCCTACCACTAATAGGCACACCGGCCTACAGTTTGCTGGAAGATCCCAAATGCCCCTCTTAAACAAAGGAACAACACTGGCTACTCTCCATCCCTGTGGGATCTCCTGTAGAGATTACAGACACTCTTTATTGTCATGTAATAAAACAGAAATGTCATATCATATTACATGAAATTGCCCTTAGTCTGCAGACAAAGATTCACCATTAGCATTGCCCAAGAAAGAGAAGCAAAAGAGAGTTCCCTCAGAGTCCATTTGAACCTAGGTTCAAATCCAGCGCTGTCTATAAGGAGATTGTACATTCTCCCTGTCTGCGTGGGTTTTCTACCGGGTGCTCCAGTTTCCTCCCACTCTTCAAAATGATTGTAGTGTGGCGGTGTGAGCAGTGGAAGAAACACAGCCACCATGTTGAGTATCGTTAACGATTGCTTTCATTCATATTCAGCACACCCCTTTAAGGACAGCATGAGCTCAGTCACCTGCTGCATTGTGATGTCATATCGCTGGGAAGGATGCTAGAGTCAGAGAGAAACCTCTGATTACACCATTTCCCCACGGCTGCCCCACCACGTGGCGATACAAGCGGGGCTGGTTCGCTATGAGGATGTGCGCTGCCACAGCAGGTTAATTTGGGTGTAATTGGGTGGCATGGTCTCATGGGCTGGAAGGGCCTGTTACTGTTTGTATGTCTACATTTAAATTTAAAAACTACAGGGGTTGTAGGTTAATTGGGTATTTGAGCAGCATGGGCTCTATGTCCAAATTAAAACTTAAATTGGCCACCTTAATGATCTTCAACAGACCTAAAACACCCAGCCTCTTGATAGCCATGCACCCTCAAATATGAGCAAGCCCCACATGAAACTATTCCACTCTGTATCCTTCTTGGTGAATACTGATGCAAAGTACTCACTTCCTCTGGCTCGGGGCAGAAATCCCCTCCTTTGTCCATGAGTAGGCCCACCTTTTCCCCTGCTATCCTCTTTAGTAAATGCATGTATAAAATGCCTTGGGATTTTCCTTAATTCAATTTGCCAAGGGCACTTCGTGGCCACTTTGACCCTCTTGATTCTCTGTTTTGAGTTTTGACATGCTTGCTTTCTATTCCTGGAGGGCCCTGTCTGATTTCAGCTTCCTAAACTTTTCTTCCTGACTAAATCATCCTGATTGATTCCTTCCTTCCTCGCTTCTGTTCAAAGCTAGGGAAGAAGCACTCTATGTTAATACTTGAAGCTTAAATAGATAAAAGAGTCATGTTTGACAGGTTTCAAAACAGTCTTTCTCAGCTGCAGGGAAGCTGTCAAATCCGTTCCTTTTGTTGGATTTTAATGTCTGCCATTAGCCATGTGAATTTATGGGTCTGTTTAACTTTCAGTTTGAATTGAGCTCAAGACACTCCACTCGAAAAGGGAAAAAGGGATTTATCTTTCAGTTCAATATGGAATTGGTGTGATCACTGCTGGAGCATTGTGTGCAGTGCTGTTGACCTTATTTAAGAAAGGGCTTTGGCAGCAGTTCAGAACTGGTTTACTTAACTAAGTGTGCATTAATCTGATGTGGAAAGGTAACCATCAGGAAGGAGGTACAGCAGCATCAAAATCTGGACTGCCAGGTTGGGAAGTAGCTTCTTACCGCAGACTGTGAGGTTGATGAACGTTATCCTCTAACCTTGATCTCTTGAGATTGAAGTAGGGGTGGCATGGAAAGCACAGCGCTGTTGCAGTGCCAGCGACCGGAGTTCGAAACTGGTGCTGTCTGTAAGGACTTCATAACTTCTCCCCATGTCGTTCCTCCAGGGGCTCTGGTTTCCTCCCACCCTTCAAAACGTACCAGGGTTGTTAGGTCAGTTAGGTGTGATTAGGGAGCACGGGCTCGAGGACTGAAACAACCTGTTGCCCTGCTGTGTGTCTAAATTTAAATTTATTTGCATTGTTTATATCCTATCTTTAGGTATATCTGTGATTATTATGTGCTGTGAATGTGTGTGCACCGTAGTCCAGACCAATGCTGTTTCGTCTGGTTTTATATGATCAGTCAGATGATAATAAACTTGAACTAGGACCTGTTTTGTGTCAACTGAAGACAAAGAGTGTGAATCAACTTGACTAAAAATGAAGGAATGCTAAGTAATCACAGCAGATGGAGGGGGATAAGATTCGCTGGGAGAATCTGATACCAAGAGGTCACTCGTTTAAGGCAGAGAGAAAGTGATTTTATTTTCCTCTCAGAGGCTGATCTGTGGACCCTCCTCTAACATACCGTAGTAGAAGCAGAGTCCTTGAATATGTGGAAGGCATAAGTCGAATCATAAGCCTGATTCAAACTATTGCAGATTTCAGATTTATTGCCAGAGTACGTACATGACATCACATACAACCCCGAGATTCTTTTTCCTGCGGGCCAGGCAGAATTATTGTTGTTAGTGCAAAACAGAAACTGTACACAATGTAAACAAGTAAACAACTGCAAACAACCCTCTATGCAATACAGAAAGGAAAAAACATCAATAAAGTGCAAAAGTAAGAGTCTTTAAACGAGTCCCTGATTGAGTTTGTCTGAGGAGTCTGATGGTGGAGGGGGAGCAGCTGTTCCTGAACCCGGTGGTGCGAGTCACGGCACCGATGCCTCTTTCCTGATGCCAGCAGTGAGAACAGAGTGTGCTGGGTGGTGTGGATCCTTGATGATCACTGTTGCTGTCTGCCAGCGACCTGGGTTCAAATCCTGCGCTGCCTGTAAGAAGTTTTGTACGTTCTCCCAGTGTCTTCTCCTGGCTGTTTCCTCCCACCCTTCAAAAAGTACCGGGGGTTGTAGGTTAATTAGAGTATTTGGGCACCATGGGGTCATGGGCCAGAAAGGCAATGGTTTGGGTCAGATCGTGATGATGGGAGGGGGAGATGGGAAGTATAAAAAGGAGTTGGAGAAGAGGGCGGGGAGGGGCCAGGAAGCCATAGGACACTGGAGAATTTGTAGGGGAGGAGTCTACTAGAGAAAGGTGAGAGGTGGAAGATACGAAGGGCTAAAGGAGAGATTTAAACAGTGGAACACTGGGTCAGGCGAGGGATTGATGAAATTCGAAAATTCACTGTTCATGTCGATGGGTTTTACCCAGGAGGGATATTAGTTTACATTGGGCCTTACCCAGTCACTAAATGAAGCAGAGGACAGACACAGTGTGGGAACGGGGAGGGGAACGAAAAATGCTGGCAACTGCAGGGTCTAGCTGGCATCTGAAGAGAGAGCTCAGGTGCTCAGGAAAACCTATATCCCACCTGCGAAAGGAATTCCGCAGCCCGCAACCTTGGTGCCCGGTCTGCAGGTCCGAGGTTGGAATTGGCAAGAGGCTGGTATCAGGGTGGATGGTTGGCTGGAGGGTTAACAGAGGAACGAGAGAGGTGCAAGAGGCATTCAAAATCGAGGATGAGAACGAGTACCTGGAAGTAAAAGACTCAAGTCTGCAGACACTGTGAATGGAGTGAAAACATGATGCTGGAGAAACTCAGCAGGTCAAACGGTGACCCTTATATAGTAAACGTAAAGATACAGAACCAACGTTTCGGGCCTGAGCCCAGACATTATGAAGAAAATGCAGGCAGGTGAGGGGGGAGGAGGGGTAGTGCTCCCCCCTGCCCGCTCCCCCATCCCCATGAGCCTTTGCGGCCCAAATACACCTACAACCCTGGAGGAAACTGGACCACCCAAAATAAACCCACAGAGACACAAAGAGGACATACAAACTCCTTACAGACAGCGCAGGATTCGAACCGCAGTTGCTGGCGCTGTAATGGTTCGAATCTGGCTTTTCTACTCGTTTACTCCCTGTTCTTCCCCTCTTCCTTATCGCTTTCTCTTCACTCCTCCAGCTTTCCACCCCCTTCTCCATTCACAGAGTCATCCTCCTCCCCCCTGTTTGCTGGTGTGCCCTCCTCCCTTATCAACCTATTACCTCCTACCTCCACTGTCCCTCCTCCCCACCATTTTGTTTGGGCGCCTGCCTTACATTTTGTTCATAGTATGATGAAGGCCCCAAGCACAAAACGTCGGTTATGTTTATCTTTGCTACATAAAAGTAAGGGTTAGGGTTAGGGTGAACTGGGAGTCGGAGGAGGTCAGTGAATGTGTTGGCATGTACGTCGATAGAGAAGGGTAAAACACCCGAGATAAACGTACTTTTCAACTGAGTAACTCCTGTAGTTTGATTTAAAATTTACAAGTGTTTTTGTCCAACGCAGACACTACGTGAATAGTCCACTCTGAAAGTTTCTCCTCCTTCATACATTGCTTTAAAACTTTATGACTTGGTTGATGTGACCAAAAGATGAGTAAAAATGAATCCTGTTATAAACCAGATGGAATTCTTTCCCTGATTCAAGTCCTCATTCTCTTCCATATCAGGACAAAAGATGGCAAACATTTGCTGACTTTGGATAGAAGTATGTATCTCCACAGTGCTGTTCATTTCATGATTTAAGATTCAAGTTTCAATTGATTATCACAGTAATAAAACAGTTTCATATTGCATGAAATTCACTTTTGCCTGCTGCAAGGCAGACAGGTTCGTCACCGGCAGGAATTGCCTGAAGCGCCTTTTACAGTCAGAGATAGAGGAGCAAAAGAGGGTCCCCCCAGAGTCACTGAGTGTCCGTAGATTTGCTTCCACACAGAGTCCAGTCCAAACCACCGGCAACACAAGCTCCAGATCCAAACCTCCGACGGGGTCAGGGACCCTTCGGTGCCCCTCCAGCCAGTTCGAGCCAGTCTCCAGCAGTCCACTCCCGGCGTGAATCTCCTGACAGCTGTCTCCTGCAGCCTGCTGCTTCCGTGGGTTCCTCGCCTCGAGTTGCCAGCAGTCGCCTCACTGCTCCATTTCCATGGTCACAGTCTCGTGGGTGCCTCTTCTGCTTCTCCTTCTCACACTAGGGTTGGCCTTTCTGTTTCCTGGTGCCCGGCGCCACCCATCTGTTTCCCCGGAGTCTGCAGCCCCTCGTGGCTGCTGCCAATTAATAGGTGCCACCCTCTTGGGCTCAGGCCCCGTGACCACGGGATCTCAAATAAAAACCACTGTTGGCTCCCTCAACGGGATGTTCGCAGCCTGCGCGGAGCCGACGGCAGCCGATAGGGCGGCTGGATCCCGCGGGAGTGCTGCATCTCTGCTCCTTCACTCTCCGCAGGCCTGCAGCAGCAATGGCACCACCATTCTCAGCGGCTCTGGCAGTCCTCAGAAGATGCACCAGCCTTCACTGGTCAAGCAGGCCTGCTGATTGACTGAAATCACCTTGACCATCAAGTAACAACGTTGGTAAATCCAACATTCATCTGTAACGGCAGGGCTGCCCCTGGTGCAAACCCAGGAGACTGGGGAGCACAGACACAGCCTGGCCGTAATTCTGACAGCTCGGCACCGACTTTAAACGGCCTGTTAAAAGGAGCCAACGGTGTTTTGCTTTAAAATCCTACAACCCCAGGGTCTGTGCACGATTGTGCTGGATTGCAGGCTCTGGGGAGGAAAACTGGGAGAAGAGGCATAGGAGACAGCCCACGGGAAGGTGGGCCAGAAAGGGGCTCACCTACTGAGGAATCCGCACAGCCTGCTGGATTCATGGGAACCAGGTATCGGAACTGGGATTCGAGAGGGTATTGAGGGCAAGAAGGGCCTCGGGCGTGCAAGGTTTCCTCATCATGTCGGAGGTGTGGATCTGGAAGCTCGGCTGGCCAATGGATCGAACAGGAGTCTGTGGCTGTGGAGGCTGGGAGAGCGCTGGAGGTGAATCCAGGGACACTCAGTGTCTCTGAATGGACTCTCTTTTGCTTCTCTTTCTCTCTTAGTGTATGGGGTATCGGGCAACACTAATGGCGACTGCACTTATGTAATATTACATGTAATGTTTGGTTACATTTTGAATCTTGAATCTTTCCAAATCCCCACCAATTCCAACCTTTACCTCCTATGTCTTGAACTCGCTCCTGATCCTAGTGGCCACCTGTCCTCCATGTGACTTCATGTATTTCCCCAGGGGCTCCAGGTTCCTCCCACATCCCAAGGCAGCACTGGCTGCAGATGGCTAGATCAGGTGGGAGTTGGAGACCATGTCTCATCCAACTGTGTTATTGCCCTTGGTCCTGCAGTGAAACCCCAGCCTCAGTCTGGTCCCTCTCCACCTTCCGTAGAGACTGCTCCCTCCGTGACTTCCTCGACCACTCCTCCCTTCCCACTAATCGCGCCCTTGGCACCTTCCCCTGTGACTGCAGGAAGTGCCACCTATGCCCACGCCCCTTACCATGGCTCAGGGCACCAAACAGTCCTTTCAAGAAAATCTGCAGGGGTCCTCTATTGCATCCAGTGCTCCTATTGTGGCCTCCACCTACATCAGAGAGACTATCCGCATCCATGTCAGGGATCTCCCAGTGGCCAACATTTCAATCTGTGCCCCACTCCCGCACTGATGTGTCTGTCCATGGTCTCATGCACTGTCAAACCAAGGCTACCTGTAAACTGGAGAAGCAACAGCTAATACTCCATCTGGGCACTCTCCAAATAAAATGCATTAATATGGACTTCTCTGGTTTGTGCTAGACTACTCCCCATTCTCCCTCTTAAATTATATTTTTTAAATGTAAATTAGACATACAGCACTGTAACAAGCCAATTTGGCCCACGAATCCGTGCCACCTAAATTACATGGCATTGACCTACACCCCTGTGCGTTTTGAAGTGCGGAAGGAAATCGGAGAAAACCCATGCAGACATGGGGAGAATGTACAAACTGATTACAGACAACGCTGGATTCGAACCCCAGTCCAGTCCCGATTGCTGGTGCTGTAAAGGTGTTGCGCTAACCGCTACGCCAACTGTGCTGACCCATCCCTCTGTCTTCTCTCCTCCAGCTCTCCACCCCTTTCCCTCTCCATTCACAGAGCCATCACCCCTTTCCCTGTTTGCTGGTGTGCCCTCCCTCCCTCATCCACCTCCTGCCCGTGGGCCTGAGCTCCACTGCTACCTCTTCCTCTTTGCCATTTTGTTTGGATTTTGCTCATACCTTGATGAAGGGCTCAAGCTCCAAACATTGGTTATGTATCTTTGCTCTATAAAGTATGCTATATGACCTGCTGAAGTTTCTCCAGCATTATGTTTTTACTGGCGTTCAGATGTCTGAACTGGGCATCGAAATTCGGAATGTCTGATCCCGAGCTGGGAACAGTGCAGCAAACAATAATGTTTCTGATGATAATAATCATGAGTTTACTGTGTGACAGAGTCTATAGATATGTTTTTGGGAGATAAACTGGGAGAGGTTTGTTAGAGTAGGTCACAAACAAACACATTAAAACGGATCTTATTTGAAATACTGGAGTTCTGCCTCATACTAGACATATCGGCTCCACAGCCTTTGAAAGAGCTTTGGAGAGTGCCCAAGAGACTTCACTAATGGATTATTGTTTACAAAAAAGGCTACAGATGAAAGGTCTTGTCAGAGCCCCAGATTGTCTGGAGGGTCGTGTGGTTTGGCAAGCAGAGAGAGTCAAACAGGCTTTCTTTCAGAGAGAGATACAAAGATGACTTGTCAATGTTACAGCCAGCATCAGCAGCTGGGACTGGAATAGGACAAGCTGGCAAGCTTGTGGAAAACCCCATTTTGAAGACGGGTTGTGAGTTCTTAGTTCAACCTGGTCAAAGCCCTGGTCAAAGAGGAGAGGACTGGCTGTCTAATGTTTCACTTGGAATAAGAGAAACAAAAAGGAACTCTTGGGTGACCTGAAAGAAAGAGGTTATCATCTGGAGAACCCTGAAGGGGAAAGTTTCGTCAGCAAGACCCTGGAGTGGCTGATTAAAAAGGAATCAGTTGTGGATGTCCTGCAACAACAAATCTCTCTCTCCAAACCAACACGAACCTTCCTGAGCTGTAACCATTTACCTTTCAAGCACCAAAGCCTGGTGAACTTTGTAAATGTTACATTCTATGCACAGTATAAGAATTGCCTGCAACCAGTGAACTTGGAGGAATGAGATTGGACTGTGAACCAAAGAACTTTTTTGAACTTACACACACATTATACACACATGTGCTTAGGATTAGAAGGGGTTAAAGTTAGGTTAGTTAAGTCAAGTGATAAGATAAAGTGTGATTCTGTTTCAATGTTTAAAGATAATTAAAAGCCACTTTTGTTTAAGTTACCATTTGTCTCGGTGAATGTCTATTGCCGCTGGGTTTATGGGTCTTCTGGGCTCGTAACTATTGCCACATTGTTATGTACAATGTACACTGGCAACAAAATTCTGACTTGTTGCAGCCCAACAGGTATTTGTAAAAGAAACTAATGGTAAACGTCATCGAATTTTGAAAAAGGCTATGAAAATAAAATTCACAAAAAAAAGTGTTGGAGGAAATCAGCAGGTCTCACAGAGCCCATGGGAAGCAAACAGAGGATCTTTTTGGAGCAGCTCTTGAATTATATTTGTGAGTTGTAAGTATTTCATGCCAATATTTTGTGCTATGAAACATGCAATTGAAATCTCAGCATGGTCACATGACGTGAACAGAAATTGCTGGACACTTCTGAATGTCAGTACAAAGCTTCCTACAGCCTTCCTGCTGTATAACTAACACAGTTACACTGGTGACCAAGATTAGGTCCTAGTTAGAGTGCTCATCTCAGTCAGTAATTTCCCAATTCGTATATGTTCATTTACTTGGCCTCCTATTTGTTTCTCTCTCTCTCTGTCTCTCTTTGTCTGTCTGTCTGTCTGTCTGTCTGTCTGTCTGTCTGTCTCTCTCTCTCTCTCTCTCTCTCTCTCTCTCTCCACAAATCCTGCTTGACTTGCTGAAGATTTTCAGTGCTCTCCTTCACTCTAGCCGTGGTCTGTATCAGTCTTATTTCTATCTCCTCTCCACCTCATTTCACCTCCTTCAGGCTGAGATTAATAACGCTTTAACGGCCTCTCTCTGCAGCCGCCGCCCCAAACCTGTCAATCAGCCCCCTTGAGGGTTTTGAAAGAGGTGTCTTGGGGATGGTGAATTGTCTCATTACCTCCTTCCAAAATCCATTAGATTCTGTAACTTGCTCTGCGATTGGGTGGCTCCACAATTCAGAAGGCAGAATATTAAGTGTTGCTCCTCCAATTGATGGGTGGTCTGATGGTCTGACCGTACCTATCGCCATGGACAGACATGTCAGCGTGAGAGTGGGGCGCAGAATTGAAATGGTTGGCTACTGGGAGATCTCAGTCACTGATGTGGAGGTGCTCAGCAAAGCGATCGCCCAGTCTGTGTCCAGCCTCTCTGATGTATGGATCCAATCCCCTGCAGGCTTTGTACTCGATTCAGAGAAATCTGGATGTCAAAGCAAGAAAAATTTCATTTTGACAACCTCTTGGCTCAGCATATACTTACCAGTTGTTCAGGTCTCCAGGAAGTTCCAGATCTCCTCCCATGTCGCATTGCAGTGATTCAGAGTTGAATTGTCAGCAGTGTGAAGAACACCAATCTCTCGGCCACTGCGTGTAAAGCATGGTACTTCCCTGAATTAGAATAAACCAAGGATGCACATGTGCTCCAGGATTCTAATTTAGATGACTTTTATAAATTTGATTACATTTTCTTGCAGACTTCCAAATTGAAGGAAATTTGGATGTGTTTGTGAGGAAGTCGTGTTTTGTGATTAGTGCCCAGCATTCAGCACAGATTTTGATAAATGATCATGGTGGGGGAGTTTTCATACAAAGGCAAAGGTGGAAAAACCCAACACCCAACCCCAACAAACCAATTTTCCCTTGCAACCGCTGCAACCGTGTCTGCCTGTCCCGCATCGGACTTGTCAGCCACAAACGAGCCTGCAACTGACATGGACATTACCCCTCCATAAATCTTCGTCCGCGAAGCCAAGCCAAAGAAAGAACAGTACAGTAACAGGCCCTCCCTGCTCACGGGCCCTTGACGTTAAAGTGCACCCATGTGACCAGTTAACCTGCTTCACCATACATCTCTCAAATGTGGGAGGGAACTGGAGCACCCAGAGGAAATCCACGGGGAGATCATATGTATTCCTTAGAGATGGCGGCGGACTGAACCCCGGGTCGATGGCGCTTATTAGTATGGTGCTACCTGCTACACAAACTTTAATTTTTGTTCAACCGTTTTATTTTACTTGCTAAGCCAAAGGGCCTGTATCGTGCTGCAGTATCTTTTAGACATACAGTATGGTAACAGGCCCTTCCAGCCTGCGCGACTTCCCCACCCAAATACTCCAGTTAACCTACTAACCCCATATGCATTTGGAAGGTAAGCAGACACGGGGTGAATGTACAAACTCCTTATAGACTGTGCTGGATTAGAACTGGTTAGTGTTGCAGTTAACGTAATTCGGCCGCTGTAATAGTCTTACGTTAACTGCAACACTAACTGTACCGCCCTGAAACAGCTGTGACCTGGGATTGAATCAGGGACCTTTAAATCTACAGTTTAACACTCTGCTGGACTGAGCTATTTCGTCTCAGACGATCCCTGCAGATTCGTAAGCGAGGCATTACTTGGAAGGACCGATTGGGACTGAAGAGTGTGATTGGACTCATTAGACGACGAGGACCTGCTTGGGCAGTTTTTTATGTGATTGAGTAGCTCTACAAGAACAGTTGGCTGGAAGTACAACTACTTTTGGAGTGCAGTACTAGTTGGCGTGATGTTTGGTGCATGTGTCTGTCTGCTTTATGATTGCTGAGTTGTGGGAGAACCTTCTCGATGTTTCTCCTTCGCCAGTACGTGTGGAATACATGAGTTTTCATTTGAAAACACGGGTTATGGGTGGCAAGGTTGGTGTAACCGCTAGTGCAGCGCTGTTACAGCACCAGTGACAGGGTCTTGACTGCGATTTGAATCCCGTGCTCTCTGTAAGGAGTTTGTACATCCTCCCTGTGTCTGTGTGGGTTTCCTCCAGGTGCTCCGGTTTCCTCGTACCATTCAAAAATAGGTTAATTGGGTGTAATTGGTCGGCATGGGTTCATGGGCTGGAAGGGATTGTTCCCGTACTGCCTGTCTAAATTGAAATTTATTTTGCATGGTAAACTTTCGTGAGGGGGTATGTGACGCATGTGCCAAGAACATGGATTTGGAACGGGTACATTGGTCAGTGTTTGGGGCTTGTGGATGAAGCAGGATTGACATCACTGCCCAGCTATGCACGGAAACCTCCCAGATCCTCAGAGAGGCACTGATCAACTGTAGCTGATGGGAGGCGAGTGCAGAGGATGTATGCAATATGTTCTCAAATAATTGTTGCCAACAAAGCTCAGCTGCTACTTGTGTAAATCAGCTGTGAAAGTCCTTCTGAAAAAACATGTTTGGCTTCAGATTCCAGCATCTGCAGGTGCACATAAACCCAAACACTCCATTTTGTTCCAGTCAACGGCCTTTGCAGAGGGCTGCAGAGTCTCCGGTTCAATCCTGCCCTCCACTGCGATCCGTGTGGGTTCGGACTTTCTTCGTGTGACTGCATGGGTTCCCGCTAGGAGCTTCGATGACCTCTCCCGAGCCAAACACCTTGAGCTGGTAACTTAAATGGGTGCTGAGAGTTATCCGTGGTGCGGCTGAGAGGGGATGGGTTGTAGGAATCTGAATGTCAGCATAGACCAAGGGCCCAATGATTTTCTTCTGTGTCACAGAAAAGGCTGACCATTAGAGATGGAAGAAGAGACTAAACCCTGCACGCCTTCTTGTATACATGGAACCGCAACTACTGGTCATTGTCCACACAGATTCCTTGTGTTTGGCCAACCTTGGCACAGTCCCCAGCTACGGTGAACAGTGGCAGATTGTGTGACTGACGGTGAACCGTAGGAACACTTCTGATTTGGATGCTGAGACCTACACAGCGCTGGACAGAAGAGCCAACTTGAAGCATCAGTGTCATCTAAAGCAGGTCATTCATCCACTGAGTCTTCCCGGGGCCCAGGGGGAGAACATTGAGGGTCTTATGAGAAACATATTTCAGGGGCATTATCATTGAAGAGACATTATGGAAACGGAACAAAAGCCCAACAGGATTAAGGACATGAGCTGGGAGATTAAAGGTGCTTCAGAGATGAGCCACTGGATTATAAAGAGGTCAATGTTCATACTTCTGCGCACGAGAAAGGGCTGTTGGAAAAAAAACCTTGAGAAAGGACTCAAGGATGTGGGGAAAGAAGAAGAGGGCAGCTTGGAGCGAGTTAACCCGTAAATTTGAAATCTTCCTCAAACGGCAGCACAGTTCGCGTCGGGCGGCACGTTTAATGCAACGCTGTTACAGCCCCAGTGACCACAGTTTGAATCCGGCGCTGTCTTGTAAGGAGTTTGTACCTTTTCCCCGTGACTTCGTGAGTTTCCTCCGGGTGCCCCAGTTTCCTCTCACTGGTCAAAAATGTATTGGGGTTGGAGGTTATTTGGGCGTGATTGGGCCGAAATGCCCCATTACCGTGTTGTTTGTTTAAATTTATATATTTCAAAATTTAAATTAAAAAGCTCAGGGGTGCCGTGCTGGAGGGGATAACTTTTCTCAGAGGGGACGTAAAGATGGAGGAGCAGTTAACCCTGACCACCTGGTTTGGCATTTCTTCCCTTCCTGTGTTTCGGGACCTTGTTGTTCATATTGGCAGCTGTTTTACCCCTCTTTACAAGTGAGAAATCCCCAACTTTATCACTCAACAGCTCCGGTAAACCTGGGTTTGGTCCTGGTCTTGGCATGGTCTATGTGGAGATTGCTTGATCCCACGAAGGCCTGTTTATGTTTGTAGAGGTACCATGAGCTTGGACAAAGGATGAGATGGTTTTTGTACTGTGTTTGGTGTGCCCGGGGCAGGTCTGGAGAATGAGACGAAACCGCGGGTAGGTTTTGTGTGTTCCTGAATGAAATTTTACAGGAGAAAAAATGCCTGGGGTGTCATCTTGTTGGATCTACATAGAGTACTGTTTCTCTCTTTACAGATTACTACCGTGTGTTGGTGAACTTCACAAATTCAATTGAGTACAATCCACAACTGGAAGATTTTGAGTCCGAAATATTCAAAGAAATATCTGAAGGAATCATAGACACGGTGAGTAGAGGAGGCCAATTCTGTCACCCGATCCTGGATTTTAGACCAGGATAATGTTCATTTTCTCAATGGAGTTATCAAGTCACGTAGCATGGAAACAACTTGCTAACCAAGGTGTCCTACCCACGCTCGTCCCACCTGCCTGCATATGGCCCATATCCCTCTCAACCCATCTTATCCATGTATCCATCCAAATGCTTCTTAACCAATGAAATAGAACCTACCTCAACCGCCTCCTACCAGCCTCTGTGCAAAAAAGGTTCCTCAACTTAAACCTAGGTCCTCTGGTCACCGATTTCCCTTCTCTGGGCAAAAGGCTCTCTGGGTTACCCAATAACAATCTATTTCTCTCATGATTTTGTACACCTTTACGATATCACCGTCATCCTGTACTAAGCCATAGCCTGGTCATTCTCTTCCCTACAGCTCAGGCTCCCACGTCCTGGCCACCTTCTTGTAAATCTTCCCTATGCCCTCTCCCGCTTGCCAACATCTTTGCTGAAGCACAGGGTCCAAATGAGGCCTCACCAACATCTTAAGCAGCTGCAACATGACGTCTATACTCAATCCTCTCTACTGACGAAGGTCAATGGGCCTAAGGGTTTGTGACCACCCTCATCAGCAGAGGCTTTACTCCTGGAGGAAAGAACAGATTGAAGTGGCCCAGTGGTGCAGCAGGTCGAACTGATGCCTCAGATCCAGCCCAGGTGACATTGGGGGGCCTCTCTGTGTGGCGTTTGCTCATGCTCTCTGTGTTCCTGTGGATTTCCTCTGGCTGATCTGCTATCCTCTCACATCTCCAGTTTAACACATGGGTTTCATGTTGCTACTGTTCAAAACATACCAGGAGTATAGGTCAATTGGATGCAATTGGCCAGTATGGGCTCGTGGGCTGAAAGGGCTTGTTACTGTGCTGTATATCTAAGGTTTAAAACAAAAATAAAATTTAATCTCCAAGATGTGCAGGTCTGTTTGTAAATTGTCCCTGGTTCAGGAGACACAGGGAGGAATAGAATGAGCAGCCGAGAAACTGGTGGGGGAAGTCGGACTCGGGTGAAAGGTCTGAGATCCAGCAGAGTCTTCATTAGCTGAATGGGCTCCTATACTTTACGGAATCTGAGATCCAGCAGAGCTTCATTGGCTGAATGGGCTCCTGTACCTCAGGGAATATGAGGAGGGGACTGAGGTGAAACTGGACCACCACAGAATTATGGATGGAAGCAACATTTCTGTAATGATTTCAGGAGAAGGCTGTGGTGAGACTGGGGCCAATGTATTAGAGGAGATATGGAAAGGGACTGGAAGATGATTTGGGAAATTATCAGCAAGGCTTGGGGTTAACTGTGGCGAGGTTGGAACAGCTGGTCTCCACTATGAATTCTGAGCGTTTTCATATGCCTCTATCTATTTTTTCTGTTTTCTGAGTTCTTGTCGATAGTCAAGAGCAATAATTCTCAACCTTTTTTTTGTCTACGGCCTCCTTCAGGATGTGCTCAAAGTTGATGGACCCCTTTCCCTGTGAAGCAGTCAAATTTAGTAGATTTCTTCCGTACTTCTCTCCTACTGGCTGCATAAAAACAAACTATAAAAAAATATTTTCATGATTTCAGTCTGTGGCGCCCTCCTTAAATGTGCTGTGACCCTCTGGGGGTGGGTGTGGGGGGTGTATGGCTCCACTGAGAATGGCTGGTTCAGACAGAGTACATTTGGTACTCACATTCTACATCTGCTGTGGTTAACTGCATCATTCCCCACAATGCTGAAGAAAAGGTGGTAGTGTGTGGGTTTCTTGTGATATGGCAGAGCTTTTGCTGCAGAGGCCTGGAGACCTCAAGCCATTTGATTTTTCCAGCGTGTGTTGAGTCTAACTTTAATCACTTTGCTCTGAAGTTGGTCTGCTATTGCCTGGCACCCAGGATTTGCCCAAGTCCCAACTTGCTCTGACATTTAATGTGCAAAGTCCCTGATAAGACTCACAAGCTGCCGATCCATTTGATTCTTTGGGGAACTTCATGCTACAGACGAGGTGTCTGTTACGCTAGGATTGGCTGCTGCCGACTGGACCCGTCTCCTGAAACTGATCCTACCCATAGACCCCTTCCACGCTCCCCATTCCACTCTGCCTCGAGCAGTCAGTGAGGTTGACGGCTGTTCCAGTCCACAGTTAATAAAACGCCAGTCTTTTGTGATTATTGATGGTGCATCAATTTTATTAACTATAGACTGGAACAGCCATCAACCTCATCGACTGATCAAGGCAGAGTGGAATGGGGGGCTATGGATAGGATCGGTTTCGGGAGGCGTGTCCAGCCGGCAGCAGCCCATCATAGCGTAACGGTGGTTTACCACAGTGTCAGTCGCACAAGCACAACCCTCTGCTGGACTCAAGACAAGCTTTGTTTGGTTAAGTCTTAATTCAATGCTCTAAGTAGAGGCAATATAAGACATAGCGAGATCTATCGTCACATCTAACAATGTCCTCTCTTCTCAGCTTGAATCTGAATTCTACAGGATCCCAGGAGTCCAGTCGGTCACCGTGGTGTGGATTAGGTGAGTGTTGTGGCTTAATTTCATTCTCTGAGAACCAGGGGAGGGCAAACCAAGCATGGGATTGAAAATGGTGCACGTCGTTCTGAACACCTGCAATAACTGTGAAAGCTTATTTTTGTGCTCTACTTGCTCGGGATGTAAAGAAAGGTCGTTTAGCCCATCAAACCTGTTATGGCTCTCAGAGCTTTCCCATCAATCCCAACACCCAATTATTTTGCAGCAGCATGCCTCCCACAATTCCCATCAACTTTCCACCCCACCCCCCACCAGATTCTATCACTCACCTACACCCTTGGGGCTGTTTACACCAGCCATAAACCCACCAACTTGAGACGTGGGAGACAGATGGAACAGCTGATGGAACGTAGTGAAGACATGCAAAATCCACACAGACATTGCAGCAAAAAGTAAATCCGTCTTCCTGCTACTGAGTCGTTTCACGATTAATTTAACTGATGTTCACTGCACAAACTTCCCTGACAGGTTGAGTGAACTTGCTCTTTTATCCTTGGAGAGACTAAGGATGAGGGATGTCCTGATTGAGGTATTTAAGATGATGAGAGACATTGACTGAGTGGGCAGCCAAATGCTTTTTCCCGTGGCTGAAATGCCTAACACAAGGGGGCACAGTTTTAAGGTGCTAGAAAGTAAGAACATCCTGCAAGGTAGGAGAGTCCGGCCAGCAACAGTGGTGGAGGCAGGCACAATAAAATCTTTTAAGAGATTGTTAGATGGGGCATAGAACTGGGTTATGCAGTAGGGAAGTTCTAGGTAGGTGTTAGAGAAGGTGATGAGGTTGGGACAACACTGTGGGCCGAAAAGCCTGACTGTGCTGCAGATTTCTACATTGAGTGATACCTTTTGTTTTCATATAAAGACAATTCTGGCTACTCTCAATGAGGTAAATGTGAAAACACAGAGCAGGCGAAATTCAGCAGATCAAACAGTGTAATTTATACAGCAAAGATATAGATCTTTAACTAACGTTTTGGGCTCGAGCCTTTCATCATACCTTGATGAAGGGGTTAAACCTGAAATGTTAGTTATGTATCTTTATCTTTGCGGTATAAAGTACAGCACAATGCCTAACCTTTTATCCGGGATCGTCAGGACCGGACACCTGCCGTTGTTCGGAATCATCTGGATTTCAGAAACATTTTAATTTTTGCCCCTTTAAGCCCGTTAGCCCGAGTTGCGCCGCCGTCCCCCATCCCCGCCACCTCTCTTGCCCACCCGAGTCGAGCTTCCTTCTCTCCCCCCTCTCCCGTCTGCATGAGTCACGCTGCCGTCTCTCCCCCATCTGCCCGAGTCGAGCTGCCTTCTCTCCTCCACCCCCCCGTCTGCCTGAGTCGAGCTGCCGTTTCTCCCCCGTCTGCCCGAGTCACGCTGCTGTCTCTTCCCTGTCTGCCCTAGTCAAGCTGCCGTCTCTCCCCTGTCTGCCCGAGTCGCGCTGCCGTCTCTCCCTTCTTCTGTCTAGTTTTAGCTGCTTAAGACGTTGGGTCCTTGTGCATTGTCATACGTAGTGGAAGTCCAGAAAACTGGCTGCCAGAAATCTGGGCCACCTGAGAATATTTTTGAAAACTTTCAAACTTTTAAAATTTAGTGGGCTTTTGTCTGCATGCAGTGGCATTTTAATTTTTATTTAAAAACTGCTCGTTTTGATCAATGAATCACGCTGTATTTGCTAATGAATAAACTATCGAAATTTACCCATTCGTCTCTTCTTTATCCCTCCTTAAATTTGAATTCTAAAAGAACAGCCCAAGAATCTGGAAAATCTGGACCGACCCAATCCCCAAGCAGTCCAGATTTTCAGACTTCTATTTTATATTAAGTATTTAAATGAGAATCAATCAAATGGAATAAATTTTTTGATCAACATTGAAATTGGTGGTGAAGTGGACGGTGAAGGAGATTGACTAATCGGACATGGATGGACATGGAATGGCAGACGGAATTTAAGTTGGACCAATGTGAAAGGATGGGTTTAGGGAAGTTGAACCAAGCCAGGACCGACACCGTGAATGGCTAGGTCCTGACCTTGGGCTGCAACAACATAGTTTGCTAAAGATGGAAGCACAGGTGGACAGGGTGGTGAGGTCTTCCTCAGACAAAGCTATGAACGCAAGAGGTGTGGTGTCACATTGGTTAGGGTGCACTGTAGTATAGTATGCAATTCAGATCAACATATTGTAGGGTGGCTGTGATTAAGAAAGAGTGTGTTCAGCGGAGTCACAGGGATATTCCCTGGATTGGAGGGCTTGAGTTATATTGAGAGATTGGATGGACTGACTGTGTACCCTGGAGTGAAGGAGGCTTAGAAATGACATTATGGAGGTAGCATTTATACTCGTGTATAAGTTGATACTGTGTAAAAGTTGACCCCCTCCCTCCCATTTTTGGCCCTGGCCACCTGCTGATCGGAGCTCCCAAAGCCTCGACCACGGACTCTCACTAAGGCCCTGGCTACCAGCTCTTCAAATTCCCGACACCTTGAACATGGAATTACCACCCAATCTCCCAGCTGTCTTCCTGCCCATCGCCAATGCCTTGAACAACGCAGGTATTTACCACAATCAAAAGTAGAATGCATGAAATGGTCGACCCTCTAAATTTAGTGTTAAGATGGTCTTAAAAACTTGACTTTTACACAGTATATAAAATGATGTGAGGCACAGATAGGGTAGATGGTTAGTGTCTGTGTCCCATGTCGAAATGTAGAGGGTTGTGTTTTAAGGAGAGAGGGGGAGATACAAAGGGGAGCTGAAGAGTATGATTATGTGAATGAGGTGCCAGAGGAGGCGGGAACAAACAGGATAGAAGAGGCACCTTTGTCAGAATGAGCAGGGTATTGAGGAATATGGAATCAGTCGGGTTCATATGAGGGTCAGGATAGATGCTGTGATCCAAAAGGCCTGTACTAGTCTGTGGCTCAATGCTGACAGCGGTCAGGATTGATTGAGCCTGGATTCCGAGAGCTGTAAGAGAGCACCACCTCTGAGCCCATGTGGTGCAGATGTCGAGTTGCTGGGAACCTGGCTGACAATGTACTTGAGGTATTCCGGCTCGTGGCTGCGGTAAGGATTGGGGAGATGAGGTAGCAACTAACCTGCAGCTGCAACCAAGGAGACAAACAACTGGATTCTTTCATCACACAGAAGAGGAAAGTTGAAAAATGTCCCACTGACCCACAACATTCCAAAGTCATCACTCATCGGTGCTTGAGCAACACCCTTTTGGAAAAGATCATGCTTTCCTCCCACAGACAGCCCACTCTTCGTCTCCCCCTGATAACAATCCACACATTATTTTGCCCAGTGCAGCAAATTCCAAGACCTTTTTTGGCTTCTTATTGCATGAGATAACAATTTTAATCTTTACCTAACTGTGGAATAGTGTCTCACCATAGATTTTCTCCATCAGGGCTCTGCCCTCTCTCACTGTAGTTAGGTCTGCCGTTCTGTCCCTCAGGTGACTAACTTGGCGCAGGTTCTGATCTCATCTCCAGTTTGTGCCAAGCATTTAAATTCTGAAAGAAAATTTGAGAGTACAGGGCAGGCCCTTACAGCCAATGAAACCCATGCTGCCCAATTACACCCACCAACCCATATGATTTGGAGGGTGGGAGGAAAGCAGAGCACGTGGGGAAAACCTGGGCAGGTCACAGGGAGAATGTACAAACTCCTTACAGACTGCAGTGAAACATGGAAGTCTGCAGCCACAGTGATTGAAGTAAAAACACAAAGCTGGAGAAATTCAGCAGGTCAAACAGTGTACTTTATATGGCAAAGATAAAGATACACAACCAACGTTTCAGACTTGAGCCCTTCATCAAGATATGAGCAAAATGTAGACAGGCGTCTGAACAGAATGGTGGCGGGAGGGGCAATCCCACAGTTAGATGGTAAGGAAGAACCAGGTTTCTTCTAGCCCACTCCCCATTCTTCCTCTCTTCCCCATCCTGTCTTCTTTCCTCCAGCTCTCCACTCACTTCCCTCTCCATCCCCCCTCCCTATTTACAGGTGTGCCCTCTCTTCTCGGTCCACCTATTGCCTCCTGCCTGAAGGCCTGTGCACTTTCCCCTGCCCCTTCCCGACCACCATTTTGTTTGGGCGCCTGCCAACATTTTGTCAATACCTTTATGAACGGCTCCAGCCCAAATTGTTGATTTGCTAAATAAATTACACTGCTTGTCCGGCTGAATTTCTCCAGCATTGTGGTTTTCCTAACAGACGACGGTGGATTCGACCTGGGTTACTAGCGCTGTAATGGTGTTGGGCTAACCGCTGTGATAGGCAGGTCACCCATGGAGCTTTTCTTCCAAGAATAAAGGAACAGGAGCAGGCTGTTCAGTCCTTCACACCTAGCCCACCATTTTGGGTGCTCATCGCTGATCTCCCCCAGGCCTCAATTCTTCTCTATTGCAATTCTGAAACTAATTCCCCAGCAATTTAGCATGTGGAATCTCTGTTACTTGCTGCATTTTACCATTCATGCATGGACTAGTTGGGCTGATGGCTCTGAGTCTGAGTCTATCAAGTCCAGTCATTTATTGACATCTGATTGTACAATGAAACATCATTTTCCGATCCTCGGTGCAAAACACGCAGACACACAAACAGACATAACACACATACAGACATAACACACATACAGACAGACAATACATATGCAGGACACACACACACACACACACACACACACACACACACACACACACACACACACACACAAATATTGTTTGGTATATTTGAGAGTCTCAGATGGTTAGTGTGAACATTTCCTTTGGTCGTTCACCATTCTCACTGCCCGTGGGAAGAATCTTTTCCTCAGCCTTCTGTATCTCTTCCCCGACGGGAGCAACCGAAAGATCTCGTGTGCAGGGTAGAAGGGGTCCTTAGTGATTTTGCACGCCCTCTTCAAGCGGCGATCCCAGTAGATCACATCGATGATGGGGAGGGAGACTCCAGTGATCCTGTCTGCCACTCTTATAGTCTTGTGGATTCACCCCAATCCATTTCTCTGCAGCCACCACACGGTGATGCAGCCGGCCAGGATGTGCTTGCCTGAGCTCCTATAGAAGGTTGACACCATGGTGGCCAGCAGCCTGGCCTGCTTTAGTCTTTTCAGGAAGTTTCACTCATTTGTGGTCTCCCTCAGGTGAAGGAAAGTTGCCTTGAGCTCCCTAAATCAATGGCTATCCTATGATCCAACCTTCGCAAGCTGCCTTAGACACAGTCACGCAATTCCGTGTGAGTGCCTGAATATTGAGGGCCAGTGCGACGCTCACCCAAAACTCATGCCCGAGCTTGGATTTAAATTACAATGGTCGCTCAACAACTGACCAAAGACAAAAATGGCTGGTCATTTTACTGGAGCCATCTTCAAGGAGAGAGGAAGTTGGCAGTGTTCCAAACGTGGACACTAACCAAAGTGATGAAGCCAGTTGTGGAGGCTCACCACCCGCAGATCTCTGCCTGTCCTTCCCTTGACTCCAACTTGCAGTCCCCGATGGATCCTTTCCATCCAGCTGACAGCAGAACTTCCACCCGCCTTCATGGCCCAACCTCCATCAATGGTCAACACCTTCACTCGTGCATTCACGTCAGACTTGTTTTCCATTCTGGCCAGCCTTGCGGTTCCAGGGAAGCCCCTTGCGCCCTTTCTGTTGAGCTGCTGTAGCCGGCTCCTTCTGCTTCCTGCCTGTGAGACAGCAACCTTGATATTTTTTCTTAATTCTTTGTTTTGATATCCTGTCTCCTTCCTAAACTGTGGAAAACATATATTCCTGCTTTGGGTTATTTTTTGAACTGATCTCCTGCTATTGTGTTGGATAACCAGTGCCCTTTGGTCTATCAGCAGTTCCTTTCTGATTAATGTCTTCCTCCCAGGAAAAAATTAATTGTCTAGACTTCATGCATCATGTTGCCTTTGCTGTTCACTGTCTGCTTTAAATTTAAGTGAACACATTTAACATGAGGTTAGTAGATCCCTTCATTCCATCCACAGTGATCCTAGTTTTAGTTTGGACTCGTGCTTAACTGGCAATCAACCTGCATGCAGCAATGTGGGTAAACAGGAAAATGACAGCAGATCCTGGCGTCAGGTATAAAGTGCTGGAGAAACTCAGCAGGTCATGCACTGCAAGGACCTCCCAGTGGCCAACCATACCAATCCCTCCGTGACTCCCTCGTCTACTCCCTTCCCATTAATCGTCCCTTTGGCACCTGCAACCGCAGGAATTGCCATACTTGCACCCACACCTCCTCCCTCACCACTACCCAGGGCCCCAAACGGTTCTTCCAAGGGAAGCAATGTTCCACTGCATCTGGCCCTCCCGATGTGGCCTTCTCCACATCGAGAGACTGGGCACAGACTGGGAGGTCGCTTCGCTGAGCCACCATCGTTCTGTTCGCATCAGTGACAGGAATCTCCCAGGGGCCAACCATTTCATTTCTGCACCCCACTCCCTGCTGACTTATCTGTCCATGGCCTCAGGCACTGCCAAACCAAGACCACCCGTAAATTGGAGGAGCAACACCTAATTCTCCGTCTGGGCCCTCTCCAACTGGATGGCATCAACATCGACTTCTCTGATTTCTGGTCGCCTTCTCCCCATTCCCCCTCTCTTCCCCATCCCTCTGTCTTCTTCCCTCCAGTTCTGCACTCCCCTTCCTGCTCCATTCACAGAGCCATCCCCCCTCCCTTTGTTTGCTGCTGTCCCCTCCCTCCCTTATCCTCCTGCTACCTCCTGCCTCTGCTCCTCCCACCCCATTTTGTTCGGGCGCCTGTCTACATTTTGCTTACAGTTTGATGAAGGGCTCAAGTGGGAAATGTTGGTTTATCTTTGCTCTGTAAAGGACACTATTTGACCTGCTGAGTTTCTCTAGAAGTGTGTTTTTACTTCAATCCAGTCTGCAGAGTCTCGTGTTTTACTCACATTAATTGCACACTCCATTTCAACCCTGACATGTCTGTCTATGGCCTCTTGGAGTCAAGTTGAAAACACCTGCAAATTGGAGAAACAGCACCTTGCAATCTTCAATCAATATCGACCTCCAATTTCCATTAACCATTCCCTGGATGCTCTCTTTCCCTCATGTCTCTCTCCCCATCTCCAGCTCCCCACCTGCTACCCTTCCTTCTCCATTTAGAGAGCTATCCTTCCCAGCCCTCTGGCCTCTCCTCCGTCACTTAGTCATGGAGTAATACCACGTGGAAACAAGACCTTCGACCCAACTTGCCCAGGCCAAGCAAAATGCCCCACCCACACCAGTCCCACCTGACTGTCTTTCACCAATATCTGTCTAAAACCATCCTATTCATGTATCTTAAACATTGCGACAGTACCTTCCTTAACCACCTCCTCCACCAGCCTGCTCCATACACCCACCACCCTCTGTATAACCCCTCATGTTCCTGTCAAATCTCCCCACCCTCACCTTAAACCTAGGACCTCTGTTTACTGATTTCCCTACTCTGGACAAAAGACTCTCTGCCTTCACCTGATCTATTCATCTCATGATTTTCTACATCTCTATGAGATCACCCCTCATCGTATGCATTCCAATGAATACAGCCTGAACCCGCTCAACCCCATCCTCTTGCTCACACCCCCGAGACCTGGCAATGTCCTTGTTGATGTTCTCTGCACCTCCCCGGCTTGACAACATCTTGCCCATAGCAGAGTGACCAAAACTATGCAAAATACTCCAAATGGGACCCCACCAATGTCTACTGCAGTGGTTTTCAAATTTTTCTTTTCACTCACATACCACTTTAAGTAATCCCTATGCCACAGGCATTCTGTGTTTAGTAAAGGATTGCTTAAGGTGGTCTGTGGGTGGAAAGAAAAAGTTTGAAAACCACTGTTTTGATTGTACCTCATTGACTCGTTATGTGTTTGGTTTCATAACTCCAAAGGAAATGAGCCAATGACAATTTTTCTGAAGCAAAATATCTCAGTAACAATTGGGTCTAGAGCAGTGGTTCTCAACCTTCCCTTCCCGCTCACAGACCACCTTAAGCAATCCCTTACTAATCACAGAGCACTTATAGCATAGGGATTATTTAAAGTGGTAGGTGAGTGGAAAGAAAAGGTTTGAAAACCATTGATCTAATGCATCTGCTACATGACCTCCCAACTTCTCTACATGATACGCTGACTGATCAAGGCTAATGTGCTGAAAGCTTTTTTGACCACCGTATCTACCTGCGACACCAGTTTCAAGGTACTATGTACCTGCACTCTTAAATCCCTCTGCTCTACAACTCTCTGCAGATCCATGCCATTCACCCTGTAGCCCCTACCCACATCAGGCCTCCCAAAATACAACCCCTTACATTTCTCTGCTTTCGCTTCTGTCCTCCCACCTGTGTCCAACTATTGCCTCCTACCAGTTAACCTACGTTCCTCCCATTCTCCTCCCCCTATTCTCCATCCCACCTTTTTATTGGGGTATTTGCCTGAAGGGGTCAGGCCCGAGACGTTGACTGCCTTTTATTTCCTATGGATTCTGTTTGACCAGCGATTGTGTGCACTGCAGGCATGTGGGCTGATTTTTCACTCTCTTGGTAACTAATGGAATTTCAGAGGAGATGAAGATCTGGCCCAGTTCCAAGCTAGCTTAGCGATGATTTCGTTGGAAAATGCAATCAAATTAATTCTACTCCTTGGCCATTTCTTTGATTAGTTAGCTAATTTCCCTTTTGTCTGCAGCACATCTCCTGATGGATGGAAGAAAAATAGAGGGTTGCGGGATAGAGAGGGTTTGGTAGTTATTTTTAAGGAATATATGGGTTGGCACAACTTTGAGGGCTGAATGATCTGTACTGTGCTGAAGTGTTCTGTGTTTATTGTCATGCGCAGAACATGTAAAATTACGCAAAATTGCCTTCTACCTGCCGCAAGGCAGACAGTTGTCACGAGTGTCGCCTGACGCTCCTTTCAGTAGGGGAGAAAGAGAAGCAAAAGAGAGCCCCTTCAGAGTCACTGAGTGTGTCCGTGGATATCCTTCCATCATAGACATTGCAGCCTGAGCTCCAGATTCAAATCTCTGTGATCATGAAGCCTTCAGCACACGGAGCCCTTCTTGCCCCCAGCCCCCTCCTGAATACCAGTTCCAGGGCTTGGTTCCAATGAGCCAGTCCCCGGCAGCCTGCAGCCCGTGCAGATCCCCCAACCGCAAGTCACCTGCAGCCTGTCTAAGACCCTCAGCTGATAAGCCCCTCAGTGGTCCACTGCCGTCCTGAAGGGTTGTCTCTACTTTTTCTCCCTCTCAATGCGAATGCTCTGCCCATTTCTGGTGCCCTGCGCCGGTCCTTTGCTGCCCAGAGTCAACCCATCGTGGCCACTGCTAGCACATGTGCACCATCTTGGGCACAGACCCCACTGTTGCAGGATTTTAAAATAAAACCCCACTGGCTCCTTTAGCAGGCTGTTTAAAGCGTGTACACAGCTGTCGTCATTAGGACCGGGTGGTTAATCCCTTCGGACCAGTGCTTTGCGCTCTTTGCTTTCCCAGGTTCTCTGCCGTGCCACCATTGTTGTCTTCAGTAGGTGCCTTCAGATTATGTCCTCAGTTCCCCCAACTCTTCCAAGTGACACATCTTCTTCCAAGAGAAATCTTGTGCCCTGACCTTCCCAATGCAAGAAAAAATTCTCCTTGTTTATTCTCTCAAAAGGAATAAACAGGGGCACGAAGATAGATGGGACACTCGAGTTTTAATGGACCAATGAAATTTGAATATCCTCAGAGAATATTCCAATTTACCTCTCATTTCTGAACAAGTTTCTTGTGTGTTTTGTTGCCTCTCTCATTGCAGTTTGAAGATTTTTAATTTTTTTATTTTTTTATTTTTCACACCATAAATCACATTAGCCATGATATACACTTTTTCTTTTTCACACATATACAGTGACTTTTTCTCCCCCCCACCACCCCCTCTCATCCATTTTAGGTATACAATCTAGGTTGCATTAAGCCAGTCAGACAATGTTGTCATTCAACAAAAATACACCAGAAATTCTACTGAGTCCATTCTTTTCTTTCCTTCTCCTTCCATCAACTTAGCTAATGTTTGTCCCCGGTAGGTTTTCGCTATTGTATTTCATGTAAGGCTCCCATACTTGTTCGAATATTTCAATATTA
Organism: Narcine bancroftii; assembly: GCF_036971445.1. Classification (NCBI taxonomy): domain Eukaryota; kingdom Metazoa; phylum Chordata; class Chondrichthyes; order Torpediniformes; family Narcinidae; genus Narcine; species Narcine bancroftii. The sequence goes on along the minus strand of NC_091470.1, from coordinate 174,023,138 downwards.
TTTCTTAAACTATATGTTATTTTTTCTAATGGAATACATTTATTCATTTCTATATACCATTGTTGTATTTTCAAATTATCTTCCAATTTCCAGGTTAACATAATACATTTTTTTGCTACGGCTAGGGCTATCTTAACAAATCTTTTTTGTGCATCCTCCAAATCAATTCCAAATTCTTTGTTTTTTATGTTGCTTAGGAGAAAGATCTCTGGATTCTTTGGTATATTGTTTTCTGTTATTTTATTTAATATCTGATTGAGATCATCCCAAAATTTTTCTACTCTCTCACATGTCCAGATTGCATGAATTGTTGTTCCCATTTCTTTTTTACATCGAAAACATCTATCAGATACTGTTGGGTCCCATTTATTTAACTTTTGCGGTGTAATGTATAGTCTGTGTAACCAATTATATTGTATCATACGTAGCCTCGTATTTATTGTATTTCTCATCGTTCCAGAACATAATTTCTCCCATGTTTCCTTTTTTATCTTTATATTTAAATCTTGTTCCCATTTTTGTTTAGTTTTACCATTTGTTTCCTCATTCTCCTTTTCTTGCAGTTTAATATACATATTTGTTATAAATCTTTTGATTAACATTGTATCTGTAATCACATATTCAAGGTTACTTCCCTCTGGTAAACTCAAATTGCTTCCTAATTTATCTTTCAAGTAGGATCTCAGTTGGTAATATACCAGCACTGTATCTCCAGTTATATTGTACTTATCTCTCATTTGTTCAAAGGATAAGAATCTACTTCCTGAAAAACAATTTTCTATTCTTTTAATCCCTTTTTTTTCCCATTTTCTAAAGGCAAGGTTGTCTATTGTAAAAGGGAGTAGCTTATTTTGCGTCAATATTAGTTTTGGTAATTGATAATTTGTTTTATTTCTTTCTACATGAATCTTCTTCCAAATATTGAGGAGATGATGTAATACTGGAGAAGTTCTATGTTGTACCAATTTTTCGTCCCATTTATATAATATGTGTTCAGGTATCTTTTCCTAGTTTGAAGATTTTTTTTTTGAGGGCGATTACATCAGATTTGAATCAACGCCCTTGATCTCTGAGTCAGCATCTGTTTCTCCAGTAAATGGTTCTTCCATGTGATCCCACTGTTTAACTACATCAAAACCCAACAACCAGATTTTAAAATCCACTGCACGAATAGTGAGCTTCGAATGTGCCTCCACATCTTCCTATTCCAACGTCACAATGGTTCGGGATATTATTTCAGTACTAATTGTCAGTGTTTCTATTTTGAAACCCTTGGAACGTTTAAGGATTCATGGAAAGGACCATAAAACAATAGCCTTTGTAAGTGCTGTGTTGGAAGATAAAGTGGAAGAGATTTTGATACAGTGATGCAAACCCCTGGGGACTTCACATCTGGAACACAGTATTCAGCTCTTGTATTCGTTTTGCAAAAGATTTATTGGTCTTGGAAGCTGTGGGCGCAGACAAACCATAACAGTTCCAAAGGTTTGATTGTGAGAAGGATTGGAATTTGGAAGATTAACATGGATTTGATTGATTTTTTTTTTAGAATTTAAAAAAATTTAAATTTAGACACGGTGACAGGCCGATTCGGCCCCATCCAATTAGCCTACACCCCCAGTACGTTTCAAATAGTGGGAGGAAACAGGAGCTCCCGGGGAAACACTACGTACAAACTCCTGGGCAGCGCGGGATTCGAACCCCACTCCAGTCCCGATTGCTGGCACTGTAAAGGTGTTGCACTAACTGCTACACCAACCGTGTTGCCCTTTTTTTTCAGTTGAGACATATTAATGGGACAGCAGAGCAAAACCGTCCTGGTTCTAAAATATTAACTCTGTTTCTCTCCAAAGGTGCTCTGACCTGCTGATTTTTTCAGATTGCATTTCAAATTTCCAAACTCTGTTTTTCTATTGTAACACTTCCTTAGTCCAAGGGGTTAGTCCAAGCAAGGCAGGATCATCGATGTGGAGCCAGCCTATTTGGAAGCAAATTTAGCCATAAAACTAAGGATGATACGTCTAAAGTGTTAAGTCTGGTATGAACAATTGAATCTTGTGCTCTTTGTAAGGAGTTTGTACGTTTTCTCCGTGTCTACATAGGTTTCCCCCCCGGGTGCTCCTGTTTCCTCCCCCACTTCAAAAGGTACCAGGGTTGTAGATCAATCGGGTGTAATTGGGCGGCACGGGCTCGTGGGCCAAAAGGGCCTGTCACTGGCTAAATTTTAAAAAAACTCGGTGGTGCTTAATTCAGTGTGCCATTGAGGATTAGCAGGGCATGGTTGTACAGCTGGCGTCACAGCTCCCAAGGCACCCAGGTTCAAACCTGACCTCTTGTCATTAACGTGGAGTGTGAGAGTTTATTGTGAGAGTACACAAGTACGATGTACAGATGCATTGACGTCGTGGTTTGCTGCAGCCACAGATATTCACAAATTACATAAGTGACAACAGTATAAATTCAATAGCTGCAATATGTCAGGACAGGGTAAGGAATAACAAATCGACAGAGCTAAAGGAAACTCCATAGGTTTGTCCAGCTTCGTCTCATTAGCTCAAACACGGGAGTTAATTGGCTGCTGCAAACTTCTCTTTTAATATCGCTGTAAAAGTAAATAGAGTTGGAAAATTTGAGAAAGAATATGTTGCAGAGAAATAAGAAGGGGAATGGGATTTCTCTTCGAGAACCAGAGGTGAATGGTCTCCTGTGTTGTACTGAGCTTATCATCCCAGAATTGTGTCTGTTCCATCTAACAGAGAAGTGGACAACAACGTGATCGTGGAGCTGGACGTGGGATCTGACGACAACAGCAATAATGCGGAGATACGAGAGGTGGTCTACTCAGCGGTTCGAAGTGGCTCCATCGGGCCCTACGAGACTTCAGTGGAAGGCTTCTCATTCCGGCACCTTGGAGCAGGTATGCAGCTGATCACCTGTGTGGACAGGAATGAAAACTATCCAAACTGGGCTGTGCTTTCCATGGGGAGCATTTCTAATAATGCAGGTGGTGCTGATCCAGGTTCTAGATCTGCAAACAAGGGCAACGCTTCCAGAGACTGAACTAAGGTTCAAGGCTGAGGACATCATGCAGTGTCTCGAGGTTTGACCCTTCCTCCCCCACCCACTCCCCCTCTAACTTCTCCTCTCCCTTCCACTCCCCCTCCTCCTTCCCTCTCCCCCTCTTCATCTCCCTCCCTCTCCTACTCCCCCTCTTCCCTCCCTCTCCCTCCAACACACTCCCCCTCCTCCCTCCCTCTCCCTCTCTCCCTCATCATCTTCCTCCCCCTCCCCCACTTCTACCCCTCCTCTCTCACTATCCCTTCCCATTCCACTCCCCCTCCTTCCTCTCACTCCCCTCTTTGTCTCCCTCTCTTTCCCCCACCTACTCCCCCTTCCCTCCCTCTCCAACTTCCACTACTCCTCCTCCCTCCCTCTCCCCTCTCACTCTCTCTCCCCCTCCCTCTCTCCTCCTTCCCTCACCCCACTTCTACTCCTCCCTCCCCACTCCCCCTCCTCCCTCCCTCTCCCCCTTCTTCCTCTCCCCATCTTCACCTCCCTTGCTCTCCCCCACCTACTCCCCCCTCTTCCCTCCCTCTCCCTCCAACTTCTACTCCCTCTCATCTCTCTCCCTCTCCTTCCATCTTTCCCTCTCTCTCCCCTTCTCTCTCATCCATCTCCCTCTCTCTCCCTCCCTCCCTCTCTGACTTTTTTACAACCTACAGAGGTGTGTCTCTCAGACCAGGGGTGCAGACATTTCTGGCCCTTCGTTCTGATATTTATCTAGGTTGATTCTTTCCAGACACTGATGTTTTCTTGCATTTATGACAGTGAATCACCCATAATTAGGGAATCAAATGATGTTGCAGATGCTCCAAATCTGAGGTAAACATCAAAAAGGATGATTTCTCAACGCAGCAGGAACCTTCGGGACCTGCCTTGTGTTCGTTTTGCCCTCTCTTCCTCTCCTTCCTGTACCTGCCTCTTAAATCCTCTTGCCACATCTTCCTGTCCCAGAGAGAAGTCAAATTGCGCAGAACTGCTGGAGGAATCCAGCCGATCTCACAGCGTTCGTAGCCTGAGCCCTTCTTCGAGATGTATCTCCTTTATATTTCCAACTCCCACCGAGACATCACCCATATCCACTCCGATCTCACCCCCTCAGAATGCATGGCCCTCCACTCTCTCCCTACCAATCCCAACTTCACCATAAAACCTGCAAACAAGAGTGGCGCTGTTGTGGTCTGGCACAAGATAGCTTGCTGAAGGGCTCAGGCCCGAATCGTCAGTAATATAAGAAAATTTCAAGGCTCGTGGAGTTGCTCCAGAATTTCTGTGTGGTTTTAACTACAATCAAAGCATCTGCAGACTTTCATGTTCCCTTCCAGAGAGAAGTTATCAACCTGCAATACTCTCCAGTTTTATCATTAGAAATAAATGAGGCCTTCTCATACAATCCTGCTGTTGTTCATGAATGAGGTTCAGTCAGTATCTTAATCTTTATTATGTGCCTGGCTGCAGTGACAACTGAATCATTAATCAACAGCAATCCTATGACACCTCAACATATCTATGCCCAAAGTGACATTAAACAGCGCAATCTTTGAGAACAAACAAGATTCAAGATTCCTTTAGTATCATGTAATAAAAGCAGGTCAAGAACTGAGGCAGAAATTGTCGGGCACCACTGACAGTCAGAGAAAAAGAATCCACCACGCCCCCCCCCCCTCCCCCCCCCGAGTCTGAATCACAGTGCATTCATCTCCAGCCCTTCCCACATCTTCCACAGCCACACAGAGTCCAGCCTGAGCCATCGGCCACCCGAGCTCCACATCCGAGCTCCCAGCACAATTCGGAGCCCTTCAGTGCCCTCGGCACCCCCTCGCATCCTGGTTCCGGTAGCCGGTGCACCCTGCAGCCAGTCTTGAGCCAGTCTCCAGCAGATGCAGCCTGGTGTGAATCCTGATCGCAATCTCCAGCAACCCACAGCCTGCGTGTGTTCCTTGCCCCAAGCCGCCGTCTGCCCGCTGCCTGAGTGCTCCTCAGCCACAGAGCCTCTCACTGGCCCGCTGCCATGGCTACTGTGCCGTGGGTCATCTCCTCAAATGGAAGATGTTCTTCTTGCTTTCTGGTCCCCTGTGCCAGTCCTCTGCCTCCCTTGAGTCTGAGCCCCCCCCCCCCCCCCCCCACCCCGTGACTGCTACCAATCATAGCCGCTGCCACCTTAGGCACAGACCCCACTGTTGCAAGTTGCAAACAATCTGCATTTGGCATCGATTTAATATGTAAAGTCCTCTTTTTTTTTAGTTAATTAATTTCTTTTGCAGTTAAACACTCAGCAAGCATCAAGATCCAACGGACAGTCATGAGATAAAAGATCAGGACCTGATTGTTCAAGTGCAGACAAGGAATTGTGGGAGGACGCAGTGGGTCAGAAATCATTCGTGGGTAGAAATGGTCAGTCAACGTTTCAGGTCTGAACCCTTTGTCAGGATGAAGGGTTGAAGATTAAAGGTGCAGACCCGAAAGGGTGATTGACCACTTCTACCCACGAATGATGTGTGACTCACTGGGTCCTTCCAGTAATTCCTTGTCTGCACAAGATTCCAACTTTCTGCGACTTCTGTGTTTCACTTTGGTGATTATTCTTCTGTTAATTTGAATTGATCACAATTGTGCCAGGGGATCTTTTGTGTCCACTCAAGTCAGCCGTTAGCCTTAGTTTAATGTATTGTCTGTCTTGCAGCCCTCCCTCAGTTTGACCCCCAACTCTAACCCTGACTCACAGCACTGATCAGAGTGTAAAACCATTCCGACACCTCCATCTGCAGAGCCCTCATTGAAATGGACATCAAACTCTCTAATTAAATATTTCACCATTTCAACATTGAAGAATGAAAGGTTCTTCCTGCAAATTTTCATCATAAATTCTAAAAGTAATTGCATTTAAACGGAAATTCTGAAAAAGTCAGAACATCATAACTATCAATTAAACATACTGGGATCATCAAGACATACATAGAAGATGCTGTATCGTTTGTCTGTACGTGCTATGTCTGTATGGTGTCCGCATGTTTTTGCCCTGCGGACCAGAGAACACCGTTTCATTAGGTTATATTGTTACAATAGGATGATAAGTAAACTTGAACTTGAAGTGCAAAAACATAAAAGTGCTGGAGAAACTCAGCAGGTCACACATGCTTAAAAGCAAAAAGCAGTCTTATGTTTCTGGCCTGAGCCCTTTGTCAGGATTGTTAAAAACCAGGGAGAGTCCTGAATGGAAAGTGGGGGGGGGGGGCGGTAGGGGAGCACAAGCTAACAGGTAAGAGTTACAGGTGCGAGGGGGGCAGAGAAAGAAGCTGAGAAGTGATGGGGGATAGGACAGAGGGCTAAGAAGGGTGCCTCTAATAGGAGAAGATGGGAAGGGGATGGGGAGCTGGAGGTATGGAGTCAGAGGGGTAGGAAAGAGGGACTGTGGTAGGGGGGTGCGGTGTTAACAGACATTGGAGGTAAATAGTGATGCAGTCTGGTTGGAGACAGGCAAGATGAAATATAAGGTGTTCATCCAAATTGCTGCTGGTCTCAGTTTACAGTACATAAGACCATGGTAGACATTTTGGTGTGGGGGAGTGATCTGTGGAATTAAAATGGTTGGTCACTGGGCAAGTCTTGTTGATGCAACAGACAGCACCAAGACGCTCAACGAAATTTTAAAATTTAGTCATTCAGCACCACAAAAGGCCCTTTCGGTCCACGAGCCAGTGCTGCCCAATCATGCCTAATGTACTTATAACCCCCAGTACATTTTGAAGGGTGGGTGGGAACTGGAGCTCCCCAGGAAAACCCACACAACACAGGGAAAATGTACAAACTCCTTGCAGACAGCCCAGGATTCAAACTCCGGTCCCGATCTGTTGCTCGAAACGCTACGCTAACTGTGCCGTCCTACGACTGGGAGAAATAATCTCCTCATCTGCGTCTTGTCCCTCTGATGTAGAGGAGGCAACATCAGGAGCAACGGATGCAGTAGGATGACCCCTGCAGATTCACAAGTGAAGTGTTCCTTCCCTTGGAAGGACTGTTTGGCCTCCCTGGTAGGGGAAGAGGTGTGGGCTCATGCAGCACATCTTATGGTCACAGGGGTAGGGGAAGATTGGAGAAGGGACTCCTGTAGGGAATGATCCCTGCAGAGAGATGAGGGGATGGAAAGATGTGCCTGATTGGGAGATTCCCATTGTAGATGTGAAAATTGTGGAGAATAATGCATTTGATGCAGAGGGGAATCCTGTAAATATCTAGGGGTGGGAGGCATCCAGGGCAATTGTGAGGGAAGTCGAGGAGATGTAAATAAGGGCCAGTAGAAAAGCCACATTTTTTGGAATAAGGTGGATATTCTGGGATGATCTGGAATGGAAGACCTCATCCTTAGAGCAGATACAGCGAAGACAGAGGAATTGAGAGAAAGGATTAGAATCCTTAATGGAGACAGGATGGGAAGAAGTGGCGTCGAGTTAACCGTGGGAGTTGGTGGGTTGATAAAAAATGTCTGTAGATAGTAAATGGAGACAGAGATCAAGAAAGGTGACTTATTTTGATTTTCTGTAACTGCAGGAAATGTGTTGACACTTTGAGTCAATTCTTGCCATCTCTGACCACACAGGAAATGTACAAATCCTTGGAAATAAGTGGCATGGCTACTCATTATTGTTCATATAAAATATCCAATGATTCCTCATTCCTCAGATCTGACCGCTGCAGACTATATAATCAGGAAATGGAGCAAATGATTTATTTCCTATTTCGGTTAAATTATGCTCAGTGTGTACTGCAGTTGTCACAGGTTTTCTTTTTGTGCTGTAGCTTGTTGAACATTTTCCTTTGGGATCTGGGGGTTTGCTGTAATCTCTTCCAATTGATTTACCCTCCAAGATTCTATTGTTTTCCATTCCTGCTCCCTGGATCATTGCAAATTTGAACATAACCTTCAACTATCAAGAATTCAAGGTCAGGAATTCCATCTCCTTTGGCCAAATGTCTCCTAAACACTGTAATTGCTTCTGCCTTCACAGCTTCCTCTGGTAACTCATTCTATATAACCATTAGCCTCTAAATTAGAACCTTTCACTCCAAGAAACTTTCCACTCCAAGAAAACAATAATGACAATTTTCCCTAATCGATGTTATGTTCCTATGATGTCCCCATTCAGATTCTTGCACTCCAAGGAAAGAAACATCCAAGACAATCCACCCTCTCCTTTTAACCCAAGACTCCAGTCCCTGTAATGTCCTTGTGGATCCTTTCCAGCTTAATGACACATGGGTTACTATATTAAAGATTCCTGACATAAGAATGAGTGTGTACTTAATGGAATGTAGTAATCTGTAAGGAGTTTGTACATTCTCCCTGTGTCAGCGTGGGTTTTCCCTGGGGGCTCGAGTTTCCTCCCACCGTACAAAATGTTCTGGTTAATTGGGTGTAGATTGGGCAGCACAGACTTGTGGGCCGAAATGGCCTGTTACCGTGCAGTATGTCTAAATTTTTTTAAAAACTAAAACACCTGGTATCCGGCACCTCTGGGAATTGGTAGATGCCGGATAAGTTAATTTTCCAATTGCTTGAGGTTGTGTATGGCGTGATTAGTGAACTACCACAAGGTGCGACAATTTTAAACTTCCGTATTTTTTCACTATTTATTTTCCACAGTTTTTTTTCCAGTCACTTGAATTCCAGATAACAGAGGCTTTAAAATAATAAATATTCTTCAGACAGTGATCCTTGTCCAAATTGGACAAGGATCACAGTTGAAAGTATCACAGTGAAGACTCCTTTGTTAAATTTTCAGTTTGGCCAAGATTTATGATGTTTCTGCCACAAATAGTTCAGATCAAAATAGACCAATTGTAGCAATAAATGTGGCAGGACCAGGGGTGATCATTTACTGGCCACCCATTTCAATTCTCCAACCCATTCCCTTACCGACATGTCTGCCCTTGGTCTCGTGTACTGCCAGACTGAGACCATCTTCTGACTGGTGTAACAAGATCAAACCAGCAACCACAAAGAATGCATATCACACAGGGGTAAAGATGAACAATTACTGTATTAATAAAAAATACACCTTCAAACTTTAATTCAAAATCCCCCCTTTTGTAACAATGCCCACTGGTTACTATGCAAATTTATATAACATTGTAAAACTAATAAATTCCCCAGCCTAAATATAACATATGTAATTAAAGTCTGTTATATTTCCAACCAGCCCACAGAAAAACTTAGACACAAAACAAACACAAAGCATACAAGACTCATAAAACTTCGATCTCAACCGAAGCAAAGATCATAAACAAAATTCAATTTGTTTGGTAAACTGAAGCCAAAAGATATTTGAGAGAGAGAGGAGAGAGAGAGAGAGAGAGAGAGAGAGAGAGAGCACAAAATTCGAAGTTGTCTTGTGTTGCTGCAGAGAGAGGAAAAATGGCTTGGTCTGGATGCTTCTGGCTGCCTTCAGAATGTTCATCCTTTTTGAAATCCAACATTCTAAACTGTTCTCCAGACCATGACTCATGCTCTGGGCCTCCTTCCACTCCACAGCACCAACCAGTGGTGGTTTATCGTCCAAGTCCAGAAATTATTTTTCATTTTCTGCACATGCTTAGTCTGTCTCCCACTCTCTCAACAGTCCACCTTCACCGTGGCTCCCTAAGGCAAACTGTCACTTTTTAACATAAAACCACACAACACATAGGCCAATACACAACACAGAACTTTGTAACACTGGACACCCTCCAACTGAATGGTGTAAATATCAATTTCTCTGGCTTTCGTTAACCACCACCCCCATGCCCTTCCTTCCCTGCCATCTCTCCATTCCCTCTCTCCTTGCATATAGACATGATAAATTCTCACATAGTCGCTTATCACATCCAATTAACTCCTTTTGTTGGTCTGGGTTCCTCCCCCATTGTTTGAATTCTGAAACTTTCTGATATATCCTGCTTGAAGAAGGGCTCAGGCCTGAAATGTCCATAATATATCTTTGTCTCCTTTTGACACTGAAAAGACCTGCTAATTCCGTCCAGCATTTTTGGGTGTTTACTACAATCACAGCATCTGCAGCATATTGTGTTCCATTTAAAACTGGGTGCAGCGACTTCTTACAGAGAGTGAATCTTGGGAATTCGGTGCTTTAATGTTGTGGAGGAGGGGTCATTGGGGGTGACAGATCAGCAGTAATGATGGCGGGGCAGTCTGGAGGGGATGAATGCCTCCTGCTGCTCCCCCGTTGTTAGGTCCTCAGGATACAGGAAAGATCGAGCAGTGTCACACTCTCAAGGGCAAAGTCCTGTCTGAGAAAGTTAGTGCTCACTCTGCATCCTCCTGATCATGCTGGTGCTGCCAGCCCATCCTGATCCCTCTACCCGTCATGTCTTTCTCTCCCCTTTCTGCTTCCATGACTCCCTAGTGCATTCATTCCTCTCCACCCACACCTCTCTACCCTCTAACACTTCCCACTGTAACCCCAGGAGCTGCAGCACTTGCTCTCTCCTCTCCTCTCTCACCACCTTCCAGTCCCTTCCAACCGCTTCTACTACTTTCAGTGTTGGGGACGTGGCCTCCACAGGAGAAAAGAAACAGAAACTCTGTGACCTTTTTGCATTCTTTCCAGTTGCATATCTCCCCTTCCCACTTCCACACCAACCTGTCTTTCCCCACTGCTGGGTGCGGCCAAAGGCAAATTGGAAGGAAGGTGTCGCGTTTCAGGTAACACGTTCAGTGCTGTCATCTCACACACATTCATCTCTACACCTTGCTCTCTCACACTCTTGTTCGCAGCTCCCAGCCTTGGCCTCCACACCACCACATCCCACCTGGTTCCACCCGTCACCTACCAGGGTCTATCCCACCCACTTCCTATTAATGATAATGAGTTTATTGTCAGTGTACAATGCCCAAAATTACTCGCTGCAGCCAATAAGAATACATAATCATAAATTAATTGAATTAAAAATGACAATAAATACAAAGGATAGATGTACAATAAATAATCAAACTAACCCCTTTCCTGATGCAGGGTCCAGACCAGAAACATGGGATGACACCTTTTGCCTCCACAGATGCTGCCTGATCCATTGTGGTCTTCCAATTTTACTTTGAGTTCTTCCAAATATCAAGCGAGCACATAGCAGGTGGATGAAACACTTGCATTGTCCAACCTGAGACCTCTCGCAAATCAGAGGAACTCTTCATATTCCGTCTGGGCACCCTCCAAGCTGATGGCATGAGCATCAACTCACCCATTTTCTGTTAGTAACCCCCCCCCCCCCCACCCCATCTCTCCCTTTCTCTATCCCTGTTTCCTTTCTTTGAGCCTTGTCTCTCTTTCCCTATCCGTCTGTCTCCTCTCCTCCAGCTCTGGATTCACGGAGATACCCCACCCCCTCATCAATTCTCAGCTCTTCTCTTCTGCCCTCCCACCCATGTCCAACTTGGACTTGTTGCCTGTTGACCTGTGCTCCTCCCCTGGCCGTTATTCCCTCCTCACCCCTCCTTTTTATTCAGGCACGCCTGCTTTTTGCTCTTGCCTGGATGGCAGGCTGAGGCCTGAATCCTCTTTGCCTCCGGTGGACACTGCATGACCTGCTGAGTTCTTCCAGCTCTTTTCTGTATGAAGCACATGACTTTCTTTTAACTCTTTGGCTGGAACACTGCACTTCCAACATATGAACAATCTATGAGCCCAGCGTTAAAAATGCCCTAAAGTTTGTGTTTATCTAAACCCTCCAAAATGTACCAGATTGGTAGGTTAATTGGGTGTAATTATGTGCCATGGGTTCCATGGCATTCTACCATGCTGTATCATAAATTGTATGGGTGAAGCCACAGCTTTGAAGCTATGGTGAGATTGCTGTTTGATCTTCCAAAAGCAGTGGTGCCAACGGTTAGAACTTCCTGTCTGTTTAATTATTCTAATGAATTTTGTTTCCCCCCTTGTCTGCAGATACGAGACCAAGTTCTCGCCAGTGCCTCAGCAACGAATTTTCCTGTGGGTCTGGCGAGTGCATTCCCCTTGATTACCGTTGTGACCTGAGGGCTGATTGCAGTGACTTGTCCGATGAAGACAACTGTGGTAAGAGCTCCGAGGCGGAAGAGTGCGGCAGTCACAACACACACCCGTTGCGGACGGCTGAGAATTTCCCCTTCCCTCGGGGAAACGTGCCATCAGTCAAGGCATTTGTCGCATGCACAGCACTCCATTCACGTCGGAGTTAGGGATTGGGATAACGCCAAGCTCTGGTTTTTCAATCGCATTAACTCACACAGCAGTGACCTCAGAATAGACTATTGATTGGGCAATATTCATGGAAAGAAAACAAATTAATGTTTCTTTAATTCATTCAACCAATGAATGTCTCTGGCCCTTCAAAGTGCTTTTAAGCTTTAGATAAGGTGAGGAGAGAGTAAGGCAGGACTGAAGGAATCACAAAGAAGGCTCACCAGCGGCTATACTTTGTGAGGTGTCTGAGGAGATTCGGGATGTCGCCAAAAACTTCTACAGGTGGAGCATGGAGAGCATTCTGGCTGGTTGCCAACTCTCAGGACAAGAATAAACGAGAGGGTTGTTAACTCAGCCTGCAACATCACAGGCACCAGACTTCACTCCATCGAGGACATCAATGTGAGGCGGTTCCTTAAAAAAGCAGCGTCTATCCTCAAAGCCCCCCATCAGATAGGCCACGGCCTCTTCGCTCTGATACAATCGGGGAAAAGGGTACAAGAGCCTAAAGACGAGCACTCAGTGGCATAGGGACAGCTTCTTCCCCGTTGCCATCAGATTCCAATGAGCCAGACCTTGCCTGAAGTTTCACGCACCTATTATTTTTATTTATTGTTGTAAGGTGGTTAAGACAAATGTTTGCGCTGTGATGCTGCTACAAAACAATGAATTTCGTGGCTTGTTCGTGACAATAAATTCTGATTCTGATATCCACGACCAGGTCAAATTGACGATGATTACATTTCATTGACAGTGTTATGTATTGCTCGTTGCAGGAGCACGGGACATGTTGAACAGGTTCAGCGTTACTCATTGAGGGAGAAACTGAGCCAGTATCACAAACAAGTGACGTAGCAGAAATGGCCACTCCTGAAGCCAATGGCCCAGAACAGTTACCTGAGGTTGTCCCCCTTCCTTCTGTAGTGTGGCAGCCAGATGTGCTCTAACCAACGTGTTCTGCAGCCACAACCTGCTTCAATGCACCTGCCTGCATTAATCCCATTTACCAGCACTTTGTTCGAAAGCTGGGTGTGATTCAGTGGTGGCCTAGATACTCCTTAAATGTGAGTTTTCACAGAGTCCAACGGCCCTCTGGATGGTAAAGCTTCTTCATATCCTCTCTGGACCACTAACCCCTCCCCCTAGCCTGACACACCTCTGACACGGGGAGAAGGTTGTTACTATCGACGCAATCCGTGGCCCCAGTGATTTTGTACAACTCCATCACCTTCCTTCCCTTCATGGAGACCAATCCCACCCTACGCAATCTCTTCTCATTACTAAAGTGATCTATCCCAAAAGTCTGGTGCGTCTTCTCTGCACTTTCTCCAGTGTAAATCACGTCCTTCTGGTCACATGTAAATAGTCCCCCAGCTTATTCATCTGCTCCGAGAAATAATGTTTCCTTCCCATCCCATTTGTTTGTGTTGTGAAGCTGGGTCCACAGGACCCACCAAAAGCAGATCGGCAAAAGTCCACTGACCTCATCCCACTGACAGTAGTGACTCCCAAAAGCAGACAGTCCAGAGTGCTACTGAAAATGGGTAATAAGTGCTGGATGGTTCCAATCACATTCTGAGGGACTAACGTCAAAGAGATTTTCCTGCTTCCATTGTGAAATAAGGCTGCAACAGTGTGGGAATAGAATGAGACATGAAGTGTTACAATCGTTGGCCTGTGTTCTCCAGATAGCCAGAATAAGCACTAGGTGGAACCCATGCATTTATGAACACAGTTGCTTTCAAATTCAAGCTATGCAAACCATCCGTAGCCTTCTGGTTTTTCTTTGTCGATCAGCTTCTGCTTGCCTCATTAATCTCGGAAAAACCATTTGCTGAATGCAGCGGGTGTGCTGATTTTTAAAGCTTGCGATCCCAACTCCTTGCAGTTTCTTTTCCAAGCATCTTCTCTCAATTTAACAATTCAGCTTTGAGCCAGCACAAGTCTCCCCATAGTTCCTCTGGAGACTTTCGAGACTGTGGTCCCCCTGCTCTTTCCCAATCCTGAGTAAGGAGCAGGGAACAAACAGGTGGCAATATTAATCCACCTGGCATCCAACATGAAAAGAGTCAGTGGAAGACCAAACCTTTGACAGCAAAAAATAACTAGATGACCAGTTTGCTGTCATGAGTTCTGCGCATTTTGAATTAATTTATTTTTAGACATACAGCACGGTAACAGGCCATTTCGGCCCACAATGCCGTCCAATTTACCTTCACCACCAGTACATTTTGAGTGGTGGGAGGAAACCAGAGCCCCCAGGGAAAACCTATGCAAACATGGAGAGAATGTACAAATCCTGGTTTCGATCATTATCGGTATAAAGGCATTGTGCTAACCGCTGCACCAACCTTGCCACCCCTCTTAATATCCTCATAATTTCACATGCAAAATATCAATTGTGTTGAGGGTGAAAGTATCAAGTTTAATTCATCAGACTGTAATATTTTAAATGACCATGGTTTCTTGGTCAAATACTTTTTGCCTTTTGTGCTACAGTGTAGATGTAATGGTCCAGTTCCTCAGTGTCTCTGATGATTTCTCTGTCAAACCCACAACAGGTATAATCTACACCGTTTCCTCTCTTCCAACTGCCCATCCGACTGAAGCAGAAACCACGACGGCCGCATTTGTCACCACCACACCAGGCAGGCCTGTGCACGGGTCCACTGCTGCACCTGTTTCCACCATCGGAGGTGTTCTGCGCCCCTGTCCAGTCGACAAGGCGGTTTGTCAAAATGGCCAGTGTATCCCCAGGGACTATCTGTGTGATGGAGAAAGGGACTGCACCGACGGCAGTGACGAATTGGACTGTGGTATGTTCCCAAAGCCCAGCCTCCTGTCCACCCTGTGTCCTTGCCTTGGTGCTGCCAGGGGAGATGTTGCAGTTGCCAGCTTCTCTTGTGGTTGTCTTTCAATCATTACATCTGAGAAAAGACCACCGGTCTTAGGACAAAGAGCAGAAATTGGTCATGAAATCTTTGATCCCTCCTGGAACATCTAACATTTTAACATTTTGAGATAGCTCGATAACAGGCTCTTCAGGCCTACAAGCCATTCTGGAGTTCCAGTTTTGTAGGTTAACTGTTCCCCCTTAAGTTTCTGTGATTAACAGAATCCAGTGATGTTGATGGGGAAAAGGTGGTATTGATGTGGCATTCATGTAGATAACTGGTACAGACTCAGTGGGCCGAGAGACCTCTCGTTGTGTTGGATATCTCTGACTTACTAAATCTGAATGGCTGGAGCCACCGGTTTGTTGTAACCACTGGCTCACAAGCAGGTATTACATGTTGTTTGGGCATTTAGAGCATGCGTGGATTAAAAAAAACCTGTCAGGTCATAGGTCAAAAATACCGGAAGCTTCCTTATCCCCAGAAGCAGGAGGAGGCCGAGTTGCATCACTGGAGAGGAGGAGTGGGGACAGAGGCTGACCAATCACGATGTGCTGGGCAGTTTCTTGACAAGAGCAGCTCTAGGGTTCGTACAGAGGGGATGAGCTGGGGGGGTTTGTACAGAGGGGATGAGCTGGGGGGTTTGTACGGAGGGGATGAGCCAGGGGTTTGTATGGAGGGGATGAGCCAGGGGTTTGTACAGAGGGGATGAGCCGAGGTGGGGGTTTGTACAGAGGGGATGAGCTGGGGGATTTGTACAGAGGGGATGAGGCAGGGGATTTGTACAGAGGGGATGAGCCGGGGAGGGGGGGGGGCAGGTTTGTAAGGAGTGGGTGAGCTGGGGGGGTTTGTACGGAGGGGGTGAGCCTGGGACACGAGGAAGTGAGGGTGTGTTTAGTCCCTGATTTCATTCCCCAGGGACACCGTCACCATGTGAGCCGAATGAGTTCAAGTGCAAGAATGGTCGCTGTGCCGTGAAGCTGTGGCGCTGCGATGGCGACAACGATTGCGGGGATAACTCTGACGAAGAATACTGCCGTAAGTATTTTGGACGCTATTACAACCCCAGCGACCCAAATTCGAATTCCACACTGTCTCCTCATGCCTGCGTGGGTTTCCTCTGGGTGCTCCAATTTCTTCCCACCTTCCAAATATATATGGGGATTAGAGGGTTAATTGGGTGTAATAATGCGGCACAGGTTTCATGAACCGGAAGGGGCAGTTACCACGTATTGTTAAAAAAACACAGAGAAGGGTGTGGTCGCATTTAGTTGAGGTGAATGACAGGAAGAGGGGCTGCCATAAATAGGAAGGTCCAACTTACTTTAGCAAAGGGATGAAGAACGAGGGGGTTGCGTTTGAAGTAATTGGTGGAAGTAGAAGAGGGTAGAGGCTGTTAAAGTGTTTTCACCCAGACGTGGTGAGTCATTTTCTGATTGGGTGATGGAGTTGTCTCACTGGAACAGTTCTCAGATGTGTTCCTTGAGGGCCTGCAAGCTGACAGACCAAATGCTGAAAGTAGGATTTGATGGGGAAGCTGGGTTTTTTCCCCAAAAGGAGCAGATGGGATGGGCAGAGTGGCCTCCTTTGTAAATTATGAATGTTCTCTTTCTGATTCTTAGTGAACAGAGAGTGGTCAGGAATATTCATCCCTGTCCCGACACCCTACATTGCCAGCACGCCTGCTCCAAACATCCAGTCAGGTGCTGTTAATTAAGTGTAGCAAAGTGGGGGTGGTGTAGTGGCTCTGTGACAGGGTCCCAGGGCTTGTGTTTACTTGATGGGAAACTATGACTCCAACCCGTGGAAGGATCCCAGCTCCATCACTGCCTTTGATTAGACCCACCTCAATGAAGATTTAATGACCTACTGATGTCAGTAAAATTTAGGCATGCAGCATGGCAACAGACAATTTCGGCCCACGAGTCCATGCCACCCAATTACACCCATTTAACCTATGCTCCCCTGTATGTTTTGAATGGTGGGAGGAAACTGGAGCCCCCAGGGAAAACCCACACAGACATGGGGAAAGCAAGCAAACTCCTTACAGACAGCGCGGGATTCGAACCCCAGTCCCGATTACTGGTGCTGTAACAGCGTTGCACTAACCGTTACACCAACTGTGCCGCCATGCTTTTCAGTGGGAACTCTGGGCTGGTGCTCCGTTAAGGGAGAGGTTTGCAGATGCTTCGCACGTACTTGCTGGGGTCTCTCAGCAGGTCCACCCAGCAACCACGGGAAATAAAAGACAGTGGACATTTTGGGCCTGAGACCTTCTTCAGGGGGTGTGGAAAACAGGGAGACGTCTGAATAAGATGGTAGTGGAGGGGGAGGCAGGGGGGGTGGGTAAGGGGAAGGAGCCCAACCGAACAGGTAAGCAGTAACAGGTGGA
This sequence comes from Narcine bancroftii, assembly GCF_036971445.1. Taxonomy (NCBI): domain Eukaryota; kingdom Metazoa; phylum Chordata; class Chondrichthyes; order Torpediniformes; family Narcinidae; genus Narcine; species Narcine bancroftii. The sequence goes on along the minus strand of NC_091470.1, from coordinate 174,005,580 downwards.
GACAGGAGAAGGGGCCGACGAGGAAGAAGCTGAGTTGGGGAGACGGCAATGGGCACTGCTCTGAATGGAGAAGGGAAGGCGGTGGGAAGCTGGAGGAAGGGGACAGAGTGGAGAAAGAGAGAGACTGGGTGGAGGTTAACGGAAACTGGAGAAGTCGATATTCCTGCTGTCTAGTTGGAGACTGCTTCCCGATTACCTGTCAGCCTGTGTCCTCCTCTCTCCTTCGCCCCGTTTTGATGAGGTGGCTGCATGTTTATTCATTGCCAATTGCATGACCTGCTGATTTCTCCAGCACTTTTGCTCAATGTATTTGATGGCGATCTTTAAGACCAGGGTTTTCCCTTCTACTCTCGCTTCATTTCAACTGTATTCCGCCAGTTTTGATCAGGCCCATCTGGTGATTAAATTCTTGTACTTGTACCTTTTACCCACGCAGCCACCAAAGGGCCTGGAGATATGTGCTCCCCTGAACAATTTGTCTGCGTCTCGAATCGGCAGTGTATCCCTGCCAGTTACCAGTGTGATGAGGAAGCTGACTGCCCGGATCGCTCAGATGAATTTGGATGCAGTGAGTAGCCTGCAACGTTGTGTTCACCAACAGCAGACTCTTCATTGTACATCACTTTGCTCTTCATGCAACTGTGTATATCCCCTCTCCCCTTCTGCCTGCTCCCCTCCTCCTTCATTCTCCCTCACTCCTCTCCTCCTCTCCCTCCCTCTCCTCTCTGCTCCTTCATTCCTTTTCTCCCACACCCTTTCTCCCTCACTCTCCATCTCCTCTCTACTCTCCTCCTCCTTCACTCTCCTCACTCCTCTCCCTCCCTCCTCTCCCTGCCTCCCCTCTCTCCTCCTTCACTCCTTTCCTCCCATACCCTTTCTCCTTTCTCCCTCACTCTCCATCTCCTTTCCCCTCCTGCCTGCTCCCCTCCTCCTTCACTCTCCCTCACTCCTCTTCTCCCTAATTTTCCATCTCCTCTCCCCCTCCCTCACTCTCCCTCAGTCCTCTTCTCCTTCCCTTTCCCTCTTCGCTCCCTGCCTCTCCCCTCCTCTCTGCTCCCTCATGTTGCTAGTTGTCGGGACAGGGGTGGGGCTGTGGGATCTGACCAATAGGAAAGTCCCTTCCCCATTCATTGATGCACTTGGTGAGTGGAAGTGTGAGAAAAATTGAAGCTTTCAGAGCCCAAGCCACGAAAGTCTGCTGTTGCCATGATTGTAGTCAAAACACGGAGAAATGCTGAAGGAAATCAGCCAGTCTCGCAGTGTACATAAGGAGATAAAGATATGTTACCGACGTTTCGGGCCTGAGCCGTTCTTCAAGGTATCAGCAAAAACAGGATCGCTTCAATATCGTGGATCTCCCAGTGGCCGCTCATTTCTGTTCCCTGTCCCTTTCCCTTGCTGACATGTCTGCCCATGGCCTCATGAACTGCCAGACTGGGACCAACTGCAGATTGGAGGAACAACACCTCATCTTCCATCTGGGCACCCAGCTGGATGCATTAACATCAACTGCTGGTTTCTCCCTCCCCTTCTTTTTCCCCCAGTCACCCCACCCCTCTCTCTCCCTCCTCTTTTCCTTCTGTCTTTTCACAGAGCCAAAATCAATTCTCACCACTCCTCTTATCATATCCAATTAGCCCCTTGCATTAGTCTGGCCTCCCCCCCTCCCCCTGCCAGTCTTTATTCTGATGCCTTCCTGTTCTTTGCTTGTTCTGTGAAGATGGACTCAGGCCTGAAACGTCAGTAATGTACCTTTACCTCCTATGGACGCTGCAAGACTGGCTGAGTTCATATCAGACCATGGAGGAAATATCTGGAACAATGGAGGCCTCCCGATAATTACCCAGTGATCGGGGTGCTGACAATTTCCATGCCTCAGGGACATGAGAGAATTGCGTAAAAAGCAGTCAGAGACCACAGCGACGGTGGAGAGGCTGAGCTGCACAAGGCCCTCCAGCTGCAGCCGGGGAGATGTTGACCTCAGAGGGCAGGAGGTGAAGAGCCAGCGTCCCAGATCGGAAGTGTGGAGTGTGCATGTCTCTCGTTACCAAGCCTGCTGACTTCCTCCAGCTCCCCTTTGTTGCCTCAGGGCCCATGCTAGGCATGAAGACCATGGAATAAGGGCACAGGGTGATCCTCCAGAATACTTTCCCCTCAACACTGCTTCCCATTCGCAGAGGAGACGATCACATGTGGAAGGAGTGAGTCGGCAAAGGAGTTGTTATTAAATCATAGAACCATTAGCAGAAAGAGGCCCTTCAGCCTATCTAGTCAGTGTTGAATTATTATTCTGCTGAGTCCTGTTGACCTGCACCCAGACCATACACCTTCATATCCTGGCAATAATTGCTGCCAATATCCATCTCTGTTATCTCTACACTACGCTAACTGTTGGGAGTTAAACTGTCATCACTGATGTATTTGGATGGTTATGATGGTGAAACAGCGATACCCCTCTCCAGGGGGACTGGCTGCATCACTTGATGGATCCTGGGAAGATCAGGAATTAACACTGAATACCATCTGCATCCCCCACATCCGCTCCTGGTGTGTAACCATCACTTTAAGAACCTGAGGTGATTTTTGGGTGCTGGAGCTCACCAAAAACGGCAACAAGGAGGTACCGGAGCAGCTCCCTGAGGTGCTCAGAGCGGCCCCCTGAGGTGCCAGAGCAGCGATCCAGTGAGGTCTGGCAGAACTGCACCCCTGCATTTAATGGAACAATCCTCCACAGTCGCCAAAGGGGCCACACAGGTCAATAAACCAACGAGCATCCCCAGAAATGTAGACCGCAAAACAGGTCTGTGCCGGACACGATGTCCAAATCAAAACTAAAACTCCACTTCTTCCAGCTGATACATATCGCTGCATTTCCCCCCCCTCATATTCACCTTGGACACGTGTGTGGACAGCAAGATTCTTACTATCCATCCTACCAAAGCCTCCCATGATTCTATTCACCTTCTCTCAACTTCCAACATTCCAGAGAAAGCAACCCAAGTTTGTCCGATCTCACCCCGTGACTCATACCCTCCAAACCAAGCAGCATCCTGATAAAAGTGAAACCCAAAAGTCTGCAGTCATCATGGTTGAAGTAAAAACACCACGCTGGAGAAACTCAGTGGATCCATGTCCCTTTATATAACAAGGATAAAGATACGAAACCCATGTTTCAGGCTTGAGTTATTCATCGAGTGAGGAAAAGATAGGCAAGACCCCTGAACAAAATATTGAATCCATGAAAATCTGATCCTCCCCTCTGCCTACGGAGCACGCAGTGCTTTACCCTAAGTTGGAGGATCTCAGGGGTCTGTGGTGAAACCAGCTGTAGCCCCGAGCCAGGCATCTACTGATAACCGATATCATTCTTTGCAGCCCCTCCTCAGGTGATCACTCCGCCAGAAGAAACGGTGATGGTGAAGCGAGGTGCCACCGTCACTCTCACCTGCGTGGCCTCTGGAGTCCCCACTCCCATCATCACCTGGAGGCTGAACTGGGGTCACATCCCCGTCACCAGCAGGTAACACTCTTCAGCCAGGTCAAAGTAGAGTATGGAGCCAGTAGGACTGGCAGCGAAGATTGGAGTGAACAAAGCACTCTGGGGCATGGGGAAGGTTGGGGAGGGGGTGGCATGGAAAGAAAGCTTTAGTCTCATCCCACTCAAAAAACTTTACAACCCCAATCACTTGGACGGATGGAAGTATAAACCTCCAGAGAAAAATTCTGACTAATTCCTTTCCCGGGGCAATCCAACCGTAGCAGATCAGTCCGACTGGGTTCATGACAGAGTGGTGTAGCCTTGCTGGTCGCCTACATGCAGAGCCGAAACTAACACCGTGCACACTTATCTCCACCATCCCTTGACCTGTGCCCACATTTGTAGCTCACTGAAGTCCATGAGATGTAGAAGCAGAATTAGGCTTTTCGTCCCATTGAGTCTGCTCTGCCGTTCAAATCATGGCTGATGGATATTTTCTCTCAACTCCGTAACTTCTCCTCGTAACCTTTCTAATTAAGAACCTTTCAACCTCCGCTTTAAATTACTTGGCCTCCAAAGCTGTCTGTGGTGTGGCAATGAATTCCACAGATTCACCACCCACTGGCTGAAGAAATTTCTCCGCATCTCTGCTCTCAAGTGACAGCAATGTTTCAGTGCTGGTAGATTTCTGAAGCTTTGATTTCTGGATGTTATTTTGAACTTTTGATGACAGCACTTTTGGGGTTTTGGGTCTGGCATGTTTTATTTGTAATATAATTTGAATAATTATTATCTAGGGTGATGACCATGAAGCAAATAAAAATAATTGCTAATGCCAAACAATGCCTTGGTCAAAGATGATTTCTATTCCCCTCTTGCTCTTTCTGTAACATCCCCCTTTTGCTTTCCTGTCTCGGACCCTTGTCCCTGCTGAACCCACTCTCTGCAGCATCCACACTGTCTTTGCCTTGCCCATCACCCATCCCTTCCCCTGCCTACTCCCTCTGCCGTGCTCTATCACCCATCCCTTCTCTTGCCCATGACCCATCACCCAGCCCTTCCCTCATCCACTCCCTCTGCTGTGTCTCATCACCCATCCCTTCCCTCGTCGTCCCATCACTCAACTCTTGCCTTGTCCACTCCCTCTGCTGTGTCCCATCACCCAGCCCTTCGCTCGCCCGTGCCCCATCACCCAGTCCTTCCCTCACCCATGTCCCATCACCCAGCCCTTCCCTCGCCTGCTCCCTCTTCTGTGTCCCATCACCCATCCCTTCCCTCGCCCATCCTATCACCCATCCCTTCCATATCCCTCTCCCTCTACTGTGCCCCATCACCCACCCCTTCTCTTGCCCATGTCCCATCACCCATCCTTTCTCTCGACCATCATCCACCCCTTCCCTCGCCCATCACCCAGCCCTTCCCTCACCCACTCCCTCTGCTGTGTTTCATCAACCATCCCTTCATCTACTGATTTTCCCGTCCATTCATTCTCTGCTGTCTCATAGGATTCCCTTATTTCTCACCCACTTCTCTGTATCCTTTGCTCCCAACAACTCACCCCTATCAGCAGCGAGTTCACCCATTGGCCTCCTATGCACAGTGGCACATCTTGGTAAAGTGGCGCCCTAGGGGGGGCCACTGACATTAGCGCCCCTCCCCATTAAGAAAACACACAAAAAACCACCACACACCAACCGTACCTGCTGCCACCCAACATGGTTTCCGTTTTAACCATAGGCGTATGGGGACCCTTTGGTTAAGGGGGACAGACGGGTTGATTTGCCCAAAATTTTACATGGAGCCCACATGGCACCCCTGGACCCGACCAGTGCAGCTCTGGACCCTGGACGCGGCCAGTGTACCCCTCGACCTCTGCATGCCCCCATAGTTTCGACCAGAACTGGTGGTTCCTGCTGTTTAGCCACTGAGCAGTGACTTGCAGAACGAGGCAAGGAGCTCAGCACATCCTGGCCACCTCCCTCCCTTCCTCCTTCCTGGGCCAATGCTCGGCCCTCTCTCCCAGGGCTAACCTGCTGAGGACAGGACGGAGAGCTAGGGACTTGGATATTGGACAAGTAAGGCGAGAACAGTGGCTCCCCCTACAAGTGGCATCCTGGTTCTGTGCCCCACCTGCCATACCCTAGATACACCTATGCCCATGCCTTTGGGAAATGTGAGCTCGCGGACAAAGGGAGAACCCAAAAATTCCACCTGCACAGCACCCAAGGTCAGGGTTGAACCTGGGACTCTGTGCTGCCCCCGCACCTTCATCCCCACCACCCTTCCTCACTGGCCTTTCTTGTTGCAGAGTGACCATGACAAGTCAGAACGGGCAGGGAACGCTGATCATTCGGGACGTCAAGGAATCTGACCAAGGAGCCTACACCTGCGAGGCCATCAACGCCAGAGGAATGATTTTCGCAATCCCTGACGCATTGCTGATTTTGAAATCCAGCCTAGGTAACCCCTTCTCACCATTGCAACGATCTGCTGCGGAAACAGGTAGTGTCCACCCAGCATGGAAACTCCAAACCCCTGCAAAAAGTTGGAGATGAAAAGAGATCTGGTTGATAGAAAGCCTCAGCCCCGCCATTGCCTTCTCTTTTAAAACTTTTTAAATAAACTTAAAAGCACAAAAGATTCACATATTTTACAGTAATACAAGTCCATTTGAAATACATGTGGTACATATAAGAAAAAGAAAAAAATGAAAGAGAAAGAACGCACCTCCCATAAACTTCCTACCCTTCCCCCTCTAACCCTCTACAAAGCAAAAAAGAAAGAAAGAATGGGACAAGAGATCTTCAATAGGCTCCCTCATTACTATCAGGCTTCTTCTAATATACAGAGACCTTTAGGGAAAAGGGTATGTCTGAGATTCATTTAAATATTCATACCCACTCGATGTAAATATGGGCTCCAAATTTTCCAAAATATATGATATTTGTCTCTTAAATTATGTAATTTTCTCAAGTGGTGTACAACTCCGAACTTCCACATTCCGCCCTTTCCCACCTCTCCATTCTGCCCTTTCCCACCTCTCTGTTCTGCCCCTTCCCACCGCTCCGTTCTGCCCTTTTCCACCGCTCCCTATTCCACCCTTTCCCACCTCTCCGTTCTGCCCTTTCCTTTCTGCCCTTTCCTTTCCCACCTCTCCTTTCTGCCCTTTCCCATCTCTCCATTCTGCCCTTTCTCACCTCTCCATTCCTCCCTTTCCCATCTCCATTCTGGCCTTTCCCATCTCTCTGTTCCTCCCTTTCCAACCTCTCCCATTCCGCCCTTTCCCACTGCTCTGTTCCTCCCTTTCCCACCTTTTTGCCCTTTCCTTTCCCACCTCTCCTTTCTGCCCTTTCCCATCTCTCCTTCCTGCCCTTTCCCATCTCTCCATTCTGCCCTTTCTCACCTCTCCGTTCCTCACTTTCCTATCTCCATTCTGGCCTTTCCCATCTCTCCGTTCCTCCCTTTCCAACCTCTCCATTCCGATCTTTCCCACCGCTCTGTTCCTCCCTTTCCCACCTCTCTGTTCCTCCTTTTCCCAGCTCTCCATTCCACCCTTTCCCACCTCTCCGTTCTGCCCTTTCCCACCTCTCCATTCCGCCCTTTCCCACCTCTCCATTCTGCTCTTTCTCACCTCTCCGTTCCACCCTTTCCCATCTCCGTTCCACCCTTTCCTTGAATTGTTTAGCTCTGGTAATTGCCATTGGGAGGAAGTTGTTCCCTGGGTTTCTGCAAAAGTGGACAGAAAAAAAGGCATTTCACATTGTTGAAATTTAAGAGTAGACACCATGATTGGAGTAAAAACACGAGGCTGGAGAAACTCAGCAGGTCAAACCATATTCTTTATGTAGCAAAGATAAAGATACATCACCAACGTTTCAGGCCTGAGCCCTTCATCAAGGTGTGACCAAAATGTAGGCAGTCGCCCAAACAAAATGGAGGGGGGAGGAGCACAGACAGGAGGTAATAAGTGGATAAAGGAGGGAGGGCACACCAGCAAACGGGGTGGGGAAATGGCTCTGTGAATGGAGAGGGTAGGGATTGGAGAGCTGGAGGACAGGAGACCGGGATGGGGAAGAGAGGGAGAGCAGGGAGTGGTCCAGATGAAACCTCTCTATTGTCAGAATTTAAATGGCTCACTGCCCCAGACAGCAAGAGTCATTATCCTGGTATTTCAAAAGTCCGCGTTGTTGTATATCGTTGGCCACACACCTGATCTCGAGCTGTGCAGTGTGTATCAGGGAAACAACGTTTTACCCTCTCCTGCTTGCCATTCAATAGCTCTCCCCCACATCTGGTGAGAGGTTTGGGGAAGGTCAGACATCTGTAGACACAGTAGCAGAGCTCGTAATCACGGCTGCCAATTCTTCCTACCCCATCCTCCGTGCACTGGCTATCTCACTTTGCACTCTCTGCCTTGACGAAGCGTTTCGAACCATTCTTTCCCTCCCACTGATGCTTCTCGCCCCAATAAGTTCTTCCCACAGATTGTACCCAACAAGGGAAATTGCGAGGCAACAGGCAGTGAGTTTGTTTGGGAGAGGATAAAACAATTGGTGAACATTTTAAAAATACGTTGGACTTTTTTTTTCTCATCTTCCATTTTTGCCTGATAGTTCAGCTGCTGTTCAAGAATTCCAGGCTTTCTTAAGAAGGAATTGTATGTGTGGCATTCTGAAAATGCATATTAAAGGGATTGGCAGGGACCTCACTTCACTGGCATTACATTTCAAACGTGCCTGGCAACTGACTTGAGATTTTACAAGTAATAAATAGTGGTTTAACCCAACTCAGCCAACGGGCAGTGAGAATGCTAAATGACCAAAGGAACTGCTCACACTAACCTTCATATTTACAAAAAATTATTTATTTGTGTACGAATACTTGTCCACGTGATGTCTGAACGTGTGTGTGTCCACATGTTTTGCACCGAGGACCAGAGGTTTGGTCGAGATGTAATTGAACAATGAGATGACATTAAACTTGACCTTGACTAAGGGACGGGGGAGAGGGCAGAGGGCTGAGGAAGATAGGAGAAGGGAGAGAGGGATGAGGGAAAGAGAGAGATTTGACTTGATCCCAGTGATGGGATTAGCATAATGCTGAGGGAGGGAGGTGAGAGTGAGGGGCTCCCTCTGGCAACTAGGAGGGAAAGGAAGTGAACTCTGCAGCTCCAGCCATGCTGAATGAGTGATCTGAGGTGAATGATGGCCTCTGTCTCTGCTTAGGATCACTTTGAGAAAAGCACGAGTTCATCAAGACGCCGGGGTCGAATACAGTGCACAGCTGTGCTGGAGAAACTCAGCATGCAGCATCCTTGTAGGAAGTACAGTAAAACCCTACAGAGATTAGTAGATTCCGGATATGCAAATTTTCCGGTTGCTTAGGATTCACTGTTCCAATGCCTAACTAATGTACCAGCATTAAGAATAAACAAAAAAAAACAGTGCAAAATCTAAAGTAATTTGATTTTTAAAAAAATCAGTATTGTAGTACTTAATTATGTAAAGTTCACTTTAACCAAGTAATTCCCATAACTTACAAAATTTAAAATCGAACCCCGGTCTAACAGTGTTGTTCTAACCTCTATGTTAACCGTGCCGCCATCATAATTACCCCCCCAGGTTTACAGATAAAGCTTTACTAATACACTGAATAAGAATAAAAGCTAGGTAGGGGGAGGGAAACACTGTGGGAGAATCCCCCCAGCTGGCTCTTCATCCTGGGCGCCGCCATTTTATTCAAATGCAACTTTACTGAAATTTTATTCAAAGAGCTGCTACGAGCGGGCAGGGGCTCCGCGAGCTGAAAGTTTGCTCCCATCTTCACCAAGGGGTTATGAGTTGCTTCGGAGAGCATTCATTTCATGATTTTCAACTTTTATTTAAATTTGTATTTATTGTTAATTATTTTAATTTTTAAAAATTATTTATTTCCTCTTTTTTTATGCCTCTTGCTTGATGCCGGGTACAGAGGCTTTGCTGTAAGAGGCAGTCGACGTAAAGGGCCTGGGCCTTTGGTTATCCTTTGCTTCTTCTGGATGCTCCCTGCCCTGCTGAATTTCACCAGTATTTTTGTACCCTATAATTGAATGAGTTGAGGCCAGAACTGAATTTACCCCTCCTCTCCGAAGGCCTGCAATGGTGGAGCAGTCAGAGTTGATTTAAGGCACTGTTTTCTTTTCCAGGAATTTGCCCAGATGGTCATTTTAATGTGGAAGGCACCCTGCGATGTATTCCTTGTTTCTGCTTTGGCCTGACAAAGACTTGTGTTTCCACCAGTCGCTACAGAGATCACATACGTCTACGGTTCACTGAAGAGGATAATTTTATGGGTAAGTGATCAGTCGTGGAGATGTTGGCCATTTGGCCCAGTGGGTACAAGATGGCCACAAAGTAGATAATGGATCGTACCCTCACCCACTTCATTCTAGCCATTCCCATGAACTCCCCCCAGAATCTCCCGCCCACCTACATGCTATGACCAGTCTACACTGACCAAACAACCAACCAACCTGTCTCTGGGGGATGTGGGAAGAAAGTAGAGCTCCTGAGAGAAGGCACAGCATGGGAACATGTAAACTCCTCACACACACCCAGCACCACCCCACCACACCCTCCCCCAACATACCACTTCACACACACACACACACACACACACACACACACACACACACACACACTGTACACATTCACAAATACACATGGACACACACATTCGTGTACACACCCAACACAAACACACTGCACATACACCTTGCGCATGCGCACACACACCCCCACCCCACACATATGTGTGTGCACACACCCTGCACAAACACCCCGCACACTCCCATAGCCACACCACACACACACTCCCACCGACACAAGAACACATACGCACATGCACACATAGTCACAGAGCCACACACACACAAACACACCCTCTACACATACACAAATACACACACACACACACTCATGAACACACCCAACACAAACACACTGCACACACACCTTGCACATACACACCTCCACACACGCAAACACCACACACACGCACACACCCTGCACAAACACCCCACACACACCCATTGACACACCACCAACACAAGAACAAGTACGCACATACACACATAGTCACAGCCATACACACATACACTCGCAAACGCACGCACTCGCAGGCACGCACACTAACAAGTGCACATGCGCATGCACAAGCACACACATCCCCACACACACATGTACACGCGCACGCACCACATAGACACACCCCTGCCCGTCGTCCCCCCCGTCCCCCCCAGCATGCACACATACACACACCACTAGAAGTCAGGATTGGCCACTGTTGCTGTGAGGCAGCAGTTTTACTCGCTCTGCTTTTGTGCCACTCTGATTGTTAATAGCGCCTGCTCATCTGTAAGCTTATTTCAGGTTGTGCTTGAGCAGATGCCCCATGATCAGAGTAATCGGTTTCCATAGGACAGCACAACATTGTGGGCCAAAGGGCCTGTAATGTGCTGGAATGATATATGAAATGAAAGCAGCAAGATGGTTACACTCTCTAATAACTAGAATTTAGAAAGTTGGGAATGGGACTTTCACCAAGCTCGATTGTGAAAACTTTGGACTAGCTTAAGAAGACTAGGGGAAATTTTGCAGTTTGTCCTCAACTTATAGTTGTAACTGGAGTGTAATTAACTTCTTAGAGAAACACAGAATTTTTTATGAATGCTATAAAAATGCATAGAACATGACACCTGCAGTACCAGCCATATAGCCCACGATGACTCCACAACAATCTAATCCTTCTCCTCACCCCCTCATACCCATAACCCTCTATTTTTCTTGCATCCATGTGCTTGTCTTAAGGATCTTTTAAATGATCCCTACTGGACCGGCCTCTCCTCCACTCCTGGCAATGCATTCCTGGCATCCACAAATCTTCTGTGTAAAAACACTGACCTCTAAACTTTCCTCAACTTCCCTTAAACAGATAGGTCATGTGGTATTTGAGTAAATTTTGCAGACATCGGGGTTGAAGTAAAAACCCAATGCTGGAGAAACTCAGCAGGTCAAAGAGTGTTCTTTATGTAGCAAAGATAAAGACCCATAATCGATGCTTCAGGCTTGAGCCCTTCATCAAAAAAAAGGGGGCGGCTGCAGCTGAGATGGGAACCCACTCGGAAGGTCGCAGAGGCTGCAGTCTCTCAGGAGGCGAGCTCGTGATCCTAATTGCTGTAATCCCCTCCACCAGTCTCTCTCTCTCTTTCTTAATTCCTCTGTCATCATTCCTCCAGCCCCCAGCCCTTCCTTTCCCTTTCCCTGCAGACCTACCCCCTCCCCATCACTGCTCAACTTTTTCCTCCCATCTGAATCCACCTATGATCTCTGACCTCTAAGCCTGTGCTCCTCCTAACCCTTCCTCCCTCCTCTCCTCTCCTTCTCCCCCTTCCAGTTCCGGTATGTTCCGGTAGTTGCCTTGATGAAGGGCTCAGGCTTTATATGTTGGGACCTGCTGAGTTTCTGATGCTGTGGGACCTTTATATGTTGGAACCTGTTGAGTTTCTGATGCTGTGGGACCTGCTGAGTTTCTCCAGCATGTTCATGTATTATACAGCTGTTTGGGTTAGGCGTTGATGGGTGACGTGTGGGTGCATTCTCTCTCCTAGGTGTGAATGTGACGGTGCCCACCCAGCCACTGCTGCCTCCACTCTCCATCTCTCAGATGATAGTGGACCCAGATTCAGGGGAATTTCAGCTGGTCGATCTCTCAAGACGGTTCCTCAATCACAATGCCTTCTGGATTCTTCCAAAGCAGTTTTTGGGAAATAAGGTGCATGAACTGTTCAGATTTTGAAGTATTCATGAATTCTCCTGCATTGTCATTGAGTTTCCCCTCATATTTTACCGTTAAAGGATTAACTCTTTGAAAGTTTTTAACTCTTCGCGCGGATGATTGAAATGTTGCTTTTATTGCATTCTCATGGGCAATCTCATGCTGCAAATTCTCTGCTGATGCATTTTATTGGCGCAGTTTTACTTGCACTGCAAGTTCAAGGCCATCAAGTGGACGTGGTCTCATTTTGAGTTATAACAGAAGCAAATAGGTGTTGTAGAGAGTAAGTAGGTTGTCTGGCTACAGTGGATGAGGGGAGAAGGGGCTCAGAGAATTGTCCAACTGGAAGCTGGCAGAGAACAGATGGGGGCAAATGGCTTCCTATACCATGATGGGGAGGAAATGGGGCATAAGATCTGTCATGTACAGCCAAAAGCTTTGATTGGCGTACTTTCTGCACAATCCACCTCACACAGCAGGAGGTACAATAGTGTCATCAAATAAATAGACGAATAAGTAATTGCAGGGAATAGTGTAACAAATAGTGCAGGGGATAGTGGAACTCATCCTCTTGGCTACTGCTCGTGCTCGAGGATAATGCCCTTCGTTCCGTTGACCAACAGAGTGAAGACGTCTGTATTTGTTTAACATGTACTTGATGGTTCACTCCAAGTAGACAAATCAACCAACTAATTCCAGTGGCATGGAAACCACGACCATTGGAGCTAATGGATTTGTTGCAACCTTCACTGCAGTTGAGTTCAGAGCAACTTCATCCACCTGTTCCACCGTTGAGGACTTGGTTGTATTGTTCTTTGTCAGGGACCTCACCCTCGACCTTCCCACCATGGTTGGCCCAACCAGGAGCATAGCTCCAGATGGCATTGTTCTCAGGGTCTCAGGAGCACAGAAGCTTCTCCACCACGACAAGGTGACAATCCACAGAAAGGCTGGAGGAAGAACAAAAAAACCTAGTGTAGGGATATTGAGCTCTGGATAGGCTAAGCTGTGAGGCAAGTATTGTCTTGTATCTACTGGGGTTGGAAAGAAAGAGGAGGGGGTGTTTTCTATTGTGAGTGAATCTGGGAATAAAGGATTTTTGTTGAGACAATCTTTTTAAGGCAGAGATGAGGCTTGTGAGACCTTTGGAAGTCCTCAGATGATGGTGGAAAGATTGATGAACATTTTTACGGCAAGGATAGGTACATCAGCCACACTGTTACAGTGTCAACAACCCGGGTTCGAACAAGGCGCTCTCTGTAAGGAGTGTGTACATTCTCCCCATGTCTACGTGGGTTTTTCCCAGGTGCTCCGCTTTCCTCCCACTGTTTGAAAACGTACGGAGTTTGATGTAATTGGGTGGCACTGGCTCATGGTCCTGAAGGGCCTGTTACCGTGCTGAATGTGTAAATTTAAAAACTTACATTAAAAATTTAATTTAATTTAATTCTTGGCAAGCAATAGGCTGAATTCATCAGTCATAATTGTGTTAAACGCATCATGCATAGTGGCTTCCTCTTGAAGGGACGCTGATTTTTACTTTCTACTCAGACTCAGAGTGAATCTGATTGGGGAGAACAGTGCCACATTTTAATTCAGCCACCTTCACTTGTCACCATCCCAGCAAAGAAGGTCAAGGAAGGGAATTGAGTGGAGAAAGGAGTACAGGATTGGCTCTGGGCAGGGCTGTGGCAGAGAAGCACAAAAGTCAGCAGGTGCTGTGATTGTAGTAAAAGCACAGAAATGCTGGAGGAGCTCAGCGGGTCTTGCAGCGAGGTAAAGATCTATTACCGATGTTTCGGGACGGAGTCCTTCACTCCAGCCTGAAAATCCCCCATCAGATTTTTGTGTATTCGGCAATTATCTAACCTTCAATTCACGATTTTGATTTCTGAAGTTCCCTTGTATATTCCCTTATCATTTCTGATGGCAGGGTGTGCAATTTGAGCAGATTGCACGACCTTCAACTCCCCTTCCCACCTACACACCGTTCTATCTGTCCTCGTCATTTTCTGTATGTGTAAAGGTTTGGTCTTAATTTAATCTCTGATCTGCAGAGCACGATTGATTATGAGTTCTCCACTTGTGCCCACACCTCCTCTTTCACCACGGGGCCCCAAACAATCCTTCCAAGTGAAGCAACACCTCATGTGATTCTCCAGGAATTATCTGCTGTATCTGGTGCTGTTGTGGTCTCCTGTCCATTGGACGCAGACTGGGAGTTCGCTTCGTTGAGCCCCTTCGCTCTGTAATAGCGGGGATCTCCCATTTCAACTCAGCGACCCATTCCCACACCAATATATCTGCCCATTGTCTCATGCATTGCCAAACCAAGGCCACCCGCAAATTGAAGGAATAACACCTACCCCATGTTCTGTCTGGGCACCCTCCAGTCAGACAACATTAACGTCAACTTCTTCTGTTCTTCCCATCCCACACACATCCCCCCCACCACACCCTCATTCCTATCTCTCTCTCTCTCTCCTTCTCAATCCTTCTGTCTCATTTCCTTCAGCTCTGCATTCACTGAGTTATGCTATTTCCCCCGATCAATTCTCCCTGCCCTCCCCCATAGCCTTTTTCCCGTTGGCCTATGCTCCTCTCACGTCCCTTCTTTCCTCCTCCCCCCCTTTTTGTTCAGGCACCTGCCTGCCTTTTGCTCAGACCTTGATAAAGGGCTTATGTCCAAAATGCTGATTATATAGGCTATTTATATTTGCCTCGTATTGACGCTGCAGGATCTGCTAAGTTTCTCTAGCTGTTTTGTGTATTTACTGTGGACTTTCTGGGTATTCCTTAGACTGGAAGAAACAATGAGTTCTGCCTTTGGAAGGAGCAGAACTGTGTGAAGGAGGGAGGTGCTGCCGGAGTTATTGTAATAGCTGCAATGGTGCGGACCCTCGGGGAGGGAGGAGCAGAGATACATTGCTCCCATGGGGTCCAACCACCCGGTCAAAGCACAGGCTTTGAACAGCCCGTTAAAGGAGCCGACAGCAATTTTATTTAAAATCCTGCGGCCACAGGGTCTGCACCCATGGTCGCCACTTTGTCCAACCCCTCACAGAAATGAGGCCCCTAACTCGCAACCCCTGGTTTACAAGACTAGTGCTCTAATCACTGAGCTATTGGAGCCTCCAACCAGGGCACAAGAAAACGAGGAGACCATCCCCCCGTCTGAGAAGAACAAGCAGAGGAGATGATCCACGGAATTGTGACCACGGCAGTGGACCAGTGAGGGGGCTCTGTGGCTGAGGGACCTACACATGGGGTGGGCTGCTGACGACGAAGCGAGGAACCCATAGAGGGTGTGGCTGCTGGAGACTAGCTCAAAACTGGCTGGAGGGGTACTTGGTATCGGAATGGTGAGGGGGCACTGAAGGCACCGAAGGATCCCTGACCACGTCGGAGGTTGGGTTCTGGACCTCGGGTCGCCAGTGGTTTGGACTGGACTCTATGTGGCTGCGGTTACTCGGTGACTCTGGGGAGACCCTCTTTTGCTTCTCTTTCTCTTACTATAAGAGGAGCTTCAGGCAATTTCTGCCAATGACAAATCTGTCTGCCTTGCAGCTGGCGAAAGCAATTTCATGTCATGTGCCACTTTTAATGCAATGACAATAAACGGAATCAGGTTGGCATTGTTCTGCCTTGCCCCAATCTAAATACAACTTCACAATCAGTACAGTTAGCACATCCAGACCCACTGGCAGCTGGATCTCTAATTTCCCCCAATTTCAGTAAACATAGGAACATAGGAAGTAGGAACAGGAGTTCCTATGGGAACACAAAATGGCCCATCGAGCCTGCTCCGCCATTCAATACGATCATGGCTGACCTAACTCCACCTACCTGCCTTCTCCCCATATCCCCTAACTCCCTCTCAAAATGGGTTGCAAGAATTTTGCTCCAAGCATTTAATTTGACTGGAACCATACGGGTTCGCTCAATTTGGCTGAGCTGCCTGTGGCTGGGCAGTAACTGGGAAGGTATCATCAAGTTGAAGGTGGTTTCTTCAGAAGGAAGACTATGGCATACAGTTCACTGCACTGCCGGACCTGCTGACTAAAACTTTACGAGCTAATTTAATGAGTTTGGCAGCTATTGTTTCACAGATATTGTTTAGCACGATTGGGGGAAAATAAAACATCTTTGAAGTTAATAACAAGATTGAATTTGTATTCTAAGTTATGTTAATATCACGCTGGCTGAAATCTGCCTTCTTTGTGTTCCAAAGTTTCTTCTTTGGGAATTTATTGCTGCTGGTTTATCGTTTTAACTTGCCAGCATTATGAGGTTCTTCCAGAATGAAGATAATCTTACTTAGATATCAGGACTTTTATCAAAATATCATATTCATTATCTGATTTTCATGAAATCACGTCTAAATTATCTCTAAGCCACTAATCGATTTTACTCACAGAACTAATGTATTTCCTTCCAAAGGAGATACAATCCTATTGTCATTTACGGATTAGGACAGAAGGCGTTTGGCAGAGCTGCTGGTCATTGATCTGATATATTTACCCAGCCAGATCCATTTCTGAGCAGTGATTCTATTTCATTCTCTCTCTTCTTTGGCTTGGCTTCGCAGACGAAGATTTATGGAGGGGTAAATGTCCACGTCAGCTACAGGCAGACACGGTTGCAGGGGAAAATTGGTGGGTTGGGGTTGGGTTTTTCCACCTTTGTCTTTTGTCAGTGAGGTGGGTTCTGCGGTCTTCTTCAAAGGAGGTTGCTGCCCGCCGAACTGTGAGGCGCCAAGATGCACGGTTTGAGGCGAGATCAGCCCACTGGCGGTGGTCAATGGGGCAGGCACCAAGAGATTTCTTTAGGCAGTCCTTGTACCTCTTCTTTGGTGCACCTCTGTCACGGTGGCCAGTGGAGAGCTCGCCATATAACACGATCTTGGGAAGGCGATGGTCCTCCATTCTGGAGACGTGACCCACCCAACGCAGCTGGATCTTCAGCAGCGTGGACTCGATGCTATTATAATTCTTCTATTATAATTTTCCATTCTGGAGACGTGACCTACCCAGCGCAGTTCACTCACAGAGCATAGAAATCTACAGGACAGTATGGGCTCTTCAGCCCACAATGTTATGCTGATCAAATAACCTACTCTAACAACAGCCTGGAATTTCCCTAGTGCGCAACCCATTATTTCTCAGTTCCATGTTTCTACCTTTTGAAAGAACCTGTTTTATATTTAGACATACATCACGGTAACAGGCCATTTTGGCCCACGAGTCCGTGCCACCCAACTTACACCCATTTGACCTACAACCCCCAGCACATTTGGAACGGTGGGAGGAAGCCGGAGCCCCCGGGGAAGACCCACGCAGACACGAGGACTGCCCAAATTCGAACCCCAGTCCAGTCCCAAGAGCTGGCGCTCCAACAGTGTTGTGCTAACCACTACTGCCATTGCTGGCCTTGCATTCCATTCACCCACCACTCTGTGTGTGAACTGACCTAGTACATCCATCCCTGAGCACCTTAAAACTATACCCTCTGGCGTTAGCCATTACAGCCCGAGGAAAAGGCCTCTGGCCATCCACACGATCAATGCCTCATCATCTTATTCAACTCTCTCTGGTCACCCTTCATCCTCCTTGGTCTTCATTGACCATCAATAACTATCGCCCTTTTAGGCAGCATGTGCTTCCATTATCTTCATCTGACACTTCTGCTGATCAATGTTTAACTGAGGTTAAGATCCTAACACCAAGGGTCGGCCTCACAACCTCCAATGTGCTTGGGTTGTTTGGCAGCTCTGTATAGAAACAGATGTAAAGGAAATGGCTACTTTCTCCCGAGCTTCAGTTGGCAGAACCCTCTTTAGATTTATGAATTTATGAATCTACAAATTTGGTTCATTAAATGTATCTGTTATTGGGAATGCAAGTATGTGTCATGAGATGTTTTGACATAACAGAAGCTGCAAAATCTCAGTGAAGAAACATGAAAGGTTTCTTTCAGTGAAGTAGAAAATGTATAATTATAGAATCGAACAGAACATCTGGTCAGCAGGGCCATGTAATTCCTACGTATACTAAAGCTGTTTGCTTAATTTAGATTTAGAACCACAGAACATTACAGAAAACTGGACCCTCGGCCCTTCTAGACTGTGCTGATCTATTTTTCCCACTGACCTGTACCCAGTCCACAGCCCTCCATACCACTCCCATCCATATAACTGTCCAAAATTTTCTTAAATGTTAAACTTGAGCTCGTATTCACCTTGTCAGCTGGCAGCTCGTTCCACACTCCCACCATTCTCTCTGTGAAGAGATTTCCCCTCATGTTCCCCCTAAACTTTTCCCTTTCATACAATCCATGTCTTCTGGTTTGTGTCTCACCCACCCTCAGTGGAAAAAGCCTATCTACATTTACTCTGTCTATCCCCCTCATAATTTTAAATACCTCTATCAAATCTCCCCTCATTCTTCTACACTCCAAGGAATTAAGTCCTAACCTGTTAAATCTTTTCCTGCAACTCAGTTACTGAAGTTGGGGCAACATCCTAGTAAATCTTCTTTGAATTTTTTCAATTTCATTGATATCTTTCCTGTAGTTAGGTGACCAAAACTGTACACAATACTCCAAATTTGACCTCTCGACTGCCTTATATTACCATAACATCCCAACTCCTACACTCTGATTTATGAAGGCCAATAAACTAAAAGCTCTCTTTACAACCCTATCCACCTGTGACACAACTTTAGAGAATTATGTATCTGTATTCCCAGGTCCCTCTGTTCTACCACACTCCTCAGTGTCCAACCATTCACTGTGTATGTCTTAGTTGGTGTGTTCCTCCAAAATGCAACACTCACATTTGTCTGCATTAAATTCCATCTGCCATTTTTCCAGCTGGTCCAGATCGCTCGGCAAGCTTTGCAAACCTTCCTTGCTGCCCACAACACCTCGAATGTCAGTGTCATCTGCAAATTTGCTGAAACTATTTACCACATTATCATCCCACACTTATTTTTCTATCCAAGGACTCTCCACCACTGCCTCTGACAACTCGTTCCAAATATTCACCATGGTCTGTGAGATGAGCATATCCTTCCAATCACCCTTAAATTTCTTCTGTCTCACCTTAAGCCTATGCCCTCCAGATCAGCCAGTCTCAACGAGGGCCACACAGCCCCTCCCTGAGGTCTACAGTGCATTTAAAGGTGGATGGGCTGTGAACTATAATCAGAAAATATTTTTGTTTTTTATGTAGTCAGTAGGAGAGAAGTACAGAAGAAACAAACTAAACTTGACTGCTTCCCAGGGAAGGGGCTCATAAATTTTGACCAGAGTTCTAAGGGGGCCATAAACAAAAATAAATGGTGGAGAATAGCTACTCAAGATTCCCTTGCTTTGAGCGTAAAGATTTTGTCTTGATCCAATCCAACCCTGCCATAATTGTGTAAACCTCTCTAAGGTCACCCCTCAGCATTGTAATTTCCAGTGAGAATCAACTCAGCCTATCCAATCTCTCCTTATGATTACAGCCAGGCAACATCCTGGTGCATCCTTTCTACACTCTCTCCTTTGCTCTCTGGCAACCTGAACTGTACACAATACTTGCCAAAGTGTAGTCCCACTAATGTTATGCGCAACTGCATCAAGGCAACCAGCTGCCCTGTCCTTCTACACTACTTTCTATGGAGGTTATCCATGTCCATACCCTCAGTGCCAACTCCCTGCCCTTCACTATACATGTGCTTCCAGAATTTAATTTACCTGAACTGTATTAAACATCCAGTGATAAGAGTTCATTATTGATGATTTTAGAACATAGAACAATATGGCATAGTACAGGCCCTTCAACCCTCAATGTTGTGCCAACCCATATATTCCTTCCGAAAATAAAGTTCTAGACTTTCCCTACCCTGTAACCATTCATCCATGTGTCTGTCTAAGAGTCTTCTAAACACCCCAATGCTTCAGCCTCCACCACCATTCCAGGCACCCAGAACTCTTTGCATTAAACACACCCCTGATGTCTCCCTCAAACTCCCTCTCTTAACTTTGTACATACGTCCTCTGGTGTTTGCTGATCCTGCCCTTGGAAACAGGTGCTGGCTGTCCACCCTTTCATAATCTTGTAGACCTCGATCAAGTCTCCTTCTTTGCTCCAAACTGAAAAGTCCCAGCCCTGCTAACCTTGCCAATTTAATTTAGCAACTGGCTCACGCATGTTTTGTGTGCGGACGTGGGGGATTCCCAAACTGCTGACAATTTCCAAAATGTTGTTTTCCACAGGTCGATTCTTATGGTGGGTACCTGCGCTACAAGGTTCGCTACAGTGTGCCAAGGGGGCAGCGGGAGCCTGAGAAGAAACCCGATGTCATTATCACAGGAAATGGAAGAAAACTAATGTACAAACTGAAGAACCCCACTAAGGCCAATGTTATAAACCAGAGGGAAATCCGCTTCACTGAGGTAAATGTCAGTCTATTATCCTTCTCCGTCTGGGGGCGCTGGTGTTGCTGGATTACTCTTGATGCTCAAGAGGGACGGTGGGAGGGGACAGTGGAGCACTTGGCCTCCCATTTATTACCAGCATTCCCCAGCTAGACCGTGCTCTAAACCTTGAGAAATGGTAGGGAGTAAAACACGAGAGTCTGCAGACACTATAATTGAAGTGCAAACCCAATACTGGAGAAACTCAGCAGATCAGTGTTCTTGAGATAGCCATATAACAATTACAGGCCAGTTTGGCCCTTCTAGTCCATGCCAAACACCTTCTCCCACCTCGTCCCATTGACCCGCATCCGGCCCATAACCTTCCACACCTCTCTCATCCATAAACCTATCTAACTTTTCCTTAAATATTAAAATCGGGCCCATATCTACCACTTTGTCTGGGACCTCATTCCACACTCCCACCACCCTCTGAGTGAAGAAATTCTCCATCAGGCTTCCGCTAAACTTTCTTCCTTCTCTAAGCTGCTCCTCCTTATGTAGCAAAGATAAATGCTACATAACCAATGTTTCAAGCTTGAGCCCTTCATCAAGGTATGAACAAAATGTAGGCAGGTGCCCAAACTAGCCTACTCTCTGTTCTCCCTCTTCTCTCCATCCCTCTGTCTTTCCTCCAGCTTTCTATCCCTTCTCTCTTCATTCACAGAGCCCCAGAGCCCCCCCCCCCCATTTGCTTATTACCTCCTGTCTGTGGGACAGTGCTCTTCCCGCTGCCCCTCGCCCCACCATTTTGTTCAGGCGCCTGCCCACATTTTCCTTGATTAAACCTTTATCTTTGCTACATCAAGTGCAGTGTTTGACTGGCTGAGTTTCTCCAGCAGAGTGTTTTTAACCTGAGATTAGATCTTCAGTGTGCGGTGTTTTGCGAAAGGACATTTTTCAGGGATGTGCCTGTTGAAGGTCTCCGATATCCTCCTCTGGCATCTGGGGAGGAGATGCCTTGAGAACCAGTCACTGTTATCAACTTGAGGTGGGGGGGGCAGATATTTGGGAAGTATCACTACACGCACCAGTCTCTGAGACATAGAAAGCTACAGGTTGAGTCCTGGACCAATTGGTTCATTGATGAATAAGCAGTGGTTTCACCTTAATGAAGGGTGGACTTGCCTTGGCACACGATTCATTAAGGCAATGCTTGCAATTGGAGGGTTGTTATATAACAAGGGAACGCCGAGAAGTAGGGGGAATGGTTTCAGAGTTAAGGATCAGAAACTTGGTGGAGATGAAGAGAAAGTCCTTTAAGCATGATTAGCAAGTTAAACAAGATGCCAGAGCAAAAGGATGGCACAGTTACTATGGCGGTTACCGCAATGCTATTACAACAGCAGTGACCCAGATTCGAATCTCCCTGAGACCTGCGTGGGCTTTCCCTTGACCTTCCGGTTTCCTCCCACCCTCCAAAACCTACGGGGTTAATTGAGTCTTATTGGGTGGCATGAGTTTCAATGGCTGGAATTGTTTCTACCACCTTAATTTAAGAGATCGTCAACCTCTGGAATCTCCCTCGTTGGTGGCACGGTTAATGTATCAGTGCAATGCTCTGACTGCACCAACAACCTTGGTCCGAATCAGATGCTGTCTGTATGGAGTTTGCACCTTCTCCCCGTGTCCACACTGACTTCCTCCGACTGCTTCGGTTTCCTCCCGCATTCCAAAACGTATGAGGTTAGTAGGTTAATTGGTCTCATGGGTGTATTTAGGCAGTGCGGGTTTGTGGGCCGGAAGGATGTGTTACTGTGATGTATCTCTGAATTAAAAAAATAAGTAGATGGCAGTGAAGACTTGGTTGTAGTGGAGATTTTAATGAATGCAAGAAACGTGGTAATTGGTTGGAAAAATAATTGTCGCAGGGATAAGACATGACTTCACTGAATGGGGAAGGAGGTCAAAGGAACACATTGGAAATTCCCACAGTTCCGCTTTGCTTCAATATGGAGAAAGATACAACTGCAGGGATGTTTCTAACCATTCCGTGGTTTCCCACAGGATAACTGGCAGCACGAGTCAGGCAAGCCTGTGTCTCGCGAGGACCTCATGATGACTTTAGTCAATCTGGACAGCATTCTGATCCAAACAAAGTATGACAATAGGATGGCCAGTGTAGGTCTCCGCGACATTGTCATGGATACCACCAGTGAGGAGATTACAAATCTGGGAAAAGCACTGAATGTTGAGGAATGCAGGTAACCGGAGCTCTTTGCCATTTCCGAATCTGGTTTCCCTAGTCCTGCCCAGCACTGAAACTTCTATCCACTTCGCTCTGAACTTTCCTGACAATGAAAATGACCACAGAAAAAAATCCCATTACTCCCAGCATTTTGCCTGTAACTTTGGGTTCAGAGAACAGAGTCCTCTGGTCTTTTGGGTGAGGTTGAGGCAATAAATAGGCCCTTTCAAGCTGCCATATAAAATGGGGTTAACCGGGCAACTTGTGCAGTGGCTTGACAGGATCCGACCCAGTCAGCATGGTGCAAGTTCATCCAGGTCCCTGACTTACCTCGGAGTTGGTCGGGAACCCAGTTAAAATTACCTAGGACGCATCCTCCGGCAACTTGAACAGCAAAATAGCCGATCCGGTTACTGGTGCTGGTTCACAGGGAAACCTCTGGGAGAAGTGACTGCTGTTATTGGGGGTGAGAGAGGGATTGCTGCTGCGGGGGGAGGGAAGAGGGGTCGCTGCCGTGGGGGAAGAGAAGAGGAGTCATTGACATGGGGGAGAGAAGAGGGGTTGCTGCCGCAGGGGGAGAGAAGAGGGGTCGCTGCTGCAGGAGAGAGGAGAGGGGTCACTGCCGCGGGGGAAAGAATAGGGGTCGCTGCTTCAGGGGGGGGGGGTCATTGCCATGGGGTAGAGAAGAAGGGTCACTGCCTCAGAGGGGGAGAAGAGGGGGGGGTCGCTGCTGCAGGGGGGAGAGAAGAGTGGTCCTTGCCGCGGGGACGGGGGAGAGGGATCGCTGCCGCGGGTGAGAGAAGAGGGGTCACTGCCGCGGGTGGAGAGGAGAGGGGTCAGGGGGGTGGGCGGCTGACGGCCGGGAGAGACTTACCAATAGTTGCCCTGAGTGTGTGATGTGTCACTTACCGTGCCGTTGCGAGAGTGGGATACCCCTTAAATTGCTGGGTTGGCGATTTAATGGGATGATCCCCTGCTGCTTTAAAGGTGGTGGAAGCAGCTTTGCCCCAGTAATCGGACCTGGGTCCCAGGTGGGCTGGCCAGGTGCTGCAGCTTAAAAGTGCCGAACATTAGCAATTACATGGAACTGAAGTGGGAGGATATCAAACCAAAACTGGTATTTTCCTGTAGCAGTGCGTGGAATTCACATATCATTTAGATACAGATTTTGCATAACAATGTCACTCATCCAACCTTCTTTATTTAGTGTTTCACTTGCACCTCGATTATGCCAAGATATTGTTGGAAATCTGGCTCAATGTTCATTTACTGAGTACATAGCATACAGAAGGAAAACCCTGTGTACTTATAAGTTGTTTTTTTTGTGGAGAAAAATGAACACAGTTATTAAAATGACTGTCTTTGCCTTCAGATGCCCTCAGAGTTACATTGGTCTTTCATGTGAGAGGTGTGCCTCTGGATTTAATCGTGTCATCTCCGGACCTTACCTTGGTGTGTGCGATGGCTGCGGCTGCAATGGTCACGCCAGCACTTGTGACAAGGTGACAGGACACTGCCTGGTAAGAGCCTCAGACGTCACCACATGGTACATTACAGCAGATGGAATTGGGTGCAAAATACTCAATGGGATTAAGGGTTAGCTAACAGACAGAAAACAAAGAAGCACATCTGGATGGATCATTTGGGAGGCCGAGAGGGTGATAGACAAGAGTTACAGGAAGACAGTCACTCCTTCAGGTAGGAGGGCAGTGGCTTGGTGACTGTCAGAGAGGGAAAGACAATAGGCATTCAGTGCCGGCTGTGGTTTTTCCACCAAATAACATGGATACTGTTGTTCAGGATGACCTACAAGGGTCAAACCACAGTGGTCAGGCCTCTGGCACAGAGTCTGGCTCTTTGACTCAGAAAGGAAAGAAGGGGGGAGGTGATAAGGTGAGCTGCAGCGAGAGGGGTTCAGTGTTTAGGGGAAGACATTGGAGGTTCTGGGAACGAGATTGAAAATCCCAGATGGCATGTTACCTCCCAGGTATCAGGGTAGATGTAGTTGTCTGCATAAATAGAATGGTTGAGCATGGTGAGAATAATGTTTTGAGTTGGATTCAATGCAAGGAGTAATTCGGGAAAGGGAGGAGAGCTTGGAGCATGGATCAACATGTGGAATTATGACATTGTGGCCATTTTCAGCTGCCGCAGAAATAAATTTCATAACACACGTTCATGTCAGTGAACCTGATTCTGATTTGTGAGAGTTGTTACACAAGGCCAGGCCAGGACTGGCAGCGCAATGTTCGGGGACTCCGTTGTTTCAGAATTGAAAGCGGGGGAGATATAAAAAGGGGAGACAAGCATTGCTAGTCAGGGAAAATGTCCCAGTACAGATTGGAGGGCTCATCACCTGAGGCTATATGGTGGAACTGAGGATTGGGAAAGGGATGACCACATTAATAAGATGGCATTGTAGACCACCCAATAGTCTGCAGGAATCGGAGGAGCAAATTTGTAGAGTGATAGCAGACAGTTTTAAGAAACATAAAGTTGTGACAGTGATTTTAACTTTCCACACATTGACTGGGACTCCCGTGCTGTAAAAGGGCTGGATAGATTTGAGTTTGTCAGATGTGTTCAGGAAAGTTTCCTGAATCATATAGAGAAAGTTGTGATAGGATCTCCTATTATGAGGGAACAGGGCAGACCAGAGATGAAAGTGTGTGGAGGGGGCACTTTGGGCCCAGCACCATAACGCCATTAGTTTCAAGACCATTATGAAAAAAAATAGGGTTGAGATTCTAAATTGGAGAAAGGCCAATTGTGTTGGAATCAAAAAGGAGGTGCTATGTAGGTTGAGACAAGTTGTTTTCTCTCAAGTCTGTGCTTAGTAAGTGGGAGACCTTCAACCTTGACATTTGCTTCTTCCTGTCAGAATTAAAGGTAAGGCTAACAGATATGAGGAAATTTAGCTTTTGAGAGATACTGAGGCCATGATGATAATGACAAAGACTAATACGAAGATGAAGAATGAAGATGAAGACAGGTGTAGGATGCAAGGAACAAATGAGTTACTTGAGGGGTATAAAGAATGCAAGAAATCACCAGAAGGAAATCAAGAGGACTAAAAGAAGGCTCTGGGAAATAAGGTGAAGGAAAATCCCAAGGGCTTCACAAGATCACAAGAAAAAGGAACAGAAGCAGGCCATTTTGGCCTATTGAGTCTGCTCCGTGAAACCTCCCTGAGCTAAACTGTTCTCACATCTATTCCAAGTTCCGGGCTTGTTCCCATATCCCATGATGCTCCGACTAATTAGATACCTATCAATTTCCTCTAAATTTCCCCAATGCATGTGGCAACGAATTCCACAAATTCACAACCCTCTGGCTAAAGAAATTTCTCCTCATCCCTGTGGTAAATTGGTACTTTTTAATTCTAAGACTGTGCCCACTTGTCCTGGAATCACCCAACAGGGGTAATGTTCCGGCAAACCTCCTCTGTACCCTCTCCAACCTTGCTATATCCTTTCTAAGATATCAGACCCAAAACTGCACACAGTTCTCCAAATGAGATCTCCCCAATGCGCCATAGAGTCTCATCAACACCTCTTTATTCTTATACACCAATCCCATTTGAAATGAATGTCAACATAGCATTTGCCTTCTTTACTACCTATCCAACCTGACGGTCAACTTTCAGGTTATCCTGCACGAGAACCCCAAGTCCCTCTGTACTTCTGAGGTTTGAATTTTCTCCCCATCCAAGTAATAATCCAACTGTTTATCTCCTTGACCAAAATGCACAACTGTACATTTCTCAATATTATATCTCTGGATCCATTATCATTATTTCAGATTTATTGTCAGACTATCACATACAAACCCTGAGATTCTTTTTCCTGCAGGCGAGGAAGAGTTACCTTTTATTACTAATGCAAAAAAACTATACAATGTCCATGTAAACAAATAAAGAACTGTTAACAGATAAAGAAATGTAAACAAACTAACTGCAAGACAGAGAATTTTTTAAAAATCAATAAATTGCACGTCAGGGTCCTTAAATGAGTCCCTAATTGAGTTTATTGTTGAGGAGTCTGATGGTGGAGGGGGAGCAGCTGTTACTGAACCTGGTGGGGTGAGTCTTGTGGCACTGATACCTCTTTCCTGATGGCAGCAGCATCAACAGAGCGTGTGCTGGGTGGTGTGGAACCTTGATGATTGCTCTCTGACAGCAGCGTTCCCTGTACATATTCTCGATGGTGGGGATGGTTTTGCCTGTGATGACCTGGGCTGTGTCCACTACCTTTTGGAGGGCTTTACACTCAGGGTATTGTCTCCATACCAGACCGTGATGCAACCGCTCACCACACTTTCCACCACACATCTGTAGAAATTTGCCAGGGTTTCTGATGTCACACCAAACCCTCCACAAATGCCTGAGGAAGTAGAGACGCCAACGTGCTTTCTTTGTGATGCCATTGGTGTATCCGATTTCCCCAATGTAAGCCTCTCGTTTTCCCTTCCTGAAGTCAACAATCAGCTCCTTAGTTTTGGTGACATTGAGTGCGAGGTTGTTGTTGGTGCACCATTCGGCCAAGTTTTCAGTCTCCCTCCTGTGTGCTGACTCATTTCCGTTCTTTATACAACCCACTAGTGTGATATTGTTGGCAAATTTGTAGATGTGTTATTGTTGTACCGAGCCACAGTCGTAGCTGTAAAGTGAGTAGAGCAGGTGGCTAAGAACGATCTGGATCATGATGCGGTAAATTGAATCAGTAAGTTTGCAGATGACACTAAGACTGGGTGCGTAGTGGACAGTGAGGTTCCTACTGGGATTAATTCTTGGGTCCTAACTTTACATAACCCATATCAGCATATTGGACAGCACAGTTTGCTTAGCGATTAACGTGACACTGTTAAAGCGCCAGCGTCAGGGATTCAAATCCCGCCCGTGTCTGCGTGGGTTTTCCCCGGGTGCTCTGGTTTCCTCCCACCGTTCAAAACATGCAGGGCTTGTAGGTCATTTGGCAGCATGGGCTCATGGGCCAAAAAGGGCTGTTACTGCGCTGTAAGTCTGAATTAAAACTTTAATTCGACTCGGATTAGAGTTCCAAACTTACTGGGGATATGACCAGGGGGCAAAGAGATGTCAAGACATTAGAGACAATCTGAGTCAACGAACAGCAACTTGGGAGATGCAGGACAGCACCAATTTAGGTGGCAATGTCCATTTTAGAAGAGTAATGTGCTATGGGCATTGTTTCCTGTATCTTGGGTTGAGGTGCTGGTTTGATCCAGAAACATTATAAAGAGTGAGAGGATTTGAAGTAAATCCTGTTTCATGCACCAATATGCAGTGATACATTTCTTTTATATCTCACAGAACTGCCAGCACAACACAGAGGGCCCGAAGTGTGACAAGTGCAAGTCAGGGTATTTTGGCAATCCCACCCAAGGAACACCCAACGACTGTATGCCATGTCCTTGCCCATTCACTGAACCCAACAGGAGGTGTGTGTTACTGAGCTGGGAACTTGGAAAACTACAGTGCTGGAACAAACCTCGGGGAACTTGGACGCTGTCTCATTCACTGTGTCAGACTTACAATTTGGCATTGAAATGAGAGAAGATTACAACTGTTTCCATGTTCATCACAGTCTCTGTTCAGCCATCACCCTGCAGTTGCACATTCAAGTCTGCCCAGTCCACTCGCCTACACAATTCTGCCACATTTCCCAAAGTTACACTTACCAACAGCCTGATGTTTCCATAGTGTTCCACTGCTATCTCCCCATCCTGACCACCTCTGTACCCCCATCCTGATCACCTCCACCTTCCCACCCTGACCATCTCCATCTTCCCATCCTGACCACCTCCATCTTCCCACCCTGACCACCTCCGTGTCTCCATCCTGACCACCTCTATCTTCCCGTCCTGACCACCTCTATCTTCCCATCCTGACCACCTCTATCTTCCCATCCTGACCACCTCCATCTTCCACCCTGACCACCTCCGTGTCTCCATCCTGACCACCTCTATCTTCCCATCCTGACCACCTCTATCTTCCCATCCTGACCACCTCTATCTTCCCATCCTGACCACCTTCATCTCCCCATCCTGACCACCCTCACCTCCTCTGTTTCCCACCCACCTCAACGTTTCCCCAGCTTATATATCTGTTGCCCCACCCTGCATCTCTATTTCCCCACCTTACCAACTCCTCCTTCCCACTATGATCACTCATTTTTTTCCCCACCATCAATATCTCCATCTTCCCACTCCTGACCACCTCCCATCTCCCCGCTCTTGATGGCCTCAGCCCTCCCTTGCCCCCTGCGCCCTGACCCACCCCTGCCCTTGACCATTCCCTGCCCCCTGATCCTCGCCTGCCCCTGACCTTTCACTGTCACCTTCCCCTGACACTCCCATGACCCTCTTTGCCCCCTGACCCTCCTCTGCACCTCTTCTGCTCTTCTCTCTTGCCCCTCCCTCATATTCTTCCCCTGCCCACACCTTCAGTCTAGCATCCTCCATCCCCTTTTCTGGTGCCTCCCTCACCCTCCTCCTCCTAACCCTCTGGATCCCCAATATTCCTCCCCACTCCTCCCTGAACTTTCCCCTCACCTTCCTGTGTTCCTCCTTCCCCCAGTGCACATTCTGCCCCAGTTTCACACTCCCCACCTCCTCACCTCTCACCAAATACTCGCAACCCCCTCTCCTGATACCTACTCCTCCCTATCTCCACTCCCACTTTGCCCATTCTCCCCTTACACCAACACTCCCAATCCACCCAGTCTCGCCACTCGCCCACACTCCTCCCACTCTAAACCCCACACCCACATCCACTCTCCCCCCCATCCCATAAACCCACTCAGTCTTCCTCTCCCTCCATCTTATGAGAACTGCAGCACGAGCCTGTTCTCTGCCACAAGGTGCAGCTCAGGGTGTCAGGCAGTGGGGGTGGGGGGGGGGGTGACAGTTTGCCGGGCAATGTTTCTGTTTGGTGGGGGGAGGGGTGGTGTTACTGTGGGGGGATAGCTTGCCGGGTGGTGTTACTGTGTGGGGGTGTGTTACTGTCGGGGGGAGTGGAGAGGGGTGGTGTTACTGTGGGGTGGGTGGTGCGATTTGCCAGACAGTTTTATCGTGGGTAAGACGGTCCAGCATTACCACAGCCCTCACTGCTCTCCGCCTGTGTGCAGGTTTTCGGATAGCTGCTTCTTGGACACGGATGGGCGCCCCACCTGCGATGCCTGTCGGCCTGGTCACATCGGCCGAAGATGTGAGAAGTAGGTGCATCTCTACCACCACGTACTTCACTGGCTACCGCCAACAGGGTGGTCTCGTTCTCACCCACCTTTGCTTTTTGCAGGTGCGTTGCTGGTTACAGTGGAAACCCAATGCTTCCTGGTGGAAAGTGCACACCGACGGGTAAGTTTCATCACACAACCTCCACACAGTTGAGGGAGTGAGTTGTCGGTTACCTTGCTTATTGAGTTGGATTTCATTCACTCGATCAGTAGCTCAACATCAATGTCGTTAGCGGTGTTTAATTAAACTTAATCAGTGGACGATCAGGGCACTGCACATCTAACGCCAGTAACAGCATGAGGGACAGATGGTTCTGTGGATTCTCGAATCTGGAACAAACACCTGCAGGAACTCAGTCGGTCGAGCAGCATCTGCGGAGGCACAAGAACCTTCTGGGCCAAAATCCTCATCGGAACTAAGTAGAAAGTGTAAAAAGTGAGAGGGAGGAGTAAGATAGGGGCTGTTGGCGGGTGTAGGGGCCGATGTTACGAGTCGCATGTAACGAGCAACGAACCGGCAATGAACCGGACAGTGTTTAATTTTAAAACACTAATTTTATTTCTAACTTTTAAACTATAGTCTTAACTTTTAAACTACCCTTAATGTTAAATCTATCCCCAACAATGCGCAGGAGTTCTAGTGTGTGTATGGGTGGGTGGGTGGGTGGGTGGGTGGGTGGGTGGGTGGGTGTGTGTGTGTGTGTGTGTGTGTGTGTGTGTGTGTGTGTGTGTGTGTGTGTGTGTGTGTGTGTGTGTGTGTGGGTGTGTGAGTCAGATATACCCTAACCATTGCAGTCCAGACCAAAATCTAGAAAGTTACCATCAAAATGTAGGCCGTTGAAATATGATTCTCAGAATTCATGTCCAACTGATGGGAAGAGTGGAGTTGTGGCTGCTACAGACTCATGGATTCTTCTTGCGTTGCCTTTGAAGAAATGTCCAACCACACAAGCTATGGTCATAACACTCCTGGTCCTTTTATAGGCAAGACTTGAACTGGACGGCCTCCATGAAACTTCCAAAACCCCGGCACTGGTCTATACAAGTGTTAGTCACAATCAAAATTAAGTACTTCACTTCCCAAAAGACTCTCCTGGCACAGGTCAATCTGCCGAAAAGGCCCAGTCATTTACAAAGCATGCTTTGCTCTGAATGGCTGGCCACAAGAGCTGCTTCAAAAAGCTTTTTTCTCTTCACCAGTCAGAATGGTTCTCCCTTGCAAAATCACAATGCCTTTGCAAATGTACTGAATCTGGAACAGACTGTTACAAACCTTCCCTCAGTTCTTCGAATTTATCGAATTGTTACTGGGCTGTGACTCGTGATATTGCTTGTGTGAAATGTTAATGGTGACCATTCAATCCCTTCTGTCCATACTATCCCTTACAGTGATAATCCCATTTTACTAAAGCAGGATCTTGTAATACTGCTGATGGAGGTAGGAGGTTTTGACAGGTGTAAGGATTGGTAAGGAGTGTAGGGCCCAGTGACAAGTGTAGGAGCTGGCGATAGGAGTAAGGGTTGGAGCCAATTGTAGGGGCCAGCGACAGGTGTAGGGGCCGGTGACGGGTGTAGGGGCCGGGGTTGGGTGTAGAGGACAGTGATGGATGTAGGGGCTGGCGACAGGTGTAGGGGGTGGAGGCAGAATGGTGTGCAGATGGCGCTGGGTGGGAAGGGGGAATACATGGGGCTGGGAAATGGTGGTCGGTGGGTGACAAGTGGAGACAGAACGAAAAAGAAAAAGAGGAGCAGATGGAACTCGGGGGTGGGGGGGAGATTGAGACGGAGGCAAGAAGTTGGTGAGCTGGAATAGAAGTCTGCACGTGCTTCAATCTGATGAGTAAGAGGGATAAATGGAACCATTTGGGTGGGAGGAGACCAGAGCACATGGTGGAAACCCATCTGGACCTGGGTAGATGTACAAACTCCTTACAGACAGCGCCGGATTCGACCCAGGTTACTGGCACTGTGTGATAGCTTTAAACTGACAGCTTTGCTCACGGTGTGGCTCATTATATGTTGACACTAATATTCAATAAAATGAGCAGTAACTGGTTGTGGGAAATATTACCCATTTCAGTTCTTGTATCCTCAACAATCTTTGTGACGATCCTGAGTAAAGTTTCTTGTTTTATTATAAAGCAGGTGAAATTGCAAAGTGTGACAGCAAAGGAACGGATACCACAAAGCCATCTGAAGGATTCTGTGTGTGTAAGGTACGTATGGATGGGGGCACTGAAGCACTGGGTGACTACATTAGACATCCAGTGGAGAAGACAGTGCTTTGTAGAGATGGGGCAACAGTGGGTGGCTCCTGTCGGAAGTACCATGTAATAGCTTGACACCATGTAATAGTTGACCCCCCCCCCCCCCCCCCTATTTTTATTCCAAAAATCTGGAATTTTTCATATATCGCGTGTCAAAGCCGTCCCCCTATTTTTGGACCTGGCCGCCCGTCCACTGAACTACCCAACACCTCAACAGCGGACTCTCTCCACCCACCCATTCGATCTCCTGATGCCTCAAACGTGGACTTAACACCTCAACCCACCCATCCAACCTCCCAAGGCCCCGAACACTGACTTACCACCCAGACCCTGCTGGCTGCCTGCCCATCAACACTCCCAAGACCTTGAACGATGCAGGTACTTACCGCAGTAGTATGCGTGTAATAGTCGACTGCCTAGATTACCGAAAAAGTTGGTCCACAAGATCTGACTATTACATACAGTAGTTTTGAATAATGTGTTTGAATCAGTTATGGTCACTGCATCATTGAGATGGAACATATCAGTTGGAAGGAGAGATTGTTTGTGTCCTGGACTAGAGGAGGTTGTGGTAGGATTTGACCAAAATGTATAAATCTTTTATGGCTGAGGAGAAACCTTTCCTCGTAATGGAGATCTCAAACACCAGAAGGCATAATTTTGAGGTCAGGAGGCAGGGATAAAGGAATCTGAGGATTTTGTGTCAGCCGGCATTTTGTTTGGGTTTTGTGTGCACTGTGTGCAAATACTCTCACAACATTTAAGAAGCTAAAATAAGCTTCTGAATGGCCAAGACATGGAAAATGATGGTCCCAGTGTCGAGGAATAGGTCCAGTACTTAATCATCTCTCTAACCACAGGTGGGGTTCAAAGTCACTGTTTATCACTGTACATATGTTTTATACATGTGGCTGTGCATTTGAAAAATAAGAACTTTGTATTTATACTGATGCTTGCTGAATTTTGAAATTGATTGTTTGCCAGTAATGATTTGAAAATCCAGTCTCCTAATTTTCCATCTCTATGCCAGGCTAAGTACATGGATCTGAGAACCATCTGTAATCTCCCACACTCATCTTGATCCATCCCCACCCATTTCTGCTTGGTAACTCTTCTTCCTTTTCCCACCAATTTCATAAGTGAACTCTCCCCGTGTTCTCTCCACAGCTGGATGTTCAGCTCTCCTGGCATTGAGATTGACCTTTCCATCTCGCCACAAGAGTATCAGCCCTGCACTGGAGAGGACAAATCCCAGCAGTTCCATTTTATAACAATGTGGCCATTCTGTTCAAACTCACCTTTCCTCTCACCACCAAATACCTTCTTGTTAATTTTACTGTTTTAATTTGAACCTGACATCCACTTGAATTCTAAGATATTGCTGCTCTGATTTCATCATGTCTGGTGCCATAACTTCACAACTCTATGTTCCCATGGCTCAATGTGCCAACTTTATATGTAGATATGCAGTTTTGACCAGCATTGACGTGTACATTTGACCACCGTAGACGCAGTTTTGACCAGCGAAGATGCATAGTTTTGACCGGTGTGGATGCGCAGTTTTGACCAGCATAGACGCACAGATTTGACCAGCGCAGACGTGTATTTTTGATTAGTGCAGATGCACGTTTTCCTTCAGCTCATTCTTTCTTGAAAGTGTTTCGCATTCCAGCTGAACCACCTTCTTCCATGTTGTATGTCTATAAGCAATCTTTTCCTTGCTTCACCTGCTACTGGTCCTTCCTGCCTGCCATTTTAGTTCATGTCCCCAGTTTCTGACGCACCTACCTATAGGAACAACTTATTCCATCATAAATCTTTGCAACTTCCTTTGTCTCAGTGATAGGATAATTAATTGGTTTATTGTGAGCATGCTGAATATAGGGACAAGAGGGCACAACTAGGATTAAACGGTGGCCAATATGAACAGAGATGTGGAGGAATTTCTTCAGCCAGAGGGTGGTAAATCGGTGTAGTACTTGTTGCCACAGGTGGCTGCGGAGGCCAGGTCATTGGGTATATTTAAGGCAGAGATTGATTAGCCAGAGCATCAAAAGTTATGGGGAGAAGGCCGGGCAGTGGGGCTGAGTGGGGAAAATGGAACAGCTCATGACTAAATGGTGGGGCAGGCTCAAAGGGCTGAATGACCTATTTCTGCTTCTCTGTCTTATGGCCAACAGCAAGTCTTGCTGTTGGGGAAAGTTATAATTATGTTTTGGGAAGAAGGAATACCTTCATTGCATGCACCTTTGTTGTGTCTTGTCCCTTTGAGTCTGAGTGTACATAGTGGATTGGAGGCCCAGGTCTTGCATCCAGCTGTTCTGAAGCTCTTGTTCTGTTGGCCCCCTTTCAGCCCAATGTTGTTGGAAGATTCTGTGATGAATGCTCAACGGGATCCTTCAATTTGGACGAATCCAATGCAGACGGTTGCCTGAAATGTTTCTGCATGGGGAACAGCAAAGAGTGTGCCAGTTCGTCTTGGCATCGTGACCAGGTTAGTCCTCAGGTAGTCCTGTGTCTCGGTAAAGTCATTCCTTGGTTCGCGGCGGTTTTCAGATTTATTTTTAACATGACTGTGGCTGCCTTCACTGTTCAGTGGGCAGAGGATAAGTAAGGAGGATGTCTGCAGGAAAACTGCTTGTTCATTGCTCTCCACTGAAGAAGTATAAACTCGTTTCTCTCCTACAAGGTGGGTTCATTGAGGAATTTGTCCTGAGGTGCTTCTGGAATCGGGGTGAGTGGGTGTTGAGTGTTCCATACAAGAGATTAAAGCTCAGAGGAGATCCAACTCTTTGTAATATTTTTTGTTTCAAGGATTTTTCTCATTAGCCATGATTTCAGATTTTATTGTCAGGTGTCTTGTGTCATCAAGGTTCACATCAGAAAACCTCAGATTTCAGATTGATGGTCAGAGTGCACATTTGACATGACATAAAACCCTGAGATTCTTTTTGCTGAGAGCCAGGCAGAATTACCACTTAATAGTAGTACCAAAAATAAAACTGTACTCAATATACACATGTAAACAAATAAAGAAATGTATTCAAATTTACTGCAATGCAGAGAGAAAATAAAACCATTAAAATCCACAAGGAAAAGTCCTTAAATGAGTCCCTGATTGAGTTTGTCGTTGAGGAGTCTGATGGTGGAGGGGGAGCAGCTGCTCCTGAACCTGGTGGGGTGGGGCCTGTGGCACCAATACCTCTTCCCTGATGGCAGCAGCGCGAACAGAGCATGTGCTGGGTGGTGTGGAACCTTGATGATTGTTGCTGCTCTCTGATGTCAGTGTTCCCTGTAGATTTTTTCGATGGTGAGGAGGGTTTTACCTGTGATGTCCACTGGGCTTTAACACTGTCTGATATGGTGTCCCCATACCCGGCAGTGATGCAGCCGGTCAGCACACTTTCAACCACACCTCTGTAGAAATTTTCCAGGGCTTGCAATGCCGTACCAAACCCCCGCACACTCCTGAGAAAGTAGAGCCACTGACGTGCTTAGTGTGCTGGATTCCTTCGAGATAATGGCTCCGAAGACCTGACTTTGCAAGAACCTTTCGTGAAATTGTTCAGCAGCTACCCTGACATTTACAATGACATACAAACCTGCCTGATTTTCCTGTCTAATCTTTCATGTTTCTGAGCTTAATTGATGTAAATGATGGTGTTGAATCTGCTTTGTTTAGTAATTTCTAAAGCTCGCAGTGTCAATGCCTTAAAACGGATTCTGGCAAAGGATCTACGGCCTGAAAAATGTGTTGGGTTTCTCTTTCTGTAGACGTTGCTTAACCTGCTGAGTGTCCCCAGTGTTTTCTCTTTTTTGATTCAGCTGGTACAGCAACTGCATGCTGTGCTTGTGCAAAGAGCTCCCGTAAAACAGGACTTTCTGTAGACGTGGACAAAGCAGTTCATCTCAGTTCTTCACACACTAGATGTAAATAAATAAATCTGCTCACAGTTTTCTAGTTGTGCCATTATTTAATTGGGCTGTTGGTTCTTCACAAGGTTCGGGGTGCTTTTAACGAACAGGAGCAAGGTATTTACATGTTGACCAATATGGCGAACTCTCAAAGGATCACTTCAGGAATCCGAGTTGGTGCCTCGAACGAGCTGATATTTACCGACTTTGCCACAATCCCTCGAGACATCTACTATTGGGTTCTACCTGAGAGATTTAAAGGTGATAAGGTAAGTGAAGCCCCTGATTCCAGTTGCAATTGCCAGTGAATCTACAGTGCAATAGAGCGGCAAGAAAAGGGGTGATCCTTCGTTTTATGTGGGTCTGTGTCCCTGTCTGGTCCCAATCCTACTTTTATTTTCCTGCATTAATTTCCCTGGAATACTGTGAGAGCCAGTACTCTATTGGTCAGCTGAATGACCTTCTTCACTGAAGGAATATCTGAGAATGGTTAAAGGTATAAGAGAACTTGTAAATTGACTGTCAATCTGTTCTTTGGATGGCATTTCCCTGGTGATCAGATGTCTTGTTTACATTTACTCACCTCTGTTGGACATAGTTCCTCCCTTTTTCTTTCACTGTTTACTAATGCCTCTTTTCTGAAGAATTTTGTCCAACAAAATCTAATAGAACAGATGGCCAGCGAACAAATGCAGCTTCAGTGTCTGATCTGGACATCAGTGATGTCAACCTTTGAATGAAGATCTTTTCATTTAAATTTAGACACAGCACGGTAGCAGGCTCTTTCGGCCCACAGGCCCATGCCGCCTAATTACACCCAATTAACCTACACCCCCGGTGCATTTTGAATAGTGGGAGGAAACCGGAGCCCCTGGGGAAAACCCACACAGACATGGAGAACGTACAGACAGAGTGAGATTCGAACCCCGGTGCATTTTGGAGGGTGGGAGGAAACGAGTGCCTAGAAGAAACTCACGCAGACATGGGGAGAACGTACAAACTCAGACAGCGCTGAGTTTGAATACCAGTTGCTGGCACTTTAACAGTGCCACCCTGACAGAGAAAGGCATCCATTGTTTTTGCTAAATGTCATTTGATAGTCTCCATGCCAAATAATTACACAATTGCTTCACTGCTAAATTTAATGATTTAATTATAGAGAAAGAATAACATTGTTCAGTTCCTATTCTGTTGGTTTCCAGAGGCGTTGCCTTGGCTCAATCCTAATCTGTTTAACCTTTCCTTGTAACTCAGTTCCTCAACTCCTTACAACATCTGAGTAAATCTTTTCTGCAATTTTTCAAGCTTATTGATATCTTTCAACACATGTTTGAATTTGCAAATTTCTAGCAAGTTATAATTATTAGTTCCTGCCTTTTCTTTTGTGGCGTTATTAATTGCATCTTTCCTTTCATCGATTTCTACAGGTTACTTCTTATGGAGGGAAACTGCAATACACAATTCTGCATCAATCCTCTCCTGGGGCTTCCACAGCCACTGGATTACCAGATGTCATTCTACAAGGCAACAACATCTTCCTAGAGCACTACACCAGGAGACCATACCAAGGTGTACACACCATCATCACAGTTCCCTTCAAAGAAGTAGGTCATCATTTTTTTCCCAACACATCTGAAGTGGAATCATAGAACATGACAGCACAGAAACAGGTCCCACTGCCCTGCACACAGTCTGTATCCCTGCGCACTGCTCCATTCCATGTACCTGTGCAAATTTTTCTTAAATTGAGCCTGCATTCACCACTTCAAAGGAAGCTTGTCCCATACTCCCACCAATCTCTGTGTGAAGAATTTCCTTCTAATATTCCATTTAAAAATTTCCCCTTTCCACATCCTCTCGTCTTTCTCACCCATCTCAATTGGAAAAAACCCTGCTTGCATCTATCCCCCCCCTCATAATTTTAAATACCTCTATCAAATCTTCCCTCATTCTTCTACACTCCAGGGAATAATGTCCTAACCTGCTTAATCTTTCCCTGTAATTCAGTTCCTAAAGTCCGGGCAACATCCTAGTAAATTTTCTCTGCCCTCTTTCTATCTTATTGATATCTTTCCGGTAGTTAGGTGACCAAAACTGCACATAATACTCCAAATTTGGCCTCACCAATGTTTTTTTTTTGTTCTATCTTTTTTATTGTTTTTTTAATCGGAAGAACAATGAAGAAAAGGGAACCAAACAGAAAATGCAATATCTTCTTTAACCTCCATCAGTTGCAGTTGGCCATAGGTACTGCACCTCTGGTAGTAGCTGGAGTGGCCTCTCCAGAGCACAAGCCAGGACGGAGTTTTGAAATACGTCTGTTGCCCATGCAGTTGGACCCCTCCCCCAACCCCACCACCCCATGCTAATGACAGACCTAAAGGAATGACGAAGGCCGATACAGTTTGGTGCCGGTAGCATCACTGGAGTTACGGAGCCAGTGCTGCGTATAGCCTTCGGGACTCTGGATTTTCCCCTCGGGGTTTAGTCCTAAAGCCTTTCCCATGAGCGGGTAGAGCCACAAGGCAGTGGAGGCTTGAAATCGGAGTTTTCCCTCTCCTTGATGAGTTAATCTATGGTTAATGAGCCCCTTCTGCCCGAAGCAGCTGGTTTCAAGGTACCTTTGCCCCTTCTCCTGTCAGTCAGAACAGCTCCGCTGGGCATAAGAACTTTGCCACATGAAAGCCAGGAGTTGGACTTAGTTGTCAGAGGCTGCTTGAGTCTCACACCATGAAGAACATATTGTAGAACAATATCACATGTGTATATATTATATACATAAAGCTTCGAATAGTATAAACTCGACAGCCACCCCCTCGCCCCCACTGCAATGAGTGAAAATGAAAAAGATCAAAAATCCTCCAAAAACCCCACCTGACCTACTCTAATTAAAAAAAAATAAACAGCTGAGCAGCTTATCCTGAGGGTTACATCGATTTTGTAGTTTTTGGTTCCTACCTTAAATCAAAGAAAAAGGTAAAATTATGACAGCATGGGATTCGAACCCTGGTCTGATCACTGGCGCTGTAACGGCATTGACCTAACTGCCAGGCCAACCGTGCTACCCTTGATAGGGTTGTAAAGTGAGCTTTTGGCATATTGGCCTTCATAAATCAGAGTATGGGAGTGGCGATGTTATTTTAAAGCCGTACAAGACATTGGTGAGTCCAAATTTGGAGTAATGTGTGCAGTTTTGGTCGTCTAACTACAGGAGAGATGTCAATAAGATTGAAAGAGATCAGAGAAGATTTACTAGGATGTTGCTGGGACTTCAGGAACTGAGTTAAAGAAAACAGCTTTATTCCCTGGATGTTGAAAAATGAAGGGATATTTGATAGAGGTACTTAAAATCATGAGGGAGCTAGACAGAATAAATGCAAGCAGGCATTTTCCACCGGGGGTAGGTGTGAGCCGGAGGATATGGGTTAAGGGTGAAAGAGGAAAAGTTTAGAGCGAACTTCTTCACACAGAGAGGGTGGAACAAGTGGGGTCAATTTGAACAAGCCAGAAATAATTGGACAGGTACAATGGAGGGCTATGGACTAGGCAGAAAAATAGTTTGGCACAGACTAGAAGGACTGAAGGGCCCATTTGCTGGGCTGCAATGTTCTATGGTTCCAGGATTGTAAACACAAAATAACATGAAAGCTGGAAGTCTAAAATGAAGGCAGGAATCCTCTAAACATTCAGCAGTTTGGGCATTATCACGAGCAAATCTTTCACATCAAGGTTTTAAAACAAAATTGGCCTTTGATGTGATTTTGGTGTATTTTCCATAATGTGCCGGCCACTTCAGTCGTTCACTGGTCATCTGCATCATTTTTCAGACGGAGTGGCGCCGTGCAGATGGCCAACCTTCCACCAGAGAACACCTCCTGATGGCCTTGGCCAATATTAATCTCTTCATGATCCGAGCAAGTTATTCTGAGGAAGCAACTGAGAGCAGGTAATGCATCCACGCATCCCTGAATAGATGGTTTAACTTGGAGGCCAGCAAATTGCTCCAAGATTGGCTCATTCTTCCACTCGATCCATGCAAATGTTTTATTCTAAACAAAACATAAAAAAAGAATTCTGAATTAAATGCTGGAAAATTCGGATTCAAAATCATTTTATGGTCATGTCACGAAGTTCATTGTTTTGTGACAGCATTCCAGGTGCAAAATTGCTATAAATTACATTTTTAAAAATCAATAAGTCCAAAAGAAGAGGAAATGCCTGTGGGTCATTGTCCGTTCAGAAATCTGAGGGCAGACAGGAAGAAGCTGTTCGTCTTCAGGCTTCTTACCTCCTTCCTGATGGTAGCAGGGTGGGTCTGGGTGGTGAGGGTTCTTGAGGAGAGAGGCTGCCTTCTTAAGACAGTCTCTTGTATTGTAGTGGCCATGATGGTGCCAGCCAAATTCACAACACTTTGTAGTCTTTTACTGTCCTGTCCATTGGTACCTCCATACCAGGCCGTGATGCCACCTGCAACATATATAGAGAAATATTTAACGATTCAGCTTGGACACCTCCATTAATCTTTCTTATTCTCCTCATATTTCCATTAATACACCCCCCCCCCCCCCAAATTCTGCTACTTGCCTGAGAGACGATGAACAACAACCAACTGAGCTGCCAACCCCCATGTTTTGGTTGGGGTAGGAGGGGGGCATGGGCATGGACTATAACACTTGGAGGAACCCAGCGGGGGAACACCCAGAGAGCAACTAAAGTCAGGATTGAACCCAGGTCATTGGAGCTATAAGGCAGCATCTTTTCGAGGGTCATGGAGTTGAACATCACAGAAGCAGGCCCTTTGGCCCAACCTTTTCCTGTGGACCGTGTCACCAACCTTAGCCAGTTCCATCTCCTTGAATTTGTTCCATATCCCTCCAAACCTTTCCCATCCATGTACCTATTTTAGGTATTTTACCATTGCATTTGTCCTCCCCTCCATCACTTCCACATACCCACAAAGTTCTTGTGAGATAAAAGTGCCCCTTAGGTCACTTAAATCTACTAGATTCAGACTCTGGTACCCTGGGATGCAGACTATGCCAATTGACCTTATCCATTCCTCTCTGGATTTTATAAACCTCCCTAAGGTCTCCCTTCACCTCCTGGGTCCCAGATAGAAAACTCCCAGCCTATCCAGTCTCTCCTTACAACTCGAGCCCACCAGGCTCAGTAACATTCTTCTTTTTCAATCATTTTTATTGGTTTTTGTAATAAATTTAGTACAATGAAGAAAAGGGAGCGAAACTAAAAATACAATATCACATTAGAGACATTTACATCATATAAGACATAAAAGGTCACCGTGTATCTACAAGTTTCACCATTGAATCAAATACATGATATCTAATTTTACCTAAACTTAAACAAGACATAAGATGAGAAAACCATTGAAATTCTGTTGGAGGACTAGAGTCTTTTCATTTGAATAGGATGGCTCTTCTAGCCATCAATGTAGAGAGGCTATAACCTTTTGAACAGGTTCAGAAAAACTCCCAAAAAGAGAAGTTATTGGATTGGGTTGTAACTCCACCTGGAGTATAGTTGAAAAGATATTAAACATTTCTTTTCAATAGTTTTTTCAGGATGCACTAGACCAAAAAATATGTGTTAATATAGTAATATCAGATTTGCATCTGTCACAAGTAGGGTTAATACTAGAAAAAATACAAGCCAATTTATCTTTGGATGAGTGAACACAATGCACCACTTTGAATTGGATTAATGAATGTTGGGCACATACAGAAGATGTATTCACCAGTTTAAAAATCTTGTCCCATAGATCCTCAGTAACATTCCTGTGAATCTTCTCTGAGCCCTTCTCTGCTTCCTGACCTCCTTCCCATAATTAGTCAACCAGCACTGCTCCAATGTGTGCAGGCTATAAGATGCAAGGAGTTTTTTCTCTCAGAGTGTAGGAGACTGAGGTATATAAATCATGTTAAGTCTATTGTTATCTGATTGCACAAGTACTATATGACGAAACAGTGTTCATCCAACCTCAGTGTAAAACATGTAGACACAACCAGACGTACAGACACACATACGGACAAACAATACATATTTTAGATTTAGACATACAGCATGGTAACAGGGCATTTCGACCCATGAGTCCGTCCCACCCAATTTAAACCCAATTGACCAACAACCGCCAGTACGTTTTGAATGGTGGGAGGAAACCGGAGCCCCCAGGGAAACCCATGCAGACATGGGGGAGCGCACAAAGTCCTTACAGACAGCACCAGATTCGAATCCCAATCCCAGTGTCTGGTGCTGTAACAGTGTTGTGCTATTTATTTGTACAGTACGTATGAATACTTGTCCTGCACAGTTAGTGTAGGGCTGGCACGGGTGGTGTAGTGGTTAACACAATGCTGTGTCAGCAATCAGGACCAGGGGCTCGTATCCCACACTGTCTGTAAGGAGTTTGTACGTTCCTCCCGTGTCTGTGTGGGGTCCTCTGGGAGCTCAAGTTTTCTTCCAGCGTTTAAAAACATACCGGGGGTTGTAAGTTAATTGGGTATGATTGGATGACATGGGCTCGTGGGCCATAATGGCCTGTTACCATGCTGTACGTCTAAATTTTTAAAGACAAATTAACTGCTACACTAACCAAGAAGGACAGGTATTCATAAATAGAAATAAATAAAATGTGTTTTGTAAATATGAGAGTCTCGGTCAGTAAGTGTGAGCAGTTCCTTTGGTCATTCAGCCTTCTCACTGCCTGTGGGAAGAAGCTGTTCCTCAGCCTGGCGGTGCT
Source organism: Narcine bancroftii (assembly GCF_036971445.1). Classification (NCBI taxonomy): domain Eukaryota; kingdom Metazoa; phylum Chordata; class Chondrichthyes; order Torpediniformes; family Narcinidae; genus Narcine; species Narcine bancroftii. Next base: position 173,962,448 of record NC_091470.1, on the reverse strand, counting down.
GGCTCGGATACTCCTGTATCTCTTCCCCAACGGGAGCAGCTGAAAGATACTGTGTTGCGGTTGAAAGGGATCCTCAGTGATTTTGTGGGCCCTCTTCAGACAACGATCCTGGTAAATCATTTCAATAAATCATGAGGGAGATGGGTGAGGTGAATGGTCATAGTGTTTTTCCCAGGGTCAGGAAGACTCAAATTTCCACAGGTTTAAGGTGAAAGGGGAAAGATAGAGTACCTGAGTGACCTCTTTATCCCACAGATGGTGATCCATGTGTGGAACACGGTGTCAGAGGAAGTGGTAGATATGGGTGCAATTTCAATGTTTGAAAGCCATTTGGTTCGGTAGATGGATAAGAAAGAGGGATGTGGTCGAAAGCAGAAAAATGGCACAAACAACTTGGTTGCTATGGACAAATTTAAATTTAGACATACAGGACGGTAACGGGCCATTTCGGCCCACGAGCCCATGCCGCCCAATTACAACCAGTTGACCTACAACCTTCGGTACATTTTGAATGGTGGGTGCAAACAGGAGCCATCGAAGGTAATCAATGTAGACACAGGGAGAACATACAAAATCCTTTCAGACAGCGCTGGATTTGAACCCCAGTCCGGATCATTGGCACTATAACAGTGTTGCATTAACCACTACACCAACCATGCTGCCCCTATAGTTGGGCAGAAGGGCCTGTTTCCATGTGGCATTACCATGACTCTATTTGGCCTCGTGTTGGGTATTGGTTTGTACTGATTAGAGCTGTTCTCATAATATTTAAAACATGGTATAAGTAAGAAAACCAGCTTGAACAATGAAAGGCAAATATTAGGCTTTTTGTCCTCAAATTTATTCTGAAAATTTCACTGCTATTGTTCATCTCTGTGTTCAGTCTCTGTCCTTCTCCCTTTTCCTGGGAGAGCTTCTCCACCTTGGATCAAGGCTGTGATTTGTCTCCTGAATTCTGGTCGGGATGTGGGGTGTTCAATAACCATATAACAATTACAGCACAGAAACAGGCTAACTGGGCCCCTCTAGTCCATGCCGAAAACTTTCTCGCATCTAACCCCACTTACCTACACTCAATCTGTAACCCTCCATTCCTTTCCCTTCCATGTACTTATCCAACTTCGCCTGAAATGCTAATATCGAGCATGCCTCCATCACTTGGTCTGGAAGCTCGTTTCATACACCTATCACTCTGAGTAAAGAGGTCCCCCCTCATGTGTCTCCAAACTTTTGGCCCCTAACTCTCAACTCCTGTCCTCTCGTTTGTATCTCCCCCTTTCTTAAAGGAAAAAGCCTCCCCACATCAACTCTCTACATCCCTAATAATTTAAAAGATCTCAATATAATCCCATTTCAACCTTCCAAAGAATAAAGACCTAACTTATTTAACCTTTCCCCATAACATAGACCCTGTAACCCTGGCAACATTCTCGTAAATCTTCTCTGCACTTTCTCCAATTTATTGGAATTCTGTGGACACCGTGGTTGAAGTAAAACACACACAACGCTGGAGAGACTCAGCAGGTCATACGGTGACCTTTATGTAGCAAAGGCAGACATAAATAACTGATGTGTCAGCGAACTTCAGAATAAAAGATTGGGAGGAGGAAAATTATTGGCAGGGTAGCAGATGATAGGTAGAGAAGGGAGGGAGAGGACAGCAGCACTGAGAAGGAAGGGTGGAAAAGGAAGCAGGTTTAATGGAAAGCAGTGAAGTCAAAATGTTCATGCCATCTGGCTGGAGGGCGCACAGCTGAATTATAAGGTGTTGTTCCTCCAGTCTGCGGGTGGTCAGGGTGGGACAATACATAAGGCTATGGACAGACATGTGAGTGCGGGAGTGTGACCCGGAATTGAAGTGGATGACCACTGGGAGGTCGCTGTGGTTGCGAACAGAGTGGAACAAGTGGAGGCGCTGAGTGAAACGATCTCCCAGTCTGCGACCGGTCTCTGTACCGCATGTCACAAAGGGTGCACCAGATGCAGTAAATAAGTCCTTTGGATGTACATGTGTTGCTTCGTGTGAAAGGCCTGTTTGGGGCCCCAGACCGTGGTGAGGGAGGAGGTGTGTGCTCGTGTTGCACCTCCTACGGGCACTGGGGATAGTGCCAGAGATGTGCTTCTCCTCTCTTGGCCTTCCTTAGGGACTGCTCCCTCCGCGATACCCTCGTGCATCTATTCCCTCCCCACCCATTACATCTTTGGGAGATCACTTCGCACAGCACCTCCACTCCATTCACAACCACGGCATTCTGGGTCACACTCCCACGCTCACATCTCTGTCTATGGCCTTATGTACTGTCGCACCCTGACCACCTGCAGATTGGAGGAACAACACCTTATTTTCTGTCTGGGCCCCCTCCATCCAGATGGCATGAACATTGACTTTGCTGCTTTCCATTAAATCTGCTGCCTTTTCTTCCCCAGCCCCCATTTCCTACCTTTGCAGTTCTTTCACCTTCACAGCCATGCCTTTCCACCCCCCCCACCTCCAGTGCTGCTGTTTCCTCCCTCCCTTCACCACCTATCATCTCCTGCCCTGTGAACCCCCTTACCCTTCCCACTTTTTCATTCTGATGCTCACTTTCATTTTCTCATACTTTGATGAAGGGCTCAAGCCCTAAACGTCAGTTATGTATTTTTACCTTTGCTACATCAAGACCCAATTGTCCTCACCAATGTCTTGTACAATTTTAACATAACATCCCAGCTCCTAGACTCAATGCTCTTATTTATAAAGGCCAACGTACCATAAGCTTTTTTCACCACCCTATCCACATGTGACTTCATCTTCAGGGAACTATGTACCATTATTTGTAGATCCCTCTGTACAACTGCATTCTTCAATGCCCCACCATTCACCATGTATATCCTATTTTGATTAGCCCTACCAAAATGTAACACATCACATTTATTTGCATGAAACTTCATCTGCCATCTTTCAGCCCACTCTTCTAACCAGCCTAAATCCTCTGCAAGCTGTGAAACCCTTCTTGACTATCTACTGCTCCACCTTTCTTCGTATCATCCACATACTTACTAATCCAATTTACCACCCTACCATCCAGGTCATTAATAGATATGACAAATAGTAACGGTCCCAATACTGAAAGGAAGGAGTTCAGACTTTTCTCCCCGGTGGGGAGCTGCTGTGGGCCCCTGTAGTTTTAGATTCTTGGATGTTTTCAATGTGAGAAAACAGCACAAGGTTGATAGAATAGTTAAGAAGGCCTATAGGATGCTGGGCTTCATTAATAGAGGGATTGAGTTCAGGAGTTGAGAGATCACGTTTCAACTCCTCAAATCTCGGAATATTGTGTTCAGTTCTGGTCACATTATAGGAAAAATGTGGAGGCTATGAAGAGGGTGCAGAGTAGATTTACCTGGATTGGAAAATAAGTCTTATGAGGCAAGGCTAACAGAGCTTGGACTTTTCTTTTTGGAGAGTAGAAGGATGAGAGGAGACTGTGATAGTACAGATCTATCACCAATGTATATAGTGTATATAGTTACAGTATCTAGCGATTGGCTGAGAGCTAAGCCACGTCTACTGTCTGGGCCTTAAAAGGTTGTGTCCCTAGCCAGGTCGGATCATTCCAGACTGGTCGGCCACCTGTGAAGAGCTCCTGTCTTTTGCTAATAAAAGCCTTGGTTTGGATCAACAAGTCTTTGACTCTTTCGACGAGCTCTACAGAGACTTCATAGCGATCTATCTTAATAGAGTCTACAAGATTATGAGAGGCATAGTCAGGGTGGACATCCAGCACCTTTTTCCCAGGCCAGGGATAACAAGCACCAGAGGGCATACAGTTTGTACAAAGTAAAGGGAGGGATGTTTAGGTGAGGCATCAGGGGTGTATTTTTACAGAGAGAGTAGTGGGGGCCTGGAATAAGGGTGGTGGTGGAGGCTGAAACATTAGAGACATTTAAGAGGCTCTGAGACAGACACATGGATGGAAGAAAATAGATTTTGGGATAGGGAGAGTTTAGTATATTTTTTAAGGAATATATGGGTCGGCACAACATTGAGGGCCAAAGGTCCTGTACTATACTATAATATTCTATTTCATTGTGGATGGAAATTCTGCCCGTGAAGCTTGGAATAAGAAAGTGACCCCTGGGGATTAACTGCTGTTGTCCATTCACAGGATTTCCCAGATCCGTATGGATTTCGCCGTCTCACACCCCACTGGGCAAGAACAAGCAGTTGAGGTTGAGGAATGCATCTGCCCAGAAGGTTACAAGGGAACTTCCTGCCAGGTACAAAACACGTGCATTTGTTTCGTGCTTTTCATGACTCCTGGCAAACCATTGTGTTCCACACCCACACCAATGACAACATTGCGAAAATTGTAAAAGCATAATTTAATCATTGATAAAATTTGTCTTTCTTGTGTGCAGGAATGTGATTTTGGCTACACACGCAGCAGAAGTGGACTTTACCTGGGAACATGTGAACCCTGTGAATGTCATGGTCACTCGGACTGTCATGTGGAAAGTGGAGAATGCCTGGTACATCTTCATGAAACAATCCTCTCATCTGTTATATGTTCGAAATTGGAGAATTGTCAGTGTTCCGCTATTGCCATGATGTCTTTCTCTGCTTGATATGTGACGGGTCTCTACCCCAGGAGGAAGAAAAGGCAGCAGATTTAATGGAAATAGTGATCTGTTAATTTTCTTCCATTGTTTGAAATTTCAGTGTCTGGCTCAGTGCAAGAAGACAGGAGCATCCCTTCTGAATTCCAGACCGTTAATAAATTGACTATACACATACATGCACATTGGTTGGACGCTGACCAATAAATGAATACAATCTTTTAAATGGGCTCCAACAATTACCAGCCCTGGCACAAAGCCTTTTTTTTTTCTGAGAGTTAATTTGAAAGTATTTAATGTTTTAAATTTAATTTTGACATACAGGACAGTCACAGGCCATTTTGGCTCACGAGTCCTTGCCGCTCAATTTACACCCCCGGTACATTTTGTGAATGGTTGGAGGAAACCGGAACCCCCAGGGAAAACCCACAGGGAGATTATACAAACTCCTTGAAGACAGTGCGGGATTCGAACCCCAGTCCCAATCACTGGCGCTGTAAAGGCGGTGTGCTAACCCCTACACAAACCGTGCTGTCCTGAGTTGGTTGAATTTAATAGCTCTATTGCTCTTTCATGTTACATACTCCAACTTGGTTCATATTTTATTTTTATTTCAGATTATAGTTAATGTCAGATGTGACAAGCACATTCTCCACCACCTGTGTCACCACTTTCAGGGAAAGTCTCTCTGTCCTTCAGTACTCCATAGTTTAAAGAGAAAATACAATCATGTCAGAGCCATAAGAGATGGTGACGTCTTCAGCAAAAACAATCAAACTGCTGGAGGAACTCAGCAGGTTCAACAACAACTGTGGGGAGAAAGAAATTGTGGCTGTTTCAGGTCAAAACCTTGTTTCAGGCCTGGAAGTGGAGAAAGAAGATTATCAGTGTAAAGAAGTGTGGGGAAGGGTGAGACGAGGCTGGGCTAAGGAGAGGTGAAGGATGGCAGGCAGAGCAGTGAGAATGCTAGAACTACAAATGGGTAGCAGCCTGTTGGTGGGAGGGGAGTGTGAAGATGGAGACAGCTGTTGACTGCAGCTGGAATCTGATTAGTTGGGAAGGCGATTATGGGCAACCATTTTGTGGGAGGCGAAAGGTCGACAGAAGGAGATGGAGGAGGGGATCTGGGAGGTGAAATGTGCAGGTGGATAGAGCCAGGAAGGGAAGGGGTGAGACTGGGTGATGGGGGGTATGGGAAAGGAAACAAAAATGGGATGGTCACTGATGGATCGGGAGGAGAGAGAAAGTGGAACAGAGGAGGTGAGAGTGATGGAGGCACGTTTACCGTAGCAGCGCTATTACAGCACCAGCGATCTGGCTTCGAATCCGGTGAAGTCTGTAAGGAGTTTGTACATTCTCCCCATGTCTGCATGAGTTTCTTCCGGGGTCTCTGGTTTTTTCTCACCCTTCAAAACGTGCCGGAAGTGCAGCTCAATTGTGTGTAATTGGGCATTACGGGCTCGTGGGCTGAAAAGGCCTGTTACCGTAATGTTAAAATGAAAGTGACCTGAAGTGGGAAAATTCAATGTTGATAACATTGAGCTGGAGACCTCTCCAGGTGGAAGATCAGGGCTACGAATAAAACAGAAAGAATAATTGCCACACAGTCCCTTCAGCCCATGACCATGTGCGGACCTCTGTAATCTAATCCTTCCCTACATCACACCCATAACCCTCTATTTTTATTGCATCCACGTGCCTAACTCGGTCTTTTTAATGTCCCTATTTTACCAGCCTCCACCACCTCCTTTGACAATGCATCCCAGGCACCCTGTAGCATAGATAAAAGCTCAAATTCGACTGGAGGGAGAACAAATGCTTTTATTAGCTTACATCGCAGGTAGGGTTCCTGAACAGGCTTCAGAGGGGTTCTGGGTTTAGGTGGGAAACCAGGGTTATCTAGGGGGAGGAGCCAGGATGCGGGACCAGTCATCAGTACACACCCACAACTCTCTGTGTAAAAAGCTTACACCCCTGATGTCTCCCCTCATCTTAACAGATTTCCCCTGGTATTTCCTATCGTTGCTCCAGGAAAATGGTGCTGGCTGCCCACTTTTTCTCAGCCCTTGTACACCTCCATTACACTTCCTTTCATCCTTCATCTGTTAACCTTGCTTCATAAGATGCATTTTCCAATCCAGGCAACATCCTGGTAAATCTCTGCCCCCTCTCTAAAGCCTCCACATCCTTCCTGTAATGAGGAGACCAGGACTGAACGCAATACTCCAAGTGTTGTCTCATCAGAGTTTTATAGAGCTGGTGCTCTTTCTCTAGTGTGCATTTGGCCGCATTCTGGGAGTGCAGAAGGCCAAGGATGGACAGAGAGGTCAGTGCCATATACCCAGAGATAGGTGAGCAGATCAGGGAGTCACAGAGGAAGTGGCCTCTGCAGACAGTGGGTAGGGGAAGATGTAGCGACTGGTGGGGTCCCCTTGCAGCCAGCAGAAATGATAAAGGGTAATAGGGTTTATCCCTCTTCTGTTTGGAGGGAGGGGTTGGGTGATCATGTCCAAGGAACAGAGGAAATGTGAGAATGGCCACCTCAGTGGAGAGGAAGCCCCATCCAGTGAAAAAGAAGCATGTCCTAGAATGGAGAGCCTCCTGTTTAGATAATGTGGGAGAGACAGAGAAGCCAGGAGAAAGGGATGGCATTTTAGCAAGAGAGAAAAGAGGAAAAGGTGCAGTCAAGGCTGCTGTGGGAGTCAGGGGGCTTATATCAGTGGATAGTTTATCCCCTGATACGGAGACAGAGATACATAAAAGGATGTCAGAAATGGTCCAGGTGAATTTGAGAGCAAAGAGGAAGTTGTGGCAGTTCAGTTAATGCAGCGGTTAGCACAATGCAGTTACAGCGCCAGCGACCAGGGATCGAACCTGTCGATGTCTGTAAGGAGTTTGTACCTTCACCCCGTGTCTGTGTGGGTTTCCTCGGGATCCTCTGATTTCATCCGACCCTTCAAATCGTATAGTGGTCATAGGTTAATTGGGGTATTTTGGATGGCATGGGCTCGTGGGATCGAAGGGCCTGTTACTGTGCTGTACGTCTAAGTCTAACTTTTAAATTTAATTTAAAATTTATTCTTATGTGCCAAAATTAATAATCTTAACGTAATTGAAAATTAAAATAACCTCAATGCTGGAAATCTGAAATAAAATCTGAAAATGCTAAAAGCTCAGGCAGTGTCTGTGAAACAATTTAAACAGTTAATGTTTCAGGCCCGAGTCCTTGTGTCAGAATGGCCATCTCCCTGAATATTATGTTTTCAACCTGTGATTGAAGTATGTGTTTCTGGTTCATGTAACTGCAGGGATGTCAACACAACACCCAAGGCCAGAGGTGTGAGCAGTGCCGACCAGGTTTCTATGGGAATGCCAGAATTGGCAAACCAGGTGACTGTCGACCTTGCCCCTGCCCTGGAACCAGCCCCTCAAACCAGTGAGTGTCTAGCCTTTTGACATTTAATATCAATATTGCTTCATTCAGGTTCCAGAATTAATTCTCAATTACACAATCCACATGAGCCAAGATGCAGCATCTTGGAGTCTGGAATCGAGCATTATGTGTGATTCTCTCCCTCTCGGCTTACATAACGTATCTAAGAGTTTCCCCCTGCAACTAACTAACCCATTTTCTGCAAATGGTGGTACTTAATCATAACTTGCTTTCTTTCCAAAGGATGTACTTTTTAATGACCCCTCTAGGTAAGGGACTATTTTGTATCAATACAGGAAAAGTTGGTCATTTAAAACTGAGGTATGTTGTAATTTCTTGTTGAGACAGTGTCTGGCTGGAGTTCTTTACCCAGGGGCTTGTAAAGACCAGATATTTGGAAGAGGTTGCTAAATCTTTCTTAGATTGAATAATGGAATCTGTGTGGAGCTGAGGTTTGTGCTGATCTGCCCTGGTCACACTGAGGGGCGGTCAGGCTTGGGCCAGATGGTCCTCCCTGCTCTGTATTCTGGTTGTATTGGAGAGGTGTGACTGCAATGTGACTTTACCCAGAGAACTCGCACAGGTGTGCACAGTTGTTCACCACATCGCATCGGCTGATCAAATGAGATAGAGACAAAGATGAAAATTATTGCAGCTATAACAGAGATTTTACTGGAATAGTCAGGAAGATGAGGTGGGAGGTGACCAGAGAGAGATGATTAGAGAACAATAAAGGTTTGGCAATGGACACGAGGCAAATGGAGTTAAACTCTATATTTTAGAGTTTAAAAAAAAAGTCTGCAGATGCCGGGATCGAATGCAATACGCCGACATGCTGGAGAAACCTTTACCTGGCGAAAGGCCTGGGTCCAACACATTGGTTTTCCTCTTTCCAGATGTTGCGTGACGTGCTGTGTTTCTCCAGCATATTGGTGCATTGCAGGTCATAGATATACTCACTTATAAGGCCGCGAGGGGGCCATGGGGGTGTATTGAGAAATACATCGCACACGCATTGAAGTTCAGTGCAGGTGGATCCCCCCCGCCCCACCAAACAAGCACCCTGCCCCTCCCACATAATGGTTTCCCTATAAAACCACCAGCAACATGAAACCCTGTATGCATTGAATCCCATGTTATATGGAAGCCCAATCTTACAGCAATGGTGGCATCACAGCTGCCAGCCCACAGGGGCAAGATTGCCAAAACAATCTGCAGTGGCCACTAGCTGTGCTCCAGCAAGCCCCACCACTTTAGATGTCACACCAAGAACTTCCCCAGCAACAACCCTTGGTAAAATATCTTGGTTTGCATCCAGTGACATTCCTTGGCACTTTGACTCGTTGGCCCTGCATAAGACACTTGAAGGTCATTCATGTGGAAAATGCTTGGGGAAAAAAATTGCACAGACTCTAAAATAACCCCAGAGAAACGCGGACATCTGCAGACGTTCTGATTGTAGTAAAAACACACAGAAAAGCTGGAGGTGCTCAGCCTGTCTCTCAGCATCCAGAAACCACCACCCCCCCCCCCCCCCCCCCCCCCTTTGTCAATCCCGGTCACCTTTATCCCTGTGCATGCTACCTCTCACTCTCTCTCCTTTTCTCTCTGTCTTCTTTCACAGAACCATACAGTAAGGTCAGTGTGGGGACTAATGCAGGTCTGTGGGGAGAGAGCGGGGCAGTAGGGTCAGTGTGCGGACTAATACAGGTTTGAGGGGAGAGAGCGGGGCAGTAGGTTCAGTGTGGGAACTAATAGAGGTCTGTGGGAAGGAAGTGGGGCAGTAGGATTAATGTGAGAACTAATATAAACAGAGTGGAGAGAGTGCAGAGAAGGTTTACCAGAATGTTACCTGGGTTTAAGCATCTAGAGTATAGGGAGAGATTGGACAGATTAGGTATTTATTCTTTGGAGCGTAGAAGGTTGAGAGGGGATTTGATAGAAGTATTTAAGATTATGAAAGGGATAGACAGAGTGGATGTGGATAGACTATTTCCGTTAAGAGGAGGAAAAATTAAAACAAGAGGACATGAGTTAAGAATTAAGGGGCAGAGGTTTAGAGGTAACATGAGGGGGAACTTCTTTACTCAGAGAGTGGTAGCCGTGTGGAATGAGCTTCCGGGAGAAATAGTGGCGGCGGAGTCAATTGTATTATTTAAGAAAAGGTTGGACAGGTATATGGATGAGAAGAAGATGGAAGGTTATGGGCATTGTGCAGGGAGGTGGGGCTAGAAAGGGGTGTTTGGTTCGGTGCAGACTAGAAGGGCCTAATGGCCTGTTTCCGTGCTGTAATTGTTATGTTATGTTATGTGGGGACCTAATACAGGGCTGTGGGGAGAGTGTGGGGCAGTAGGGTCAGTGTGGGGACTAATACAGGTTTGAGGGGAGAGAGCGGGGCAGTAGGTTCAGTGTGGGAACTAATAGAGGTCTGTGGGAAGGAAGTGGGGCAGTAGGATTAATGTGAGAACTAATATAGATCTGTGGGGAGAGAGCAGGAGAGTAGGGTCAATGTGGGGACTAATACAGGGCTGTGGGGAGAGAGTGGGGCAGTAGGATTAGTGTGGGGACTAAAAGAGGTCTGTGGGGAGATAGAGGGGCAGTAGGATCAGTGTGGGGACTAATACAGGTCTGTGAGGAGAGAGCGGGGCTGTAGGGTCAGTGTGTGGACTAATATTGGTCTGTGGGGAGAGGGTGGGGCAGTAGGATCAGTGTGGGGACTAATACAGGGCTGTGGGGAGAGAGCGGGCAATAGGAGTAGTGTGGGGACTAATACAGGTCTGTGGGGAGAGAGAGGGGCAGTTGTGTCAGTGTGGGGACTAATACAGGTATGTGGGGAGAGAGCGGGCAATAGGAGTAGTGTGGGGACTAATACAGGTCTGTGGGGAGAGAGAGGGGCAGTTGTGTCAGTGTGGGGACTAATACAGGTATGTGGGGAGAGAGCAGGGCAGTTGGATTAGTGTGGGGACTAATACAGGTCTGTGTGGAGAGAGAGGGGCAGTAGGGTCAGTGTGGGGACTAATACAGTTCTGTGGGGAGAGAGAGGGGCAGTAGGGACAGTGTGGGGACTAATACAGGGCTTTGGGGAGAGAGAGGGGCAGGACGGTCAGTGTGGGTACTAAAACAGGTCTGTGGGGAGAGAGCAGGGCAGTTGGATTAGTGTGAGGACTAATACAGGTCTGTGGGGAGAGAGTGGGGCAGTAGGGTCAGTGTGGGGACTAATACAGGTCTGTGGAGAGAGAGGGGCAGTAAGATCAGTGTGGGGACTAATATAGGTCTGTGGGGAGACAGCGGGACAGTAGAATCAGTGTTGGAACTGGTACAGGTCTGTGGGGAGAGAGTGAGCAGAAGGATCAATATGGGGACGTACAGGGCTATTGGGAGAGAGGGGCTGTAGGGTCAGTGTGGGGACTAAAACAGGTTTGTGGAGAGAGTGTGGGGCAGTAGGATCAGTGTGGGGACTAATACAGGTTTGTGGGGTGGGAGAGAGGCAGTAGGATCAGTGTGTTGACTGGTACAGGTCTGTGTGGAGAGAGAGAGGCAGTAGGGTCAGTGTGGGGCTAATACAGGGCTGTGGGAAGAGAGCAGGGCAGTTGGATTAATGTGGTGACTGATACAGGTCTGTGTGGAGAGAGAGGGGCAGTAGGATCAGTGTGGTGACTAATATAGGTCTGTGCGGAGACAGCGGGACAGTAGGATCAGTGTTGGAACTGGTACAGGTCTGTGGGGAGAGAGTGAGCAGAAGGATCAATATGGGGACTGGTACAGGGCTATGGGGAGAGAGAGGGCCAGTAAGGTCAGTGTGGGGACTAAAAAAGGTTTGTGGAGAGAGTGTGGGGCAGTAGGATCAGTGTGGGGACTAATACAGGTCTGTGGGGAGGGAGAGAGGCAGTAGGATCAGTGTTGACTGGTACAGGTCTGTGTGGAGAGAGAGGTGCAGTAGGGTCAGTGTAGGGACTAATACAGGTCCGTGTGGAGAGAGTTGGGCAGTAGGATCAGTGTGGGGACTGATACAGGTTTGTGGGGAGATAGCGGGGCAGTATGATCAGTATGGGGACTAATATAGGGCTGTGGGGAGAGGGTGGTACAGTAGGGTCAGTGTGGGGACTAATACAGGTCTGTGGGGAGTTATTGGGGCAGAAGGATCAGTGTGGGGACTAATACAGGTCTGTGGGGAGAAGGTGGGGCAGTAGGATCAGTGTTGGGACTAATACAGGTCTGTGTGGAGAGAGGGGCAGTAGGGTCTGTGTGGGGACTAATACAGGTCTGTGGGCAGAGAGAGGGGCAGTAGTGTCAGTGTGGGGACTAATACAGGTATGTGGGGAGAGAGCAGGGCAGTTGGATTAGTGTGGGGACTAATACAAGTCTGTGGGGAGAGAGTGGGGCAATAGAGTCAGTGTTGGGTCTAATACAGGACTGTGGGAAGAGAGCAGGGCAGTTGGATTAATGTGGGGACTAATACAGGTCTGTGTGGAGAGAGAGGGGCAGTAGGGTCAGTGTGGGGACTGGTACAGGGCTGTGGGGAGAGAGAGGGGCAGTTGGGTCAGTGTGGGGACTAAAACAGGTTTGTGGAGAGAGTGTGGGGCAGTAGGATCAGTGTGGGGACTAATACAAGTCTGTGGGGTGGGAGAGAGGTAGTAGCATCAGTGTGGGTACTGGTACAGGACTGTGGGGAGAGAGTGGGGCAGTAGGGTCAGTGTTGGGACTAATACTGTTCTGTGGGGAGAGAGTGGGGCTGTAGGATCAGTGTGGGGACTGATACAGGTTTGTGGGGAGATAGCGGGGCAGTATGATCAGTATGGGGACTAATATAGGGCTGTGGGGAGAGGGTGGGGCAGTAGGATCAGTGTTGGGACTAATACAGGTCTGTGTGGAGAGAGGGGCAGTAGGGTCTGTGTGGGGACTAATACAGGTCTGTGGGCAGAGAGAGGGGCAGTAGTGTCAGTGTGGGGACTAAAACAGGTTTGTGGAGAGAGAGTGGGGCAGTAGGATCAGTGTGGGGACTAATACAAGTCTGTGGGGTGGGAGAGAGGTAGTAGCATCAGTGTGGGTACTGGTACAGGACTGTGGGGAGAGAGTGGGGCAGTAGGGTCAGTGTTGGGACTAATACTGTTCTGTGGGGAGAGAGTGGGGCTGTAGGATCAGTGTGGGGACTGATACAGGTCTGTGGGGAGATAGCAGGGCAGTATGGTCAGTGTGGGGACTAGTACAGGACTGTGGGGAGAGGGTCGTGCAGTAGGGTCAGTGTGGTGAGTAATACATGTCTGTGGGGAGTTATTGGGGCAGTAGGATCAGTGTGGGGACTAATACAGGTCCGTGGGGAGGGAGCGGGTCAGTAGGATCAGTGTGGGTTCTAATACAGGTCTGTGGGGTCGGAGTGGGGCAGTAGGGTCAGTATGGGGACTAATACAAAGTTGTGGGGTGAAAGCGGGGCAGTTGGATTAGTGTGGGGACTAATACAGGTCTGTAGGGAGAGAGAAGGGCAAGAGGGTCAGTGTGGGGGCTAATACAGGTCCGTGGGGAGTGAGTGGGTCAGTAGGGTCAGTATGGGGACTAATACAGGGCTGTGGGGAGAGAGTGGGGGAGTTGGATTGGTGTGGGGACTAATACTTGTATGTGGTGAGAGAGCGGGGCAGTAGGGTCAGTGTGGGGACTGGTACAGGTCTGTGGGGAGAGAGCGGGGCAGTAGGGTCAGTGTTTGGATTAATTCAGGTCTCTGGGGTGAGAATTGGGCGGTAGTGTCAGTGTGGGGACTGGGACAGGTCTGTGAGAAGAGAGAGTGGGGCAGAATGGTCAGTGTTTGGATTAATACAGATCTGTGGGGAGAGAGAGGGGCTGTAGGGTCAGTGTAGGGACAGATACATGGCTGTGGTGAGAGAGTTGGGCAGTAGGGTCAGTGTGGGGACTGGTACAGGTCTGTGAGAAGAGAGAGTGGGGCAGAATGGTCAGTGTTTGGATTAATACAGATCTGTGGGGAGAGAGTTGGGCAGTAGGGACAGTGTAGGGACTAATACAGGTCTATCGGGAGAGAACGGGGCAGTCTGATTAGTTTCAGAGTATGGGTATCTGAAACCGTGGATAATGGGGGACCACTTCATATCTGTCCCTTCTCTGAACGCTGCAAGACCGTCTGAATTCCTTCAGCATTTCTGCGTGTTTTTACAAAAATTCCCAGCACACCTGGGAAAAGTCATAATATCTGCAGGAAGAAATGTGGCAAGAAAAATAAACCAGGCAAATTTTGCTTCTTTTGTATTTTGTAATTTTTTTAAATTTGTTTTGCCACACAACTCCCTCTCCTGCACTGGAGAAGAACAGGGATAGAGAATTTGGGAAAATATTTAAACGGGAAAGGGGAATTTATGTTGCTATTCGGCAGGTGTACTCAGGGAAGAGTACAGCAGAAATGTGTGGCGCTCTGCACGAGTGTATTCTGTTGAACCAGGAAAAGGATGGTCAGGTGAAAGGAATATTCAGTTCAGAAGAAAAAATCTTATGAGAAATTGAGGAAGGTAGGAACTTATAAAGACCCAGAGATTTTGGCCTTGGCCAGCAGGATTAACCCTTTGGACTCAGTGTCCCTGTTTTCAGGGACCACCAACAGGCGCATATATTCCGTGTTCCCGTTTTCTGGGACTGTTTTTTTCCCCCAGCCAGCAGCTGTTTCAAACTGGTGGTCATACTGCAGTTTACTCATGGACCCAGTCCAGAGTATATATTATGAAAGGTTAAAAATAGCCAGAGTCCAAAGTGTTAAGGAAACCCCCCCAAGGCATGGTACAAGTCGGTGAAGAACAAGAGGATGAGTCGTGTGAGGATAGGACCCATCAGGGGTGATGGTGGAAATGTGTGCATGGGGTTGGAGGAGGTAGCAGAGGTCCATCATTAATACTTTGGTTCAGTATTCACCAGAGAAAAGCACCGTGGCAATTGTGAGGATGACTGAAATCGGACTGAGGTCCTTCTGTGTGTTGACATTATCAAAGAGGATGTGTTGGAGCTTTTGAATAGCATGAAGTTAGATAAGTCACCAGGACCAGACGAGATTCACCCAAAGTCACTGTGGGAAGCGGGGGAGGAGATTGATGAGGCACTAATGACAATCTTTGCAGTGTCACTGGGGCGAGGCGAACCAGCGGACAATTGGCGGGTTACAAATGTTTTTTCTCTGTTCAAGAAAGGAATTAGAAATAATCCATGAAATTATAGTCCATGAATCTTATTTCAATGGTGGGCATGCTGTTGGAGAAGATGCTGAGAGACAGGATTTACAAGCATTCAGAGAGGCCCATTCTGATTGGGGACAGTCAGCAAGGCTTCGTCTCACGAGCCTGATTGAATTCTTTGAGGATGTAACTAAGCACAATGATGAAGGTAGAGCGGTGGATGTAGTGTGTATGGATCTCAGTGAGGCCTTTGATAAGGTTCCCCATGCAAGGCTCATTCATAAAATAAGGAGGCATGGAATCCAAGGAGGCCTTGCTTTGTGGATACAGAATTGGCTTGCCCAGAGGAGGCAGGGCAGTGTAGAAGGATTGTATTCTGTGTAAGGGTTGGTGACCAGAGGTGTTCCACAGGGATCTGTTGTGGGACCCCTCCTCTTTGTGATTTTTATAGGTGGTCTCGTTGAGGAAGTGGAGGGGTGGGTTAGTAAGTTTGCCGGTTACACAAAGGTTGGTGGTGTGGTGGATCGTCTGGAGGATGGCCAAAGGTTCTTGGAGCTTGACTGAGAAGTGGACGATGGAATTTACCCCTGAAAAGTGTTTCAGAAGGTCACATTTTAAGCCAGAAAACAATATTAATGGGAGCACTGCGCAGTGGGGGAGAAACTGCGAGACCTTGGGGTCCATGTTTATATGACACTCAAAGCTGCTCCATTAACATAGGGATCAAGTTCAAGTACCATGAGGCAATTTTTCAGCCAAATAAGACCCTGAGACCCCATGTGGACTTTTTTGTTCATTTCTGGACACCTCACTGCGGGAAAGATATTGGTGCTATAGAGAGGATCCAGAGCAGGTTTATAAGGACGTTGTCTGGATCGGAGAGCAGGCCTTATGAGTGAGCTTGGTCTTTTCTCCTTGGAGCGATAGAGAATGAGGGGGTGACCTGCTAGAGGTGTAATAGAAGATGACAAGAGGCATTGATTGTGCGGATGGCCAGAGGCTTTTTCTCCATTTCCGAAATGGCGAACAGAAGGGAGCATAGTTTTAAGGTGCTTGGGAGTAAGTACAGGGGGCTGCAAGTTCTCCATTCAGAGAGTGGTGGGTTCATGGAATGGTTGTGGAGGCAGACTCAATACAATTTTATGAAACTTTTTGATAGGTTCAAGGTTCTGAGAAAAATGGATGGTTAATTCTAGGCAGCTGTAATAGTAGGTTACCAGGTCGGCACAACTCTGTGGGCCGAAAGGCCTGTACTGTGCTGTTTTGTTCTGTGCTCTATAATTCCATGAGTGAATTTTCCCACATAAATATTGTAAGAGTGAATTTTATTGTTTATGTGGGAATTTGGGTGGATATTTTTGACTTTGGCTGGGATGGATTTCCATAAACAGAGCAGCTGTGACATGGGTCACCTGTACCTACTTATCACGGGAAGGGAGGATGTGACGAGTGATTGAGAGGAGCCCAGACTGCCACTTGCTGTGCCCTTTCACGTTGGATGTGAATTGGAGGGATAGGGAAAGAGAGACAAGGGTGAGCTAATGAAACTGGAGAAGTCGATTTAATGCCATCTGATTAGAGGGTGCCCAGATGAAATACGAGGTAGTGTTTCTCCAATTTGCAGGTGGTCTCTGTCTGGCAATGCATGAGAGCATGGATCGATGTGCCACCCCAGTTGTGAACAAAGCAATGGCTGATGCTGGTTGGATAATGCTTGTGTAAACATTTTATTTTCCACCCAGATTCTCATCGACCTGCTTCCTGGACACCGATGGAGATCCGACGTGTGATAGTTGCCCGATCGGCTTCGGAGGCAGGAACTGTGAAAGGTACAGTGCTGGAGCAGCATGTGACCTGCTTTATCACCATCTATTTTAATGGTGCAGTGTAATATTTCCCAATTGGCCATTCCAGGTGGTTAGCCCTTATGTTCAACCGGAAACTTCGAGCTACTTCCTGAATGGTGTCATTTCCATGAACCAGCATCTCACCGGATGTACTGACCCCCCCCCCTGCCTGATTGGGACATCTCCTATTTCTGGTGTGGTTCGACAGGCATCACAAGACGTTGGCATTAAATCCCCAAAATTGAACAGGAGTATTCTCCACTGAGGGTTCAATCAAACAGAGTCTACCAAATGAGTCCCAGAGTTGAAAGGATTTGTTAACCTTTGGCCAGGAATTTTAAAGATTAGAGATTCATCAAAGTTTCGGTGCACTCCTTACCTATGTTGAGATCTGGCTTAGACAGATATGGGATATGGTTCCTTTTTTCTTACTGCACAAAGCCCCCACAAGATTGAGTTTGGCTTAACTTGGGTCATTGGTTTGAAGGACTCAAGGCTGAGTAAACGTACGAACATCTGTGTGGTGTATCGCCACTTCCCTGCCGGCTCCCTCCAACGAAAGCAGTATACCATTGAAAACTTCATTTGGGTACATGACATCCAACAATCTCCATTGGAAGCAGGCTTTTTTTTGGTGTAGTAAACTCTGGGCAGTATGTTAAACATGCAGGAGAATGACTTATAGAAAGATAATGTGGGTCTCATCAACGAGTGAATGTCCAGCAGAAGGTCTCAACTATTGCTTTTTTTGGAAACTGGGAGAGAGATGGGGTGGGTGGGGGGGGGGGGTGGTTGGGCAAACGGTTGTGTCTGTCTGCTTTAAGAAAGGATTTTCGGATCACTTTCAATTTGTTGTCATTTATCAGTATCATTGGGAACTCTTTTAGAACTCTGGTTCATTATTCTGTGTTCTATTGTTAAATGTGAATATCTCACAGAAGGAAAGGGGATTTCTGGATGTCCAATTACAGTAGATTAATTGCAAGCTTCAGTCAAAGTGGAGGTTCGATTTGGCCACCAGTCTGAGAAACTGCACTTTCAGCTTCTGTGAAGAGGGAGTCTATAATAACACTGAACAACACATTTTCTTTTCCAAAAAGTTTGCTTCCTGAAAAAAATTTGGGGATTATGAGAGACAACTTCAAGATGAACACAAAGATAATTTGATTTGCTGCATCACATAGGAAGTTGGAGAAACATTAAATTAACTTTTATTGAATTTAGCATGTTTAATCGCATAATGATGCTGGCACATTGCATTAGTTCAGCAGGCCCAAAAATGCGTTGTCCCTGATTTTCGTTTGTACTCAGCATTTAATGCCTCTTGTGTCAGTGTCCAACAATAGTCGGCCGGCATTGATGGATTCCAGTTGCCCTGATACCACTTTTCCATGGACGTAAGGTCCTGGTGAAACCTCTCACCAAGTTCGTCACTGACTGCACCAATATAAGCAGAGAATGAATTTTCAATGACATGTGGCTTTACGTGGTTTTGTATAGACTTAAAATATGACAGGAAATCACAAAAATAGTTTATATCTAAAATAAGGTATACGATAGGAACTTTTAAAGGCAACTTTTATGATCCGCAGTTCATAATCCATAAAATACACCCAAAAGTGTTCAGGAAGCAAAATCTTTGTTGTCCAATGTAACAGAAAAATCCATGGAGCTCTGCATGGTGCAGGTGGGATCTCCTGGTGTACTTGCAGTTGGACAATCTTTCTCGGTGTTCTTGAACTTTCTTAGCTGGCTGGACTGAAGGCTTCTAGTGGCGTGTGTTGGGTGTGCATTTCTTCCTTCTGGGATTTTCACCATTTTCAACTTTAACATGGAAGTCAGGTTATGTATCCACTTCCTGGTGTCACTGTTTCAAGGCTATACTCCAGTTTATTCACTAGCTACAAATTAGATTTAATTGCAAGCAAATATATCCAGTAACTTTCATAGTTATAGAGTTGCACCTTCAGCTCTGAGGAATGCAGAGAAACCAGACTTTTTCAGGTGATTGGGGATGATTTGCTTTCGCTCCAGTTCTGGATCGTCAGGTGGGTGAAAAGTCTTCGGTGAGACCACAAGGTGGAGCAGATGGAGTTTGATGGGGTGGGGAGTCAGGGATGGGTGGAGATTAGCGCCTGGGTTGGTGTTCCCAGACAATTTGAACGGCCACATTGCCCCAGGTACCCACAGTTTGGACAGAGGGAAAGCTCTGAGGACACTGAGACATTCTCATGTTCAACAGGTTCCAGTGGTCAAAACCATGTGGTCCCTTGTTGACGCCAATCTCCAGGAGACACCTTCATGTCCTGAGGTTGTCAGTTAGCTGTTTTATTGTACTCCGAATGACTCCAAAGCCAGCTTCTTGTTGGAAATCACTGGTTAGTCCATGATGATGGTTTCTGTTGAAAATTCTAACCCTCATCTTTACTCTCTCCACTACAAGCACTGGTTTAAGTTTCTCTGAAATTGGAACTATTTTTTTTTCTCCCTTTATTTACGTTACTCTCACCCACCCATAATTACCTTGACAATGGTATGCAAATTGCATGTTCTGCAGTAAAACACCGCGAGGGTCTTCAGTGATATGAGAAGGAAATTCATTGCTTAAGCCAGTGGTTCTCATCCTTTTTAACCCCCCCCCCCCCCCCACACATACCACCTGAAGTAATCCCTTATTAACCATGGGGATACCACCTGAAGTAATCCCTTATTAACCATGGGGATGCAATAGGTGCTCTGTGGTTAATAAGGGGTTACTTCAGGTGGTATGTGAGTGTAAACTAAAAGGTTGAGAACCACTGGCTTATGGTTCTATGAGGAGGAGGAGGAGGTAGAAGCTGGATGGCAGAGGAGGGGTGGTTTATTTAGTGGTCCTTCTGGCTAAAGCCTCCTCAACCCTGTCACATCTTCCCACCTCACGTCGAATATCATGGGTGTGTGAACTCATTGTAGCTTTGTCAAAGACATTACTTTCCCTCAGACCTTTCCCCAATTCCTGCCTCATGTTTCCCATCAAATATTTCTCCAACTGGGTCTTCAAACTAATTATTGAGTCATCACATCTGTGCGCTGATTCTCTTCATGTTCTCTGCCAGTGACCTTAAATCTGAACCCATTGGTGACTGTGTTCACGATTGCCTGCGTTAAATTCTTTGCTCCAAGGAAGAAACCCACATCACGTAACTGAAATCCCTCATCCATTCTGGGAAATTTTAGCAGCCCTATCTCCACTCATGATGGTCCAGCTGGATCTAAGTATCTTCATGAGGATGACTCATCGAGTCTGTGAGTCATGGAAACAGGTTATTCACCCCCCACCCACAGTCCATTCTGATTCATTCCAATTAATGGTATCTTCCAGTGCTTGGCCTGCAACTTCTGTGCTTGGGTGATTCAGGTCGAGACACTCATTAAATACTGTCAGTGATTCTGCTTCAGTATTATCTTGGGCAGAGTGTGGCAGGGTCACCCCTCTCTGCTTCGACCAGGTCTCTATTCCAGCACTCTGGACCTGTGGTGGCAAGGAAACTATTCAACGGTTTTGCACTCAGTATAGTTAAAGCTCAGGTGCAGTCAGGAGCTACAAAGGGTTTTTTTCTCTCCAAGCTGAGGGGATGTAGCAGCCCCTGGATGTCACAGCATTTATGGCCCATGGGGGACTGTTGTTTCAAATGCTTGCATTCACAAAAGCATTCAGACTTTTTGACAGGCAGTTGGTCATGGTGATGTGGCCAGAAACTGTCCACAAATGCATGCACCACACCATTGCCGGAGATGTTGCCTTGATGGTGATTCATTGAAGGAATGGTGCTGCAATGGACTGGGCTGAGATGAAGATGATTGGTCTCTTCACATTTATCATCTGCCTTTATGATACTTGACAAGATCCCCCATGAGAGACTTGTTCAGAAAGTCGTGAGGCACGGGATCCATAGAACCTTGGCTGTGTGGAAAAAAAAATTGGCTTGCAGGTAGAAAGCTGAGAGCAGTAGTAGAAGGAATGTATTCTGCCTGGAGGTCGTTGACTAGTGGAGCACAGCAGGGATCTGTTCTGGGACCCCTGCTCTTTGCGATCTGTATAAATGACCTGGATGAAGAAGCGGAAAGATGGGTCAGTAAGTTTGCAGATGATACGGAGTTTGGAGGAGTTGTGGATTGAGCTGAAGGTTGTTGTAGGTTAAAAAAAGGATATAGGCAAAATGGCGAATAGAGTTCAATCCAGGTAAGTGTAAGGTGATGCATTTCAGAAAGACTAACCGGAGGGCTGAGTAGAGTAATCTTAACAGTGTGGAGGAATGGGGGGAACCTTGGGGTCCAAAACCATACATCCCTCAAGTATGCCACGCAGGTTGATGGGATAGTTAAGAAGGCCTATGGAATATTGGGCTTCATTAAGAAGGGGATTGAGTTCATGAGTCAAGAGGTCGTGTTGTAATCCTACAAATCTCTAGTGAGACCACACTTGGAGCATTGTGTTCAGTTCTGGTCACCTCATTATAAGAAAGATGTGGAAGCTTCGGAGAGGGTGCCGAGGAGATTTACCAGGACCTGGTTTGGAAAATAAGACTAGATTTTGGAGCGTAGAAGGATGAGAAGAGGCTTAATAGAGGTCTGCGTGATTTTGAGCAACAATAGAGATAGGGTGGACAGCCAGTGCCTGTTTCCTAGGGCAGGAACAACAGACACCAAAGTATAAAGTAAAGGGAGGGAAGTTTAGGAGAGACATGTTTTTTTTTACACAGAGTTGTGGGGGCCTGGAATGCCTTGGAGGTGGAGACTGAAAAATTGGGGGCATTTAAGAGACTCTTAGACTGAGGTCCTCCATCAGCCAGCTCCCCACCGTGACTACCAGCCCCCCCACATCTCCATCGGGCATACTGAACTCAAAACGGTCAACCAGTTTACCTATCTCGGCTGCACCATTTCATCGGACGCAAGGATCGACAACGAGATAGACAACAGACTCGCCAAGGCAAATAGCGCCTTTGGAAGACCACACAAAAGAGCCTGGAAAAGCAACCAACTGAAAAACCTCACAAAGATTAGCGTATACAGAGCCCTTGTCATACCCACACTCCTGTTCGGCTCCGAATCAAGGGTCCTCTACCGGTATCACCTACAGCTCCTAGAACGCTTCCACCAGCGTTGTCTCCACTCCATCCTCAACATTCATTGGAGCGACTTCATCACCAACATTGAAGTACTTGAGATGGCAGAGGCTGACAGCATCAAATCCACGCTGCTGAAGATCCAACTGCGCTGGGTAGGTCACGTCTCCAGAATGGAGGACCATCGCCTTCCCTATGGCGAGCTCTCCATTGGCCACCGAGACAGAGGTGCACCAAAGAAGAGGTACAAGGACTGCCTAAAGAAATCTCTTGGTGCCTGCCACATTGACCACCGCCAGTGGGCTGATATCGCCTCACACCGTGCATCTTGGCGCCTCACAGTTCGGCGGGCAGCAACCTCCTTTGAAGAAGACCGCAGAGCCCACCTCACTGACAAAAGACAAAGGCAGAAAAACCCAACACCCAACCCCAACCAACCAATTTTCCCCTGCAACCGTGTCTGCCTGTCCCGCATCGGACTTGTCAGCCACAAATGAGCCTGCAGGTGACGAGGACATTACCCCTCCATAAATCTTAGTCCGCGAAGTCAAGCCAAAGAAGAAGACAGGCAGATGGATGGAAGAAAAATAGAGGGTTACAGGGAAGGGAGGGTTTAGTACTTATTAAGGAATATATGGGTTGGCACAACAATGAGGGCCAAAAGACCTGTACTGTGCTGTAGTGTTCTATGTTCTGGGATGCACTAGGATCCCACTGGGATCCAGTCACTCATCTCTCGATCTCAGAACTAAGCCTGCAATGAAATCAGGAGTATCATATTGGTGAGCAGATTCTCGGCATGCAGCACACTGCTGATTGAATGGGTGCTCATTTACCTGCTTTTTGTGGACAGGAGAGACCACACTGTTTCCCACCACGGGCTGGATGGCAGATCTGAATCAGTATCGATCCAGCCTCAGCCCGGGCTAATTCTGGAGCACGCCTTCAGCAGTGAGATGCAGCTCTCCATCATCCCTGAGGATGTGTTCAGCAGACCTACTTCAGATTTCACCCGTCCACCATGAAATAGGGCCAGGAGTTCAATGCTTGACCATTCGACCATCCTCCAGTGTTCATCAGATTCACAGCTGATTGCCAGACTCAGATCCACGACCCTTGATTCCCTGAGCATCCAGATATCTGCTTAGCATGAACTTGTTGATAGAGCTGGCACTGCCTCCCAGAATAGAAAATCCCTAAGATTTGCGTGAAGAAATGTTTCCTCACCTGTGTCCTGCTATTTAACCTTTGTTCGGAGACTGGCACACCCCAGGTTCTAGACATTTAAGCAAGAGGTAACATTCTCCCTGTAAGAGCCTTGTAAGAATGTGTGGCTTCAATGAGGTAATATTTCACTCTTCTAAACTCTAGAGAAAATTCCAAATCCTTCCTCTTACGCAAAGTCATCACGCCAGATGGGTCAATATCTTCATAGTATTCTCTCTGCAGCAGGCACATCCATGTATCAGATAAGGATACAAAAGCTGTACACATGCCTTCAGGTGTGTCTTCACTGGATGTGAGAGGTTTGCAGATTTTTAAACTGATCCACTCGTTTCCTTCAGCTCTGAGTCACACCTGCCGCTCTCTGTCACTGGTCAAGAGCCTGGTACAGACATTAATTGTCAGGGCGCCACGCTGAGAGGGCCAAAGGTGGAGGTTGGAGATACTGTAAAGCATTGACAGTAAAACCCCTGATATCCAGCATCTACGTGGATTAGGAGATGCCAGATAAGCAAGTTTCCTGGTTGATTATGACTAATACACCAGCATTAAGAATAAGCAATTTGAAAGACAAAACTATACTGTAATTACACTGAACAAACAACATATAAACCTTAAAGTATTTCACTTTGTCATATTCTTTTGAAAACATTTCACTGTTGTTGCATCTCCACGGAGCCGCTCAAAAGGCGAACAATAACAGTATAGATAATTAAGCCCCCCCCCCTCCCTTCCCCAAGTTTACAGACAAAGCTTTACTACTATATTTAATAATAAGATAGACTCTTACTAAGTAGGGATAAGGAGACACTTTAAGAGAGTCACCCCAACCGTGAGCGGCATCAACCAGCTCTTCAAACACCACTTTATTCAAACAGCTCCTGCGAGGAAAGCCCAACCAAGGCTCTCCGCTGCCTGAATATTTGCTCCCAACTTCTCCAAAGGTTTATGTTACTTCAGAGAGCATTACTTTTACAATTTTAAACTTTTATTTAAAATTTCATGTATTCTTATTTATTATAATTTTTTTCATGTAATATTTTCCTCATTTTGTTTGGCGGTTGCTGGATAACAGGAGGTTTTCTGTATATTCAAAATGCAAAGGCAGTATTACGAGAGTAAAATAAATCGATCTGCATTTCCAGGCAGAACCGTTGCGGTTATACATTGCTTTGAAGTTATGGTGCCTGGATGGACACCATGATTGGGTTGGGGATGGGGCTTCCTTGAGCTTTAATGTAGTGCTAGCACCGTGTTCGGTCTGTGGTCTCGCTGTAAGGTTTAGTAGCTCTCTTTCAAAGGGTTAAGTTTCTTTACATCACAGTTCTTTCCCATGGATAAGGAATGAAGTAAGTGATGCAGACAGAAATCACTGTGAACTCCTTTGTGAACTTTACGCGCGGAACTTCAAAGGACAAGAAAGAAAAGTAACTCTGCTCCCTGAACCCAGATAGCACCTGAGCTCCCCCATTATGATGTCTTGATATTTTGAGGTAGTCTCTGTTTATAACATTCACCAGATTTTCACTTTAAATAGTTAAGCTGCCTCAAGGAGACCAAGTTGAACCTGTGCCAGCAGCTCTCAGCACAGACTATCTCCACAGCTGATTTTGTGCATCACCGAGAAAGTGGATTTTGTCTGAAGAACATAAGAAACAGGAGCAGGTGCCGGCCATCCGGCCCATCGAGCCTGCTCCACCATTGAATGAGATCCTGGCTGATCTGGCTGTGGACTCAGCTCCATCTCCCTGACTGTTCCCCATTACCCTTGATTGCCCTGTTATTCAGAAATCTAGCTAGCTGAGTCCTGAGGCCCTTTTACATATGAAGCATTTGGTATTGGGAGAGCGGGCTGGTGGGCAGTTGTTGATGTTCATTGTAAATATTGTCCTCTTATTTAAGTCACATGGTTGTAACTCAGTTGATCAATAGATACTCTGAAATAAAAGTCTGTTCCTGAAACAAAAGGCTACCAATGAAAGGAGGAGAGCCACAAATTTCAGATTTATTGTCAGATGACATGACATCACATACAACTCTGAGATTCTTTTTTCCTGCGGGCCAGGCAGAATCACCAGTAATTGGTAGGGCAAAAGATAAACTGTACACAGCATAAACATGCATGTAAACAATCAAAACAACTGTTAACAGGTAACAAATGTAAACAAACTGACTGTGCAATACAGGGAGAGCAAAGAAAATCAATAAAGTGCACAAGTGAGTGAATTTGTCATTGAGGAGTCTGATGGTGGAGGGGTAGCAGCTGTTCCTGAACCTGGTGGTGTGAGTCTCGTGGCACCGACACCTCTTTCCTGATGGCAGCAGCGAGAACAGAGCATGTGCTGGATGGTGTGGGTCCTTGATGATCACTGGTGCTCTCCGATGGCAGTGCTCCCTGTAGATGTTCTCCAGGTGCCTATTGAGCTTCAGTTTGTTTTGTTCATTTCTGACCACAGTGCTGCCTCCTGTGACAGGCATTGTGTGCTTCTCAGCTACACAGGCTAATTCACAGAATGAGATTGCTTTACTTTGGTTTTTGATGATTACACGAGAATAAGAGAAAGATGAGTGAAGTCTAAGGCGCAAGAGCTTTTGTGTAAAGACTTGCCTGGTACCTTTGCTTTAATCACTACCTAATCAATCTCTTGCGGCCTCTGCTTCTGCTACTTACTAACTGTATGCACTAACGTGGGGCTTCCATGTTGGTTACCTGTTGGTCATGGCGTGCAAACACTTTGAGCTGTTGCATAAAATCTTTCCACACAAATACGTAGCCAGAAAAACAACCTGGCTGAAATATGTCAATAGCGTTTTCCGTGCTCCATGAGAGTAGCCCAGAGCACACTATTTAAAATAAAGTCTAAACCAGTTGGTTGCCGAGGCCAAATTGTCAAATTCCATGTGTATATTTTTCTTTAAAGAAGCACAAAATGTCTTTGTTTGCTGACCGAGACCTTTGATCCTTTAAAAAGAAATCTGACAGAATTCTGCAAAGTCTGGGTTCCCCCTGTGATACTGGAGTCCAACAAGCTCATTCCAGATGACTGTCAGAATATCTCCCAAGCGGGGTCCGGAATCAACGAGAACACAACAGCGCCAGTCGGTCAGCGAGGTGACGGAAACACAAGCAGCAGTGGAGGAACTGCAGTCAACTCTTCCAGTGTCGATACAACTCCCCAGCTCCAAAATCCAACTTCAAGGACCAATTTGACACGACGAGTCCGTAACTTTAGGCATTTAATGAAGTCCTCCATCATCAGCTTCAACAGACGATTGACAATGTTAGAGAGCGCTGGTTTGGATATGAAAGACGTCTTCAAGCACTTGCAGAAACGACAGGATACCTTGAGCCTGCAGTTGAAAAACCTCAGCCGCATGTTGGCAAAGCCCCCCAAGGACAGACTGATTTCGGATCTCCAGTGGAAGTACATCGAGGTTAATGACCAGTTGACTGCCTTGCAGGTCCGGTTGGAAATTCTGATTGACGGGTTTGCAGCTTTGGCGGAGGAGGTCTCTAAACTGAATAAGAGGAGGGCCTCTCACACCAACAATGATCAGCCCCCCCTCTCACCAATTACCACCAGCTCTCCTGAAAGCCCACTCACAGCACGACAGAAGAAGCATCTCAAAACAGGCTTGAAGTTGAAGCCAACGACTTCTGGGAATGATGGTGTGGCTTCCAGGCTCGTTTATGCGAGATCTTCTACAAAAGGTCCGTCTCTAAACACAACAGAACAAAAAAAAGGCAAAAAAACCCGCCTTCGCGGGAAGCCAACTACTCGTGGTGATTCTTTGCCAACTGAACCAACACAGGTCAGAACAAAGACGGCTCCTGTGGCGAGCACGAGAAGAATCCATGCTCACAGGAAATTGACAGAGCCTGCTAATTACAGAGTGAAAGATAAATCTCTGTCTGGAAAGGGCAGAACAATTGCAAGAAAAGCCCCCAGACCAGATGTGAATCCTGCCGTCACACTTGATCTAGTCTCGCCGACACTGTATTCAAATTTGACCATCTTCACGGCGACCCCAAATGTGGTGAGCACTGAACCATCTCCCACAGCTGTGCTGGAGAAATCCAATCCGTGGGTATCGAGGCAGAAGGTGAACATCAGGGATGTAAATACTGGAAATCGTGCAGAGGTCCCACCCAGGGCTAAAGGTGTGACAAATTCCAATTATAAAACACGTGCAGAGTCCACAGGTAAATCCAAAGCTGGCAAAGGTTCATCTGGGCAATCCAAGGTGAAAGTAAAACATGGTAAAAAGTTTACAGTACAGCGAAAAGATAAAACAAAACGTGGCAGTAAAACAGCTGAACCGGTTCCTACTGGTGTGAAGTCCCCCATCGCAACGGGTAATCAAAAGCAAAGGATCAATCATCCATCGTCAGGTACTAAGTCAATGAACAGGAAAAGAAAGACACTCTTTAGATTTGATATGACCACGTTGTCCCCTGAACCAGCGCAGCTTGAACTTGCTGGCAAAAGGCCCCGACCGACGTCAGAGCCTGGCAAGATGATCTCTAGGAAAGGAGGAACCACGGAGAGCCCAGCCCCTGCACGGTCACAGAAGAGATTTGAAAAACAGCCAGCCGTGGAGTCACAGAGTAAAATATGCGCCGATGACGGTCTCCTGAGAAAAAATACAGGAGGCAGGAAGAGAAAGACTAAAATAAAGTCTGCATTGGACATCTTGCAGTTGCTGAAAGGTGGACACCAACATTATTCCAACACCAACAAGAAAGACAGAGAGGTGCCTCTTTATATCACTCTTGGTCGCCTGGCCATACCCATTCGGATCATCCCAGACTGAGGTGCTTCTGCATGGGCTTCCTGAGTGCACGCCAGTGAAAGAAATGCAGGAAATAGAACTCGCAGCTCGCGTGCTGAAG
This sequence comes from Narcine bancroftii, assembly GCF_036971445.1. NCBI lineage: Eukaryota > Metazoa > Chordata > Chondrichthyes > Torpediniformes > Narcinidae > Narcine > Narcine bancroftii. The sequence goes on along the minus strand of NC_091470.1, from coordinate 173,934,180 downwards.
AATCTCTTCTGCCTGAGTGTGGGGTGCAGAGTGACCGAGAAGAAACTGAGAGCCTTTGCGCGCGCTTGTCTGTATGAAACATGGTACAAGTTAACTGTCAAAAGTTTTGAAGGTGTTTTGTATATGGTTTGTGAAAGTAAACTGTGGCTCATCTCAGTCAGAACTAAGGTGCAGGTAACTACCTCAACAGGAGCAATGCATGTGTTCCTTTTACATTCTTCCTCTGGAAGATCTGTACACGGCTGGATTAATAATTTATTAACTTCAACATATTAGTCCATTTCCAATTCAAAAATTTGATTATTACATTCAAAAAATGAGCAGGACGTCCTTTGATTCTAATCCAAGTTCAGCCAAGTCCTTCAGTTGTCTTGCTGGCCGTTTGCCAACTCAATGTGAAATCTCTCATCATTTTTGCCTACGGTTTTTGGAAGAAAGTAAAGAATCAGTGGTTAATGACCACATCGTTGTGGTCAGGGTTACGGTGAGATCAATTGCAGAGGCCCTGATGGGGCACTTCTCCAAGTGCACTGACACTCCACGTTGGGCTCAAGAGCAAAATATTGCAGATGCTGGAAATCTGAGATCAAAGTGCACAATGCTGGAGGTCATGTCAGAATCAGGTTTATGATCATGTGTCACAAATATTTTTTGTTTTGCGGCAAGAATTATAACTCCGTAAATCAAGATTTTAAAAAAAAATTAATGCAAAAGTGCAAAAAGTGAGGTAGTGTCCATGGGCCCATTCAGAAATCTGAGGGCGGAGGGGAAGAAGCTGTCTTTGTCACATTGAGACTGCAGTCCCTCCTTCCTTCCTGATGGTAGCAATGAGAAAAGGTCATGACCTGGGTGGCGAGGGCTCTTGATGATAGAGGCTGCTTTCTTGACACACTACTTCTTGTAGATTTCCTTGATGGAGTGGACTAATACCCACGATGGTGCTGGCCAAATTTACAAAACCCTGGCCCCTCTATACCAGACAGTAATCCATCCAGTCAGAATGCTCTCCATGGTACACCTGTGGAGATGTATAAGTCTTTGGTGACGTGCCAAATCTCAAATTCCTTACAAAAATATAGTTAGTCACCAGCGAGCCTTCTTCATGATTGTATTGACACGATGGCCCCAGGACAGGTCTTCAGAGATGTTGACACCCAGGAATTTGAATCACTTTTCCCTTTCCACTGCTGACCCCTTGATGAGGACTGGTTCATGTTCTCCTGGTTATCCCCCTTCTGAACTTCACAATCAGTTCTTTAGTCGTACTAACACTAAGTGCAATGTTGTTGTTGTGACCCCACTCAACCAGCTGATCTATCTCACTCCTGTACGCCTCCTCTTTGTCGTCTGTGATTTTGCCAACAACTTTGTAGATGGCGTTTGAATTGTGCCTGGCCACACAATCATGGGCATAAAGTGAGTAGAACCCACATCTTTGGGGTGCGCTTGTGTTGATTGTCAGTGAGGAGGAGGTGTTGTTACCGATCCACACTGACTGTGGTCCTCTGATGAGGAAGTCAAGGATCCAGACGCAGAGGCCCAGGTTTTGAAGCTTGCTGACCAGTACCGATGCTGTTGAAAGCTGAGCTGTAATCAACAAACAGCAGTCTGATGTTGGTATTATTGATGTTCAGGTGATCCACAACTGAGTGGAGAGCCACTGAGAATGCATCTGCTGTGGAACGATTTTAGTGGTAGGCAAATTGCAGTTGGCCCATGTACGAGTTAATTCTGGCCATGACCAAACTCTCACAGTAGGTGCCTGTGAAGAGTTTCATCAGAACTTGAAAAGCTTGAGAGGGGGAGGAGGGATGGAGAGGACAAAGGGGATGTTTTTGATAGGGTGGGCACCAGGGTTGTCCATTGCCACCATTGCTTTCATGCCACTGGTTAATTGTGGGTGAAATAGACCAAAATGAATAATGTATAATAAACAACAATAGATCTGTGAGATGCCGAGCTGCAGTCACTGGGTCGCTGAAAGCGAAGATAACACTGGAAGTTGCGTCAGATCAGGATCTCTGCGAAGCGACAACAAATGGCCAGTTCATAAATAAACAGGAAAGGCTGGTTATCCAATGTCATTGTACACAGTATTGAAGCCCAGAGGCCAAGTTGGGGCGAGAGGGAAGGTGTTCCTTGACTTACGTTGGGCTTCGTTGGGACAATGAAAAAAGCCAAAGTGGGAGTGGGATGGAGAAGTAAAGGAATTGGAAGCCCAGGGTCAATCTTGCAAAGGTGTTCATCCAATCTGCATTCAGTTCTTCCATTGATCAAAGGATCATATTGGGAGCAATATGAATGAGAAGGAGTACAAGTGAATCTCCACTTCCTCCGGGAGGGCTGTTTGGGTCCCTGGTGGTGGAAAGGAATCCAGTGCAGAGTGGGATGGTACATCTCCTGTGGATCTGTGGGCAAGTGGAGACAGAATAGTGAAACAAGAAATGGGGTCCCTCTGGTGCACTGACAGGGAGGGGGGAAGGACGACATGTGCAGGAGTGAATCTACACAAAATAGCGCCTATGGCAGGGATGGCCAATGCGTCAAAATATACATTGTCAAGGAGGCCGCCACGTTGTATTTGGAATTGTACAAGTTGAAAGCAAATGCTAGGACAAGAAAGGAGGACGAGTATACTGGGAATAGAAGAAACAGGTGTGTTCCTTATACTTCCGGGGTGGCAGCGGCAGCGCTGAGTGGGGGGGCCTTCAAGTAGTTCCCCCGCCTTCACATGCCATGCCTGCCATACCCCTGAACACACGTAGTAGTGGAATGTCATTAAAGGTAATAGGAATGAGAAGGGATGACTCCCTCGCTCTGGGAGTTAGTGAAGGGGGGGGGGGGTGTAAGGTGATGATCCCACTCCATGTTCTGACTGAGAGGGTGAGCACAGAGATGAGGGGACGGCCAGCCATGGAAGAATCATCGAATATAGTACAAGAATTCAGCCTTTCAAAGCTACTCTAGCATTCCATGATCATATTGAGTGGTGGTACAGATTCGAAAGGCTGAACCTATATTTGATGATTCCAAGCTATCAAGACCATGAAGAAGGAGCATTGAACATACACTGAGTCACATGGACCATTTTCAGGCTTTATTTTCCACCAAATCTGTCTAATTCCAAAGAACACAGCCTTCCAGACTCAATATTTAGCTCAACATCAGATCACCAGTGTACCCGAGACGGACACTTGTTGTTTTAATTTCCGAGTTGGTAATTTCAGATCCTTATTTTGCACCCACTTCACCCCCACTCCCCCACCCCCCACCTCCTGTTTATCCTTCTCTGGACTCATGTTTTGTTATTCACTGAGGCTTCTGTCCGCTGCTTCATCATCCATCTGTCAGTTAATCTCTTCTGACTGCAGTCCCATCACAAATTAGTTCCTGCCCTTCCCTCACCCCTCCATTTCTCTTCATGTTTTAGTCATGCAGTACAATATCAGGCCCTTCCAGCCCATGAGCCTGTGCTGCCCCAATTACACCACAACTCTGGTATGTTTTGAATGGTGCGAGGAAACTGGAGCGCCCCCCCCCCCCCCACCCCCAGAGGAAACCAACACGGACATGGGGAGAACATACAAACCCCTTCCAGAAAGGGCCAGATTTAAACCTCAATCACTGCCACCGTTGCAGCATTTCGCTAAGTTTAGAGTCATAGAGGTGACAGCACAGAAATGGACCCTTCAATCCATTATGTCCCCGCTGGCCATCAAATCCCCTTCTATAATAATCCCAGTTTTAATCTGGTTATTTCTCACAAAATACCTGGTACAGTGAGAAAGGTTCTTCAGTGAATGGACTAGCAGGTTATCTCTAACGCAGCAGTAAATAACAAAAATCTGCAGATACTGCAGTTGAAGTGAAAACGCACAATCCTGGAGAAACTCAGCTGGTCAAACAGTGTCCTTGATGTAGCAAAGGTAAAAATACATAATTGACGTTTTGGGCTTGAGCCCTTCATCAAGGTGCGGAAGAATGTTGGCAGGCGTCTAAACAAAAGTGTAGAGGGGAGGGGGGCAAAGACAGGAGGTGATAGGTGGAGAAGGGAGGGGACAACAGCAATGAAGGGGTAGAGGGATGGCTGGGTGAGTGGAGGGGAAAGAGAGGAAGGAGAAATGAAAAGACTGGAAATGGGGGTGGGGAGAGGAGAGCAGTTTAGCAGAAAGCAGAAAAGTCAGTTAACACCATTTGGCTGGAGAGGATCCAGACAGAAAATCAGGTGGTGTTCCTCCAATTCCCAGACAGAAAATCAGGTGCTGTTCCTCCAATTCCCAGACAGAAAATCAGGTGCTGTTCCTCCAATTCCCAGACAGAAAATCAGAATCAGAAAAATGTGGACTGGAAGACCTCATCTTGGGAACAGATTTTAAAAAATCAGTCTAGATCTTCTGCCTTCCACAAACGTGGGTTCCCTTCCACCCCATCAACTCAGCCCTCACCTGCATCTCCTCCATTTCCCGCTCATCTGCCCTGGCCCCTTCTACCTCCATTATCCTCTGAAATTTGCAGTACTTACAACAGGTCCCCACCACCAGACACACTCCCTTTTCCTCCCCTCTCGGCCTTCTGCAGGAACCGCTCCCTCTATGATTCCCCTGTGCACTCGTCCCTCCCCAACAATTTGCCCCCAGAACCTATACCCACTGGAGGTCCAACACTTGCACTCACACCTCCTCTCTCACCATGGTCTGGATCCCAAACAAGCCTTTCAAGTGAAGCAACAATTCACCTGTGTATCCGCAGGACTGATTTACTGCATACAATGCTCCCTGTGTAGCCTTCTCGACGTTGGAGAGATCCATCGCAGATTGGGAGATCGCTTCGCTGAGCTACAATGACTCCATCCGCTACAGTAACAGAGACCTCCCAGTAGCCAACCATTTCAACTTTGAGTCACGCTCCACACTCAAACATTTGTCGATGGCCTTATGTACTATCCCACCCAGGCCACCCGCAATTTGGAAGAACAGCACTTGATTTTCTATCTGGAAACTCTCCAGCCAGACGGCATTAACACTGACTTTTCTGGTTTATGCTAACCTGCTCTCCTCTCCACCCCTCCTACCCCTTTTCCCTCCCCCTTTCAGTTTTTCCAGTTCTCCTCCCTTCCTTCCCACTCCACTCACCTATCCATCCCTCCTCCCCCTGATCACTGCTATCCCCTACCTCCCTTCTCCTGCCTTTGACCTCCTCCCCCCACAATTTTGTTCAGACACCTGCCAACATTCTTCCATAAGTTGACGAAGGGCTCGCCCGAAACATCGGTTATATATTTTTACCTTTGTTGTGTAAAGGAGACTGTTTGACCAGCTGAGTTTCTCCAACATTGTGCATTTTTATCTCCCACACAGCAACTTTCTCTGCAGGACTGCAGAACCCCTGTTTAAAAAATACCCCTTGTTATTACAGCACAATTTGAAAAGGAAGAACAATTAAGCAAGGGCAGCGTGGTTTAGTTCAGTTATGGGGTTCATTCAAGAGCCTGATGTCTGCTGGGAAGAAACTCTTAGCTTGTGGTTTCACATTCTTAAGCCTATTCCCTGATTTACCAATATTTTCTCTGTAGAATTCTATGCCTTTGCTATTTAAGTTCTCATCCAGATACATCTTAAATGTTGTGAGAGTCTCTGCATCCAACATGTTCTCAGCCAGAGCGATCCACGTTCAAACCACTCTCTGGTTTTGTCTGAAGAGTGACTCTGTCTGGCCTGCTGAGTCTTCTCATTCATCATCCAATCTCCCATGATCAGTGTAATCTTCACAATTTCGCGCTAAATTTACATCCATCCCTTTTGAAACTGGCAACTTATTTGTGAAAGAATACCAGCAGGGTATCAGACCTAACAACTAAGGCCTAACAAGGGCAGCACAGTTTGCATAGGGTTAGCACAACGCTGTTACAGCACCAGCAACTGTGGTTCGAATCCCGGGCTCCCTGTATGGAGCTTGTATGTTCTCCCCACGTCTGCATGGATTTCCTCCGGGTGCTCCTGTACCGTCCAAAATGTACCAGCGTTGTAGTTTAATTGGGTGTAACCGGACTAAATTTAATTTTCTATTCAACAAAAAAAATTAAATTTAAATTAAAAAAAAATTAACTTCACAACAAGATATTTAAAAGTAATTAAAATCTTGTTTAAATGTATTATTTTAAATTTTAGAGACTCGGCAAGGTAACAGGCCCTTCCAGTCCATGTGAGAATGATTCTAATCAACACACAATAGATTTATCTTTGGATTTGTGATAAATGGCCATTAACGTTAATTCTTCACGTCTACTTCTTCAAAAAACAATGTCTCTCTTCATGAATTTCATTGGGCTTGCCCCTTTTCTTGTATGGAAGAACACTATTTCAGCCATCTCTCCTTATTATTAGCCACAATAAGAAAGTTTGCTTGCAACATTTTCCCTATGTCCACACCTTGAATCATTTTGGGGGAAGATCTTTATATCTCACATAAGATCAGAGTTGTACCTAACGCAAAAAGCTCAAGAAGCTGCTAAGGTGGAATAGGTCTCCAGTCCCCTTGAGCCTGACCCTCCATTAAGTATAATTATGGCTTATCTGCCTGATGCCTCAACCCCCAACCCCCCCCCCCCGCCATCAAGCCATATTGCTCAATTTTCCAGCCTGTTAAAAATTATCCACCTCCTCTTTAAACACCTCAAGTGATCAAGCATGCGCAAGCCCCACAATCAGGAATTACAGTGATTACCACCCTCTGCCAGAAAGTTCTTAGAAGCCAAGAGGATTGAGCAGAGGAGGGAGGTAGATGTTGTCTATGCGGACTTCAGAAGGCCTTTGATAAGGTTCTGCATCGCAGGCTAGATGGAAAGTCGTTTTGCATGGGATCTGACTTACATCAAATATATTCCAAAATATTTATTTACAGCATTATAGAAGTTGATTCCAGCCAAAGAAACTGTGCTGTCCAATTACACCCATTTAACCTACCAACCCTGTATGTTTTGGAGGGTGGGAGGTAAGTGAAGCACCCTGGAAAGTCCAGGCAAACACAGGGACAACTGACATACTCCTTACAGACAGCGCCAGATTGGATCCTGAATCACTGGCACTGTCATTTATTATGGCTTGGCTTCACGAACAAAGATTCAGGAAGGATTGTGGACATAGGCATGTCCTTCAAGCCTGCACAGTGGATTTTTTAGGTGGCATGTAGTGTGTGCAGTACTGGCCCCACCGTTTACACCCAGGCTTTATCTGCCATGGTCTAGCGCGCTGGGACGGTGACAGCCAGCTCCTCGGGTCATAGGCGTTAGATTGGAGTGTCCTTCTCCCAGATGGATGGCCTGACAAGGCTAATGAGCTTTTTCTGCCCAGGTTTGCAATCAGAGTTTTCCTTCTCTGAGGCTGGCTGCCAACCAAGGCTAACAAGCCCAGCCTACCCGTACCAGGGGGTATAGGTTAATTGGGTGTAAATTGGGCAGCATGGATTCGTGGGCCGGAAGGGCCCATTACCATGCTGTATGTCTATGTCTAAGACAAGAGGGCACAACTTCAGGATAAAAGAACATCAATTTACAATAGAGATTCAGAAAAATTTCAGAGGGTCGTGAGTCTGTGGAACTTTTTGCCACAGGTGGCAGTGGAAGTGAGGTTGTTGGGGGTATTTAAGGCAGAGATTGACAGGTATTTGATCAGTCAGGGCATAATGGGTTACGGGAGGAGGGCCAATTGGCCTACTATCTTGTGACAAGGTCTTATAATTAAGGTTGTGGAGGTTGCCTAATGTGCTTCCCTTTGGCCACCATCTCACTCCAGTCACTGAAAGTGTCCCAAGGAACCTCAGTTATTACAATCATAATGAATCAAACACTCTCTTGTTGGCAGATTGTCCTTCAATCCACCTTCTGCCCTTCAGCTCCTGGTATCATAACAAGGTCAAGAATATGAAGGAACTTAGATCCAGTGAACCTGGAGCTAAATGAGGAATGAACAGGACGTGCAGGGGATGTTGTTTCACTCCTTCCATCAGTTAATTACCTGAAGGCCAATTGATTCATTCTACTTTCAGTGGATGGACAGTCCCAGACATCTTTTACATATGGTGACTGGAGCTGTCTGTAAGAAGTTTGTATGTTATTCCCCCATGTTTTCATTGGTATCCTCCGAGTGCTCCGGTTACCTCCCACCCTTCAAAAAAACGTACAGGGGTCGTAGGTTGATTTATGCATTTGGCCAGCACGGGCTCGTGGGCTCAAATACCTGATGTATGTCCAATTTAAAAAAAAACAATGCTGGTATGGTAGCTGCTTTTGTTGTGGATTGAATGTCGCTGAGCCTTGCTGTGAGGATCTTTTCTCTTTGCGGCTCTTAGTTCTTCGACCTTGTTATCTATCAAGAACCATTTCTGACTTTTATTCGCCCGTGTTATGTTTGGTTGAAGCTTTGTCAGAATCAGTGTTTGCAGAGAGATAGGGAAGAGCATCTGATCATAATTTTACCAATTCAGTAGACAACTGTCAGGTTAGGTCCAAGTGCAAACAGAAGGAACAGCATCTCAGATTCTGCCTGAATAGTCAGAAACGTGGCATTTTCAGAATTTTCCCATTTCAAACCTTCCTCCTTTCTCCTTCTGGTCCACCAAAATCTTCTCACAACCTCCAACTCCCCCCCCCCCCCCACCACCCCATCCCCATTATCCAGTAACTTGCCTCTTCCTCATCTGCGCTCATCTAACTCACAGACTCAACCCTCTGGATTTCTTATCTTTCCCACTAGTTCTTGAAATTCCCTCCCCCTCCACAGTTCCCATCATCCTTCTAATCAAATCTATTGTCAACAAGTTTACTGTCATCCAATTGGACAAGTACAACTTGACAAAATAGTGTTGCCCAGTTCTCAGTGTAAAACATGCAGGCGCACAATCAGACATAACACAAATGCAGACAAATAATACATAATGCATACAAGTATTCATATATACAAATAAATATTGTTTCGTCTATATAACAGTCTCAGAGGGTGAGTGTGAGCAGCTCCTTTGGTCGATCAGCATTCTCACTGCCCGTGGGAAGAAGCTGTTCCTCAGTCTGGGGGTGCTGTCTTTGATACTCCTGTATCTCTTCCCGATAGGAGCAGCTGAAAAATACACTGTATGCAGAGTGGAAGGGGTCCTCAATGATTTTGTTCACACATCGATCCCAGTAGATCACGTCAATGGTATAATCCTCTCTGCCGCTCTTATGATCCTGTGATTGACCTCCGATCCATTTCTCTGCAGCAACTGTACCACATTGTGATGCAGCCAGCCCGGATGTATTTGATAGAGCTCCTGTAGAAGGTTGACATGATGGTGGCCAGTAACCTTACCCGCTTCAGTCTTCTCAGGAAGTGCAGTCGCTGTTGCGCCTTCCGGACAAGTGAGAAGATGTGTCTACAATAGGTCACTAGTTAAGTGAACTCCAAGGAACTTGGTGCTCTCCATTGTCTCTACTGCAGATGTGGAGGATAGTCGTTCCTGGTCCTCCCGAAGTCTACGATCATCTCCTTCGTCTTGTCAGCGTTGAGACTCAGGTTATTACTAATCTGGTTCCCCTCATTCTTTCTCACCAATTCCATCATCTGCACCCCTTCGTTATCTTCCCTCATCACCTCCCAGCCTCTACTGCTATTTCTCCCCTCCCCTCCCCATCGCCTGCATCCAATCATCATTACCCTTTCCCATCGCGCTTTGCTATTGGCCCTCTCCCGTAACCCTGATGCAGGGTTTAAAACAATTCTGGAGAAACTCAGCAGGTCAAACAGTGTACTTTATAGAACAAAGTTAAAGAAACTAAACCAATGTTTCAGGCTTGAGCCCTTTGTAGAAAAACTAGTTAGATGTGAATTTCCTAATCACTGCTACATCTACAGTCAATAGTTCTGTCTCCAGACTGTTGAAATGGATTAACACAACCCTATGTCACAAGAAACACACATCCCCTATTGTCCAATCAGCTTCCTGCTAATTTGAGTTTTTCAAATCCAACTGCCTGAGTCACCTGACTCCAATCGCCTGGTGCAGCCTCCAGATAAAATCCCTGCTGAAGTCTGCTGCACCTTCATCAAGGTGCCATTGATGAGGGGCTCAAGCCAAAATGTTAGCTGTGTTTCTTTATCTTTGCTCTGTAAAGGATACTGTTTAACCTGCTGAATTTCTCCAGCAGTGTGTTTTTACTTCAACCTCGGTGTCTGATGCAGGGTTAGTCAGCCAACAGATGCTGTCTGACACTGAGTTCCTCCACCAACTTGTGTCTTGTTCCATTTTCCAGCATTTGCAGGCTCTCTAAATCAACTTGTAATCGCAGGCCTCACGAGAATACAAGTCTTAAAAAAAAAATTGCATTCCAAGTAGGACAGTAACAAAAGCAGATCAACCCACCAGCACAATTCAATCGCATGTACTTTCAAGGTGTATGGAATCCTCTGTCAGGGGTCCTTGTGAGCACAAGTGCAGAGTAACTGGAGGAAGTTTTGTCCAACTGAACGAAAGGCAGCAGTGTGACGTGATCTCTCAGTAGGCATCAGTCAAAGCCAATAGCTGAAGGATGTCACAAAGAGATTTGAAATGCATTTTTCTCATTCAAATGAAATGTGAATTACTGGCTGATTTTGGACCACTATGTTCCTCCTGTTAATGTCGATCAGCATTGACTGAAGAATGCAGAGGTTACATGAGTGAATTCATGCCTTCCACCACCCAGCTGAGCGAGTAGCACAGATTGTCCACTCCTGTCTGTTCAAAGACAGAAGCCAATTTAAACTCGATCTTTGGTGCTTTATATTACAGTTTCTTTTCAGGTATTGTTCCTTCTGGACAAATATTGCAAAGCTTAAGAAAGGAATTGAGATCATGTTGAATTCGTGACTACTGTTGAAGTATTCCTCCATTGTGTTTACATTGACATGTTCTTTTTCCCTCGATGTCAATAAAAATTCCTCATGAAATCAAATGCCACTTTCACAACCTGCATTACTTGACCACTCTTTGTTTCCCTGCAGCCAAACATGACCATTTGGACGTGCACACTGTTTCAGTCTGTGGTTCCCCTCTGTGGTTAGCTGAGTTACCTTCCACATTGCTTGCACTGCTCTTCATTGAATGGTAGGCTGCTTCAGGGACTTGATCCTCCGCCGGAGCAATGCCTTTAAATGCTCCCATGTAGGTCTGCTCGAAGTTGAGAGTGGAGCTTAGTGAAATCACCAGATTTATCAGGAATGTTCAAACTCTCACCTCCACCTAGTGTAAGGCTACACACAAAGTTCCTGGTCATGGTCCACTGAGTAGCTTCTATCCCATTGCTCATGTTAATCACCCTATTACCCTCATTTAAGAATTTTAAGACCATAAATATAAGGAGCAGAAATAAGCTATTCAGCCCATTAAATCTGCCCCTCTCCCCCCCCCCCCCCACCCATTCAGTCATGAGCTGATCCATTTCCACACTCAGCCCCACTGCCTGGCCTTCTTCCCATAGCCTTTGATGGCCTATCAAACTGCTTTTAATACACCTAATGAACCGGCTTCCACAACCACCTGTGGCAACAAATTCCACAGATTTACCACCACCCTCTGGCTGAAGAAATTGCTACACATCTCTGTTTTAAGTGGATGCCATTCAGTCTTGAAGTTGTGCCCACTTTTCCTAGACTCTGCTACCATGGAAACCACTTTTATACATCTACTCTGTCCATACTTTTCAACATTCAAAATGTTTCAATGAGGTCCTCCTCAATTCTCTTAAATTCCACAGCATACAGGCCAAGAGCAGTCAAACACTCCTTGTAAGATGAACCTTCCATTCCTGGAATCATCCTTATGGACCTCCTTTAAATCCTCTCCAAAGTCAGCACAGCCTTTCTTCAATGAGGAGCCCAAAACATTTCCACAATACTCCAAGAGGGGTCTCATTGGAGTCTTGTCGAGCCTTAACATCACATCCCTGTGATGACAAAAGCAGTTGGTGAAGGTAGGACAGTGGATGTTGTCTACAGGAAGACATTTGACAAGGGTCCCCATGATAGGCTGTCCCAGAAGGTACAGATGCTTGGGATCCAAGGTGAATTGATAGTTTTAGTTCTGACATAGAAGACAGTGGATAATGGTGGAAGGGCGTTATTCTGGCTGGAGGACTGTGTCCAGTAGTGTTCAGCGCTGGGATCACTATTGTGTGTAATATGTAAAATGACTTAGATGAAAAAAATAAATGGGTGGGTTTGTAAATGAGCAGATGACACAAAGATTGGTGGAGTTGTGGACAGTATAGATGTTACAGATATGGGCAGAGAAATGGCAGTTGGATTTTAATCCCAATAAACGTGGTGTTGCACTTTGGGAGGTCAGGGTCCAGGAGAAGGTATACTGTTAATAGTAGATCCTTAACAGTACAGATGTACCAATGAAACTGGGGGGTCCAAGTCCATAGCTCCTTGATGCAAGTGGATAGGGTGGTAAGAAGGAAATGGTATGTTTGCTTTCGGAAGCAGAGTTTGAGAATAAGGAAGACAGGATCTGTGTTACAGTTATATAAAAGTGTGCAATTCTGATCACCCCATTATGGGAAGGATGTGATGACTTTGGGACTGGTACAGGAGAAAATTACCAAGAAATTGCCTGGAGTAGGGGGTACGTGTTATTAGGAGAGGTTGGACAAACCTGAGTTGTTTTTTCTATGGTCCGTTGAAGGGGGAGGAGGATTACCTGATAAAATTTATAAAATTAGAACAGAATCTCAAAATGTCAAATATTAGAGGACATGTGTTTAAGGTGGGTGGGAAGGAGTTTTGGGAGATGGGTGGGAAGATTTTTTGGGAGATAGGTCGGCAAGTATTTCAAAGAGAGAGAGAGGGTTGCCTTGAATGAGCTGCCACGGGCACCAATGGCAGCTACAATAGGGGTGTGTATGAGGTATTCAGATTGACATGGATTATGTGCAGGTAGCAGACGTTGAGTTTAATCTGGCATCATGGTCAGCGCAGACATGCCACACTGTTCAGTGCTTCTGACTGATGTTCCGAATTGCCCTTTTCTGAAACAGCATGAAGGTAGCTTGGCCTCCTCTCCGCGATCCAGATGGCCAGAGTTTGGGTGTCCTGCTCCAGATGCCCAATACTCTGCACCTTTTCTGTGAGAATACCGGAGCTTTGGAATTGGTGTATGAAGAAGAATGGGCTCAGTTTACTTTCTCCCAGGATAATCTGGTCAGTGACGGATCTGAGCGATCCTACAGTCTCTCCCATAGAAGACATCGAGACCAGGCCACAAGAGAAATGAGACCGATATGGAGCTTGGAGAAGGGTCACCTGATACTCCCAAACATTTCACACACCCGTTTGTTTCAGACATGCAAATCTAAAATTCTTTTTTGCTGAATGGTTCAATTTTATTCTGCTTATTTACAATGATATTTTACAACATTCAGGGATAAACATGTTCCGTTGAGTTGTGTAACTTGGAAATGGGTCTTTGGCCATCAGCACCCTTTTACACCTGCATGACATCAGATACAACCCTGAGATTCTTTTTCCTGTGGGCCAGGCAGAAATTCTACTTACTGTACATTTCCATCAACTCCTACCCCCAGGTTCTCCAACTCAGCTGCAGACTTGTTAATCCACCAACACAAACATCTTTGAGATTTGGCAGGAAACTGGAGCAGACAGGGAAACCGACACTGACAGTGCCGGTGGTCAGGTCAAGGAAGAGTCCTGGCTGCTGGAGTTGTTGATGAGCTAATATGTCTCGGATATTGGATCAGGAAGATGGCAAATAATCAGTCTCTAAAGGCGTGCAAGCAACATCACTGGGCCTTGCATCAGAGAGGTTACAGGGTGACAATATAATAATCCCAGTGGATCAATGAAAGCCAGACATGTACAGATAAGCATGAAATATGGGAGTAGACTGGTTATAAATTGAAGCAGGTTGTCGTTTTTAATTTTATTTTAATTTGACCCTTCAGAACTGACAGCATTAACTACGGGAATGATTGCTGGGAATTGTGCAGTAGAGTACATTTTATTCTTTGGTATCTAGGAAGCTCCCAGATGATTGAACGATGTTCATGGAGTGTGGAATTTTTACATGACATCTGACCTCTTCACATAAATGTGCCTCAAAACACAGTGTGAACTCAGGCCATTCAACATGTTCTCCATATTGGGAACTGACGAACACAAGTAAAAATCTCTGTAGGACATTGCAAATCATTCTCACTCCATTTCAGAAGTTAATGCTGTCAGAATGGGTCAGTGAAATGGAAGGGCAGGTTGTGTTGAAGAACAAGTCTCCTCAGTACAAAATGTTAAATGGCTTGTTTTGTGCGCACACATGGCTCTAGACGCAGGTGAACAAAACTTGCGGCTAGAGCAATCCATGGACCCATACCCTGCCATCTCATTGGCCACACCACGGCCAATCCGCGAGCATCTGGGCAGGATTGACATTCCCCGCACCATCGAGGCAGAGTGCTTAGAGCAGCGGGTCAGTCAGCCACGGCTGGTGACTTTTGGTTTCACCCCCACCATCGATTTGTATTGGACCATGTAAATCCTGAATTGGGAAGCTTCCAAGCTTTAAACCTACATCTCACATTCACAGATATTGCCTCTAAGTCAATGCATCTTTGCTGGTTACTGTCAGCAAAAGCTTTAAAATGCTTCGGACAGTGAGCTCAGATCTTCTTAACTGACCATTTCCTTAAAAGTGGTACGTTTTACTGATGTGATAGTCCAATTAGTGGGATGGATGTAAGTGATCATCAGAAGGAGAAGCCGCTCCTGATCAATGTCCTGTTTACTCGGCCGTGTAGCATCCAGATTACAGTAAAACCCCTGTTATCCGGAAATCAACTGGCAAAAAGAAATCATAGAAAATAAATAGGTACAAAGTATAGAAGTTTCAAAATTGGCGCACCTCACTGTTAGTGAGGTGGTCCACAGAGGCTTAGAGTGGCTTGTGGAAGGGGTGTTGGCCCCATCTGGGCGAACGATTTCCTTTGATTCATTATTTGAATGTTCTGCTGCACGTCCAGGTGATTGTTTTCGCCAATCACACAATCTCAAGCAACTGTAAAATCCACTTATCCGGCATCTACCAATCGCCGTATGTCCTGGATTCCAGGGGTTTTACTGTGTTATCTTTGCAAGAGGTACAAAACAGGGTTTACAGACGTGCGTTGATAAGTGTAGCATGTGTGCTTCTCATATTTTTACCTCATTTAAGATCTAGGGTGTTTACCACAATTAATGCAGTAAAGTGTTCATAGATTCAGACCTGTGGTCTGGTGCAAGAATTGTTCTGGCTGGCCACACAGATGCTGAGGGTAAGCCACTTCAAGGTAAGAGTCAGGGTGATATGCAGGGCAGCTCTTGCACTTGTAGTTCTGCTTCCACCGTCCTTTCCATGCTCCTGGGAAGGGTCGCTTTGCTGGGTTAGTTGGACTTCAAGCTATCCCCCTTACCTTTGGGTGCAGGTGGCTTTATTTCTTAATGAGGTTCTATATGTATGAACATGTGCATGCACGTATTAATGTGTGAATCTTCATCTTCGGTTCAAATAGTAGTCACATAAAGTCTGTAAGATTGTGCATGTCACTTCATATAGATTCCTTTAGTATAGCTTTCTTTTGTCTCCCCTTTATTCCTTGTTACAGTCCAACAACAGGTCCAATATCTGCTGTTTGTTTGAATGTGCTTTTATTTGCAAATTATTCAGGTTAGCTGAGACATCGGGCAAGAAGAAAAGTTGCATTTCGGCTGATCACACAGCTTCGGACATCCTTGTATTATTGCCATCTTACTGTCACTAGGAAGCTCTTCACAGAGGTCCTGGTGAACAGATTGAATGGAACAAGGTGCAAAGGTGTTATCAGCCAGCCTTGTGCTCTGTTAGAGACACATAGAGTTAGTATTTTAGTGATGTGGGCAGCACACTTTGTTCACAGATATGCTGCAAACTTGTTCCATGGCTTTGCACACTTGTTACCTGAATGAGCCCAGTACCAGGTTCTTTGAATAATACCCGAGAATTAAGTGTGAAATTTAAAAGCAGTCTTCACACTTTTAGGAGATGGTAAAGTGCCTGACAATTACTGATTTGCCTCTGAAGTTACTATTACATGGGCAAGCACGTTTGCTCAAATGATTGTCGAACTAGTTGGAATGATGGCATGTGTCTCAAAGAACGACTGATGAGAGACGAGTGTTGTCTGAGAAGATCTGCTGATCTTCTTTTGTCAGATCTCCCTCTGCCCTGCATTGAATTGCTAGCCTTGGTGAAACATTGAAGGGATGCTCGAACCCATGGCCTTCCAATCTTCAGTGCTGCCACTAAGCCAAACACATGGTTGAGGAAATGTCATCATGCCCACAAGTGATGACCACGTGGTGCCCCGCACAGAACTCGTGCACAACATTTTCACTCTGCAGCAAAGCTATTTTTCATTACAACACTCTAATCCATCGTAACCGAGACGTCCAATCAAATCTGAAGCACAAATTAGGCATGGAATATATTCCTTGCAACAAGTTGAATTTATAGAGTGGGGGAATTTTATCCATTTGGCGATGTTCTCTAGGTGCTGACCTGCAGATGTGCAGCAGCGCACAGGACATCCCACAAAATATTATCATGAGAAAAGGGGCTCTGAGATTAGTAAAGAGTAACACGATGTGGTGCTGTGGGCAAGCGTCCTGCACCACATAACGGGCTCGTTCCAAAGATGGTTCGTACTTTGTGCATCCTGGATTTGATGCAGCCTTCACTCTCCTTTATGTGACACCTTGGCTGACCATTTGCTCAATATTGTGGAGCTGGATAGTTAAGCCCTCCAATAATGAATCGTTGATAAGGTTGGCCATGCTTGAGGTGAGAAACCAGGCCCTCGGAGACTTGTGAAGGGGCGTGCGGTGGTCCACAGAGGCTTAGTGTGGCTGTTGGCCCCAGCTGGGCGAACGGTTTCCTTTGTAACGTTATTTGGATGTTTGGCTGAACGTCCAGGTGATTGTTTTTGTCAGATCCCAAATTTGAGGGAGATCCTTAAAAAGTGTTTGTTGTCAGAACCTCTGATTTGCTGCCTTGATCTATCTGCCCCTTTGCTGCTATTGCCTCTGGTTGGTGATGGTGCACATTTGCTGCTGCTGTGCTCAGCTCTTCTGCCTGCCAGTTCTCCATGTATAATGTTGTTGACTGAATAAAGCAACTGCTCCCCATCTGTCACTGTAAAACCAATAACTGCTCTTCTTTTTCTTTTATAAAAACTCACTGCTAGGTTATTTTGGGGGTTGATTAGTGAAGGAGTATCATAATTAATCCGTAAACTTGGCACCTTCCAAAATCTGCAAGTTAATGTGTAACTAATTGTTTCTTACCCTTTTATAATTTTAAATAATAACCCAAAATCAGGTCAGGAAGATTGGAAACACTGCAGGGAAGCAGTCACTGTAATTATTGAGAGGATAAACATAAACCTGCATGAATGTCAGGAGGAGTAAATTCTCCCAGTTACACCAAGTCCCCACCACAGTGGAGTACACCACCTCGCCATGGTGGTACGATTTGGTTGCCCGGGTCTGTGACTGCTTTTTGAGAGAGCTCTCCATTCAGTCCCAGTCATCTGTTCTCCCCACCACATTTTTTTCTGTTTTTTTTTCATTTTCTGGAACAGTTAGCATAGCAGTCAGTGTACCACAGTTACTGCACCAGCGACCAGGTTTGATTCCAGCACTGTCTGTAAGGAGCTTGTGCGTTCTCACCGTGAGTTTCCACCAGATGGTCCAGTTTCCTTCGACCCTTCAAAATGTACAGGTGTTGTAGGTTAATTGAAGAATTTGGCTCGTGAGCCAGAAGGGCCTGTTACTGTGCAGTATGTCTCAATTAAAAAAGTACCCAGTTTTTTTTTAACTATCTTGTGACTCAACTTCCCACTTGGTCCTTATACCAGGTGCCGTTAATGCTTATTACCTGGTTGTAGTCTCCCTGCATGGTAAATTATTCTTTCAGATTCTCTCGTAATCACTCCATTCCACCCATCCTTATCTTTACACTGGGGAGAACACTCCCAGCCCATTGCGACCCACATCTGAGTGATCCATCAGTTATTTCCCTGAAACTGTCTCAGTGCCACCTCCCCACGCCACATTCACAATACAGATATAATTTGTGCACAGTCAGAATTAGTAACACTGGCAAAACCCACAAAGGACAATTCTGGGGAGGGACCCTTCATTTTTTTTTAACATTTAGACATACAGCACGGTAATGGGCCCTTTCGACTCACGAGCCTATGCCGCCCAGTTACACTCAATTGACCCTCAACATTTTGGAGGGTGGGAGGAGGAAACCAGAGTACCTGGAGGAAACCCATGCAGACACAGGGATAACACGCCAATTTATTATAGATAGCGTCAGATTTGATTAGATATTAGTGATGCCCGTTCACCCTTTCTTTGTGTCCAAGGACGTAGAATTTTCCACAGCTGTTGTCTAATTCGGGAAATTAAACTTTATATCACCTCCCAGGATGCCTTTTTTCAGTAATTGAGCCAAAGGATGGATCTTGCTCAACTGCCATTTTATTCATACATAAAGGGTGAATCAGGCCCTTGGTCTGTTTCTCTCTTGTAATTGTAACTTGGTATTCACTGTAACTGGAGATCAAGGATAAAGCTTTTGAGAATCAAAATTCAAATCCCACCTGAATTGACCCTGAACTGTGGGCTCTAAAAATCCTTTGTGTGCAACCAATTTTGGATTTTGTTTTAAGATCTGGTTCTAATCTGTATTTGCGTTATCTATTACAGATGTGCTCCAGGATATACTGGGAATCCTGTATTTGGACAGCGTTGTACTAGTAAGTCTCAAAGCCCGGCAATTTTTCTCACAGCTTGTATTTGCTCGTGCTCTCACAGCTGAAATTAAATTAAGTCCAAGGATAAAATTTCAGGCCCAGATGGATTCCACATAACAAGCCTCAAAGGAAGGAGATGATATTCCAGTGTAAAATTCAGCAAAACAGTCGATAGTTACAAAAGACATGGAAGGTACCATTGATCTGGTATCTCAGCTCAGAGGTTTAAAGTGACTGGCAGCTTTCCATTGGATCAAACAGCAAAAGAGAATGTGAAGTAGCAGAAGAGACCATTTGGCCCTTCAATCCTGCTTCACCATTTAAGATTTTACTTGATCCAAGTCAGCTTCGTTCTCCCTGCACTATCACCATATCTCTCAGCAACAGCACGGTTAGTGTGGCGGTTAATGCAACGCTGTTACAGCGCCAGCAACTGGGGTTCGAATCGGGCACTGTCTGTAAGGAGTTTGTCTATTCTTCCAGTGTGTGTGTGGGTTTGCTCCCACTGTTCAAAACGTACCGAGGGTTGGTTGTAGGTCAGTTGGATATAATTGGGCGGCATGGGCTCATGGGCCCTGTTACTGTGCTGTATATCCAAATTTTAAAATTTAAATTTTAAAACTGACAGGGCTGAATTTTCTCAATGTGAGTGTTTTTTTTATGTGGTCAATCTCTGGTGTAAGATTTGACTATGTGCCCTAGTTAATATGGAATCTTATTGCTCCCTGAAAATAGGACTTTTTTAAATTGAATCCAACACCTTATCTGTTGGCAGAGCCTAATATTTATCACATACTAATGTATCGCACATAGGGTTAGGGTAACGCTTTAACAGCGCCGGCGATTGGGACCGGGGTTTGAATCCCTTGTAAGGAGTTTGTACATTCTCCCTGTGTCTGAGTGGGTTTTCCTCCCACCATTCAAAATGTACCAGGTTCATTGGGTGTAAATTAGATGGCTCGGACATGAAATGGTCTGTTATCGTGCTGTAGGTCTAAATTTCTTTTATAAATTAATGAGCATCTTCACTTTTCGCTCATTTTTCTTGCTCAGCCGACATTGATTTTTTTCTCTCCAGGGGATTATCTCCTTTCTTTCGTTGTACCTTTATTTTGCAGTGAGAGTCCGACCGGAGAAAGCTGTTTCTTTGGTTTGTACTTGTGCGATTAGATGGCAATAAACCTGACTTGAATGAATTCTTTGTTGTTCCCTGCTCTGCTCCAGTGTTTTTGTTTTACTTTATGTGAAGCCAGCGCTGATCTCCTGCCAGGTGCGACTGGGATCATGTACAGAAATTTAACCTTTCTGACCTTGTTAAATTTATAAATGAAATTCTGATTTTTCTTGTTTACTCAGTTACAGGTCACTGCACTTGTGATTGGAGAGGCAGCATCGAAACCCAATGTGACGCCAGTGGGAAGTGCAGATGCAAGGTAAAAGACATCTGTCCCTGGAGATTCCCCCCCTCCCCCTCCTTCATTAATGTACCCAGACAAATCAGATTTTTAAAAGATTTAGACATGCAGCACAGTAACAGGCCCTTTTGGCCCATGAGTCCATGCCACCCAATTAATCTACAAACCCCAGTGCACTAACCATGCCACCACCCCAATTTGATCCAAGTATGGTTCAAAGTGTAAAGTACTTTTAAATTGGAGGAGTAGCAGGTAAAAGGTGTTTCTTAAAAAGATGGCGATTATGGGAAGCAGGAGGGGAGAGATGAAGGGCAACTGGAACCAGATGGGGAGGGGATCTGGTGGGTAGGTAGTTCAGTAGAGGGAGGGAGATGAAGATGGGTGATGAGATTGGACAAGGGTCTGTGAAAGGGGATAAACATGAGAGGGACCAGAGAGAGGAGAACCCGGGACCTGAGGGGTTGCCTGAAATGTTCATGCCATTTGTTGTTCCCTTCCCAGATGCAACATGGGTTGTTGTTCCTGTAGTTCGCCCTGCTGATCACCATGGTAGCCAAAAAGCCCCAGGAAGGATGAAGACTTGGTGTGGGAATGGGAAGGGGAATTGAAATGGCAACAACCAGACACTGAGGTTGACCATGGTGGACAGAGTGCAGGGGCCTTGGGGGGGGTCTGTGCTTGGTTTCGCCATTGTTGCTGAGGCTACATCAAGACCCCAAATATAAATGAGGTCGGCGTGAACCTTTCCCTTTCTTCATGGGTGCAGGAAGAGGAATTGCAACGGCCTAGCATCACAAATTTAGGGACGTGTTTTTAGACCAGCCCCATCATCCCAGCAACTGAGGATAGACAGTGCCTGTTCATCATGGCATTCAGTTTGATGTTGAGACAGGAAGTTGGTTGATTGATAAACATTACTGTCTTTGAGTCTCTGAGATAGAAGAGTTCTCATTGGTCTTTCTCTCGCCTCTTTTTCACTGGCTCCTTGTCCCAGGGAATTAACTGGGCATTTACTGGGACAAGGTCCAGCGGAAAAGGAAGACGGTCATTTCACGCCGGAGATTAACCACCTCCCCTCTTCATATCTCCAGTGTTTGCTGAAGCTGGTGTTTGCTGATAAAACCAGTGGAAAAGGGAGAGCAGAAAGTCACCCATTTCCAGTTGAAGGTAGAATACTCCGATCCCCGGGGATGAGTTGTGTTCAGTGGAAAAGCAATTAGTGTCCCAGTGGAAACGGCTCAAAGGGCTTCCTTATCCTGGGTCACTGCACAGCCAATTAACTGGGATGCCAGTGAAAAAGGTGCTCCTGAGACCTGGGTGGGACCACAGCTCATGATTGTGCACATTGTGATAGACCAGAGATTTAGCTCCCTCAGCAATACAACTACCATGGCTGCAAGAACTGGCCAAAAGCTTGGCATCCTAAAGTAAGTCACACAATCACCTGGCTTTCAACTATTTATAAAGGTCGTTTGACTGAAAGATTCGAGTGTGTCAGTGCCATCCGCGGGAAGGCGGCCTGCTCGAACGGCCACACATTTGCACTGCATTTCTGTGCTGCGATTGCTCTGATCCGACCTCCCACACCTACAACCTCAGTCACCAAGGGAGCACGGGAGCCAAAGCCACCACACCTTCCACTCTTAGTCATGCTACATTGACTTGTCCAGGTATTGTCGTTCCTCCACCATTGCTGGGCTTGAATCCTGGAGCACCTCACTCATCAGTATAGCTGGTATCACCGCTTCATCTTGGCTCCACTGAACTGAGCTTAGTCCTGGCCTATGGCACTGTCCTTGTGGAGTTTGTCTGTTCTCCCTGTGACCAAATAGGTTTCTGCCGGGTTCGTCCCACGTCCCAAAGATGTGCAGGTCGGTCGATTCATTGGTGCGGTAAATTGCCCCTGGTGTGTAGGGGAGGGGTAGATTAGCTGATGCCATTGTGAGGAGAACACATCACTGGGGGAATGAGGGAGGGAATGAGATCGGTCTGTAAATGTGCATGGACTCCATTGGCTAAGGAATGAGATGAGTTGATTAACAAACACACAGATATGCACCAAAATTCTTACTGCTGTAGCCACACAGGAACATTTTGTTAAAAAAAAACTCCAATTCTATACACTAAATTAACACAGTCATGAGATAATGCATATAAATATAAAAGATGGATGCCAGTAATATATAGTCACAGTTACAGTTGGTGCAAGATAAAGAGTGGTGTTTCAGTACCGCAGATAATCTGTGTTGGATCTAATGGTTGGGGAATAACCAGAGGTTCAAAAGCCTGATAGCCATTGGAAAAGACTGGTCTTGAACCGAGAAATGCTGATCATACCTGTGTCATGAGAAAAACTGAAAGGACTGAGCTGTTCAAGGATGCTACTCCCACCTTGTTACAGGCTCATGGCAAAAAATGTATTACCCATGCAACACACCCAACTCCAGAAACACATCACATACACACCCAACTCTGGTAACACGTCACATACACACCCAACTCCGGTAACATGTCACATACACACTCAACTCCAGTAACATGTCACATACACACCCAACTCCGGTAACACGTCACATACACACCCAACTCCGGTAACACATCACATACACATCCAACTCCAGAAACCTGTCACGTACACACCCAACTCCGGTAACATGTCACATACACACTCAACTCTGGTAACATGTCACACACACACACACCCAACTCCAGTACACGTCACATACACACCCAACTCCAGTAACACATCACATACACACCCAACTCCGAGAATATGTTAAACAAATATCCAACTCCGATAACACATCACATACACACCCAACTCCAGTAACATGTCATACCAACATCCAACTCTGGTAACACGCCACGCACTCACCCAACTCCAGTAACACATCACGTACACACCCAACTCCGGTAACATGCCACACACACACCCAACTCCAGTAACACGACACATGCACACCCAACTCCAGTAACACATCACGTACACATCCACCTCCAGAAACAGATCACATACACACCCAACTCCAGGAACACATCACATACACACCCAACTCCAGTAACACGTCAAATACTCACTCAACTCCAGAAACACGTCACATACACACCCAACTCCAGGAACACGTCACATACACACCCAGCTCCATTAATACGTCAAATACACACCCAACTCCGGTAACATGTCACATACACACCCAATTCCGGTAACACGTCAAATACACACTCAACTCCAGAAACGTCACATACACACCCAACTCCAGGAACACATCACATACACACCCAGCTCCAGTAATATGTCAAATACACACCCAACTCCAGAAATACGTCACATACACACCCAACTCCGGTAACACATCACATACACACCCAACTCAAGTAACACGTCACATACCCACCCAAAGCCTGTAACATATCACATACACAGCCAATAGATTATTCTTCCTGAGAAGGCATTTTGTTAACAATCTGGTTCAAGTGCTGTCCCCTTTTGAAAGAGACTTCAAAATGCTTACCATATTTAACTTGTGCTATTAATACCACTCAACTTTAGTTTGCTAGGTGTTTAAATTGAGCCTGATGGTATGGTGTTTCTTTCTAATTGCAGCCTCTTGTGGAAGGCCAGTCTTGTGACAAGTGCAAGGCCGGTTACTTCTTCCTGAGTGCAGATAACAGAGAGGGATGCCTTCCGTGTTTCTGTATGGGGGTGACCCAGCAATGCAGCAGCTCCTCCTACTACAGGAAACTGGTACGTTCCTTCTACAAAGGGGGATTACTCTTTCAGAGATTGATCTTAACTACGGGGGGAATTCGCTTTCCTTGCTGTGCTATGACCAGGACCACTGGGACAGCTGTGGTGTTCCTGCCCTGCTAATGATCTGACTTCGTAACTGGGGTCAGCTGTAGGTCCAAGGTCTGTTCAACTGTGATAGGGTGAATACCGCCATCTTTATAGTTGGTGAACAAACTAAGAATTACTGGATGAACTCAGCAGGTTGGACAGAATCAGTGAATAGAAATAGTCAGATAGTGTTTCGTGTGCCAAACCTTTATCGTTTGTGATTTCAGTTCTTCCATAACAAGTAACTTTCCCTTTGTCAATGGTCACATTTATCTGGAGCAGAATTTGCATCTGTGGAGCAGAACTTGAGCCTCCATTAAGGGGTCAAATGCATGTTCCAAATGTGGATGAGTGCAAAGGGAAATAGTCTCCAGGTGGTCAATGGTATGCACTGGGAGATAAGTGAGCTGTTAGGATCTTGACCATGCCTTGATGAGTTGGAATCAGTCATATTCCAAAGATGTGGCAGCCTTGTGCCTCATTGAAGTTAAGGATGAACAGCATGCCCTCAATTGAAACTTCACGTTATAGATATAGAACCTAGAACATGACAGCACAGTACAGGCCCTTCGGCCCTCGATGTTGTGCCATTCCTTAAAAAAGGTACTAAACCCACCCTACCCCATAATCCTCTATTTTTCTTCCATTCATGTGCCTGTCTCAGAGTCTCTTAAATGCCCCTAATGTTTTAGCCTCCACCACCATCCCTGGCAAGTCATTCCACGCATCCACAATCCCCCTATTAATGAAGCCCATTGGCCTTCTTAACTATCCTATCAACCTGTGTGACGATCTTGGAATTGCACCCCAAGTTCCCTCTTTTCATCTCTTAAGTAACCAACCATTAACCCTGTACTCAGCCTTCTGGTTTGTCTTTCTAAAATGCATCACCTCACACTTAATCCAGATTGAACTCCATCTGCCACTTTTCTGCCCAACTCTGCATCCTGTCTATATCCTCTTGTAACCTTTGACAACCTTCAGCTCCATCCACGGCTCCTCCAACCTTTGTGTCATCTGCAAACTTACTGACCCATCCTTCCACCTCTTCATCCAGGTCATTAATAAAAATCACAAAGAGCAGGGGTCCCAGAACAGATCTTTGCAGCATTCCATGTCACCGACTTCCAGGTAGAATACTTACCTTCCACTGCTACTTTCTGCTTTCTTCCTACAAGCCAATTTTTGATCCACACAGCCAAGGTTCCTGTGCCTCATGACTTTCTGGAAGAGTCTCTTGTGAGGGACATTGTCAAATGCCTTGCTAAAATCCATATAGACCACATCTACTGCCCTAACTCTCATCATTGTCTTTTGATACCTCCTCAAAAAACTCAATTAGATAAGACCATTCAACACAGATGCAGAAATAGGCTATTCAGCCCATCGAGTCTGCCCCAACATTTAATCATGAGATGATCCATTTTCCCAGTCAGCCCCTCTGACTGGCCTTCTCGCCATAACCTTTGGTCTTCTGACTAATTAAGAATCTATCAATCTTGTCCAACAAATTCTACAGATTCACCACCCTCTGGCTAAAAGAATTCTGTGCATCTCTGTTCCAGGCGGATGCCCTTCAATCCTGAAGTTGTGCCCTCTTGTCCTAGACTCTCCCACCATGGGAAAAAACTTTTCTGCATCTACCCTGTCCATGCCTTTCAACCTCTGAAATGTTTCAGTGCGATCCCCTGTCATTCTACTGAATTGGAGAATTTCGGACAGGGGATCCTTCAGAAAGATTCTGATTTTTAAAAAAAGTTTATTGTCACGGACGATCGAAACACCAAAGTCTGCAGACACCGTGGTTGAAGTGAAAGCACAAGGCCGGAGAAACTCAGCTGGTCAAACAGTATACAGCGGAGATAAAGCTACATAACCAATTGTCACATGTATAGTACAGTGCCCAAAATTGAGCAGGTATTTGTAAAAAAAAACTACAAAACAGCTGCAAGATGATAAATACATCAAAAAATAGATAATAGATAATAAAATTGAAGTGCCAGTTAATGAAGGAACCAGGCTGTATAGTTAACCAGAATTCATGCATTTATTAGTAGAAACTTAGTAATAGAATAATGAATGATAATGGGTGCATTCACAGTTTATAGCCAAGGGGAGTGTATTTCGTGGTAGAGATAATACACGGCCAATGTCAGGAGAACAGACTAAGCACAGAGAAAGGCTGACAGCATGACGCAGATTCATCACAAAAATAAAAATAGGTAATAAATCCTACTGCAAAAAAATAGTGACAGGAATATTTCAGACAGTCCTTTTGTGGTATTGGAGCTGTCCCTGATTCGTGAAGCAAGGGGTTGTACGTTCTGGTGCTTCAGATACCCTGCTGAACTGGCTGCAGGTTCTGTACTTCACCTTTGTTGATCACACGTCTTAAATATTCCCAATGGAGAATCGGAATCTTCAATGGATATTACCGACTATTGCCCCTCTTTTAACCAAGTTGATCTGGTTCAGCATGTCATTATCTATCGAAAATTAAAAGTTAAAAGGCTCGAAAACGAAATCAGTTGTCGAGACAAGAGTGACATATTGTATTTCAGCCCTTGAAGTGTTGTCATATCTAATCTATTCTCGGGGTCATTTCAAGGTCATGGGAATTGATGGATCTGGTACCCCTGTGGTCACGTCACTGAATGTCATTCTGTTACCTTTTGCAGGTTGCCAGTCCATTTGTTCCACCGAATAACTTCCAGAATTTCTCCCTGGTGAGCCGTCAGGGCACCACACGCATCACCTCCGGATTCACGGTGACAGTGAGGCAGGGACAGCCACAACTCTCCTTCGGACGCTTTGGCCACTACACCCAGGAGTCCTACTACTGGCAGTTGCCAGAAGCATTTAAAGGAGACAAGGTAGGGGGCTGCAGAACCGCACACTGCCCATCGGACACCGGAGCTTTGCGGTTAATTCTCTGAGGGGCTGCTCACAACTTTCACGGGACTCGTGAGGGAGATGGTTCAACTGACCGTTCACATTGAATCTCCCTCCACTGTCCCAATGGTGAGGATTGGTTAAGTTTCTGTGCCTTGAATCATTTCCACATGATCGTTGACTGAATGAGCAGGAGTTGGTGTGAACTCCGGAACATAGAACATTACAGCACAGTACAGGCCCTCCAGCTCACAATCCATCAATTACCACAGCAACCTTGAGGGATTGATTGACCATTGTCTACACTAGGGCTCATCTTGGGCAGCCAGGCCAGTGAGGGGTCACAGCCCTGGACTGTCGAGAGTAGATGCTGCCTTTCAGTGCTTTGGTTGGAGGCCAAGGCATCCTTCAGAGCCCTGGAGGGAGTACATCTGCTTCCCTGCTCCAAAGGATCACTGGAAAAGTACTCAGTTCCTGGCCTCTGGGGAATGAGGTAGCTACTGTGAATTACAAATGGGGATGCAGGAATTCCCATCTAATGAGCTTGACAGATGTTTGAGCAACACAGTGCAAACTCCTGAGTTCGGAGAATGTTAATGTTGACCTCTTCCCCTCCATTGTATTTTCTTCCACCCAGCTGTGAAAATCATTGAGCAGGCAAACCCTGGTATTCGGCACCTATAGAACATTACAGCACAGGCCCTTCACCCCTCGATGTTGTGCCGACCTATATATTCCTACCAAAAAAAACTAAACTCTTCCCACCTCTTCACCCTCTCCTCTTCTTTCAACCATGTGCCTATCTAAATAAGAGTTCATTAAATGGGCCCAGTGTTTCAGCCTCCGCCACCATCCCTGGCAAGGCTATGTTAAGAAAGCTATGGGGATTGGTAGATGCTGGATAAATGATTTTGCCAGTTGCTTGAGATTGCGTATTGTGTGGATTGACAAACCGACCACTAGGGGGCGCTGATTTTTTTTTTTAAACCTCTGCCGGTTGTTTGAGACTGCCAGTTCCTTGAATTCCGGATAACAGGGATTTTACTGTGTAATGTTCAGAAGGCACAATTTTGTGAATGTTTGTGAGTATTATTTGAACTGATGTATCTTTAAAACCAGGGCCATACACTCACCCTGGGGCCCACAGCACATTTAAGTAAACACCTTGTTTTCTTTTCACCACACATAATATAAATATTTTAATGTGTTTTATGTAGTCGGTGGGAGAGAAGTACGGAAGAAACCAAAACTCAACTGCTTCACAGGGAAGGGGGCCCATAAACTTTGAGCAGAGTCTTAAGGGGGCCATAGCCAAACAAAGGTTGAGAATGGCTGCTTTAGAGCACCCAGTGTTCCCATAAGGAATAACTGTGCAGTCTACCCAAGTTAATAACTCTGATGGCATCTGTTTCTGGAGCCGAACAAAATGCACTGATGGGAATAAAAAACCGAGTGTCTGTTTCTGTGAACCGGTGAGTCCTGGCGAAGGGTTGACTCCACATCCCAGTGTTAGTTGTCCAATTCTTTCTGCAATTCTGCTGGAGGCTGATGCCACGTGCTCTTAAACTCACTGAATACTTCAATATTAACAGGAGACTCGGTAACCATCTGACAAGGGTTTAAGGTGAAGGGGAGAGATTTACCATATATACTCGTGTAATAGTCGATCCTATGTAAAAGTCGACCCTAATTTTTTGACCCTGATCGGCCGCCCATCCGAGCTCCTGACACCCCAACCGCGGATCCTCACCTCAGCCAACGCCCATCCAAGCTCCTGATGCCCGATCGCGGACTTACTTCCTGGTCCTGGCCATCCAAGCTCCTGATGTCTCAAACGGCGCAGGTACTTACCGGGGTCAAAGGTAGTATCCGTGTGAAAGTCAACTAGCCAAATTGGACCTGAAATATTGGTCCCCAAAACGTGACTATTACATGAGTATATGTGGTAACAAATAATTTGAAGGGTAACTTTTTTGCAAAGAGGGTGAGTGTGCAGAAAAGGCTGCCGGAGGAGGTGGCCAAGGCAGGTTGAAGAAAAATATTGGACAGATACATGAATAAGATGGGTTTTGAAGGATATGAGCCAAACACAGGCAAGTGGGATGTGTGGGTGGGACATTTTGGTCAGCAGAGGCAAGTTGGGCTGAAGGGCCTGTTCCTGGGCTGCGTGATACTATGAACAATGTGAGTGTGTTGTCATATACAAAGAGAGACTTGCTAACCTGAATTAATTATGGAACTGTACTTTGTCCATAATTAATTCAGGTTAGCAAATCCCAAAGTTGGAAGGTTAGATTATATCTGCGGTGTATTCTGTGAACATTCCCAGACTGCCATTCAAAGGCAGAGAAGTCCTGTTCTGTTGAAATAAGCTAATCCCTGTCTGCACACAGGGCTCATTAAGGTACGGCTTTGGATGAGGCGGTTGGAACAGCATCAGTAATTTGAGACAAGGTCTTGGTTAATGTGATTAAATTTGAATTGCCTCCAAAACAATTCTCACCACAAAATAATGGACGTAATATCTGGCTTGCAACACAACTCATTAATCATACATCCTTCTGCCCACTGCCCCAGTGGTAAGATACCAAATCTGTCATCAGTTCAAGTTAAAGAGCAAACATGTTCCCACAGTCAACATTGGAATCAGGAGGTCATGGAGCGCGCAGATCCAAGCTGTGATCCAATGCAGGGCTGACAAATTGTTCTGCCTTTCACTCAAGACCTGAAGCTGAGAGCCTGTCTGCTCTGTCAGGTGGATGCAGAAGGTCCCATTGCATGGTTTTGTGGTGTCCTGGCGAATCCTCGTTTAGCATGGCTAAATCAGTTTAACTGTTTAATTAAAAACATTGGAAGTGCCTCTCCAGGCAAACAGCATTGGGAACAAAAAAAAGGGTTGTCGACTTGAAAAATGACTGTTTTTCTCTCCCCCTGTATGCCTGCTGGGTATTACCAGACATCTGTAGTTTCACATGATGTGGTCACTGTGTTTCTGAGCTGCTACAATGCATGTGATTTGGCAACAATAAATCCTATGTTTCAATAGTGACTTACACCTGGGGTTCATTCTTGGCCACCGAGAGATCTGACACATCCTGAGAATAAGTGAAAGACACCACAGAAAAGTGGGTCTTCCTTGCTCTGACTGTACCTGGACCCTTGGTGAAACTGGTCAAACTGCACCGTTTAACTCTCACTGTTGTTCATTCCCTTTCTTCAGCGGGAGGAGTTCTATGCCCGCATTCGACGTGGGCACAAGGTAGAGCGACCCTTCTCTGCGATGCAATGCCTGTGTTTGCTCGAGTGTGCCTTGGCACGGTTGACGTCAGTAGTAAAAGGGGATTTGCTTTTGCAAAATTATTGAACCAAATTGTGTTTGAATCCTGTGTGGAGTGTCTAAGGCATGGGGTTATGTGTGCATTTGTGAGCACATAGTGTATGGCCAAGCATGGTGCAAAGACTAAAAACAGCCCATAATAATGTGTCAATTATGAGGAGAGTGGTTTGCCTGCATGTCAACTCTGAGTGGTTGTCAGAGACATTTGGGCACTTTGCAATAAGAAAGGAAAATGCCCTGTTCATTTCCGCTTTCAACAAAGTTTACCTTTTCACAAGCAGGGCAAGAGCTAGTTAAAGGCAGTGCTGTACATTTGTCATGACGGCCAGTGATCTGTCCCCACAGTGTGGTGACATCACCAGAAAAACCCTAGAAAAACACACTGCTGGAGAAACTCAGTAGGGCTGATAATGCCTCAAACCGTGCATCTTGGCGCCTCACAGTTTGGCGGGCGGCAACCTCCTTTGAAGAAGACCGCAGAGCCCACCTCACTGACAAAAGGCAAGGGAGGAAAAACCCAACACACAACCCCAACCAACCAATTTTCCCCTGCAACTGCTGCAACCATGTCTGCCTGTCCCACATCGGAGTTGTCAGCCACAAACGAGCCTGCAGCTGACGTGGACTTTTTACCCCCTCCATAAATCTTCGTCCGCGAAGCCAAGCCAAAGATATACCAAAGATATAGATACATTACCAACATTTCAGGCTTGCGCCCGTCATCAAAAGAATAATTTATTGACATGAACAAACCATGAAATTCAGTGTTTAGTGGCAAACATTCAGATTAAACCATCACAATAATAATATAGAAAAATTAAAGATAAAAATAACAATGCATGAAAAGTGAGGCAGTGTCTTTGGTTTATTGGTTATTCAGGAACCTGATGGCAGCGAGGAAGAAGCTGTCCTTGTGACGCGGAGTGCTTGTCTTTAGGCTCCTGTACCATTTCCCTGATGGTAGCAGAGTGAAGAGGGCCTGGCCTGGGCGGGGGGGGGGGGGGGGGGGATTCTTTGAGAGGCTGCTTTTTTAAGACACGGCCTCATGTCGATGTCCTCGATGGAGTGAAGTCTGGTGCCTGTGATGCCGCAGGCCGAGTTAGCCACCCTCTGGAGTTTATTCTTGTCCTGAGAGTTGGCACCTCCATACCAGGCAGTGATGCAACCAGCGGAATGCTCTCCACGGTCCACCTGTGGAAGTTTTTGAGTGTCTTCGGTGTCATACCGAATCTCCTCAAACACTTCACAAAGTGTACCACAGGCAGGCCTTCTTCCCGATTGCATCAACATGGAGGCTCCAGGACAAATCCTCGGAGATGTTGACACCCAGGAATTTGAAGTTCTCGATGACTCAGTGAGAACATTCAGGCACCTGCCTGCATTTTGCACAAACAGATACCTTGCTGAAGAATTCAAGTCCAAAACATTGGTTATGTATCTTTATCTTTGGTGCATAAAGTACACTGCTTGACCTGCTGAGTTTCTCCAGCGTTGTGCTTTCACTTCAATCAGTGTCTGTAGACTTTTGTATTTTACACTAGTTAAACCCTGACTACTTGAGCTGATGATTCCTCGTGTGACATTGAAATATTGCTCTTCAACCTCTTGTTCTATTTTTTGTCTGCATTCTCTGCTTTCCATTTGTATCTCATCGACAATTTTCTCCCAATTCTGCTCCTTATTTAGTTCAAGCTCAAGATGTTTGTGTTGGCCTTCCTTCCCCCTTCCTCCAAGATGCCATTGTCTGCTGATCACTTTGCCAGCTGGAGTTACTTTTGATCTCAAAGACCTTCCTGGCTAGCCGGAAGTTCAGATTTAAACTAAATTCATTGGTGGAGATGACGGGAGTAAGCTTGAGTATTGCTTCCAAACACTGAAAGATTACTTTGTGCAAAGTTCCAAAACCTGAGGTGTTTGTATGCTTTCCCCCCAACAATTAGGGTGGCCCAGTTAGTGTAGTGGTTAGCGAAACGCTGTTACAGGACGAGCAGTCAGGGTTCATATCCAGCACTGTCTGTAAGGAGTTTGGTCATTCTCCCCATTGTCTGCGTGGGTTTCCTGTGGATGCTCTGGTTTCCTCCCTCTGTTCAAAACAGACCGGGGATGTAGATCAATTGGCTGTAGTTGGGCAGCATTGGCTCGTGGGTCGAAATGGGCACGGTCTGTGGCCGTGTTGTATGTCTAAATAAATAAATAGATTCTCGGCCATTTTTCTGCTGCTTGGGAACAAGATCCTGGTTGTCTCTCAATTAACAGTTAAAGTGTGAGAACAAGCACTTGTATAGCATTTAATGTGCAGGATGTCCCATTTTTTCACAAGGACATAAAGGTCTCAAGTTTTATTTTGAGACTTGAACACAAAAGAAGCTCCCAAGGGTGCTGTTTCTCGCAGGAATGAAGAACACCATCCGGAGAGGAAATTGCAGTGCCCATTAGTGTGTTAATCCTCAGTTTTACTGATTCGCGATCATCCGTCATCTTGGTTATATTTGGAAAGCTAGTTGTAACTTTGTTATTTCTTCCTGTAACAGATCTGGCCACCCTCACCTTGAAGTTTGAACTTACAGGAACATTCTCTGTTGTGTCTCTGAATATTCAGCATGCTTTGAAAGTGTGTGCGCGATGAACCACGCTAAATTAGCCTCTGTGTGGTGTTGAGCTGCCAACTCCTCATCTTGGCCGACCACAAGCCGACGATGAGGCTGCATTTCGTGAAGCATGTTTTGCTAACGTTGAATTCACACGTTTGTGGTGCGATGTTGAATTTGATTGGGGGTGGGGGGTGACATGCTAAGTGGAATGATGGTTCTGTTGGTACGAAATAACATGCAGAATTACATTGAATAGAAGGACCCGTCCATAATGGAGGAACAGCTAAGAAAGGATGCAGCCATCTGGGAACTCCTGGGCTCCTCCTCATCGCACTCCAGGATTAAACGGTCTTCAAAGGTAGCAGCCAGTCTGCATGAGGCAGTGTGAAGCTTGATCTCACTGAGTGCACATGGAGCAAGCAAATGTGTAAAGGGAATCTAACAACCTCGTTCCCATCAGTTTCATCAGATTATCTACTTATTTTATCACTGAGTGATCATGTAGTGCTTTGTAATCCCCTTTAAAAGTGTGGAAAAGCAAGGGAGCAATGTGCTTATTTCACTCTCTAGATGGTGTGAACTGACACTGTGCATGAAGTGTAAATGGAGCAGGTGATTGACTTCATCTGGCCTGTTAATGAGGATCTGGTATTAATTTCTCTGGGAGTTGACAAACCACGTATCCCATTCCCTAATCATGGCGTGTGAGCAAGTATTTCATAGCACACGGACCCACCTCATAACACACATGCCATTTCACACTGTTTTTTTACACAGAGGAGTTTGGCCTTTTCTGGATATTATTTTAACAGTCATATAATCATACAATACAGAATTGAAGCCTTCCCACACCGACCAAAATGTTCCTCCTAGACTGAGCCCACCTGCCTGCATTTGGCCCATATCCCTCTAAACCCCTCCTGTCCAATGATCCAACATTGCAATAGAACCATAAGACCTAAGGAATATGAGCAGAAATAGGCCATTCAGCCCAGTGAGTCAGCCCCACCATTCAATCATGAGCTGATCCATGCTATCACTCATTCCCACTGCCTGGCCTTCTCTCATAGCCTTTGATGCCCTGGCAAATCAAGAACCCTCTATCAATCTCTGTCTTGAATACACCCAAAATGACCCGGCCTCCACAACTCCACAAATTCACCAACCTGTGACTGAAGAAATTCCTCCCCATCTCTGCTCAAAGTGGATGCCTCTCAATCCTGAAGAGGGATATCCTCTTGTCCTCGACTCTCCCACTGTGGGAAAGAACATTTCTACATCTACATTGCCATGCCTTTCAATATTCAAAATCCTTCAATGAACCCCCCCCCCCCCAAATTCCAGTGAGTACATCAATCATTCCTCATATAATTATTTCATTCCTTCTGAACCCTCTCTAATGTCAGATCATCCTTACTTAAATGAGGAGCCCAAAACTGCTCACATATTCCATGAGAGGTCTCACCAGGGCCATATAAACCCTCAACATCACATCCCTGCTCTTGTATTCTGTTCCTCTTGAAATGAACTCCAGCATTGCATTTACCTTCTTCACCACCGACTCATCCTGCAAGTTTACCTTCAAGCGATCCTGCATAAAGATCCCCAGTTCCCTATGCATTGGGTATTTTCAGTTTTCTCCCATTTGAAAAATAGTCTGCCTGTTTATTTCTTTTACCAAAGTGCATGACCATACACTTTCATATTTCATTTACCACTTCTCTGTTCTTTCTCTTCGTCTAAGTCCTTCTGCAGCCTCCCGTGTTTCTTCAACACTCCCTGCTCCTCTATCTACCTTTATGTCATCTGCAAACTTGGCGACAAAGCCATTCGTTCCATAATCCAAATCATTGATGAGCAATATAGATAGAAGTGGCCCCGACACCGACTCCTGTGGAACACCAGCAGTCAACCAGAATATGATCTCTGAATTCCGATTCTCTGCTTCCTACCAATCAGCCAATGTTCAACCCACTCTTGTATGTTTCCTGTTATACAATGGGTTCAATGGCCTCCTGCAGCCACCCGTTCGGTACACCCACCAGCCTCTGTGCAAAAACGTTACCCCTCAAGTTCCCATTAAATCTCTCCCCTCTCACAACCCAATGTCCTCTGGTTACCGATTTCCTCTACTCTGAGCAAAAGGCTCTCTGCATTCATCCAATCCATTCCTCTCATGATCTTGTACACTTTGATGAGATGACTTCTCATCATCCTGTTCTCAAAGGAATAAACCTCCAGCCTGCTCAACCTCAGGGTCCTGAGTTCTGGTAACATCTTCATAAATCTCTGCATCCTCTCCATCATAACAATGTCGTTCCTGCAGTACGGTGACCAGAACTGAACATAATACTCCAAATAGACACTCACCAATGTCTTACACAACTCCAATATGACCTCCCAACTTCTATTCGCAAATTGATGAAGGCCAATGTGCCAAATTTTACCACCCTATCGACCTGTGACCCCACTTTCAAGGTGCTATGTGCCTGTGCTCCCAGATTCTTCTGCTGTATAACTCTCCCCAGATCCAAAGTATTCACTGTGTAGGTCCTACCCATGTTGGGCCTCCCAAAAATGCAACACCTCATATTTCTCTGATATAAATTCCATTAACCATTCCTCTGCCACCTGCCCAAACGATCAAGATCCTGCTGCAATTGTTTTGGCAACATCTTCACCGTCGACAATACCTATGGTTTAATACTTGGAGTAAATTGATGTTATTGTGCAGAATAGAAACCTTTCACAGTGAGAAAGGCTGTGATTCTGGAATGCACCAGTTGAGAATAAAATCAGTGAAACTCGAGTAAACCATTATCCAGATGTTTGAAGTTCCCAATGACAACTCCGAGCGTGCTCCTTTCCAACCCCCTGGCCCACTCACCCTTTAAACTCAGGGCCCCCATTTTCATACTATTATCTCACCAGCGCTGTGTCCTATGTTCCTTTTGTACTCACTGGTTCATTGGAAAATGTATTCTGTGTTAACATCTAAAAACACATTGGTGTATCAGTGAGAGTCCCGAGATATTGGATTTTCAGGGTTTAACTGTATATTCATGAAAGTTAACAGAGGAAACACCTTGGAACAGAGAGAAAGTTCGAGAACAGCCTGTACAATCGTTCACTATTTGCCCATGTTGTGATTTGGTCACCTAACAAGAAGAGAGAAAGCAATAAGATTGAAAGAGTGCAGAGAATATTTACAAAGATGTTGCTGGGATGTGAGGAACTGAGTTACAGGGAACAGTTAAGCAGGTTAGGACTTTATTCCCTGGAACTTAGAAGAATGAGGGGAAATTTGATAGAAGTTTATACAATTATAAAGGGTGCAAGTAGGCTTTTCCCATTGAGATGAGATGAGATACCAACCAGAGGATATGCGTAAAGGGTGAAAGGGGAGAAGTGTTAGCAGAACCTTAGGAGGAATGTTTTTAAGTGGTGGGAGTGTGAAATGAGTTGCCAGCATAAGTGGTGATTGCAGGCTCAATTTTGACATTTAAGAAAGATGTGGATGGGAGGGGTTTGAGGGGCTATGGTCCGGGTGCAGGAAGTGGGACAGTAGTCCAGCAAGGCCAAAGGGCTTGTTTCTGTGTTCTATGGTTTGCTGCAGGGTTGATGCTTTGTTATCGAGATGCCATATTATGGATGACTTGTTCCTTCACTCTCTGTAGTCTGATCTGGAAGAACAGAAGCGAAAAGATGATGAAATATGGGCCATTATTACCAGCTTTGCCTCTGAGCCAGTGCACAATCCGCACGCTCCTGCCCTGCCCGGTGTCAGGAATCTGTCGCTGTCACCACCTCACTCATCTCGACTGCTGTCCGCTGGACCACCTGCTCCCCCTGCCTCTCGCAGCAAGTCATCTCACTCCAAATCCTCCTCTCCCACTTCAAGAACTGCCTCTACCCACTCTTCTCGTCCCCCATCTTTGCTTTCTCGTCCTGCCCACCACAATAAGGTATGGAGATTTTGCGTTGTAGTCATTGCAATCATCCCTTTAAGGAATGGGGCAGGAATGAAATGCCCTTTTCAAAAGTGAGGAGATATTTCACTTTCTACTCAGTGTCAACCTGGAGCAGTTTCACACAAAGCTCTATGGCTTAAATACACGATACAGTGGCCCCTCCAACCTTCGTTAAGATTGGAATGGTTCAAGTATCGGTGGGCTGGATCTGTTTTCCTTAACAACGGATTGGGGTATTCAAATCGATAAGGGCCGTAGGTAAAACCTTTGCCTTTAGCAGAGATGTGACTGGGGGCACAGGTTATGGTAAAGGGTAGGAGGTTTAGAGGGGAATTGAGGAAGAATCGTTTCCACCCAGAAGGTGTTTGGAATCTGGAGCACATCTCCTGAGTGGATACTGGAAGCAAATGCACTCACAACATTTATATTCAGTAAAACCCCTGTTATCCGGCACTTATGGGGATTGGTAGATGCTGGATACGTGAATTTTCTGGTTGTTGAGATTGCATGTTGTGGATTGGTGAACCAATGGTGAGATGTATTTTTTACCTATTTATTTCCCACTTTTTAGTTTGTCAGTTGCTTGAATTCTGGATAACTGGGGTTTTACTGTGATATTTAAATGAGCTTTGAACATGACAGCATAATGCTGACCCTTCAGCTCGTGATGGTGTGCCCCCCCCCCCCATGCAAACCTACTTCACCATCAGTCAGGGTGATGGGATTCCCTTGTGAGCTGGCGTAGGCATTGGTTTGAATGGCCTCCTCTGTATTGATAAATGGAAACTTCCATCATCTGTGCAATTCAAATGAACCAGGAAAACATCTGCCCACAGATTTTTCAACTTTTGCTCACTTGCAAAATAGAAGGGGATTCAGCAGATGCTTGAGGACAAAGCAACTTTCTCACCTCCATTCCTGTCCGTTTTCAAAATCAACATGATCGTGTTGGCTTGGCTGTTAATCGTGACGATTTGCTGTTTGGGGATATCACCACAAGTGGAGCAGGAGATCAATGCTCTGAGTTTAGGTGCAGCCTTTGATCGGCAGCTGGGCAGGGGTGAGGAGCGTGGAGCACATCTGTAGAGCCACATGTTGCTCTGTGAGACCTCCCTCATAATACAGAGGCCATTCCCTTCACTGGTCTTGCCCACACACTGTGTGCTCGCTTGGTAAATTTAAATTGAGACACACAGCACGGTTACAGGCCCTTCCGGCCCACACCCGCTTAGTATAACCTATCGTCACAGGTGGGAGGAGACAGGAGCAGCCAGAGGAAACCCACGCAGACACGGGGAGAGCATACAAACTCCTTACAGACAGCCGCAGATTCGAACCCCAGTTGCTGGTCCTGTTACAATGTAGCAGTAACTGCTACACTAACCGTGCTGACCAAGGGAAGGCTGAACACAACATCCTATCACCTGAGTAATATAAATTGCAGTTTTATTATTTCTCAGTTTGGAAGCAAGGATTTGCATTGAGTTGTTGACTTTCCACCCAGATGAAAAGACTTTCTAAGGTCCCTTCACTGCAAGCTCAGCAATCAACAAATCTTATTCCTTCCTCTATGTGGGACCCAAGTCCAGAGAAGGTAGTGACAGTTAAACTGCATGGAATCTTCCAGAGTCTTTGTGGCTTTCTGCATGTTCAGGACATTACTATCCTCAGAAATCTGGCTCACCGGGCCTGCTGGAAGTTCTCGGAAGGCCAAGCAGCATTTGTGGAAAGAGAAGCCCCTTCCTGTTAAAGGCCCTTGGGTTGAAATGTTAACATGATTTCTCTCTTGCTGAATATTCCTTGCATTATATCGGATTTCCAGTATTTTCCTGAGGATCAGTATACTGCCTGTTGAATGACAAACTCTGGCCCTCTGGGCATGACTGGTTTGAGGTGGCCCAACTCCATACTGGGTGTAACAATGTGATGACTGAGGCCTCTCCAAGATCTAGCTGATTTGTGCATGTGGTTTTGAAATGAAACTATAAGGCCTCTGCTAAAGGCATGATTTTTTTGGTCTAATTTAATATTCTGTGTGCTTTGCTGTGATAGGCTCGGAAGTGTGATTTTGAACCTGACAAGCTCCCCGTTTGCAAATTATCTCAAAGAGAGTTCTTATTCAGCTTGAGCTGGGGTGACACACACACTCGTACCCCGTGACTGTTAAAAGAAAAGTGACCACAGCAGACAGGCCACTTCCTGCTTTTTGACTTTCTAATGGAAGTAATGTTGGTTGTGTCCACTCGAACCTGGTGGGTGTCGCGTGTTGCGTGGTTTTGGCGGATAGGTGCACACCAACGCAGGGCTCACTGACTGCTGATAAGGATATTTGCATTTTATTGGGGTGTAACTAAATGGATGCCGATCTTTGAAAGATCGTCAGCAAGGTAATAACGAGCCAAGGAGCTGAACTGGATTTCTCCTGGACACTGGTCGATTAAAAACCTAATTGAAGCAAGGTGACCCCTTTGTCAGAGCCCCGTTAACCCCCCCCCCACCCCCCGAGGCCTGCAAGAGCTACAGAAGATGACGTGGCCTGGATTTCAATAGAACAGAACTAACTGGGGGCATAAAGTAGACTTTCAGCCACGTGTAAAGCCAGAAGATATTTTCCCCTTTTATTCCTTCCACTTCTCATCTTAACAGCTTCTTTCCAACTCATTTTTAACCCAATTTTATGAATGGGCCTGAAATTGTTACCTGTGTTGCTTATGGGACAGAACAGCACAGGAGCATTCCCTTCGGCCCACAGCTGTGCTGTCCATTATACCAGAAGAATCCCATGCCTGCACATGTTCAAGTTTATTTATAATCCAATTGTACCAGTACAACCTGACAAATCTCTCTCACACACACACACACACACGCACACACACACACACACACACACACACACACACACACACACACACACACACACACACACACACACACACACACACATGTATTTAAAGTCTCGGAGAGTTGTCTGAGCAGTTCATCGTCCTACTGCCCTTGGGAAGAAACTGTTCCTCAGTTTGGCAGTTTCTGGCTCTGAATCCTCTCGCCTGAAGGTAGAAGCATTGTCCATGACCCTCCATTCTCTGTCTGAAAAACCTTGTAAATATTGCAATCCTCTCTGCTTCCACCACCACCCCTGGCAGCACATTCCAGGCATCTAACACTTACTCAGTTAAAAAAAAGTTTCATAAATCTCCTTTGAACACCCCCCTCTCAACTTCAAGCTACATCCTCTAGTATTTCACATTTCATTTCTGGGATATTGGATCTCATAATCTTATAAACTCTAACGGGTGTCCCCTCAACATCTGACACTCCAGAGAAAACATTCATTGTTCAGACAACCTCTCCTTTCTGCTGACACTATAATCCAGGTAGCATCCTGTTGAAACACTTTTTCAGACTTATTGTCAGAGTACATACATGACATCACATACAATCATGAGATTCCTTTCCATAGACATACATTTTCATTTCATAGATTCTTTTTATGGACCTTCTGCATGGTAACAGGCCCTTCCGGCCCATGAATCTATGCCGCCCAAGTACACTTAATTGACCTTCTAACCCTGTAGGTTTTTAGAGGATGGGATGAAACTGGAGCCCCCAGAGGAAGCCCTCACAGTCACGGGGAGAATGTACAAACTCCTTACAGAAGCGCGGGATTAGGACCTGGATCTCTGGTGCTGTAATAGCGTTGCACTAACTGCCACTCAACTTGGGCCGCCTTCTGCATCTTCTCCCAGATCTCCTCCTCTTTCCTGTTATGCAGCAACTGAACACAGTACTCCACATGTTGCCTGGCCAAAGTTTTGTACAGCTTCAACATGACGACCTGACTTTTGTAATCAATGTATGGCAAGAATGCCATACATCTTCATTCCCTCTTTCAGGGAGCTATGGACTTGCAGCACAAGACCCTGTGTACATCAATGCTCGTGATGGTCCTGCCACTCGCAATATATTGCCCTCTGACCCTTGACCTCCCAAAGAACAGGAAAATCTCAATATTCAGCACTTATAGGATTAGTACAAGCCGGATAAGTGAATTTCCCAGTTGCTTGAGATTGCATGTTGCATGATTTGTGAACTAACCGTTAGGGGGCGCCAATTTAAAATTTTCATAATTTTTACCTATTTTCCACAATTTTGCCGGTTGCTTGAATTCTGGATATGGGATTTTTACTGTACATTACCTCATACTTATCTGGATTAAGCTCTACCTGCAATATTTCTCAATCTGCTGGGATATAAATAGTCAGGGAGCCAAAGCCCTCTGCAAAGAGAAAAAAAACAGCCAGTGTTTCAGGTCGATAACCATACATCGATCTCTTGGTTGTTTTTATAGAGATACAGCATGGTAACAGTCCCTTTCAGCCCATGCTGCCCAATCTTAGCCATGTGACCTGTTAATCCCGTACATCTCTGGAGCGTGGGAGGAAACCAGAGCACCCAGACAATAACCAATGTGGCCACGGGGAGAGCACACTAATTCCTTACAGGTGGCAGTGGATTGGAACCTGGGTTGCTGTCATTGTAATAATGTCGAACTAACTGCTACGCTAACAGTACATCTTTTTTCCTTAACCATGTACATGCAATACTTCTGACAAACAATAACACTTTAATTTTTGCAATAAGGTCCAGCACTCTTGTTAACACATCTGAGCTCAATTTAACAGCAGGAAACGAGGGGTAGGTTCTCAGGGAAAGAGTTTACTTCAAGCTTTTCTAGGGAGGGGATTTCGGAGTCTTCAGCTGATCATGGCTTTGACTGCTGCTCTGCCTAAACTCTCTCTGTTCATCTTTTCTCTGCCTCTTTCCCTGTCCCAGTATGCTCTGCTATACAAGGGCTTCAGCCTCCTGCCTGAGAACAATTACTATTGGCGACTACCTCAACAGTACCTGGGCAACAAGGTAACCTGCATTTTCCAGTCACGAATTAGAAAGCTTCATTTTTGCACGTTGTAGTTCCACTTGGTATGAGTGATGTGCCTGCTTCGAATTGAACAAGATAGCACCTTTGCAATTGAGCTTTAAATGTTACTGACAATATGGTAGAAGCCATGGAAACCTGTGTTGCTCTATCACACCCTAAGTCCCTGTATGTTGTGGGGGGTGGGAGGAAACTGGAACACCCAAGGAAAGCCCACGCAGGTCACGGGGAGAATGTACAAACTCCTCGCAGACTGTGTCAGGTTCGAACCCGCGCTGTAATAGTATTGTGCTAACTGCTATGTTGATCTTGCTGCCCCTATATGTAAGGAGAGATTCATTGGTTGGATTATCCTCCCTGGTATGGGTGTTGACACTAGCTCTGCCTGTTGAGGCAGCAAATCTGACCACTGCTCTTTGTAGCCAAGGATAACAGCTTGGTCAACCTCATAAGGCTTCCTGCTCTTATTGTTGGAGAGTGTTTAAGCAAACGGCAAAAGTCCTTTCGATAGAGGGGAAAAACTGGAGCTTGGGAGTCCTGTTGGGGGTGGGGGGTGGGGAGGGCACCACCAACATCACCCCTGCTACAAATTGCTACTTTGTTCCGTGCTATAGGCAACAAAAGGAGCTGAGAATTGTCTGGGTCTGAGCAGACAGTGAGAGGCTCAGTAGGCCAGGCAGCATCATGGAGAGAAACAGACAGTGCGCGTTTTGGGTCGGGACTCTTTTCCCGCCTGCCATTTCTCGGTTGCTCACGATTCCAGCATCTGCAGGTCTTTAGATTCTGTCGGAGATGGATCCTTCTGGTTTTAAAGGGAAGTAAAACACATGGAAACTATGAATATTAGTGCTGATCAGAGGGAGGTGGAAGTGCATTTTTACAGACCAGTGTGGTTGCAATTATATAACTCAGATGCTCTTGTTTCCAATGAAGTGCTCATCTAAAGGCAGTGACAGACTTTGAATCAGGTGGTCCCATTCACCAGGAGAAAGTAAGATGGTGCAGTGTTACCTGTGCAGTCTTGTACCTGAGCTCACAGAGTAAGTACTGTGAAGTAGTTATTTCAGTAATATTCAACGGCAAGAAGCTCAGAGATGAAAACCAAATTCAGGAGTAAATCCTGAGAGTCTTCCGATGCCGTAATTGAAGTAAAATCACAAGCTGGAGAAACTCAGGAGGTCAAACAGTGTCCTTTACGTAGCACTGCATTAAGTACACTGTTGGCCCCTGATAGCCTGAATAAGCCTGGGATTGTCTGATCTCAGAAGCCAAGCAGGCACAGGCCTCCCCTCTTGGAGGGGAGACTGCCTAGGATCACCAGGTGCTGTAGGTTTCTGTGAGGGGTGCTGGACAAAGTGGCGACTCTCTGCCTTACAGTAGACAAAAGTTAAAGAATTTCATGCATGTTACGTTCTAAATGATGCCAGGCTGTGGGGATCACCAATAAATATGCTTCAATCAGGAAGTTTACTTAAGCATCCCACAGCTAACGTTCAGCCACCATCCTTCCGGACATTGCAACAAGGAACAATTTCACCTAATGGCAGGAGTTGTTACTTAGCAGACAAAATAAAACTGAACTGGTCGCCATCGCCTCTGCCATTAGTCCAGCCCCTTCTCCCAAGGCGCTCCATTCCCTAGATCGGGGTTCCAGTCCACACTTGCTTTCCAGCTTTGAGCTCTGATGCAGGAGAACACTGGAGAAGGCATTATTTTGTAAATTCATTTCTATTCAACAGCTTAAAGTTTCCTTTGCTCAAGTTTCAGCAAACTGTACAAGGTTTTTGTGGACATAGGACCAGACTGTTGCCTGAAAGGTGATGTGTGTGCCC
Organism: Narcine bancroftii; assembly: GCF_036971445.1. Classification (NCBI taxonomy): domain Eukaryota; kingdom Metazoa; phylum Chordata; class Chondrichthyes; order Torpediniformes; family Narcinidae; genus Narcine; species Narcine bancroftii. Next base: position 173,890,509 of record NC_091470.1, on the reverse strand, counting down.
TTGCAAAGCCGACGATCCTGCTGTAAGAAGGGTACTAAGTAACCTTACTCTATTCTCTGACAGGTGACATCCTACGGTGGACTGCTTCGATACACACTCTCCTACGACTCAGGGTTCCGGGGTTCCACTGTCCCAGATGCAGACATCCAGATCATTGTACGTGACTTCATTTCCTCATCTCCATTCAAGTTTGTTGACGCCAAGGAAAAGTTCACAAATGTTGACTTTTAGATACCTACCTTAGGTTTCCCATGAATGACGAGGTGGGGTTCGGGCATTAGAAGGGGAATGGGCTCTGACCTTGTTTGGTGAGGTGATCAGTCACACATCAGCTTCCAACACCACAAAGGAGCTCCAGCATCAACCTGTCAGATTATTCCCCAAAGGGGTCACCACACATTGCTGTCTTTGTACTGAACTTGTTTTTCCAGATGGTTCCTGAAAGTTTACTAATAGATAAAACCTGATATCTCAACAGAATTGTTTTACGCTGTTTGGGAGTAATTAGCAAATTATTTGCTTTCTGAGTCCTTTTTTGAGGGAAGAAGCTGTTCCTCACCCTGGTGGTGCTGGCTCTGATCCTCCTGTATCTCGTCCCCAATGGGTGCAGCTGACGGGGTTCTCAACGATTTTGCATGCCCTCTTCAAGCAGTGATCCCGGTAGATTGTGTCGATTGTGGGGGGAGGGAGACTCCAGTGATCCCCTCGATGTAGGCGAGGAAATGTAAAGAGAATCATGGTGCAGCCCTTGTTTTTGTCAGGTGTTTGTGGGATTTTACTCTCACCGTGCTCAGCCAGAGAAATCCATGGAATGTGGATCTAGACGTTTTCTCTTTAATCTTTCAGGGTAATGACATCACCTTGGTCACCTCCCACACTCACCAGCTGCAACCAAGAGAGGCCATGACCTTTGAGGTCACGTTCAGGGAGGTAAGGATGTACTTCAATTATTTCATTTCATCATCACTCTGCCATCATCTTCAGCAATGGAAGAGTGAGGGAAATTAAGCCAGCGCAGTCTCACAGCTCAAGGAAGCCAGGCTCAATCCTGAGCACAGCTGCTGTCTGTGTGGAGTTTGAACATTTTCCCTGGGACCGTATGGGTCTCTCCTGGGTACTCCTGTCTTTCCACATCCCGGTCACAGGCTGGGAGGTCAACAGGTGTCTGACAGCCCTGGAAGAGGAGGGAAAGATGCAGGACGTTGAGAGGTTGCAGGGATGCTGAGGCCTCAAGGCTGAAGGAGAGCAGTCGTCAGGGTTGGTGTATGGGTCCAGGGTGGGGGGGGTGGTGTAGGGATGGGGGGATGAGTGCAAATATGAGGGGGAGGGCTAAGATGAGGAGGCATATGGCGAGGTCAGATGTTGTTTGGTGGATGGGGGTGGGGACGTGGGTTGGAGTGGGGTGGGGAGGTGGGTTGGAGTGAGGTGGGATGGTGGAGTGAGTGGGATGGAGGAAGTGGGGTGGGGGAGGTGGGATGGGAAGATAGGGTGAGATGGCGGGGGTGGGTTGGGGGAGGTCAGGTCAGGTCAGGTCAGCTGGGGTAGGTGAGGCTGTTTTCTGAAGCCCAGTCCCAATTGTGAACCTCTCCTACCCTTCCAGCAATTTTGGAAACGTCCAGATGGACAGCCAGCCACCAGGGAGCACCTGCTAATGGTCCTCGCTGACCTGGATGAAATCCTCATCCGGGCCACCTATTCGACTGACATGATCTCAACCAGTCTGTCCGACGTGAGCATGGAGATTGCAGTGCCATTCTACACCAATCGCCCCCAGGCACTGGAGGTGGAAGAATGTCGTTGTCCACCAGGCTACCAAGGCTTGTCGTGTCAGGTAGTCACCGTGTGAACCCTTTGGCCTTCAGTCTTCACTAATGCTCAGGTTTTCAGTAACACCGATGTTAGGTTCTGGCACATACTTGGGGCTCGCAGTATAACCACCTACCTGCAGTAAGCAAGATTTTATCAGTGGACAGTAACAGCAAGAAGTGTCTATCTTAGGATGGCAGTGTAACTTGTACGGGGCTCCATTTCTTGTCCGTGTCAGTGATAGGTAGTTGGTTAAAAAGAACTACAAAGAGGAACATCACATCCAACTCCTCCCCTTCCATCAACTCCATCTATAACACCTCCTGAGAAAAGCTACCAACTTATTAAAATACCCCGGCCAGGAAGAAGATTCACGCGTGAATCATGCACCATCAGATTCAAGGACAGTTTGTTTTCTTCCGTTATCAGATTCGTGAATGAACCCCAAAATAGTACTTCTGCCTTTACTCTGCACCACCTGCATTCTCTCTGCAACTCTGTACTTTTGTACTGTGTTCTGTTGTTCTATGCATGAGATGTACACTTGTCTGCTCGCCTGAAAAACTCCATCACTGTTATAAGAACATAAGAAATAGGAGTAGGAGTCGGCCATTTGGCATGTCAAGCCATTCAATGAGATTATGGCTGATTTGATAATGGGCTCATATCCACCGACCTGCCTTTTCCCCATTACCCTTAATTCCCCTACAATGTAAAAATCTATCCAACCATGACTTAAATATATTTACTGAGGTCAACTCCACTGCTTCAATGGGCAGCGAATTCCACAGATTCACCACCCCTCTGGGAAAAGCAGTTCCTCCTCATCTCCATCCTAAATCAACTACTTGAGGCTATGTTCTGGTCTCCCCACCAATGGTAACAACTTACCTACCTCTATCTTATCAACATCTTTCATAATTTCATATGTTTCGACAAGATCTCCTCTCATTCTTCTAAATTCCAGCGAATACAGGGATTCCAGATGATTCATTCTCTCCAAAAAGGCTAACCCTTTCATCTCTGGAATCAACTTAGTGAACCTTCTCTACACGGCCTCCAAAGCATCCTTCCTCAAGTAAGGAGACCAGAACTGCATATTCGAAATGTATTATTTCAATATATGACAGTAACCTTGGCTCTTCTGCCCACAATGTTGTATCATCCTTTATAATCCTGCCCCATACAGAAAGTAATATATCTGCTCAGGGATGACACATAGTAAGGAAGGTGAGACATGAGAGAGAGGTGTAGTTGTTGCAAGGATGTCATGTGACCCCATTGGAGCACATGTTTAAAATCTGCACAGTTTTTTTAAGAAAACATGGAGATGCTAGAAACCGGAAATAAAACAGAAAATGTGGGAAACACTCAAGAAGTCAGTCAGCTTTGGATGAGTGAGAAACAGAGTTAATGTTTCTGACCTGAGACTTTCCATCAGTCCTGAAACAATAGCCTGATGCTGCCTGACTACTGAGCTTTTCCAGCATTTATTTCTGTAAAAAAATCGTCCTTTTTTTGTTGCAAATCATGCAATTTGCACAGACCACTGGAAGTTGGCAATGAGCTGCAGTTCTCGGTCAGATTGATGAAGCTGTCTCAAGGTTGTGGTTGGAGAGGGTTTGAGGAAACACCATACTTACCTGGGGCTTCACCAAAACCACTCCTGGAACTGTGTCTCTGGTCCATTGTCCACTGAGCACCGTAATGGGGATGGGGAAATTGACCTGGTTGAATAAGCTGTTTTCCAGAGATGGGACTATGCTCAAAGTCTAGAAAAATTAATGATTTCAATGATTTAAAAGAAGTCCAAGTGTCTTGGCAGGGAAGACTGTGGTTGGTCTTTGTGTTAGCTTGAGTGAGGGGCGTATGGGGTCAGGATAAGGGGCACTGAGATGAAGAGAAAGTTCTTCATTCTGGTGTTGGTAAACACTTTCCTGTCCATGAAACTATCTGACCGTGGCTTCTGGCTACAAGACCATATAGGGATTGGGGAGAAATGTAGAGCAAAAAGCACTCAACACGAAAGGGGGCAAAGGCCACCTAACCTGTTTATATTTAAATTTAGACATACAGCACAGTAACAGGCCCTTTTGGCCTACGAGCCCGTCCCACCCAGTTACACCCAATTAACCTACACATCTAGTACGTTTCGATCAGTGGAGCGCCTGGGGAAAACCCAACAGACATGAGAAGAACATACAAAATCCTTACAGACAGAATGGGACTCGAACCCCAGTCCCGACCGCTGGCACTGTAAAGATTGCATTAACCGCTACGCAAACCGTGCTGTCCCAAACGCTTGTTTGAAACTGTAACAGTTCTAAGTGTTTCACTGAGAAATCCAATCAAGTGATATTACGCCATACAACTCAAAGTTTCTGTTAGAGTTTGCAATTTAAACAGACAGCATGATAACAAGCCCTTTTGGCCCACAAGCCCGTGCTGCCCATTTACACCCAATTGACCTACAAACCCGATACATTTTGAACAGTGGGAGGAAACCCTTCTTGATGAAGGTGCACAGTGTGTTCGCAAGCATGTTTCAGAGTTCCAATTTGAGGTTGCTCTCTAATCAGGAAAACTCGGTAAAAAAATACTGTGTGAATTATTTTATTTTGTCATTTCTAGGATTGTGCCCCTGGTCACAAAAGAACGGGAGGAGGTCTATACTTGGGACATTGTGAGCGCTGCAATTGCAATGGACACTCAGACACTTGCCATCCGGAGACCGGTGTTTGCTCGGTAGGTCGTCTCACAATCTACTCCAGCATGTCAGTCGTGTAGCATCTAGTAAACAATAAGCTGGTGGAGGGACTCAGTGGGTCAGGCAGCAACCCATGGCCAGAAATGGTCAGTCAGCGTTTAGGGTTGGAACCCAGTATTGGGACTGAAATGGGAAGGATATCAAGGGACGGGCGAAGAGGTGATAGGATGTCAGACTGAAGGTGGGCGAGGTGGAGGGACAGGAAGAGGGAGAGAGGGAGACCATTGCGGGGTGGGGTGGTAGTGGGGGGGGATGGTGGGGTAGGGGTGTGGTGGTAGTGGGGGGGGGATGGTGGGGAAGGGGGGAGGTTGGGGTGGGGGAAGTTTGGAGAGGAAAGTCTGAATGGAAGTGTTAAAGATCTAGAAACAGTGGAACCCAAGTTAACTAAAAATCAATGTTCATGCCATTAGGTTTAAGGCAGACCAAGAGGAATATGATGCGTTGTTCCTCATGTTTGCATTTGGCTTCCCTAGCAATGGTTGAGGCTGAGGCAGACATGTTAGTGTGGGAAGGCTGAAGAGATGAAGCTCAGACTCACAGACAGGGTGCAGGGGTGCATCAAACATTCAGTCTCAACCATGTCGAGGAGGCCACACTCAGCCACTCCATTCCCACTCAGACAAGTCTTCCCTTGCCAGGGTAATGCCAAACAAAAACTTCAGATATAATGGCATCTTCACTGCCTCAAAAGTGATTACAGTTTAGACGAGCGATTAAAGGTGTTTATGGGTGATGTTTCCCTCTTACTGAAAGGAGCACCAGATGACACTAATGGCAACTATTTTTTTGCCATATGGCAGGCAGAAGGCGATTTTGTGTAATATTACATGCTCCGTCCTATTACATGACAATGAGAGGAATTATTTTAATTGACCATGCGTAACAAGAGGTTTATGAGAATGAAGGAGCTATTTACTTCCTCTGATTTCTTCAGGATCGTGGAAGCTCTGCCTGACGAGGCAGTGGAAGTAGATTCAGCAGTAACTTCTAAAGCTTGTGCATTTTAACAGAGAAGTTGCAGGTTAACAAGTAAAGCCCCATGAACATTGCAAGCTGAGGGTTTTAGCTGTGTATCTGGCTTAACTCAACCTTACACCACGCTGCTGAGAATACATAGCAGGGGTTCACCTCTCTCAGTGGAGGGCCATGGACCAAGAACCTTCGGCAGAGGGAAAGCTCCAGAATCAAACAGGCTGTGGCTGGCTAGTTTGCTGTGTGCTGTATTAATCACGCCCAGCTGCTTGCTCGAGTGTTTCGAGATACTGATTGAGAGCACAGCCTTTAACAATTAAACTACCTGCAGCGGAGGTTCACGTTGGAACTTGGTTCTGTGCACTCAAGTTCATTGGGTCCAATGCTAAAGAGAAAGGAAACTGAATAACAAAAAGGTATTCACATGAATTTTGTGTCACAACATACCAAAGCCAACAGCTGTATGAATATTTCAGATTTATTGACAGAGTTACATACATGACATCACTTGCAACCCTGAGATTCCTCTTTCCTGCGGGCAGAAAAAAATTTAAATTTTTAAATTCATTTAAAACATGGTAGAAGCCGATTCCAGCCATTGAAACCCATGCCGCTAAATGATATCCAATTAACCTATGTTTTTGGAGGATGGTGAGACCACACAGAGTTCTGGTCACCCCATTACTGGAAGGAAGTGGAAGCCATGGAGAGGGTGCAAAGGAAATTTATCAGGATGTTGCCTGGATTGGGAAATAAGTCTTATGAGGCAAGGTTTGGAGTGTAGAAGGATGAGAGGAGACTTGATTGAGGTCAACAAGATTATGAGAGGCTTAGGCAGGATGGACATGCAGCACCTGTTTCCCAGGGCAGGAATAGCAAACACCAGAGGACATCTCTACAAAGTGAAGGGAGGGAAGTTTAGGGGAGACATGAGGGGTAAGTTTTTTAATCAGAGTTGTGGAGGCCTGGAATGCCTTGCCGGGGATGGTGGTGGAGGCTGAAACATTAGAGGCATTTAAGAGATTCTTAGACAGACTCATTGATGAAAGAAAAATAAAGGGTTATGGAGTAGGGAGTGTTTAGTTTGTTTTTTAAGGAGTATATGGGTTGGCAAAAGATCAAGGGCCGAAGGGCCTGTGCTGTAGGTTTCTATGTTCCATATGGGAGGAAAGCGGAGCAGCTTGAACCAACCCACAATGGGCACAGGGTCATCGCTGGATTCAAACCCGGGTCACTGCACTGGCCCTATAATACACTAACCATGCCAATTTAGTCTTCACAACATCACAAGTCATAGGAGCAGAAGTAGGCCCATCACCCCATCGAGTCTTCTCCACCATTCTAATCATCCTCTCACTCAGCCCCACTCCCCGACTCTGATAATCCCTGATGCCCTGATGAATCAAATACCTGTCAATCTCTGCCTTAAATACACCCAACGACCTCGCTTGTGACTACATTCCACAGACTCACGGCCCTCTCAAGAAATGTTTCCACATCTCCGTTTTAAATTGCTTCCCTTTTATCCTGTTGAGCCCTCATATTCTAGAATCCCTACCATGGGAAGCATCCATTTACTGCATCCAGGCCTTTCAGCATTCGAAATGCCTCTATGAGGTCCCTCCGATCCTTCTGTACTCCAACAAGTACAGTCCAAGAGCCAACCCTTTCATTCCTGCTATAATTCCAGTAAATCTTCTCTGAACCCTCTCCAATGCCAGCACGTCTTTTCTCAAATAAGATACTCAAAACTGTACACAGCAACTCCAAGTGAGGTCTCACCAGTGCTTTAAAGAGTCTCAACATCACGTCCCTGTTATATGCTACTCATCCATGGCAACATTTCACTCACCTTCTCCTCCACTTGGAGGTTAACCTAGTAGGTGTTACCAACCTTTTAATTTTTAATTTAGACAAACAGCACAGTAACAGGCCATTTCAGCCCACGACTACGTACTAGGGGTGTAGGTTAATTGGGCGGCACAGACTCATCTAAGTTAAAAGGTTTGGCCACCCATGCTTTAGGGTATCCTGTACGAAAACTTCCAGGTCCCTTTGCACCTCACAATTTTGTATTTTCTTCCTTCAAGGCAGAACATCCCCAGGGTATTATAACTAGAGAAATGTTTCTGAAGGAAACATTCACACTTTCACCATTATATTTAACTTCAATTAAAGAGAATTTCTTTTGAATATGGGGACAGTCTAAAGCAGCAACAGGACCCATCCTGATCCATACTCAGCATGGATTGCTTCTCCAGGAAATTTGTGCACTTTCCAGAAAGGGTATGGCAGCCGGGGCGAGAAACAGAGCAGGCAGCCCACAGACACTCGCCCAGGTAGACACACTGCCATGGGTCTCTTGAGACGGGGACAGGAGAGTCAGCGACCGGCAGAGAGAGAAGGCGGCAAGGATAGGTAAGGAAAGCAAAGTGGATGTCGTGGTGGCAGCAAAAGATGCCATAGGTGTTCTGTGGTTGCTAAGAGCAGTGTTTGGGATAACAATGAATCGGCTTTATTTACACAATATTGTTTTTTACAATTGGATGTAAGTGTAAAAGATCTTCTCTTCAAAGGGAAACTTGACTCTGTGTCAGTACATTGGCACAAGATGAGTTGCTGAACCATTCACTGGCAGTGGGAAAGATTTGAACTAATGAATTGAATCCAACACAAAAGAGATACCGTATATACTGGTGTAATCTTCAAATTTTATGGACCACTTTGTCAGGCCAAAAAGGGGGGGGTGGTGTTGGTCAACTTTTCCACGGCTCAAACTTTTGACCTCATGTGTCGTTCAAAGCATCAGGGGTTCGGATGGCCAGGACTGGATGGTAAGTCCGCAGTCAAGGCGTTGAGAGCTTGGATGGGCATGTGGCCTGGACATTGGGTTCTGGATGTGGGCGGATGGCTGGGGCGTCAGGAGTTCAAATGGGCGGGCAGCCAGGGCGGCGTGAGTTTGGATGGGTGGGTTATTGGAACGTGGGGAGTTCAGATGGGCGGGTTGTTGGGACGTGGGGAGTTCGGATGGGCAGGTGGTTGGGGCATGGGGTGTTCAGATGGGCAAGTGGTTGGGGCACGGGAAGTTCGAATGGGCGGGTGGTTGGGACATGGGGACTTCAGATGGGCAGGTGGTTGGAGCATGGGAAGTTCGGATGGGTAGGTGGTTGAGACATGGGGAGTTCGGATGGGCGGGCGGTTGAGACATGAGAAGTTCAGATGGGCGGGTGGTTGGGGCATGGGGAGTTCAGATGGGCGGTCAGGAGCTAGGTGCGAGGGCGGCTGGGGCATCAGGAGCTCAAGTGGGCAGGCAGCAGGGGGGAAGGTCTGCTGTCGGGGCATCGGGATCTCTGGTAGGTTGGCGGTCGGGTCGTTAGGGGCTTGGATCTGTGAGCAGTTGAGGCCAAAAATAGGGGGTAGACTTTTACATGGGTCACACAAAAACACCGGAGTTTTGGGACAGAAAAGAGGTTTCGACTATTACACAGTATCAACGATTACACGAGCATATACAGTATGTATCACTTGAGCTGAATGGCCTTTTTTCCCTTTGCACAAGTTGATACAAAAATCTGGTATGAAATGAGTTGAACAAAAGCATTTATTTTTATTCATTTAAACAGGAATGTTTACATCACACTGCTGGCGACTCCTGTGATCTGTGTGCCCCTGGCTATTATGGTGACGCCATAGCTGGTACTCCCAGGGATTGTCAGCCCTGTGCATGTCCTCTGACGATCCAAGAAAACCAGTGAGTCACAGATTTGTGAACAGCACATTACATTTGTTGCTCATTATGCTTTACATGCAGTTTTGAAAATTGTACAATCTTTAAGAGTCACTTTTTAAAACATTACAGCACACTATAGGCCCTTCAGCCCTTGATGTTAGTCGACCTATGTAAACCTACTTCACACCCATAGCCATCTGTTTTACTTACATCCTTTGTGCCAGCCTCCATCACCACTCCCAGCAATGCATTCCAAGCACCCAGTACTCCCTGTGGAAAAATACCTCTGACTTCTTCCCTAACCTCACCTTAAACACACCCTTTGCTGCTCTCCGTGTGGTGGTGAAAGTCAAGTTTATTGTCACCTGATTGTACAAGCACATCCCGACGTTACAGCGTTCGTTCTCCGATCCTCGGGGCAAAACACCAGACACGCAACCAGATGTTACACACATACAAACGACATATATACTAGATAAGTGCTTATATAGATAAATAAATTTTGCTTCGTGAATATGAGAGTCTTGGGTGGTTTGTTGGGCAGCTCCCCGTCACTCACCTTGAGGGTCTGCGTAGTTCACTGTTTCTGATCTTGCGGGGCTGAGGGCTGCAGCAATTTGCTCTTGCTTCATTCACTTCTCTTTTTCTCCAAGGTTTTCGCCTCTTTGTGAAAGTAACGGAGCAGGTGGCTATAGATGTACAGCATGTCTGCCTGGTTACACAGGCCTGCACTGTGAACGGTAATTTGGTCTGATTGTTGGTCAAAATTAGGTTCTTTGCAATCCCCTTGATGACCTTTTGACCTCTGGCTCCAGGATAAAGTGGACAGAAACAAAAGAGCTCTGACTGGGATGTCAGGACCAATTCCTCATCCCCTCTACCCTGGGAAATTCAGCAGTCAGTGAGCATTGACCAGCATTGGCTTGGTTAGACAGGGCCACCAGCACCTGTCTCAATTTCCTGATTGCCAGTTGGAAAGAGCTATCTTCTCTTTGGGAGGTTCAGATGATCATGGCACCTCTGATAAGATTCCACTTTCCCAATGGATTTTGGGGCCTGCACCTCCTCTCTCCTGTTTCCTGCCCCATTCTCTGAACCCTTGGTCACCCAGGTCCAGTGCTCTCCATCTAGATGTTCTCCGAACTGGTGCTCACCCAGATCCAGTGCTCTTCATGGAGAGAACTCTGAACATACCTGAGCGCTGTTCACTTTGGGTTGCTTCCCCTGATCCCTTGGTTTGCAACCTTCCTTGAATGATGTTTTAGGTGAAGTGTTAATCATTTTAACTTGCCCTGCTGTGGCACAAACAAGATTCTTAATATGAATGTTCAAGGCCCCATACTGGGAAATGCCACTCACAGGAGTAATTGAGTCAGAAGGCCAAGGGTTACGGGTGTCGTGTAAACTCCCCGTTTAATATGTCAACAAGCACCCTTCTGCTCGTTCTCCATCCAATTAACCGTGTGGCTTTTGTTTTAGCTGTGCCCCTGGGTATTCCGGAAATCCTACAATTCCAGGACAGGAGTGTCTTGCAGTAGGTATGTATGCACACAGAGGTGAACATTTGAAGCTCTCTTTTTTAAACAGCATCTCAGTGTTACTGTATATCTTGCAGAAAAATTGTAGCAATTTCTTTGCATCCTGAGCCATTTCAAAAATTATCTCATAAGGGAGTTGAACTTCTGTTTTCCAAAACTAGAACGTGGATTTGAATAACTTAAACATTGGAATTTTGAATCCTAAGCCCTTCACCATTCTACTGCCATTATTGGGGATCTTTCAGAGTTATGCAATCGAGCACAATGTGATGGAATGTCTATGCAGAGGTCAGAACAGGGTGCTAGCTTTGCCAATCAACTCTGCAACTTGGAAATCTATAGATATCTTGTCCTTGATGGAACGCATCAAAGCCCACCTCCCAGAGATGCTGGATCCATTTCAATTTGCCTATAGAAGAAACCGTTCCACAGATGATGTTATAACCTTGTCACTTCACTCCGTCCTGGCCCACGTGTCGAACGATGCCTCATACGCCAAGCTGCTGTTCATTGACTTCAGCTCAGTGTTTAATAAGATCGTTCCCCGGAGCCTCATGGAGAAGGTGTCCTCGCTGGACTCAACACCCCCCTCTGTAATCGGATGCTGGACTTCCTAATGGAAAGACCACATAGTCTGTCTGGGTCAATAGTAGAATATCAAGCACCGTCACACTGAGCACTGACCCACGACTGCATCATTAGATCCAGCTCCAACAGGTTCATCAACTTTGCAGATGGCACAATAGTCGTATTGCAGAGAAGAGGCAAAATAGTGCAAGAATAACAACGTGGACAAGATGAAGGAGATGATCGTGGACTTCAGGATGACCTGGAACGACCACCCTCCACTACACATCAACATCTCTCTGTAGTAGGGAGGGTGGAGAGCACCAAGTTTCTTGGAGTTAACTTAACCGGTGACCTATTGTGGACTCTCAACATATCCTCAGTTGTCAGGAAGGTGCAAAAGCAACTGCACTTTCTAAGAAGACTGAAGTGGGCAAGACTACTGGTCACTGTTATGTCAACCTTCTATAGGAGCTCTCTCTGGCCAGCTGCCTCACACTGTGGTACAGTGGCTGCAGAGAAATGGATCAGATATCTATCCACAGCATTATAAGAGTGGCAGAGAGGATCACTGGAGTCTCCCTCCCTCCCATCAATGTGATATACTGGGATTGTTGTCTGAAGAGGGCCCGCTCCTTTTCAGCTGCTCCTTTCGGGGAACAGATGCAGGAGTATCAGACCCAGCATCGCCAGGCTGAGGCCCAGCTTCTTCCCACAGGCAATGAGAATGCCGATGACCAAAGGAGCTGCTCGCACTGACCATCCAAAACTCTCATTTGTACAAACAATATTTATTCATTTTTATAGATCTAATACTTGTCTTGCATATGTATTGTTTGTCTGTATGTGTGTTACGCCTGGTTGTGTGTCTGTATGTTTTGCACCGAGGACTGGAGAATGCTAATTGTCAGGTTGTACTTGTAGAATCAGATGACAATAAACTTGACTTGAATCATTAGTAATTTTGTATCACAGAATCGTGTGATAGAAATAACAGCAAAGTGCTGGAAATACTTGCCTACACCACGGTGAACAAAGGAGAGCTCATGTTTCACCACTTACAGGATATATAGAATATACAGTGCCCTCCATAATGTTTGGGACAAACATTATTTGCCCATGTGCTCCACAGTTTTAAATTTGTAATCAAACAATTCATGTAATTAAAGTGCCCATTCCAGATTTTATTCAACATTATTTGTATACATTTTGGTTTGATCATGTAGAAATTATAGGACTTTTTGTTTCAAAAGTTCCCCCATTTCAGGACACTCTAATATTTGGGCCATTTGGCTTCACGGGTGTTTGCGAGTACTCGGGTCTGTTTAATTGCTTCTTTGGTGCAGGTATAAGAGAGCTCGGCTTGTGTCTACGCTTTTCCTCACCTTTGGAGTCTGTAGTTGCAATTTTTTACTATGATGACCACAGCTGTGCCAAAGAAAGTCAAAGAGGCTGAAAAACAAGAATAAAACAGTAAGAGGCATCGCTCAAGTCATAGGATGACCAAAATCAACTGTCTGGAACATCATTAAGAAGAAAGAGCGTACTAGTGAGCTCAGTAATCACAAAGGGACTGGTCGGCCAAGGAAGACCGCCACTGCTGATGGCAGAAGAATTCTCATCGTAATGAAGAAAAATCCCAAACGTGTGTCTGACAGATCAGAACCACTCTTCAGGGAGAAGGTCAGGATGTGTCAATGACTACTGTCCGCTGAAGACTTCATGAGCAGAAATACAGAGGCTGCACTGCAAGATCCAACCACCAGTTTGCCACAGAAACAAGATGGCCAGATTTCAGTTGGCCAAGAAGTATTTAAAAGAGCCTGTATAATTTTCAAAAAAAAAAGCTCTTGTGGACCGATGAGACCAATATTCAGGGAAAAGTGTGGAGGTGTAAAGGAACTAGCCAAGATCCGAACCATATCACCTCATCTGTGAAACGTGGTGGGGGTGTTATGGTCTGGGCATGTGTGGCTGCCACAGGTTCTGCCGCACTTGCCTTCATCGGTGATGGCCATAGCAAAATGGATTCTGAGGTGCACAGAAACATCTGCTCAAGTTCGAGCAAATGCCTCCAAACTCATTGGACGACGCTTCATCCGACATCAAGGTAATGATTCCAAAGCAACAAAGAAGTTTTTCAAAGCTAAAATCAGGAAAATTCTAGAACGCCCAAGTCAATTACCTGACTGAAATCCAATTGAGCAGGCTTTCCATTTGCTGAAGAGAAAGCTAAGTGGACGAGCCCCTTAAACGCTAACCGTGCCGTCCTTTTGTCCTAATTGACAGCCAAGCAACGCATTTTTGTCTCATCTGAAAATTTATTTTCCAATTTCTCTTTCTTTAAGTCGTAATCATTCAGATACATCAAACTAAGCAAGGCGCTGCTGAGTACATGGTTCACAAACTTTCACCCATCGTTCTCCCTCCCTTCCCCATCCCTCTGTCTTCTTCCTCCAGCTCTCCATCCCTCTCCATTCACAGAGCCAGCCCTCCTCCCCCTATTTGCTGGCATGCTCTCCCTCCCTTATCCACACCTCTTGCCTGTGGGCTGTGCTCCTCCCCCTGCCCCTTGACCCTACCATTTTGTTCGGGCACCTGACGAAATTTGCCTCGATGAAGGGCTCAGGCCTGAAATGTTGGTTCCGTATCTTTATCTTTGCGACATAACGTGCCCTGTTTGACCAGCTGAGTTTCTCCAGCTTTGTGTTACTTCAGCAACGGTGTCTGCAGACCTTCGTGTTTTATTCCCATCAGCGTGATTATTTACCTCCTGGCTTTGAACCAATTCTGGACAGAATTTGCTGCTTTCCCTGGGTTTCCACAGACTTTTTCCTTCTTCACTATCCTGCAGTGTGGGTCATAACTAGCCACTAATTACTGATTTTATCCCTTGCATTCTTTCCAGACAACAAAGCAATGTCAACAATTCTCTTGCACCCTTCCTGTAAACAAAGGAGATTGAAATTTGAAAATATTAAAATGTTTAGATCACTTGAATAATAGCTAATAACATGAGAAGGACTGATCCATCAAGCTGGATAGGAATTTCCTGTCGCTGCTGTGAGTGACAGCTTGTGAAAATGTATGGAAATGATGTTATTCTTTGTTCCATTTCCAAAAATAAATATCCTGTATCAAGAAAACAAAGTACATGTCTATATGTTGCTCTTTCCAGAACGTCCCGATCCTGTTCCTGTTCTCCCTGAGAGGAAAGAAGTGGAAGAAGGTGGCACGGTGATACTGAAATGTCAGGTGACCGGACAAGGCTCCTCCTACTACTACTACTGGAGCAGAGTTGATGGCCAACCCTTATCTAGCCGCACTCAGCAAAGAGGGCAAGGTAATGCTCCCTGGCAAAGGTTTCTCAATGTCAGGCAGGACTTGTAACTGGGACAACAGTCTACCCTCTGAAAGCACTGGGTGTTTGTCCTTCACTGGCTCGGGTCCTTCTATCGACAAGCACCGTGCATCGCTTTGCCCCATCGTGACAAGGGCAGCAGTGAGAATAGTGCCAGGCCTCAACAGAACTAATTTTGTAGTGCCCAAAGATGTTCTGATGGGATGGGTGATAAGAGTTGGCATGGAGCAGAACAGATCATACAACCTTGCATCTGAGAGTCATACAGCCCAGAACCAGCCCCTTACTGATGTGGTCTGACTGATGGTGGATCAAGTATCATAGACCTCATGCTCACTGTACATGATATTTCCATTCACATCAGCAAGTGAAGCAAGATCAATTAAAATTTCATACTTTATTCTCTAGGAGGTGACAGTCTGTCCTTGTCATAAAACAAAGAGTGGGTTTGGATCCTTGGGTTTTGGCTGGTTCGTTAAATGCTAGTCTTTCTGTAAATTCATTGTCAATTAAGGTCATCACTCCGACTGATCTGGCCTTCAGTTGTGTTCCCCTCACAGCGACCAGCTGAAATGCGTGAGCACATGTCCATTCCTGAAGATGATGTAGTTGGCAACTTCGCTGCTTGTGATAAACTTTTAAAATTTAGATGTACAGCACGGTAACAGGCCCTTTCGTCCCACAAGTCCTTGCCACCAAATTGCACCCAATTGACCCACGACCCTCCTGGTACGTTTTGAAAGGTGGGAGGAAACTGGAGCACCTGGAGGAAACCCTCACAGACAAAGGGAGAATGTGCAAACTCCTTACAGACAGCACGGGATTTGAGCCCTGATCCCTGGTGCTGTAACAGTGTTGCACTAACCACTAGGCTAAACGTTCCACCCATTTTCTAGCTCTTTGAGAGCAAAACATCAAAGACAGAAGAGACTTCAGACTTGTGTCGTGCAGGAGCTGAACTTTCCCTTCCACCAAGATTAGTTTTCCTCTTTGTTCTTTGGACCTCTTCCATGCACAAGACGAAGTGCGGGTGAACTGACTGTTGGGTCCAACTGCCAATCTCTGAAAGGTCCAGAAACACTTTGCTTTGGATCCCACTGTTAGGAACAGTGCAGTCCCTTTAGTGAAAATTGTTTCTCCGAAGTATCAAAAGAAACTCCACTCTTCATGCATCAACGCAAACACCCTTGTGTCTGTGTTTAGCCTCAGGAGAAGATTGTAATGAAGCTTTCACTAATTGGACGTCCAAATGAAAGGTTAGGTGAGTGGCACAATTAGCCTAGCAGTTAACACAACTCTATTACAGCGCCAGTAACCTAAGGTTCGAATCCAACGCTGTCTGTAAGGAGTTTGTACGTTCGCCCCGTGTCTGCGTGGGATTCCTCCAGTGCTCCAGTTTTCTTCCATCCTCCAAAATGTACAGGGTTACAGGTTAATTTGGGGTCTAATTGGGTTTAAGTGGGCAGAATCAGCTTCCACTGTGCTGTAAAAATTTTTTAATTAAAATTTAAAAGACAGAGCAGAAAAGAAGTTGCAAGGTTTGCTTTTCAAAGCAGGAGGGTAAGATTTTCTTGTGATAGTATTTTAATATTTGTGATTGGTCAAACTGCAGGTTCAAGCTAGTTGGGAGGGCAGGCCTTGGCCTTGGTGCTACGGGGAGAGTTGTTGCTGAGAGCCTGATGCAGTTTGAGGAAGAAAGAACTTGTGCAGCTGAGGCTAGAAGTAACACAAGGCGCCTCATCAGTTTCCACTGCCTCCTTCACTTCCAGGTGATGAGCTGTTGATCCGGGAAATCAAGCCATCTGATGCTGGGATTTACATATGCACATGCCGTGATATGGAGGGCACTAATTCAAGTCGGGTCGAAGTCGTCGTGACTGGTGAGTTCGGAAAAACAACTTCAAATCCCTTGATGTGGCACTGCACATTGAACAAAAATCACAATACTGTAACAATTCAAACCTCACATCTCACTTGTCCCTGGGAGAATGCAGACTTGTATTTAACCACATCTGCATCCTTGTAAATGTTTGATATCTTTTTATTGCTGTTGGCCCTTGTGTCATTTTATCAATAGAATCAATTGTCTGAGTTTGAAAGTAAATGGATGCTCCATGGGTTCATGAGGGGGCATAATTCCCTACTTCCAAGCCTCTCGTGATTTTTAGGGTACATGAGATTGGTCTTCCCCGTTCATAACATCAATGCCGACTGTTTTAAATGTTATGAAATCAGAGTTCGTTGACCAGAAATGACATTTTTATTGTCCATTTACTGAACTGTGGGAGTGCTTTTCAATCTGTGCAACCGTAAATCTGCAAAAAGAATTGCATTATTGCCTTGTAGTGACTATGGTGTTATTTTCTAAATTATGCTCAATATATTCCAAGCAAACTTTGTGCAGAGGTATGTGGATGGCTCAAAATGTCAGTCCTGCAAGCCCCACTGAAGGAAATCAGTTCCGTGTGTCCTCAGCGGTGTTCACGGCAATGTCTTGGTCAAGAACTTGCATTGCATTAGATGGAGTGCCCAGGACAATTTCAGTGAAAGTTCGTGTCTGTTCTTCACCACGAAACCAGGCGCTATACATTTAAATCAAATCAGATTTGATTTGAACAGTTCACCTCCTTTTCATTTTTTTAAAATGTAGACATGCAGCACGGTAAATAGGCCTTCCGGCCCATGAGCTCAATTACACCCAATTGGCTTACAGCCCCCAGTACGTTTTAAAAGGTGGGAGGAAACTCGCACAGACAATGGGAGAACATACAAATCCCTTGGCATAATATTCAATTCCACCTTCAAGTTTGACAGTCAAGTCAATGCAGTAGTAAAAGCTAGCTTTTTCCAATTCCGCACTATTGACAAAAATCAAATCATTCCTGTCACTGAAAAACCTCGCGAAAGTTATCCACAGCCTCATTTTCTCCCATTTAGACTACTCTCTATATACGGGAATCAGTCAGTCGTCATTATCCCGTCTACAACTGGTTCAGAATGCTGCAGCCAGGCTCCGGACAGGTACCAGCAAGAGGGACCCTATGGCCCCTATTCTTGCCTCCCTTCACTGGCTGCCAATATGACTCAGGGTCGATTTTAAAGTTTAAAGGACTAGCCCCCACCGATCTCCTAACGCCCCACTCCATTTCAAGACCTCTTAGCTGGCAAACTCAGGGAAGATTCAAAGCATCTTCTCTAAGTTAGAAACTATTCACAAGTTATAGGAGCAGAGGGAGGTCTATCGGCCCATCGATTCCGCTCCGCCATTCTAATCATGAGCTGATCCATCCTCCCACTTGGCCCCCCTCCCCGGCTTTCTCCCCTTAACCCTTGATGCCCTGACTAATCAAGTACCTGTCAATCTCTACCTTAAAGACACCCAACAACCTTGCTTCCACAGTCACCTGTTCCTCAGACTCATGTCCCTCTCACTCAAATCTTTCCGCACCTCTATTATAAATTGACACCCTTTTATCCTGACTTCCTTGGGAAACATCCTTGCCACATTGACTCTGTCCAAACCTTTCAGCACTCAAAATGTCTTTGAGGTCCCCCCCTCATCCTTCTATACTCCAACGAGTACAGTCCAAGAGCCGACAATCATTTCTCACAGGTTAACCCTTTCAAAAGCTCACAAGAACAAAAGTAGGCCATTCGGCCCATTGAGTCTGTTCTGCCACTCCACCATGAGCTAAACCATTTTCCCATCTAGTTCCAATTTACGGCCTTCTCCCCCATATCCCTTGACACCCTGACTAATTAGATACCTATCAACCTCCATCTTAAACTCCTCCGATGATCCGGCCTCCACAGCTCTATGCGGCAATGAATTCCACAAATCCATGAACCTCTGGCTAAAGAACTTTCTCCTCATCTGTTTTAAATGGGTACCTTCTAATTCTAAGACTGTGCCCTCTTGTCCTGGATTCATCCACCAAGGGAAACATCTTATTCACATCTACTCTGTCCAATCCTTTCACCATTCAAAATGTTTCTATGAGATCTTTTTTACTCCAATGAATACAGTCAGAGCTGCTAAACTCTCCTCAGATGTTAGCCCTTGTATTCCAGGAATCATCCTGGTAAATCTTGTCTGAACTCTCTCCAACATCATTACATCCCTTCTAAGATAAGGGGCCCAAAACTGCACCTAGTTCTCCAAATGAGGTCTCACCAGTGCCCCATGGAGCCTCATCAACACCTCGTTACTCTTATACACTATTCCCCTTGAAATGAACGCCAACATGGCATTCACTTTCTTTACTGCTGATCCAACTTTTAGGGTATCCTGCACGAGGACCCCCAACTCCCTTTGCACTTTTGAATTTTGACATTGCTCCCCATCCAAATAATAATCTGCCTGTTTCTTTCCTCTTCCAAAATGTACATTTCTCAACATTGTATCTCATCTACAATTTCTTTGCCCACTCTCCTAAACTGTCCAAGCCTCTGCATCCTTTCAATTTCTTCAACACTTCCCACTGGTTTCATCTGAAAACTTGGCCACAAAACCATTTAATCCATAATCTAAATCATCAATGTACATTGTAAAAAGAAGCAGCTCCCACACCGACCCCCTGCGGACACCACTAGTAACCAGCAACCAACCAGAACAGGATCTGTTTATTCCTGCCCTTTGCTTCCTGCCTATCAGCCAGTGCTCCATCCATCTTTCCTGTAATTCCTTAGCTCTCATCTTATGAACCAGCCTCTTATGCGGCATCTTATCAAAGACCTTTTGAAATCCAAATATACAACATCCACAGCCTCTCCCTTGTTCATCCGACTTGAGACTTCCTCAAAAAATTCCAATAGGTTGACCAGGCAGGATCTTCCCTTCATGAACCCATGCTGGGTTGGACCTATCATGTCGTGCACCTCAAGGTATTTCATAACCGCGCCCTTGAGAATCATCTCCAATAACTTTCCAACTACCGATGTCAGACTAATAGGCCTGAAATTTTCTTTTTCTGCCTCCCTCCTTTTTTAAACAGCGGAACTACATTTGCAACCTTCCAGTCCTCCAGAACCATGCCAGAGTCTATTGATTCCTGGAATATCATTCCCAATGCCTAATCTCTAAAATCACCTCCTGCAGAACCAGGTCCAGGAGACTTATTTATCTCTAGTAATCCTGACTGTACCTAATTCTATTCCCTGATACCTCTGATTATCAGGTACATTGCTATTGCCTTCCTCAGTGAAGACTAACACAAAATCCTCATTTAGTTCCTCTGCCGTCTCCCTGTTACCCATTATAATCTCCAGTCTCTTACTTTTTATATATTTAAAAAAATATATCCTTTTGAATGTTATTTGCCAAGTTCCTTTCAAAATTCATCTTTTCTTTCCAAATGACTGTAAGTTTTTAAACATTTTCCCAGTCCTCTGTTTTCCCACTAGTTTTTTCTTCCATGTCTGCCCTCTCTTTTGCTTTTATTTTAGCCTTAACCTCTCGTTAGCCACATTTTTACCATTTTTCCATTCATAATTTTTTTCTTTTTCTTGAATATGTCTATCTTGCACTTTCCTCATTTCTTGTAGAAATATCATCCAATTCTGTTCTGCCGTCCCTCCTTCTATCTTACTTTTCCAGTCAACCGGGGCCCGTTCCTCTCTCATCCCACTGTAATTCCCTTTGTTCCCCTGAAATATTGACACACCTGATATCAGCTTTTCCTTTTCAACTTTGAAACTGAACTCAGTCATATTATGATCACTTCTTCCTAAGGGTTCCATTACCTTTAATTCCCTTAGGTTCATTACACATCACCCAGTCCAAAACCACTGACCGCCTGGTGAGCTTATCGAAAAGCTGCTCCAAAAAGCCATCCCGTAGGAATTTTACAAACTCTCTTTCCTGAGATCCAGAACCTTCCTGACTTTCCCAATCCCCTTTCATGTTAAAATCCCCCATAATTATCTTGACATTTTCCTTCTGACACACTTTTTCTATCTCCAGCTGTAACTTGTAGTTGCTTTTTGGGGGCCTGTGTATAATTGTTATTAGGGTCCTTTTATTCTTGCTCAACCCATAAGGATTCTACCATTTCTGACTCTATATCCCATCTTTCTGTCTTTGGCTTGGCTTCGCAGACGAAGATTTATGGAGGGGGTAAAAGTCCACGTCAGCTCCAGGCTCGTTTGTGGCTGACAAGTCCGATGCGGGACAGGCAGACACGGTTGCAGTGGCTGCAGGGGAAAATTGGTTGGTTGGTTGGGGTTGGGTGTTGGGTTTTTCCTCCTTTGCCTTTTGTCAGTGAGGTGGGCTCTGCGGTCTTCTTCAAAGGAGGTTGCTGCCCGCAAAACTGTGAGGCGCCAAGATGCACGGTTTGAGGCGATATCAGCCCACTGGCGGTAGTCAATGTGGCAGGCACCAAGAGATTTCTTTAGGCAGTCCTTGTACCTTTTCTTTGGTGCACCTCTGTCACGGTGGCCAGTGGAGAGCTCGCCATATAACACGATCTTTCTAGTGATTTAATATCATTGCTTCCAATCAGGGCCACGTCACCCCCTCTACCTACCTACCTATCTTTCCTCCACACTGGACATTCAGCTCCCAATCACATCCATCATTAAACCATGTCTCAGTGACGGCCACAATGTCATATCTTTTAATCTGTAGCTGAACAACTAGGTTATCTAGTTTATTCTTAATGCTCCATCCATTTAAGTCCAGTGCCCTTAGACCAATAACTTTTACCGATGTTGCTGTGTTTCTATTGTACAGCAAATTATCCCATCTTTTCACCTGCCTGTCCTTTTTGTCCTCCTTGCAGCACATTATCTTTAACTTTTTTTTCTATTTTCCTCTTTCTCGGCCCTACATCCTGGTTTCCCTCCCCCTACCACCTTAGTTTAAACCCTCCCTATTAGCTATATTAAACATCCCCGCCAGGACGTTGGGACCCTTTGAGTTCAGGTGAATCCCATCCTTTTTGTAAAGGTCATGCCTTCCCCCAAAATAGATCCCAGTGATCCAAGAATTTAAAGCCTTTGCCCTGCACCAGTCTCCTAGCCACGCATTCATCTGCTTTATTCTTGCCTTCATACGCCAGTGGCACGGGCAGCAATCCTTGAGATCACCACCCTGGAGGTCCTGCTTCTTAACTTGCATCCCCACTCCCTGTCAACTTCCTTCAGGACCTCCTCGCTTATTCAATCTTTGTCACTGGTACCAACATGTACCAAGTCCTCTGGCTCTTCGCCCTCTCCCCTGAGAATATTCTGGACCCAACCCGAGACATCCTGTACCCTGGCGCCAGGAAGGCAACACATTGGCCAGATATCCCTATCAGGTTCACAGAATTTCTTGCCTGTTCTCCTCACTATGGAATCCCCTACTACCACTGCATTTCTCCTTTCTCTCTTGACCACGGCATCGTGCACAGTGCCAGAGCCTCTGTCAGGTCAACCTCTCCAACAGTACCAGTTTCTGAGGAGGACTGTCGCAGAAGTGCTCCCTACTATCTCTCTATATCAATCATCTCCTCACTTTCCCTAATTAACCGAAGGTTATCAAGCTGCAGCTCCAGATCCCTAACATGGTCCTTAAGGAGTTGCATATCAACGCACCTGGTGCAGATGTAGTCCTGTGGGAGGCTGCTAGTCTCCCAGGGTCTACTCATCTGGCAATCCAAGTACAACACAAATCCTAGATGCAGACCACCAATGCTACTGTCTGATGTTACAAAATAAATGTACCTGCAACTAACCCTTTTATTATAATTCTCACCTCTTTCTTGTTCTGGCCGAAGCCACATTTGTACCATGTCTATCTTGCACTTTCCTTATTTCTTGTAGAAATATCATCCAATTCTGTTCTGCCGTCCCTCCTTCTATCTTACTTTTCCAGTCAACCTGGGCCGGTTCCTCTCTCATCCCACTGTAATTCCCTTTGTTCCCCTGAAATATTGACACACCTGATATCAGCTTTTCCTTTTCAACTTTGAAACTGAACTCAGTCATATTATGATCACTTCTTCCTAAGGGTTCCATTACCTTTAATTCCCTTAGGTTCATTACACATCACCCAGTCCAAAACCACTGACCGCCTGGTGAGCTTATCGAAAAGCTGCTCCAAAAAGCCATCCCGTAGGAATTTTACAAACTCTCTTTCCTGAGATCCAGAACCTTCCTGACTTTCCCAATCCCCTTTCATGTTAAAATCCCCCATAATTATCTTGACATTTTCCTTCTGACACACTAAGCCAAAGCCTTACCATTCTGACTCAGACCACTCTTAATGATGACCTCGAGGACTACATCGGCAGCAGATGCATTGAGCTGTGACTCCCGGTAATGTAAGGAACAAGCCCCTCCTTAGCCTGGTATCATTCTAGTAAATTTTCTCTGAACCCTCTCCAATACCAGCATCTCTTTCCTCGAATAAGGTGCCCACAACAATTCTCCATGTGAGGTCTCACCAGAAATTCCTCTCCCATTTATAATCAGGGACAATATATTGTCACTCTATAATTTCCTCCTTTTTCATCTTAGAAACATAGAAACATAGAAGATAGGAGCAGCAGTAGGTCATTCGGCCCTTCAAGCCTGCTCCGCCATTCAATGAGATCATGGCTGATCTTAAAGTTCAGTACCCCGTCCCCGCCTTCTCTCCGTAACCCCTAATTCCCTTATACTGAAGAAATATATCTAATTTCCTCTTAAATATATTCAATGAACCTGCCTCTACTGCCCTCTGTGGCAATGAATTCCACAGATTCACCACCCTCTGGGTAAAGAAATTCCTCCTCATCTCGGTCCTAAAAGGTTTGCCTATTATCCTCAAACCATGGCCCCAGGTTCTGGATTTTCCCATCATTGGAACTTTCCATTCTTTGCCATCTGGGATTGGGCTTTTAACGTGTTGCTTGATTAAAAACCTGCAGATATATCTATGTTCGTAGACAAAGGTGCTGGGAAACTCAGCACGTCATACAGCATCCATGGAGAGAAAAAGGCAGTTGGCATTTCAGGCCTGAGACTTTATTCAGGTGTGCGCGATTAAGAAGATGAGATGGGGGATGTGTTGGAGGAGGGGAAGGAAGGAACACAGGCTTACTGGTGGATACACGCGGGAGGGAGGAGAAACGAGCTGAGAGGTGATGGGGGAAGCCCTATCAATTCTGTAGGTGACATATAGGCCCCAGGATCTGCAAATTTCTTGTTTGCCAGCTAAATGGACCTCTTCCCTCCACAGTGCCCTCTTTTAAAGCCATAACCGTGACTGTTGAAGAGCCAAAGACACAGACTATGAGAGCTGGAAGCACTGTCAGCTTTATCTGCACAGCAAAGAGTCAGGTAAACAAGACACTGATTACATTCGGAAGTCTGGCGTACTTTCAATGCGACTCTTCTTGCTTTCAAAACATTCGTCTTCGAAATGGAGTCATACAGCATGGACTGGCCCCTCGGCCTGACCCCTTTGTGCTAGTGAACCATGTGTTCTGGGCTAGTCCCATTTGCTCCCATCCATATATTTGTCCAAATGTTTTTTGTATGTCAAAATCCTTCCTGCTTCCATGGTTTTCTTTAGCAGCTCATTCCAGATACGGACCACACTCTGAGTGAAAAAGTTGCCTCTCATATCCTTTTCAAATCACTTCCCTCCCATCTTAAACTGATGCCTTCCAGTTCAGGGAAAGAAAAGGACTGTGAGCATTCACTTTATACATGCTCCTCATTTTATGAACCACCATGTCTCACTCACACTGATAGCCTAAATTCCCTATAACTCCAGCACTCCAGTCCCAGAAAACATCCTGGTGAATCTCCTCTGAACCCTTTTCAACCACCTGATATCCTTCCTACAACTGGGTGACCTGAACTGCTCACATTTGTCTAGGTGCAGCCTCATCAACAGCTTAGATTTCAGATGGAGATGAGGAGGAAGTGTTTTTTTTTTCCCAATTTGCTGCCCATTGAGGCAGTGGAGTGAGCCTCAGTAAAGATGGGGTTGGATTGATTAACGACAAGGTAGGAGCGGAACTGTTGGCGTAGCGGTTAGCGCAGCACCTTTAAAGTGACAGGATTCTAATCCTGCGCTGTCTGTAAGGAGTTTGTGCATTCTCCCTGTGTT
Organism: Narcine bancroftii; assembly: GCF_036971445.1. NCBI lineage: Eukaryota > Metazoa > Chordata > Chondrichthyes > Torpediniformes > Narcinidae > Narcine > Narcine bancroftii. The sequence goes on along the minus strand of NC_091470.1, from coordinate 173,865,687 downwards.
TCCTCGGGGTCTCCAGTTTCATCCCACCCTTCAAAACCTTCCGCATGTGTAGGTTAATTGGGTGGCATGGACTTGTGAACCGAAATAACCTGTTACTGTGCTCTATGTCTACATTAAGTTAAATTTTTACATAGTAGGGGAATTAAGGGATATGGGGAAAAGGCAGGATGAGCCTGTCATCAGATCAGCCCTGATCTCACTGAATGACTCGACAGGCCGAATGGCCGACTCCTGCTCCTATTTCTTATGTTCCATTCATGATGGATTACTTGCACATAATACTGTAAAGACTTTCAGTTATATCATCAAAGTTAAATTATGACATGTACAACAGTTAAAGAGGAGCATCTTCCCATGTTCAGGTGTAAACCATGTTCTTAGTTACATCTAGTGTGGTGAACAGCAGTGGATTTTTTATCTAGGGAAGGAGTACAGTGAGTAGTTTTGGGCTCCTCATTTAAGAAAGGATGTGCTGATGTTGGAGAGGGTTCAGAGGAGGTTTCAGGGAATGAAAGGGTTACCATTTGAGGAGTGTTTGACAGCTCTTGGCTTGTACTGGTTGAAATTTAGGAGAATGGGGTGGGTGGGGTAGGGTGATCTCATGGAAGGCTGGTCTCCCTGAACCCTAAGTGGCAATGTGAGATAAATCTGCTAGGTCCTGGGGACACATGCTTGTCTGAGTCATGCAGCAAGAATGTTGTCCACTGAGCCGCAGTGGACCTAACTTTGCAATTTCACAGAATGTTTAAGGGCTTAATTTGATGAACGTTTTTTTTTGCAAAACTATTGTTTTCACACCAGTATTTGGTTGACAACTGCCAACTTCCAAAGGGAACATGTGACGATGGAAGTTCTTTTGATCTCTAGTCCCCAGCTTACACATTGGTGTGGACCCGTCAACTTGGAGGTAAACTGCCAAACACAGCGGTGGACTTTAATGGAATCTTGACCATCCGCAATGTCCGTCTGGAGGATGCTGGAGTTTACGTCTGCACGGGCTCCAACATGTTTGCCATGGATGAAGGATCAGCTGTCCTGCACATACCAGGTACATGGTCTACACCTTTCCTTAATGTCAGGGTGTGCATGGCATCCCACCACCTTCCCCCAGGCCCTTTGATCTGCCACAGTACAGCACTTGGAACATCTCTCTCTGCCTGTTCCTTCACTCTTTGCTTTCTGAACGTTACAGCTGATTTCTTCACCTGCAGCTTCAGGATGAAGCCTTTCTGATCCAGATTACCATTAATCCCTTTTATGTAATCTAGCCTTGATGCAGCAAGTTAAAGTTTATGGTGATTGAATTTAATTACAGGTAAAATAATAAGAATTTATTTGGAAACATTCATTCACAGACTTTGTTCTGAAGTATTAGGTTAAGCCTTTTTGCTTATACCTTGAAGAAAGGCAAACACTCAAAACATATATCTTTACCTCATTTGGACACTGCAAGACCAGCAGTGTTCCACCAGCATTTAATATTCAGCGACCCAAGTATTCATTTACCCTGCCTGTGCTCTGGGTGAACAGTGTTGTAAGTCACCCTTTTGTTCCTGTAAAAGAGGGAGCTTGGTTCCAGACACAGGGGCAATGAATGGACCTCCACAAGGAGCCAGATAATCTCCTGGGTGGTGTCTGCATCTAATTTGGGCTTAAGGTTCCTGTCGTTATGCAGGACCAGTGAGAAAAGTTCTTTCCTCTCAAAGAATGAACGTTTTTTTTTCACCTTATTCTTCACCTTGACTCATTTTCAGATCTGAATTTGCATCTACCTTGCTTTACTCTGAAGCTCAGATGATTACAAAGTGAACATCCGAATGGATGGCATTAACATCAACTTTCCTGGTTTCCATTCACCACCATCTTCATCCCCCTGTCTCCTTTTCTCTAGTTCTGACACTCTCCCCCTCTCTCTCTTTCCCCTTTTCCTTCTGTCTCCTTTCACAGAGCCAAGATCAATTCTCCCCTTTCCTCCTTTCTTTCTGTCTTTATTCAGTCCTGTCTGTTTTGTGCTTGTACCTTGAAGGCCTGAAAGATCATTCATGTATCATCCGCACCCCCCCCCCCCCCACCCAGTGCACGCTGCGAGACGGCCTGAGTTTCTCTATCATTTACTGTGAGTTTTTCCTAGTGAATGCCCAGTGAATGACCTTTACCTGTGCTAAAAGTCACGCACATCTGATCAGTCAATCCAAGGTTGTTATTGCCTAAAATGCTGACTCCATATTTGTTAAAGTCAGCCAAATGGCAGAGTTGATTAGCAATAAAAGTTATCTTGCTTCCAACAATTTACTCAAGGGAGTGCAGACAGGGTCTTGCCCCAGTCATTTCTTCCACCAATGTGCGTATGGCATCAGTGGGTCCTAGTCTTGGTTTGTATTTCAATGGTGTGAGGTTTATTTCTTCTGACAATAAAATGCCAGAGTAATCGTGAGTGGCAAAAACCAGTCAAACCATTTCATGCTTCTGAGAGAATTATCAACCATTTGACTAATCATGGACACTTTAACACTTATGGAAAAATTATTCAAGTTTAAAGCAAGGTTTATTGTGTGTGATCCAGAAAACTGGACTAAGTAGGTGACAAGATTTCACCAGTCATTGAAGTGATTAATTTATACAGGAGTTGATAATACTGTTGTTGGAGATGGTAAATATTTCTTCTCCCATGTTGTTGTCAACAAACAGTTTGGGGACTGATATCGGGCTGTGGGCGGGACATCCCCGCGCTGACAGCCCACGCCAGCTGCCCCTGCCTTGATGTCCTGCGCCGGGGGAAGGGGCTGCTGGGAGTGGAGGTGTCAGTCGGCTGTATTCAGATGGCTGGGGAGGCCACTGTGCTACGGCAATTATCCCTCTCAGAGGAGGGTTACAAAGTTTGCCTCACAGGCGCCTCCTGTGCCAAAATATGCAGCTTTACAAGCGGGGCAATTGGCCACATGAAAATGCCTATATTCTTCAGTTCGGAGAATCCCCCGTTGTACCTGAAAGCAGCAGTGGGACTACGGCCACAGTCCACAGGAGCCGGCGTTCCCTCGAACGCGGCTATCCTTCAGCCGGCACGTTCCGGTGACAGAAAGGCATCTTCTCCGCGGCCACCTGAACGACCCAGCTGCACTCCCCGTTTTCTGGCGCATTATCTGAGTCCGAGCACCTGAAAGCGGCTTCTGTCTCCTAGTGTCATGTTCTGTCAGTCCTATACCTACTCGTGCCTCGTTTTTACTCTTCATTTACTTAACAAAAAGAATTTGGTATCCTTTTTAATATAATTTGCTAGCCTCCTTTCAAAGTTTGTCTTTTCCTTCCTATTGAATGCCCAGTGAATGACCTTTATCTGTGCTAAAAGTCACGCACATCTGATCAGTCAATCCAAGGTTGCTATTGCCTAAAATGCTGACTCCATATTTGTTAAAGTCAGCCAAATGGCAGAGTTGATTAGCAATAAAAGTTATCTTGCTTCCAACAATTTACTCAAGGGAGAAGCTGCAGAGTTTTCCAGAGATTGATTCATTAAAGCATTCAGCAGATATGGTTTATGGAACAGTTCTTGTTGTTCTATCGAAGGACAACTTAAGTCCTTCACTTATTTATATAAATAAGTTGCTGGCGGGAATATGATTAGTTATCTCAACCAATGCGTTTGATCGTATTCCCGCAAGAAGTTCAAAACAGTGTTATATAAACCTTGCTATTACTAATTGATGCTGTGTGATGAGATTAAGACACTTTTCAGCCGAATTTCTGTCTTACAAGTGAAACCTTTTTTAAAGCATAGCTGTTACTCATGCTAAAAGGATACACGGTGAATTTTTTATCCCACTTGATTTCCACCATGATAGATGATGAAGTAATTTAAAATAATCCCTGTTATTGTATTTTGTAAAGATATGTCAGCAGGCGCCTGAATAAAATGGTAGATGCCTGCTTAAATTTTGCTCATTACTTGATGAAGGGCTTAAGCCTGAAACATTGTTATGTATCTATATATTTGCTCTATAATGGACACGAGTTTCTCCAGCGTTGTGATTTGACTCCAACCATGTTTCACTCCAACCTTCCTGTTGTTTTTCTATGAGTGTTTAGTTCTGAAGGATTAGGGTGACTTTCTTTCTCATGGCCCTGATTTGCTTTTCATATCATTCTCGTTTACTGTGACACCACTTCACAGTGAGGAACTTGGAAAAGTAAAAATAATTAGGACATAAAACATTATAGCGCAATACAGGCCCTTTGGCCCTTGATTTGTACTTTCCTTTCAAATAAAAAACCCTTCCTACCTCATAATCCTCTATTTTCCTTTCATCTATGTGTCTGTCTCTTAAATGCCCCTATTTCAGCCTCCCTTGGCGAGGCATTCCAGGCACCTACAACTCTCTGCTTAAAAAAACTTAGCCCTGATCTCTCCCTTAAACTTCTCTCCCTTCACTTTGTACACGTGTCCTCTGGTGTTTGCCATTCCTGCCTTTGGAAAAGGCCCTGACTGTTCACCTTATCTATGCCTCTCATATTCATGTGGACCTCTATTAAATCACCTCTCATCGCTCCAATAAGTTCAAGCTCTGCTAACCTTGACTTTTCTCCAATCCAGGCAAAATCCTGGTCAGTCTCCTCTGCCCCCTCTCCATAGCTTCCACATCCTTCCTTTAATGAGGTGGCCAGAACTGAACACAATTCTCAGAGTGTGGCCTCTTGAACTAATTCCCCCAACTAATGAAGCCCAGCATCTCATAGGTCTTTTAACTGTCCTATCAACTAGGTCCCTCTATTCCTCCACTCTGTTAAGTATCCGACAATGAACCCTGTACTCAGCCTTCAGGTTTGACCTTCCAAAGTGCATCACTTCATAATTACCCAAATTGAATGCCTTCTGCCATTTTTCTGCCCAACTCTCCATTCTGTCTATATCCTTTTATAACCTATCACAACCTTCAACACCATCCACAACTTCTCCAACCTTCATATCATCCACATATCATCCTTCTGCTTCTTCATCTAGGACATGTATAATAATCATAAAGATCAGGGATCCCAGAACAGATCCCTGTGGAACTCCACTAGTCACTGACCTCCAGGCAGAATACTTTACACCCATGACTACTCTGCTTTCTACAGGCAAACCAATTCTGAATTCACACAACCAAAGTTCCATGGATCCAATGCCTCATGACTTTCTGAATGACTTTATCAAGTGCCTTACTAAAATTCATATAGACCACATCTACTGCTCTACCTTCATCAATTTCATATGTTACCTCCTCAAAAACTCAGTTAGGCTCATGAGGCACGACCTTCCCTTCATAAAGCTGTGATGCCTATCCTTGAGTAGACTGGACTTCTCCAAAAATGCTCATAGATCCTGTCCTTAAGAATCCTCTCCAATAGTTTGCACACAACTGACGTAAGACTCACTGGCCTATAATTCCCAGGATTCTCCCTATGACCTTTTTTAAACCTTAACACCCTGAGAGGTAGTTCCCTTGGACTCCTGTCAGTTCTTAGTATGTGTGAAATGTCCTCATTAATCATAGCAACTGAATCTTCATAATCATTTTAAATGTTTGGACGTGGTTAAGTTTGTCAAGGATTTTTTGATTCTCTACTTAAATGTACATTAGGTCTGTCTCTTAGACTGAAACTAGTTTCATACCCTGCTCCACTGTTCAGTATGGTTGAGGCAGATGCTCTAACTCTTTACCATATTCCATACCCCAGGATGCCTTTTCTGCCTTGAAATCTGTCCGTCGCCTTAGATACATTCCACAGCTTGGCCTCCAGTGTTTTCTGTGGTGCAGAACTCCATTGGTTCTCTACATTCTTCTCCTCCCCACAGACAGGAATATGTTACCCAGATCTAGAGATGATAAACAGCGGTAATATCCCTGTTATCTGAAATTCAAGCTACCGGGAGTATAAAAGAAATACGGAAGCTTAAAATTGGTGCACCTCGGCATTAGTTCGTCCATCACACAACATGCAATCTCAAGCAACTGGAGAATTCACTTATCTGGCATCTATAAATCCCCATAGTCGTTGGATCCCGGGGTTTTACTATACTTCAAACCCTCACCAAGTCCTAACAGAATTCTGCAAATTTCAATTTGATCTCCTCTCATTCTTCAGAACTCAAGGGAAGACCAAATCCTAAGAAATTTTCAGGTGGACATAGAAAACTTACAGCACAATACAGGCCCTTCAGCCCACAAAGTTGTGTTGAACATGTCCCTACCTTCCCTCTCTGCCATGTAAATCTTTTTGTCAATAAAGAGACCAAACCTCCACCTGGTACTCCAGGTCTGGCCTCTCCAAGGCGACCCTTGCTCCTGCACTCAAAACCTCATGCAGTGAAATAATTTGTCTTAACTATTTATGCTCCTCCACAATTGCTTTCAGTGACAACTATGATCCCTTTGCACATCAACCTTTTCCAATCAATCGACACTTAAAAACACTTTTCCTTTTGAGTCATAGAGTTTACAGGACAGAAACAGGTTCTCCAGCCGAACAAACTCGTTCCATTTGCACGTTTTCAGCCCACATCCTTCAAAATCATACCTCTCTAACTGCCTTTTGAATGCTACACTTGTCTCCACTCTACCACTTCCTCCCAGTGGACACCCGTTTCAATTATCCTTCCCATTCCCTTGCTGACATGTCTGTCCATGGTCTCATGCACTGTCAGACTGAGACCACCCATAAATTGGAGGAACAACACCTCACCTTCCGTCTGGGAACCCTCCAACTGGATGGCATTAACATCGACTTCTCTGGTTTCCGTTAAACCCCCCTCCCCCCACCTTTATCTCCTTTGCTCTAGTTCTGTCTCTCTTTCTCCCTCTTCCCTTTTCCCGCTGTCTCCTTTCACAGAGCCAAAATCAATGTTCACCTTTCCTCTTATCGTATCCAATTAACACCTATTATCTGTTGGTCTGGACTCCTCCCCACTGCCATTCTTCACCCTTTCACTTCCAGTCTTTCTTCAGACATCTGCCTGCTTTTTGCTTGTACCTTGAAGAAGGGCTCAGCCCGAAATGTCAGTAATACAGTTTGACCTCCTATGGAAGCTGTGAGACCGGCTGAATTCTGTGTGTTTTTACCTACAGTCATGGTGTCTGCAGACTTCCGTGTCTCACTCATTCCACACGCCCACCACCCTCTGTGTGACCAAGGCACCCCTCTGGTATCTTTTAAATCTTTCCTCTCACCTTCCCAATTTTAGACACCCTATCCTGGGAAAAAAACTGACTGTTTACCATATCCATGCCCCTCATGATTAAAACCTCTATAAGGTACCCCTCCCCACCCTCAGCTCAGCCTCCTACTCTCCATGGAAAGAAGATCCAGTCTATCCAGCCTCTCCTTATAATTCTCACCTACTACACAAAGTACTCCAAATATGGTCTACCAATCCTCTCTCAAGTTGTAGCATGACATCCCTGTTCCTGTACTCCAATGCCCCAAACATGCCAAATCCTTCTTCGCAACCCTCTCTACCTTGTATTGCATGGACTCTGTACCTGTATCCCCAAGCCTCTCTGTTCTACACCATTTTACAGTCACTGTGTGAGTCCTGATCTGGTTTAACCAACAAAATGCCCACCCTCCTTTTGCCTGGGTTCAGTTCTGCCATTCTTTGGTCCACTTTCCCAGTTCCCTGGGTCCTGTTGTAACCTCATAATCTTCACTTGCCTTCTGTTTTTATGAACAAAGTGAATCTCTTCATGTTCATCTACATTGTTGCTGCACGTTTCCATTCATTCAAACTGCTCTAAATTTTCCTTGAGGCCTCTTTGCATTCTCCTCACCCCACAACCACACCCAGTTCTGTGTTGCCAGCAACCAGAGAAGCATTGGTTCCCCTGTGCAAATTATTGATGTGCATTGTGAATGCTCCTCATTGACCTCATTGGCTGTTTCCCTGAGAAAGATTCTTTTATTCCAACTCTATCTTTCCTGTCCGTGGACGATGTTCCAATCTATGTGGTTGAATTTTACACAATAAGCTCTTGTAAAGAACTTCGTCAAAAGTCTTCTGAAAATCCAAGTGCACCACATCCCCGGCTCTCCCTTATCTATTCTACCAATTATGGCTTCCCAAACTCCAGTAGGATTGTTAAAAAAATGTTTCATGAATCCGTGCTGATGTGTCAAGGGCCCTGTTATCACATCTGTTGGAATGGAATCGCGTGTCAGCGGGGTGGATGGTTGGATTGTTTTGACATTGTTCCGTCCTTGTAATCAGTAACTGTGGATTTGTGATTACATTTTGTGCTGCTAGGGGCTTGACTTGGATTGTTGATTGAAATCTTTGGACCTCTTGGATTCAATATCCGAGCATAGCATTTAGAACACAAACCATTTAGCATTTAGTTTGGATCTGAATAGAAACTGGTTCACTTAGTCCCTCTTATATTCATTATTGTTTTGAACCAACTTTGCGGATAATGCTGTATTTTTGGGGCAAGCTTTAGCCCCAGTGAGTGCAGTTCATTTCTGAGTGAAACTAACAATATTAATGTCCAATCCACATTTCATAGAAAGAAGCCTGTGGTCAGTCAAAGTTACCTGATAGAGTGAACCACTAACCTGAGAACCAAATTCCACAATCTTACACCATGGCTGCCATGCAGATGCCTCAGGCCAGGTTCAGCAGTTCTAGATATTTGCAGCTTTATTTTGCTGATTTATTCTTGTAATAATGTCCATTCATTTGGTTAGCGACGCGAGCAAAGTACTTCAAAAGTTAGGTTCCAAGCACGACGAGAACTTTGGTGAAATTACTGCATGTGCTTCAGAGTCCTAAGTCAAACTGTTTGTGGCGAGCTTCATGTGGACGGGTTGTCTTCCAGTTTTCCATTATCTGTGGAAGAATGGGGTATAAAAGAGGCAAGTTACTCACTGGATTTATAATCTGGCATGTTAACTCAGCAGCTACGATACACGTCCACTTTCAGGCATTTGAAACACTAGAAGCACACAGACAGTGTAAGTCAGCATGCTGTGGTGATGGTGATGTATTACTTGTCTCTAGAATATTTCTTTCTCGTTTACAGACCTCTCTCCATTAGCCCTTTGTGAAATTGGTGTGAGTTCTTTGCGAGCTGTGGGAGAGAAATGAGGAGTGGGACTAATGCATTGGCTGTTCTGGGTAACAGGATAGACGTGATGGGTTGAATGGTCATCTTCTGTGCCATTTCAAGTATACAAGAGGAGCTGAGCAGGAAATCACAGAACAAGCCCAGCAAGTCTGGATCTTGCTCTCTGCCCTGTGAATTCTCATGTTGTCCACAAAAAGGCCCTGCAAAGAGCTTCGTGTTATTCTGAACTCTGGTCTTGTACAAACGTGCTGTTACTACTTTCTACCCCATCTCAGGTCAGATGTTGCATTCTTGTAGGGCCTATCCCTTTAATGCAGGTTTCTTTTATCCAATGAGGAGACACCACTGAGTTCTCCACACTGATTCCATCCAGCTGATGATAAACTCAATCAGTCAACAACTGGCAGCTCCTTTCAGCCAGACTTCAATGTATTTTCAAATGGAGAGGGTGCACCAATCTTAGTCACAGAGACACTTGCTCCATTTAATTCTCATACATTATGCCTCTGTAGCAGTGCATGTGATCAGATGAGCAGACAACACAAATATGACTTATCTCTCACATGATCTCTCGCCAAGTTACATGCATGAACCTGAATCATTCCTGCTCTTTCAGATCAGACCAGACATTGCGTCAGCATGCCTTCCTCCTGTGTGTCTGATTTTATTTTTAATCCATGTCAGTTGTTAATACCTTTTTATTTGCTGTGACTGTGACGTTGGTAAAGCTGTGGGAAAAGCGAGTTTATTCCCAAACTACTGAGCCCGATTTGAGTGATTGGGGTTTGGGATACTGTACAGTCACACCATAGGAGGAGAAGAGATGGTAATCAAATAGCAAACTAAATTTCATGAACATAGATAGATTAATCTTATGTTAGGGACACAGGAAGGGGAGAGGATCGTTGAGTTGGTGTACTTATTCCCATTCTGGTTTGAGCATCTCCTGAAGCCTACCCTATCTCAAAGTAACATGTTGCAGATGCTCTTAAATGGTACTGGATTAAAGGCGTTCAATAATACTAGACCTGATTTAATTTGGTTCTGTACCTTGAGTTTAGGGGATGTTTGGCTAATCCCAGTATTGCGGTTATTGCATTATAGGTTAGCTCATGTAGGGCAGTGAAACACGAACGTCTATAGATGCTGTGAATGATATAAAGACAGAAATGCTGGAGGATCTCAGCAGCTCGCACGGGTTCAATGGAGGTAAAGATATGTAACCGACGTTTCGGGCCTGAGCCCTTTTGTCAAGATATGAGTAAAAATGAGGCAGACTCCAGAATAAAAGGCTGGGGAAGGAAGAATGAGCTGTTGAGGACACCAGACCAGTGGGTAACAGGTGTCAATTATGTATGGATGGGACACAGGAGAGAGCAAAGGCAATTTGACTATGGGAGGGGTGGGGGCTGCTTGGGGCCCTTTGGAAGCAGAGCCAGGGGAAAGGGAAGAGAGAAGGAGGCAGAGAGAGACAGAGAAAAGGAGACATGGGAAAAGATGTGTGTGGGGTGGGGTAGAACGAACGGAAACTGGAGAAGTCGATATTAATTCGGCTGAAGCGTGTCCAATTTGCGTGCTACTCCAATTTGCAGGTGGACTCATTAGCATCAACATCAATTTCTCCAGTTTCCATTCACCCCCCATCTTTCCTCTAGTTCTCTCTCCCTCTGTCTCCTTTCCCCCAGCTCTGCTTCCACAGAGCCCCCAAACAACCCCTTCTTCTCTTGTATTTGCTCTCTCCTGTGTCGAATCCATATCCAATTTAATTAAGTTTTGTCTGTTGGTCTGTACTCCTCCTCAGCTTTTTATTCGGGCTCCTGTCTGCTTTTTTTCTCAGACCTTCAGGCTTAGGCCTGAAAAGTCGGTAATATATCTTTGCTAGCTACAGTCGCGGCTATACCAGCTGAGATCCTCCAGCATTTCTGTGTTTTGGCCACAATCACAGCATCTGCAGACATTTGTGCAGGAAAATGAAAGCCAATGTTTCAGGAGCTTTGAAATTAAATATTTCATTGGTTTAGCAGCTAAAGTATATCGCTCCTGACTGTTTGCTGTACCAGATGTCATGGTATCAGTGAATGGCTTTATCCATTAATTCAGACAGAGCCCCATTCATCAGCTCATCTCTGCCACTATCAAACTCCCTCAAAATGTTTAGCTGAAATTTCCAGCCTCAAAAGGATCATTAAAATTAAAAGTAATATTTAAATCGTCACAGATACGAAGCTAATGGCTGCTGGGAGCAGTTTGACGCTGGGAGGGTTAAGCAGGAGGTTGCACTGATGTTGAACATCAGCATAAATAACAAAAGCTGGCTCCTCACTCTGTTGCTATAATCCATTTGTAAACTAGCTGTAATCCCAAGGTCTTTAGACAGAAACGTGAATTTACACTTTAATATTGTTTGAGCTCATGTACAGCCAAGCTGGCACAGAAAGTGCAAAATGTGCTCAATGCTTTGCCTGGGCTTTTAGACTGTCAGTTTGCATCAGTGTTGTAGGGCCAGCCAGTCTCCGCGGCAGTGCTAACGTGCTTGTGTCAAATATTCATCCAAGATCACTCTGTGATCAATTGGTACTTTAAAGAACATATGTTAAGAATGTCTTTTTTTTAATCAAGTCCAAATGATGCACAATCTTCCAAGTTGCCTTAGATAGCTCATTCCTTTTAGAACAGAGAACAAGGTATAGAGAGGATTTAGAATTGGGCAGAGAAGTGGCAGATAGAATTCAATCCAGTTAAGTGTGAAGTGATGCACTTTGGAAGGTCAAACTTGAAGGCAGGATTCTTCAACAGGGAGATTTTGTGTTCCAGGCTTGTGCTGTAATATTCCATGTTCTATGTACAGACCCTTCAGCCCATGATGTTGTGTTGACCTGTGTAAACCTCCTCCTTAACAATCTAATCCTTCCTTGATTCCCACCTATAACCCTCTATTTATCTTACATCTATGTGCCAGCCTTCACTGCCACCCTCATCAATACAGACCAGGCACTCACCACTCTCTACATAAAAAAAGGAATTCCCTTTGGACGTCTCCCCTAAACTTTACTTCACTCACCTTAAAAAAAAAGTGTTGACTCACTCAATCTTATGCATCTCTATTAACAGTCAAAGTGAAAAGCTCTTGTTACATAAGACAGTAAGGGATTTTATGAAGGATTTTTCCAATTCGCCTGCCCCCCCCTCCCCCCGTGAAAGTAAACCAAGTTTTTTTAAGGAGGACGAATATCAGAGAAATTGTAAGTTTAAGCTGAGGTCTTGGGGTGTGAGAATGTATTAATGTTCCTGAACAAGAAAGTCTTCCAATGGTGGGGTCAAGTGCAGCTCACAAAATCAGCAGGTCACGCAACATCCATGGGAAGTACAGAGCAACGAAGGTTGGGGGCCTGTGTCGTTCGAAGGGCCCAGGCCCAAAATGTGGGTTACCCCTTTCTTCCTATGGATGTGGTGTGACCTGCCGAGTTTCTCCAGCAGTTTTGGGTCCTGGGGAAACTGAATTGTTTTCAGTGACTCAAGTGGAAATCTAGGTTCCAAAGGAATTGAGAGGGGTCCAGTCCTTGAAAGTCAGTAGTCATTAAAAGTGACCAATACGATCTGCAGGTACATTGGGCTTCCATGGTGGTGCTCATCACCTGCATTCAAGATTTTTTTTAAACTATGTCAATAGAAATGATGCCCTGCAGCTATTAATAATGGACATTTCAACTCTATTCCCTTTACTGTTTCCATTGGTGGGAGAATCTTGAGAAGCAACCATGTTATATATTTAAAACTTAAGGCTCACAGCTTCTCACAGAAGATGGTGAATCTCAGGAATTCTCTATACCGACGGGGTGGGTGGGGGGCGGGGTTAGAGTCTAGATCACTGGAGATATGGAATGATCAGGGGATTGAGGGCTGTCAGGAATTGTCCCTGAGGAGATGAGGCCAGTGGCAGATCAGCCAGTATCATGTGGGTCATTTATTTTGGCCTTAGAAAATGTGTCTGGATTTATTGTTTAAATTTTTTCCGTTGTAGTACTTCAAATTGTTGTTTGAAGGAGTGTCTGCAAGACACTGTGATTGTGGTAAAAACACACCGAAATGCCAGAGGAACTCAGCCGGTCTCGCAGCATCCAGAGGAGGTAAAGATATATTATCGTCGTTTTGGGCTTGAGCCCTTCTTCAAGGTAAAGGCAAAGAACCTGAAGGGATCAGAATAAAGACTGAAGTCTGGCTGGGGGTGCAGTCCAGACCAAAAAAAAGTGTTAATTGAATATGATAAGAGGAAAAATGAGAATTGAATTTGACTCTGTGAAATGAGAGAAAGGAAAAAGGGAAGGGAGAGAGAGAGATAGAGTGGGGGGGAAGAAGAAGGGAGGAATGGTTTAATAGAAGCTGGAGAAGTCGATATTAATACCATCAGTTGGAGGTGCCCAGACGGATGATGGGGAGTTGATCCTCCAATTTACGGGTGGTCTCAGTCTGGCAGTGCATGAGACCATGGACAGACATGTCAGCAAGGGAATGGGATGGGGAATTGAAATGGGTGGCCTTTGGGTGATCCACGCTCTTAATTAAACCTAGTCAGTAAATTGCGCAAGTTATTCAACCCAACTCAAATGGTTTCAACTTAACTGGAAAACCATCCTGGCCAGCCAGGATGTTCTCGATAGGGCTCCTGTTAGGTTGGCATGATGGCAGCCGGTGGCCTTGCCTACTTCAGTCTTCTTGGGAAAGGCAGTCACTGATGCGCCTTCCTGACAAGTGAGAAGATGTGTGTCCATGACAGGTCACTAGTTAAGTGAACTCCAAGGAATTACAGAGTTGTTGATGTGTAGTGGAGGGTGACATTCCTGGTCCTCCTGAAGTCCACGATCATCCCCTTTGTCTTGTCCACATTGAGACTCGTGTTGTAACTCTCACATCATATCAAGAGATTTTCCACCTCTTCTCCGTAGTGCGACTCATTGTTGTTGCTGATGAGGCCAGCGACTGTTGTTTCACCTGCAAACATAATGACACTATTGGAGCTGCATTTGGTGATGCAGTCATGGATAAGTAGCGGGCTGAGCTCACAGCCCTGAGGTGTGCCAATGCTCAGCGTGTCGGTGCTCGACATTCTGCTACCGACCCAGACAGACTGTGATCTTTCGATTAGGAAGTCCAGGATCCAATTATAGAGAGGGGTGTTGAGTGTTGAGTTCCAGCGAGGACAGCTTCTCTACCAGCTTCTGGGGAATTACTGTATGTTGCTGTTCATCCTTCGTAGTCGAAGATGACCATGACTTCAAATTAGGTTTAAGTCATGACTTGCGCTTGACTTAGATTAAAGTGAGGGAGAGTTGCGCAGGTCGTCAGCCTCACTCTCTCATCCCAGCCTATCTGAACCCAGTGGCAAGACATAGTCGAGATGGCTGGAGACAGGTCAGGTTGCAGTGGATGACCAGCAATGTCTCACTGTGCCCTCCACGACACATTGGCTGAGAATTGCCTTTCTGCCTGTTGAACCAGTGATGGCTTCTTCCACACAGTCGCCAAATCCAGGCTTCACACACCAGGTAGACAAGCCCTGAGTGTTGTGGGTCCACGGCAGTTCTTGCGGTGTACTCACAAGCCTCCCCAGCCATTGTTGGGCATCCTCATCTGTCTGCTCCACCGTTGGGATGATCACCTAGTGGTGCAGTAATGACACCACCCCCTCACTTGTTTTCGCCCGCTGACTGAAGCATTTCCAGGGTGTGGCACGAAGAGCCAACAAGTGAGAGATTTAGGAGATGAGTGAGGTCCAGTGATGCCCACCATCCCCACCTTAGTGAGGTGCAGCTATCAGGATCAAAGGAACTCCCTCTCCTCAGAGCTCCCTACATCCCTACGGTATGTGGAGGGATTATAACAAAGAGAAGCTGGTGAGGCAGCAACCATGGAGAAAAATGGACAGTTGACATTTCTGGTCAGGCTCCTTTGGTGGAGATGAGCTGCTTTGTATCTGAGAATTAGAAATGGTCAGTGTGGCAGAGAGGCTGAACCAATGGAGAATGGATAGAGTTGTAATAATTTTCCTTGATCTCAGAATCCACAAAGAACATAGTGTTATAGCAACATTTTTAAGATTTGTCTCCTCCATTGTCATGTAATGATACAGAATGTGTAAATGTTACGTGAAATTGCCTTCTTCCTGCCATAAGGCAGACAAGTAGTTGCCATCAGTTTCCCTGTGCCCCTTACAGTACGCAAGAATGAGAAGCAAAAGAGAGTTGGCGTAGCAGGTAGTACAAAGCCTTTACAGCACTAGCAATCAGGATCGGTCCTGGGTTTGAATTCCATGCTGTCTGTAAGGAGTTTGTACATTCACCCCGTGTCTATGTGGGTTTTCTCCGGGGGCTCCGGTTTCCTCCCACCATTCAAAAACATATTGAGGTGTAGGTTAATAGGGTGTAATTTGGCCGGCACTGACTTGTAGGGTCGAATTGGCCTGTTACAGTGCTGTATGTCTAATTGACCTCCAGCGGTCCCACAGCCTCTGCAGCCACACAGACTCCTGTTCGATCCATTGGCAACCTGAGCACCAGATCCAAACCTCCAATACCATCAGGAAGCCCGAGGCTCTTTGGGAGCCTATCTTGCCCTCAGCCCCCTCTTAAATCCTGGTTCCAACACCTGATTTTACTAAATGCAATGTAAACATAAGTGAGAGACAACTGCCCAGTTTTAAACAATATATTCCTCCTGAGGTCCTTGATATAACAATGAAACTGGGGGTTGAAGTTGTGCACTTTATTAGCCCCCTCTGTCTGGCAGAGAGTCTGGAATATTCCAACACGAACTGGCCTTCCAGCTGTGCTGTGGTGATTCTTTGGCTTGGCTTCGCGGACGAAGATTTATGGGGGGGGTAAATGTCCACGTCAGCTGCAGGCTCGTTTGTGGCTGACAAGTCCGATGCGGGACAGGCAGACACGGTTGCAGCGGTTGCAGGGGAAAATTGGTTGGTTGGGGCTGGGTGTTGGGTTTTTCCTCCTTTGCCTTTTGTCAGTGAGGTGGGCTCTGTGGTCTTCTTCAAAGGAGGTTGCTGCCCGCCAAACTGTGAGGCGCCAAGATGCACGGTTTGAGGCGATATCAGCCCACTGGCTGTGGTCAATGTGGCAGGCACCAAGAGATTTCTTTAGGCAGTCCTTGTACCTCTTCTTTGGTGCACCTCTGTCACGGTGGCCAGTGGAGAGCTCAGCATATAACACGATCTTGGGAAGGCGATGGTCCTCCATTCTGGAGACGTGACCCACCCAGCGCAGCTGGATCTTCAGCAGCGTGGACTCGATGCTGTCGACCTCTGCCATCTCGAGTACTTCGACGTTAGGGATGAAAGCGCTCCAATGAATGTTGAGGATGGAGCGGAGACAGCGCTTAGTACTTTAGGAATTCAGTATCTACTCAGCAACTTGATTTGATAACATAATGGCTATTTGTTCATTGTACTGCTCGGACAATTAGCAACCAACTTTACATATATTGAGATCTGCTGGTTGGAAACATTCCCAAAGTTTCACTTTTCTCAAGAGGTTCTGTTGCTTGCTAGAATGTCTAAAACAATTCCTCAAGCCCATTCCATAGTTGTGTTTGAGAACAATTTGAATCTGGATCTGATCTTACTCAGAGTGTTTTGTCTCAGAAGGTTAAGACAAAGCAGATGCCAATTGTTCGGAGCTGAGGTTGATGCCGAAAGGCTCCCAACCTGAAAGGTTGACTCTCCACGGATGCTCCCTGACCCACCAAGTGTCTCCAGCTTCTCAGGGTTTGCTCAAGTCCATGTTGTTTGGTTTGGAGTCTCCAGTATATGGACCAAGCAGTGGGTAAATGCTGAGCGGGGCATCTGCGATCAGATGAAATTGTGGTTAAGATTTGAGCAAACGAAAACCTTCCTTCCTTAAACGGTAGCTGACTAATGATGGGTTGAGATGGCATGAAATACAGAACAGAATCCTTTGGCCCATGCCAACCCTTTTATCATCTACATAAATCCCATTTGCCTTCAGTAGGTCTACATGCGAGTCCTGCCTTTTAGAGTGCCTGTCTAAATGTCTCCTGAATGTTCTGATTGTGCCCGATTTCTCCCCTTGCAGTGTAAAAAAAACTTTCTCCTCAGATCCCCCTGAAAGTTTCTTCCTCTCGCCCTAATCAGTGCCCTCTTGTTTTCTATCTACCTATGACTTTTTAATTTTCTATATGTCTGACAGCCTCCAGTCCAGGAAAAAAAAAATTCCGGCCAATCCTAACCCCATAAATCAAGTCATCCTGGTGAATCTCCTCTGCTCTCAGAACAGAGATGCATGCATCCACCTCTCCGCAGTCCAACCAGTTGCCACATAATGTCCCAGCATTCACATCCTATGAAGGCAAGCATGCCATATGCCAGTTTCACTGCCCATCTACTTGTGTTGCCGCTCTGAGAACAATGGGCTTGAACCCCATTGTTCATTAACATTTCTGAGTGGACATGTCCTCCCCTTGGTTGACTTCCCAAAATGCAAGACCTCCACCCAGCTTCCCTATATTCATAACCTCCTTTAGCCTTGGGGAATTTCATTCACTGAGACGACGGCACGGTTAGCACAACACTGTTCTAGCTCCAGTGACTGGGGTTTGAATCCAGTGCTGTCTGCAAGGAATTTGTACGTCCTATCCTGTCTGCATTGGTACCCTGGTTTCCTTCCACCATTGAAAACATACCTGGGTTGTAGAACAATTGGGTGTGATTGCACGGCACGGACTCATGGGCTGCAATGGCCTGTATGTTCATTCTTAATTTTAATTTAGACATTGTCTGAAGAGTTCATTCCAAGATGAAAAAAGTTTGCAACAAAAGTTAAAGGAAGAACTCCTTTGCGTTTTATTGTATTATATATTTTCTATCATTAATTATAACTGGTCTTACCTTAATCAGACAACATAAATTAATTGGTGCCAATCTTTCTCTGAAGAAACCAATGTGAGGAGCTGTGGGATCTGACCGATACTCCAGCTGACTGCCTGCGGCCTGTGGATAGGTTCTGGAATGTACACCAATTGGAATATTTTCTGCCCTCAAGTGCTGCTCTCAGTTTGAGAATCAGAAATCTATATAATGTGCTGTGTCACAAACAATTTGTTGAATTTATTAATTGATAAACTATTTGCCACTGTTAGCCCAGGAATCTGTGAACCCAACAGTGGTAAATGGGATTTAACGAGGATTCTTTCCTAGTTGTAAGATAGCAAGTTCTCTCACTTCATGTAACTGCGAATGGTGCCAATTTCATGGGTTAAAATGTTGTTTGGGTCAACCAGGACATTTCCAAAGTGAATTAGATTGGAAGTGGGGTGGCAGTGTTCCAGTGACTGGGCTTCGAATCTGCCCCTGTCTGTCAGGAGTTTGCACATTCTCACCGTGTCTGCGTGGGTTTCCTCCAGGGGCTTCAGTTTCCTCCCACCTTTCAAAATGTTCAGGGTTTGTAGGTCAGTTGGGTGCAATTGGGCGGCACGGGCTTGAGGACAGAAAGGGCCTGTTACCGCGCTGTATGTCAAATTTTAAAAAAATGTTAACATTTAATTTAAAATAGTTTGAAGGTCAGGGTAAGAGAAGGGATGAGGGACTCTGGATTGTTCTACTGAGAACTATCATGCATTGGATGGACTGAATGGCTTTTTCTGCACTTTATACTTCACTGCTTCTGTCGACCAATTGCCAAATTAATGTGTGCAACCACCATAAGGCTAAAGGGAGTGTGTGTAGGTATTGGGATTTATTCATAATATCAGGCGTCAAAAAATTATTTTTTCATTGTCCTCCTCAATGCTGCTTGTCGGACAATGCCAGGATTTAAAACATGCCATCTTTTATTTCACTAGTGACCTACCAAACCATGTCTTTTTCATTGTTTCAAGAATGTTACTCACCCAACACTTGGACCCCCCTGATTTCTCAGCCATTGAGCCTCCTAGCCAACAAGGTGTTGGAGAAGAGCCAAATAACCTGATGTCCTGAGACAAAGTTTGTTATTGAAGTATTGAAATGGAATAAAATTGTATTTTTACCTTACTTTAGCAACACCGCCTGTAGCAACAATCGAACCTCCCTTCCTCAGAGTCAATCAGGGGCACACTGCTGAATTCCGATGTACTGCTACTGGACATCCCCGACCAACCTTGGAATGGTTTGGTAAGTTATTCCATCAATGTTACATTGGTCTTACCATACTGTGAAATTGTTAGGTTTAGTGTTAAAAACATTTCACATTTTTAGATAAGCCTTTATTACAATCACATATCATCCCAGTTGGAGAAGTTAGATAATACAGTAAAAACCCATTATTGGGAATTCAAGCCACCAGCAAATACATCTCAGAAAATAAATAGGAAAAGATATGGAAGTTGAAAATTGTGTGCCTCGTCGTTTGCCAATCTTGCCACACGCAGCCTCAAGCAACCAGAAAATTCACTAATCCAGCACCTACCAATGCCCATAGGTGCCGGACACAGGGGAATTTTACTGTAGCTATCCTTAGTATGCCTGCAAGTTGACTGGACTCCCAGGAATTTTTAGATTCAAGTTTAAGAACAAATCCTAGTGCAGAAATTGAGCCAGTATAATTGTCCCCTCCGAATGTTACGGGGAGCTGCTGAGGTAATCTCAGGGCTCACTGAACTTTGCATCCTGAAGCTCTAGGGCTTCCTTGACCTTCTTGTCCCAGGAAAAAGGGTTAGTGAAAGAAGACGGTGAAAAACACGTGGTGAAAGGAGAGGGTGAAAAACGGGTGGTGAAAGGAGACTTAAATGTGGGTAGTGAAAGGAGATGGTGAAAAACAGGTAGTGAAAGGTGATGGTTAAATGCAAGCAGTAAAAGGAGATGCTGAGAAAAGGGGTTGTAAAAGGAGACAGTTAAAAACGGGTGGTGAAAGGAGACGGTGAAAAACGGGTGGGTAAAAAGACGGCGAAAAACGGGTAATGAAATGAGACAGCGAGAAACGTAGTGGAAGGAGACGGCGAAAAACGGGTAGTGAAAGGAAATGGTTAAATTCGGGTAGTGAAAGGAGACGTTTAAATGCGGGTAGTGAAAGGAGACAGTGAAAAACGGGTGGTGAAAGGAGACTTAAATGTGGGTAGTGAAAGGAGATGGTGAAAAACAGGTAGTGAAAGGTGATGGTTAAATGCAAGCAGTAAAAGGAGATGCTGAGAAAAGGGGTTGTAAAAGGAGACAGTTAAAAACGGGTGGTGAAAGGAGACGGTGAAAAACGGGTGGATAAAAAGACGGTGAAAAACGGGTAATGAAATGAGACAGCGAGAAACGTAGTGGAAGGAGACGGCGAAAAACGGGTAGTGAAAGGAAATGGTTAAATTCGGGTAGTGAAAGGAGACGTTTAAATGCGGGTAGTGAAAGGAGACAGTGAAAAAAAGGGTTGTGAAAGGAGACAGTTAAAAACACGTAGTGAAAGGAGACAGTTAAATGAGGATCGTGAAAGGAGACAGCAAAAAACGGGTAGTGAAAGGAGACGTTTAAATGCGGGTAGTGAAAGGAGACAGTGAAAAAAAGGGTTGTGAAAGGAGACAGTTAAAAACACGTAGTGAAAGGAGACAGTTAAATGAGGATCGTGAAAGGAGACAGTGAAAAACAGGTAGTGAAAGGAGACGGTGAGAAACAGGTAGTGAAATGAGACGGCAAAAAACGGGTAGTGGAAGGAGACAACAAAAAACTGGGAGCGAAGGAAATGGTTAAAAACGAGTAGTGAAAGGTGACGGCGAAAAACGGCTAGTGGAAGGAGAGTGTTAAAAATGGGTAGTGAATGAGATGGTTAAATGCGGGTAGTGAAAGGAGACAGTGAAAAAAGGGGTCGTGACATGGGTTGGTTAAAAACGGGTAGTGAAGGAGATTGTTAAAAATGGGTAGTGAAAGGAGACGGTTAATTGCGGGTAGTGAAAGGAGACGGTGAGAGAAATGAGTTAAAAATATTGCTCGCAGTTGCCCATTTCATGAGGGATGAGGTTACCTTTATTTAGCTGAAAAGGGTCCAATCCTCAAAGTATTCTTCAGTATTTTAAAACACAATTATCCCCACATAATGAAAAAGGCATTCAGTAAAATGGGCTCTTATTTAAATAAGTAAATTAGATTTTATTCATCTCATTTAAATTTAAAAGGGTCTAGTTCATTTCATAATCACAGACTAAATACAATTTACAATGTATGCTTCATTTACCTTAACGTAATCTTTGCAAACGAATGCAGGTGCCGTCTGATATTGCTGGCTCAGATAGCCCACAGGTTTGTGCAAGTTTGGAATTCTGAGTTAAAGAGAGTTCAAGGATTCCTCATTTAACTAGTATGAAGACCTGCTCTGTCATGTCCAAGGAGCTTTTGCAAATTAAAACACAATCTGCAAGGAGTTTATATGTTCTCCCCATGGCTGCGTGGGTTTTCTCCAGGTGCTCAAGACTCCACTCCCCCCTCAAAACATACTGGGGTTGTAGGTCAATTGGGTGGCACAGGTTAGAGGGTTGAAAGGGCCTGTTACCATGCTGTATGTTTAAATTTAAATTTAAAATGCTTTTCTTGGATGGGCACTTGGACCTCCCACTGCCCTGCTACTGGAGTGGGCAACTGATCTGATAATAAAAAGTATTGCAAGTGTTAACCCTCATTCCATCAAGACAGAATGTGAGTTGCAAATGACCAAACCTAAAAGGTTCTGATGGTGG
Organism: Narcine bancroftii; assembly: GCF_036971445.1. NCBI lineage: Eukaryota > Metazoa > Chordata > Chondrichthyes > Torpediniformes > Narcinidae > Narcine > Narcine bancroftii. The sequence goes on along the minus strand of NC_091470.1, from coordinate 173,843,884 downwards.
ACTTTTCAATCCTGAACTGTAAACTGACAGTTTTGCAAAAGGTTGCAAAAGTCTGGTCTCTGTTCACAATAAGAAAAAAGGGAATGAAGAAGTGTTTTGGCATTCTAAATCAGCAACAACTGTAGAAAATAACTGGTGATATAAACCCCTTTCCATGTTCATAATTGTTGAATCAGTCGAGCGGGTGCAGTTCTCTATCAAGGGCTTGAAGGTGGGAGGAGTCACGTGATGGAGTAGTGGCCGGACGGTGAACTCCAGCCCTCTCCAGAAAAGTCAGAAAAAACAAAGGAAAACACAAAGGCACAAAAATAAAAATTAAAGTAAAGTGAGTATAAAGGTGGAAAGAAGATGGTGACGAAAAAAGAAAAATCGAAACCAACGGTAAGAAGAGAGGAAGAGAAGACAACGGAAGAAGAAGGAGAAGGCCTTACCTGTTCGAAGAGGCCCGCGGTGGAGAGAGAAACCCGCTCCCTCAGGTCGGTAGAAAGTGGACTACAAAAATGGCTCGCTGAGCCGAGTAAAGGTGCGCAACCGCGCATGCTAAAAAACACACCGACGGGAGGGGCGACCAGGTGGGGAGTCGATCTCCACAGCCGGCAATGACAGCTGCAGAACAGCTGCAGCAAGAGGAGAACATAGAAGACAATGAAAACAAGAAAGAAGAGAAGAAAAGGACAACAAAGAAACAACAGATGGCCAACCCAGAGGAAGAAGAAGAGGAAGAGGAAGAGTACAGTGAAATAGAAGAAGAAGGGAAAGGCAAGACAAAGGATATACTTTCTCTTATTAAAGAATACATGGAGTCATTTAAAGAATGGCAAGCACAAGAATTTAGTGATTTAAGAAGAAGAATAAACAGTACAGAAGAGAAAATGAATAAAATAGATATGACCTTATCAGAAATGGGAAAAAGAATGGACAAGGTGGAAGAACGAGAAGCAGCAGTAGAAATGGAGGTAGAGGACTTAAAAAAGAAATTAGAGGAATCTAATAAAAAGGTTAAAGAGACACAAGAGCTGTTAGCTCAGAAAATAGATATAATGGAAAATTATAACAGAAGAAATAACATAAAGATAGTGGGCCTTAAGGAAGATGAAGAAGGCAAGAATATGAGAGAGTTTATAAAAGATTGGATCCCTAGGATCCTAGGATGTCCAGAACTACAGCAAGAAATGGAAATAGAAAGGGCACATAGAGGGCCTTTAAACCACAACCACAACAAAAGCCAAGATCTATTTTAGTAAAATTCCTAAGATATACTACAAGAGAAAAGGTACTGGAGAAAACAATGGAAAAAGTAAGAGAGGACAACAAGCCACTGGAGTACAAAGGGCGAAAAATCTTCATTTATCCAGATACAAGTTTTGAACTCCTGAAGAAGAGAAAGGAGTTCAATACAGCAAAGGCGATTTTATGGAAGAAAGGGTATAAATTTATACTAAAGCATCCAGTGGTATTGAAAATATTTATCCCAGGACAGCAAAACAGACTATTCTTGGATCCAGAGGAAGCACGAAAATTTGCAGAACAATTACAAAATAGACTGAGAGATGAAGACATGTAACAAGAGTACAAAAGACTGCGAACTAAAAAGACACATAAGTTTTGAACTCCTGAAGAAGAGGAAGGAGTTCAATACAGCGAAAACGATCTTATGGAAAAAAACTATTCTCGGATCCAGAGGAAGCAAGGAAATTTGCAGAACAACTACAAAACAAACAGAGAGATGAAGACATGTAATAAGAGTAAAAATGACCACGATTTATATATATGTGGGTAAAGAGGTGTATGTATAGTGTGCATACATGAATGTATCCGTATTTAGAGGAAAATATAGAGTATAGACAAGAATTAATAAGGGAAGGAAATGGAATAGAGGGAATAAGGAGGGAATTAAAAGAGTGACCTTTGTTACATATGAAAAGTGAAATCTTTTCTGGGGGGGCTGGGTGGGGAGGAGTTACGGTCACTGCAAAATCAGCTGACGCTTGCGAGTGAATTCGCAAATCCAAATGGAAAGGGGAGATGTGGTTGTCCGACAAGGGATAAAGGACAACTCAGGAGGGGAAGGGGAGATTGGGGCTAAAGAAGTTTTAAATAGGAGAATAAGGAAAATGTTTGATGTTTTAGGAATGTTGTCTTATAAAGGGTTCAAAACAAGAAAACAGAAATGGATAAGAAAGAAAGGTAATGATGGAAAAACGGAAAGGGAAGATAAACAAAGTATAAAATGGCTACGTTGAACTATATGACTTTAAATATTAATGGAATACATAACCAAATTAAAAGGAAGAAACTGCTAAATTTACTGAAAAAATAAAAAATTGATATAGCATTTGTGCAAGAAACACATTTAACTGAATTGGAGCACAAGAAATTAAAGAGAGATTGGGTAGGACACATAACAGCAGCATCGTATAATTCAAAAGCAAGAGGAGTAGCTATATTAATTAGTAAAAATGTGCCATTTAAAATAGAAGAGGAAATAATAGATCCAGCAGGGAGATATGTAATGATAAAATGTCAGATATATTCGGAGTTTTGGAATCTACTCAATGTATATTCACCTAACGAAGAAGATCAAAAGTTTATGCAAGATATCTTTTTGAAGATAGCAGATACGCAAGGGAACATATTAATAGGAGGGGATTTCAACCTGAATTTGGATTCAAATATGGACAAAACTGGGGAAAAAATTAACAGAAAGAACAAAGTAACCAAATTTATAATTAAATCGATGGAAGAAATGCAACTTTTGGATATATGGAGGAAACAACACCCAAAGGAAAAGGAATATTCATATTACTCGGCTAGACATAAAACATACTCAAGAATAGACCTATTTTTGTTATCAGCTCATATGCAAGATAGAGTAAGAAAAACAGAATATAAAGCTAGAATATTATCGGACCATTCACCCTTAATATTGACAGTAAAGTTAGAGGACATCCCTCCAAGAATGTATAGATGGAGATTAAACCCCATGTTACTTAAAAGGCAGGATTTTAGAGAATTTATTGAAAGACAAATTAAAATGTATTTTGAAATAAATACGATATCAGTGAAAGATAAGTTTATACTATGGGATGCAATGAAAGCATTCATTAGAGGGCAAATAATAAGTTATGTAACCAAGATGAAAAAGGACTATAATCAGTAAACAGAGCAGTTGGAAAGGGAAATAGTAAATATAGAAAAAGAATTAGGAATGAAGGAAGATACAACTAAAAGAAGAGAATTGGCGGATAAAAAAATAAAATATGAAACACTACAAACATATAAGGTGGAGAAGAATATAATGAAGACAAAACAGAAATATTATGAACTAGGTGAAAAAACACACAAAATCCTAGCATGGCAGCTTAAGACAGAACAAGCTAAGAAAATGGTATTGGCATCAAGGAAAAAAGACAAACAAATTACATATAATCCAAAAGAAATTAAGGAAAACTTTAGAGAATTCTATGAACAATTATACCGAACTAAAAACGAAGGGAAAGAAGGGAAAATAGATGAATTTCTAACTAAAATTGAACTACCAAAACTACAAATAGAGGAACAAAATAAATTAACAGAGCCATTTGGAATAGTAGAAATACAAGAGATAATAAAAAAATTACCAAATAATAAGTCACCAGGAGAGGATGGATTCCCAATAGAATTCTATAAAACATTTAAAGACTTATTAATTCCACCCCTCCTGGAAGTAATCAAACAGATTGATAAAACACAAAGCTTACCAGATTCATGTAAAACAGCAATAATTACAGTAATACTAAAGCAAGGGAAAGATCCACTCATAGCAGCGTCATATAGACCAATATCTTTACTTAACACAGATTATAAGATAATAGCTAAACTATTAGCAAACAGATTAGCAGAGTATGTACCGAAAATGGTAAATCTAGACCAAACTGGATTTATCAAAAAAAGACGCACAACAGACAATATTTGTAAATTTATTAACTTAATTCATGCAGTAGAAGGGAATAAAGCGCCAACAGTAGCAGTTGCTTTAGACGCAGAGAAGGCCTTTGACAGAGTAGAATGGAATTATTTGTTCAAAGTATTGCAAAAATTCAGTTTACCGGAGAAGTATATTAATTGGATTAAAGCATTATATAAGGGACCATTAGTGAAAGTGACAGTAAATGGACATGTATCAAAGCAATTTAACTTAAGCAGGTCAACACGGCAGGGATGCCCACTATCACCTTTATTGTTCGCGTTAGCTATAGAACCACTAGCAGAATTGATAAGAACAGAAAATAATATAAAAGGGATAAAAATAAAAGACAAGGAATATAAAATCAGTTTATTTGCGGATGATGTTATAGTATACTTAACAGAACCAGAACTATCAATAAAAGAATTATATAAGAAATTGCAGGAATATGGAGAAGTGTCGGGTTACAAGATAAATGTAAATAAAAGTGAAGCAATGCCTATGAATAATGCGCATTTCTCAAAATTTAAGAAGGAATCACCATTTAGATGGCAAATGCAGGCAATAAGATACCTAGGTGTACAAATAAATAAAAATCTCGGCCAACTATATAAACTCAATTATTATCCACTAATGAAAAAATTACAGGACGATTTAGAGCATTGGAAAGATTTACCAATAACACTAATAGGAAGGATAAACTGTATTAAAATGAACATTTTTCCAAGGATATTATACCTATTTCAGGCATTGCCAATACAACTGACAGAGAAATTCTTCAAAGAGTTAAAGAAAATAATAAGGAAATTTTTATGGAAAGGGGGGAACCGAGGATAGCACTAGATAAATTAACAGAATGGTATAAACAAGGAGGCTTACAACTGCCAAACTTTAAAAATTATTATAGAGCCGCACAATTAAGATACCTATCAGATTTTTATCAAACAAGGGAAAAGCCAGATTGGACTAGATTAGAATTAGATAAAATAGGGGAAAAGATACCTGAACACATATTATATAAATGGGATGAAAAATTGGTACAACATAGAAGTTCTCCAGTATTGCATCATCTACTCAATATTTGGAAGATGATTCATGTAGAAAGAAATAAAACACATTATCAATTACCAAAACTAATATTGACGCAAAACAAGTTACTCCCTTTTACAATAGATAACCTTTCCTTTAGAGAATGGGAGAAAAAAGGGATTAAAAGAATAGAAAATTGTTTTTCAGGAAATAGATTATTATCCTTTGAACAAATGAAAGATAAATACAATATAACTCAAGATACAGAGCTGGCATATTACCAATTGAGATCCTACTTGAAGGATAAATTAGGAAGCAGTTTGAGTTTGCCAGAGGGAAGTAACTTTGAATATGTGATTACAGATACAATGATAATCAAAAGATTTATAACAAATATGTATATTAAACTGCAAGAAAAGGAGAATGAGGAAACAAATGGTAAAACTAAACAAAAATGGGAACAAGATTTAAATATAAAGATAAAAAAGGAAACATGGAAGAAGTTATGCTCTGGAACGATGAGAAATACAATAAATACGAGGTTACGTATGATACAATATAACTGGATACACAGGCTATACATTACACCTCAAAAGTTAAATAAATGGGACCCAACAGTATCTGATAGATGTTTTCGATGTAAAAAAGAAATGGGAACAACAATTCATGCAATCTGGACATGTGAGAAAGTAGAAAAATTTTGGGAAGATCTAAATCAGATATTAAATAAAATAACAGAAAACAATATACCAAATAATCCAGAGATCTTCCTCCTAAGTAACATAAAAAACAAAGAATTTGGAATTGATTTGGAGGATGCACAAAAAAGATTTGTTAAGATAGCTCTAGCCGTAGCAAAAAAATGTATTATGTCAACCTGGAAATTGGAAGATAATTTGAAAATACAACAATGGTATATAGAAATGAATAAATATATTCCATTAGAAAAAATAACATATAGTTTAAGAAATAGTATTGAAATATTCGAACAAATATGGGAGCCTTACATGAAACACAATAGCGAAAACCTACCGGGGACAATCACTACCTAAGTTAACGGAAGGAAAAGGAAATGAAAAGAATGGACTCAGTGGAATTTCTGGTGTATTTTTATTGAATGACAACATTGTCTGACTGGTTTAATGTATCCTAGATTTTGTACCTTAAATGGACGGGAGGGGGGAGGTAGGGAGGGTGGGTTGGGAGGGGGGTGGGGTGAAAATGGCACTGTATATGTGTGAAAAGGAAAAAGTGTGTATCATGGTTAATGTGATTTATGGTGTGAAAAATAAAAAAAAAATAAAAAAATGCTTGAAGGTGCATCCACTCCGTGATAAGTTTGCAAATGATGACTAAAAAATGTATAGCCGTGTTAATCTTTTTCCATGGTTGTAATCCAAATATTCCCCTGGTAATCATTAAAATAATTGTGTTTATGTGTGTGGCATGTACATATATTTCTCTTGCCACATGGTGGTCTGGAAGGTCAGATCACATGGGATCTAGGGTTAGCTGGTGTTCTGGGTACAGAATTGGTTTGGTGATGGGAGACATTGTCTAGATCAGACAACCTTTTTTTAAAAAACTCACTTTCCACCTTAAGTAATCCCTTATGCCATCGGTTGGTGCTCTCTGATTAGGAAGGGATTGCTTAAGGTGGGATGTGAGTGGGAAGGGAAAGTTGAGAATCACTGCTCTAGACCCAATTGTTACTGAAATATTTGTCTTGAGAAAAATTGTAATTGGCCCATTTCCTTTGGAGTTATGAAACCGTCCACGTAACGAGTCAATTAGGGGCAATTAAAACAGTGAGTTACATTGAGCTCTCTTTTCTACCTGCAGGGGGTCAAGGCAACATCATTTCACCAAATGCCGTAATTCGGGATGGGCTTCTACGCATTGTCGCAACAGAGCACTCTGATGAAGCTGAGTACTCGTGCAAAGCAACAAACAGCGCTGGACACCACACTGCCACCACGGTCCTCTACGTGCAGAGTAAGAACTCCTCCTTAGCTGCCTTCACGTTGCCTGTGGCAGGGCAGTTCCCCAAGAAGCATGCAATCAGTTAATAGGTTTGGAGCTTTCAGCTCCAAAGGAGGAGCTCTCCTATGAATAGTCCTGTATTGAGTCAGATTGAGGGCTGCATGTAATTCTACATCCATAGACCAGAGATGAGAACAATTAGATCAAATCTTATCATGCAAATCAAATTTTGCAGCCCATGCTCTCATTTGGCAGATCACTTGCAAAGAAAGGCATTTGTATGTAATTAAAACTTCAATATTCCTGGTCTTGGATTGTGGTGCTAAATACAAGGCCAGTAGATGTTGGTCACCATACAGTCCCTTGGCTTTGGTCCACCATTCACTAGGATAATGGCTGATATAGCATTCCTGCCCATCTTTTCTGTTTTTTCTCATTCCACTTGACTCAGAATCTCAGTCTTAAATGTGCGCAATAACTCCAAACCTCCGCCCTCTGGCAAGCAGCTCTTAAGACTCAGGTCCAAGAGGAGAAATTCATCCTCATCTCACTTTTAAAGGGCTGCTACCTCAAAGTCGGAGACCATGCCCTCCACGTCTGGATTCTCCCAGCAGAGGAAGCATCCTTTCAGTTTGTACCTTGCCTAGTCTCGTGAGAATATAAGATGGTTTCATGAAATATCATTGTTCCAGAATTACTTGTGTAACAGTCTAATTTTTTGGACCAGATTTTCGTCAAATTTGGGAGGGGATCAAATTTTAGATGGGTCATACCTTTTTGACCGTGGTCATTACATTCATCGTTCAAGGCGTTGGTAGCTCGGATGGCCAGGACTGGGTGGTAAGGCTGCGTTCGGGGCATCGGGAGCTCAATGAGCCTGCCATCAGTGGTAGGTAAATTATTGGAGGGTGTTCAAAAAGATTGGGTATATTACTTGTATACCCAAGGGCTGATTAAGGACAGTCCGCATGGTTTTGTGCATGGTAGGTCATGTTTAACGAATCTTATAGAGATTTTCCGAGGACGTTACCAAGAAAGTAGATGAAGGAAAGGCTGTGGATGTTGTCTAGATAGACTTTAGTAAGGCCTTTGACAAGGTCCCACATGGGGCATGGTATCCATGGAGAGGCTGTAAATTGGCTGAATGGGAGAAGACAGAGAGTGGGAGTGGATGATTGCTTCTCAGACTGGAGGCCTGTGATTAGTGGTGTGCCTCAGTGATCGGTGCTGGGACCATTGTTGTTTGTTGTCTACATCAATGATCTGGTTGATAATGTGGGAAAAAATTGGATCAGCAAGTTTGCTGATGTCACTAAGATTGGAGACGTTGTGGACAGTGAGGAAGGTTTTCAAAGTTTGCAGAGGGATCTGGACAAGCTGGAAACATGGGCCAGAATATGGCAGATGGAATTTAATGAAGATAAGTATTAGGTGTTACATTTTGGAAGAAAAAACCAAGGTAGGACATACACAGTAAATAGTAGGGCACTGAGGAGGGTGGAGGAACAAAGGGATCTGGAAATACAGATACATAATTCCCTGAAAGTGGCATCACAGGTAGACAGGGTTGTAAAGAAAGATTTTGGCTTCTTGAGTTCATAAATTAAAGTATAGAGTATAGGTGTTGGGAGGTTATGGCAAGGTTGTATAAGACAAAGAAGATTTACTAGGATGTTGCTGGGACTTCAGGATGTGAGTTGCAGGGAAAGATTAAACAGGTAAGGACTTTCCTTGGAGCATAGAAGAATGAGGGGAGATTTGATAGATGTTTACAAAATTATGAGGGGTATAGACAGACTAAATTCAAGTAGTCTCTTCCAACAGATTAGGAGATATAAATATAAAAGGACATGGGTGAGAGGGGAAAGGTTTAAGGGGAACATTGTGGGGAACTTCTTCAGTCAGAGGGTGGTGGGAGTTTGGAACAAGCTGCCATCTGACAAGGTAAATGTAAGCTCACTCTTAAGTTTTAAGAATAAATTGAATAGATACATGGATGGGAGAGGTCTGGAGGGTTATTGGAATGGGTGGAGGTCAGTGGAGCCAGCAGAATGATGTCTCAACACAGACTAGAAGGGCTGAATGGCCTGTTTTCTCTGCTGTAGTATTTTATGGTTCTATTTCACTTCAAGTTAGAAACTTAAAATTGACACAAAACTGAGAAAACCAATGAGAATCAGAATTTATTATCGTGAACATGTCACAAAATTTGTGTGGTTCATTGTTCATGAATTTATTGTCATACACAGAGTACAATGTACGTGTGCACCAAAATTCTTGTGCTGCAGCCAAACAGGTATTTAAAAAAGAACTGATAAGAGTAATTAAAATTGATTTTTTTTTAAAAAAGCAATACATACTTAAGATGGATAAGAATATTTACCATAGTCCTAATGCAAATGGAAAGTGACGCAGTGGTGCAGGCCGTCCTTTTGTGGTGTGGTACCCTGATCAGTGTTACAAGGGGAGGTTCAAGAGCCTTTGGCTGCTGGAAAGAAACTGTTGTTGAACCTGGAGTTGCTGGTCTGCCCGAAGGTAGCATTGAAACGAGGCTGTGACCGTGGCGATGGGTGTCCTTCATGATGCTGGCTGCCTTCGACAGGCAATAAATATTAAATAATATTAATTTTAAAATATTTAAAAATTGAATAATTATCGCTGCCACAAAAGAGTGTGATGAGCAGTTTCACCAGTAACACAGGCCCACAGCACCATGGTTACTTCCACCTGCTGAAAAGTCTTGTCACATTCTTGTGCATTCATGCTGAACTGGGATTGGTGAATGGGGATTAACTGTCTGCTCTGGATTGATGAGTTCTGTCAGGGCCATTGTTGAGGTCTGCGTACATTTGATCTTGGACTGATTGACACAATGCAATCAAATGAAGCAACCAAAACTGTCTGCATTCCTTCTTCCTGACCCAAGTTTAGCGTTGCTGTGGCAATGGTTAATGGTTGGGAGTTTGACACATTAATAAAATCGAGCTGCGAGCCAGTTAAATTTCTAATGTGTCTCAGCCAGAAAGATTCCAACGGAATGCCACTTGCTTTCACTGCTACACCCACTAGTATTTTTTTGAGCACTTGCAATATTTATTCAACCAAACTCAGCTCAGCACTAATTATCCTGAAGTGTCCATCTGAAATAATTTAGGAAGTCACATCCCCAGGTAATATCCAGGAGAACATGTCAGAATCAGTTTAATATTTTAAAATTGGTTCAAGTTTGCAAACCTGTTCTAGTAACAATTGTTTAATTTAGAGCTGCAGTATGGTAACAGAGCCCATGCTGCCCATGTACACCCATGTGACAAATTAGCCTAGCCCCATACTCTATGGAAGGTAGGAGGGCACCAGATCACCTGGAGGAAACTCACAAAGATGATGGGGAGAACATAAAAACTTCATACAGACAGTGCCAGATTCAAACCCGGGTCAATGGCACCATCATAATGTTGTGTGCTTTGTCTCATTCAGTCTATAAATATCTTCCACCATTACCCAACCCTTCCTACCAAACCAAATATTCACTCCCTCCACCAGCAGTACACATGATGATCTACAAAATACACTGCGCTCATTTACCGAGTCTGTTCTGTCAACATCCCCTCAATGCACAATCAGTAGAAGGTTCTGTGGGAGTTTGGAAGAATATCATTATGCCTTTATGGGTTCTAATCCCTGAAGCTGCCGACCCAATATCTGGATGGGAATCCCTTCACCAGGACAACTGCAGTGGTTCTCTAAGCTTCCCTCCACCTTCTCTAGGGGCAATAAAAAATTGGCCTTGCTGGTGATCCCCACATTTGCACCTGTTTCCCATTTACATAAAATTAATATAGAACAGTGCAGCACAGTACAGGCCCTTTGGCCCACAATGTTGTGCAGGCCCATCTAAACCTACTCCACTTTCAATCCAACCCTTCCCTCCCTTGCAGTCCTACTTAAGTCTGTGTCTATTTTAAGGTGAGAACTGGAAGGTGTAGGGGAGAGTAGTGGGTGCCTGGAATGCATTGCTGGGGGAGGTAGTGGGCAATGGTACAATGGGACATTTAATGGGTGTGGATGTAAAAAAATAGGTTCTGGGTGTCAGGTAGAGAACAATTAGATCATTGTGGAGTAAGTTTACTTGGGTCAGCACAACATCATGGGCTGAAGAGCCTGCAGTGTGCTGTAATATTCTTGCTTCTGTTCTCTTGCATCAAATTCTACAATCATTCAAGAATCTCGGGATTCAGTACTGTATCTTCACCATTTGACATGATGGGTGAATAGTGAATTGTGTGATGGAAATTAGTCCTGGGTGGAGGGTTGAAGCTGAAGGAGATTAAATATACCTCTGAAAAGAAACAGGAAGATGAATGTTATCCTTCAGTCTCTCCCACCCATGGGCCCTTTGACCAGGGGTAATGTTGACATGAGTCCATATTTTTCAGTGACTTAGAAGACAAAAAAAGAGTTGTATTTGCTAATTTTGTTGACACTATATTGCACTTAAAAAGAAGCTATTTCACTCTCTGAGCAGAACATCGAACTCGCTATTCATAAATGGCCTCTCTATTTCACCTCTCTCTTTTCCTGCTGTCATCTCCCCCTCCCTGAAATCAATCTTTTCATCGACTTTACCCTTGATTTTGTTGTTTATTGTATCATGTTGGACCTGAGTATTGGGATTCTCAACCTCGCACAGCTCCTGGGCTCCTGAGAGTGCGGCGCTTGGATAATTGTCCTTCACATCTTACGGGTGTTCCTGAAAATTTGGGGAATCGTTTCTCCATCCTTTTTGGTTTTTAGCCAGTGAGCTCAGAGCTTCTCTCAGCTTTTTTTCAATTATGAGTAGAACTCTAAGATCACCTCTGGATTTCCTGTACAGAATTATTTGATATAGATCAGTTGGAGATGTGGTTATAAACTGCCAGACCTTTCATGAGCTGACTTACTTAAGTCTGGAGTTTAAGCTGCAGTTTGGGGAGGGGATGGTGATAAGTTATGGTTTTAGTCATAGGATTTTGTAGGATGAAGACCGGTTAGAAATATAAATGGAAAATGGTGGATAGAGTTTTATCCAGACCATGTGTGAGGTGGGTGCACTTTGGGAGGTTAATCCTTACCTGTCTCGGAAGAGGACAGTGATTGGCAAAACCATTCAGAGCAGTGATGTACAGGGGAACCTTGAGGTGCACATTCATAATTCCCTGAAAATGGTGACATCAGTGGTTTGGTGGTAAATAAAGCATACGATATACATGTCGCGTGCCCAAAGTTTTGAATATCGAAAAGATGCAAAAATGAACTTTTTTTTAGCACTGGCATGACATCATAAGTTGAAAAAAATTCACCACCTGACTTGCCCAGTCAGTGACCCTCAGGTGCAGTGCTGTTCGCATTGAATTCTGAACAGGAGCAGGGACTGGTGGTAATGATGGGGAGGTGTTGGGGACCATTGGTGGTGGTGAGGAAGTGTCAGGGACCAGCGATGATACTGGGGAGGTGTTGGGACTGGGAGCAATGGTGGGGGGGGGGGGGGTGTCAGGGATCAGCGGCAGCAGAGGTGGGGAGCTCATGAGCCAAAACGACATGTGCTACCGTGCTGTATGTCTAAACTTAAAATTTAAATTTTATTCCCGGAACTGTGTCATTGCATTGTGGATCTCCTCCTGCCATTATAAGATTACACAATTCATTATACAAATGATTGAACCAACTGTTAAGGCACCAAACCATCAAGGTTTATTGTACTTTCAAAAGGTTTGCTTCCTAAAAAAAATTGAGGATGACGATAGACCACTTCAAGCTGAACACAGAAATAATTTTAGGTTTTCTGTACCATGTAGGAAGTCGGAGAAACATTAAATGAACTTTTATTGAATTAAGCATGTTTAATGGCATAGTGATGCTTACACAAGCTTTCAGGTTAACTGCTCATGTTGCACAACAAATGTGAGGGACCCAGGGTTTGTGTTTGTCATCAATTTTACTTCTGAAGTAGAGCACATAGGCTTTCTTGATAAGAGCAGTCATGCTGCATCTTTGAGCCTCAAGTATATACTTGCCACAATTTATAACAAAATGTATCACCGCTGATGCAACATTGATGAGACATTTCTGCTGTGTTGAATCTTCCTGAAGACAATAAATGCTATTGTTAAGTACACTCACTGTGCTGTTGCCTGAAGAACATGTGCATCAACATGCGTTCAATCTATATCAATGTAATGCACAGCATTAGTATATGCGAGCTGCTTTTATAGCCTGATGAAGCATGCCCAGACCTAAGACAACATTTGCATAGCTCTTGCACTGAATGTATGCCCAGGCATGGTTGGTCTGACCAAAATAGCTTGCTTTGTGGACAATATACTGGTGGATTTAAAATAGGAAATCACAAAAAGGTACATGAAAGGAAAATTTAAAGGTGATTTTCATAATCAAGCAGCCCAAAAATCCATAAAATATATCCACAAGTGTTCAGCGAGCAAAATCTTCATTGTCCAGTGTTACCTGAGTGTTTGAATCACCGCGTGGCAGTTGTTTGGCAGTTCTTTAGCTTCTCTTGTTTTAAGCTATGGATACAAACAAACTTGATATCCTTTGGAATTCCTGATATTTGTTTTGGTTTGTTTCTATAGGTGTTGGTAACCTGCCCCAGGTGCAAGTTAGTCCACAGCGGACAGAGGTACCAGAAGGCGATACAGTGAGGTTGTACTGCCGTGCAGGAGGGCATCCTTCACCAACACTCTCGTGGAAGAAACATGGAGGAGAACTACCACCCCAGGTACTGTTGAGTTTCACTCAAAAATCCTGAGCAAAGTCAATTGTTGAGTTGGGGGCAATTTTAAGGATCTTACATTCAGAGAACAATTAATTTTGCCACTTGTATGAATGAAGTAGGTTGCACCCCAGTTATCCCATCAGATCTACTGATTTTCTGCTTCCAACTGTTAATCATTGATGAAATTTCATTGAGATAGATTACACGTTGCTCCAGTAATTTGTAGAATGGTGGTAAACAATGACAAAATGAAATGAAGGATGATTTCTTGCACTGAAAGCTATGGGAGTGTGACATATCAGTGTTACTAGATTAATGTAATTGCTGAAATAATGCAAATTCCTGAAAACAACCTTGTTAATTTTGCTTTTACTGGTTATACGTTTACTTATTAATATTGTTTTTGCCAAACAGGATGGTAATTTTTCTGACCTTTGCTTTGGAGAATAGTTCCATTTCATGTTGGAGTTGGGACATTATTGATCATTTCTGTTTTGAAACACTCCATTGGAACTGCCAAAATGCCTCAATGTTTTCCTTGATATTCACAATTCATTTGCCAGTTTCTGGCCAGGCTTACTTTGATTGGCCATTTCATACCAGCTTAAGAATTTAGCTGAGTGTTTAGCAGGCCTTTGCCATGGGAAGTTTAAAAGGTGCTCGTGTTCGGTGTTGGAGTCGTGACAGATCATCAGCGATCAAGCTCCAAGTTCAACACTTTTATTATAAGCCCTTCCATTGAGGTTCACAAAGGTGGAACTGGTGACCTCTGCCATTACTGAAGTTTGAAGAAGACGTGTGAATCTCGCATTTAAAAATAACTGAATGTTTCTTTGATAATTAAATGTTGTATGCTAATCCTTTGAAATATCCATTCCAGGTTACTGAAAGATTACATTCAGTTTGCCACACAAACAGCAAAATATCCAGAAATGTTTCCCTCATTACAGTCCGTGGAAGGCTAGACCTTGATGGTTTAAATGTACTACTTCTTGCACAATAGAATTGAATAAAAGCCAATGAGGTTGAGCCAATGAGATCAGGCACCATTTCCAGACAGGCCTTCTCTGGAAATCTTTAGTCAATGAAGTTCTCAGTTACGGGTAACGGATGTAGTCTGGCAGAATGAGATGTGATCCTAGTGTAGCAGTTACCACAGTACTATTACAACTACAGTGACCCGAGTTTGCATCTGCCGTTTTTGTAAGGAGCTTGTGTATTCTCCCCATGACCACGTGAGTTTTCTCTCGGTGATCCGGTTTCCTTCCACATTCCAAGGACCTATCGATTAGTGGTGTACTTTCGTGGTGTAGTCATGTGGGCTAGAAGGTCCTGTTACTGGGCTTTATCTCTGAATGAAATTTTAAAAAGTTTTTTTTTATTTTAACAATATGGCATGGTCAAAGCCCATGAAACCCGACGCACCCAATTAACCAACTAACCTCATAAGTCTTTGGAATAAGGGAGGAAACTGGACCATCTGTAGGAAACCCACACAGTCACAGGGAGAATGTACAAACTCCTTAAAGACGGCGTGGAATTCAAACCCAGATCACTGGCACTGATAACTGCTACACCAACTGTCCCCCCGTTCTTAGGGCATTCACAGGGTCACTGCTGAGAGGATGTTGTGGGGGAATCGGGAGCTTGCCCTCAAATGTGGGGGTAGTCTATTTCAGACAGAGATGAAGAAGATTCCTTATGTCAGAGGGTTGTGAAGCTTTGGAACCACTCACCCAGTGAACCATGGAGGTGGATTGATTATTTGTGTATTTTCAAGGTGGAGACTGACAAATCATTCAATTTACAAGGAGGAAGGGGACGTGGAGAGCGAGTGGGAACGTGGTGCTGAGCGCAAGATGGGATCAGTCATGATTGAAGGAGGAAGGAAGTGTGGAGAGCGAGTGGGAACGTGGTGCTGAGGGCAAGATGGGATCAGCCTTGATTGAAGGAGGAAGGGGGCATGGACAACAAACGGGAATTTGGTGCTGAGGGCAAGATGGGATCAGCAATGATTGTGGAGGAGGCTGAAGGTTCACTCCCCCTGCTGTAGTTTTTAGGATCTTAATGCAAGATGCCCCACAACATCCTTTGTTTTATCACAGAATGAATCTTTACGACGTACTTCCAATGTCTTGAAAGCCTCAGTAGGCACTGGGGATCAGAACATTTCTGGATGTTTGTTTATCATTCATGTTTCTAATTTTACCTCCCTTCTCTTTCATCCTCTTCTGGTCCCGTGGACACTGTCCTGTCCCAGAAGCATTCCCAGATGGCAGTTTGCACCTTTGACCTAAGTTAAGAGAGCAAAGAACCTCTTCCTCTGTCAGTCATTGAGCACTGGACAATTCTCTGGCTGGTAACAGATGGGGATGTTTGTCTCTGTGCGAATCTCGGCCACATGACCCTTTGATATCCTACCTGAAATAATTCCGTATTAAACAAGGAATGTTCACTCTTTCAGAGCAGAGCTGTGCAGGGTTTTGAATGCTTATTATCGAAAGGCAGCAGCATGTTTCTCATTTATGACATTTATCTCATTCAAAGAACGTACCGGGGGTTGTAGGTTAATTGGGTGTAATTGGCCGGCATGGGTATGGGCCTGTGCTGTTTGGAAAAAAAAGGCATGCCTGATCGATTTGCACACTCACTCACAGCTGTTTCTCTTTGTCTCCCAAATCATGGTTTAAGAAGGTAATTGGAGGTTTTGAGCTGTGGTTCCTGCTGTGATGTTCAGAGACAGGAGGGACGTGGCTTCTCCAGATTCGATGGAAGAAGTGGGAGGTGTGAGGCTGGGACCTTGCGGATCACATTTCCAAGCTGCCAGGGTTACGAATGTCTCTCAGCAACACGGCACTGAGAACACAACAAAGCTCCACCTTTGGTGCACCTGATCAGAGAACGCTGTTTGCACTTGTTTTCCTTTCTCCTCTTTCCTCTCTGTCCAGGCTGTCTCCTTGTTTGGTTTCCTTCCAGTGGCAAATGGTGGCAAGGCTGAGAATTTGGAGAGGCGCATCCAAGAGCTGCAGGTAGCTGCCCCGGCCAGGGCACCAGACCTTGCTTAGCACCCACTAACCCCACCGGCTTTCAGACCACTCCACCGCAGCCAGACGTGCAGCATACCCAGGGCAGGAAGAGACGGCAGTGCAATCATGCCTCATCATGCCCAGGGTGACTGCAGGTGTGCAGCCAGAGCCCAGAGTAGGAGTAGACATGCAGCATCCAGGATGGGGGTAGGCATGCGGCATGGGTCCAGGAGGGCAGCAGACGGACAGCAAGAGCGTAGGGTGGCGGCAAGCGTGCGGTGTGTATGCAGGTTAGCATGTCTGTTCTGGAAAACTCACCCCGTGCTCGACAAACCCACCTGGGTTTGTCTGACATCTCGGAATGAACTATTTGACTGCGTAACTGTTAAAATGAATTAATCGTGTTCCTATTTTCTAAAACTTTCTGATATTTCTCTCTCTCCAAAACACACGGTGATTGCTTTTTATTTTTCTTCAGATTAAAAATAATTTCCATCCCCAATTGGGCACCAACTACTGATGAAATCCTGTCCATCCACCTATAACTTCCAACTTGGGTGAAGTTATTGCAGAAGAATCAATATGTAGCGCAACACAAAGTCCTCGGTGCCAGTAACTAATAACAATCTGCCTTTTCCTAGTAGAGTGGGAGAAAGTTTGCGACTGAGTCTCAGACCTTTTCAGAGCTGTAGCGCGATAAGTTGTGTTCTCAATAGGTTGAGACTTGTACCAAGCAACATACCATTTGTGAATCTGCTGGGGACATCTACGCCATCTGGTGCCCCCGCTGTGGTCTTCTCTACATCGGAGAGACTGGACGCAGACTGGGAGGTCGCTTTGTTGATCACCTCGGCCCTGTCCGCCGCAATGGCTTGGATCTCCCAGTCACCACCCATTTGAGTTCCCCGTCCCATTCCCTTGCCAACTTGTCTGTCCATGGTCTCATGAACTGCCAGACTGAGACCTCCCACAAATTGGAGGAACAGCACCGCATCTTCCATTAATATCGATTCTCCATTTTCCATTACCCAGCCCCGCCCTTTCTTCTTTCCACCAGCATGTTCTCTCTCTCCCTCCCTCCTTCCCTCTCTCCTTTTCCCTCTGTCACTTTTCACGGAGCCAAAATCAATTCTCTCATCTCCTCTTATCATATCCAATTAGCACCTTTAGTTGGTCTGGGCTCCTCCCCCCCTTCCTCCTTTCTCTCTCTGTCTTTATTCAGATGTCTTTCTGTTCTTTGTTCATAGCTTGAGGAACGGCTTAGGCCTGAAATATCAGTAATAAATCTTTACCTCCTATGGATGCTGCGAGACTCGCTGAGGTCCTCCAGCATTTCTGTGTGATTTTGCACCAATTAACACACAGGTAACACCAGACCATCATGCAAATTGTGTCAAGTTTATTCATTGGCTTCTCACAGACAATTTCTGGATCTTTCTACCAATATTGGGAGTAACGAGTCACTCGATCGTTACTCTGATCCTCTTATCCCTTTGTGGTTTGCAAACTATATCACACGAAGGGCATTGTTTTCCTTTTCTTTGACAAATCTGATTTTGATTTTTAAACTCACCAAAGAGGCAGTTTTGTGCCTCGTTATATTTTTGTTGATTCCCCTTGTTCTTTCCTTGAATTCAACTCTTCAACGGATATTGTTTTAGAGTCAAACCCCTCTGGGTTCAGTTTGTCTCTCAACGTCATTCTAGTCAGAAAGATCACATTTTGGCTCTTCTCAAACCCTTGAATTTTCATAATTTCTCAACAATGTTAATGAAGTGATTCACAGATTACAAAGCTTCAGTATTTCCTGATGTGTGATCTTCTCACCTCCAAGTTGTCGAATTCTCTGCACAAAAATTCTACTGTGTAGCTTTAAAGGATCATGGGCCAAACTTGGGCAAGTAGGATGAGGGGAAATAGGTATCTTGGTTGGCATGGATGAGTTGAACAAAAGGGCCTGATCCCAAGCTGTGGAACTCCATGATCCTATGCTGTTCACTCTTGACTGTCAACCATTATCTGATATCACTTCTTCAGGAAGCAAACTTGTGGCAAGGATTGATCCCAAATCCCCTTTCGGATATTCTGCAGTGGTGTGTGGCCACCCTTTACCCACCATATTTTCTCCCAACTACTCCACAGGATTTTTAATATCGACTAAAATATATCTCCAATTTTTAAAAAAAACTTTATTTAAAAGATAAATAAAAAGTACAATATACAATCTAAATATTCAAACGAAGTAATTTTACAAAGATTTATAATAAAGAAAAACAAAATACAACAAACATTAAATTCTTTTTAAAAAAAGAAAAATTTAAAAAAAAACCTTCCCCCCCCCCCCCACCCACCCCTTCAGCCAGCCCCCTTAAGGGGAGCAAAAAATATAAATCATACATATAAATTTTTTTAAATAAATGTTAATAACAGTTCAAAATACATCCAATTGCATATATTTCAAATACGGAGACCACTTATCAACAAAAAAAGAATAATTATCATGTAAATTACAAGTAATTTTTTCCATAACAATACAAGCTTTCAATTCATTCTGCCAGCGTATTATATTAATTTCTACATCATCTTTCCAAATACTAGCAACGCATTTACGCGCTACCGATAACACCAAACATACAAAAGCAATTTGAACTTTATCCAAATCCATTCCCCTTAACGAATATAAATCTCCCAAGTAAAAAATCATTGGGTCCAAAGGTAGTTTAAAATTATACAATTTTTCCAAAACTATTTTAATTTCTTGCCAAAATGGTTGGACCTTCAAACAAGTCCAAACAACATGTAAAAAAGTATCAGTACATAAACCACATATAAAGCAAGAATCTGAATTACTAAACCCATATTTTTTTTAACTTTTCAAATACAATTGATGTAAAAAATTATAATTGACCATTTCATATCTTACATTAGTCAATTTAATTACATTGTCCTAACACATGTTCGCCCAATCATCTTCAGGAAAAGCAAACACTAAATCAGTCTCCCATTTAAGTTTAGATTTTTCCCAATCTGATTTATCCATATTGTCCTGTAATAAATTATACATAACTGAAACATAACCCTTCTTTGGTATAGTAGAAGTCAAAGATTCAAATTTTGACAAAGTAGGTAAATACATCTCTCTACCGTAATTATCTTTTATCAAAGCCCAAAGCCCTAAGAAGAAAGAAGCTGATAATACACAAATAAAGAATTTAAAGGTATTTCAAATCGTTCTCTCAAATGGATAAAAGAAAGAAATTATCCCTCTACAAAACAGTCCTATATTGTCTTTATACCTTTAGAATTCCAAATCTTTAAATAATTATTAAACATTGAAAAAAGAATAAGACAATTATTGTATAATGGAGTTAAAATTGATCATTTATCTTTCGACCCTAAATTTTTTTAAATCCAAATCTTTAATAAATGTTTCAGTCTTGGCATATCATATTCCAGTAATAAAATCAAATTCCAACAGAATATAAATTCATGCATCTCCTTTCTAGGTAGACATGATATCTCCACCTTAGCCCAACTAGGAGGTTGGGCTAATCCATCAGTCTACTAATAAACTTCAACTGAGCTGCCTCATAATAATTTTGAAAATGTGGCAGTTGTAAGCCACCCAATGCAGATTTCCAAGTAAGTTTATGCAACACTACTCGAGCTAATTTACCTTTCCACAAAAACTCTCGTACTGCTTTATTCAAATCCTGAAAAAAACTCTTTGAAAGCAAGCAAGGTATTGATTGAAATAAATATTGAGGAAAGATATTCTTCTTATTACAATTAACATGTCCAATTATAATTAATTGGAGATCTTTCCATTTAGTTAAGTCTGCTTTAATCCGCCTCAATATAGATACATAATTTAATTGATATAACCATATACAGCACAGAGCAGGCCAGTTTGGCTCTACTAGTCCATGCCGGAACAAATCCCCACCCTCCTAGTCCCACTGACCAGCACCTGGTCCATACCCCTCTAATCCTCTCCCCTCCATGTAATTATCCAGTCTTTCCTTAAATGTAAATAATGTTCCTGCTTCAACCACCTCCACCGGAAGCTTATTCCACATCCCAACCACCCTTTGCGTGAAGAAATTTCCCCTCATATTCCCCTTATAATTTTCCCCCTGCAATCTCAAACCATGACCTCTGGTTTGAATATCCCCCACTCTTAATTGAAAATGCCTATCTACGTTGACTCTCTCTGTCCCTTTTAAAATCTTGAACACCTCCATCAAATCCCCCTTCAATCTTCTACGCTCCAGAGAAAAAAGCCCCAGGCTGCTCAACCTTTCTCTGTAACTTAAACCCTGACATCCTGTCAACATTCTCGTGAACCTTCTCTGCACTCTCTCTATTTTGTTTATATCTTTCCTATAATTCGGTGACCAAAACTGCACACAGTATTCCAAATTTGGCCTCACCAATGCTTTGTACAATTTCATCATAACATCCCAACTCTTGAATTAAATACTCCGATTTATGAAGGGCAACTTTCCAAATGCCTTCTTCCCCATTCTATCTACCTGAGTATCAACTTTGAGGGTACTATTTACCATAACTCCTAAATCCCTTTGTGCTCTGCACTCCTCAATTGTCTACCAATCAATGTATATGACCTATTTAGATTTGCCTTTCCAAATTGCAACACTTCATACATATCCGTATTAAATTCCATCAGCCATTTCTCAGCCCACTCCTCTAGCTTTCCTATATCTCTTTTTAAGCTACGGCAATCTTCCTTGCTGTCCACAGTACCACCAATCTTTGTATCATCTGCAAACTTACTTATCCAATTTACCACCCTTTCTTTCAGATCGTTACTATATATAACAAACAATAGTGGACCCATGACCGATCTCTGAGGAACTCCACTGGTCACCGGCCTCCAATTGGACAAACAATTTTCTACCAGTACTCTCTGACACCTCCCATCCAACCATTGCTGAATCCATTTCACTACCTCCTTATTTATACCTAATGCCTCTACCTTTTTACCTAACCTCCTGTGGGGAACTTTGTCAAAAGCTTTACTAAAGTCTAAATAGACAACATCCACAGCCTTCCCTTCATCAATCTTTTTTGTAACCCCCTCGAAAAACTCTATATAAGGTTTATTAAGCATGATCTACCCCTGACAAAACCATGCTGACTACTACCTATCAATCCCTGTTCATCCAAATATTTGTAAATGCCATCCCTCAGAATACTTTCCATCAACTTACCCACCACAGACGTCAGACTCACAGGTCTATAATTTCCTGGCTTACATTTGGACCCTTTCTTAAACAGCGGAACAACATGAGCCACCCTCCAGTCCTCCGACACTACCCCCGTGACCAGTGACATCCTAAATATCTCTGTTAATGGCCCCACTATTTGTACACTAGCCTCCCTGAGTGTCCTTGTGAATAATTTGTCCGGACCCGGAGATTTGTCCACCTTTATCTTTTTTAACACTACCACTACCTCCTCGGTTATCCTTAAATGATTCATGACCTCCCCATTATTTTCCTTTACTTCAACTGGTACAATATTTTTTTCCCTAGTGAATACCAAGGAAAAGAAATCATTTAACATTTCCCCCATCTCCTCTGACTTTTCACATAGCCTACCCTCCCTATCTACAAGGGGTCCAATTCTATCCCTCACTAATCTTTTACTTTTAATGTACCTTTGGATTTATTCTTACTCTGTCTGCTAAAGCCTCTTCGTGCCTCTTTTTGGCCTTTCTAATTTCTTTCTTAAGATTTTTTCTACACTCCTTGTAGTCCTTTTTCAATTTCTCATCACCCTGCTGTTTATACCTCTTGTACACCTCCCTCTTTCTCCTAACCAAATTTCTAATATTCCTCAAAAACCAAGGCTCCCTATGACTTCCAGCCTTTCCTTTGATCCTCACTGGGACATTTCTACTCTGTACTCTCAAAATTTCTTCTTTGAATATTCTCCATTTTTCATTTACATCCTTTCCTGAAAAAATCATGTCCCACTCAATACTCCCCAAATCCATTCTTATTCCTTCGAAATTTGCTTTTCTCCAATCCAGAACCTCAACTTTAGGCCCTTCTTTGCTCTTCCCTAAAACTAATAGAGTTGTGATCACTAGACCCAATTTGTTCTCCAACATTAACCTCAGACACCTGACCTATCTCGTTCCCTAACAGGAGATCCAGTATTACACTATCCCGAGTCGGTTCCTCTACGATTGATAGTCATTGTCCACAAACACACCTAAGTATTTGATTTTATTTGTCCATCTTAATTTTGTAATATTTTTAAATTCAGAATAATCTTCTACTCCAATTGGCAAAATTTCACTTTTATTCCAGTTAACTTTATACCCTAACAATTCTCCAAATTTCGATAAACACTCCTGTAACTGTTTCAACAATCTCTCAGGCTCTGTCAAGTATATCAACACATCGTCTGCAAATAGATTAATTTTATATTTTTCATCCTTAATCCTCATCTCTCTAATTTCCTCATTTTGTCTAATAGCCTGTGTTAACGGTTCTATAGCCAGTGCAAATAGGACTGGCAACAATGGGCAGCCCTGACAAGTTGATCAAGTCAATTTAAAAGGTAAAGATGTCTGTCCATTTGTCACCACCCTAGCAATCGGATTCATATATAAGGCGTTAACCCAACCAATAAAGAAAGGGTCAAATTTAAATTTCTCTAATACATTAAATAAAAAGTCCCATTCAACCCTATCAAAACCTTTTTCAGCATCTAATGCAACTACCATAGGATGATTAGGTTGCCGTCAATAAGCATTGATCAAAGTAAGCAATATTATCTGAGGCATTTCTATTCTTAATAAAACCTGTTTGATCAATATGTACTACTTTAGGTAAATATTTAGCAAATCTGTTAGCTAATACTTTTGCCATAATTTTATAGTCTACATTCAATAAAGAAATAGGTCGATATGAAGATACCTGTAAAGGATCTCTGTCTTTCTTTGGGATAACAGTTATTAAAGCACTCGAACGTGTTTCCAGTAACTTCTAATCTTCAGTAACTTGATTTAACACTTCCCCAAATATATTAGAAAATTCATCATAAAAAAGTTTATAGAATTCCACAGGAAACCCATCATCTCCTGGGGACTTACCAGGAGGCATTTCCTGAATAGCTTCCTTGATTTCAAAATCAGTAAATGGATTCCAACTCCTGAATATCTTTCTCATCTCGTACCAGTAATGTTAATTTATATAAGTAAGAATCAATAGAACCATTATCCTGTTTCCCCTCAGAAGTATATAATTTTTGATAAAATGAATAAAACTGGTCATTAATTTCCTGAGGCTTATAGGTAATTATTAAATTCTTCTTAACAGCATTAAAAGCCTGTTCAGTTTTCAATTGCCAGGCAGGTACCTTGTGAACCCTTTCCCCCAACTCATAATAATGTTTTTTAGATCTATTAATTTAGTGCTCAAACTGGTAAGGTTGTAAAGTATTATAGCGTAACTTTAACTTCGATAAAGTTGGGCTTTTTTATCTTCTGTTAAACCTTTCTGAAAGTCCTTCTCTAATTCAGCAATCTGATTTTCCAACTGTAAACTTTCTGCCATATATTGTTTCTTAACTTTCATAGAATAGCTAATGATCTGTCCCCTCAAATAAGCTTTTAAAGCAGTGGTTCCCAACCTTTTTCTTCCAACTCACATACCACTTTAAGTATTCTCTATGTCATTGGTGCTCGGTGATTAGTAAGGGATTGTTTAAGGTGGTATGTGGGTGGGAAGGGTAGGTTGAGAGCCACTGCTCTAGACCCAATTGCTACCAAAATATTTTGCTTGAGAAAAATTGTCATTGGCCCATTTCCTTTGGAGTTATGAAACCATGCACATAACAAGTCAATTAGGCACGATTAAAACAGTAGTTTTCAAATTTATTTCTTTCCACCCACATCCCACCTTAAGCAATCCCTATTAATCACAAAGCACCTATGGCATGGGGAATACTTAAAGTGGGATGTGAGTTGGAAGAAAAAGGTTGGGAACTACTGTTTTAAAGCATCCCATACTACAAAATGACTCTTTAGAGAATTAACATTTTTGATCAAAAATAAATAAATATGCTCTATTACAAAGGTAACAAACTCTGTTTTTTTTCAATAACATTGCATTAAACCTCCATCTATACGTCGAACATATTATCTCCGAACTTTAACAAGAGAAAATTAATAATGAATGATCTGATATAACTCTACTTTTATATTCAGCTTGCAGTACCCTACCCTGAAGATGTGCTGATACCAAAAATAAATCAATTCTAGAAAACGAGTCATGCCTTGAAGAATAAAAAGAAAAATCTTTCTCTGTAGGATTAATTTTTCTATATCTCCAATTTTTTGTAGCCAATTGGACCAATTGGAATGGCATTGTTGGCCAGGTCCACAGCTTTTGGAGGTGTGTTTTAGCATCCAGATGTGACAACTGGGGCCTAGGCTTCCACATCTTTGTCTTTGCCTCGCTCGAAGACAAACCCACTGCCTCCATACTCGAATGTTCTTCATGAAGTTCTTCCATAACCATTGGTCCAAGGGATGGTGTAGGGGTTAGTGCAATGCTGTTACAGCACAGTGACCAGGATTCAAATGTGAGGAATTTGTACGTGCTCCCCATGTCTGCGTGGGTTTTCCCCGGGTGCTCCGGTTTCCTGCCACTGTTCAAAAAAGTATCAGGTTTGTAATTGGGCAGCATGGGCTCGTGAGTCGGAAGGGCCTGTTACCGTGCTGTACTACTAAAATTTTTAAAAAATTAATTTTAAAACTTCATTCCTTCTCATTTCACACAGCCGTGGCTGACAGCTACAATACAATAGCTTCATGTTCACACCGTGCATTTGTTCCTCCACTGAACGTAGATTCATATCATAGAAACATAGAAGATAGGAGCAGGAGTAGGTATTCGGCCCTTCGAGCCTGCTCCGCCATTCAACGAGACCATGGCTGATCTTAGAGTTCAGTAGCCCGTCCCCGCCTTCTCTCCGTAATCCCTAATTCCCTTATACTGAAGAAATATATCTAAATCCCTCTTAAATATATTCATTGAACCTGCCTCTACTGCTCTCTGTGGCAATGAATTCCACAGATTCACCACCCTCTGGGTAAAGAAATTCCACCTCATCCTCAGAATCAGGTCTATCTGTGTAGCTCTGGCTAATCCCATGCAATGATGGGGAGATCATCATCTACTTCCTCGAGAATGTCATCTCTCATGTTGGATGCGACTTCTCAGTGGAATATGTCTACTTTAGTATTTCAGTGGATACTTTGTACCTAATGCTGTGATCATACAAGGATGAGCCAGCTCTGATTCCTTGATGCTTCCATTTGGGGAAGACCAGATTTCAGTCCCAGAATGTCCAGCAAATTTTTTTTAAATTCAAAAAAAGCATCACAGTCAGTGTAGCGGTTAGTCCAGCGCTGTTAAAAAAGCAATCAGGACCAGGGTTCAAATCCAGGGCTGAAAGGAGTTTATATGTTCCGCCCGTGTCTGCATGAGTTTTCCCCCGGTATTCCGGTTTCCTCCCACCGTTCAAAGTGTACTGGGGTTGTAGGTCCTTTGGGAGTAATTAGGCCACTCGGGCTCGTAGGCTGAAATGGCCTATTAGGTGTTGGATGTCTAAATTTAAAATGTTAAACTTTAAAGTACTGTGATCAGTGACCAGTGTCAATTCTCTTCCGAGCTGAAAACATTAAACTCCAAGCATCATTGCAGTCATTTCACGCCTCTGAACACAATTACTTTTCACTTTGGATTGAAGTGTTTGATGTGTAAGACGTGAACTTCTGGTGACCACTGTCCACAACACGGCTCATCTATGGTCTAATAGCCTGAATATGCCTGAGATTGTCAGATCTCAGAAGCTAAGCAGGCTCAGGCCTGGTCAGTACTTGGAGGGGAGACCATCTATGACCACAGGTGCTGTAGGTTTCTGTGAGGGGCGCTGGACAAAGTGGTGACTGTCTGTCTGTCTTACATTCTAAATGTAGTGTTACATGACCATAATGGAATCTTTACCTTTTACCTTCTCCCACAGAGAGGCTTCACAAGCAAGTTTTGGCTTAGGGTTGGTGATGCAATCCATCAAACCTCTGAGCTTCTTTTCCAGGCCGTGTGCCTTTTGCTGACCTGCCCTGAAATCTCTGGGCTGTCCAGTTGATGGAGCAGAGTGCGACCATGCCAGCAGTCTCTGGAGCAGTCAGTGAGCCGTTATTTTGATGATTTGATTATTAATCTTTCATTTTGAAATTGCGACCGTTAAACCCACCAGAAGGGGTGCGGTTCCTATTTCACACCTGCTCCTTGGTGATTTTCTGCGGTGGTGGTTCCATTCCACTGGGATAGCTGCAGGTTGCCACTGTTTTGGTGTGCTGCATTGTGTCTGCACTGCATCTTCTGCATTTTGTTATGCAATTCTGAATGATCTCCACCTCAATAGGAACTGGGTTACTTCAGCCACCTCACCCCCATGACCCAGGCTCACTGTTCAAGTCCCCTTCCTTGTGTATCTCAGCGTTCTTTACCAGAGAGAAATCTTTCACAATTTTAGAGGTCATTTCTTTGCCCATTTGAACACGAGATCCCATGTATCTGCTATCTGGAACACTTTTCATGTGGTCCACACACAAACGTATCTCACAATCTGCACAGAAGAGATGGAGTCCAACTGCCAACAAAATCTTGCCTTCTCAGACCTTGGGTTCCCAGCTCCTCTTGGTCAAAATGGTCGGTGAAGTTTTGCTGAGAATTAAGACTATCAAGTTGGTGGAGGGAGACTTATTAGCAGGTTGAATTGCAAGCACCCTGCCAAGATTTGAAGGGGGGGGGGGTTCTTTTCATAGTGTAAAAATATGATAAATCAAACTTAATGACCCTGATTTTAGTTGATATTTATTAATTATTTGTGGGAACAAGTGGAATGGCCTGAAAGCAACTTGTTTTGCCCTGTAATCACCCTAACACTTGTGAGGTTCAAGCTGGTTGTGAGTTTGAGAATGGGTCTTGGTGGTGTGATGACGTCCTGGAATAACAGACCTATTGGCTCCATGCTTTATTACCTTCGTCAGTTGTTTCCTACTTGGATACCTTTGTTGATGAGTTAATACTTTACCTGTCTGTCCATGTTCAGGAACAATGATGTGCCCCTAACCCCCCCACCCCGTCCTCCTGCCAATTTTTCTGAATCAAAGTTACAGTGTAAGGTTGTTAACAAAATACCTCGTGTTCCACCTGAGTGCCCAGGTGATAAATAACATGCCATGTGTCTTTGTGTCAAATGATTTTCAATAGAATTTTACACAGGACTGTGTCTTACGCTTAAATCACTGTGTCTTTTTCCAACCAGCAGGTGAGTGCTTGTCTTCCCTTTAACTCTTTAATCTCATAACATTTTCACTGGAAAGTCTTACCAGAACCTGAAGGCACTTAAAGGCTTCAGAGCTCATTTGGTGATGGTGTCTTCTCCACGCGTGACTTCTTAAGCGACTTTACAGTAAATCAGTACCTCTTCTGGGTTCATTATCAATCACTGCATGGGAAATCCAAACACACCCATGGTCCCTGACCAGGCCTTGGCCATGAAACTCATTGGCACCTTCAGCACCAACTGTCCCAGCTGGAGGGAATAAAGGGATGTGCCGGTGAAGTTTGATGCATGAGAATGGGTGGAAGCTCCAATGGTGCACAAAGGTCAGATTTCTGTCAGTCGTGGAAGGATACGATATGGAAACTGGCCCTTCTGCCCATTGAATCCACGCTAATTGGCAACCACTCATAGTATTAATCTGACATTAGTCCCATTTTCCTATTTTCCCCACGTTCCCATCAACTGCCTCCAGATTCTCTCACCAGGGACCATTTGCACAGACCAGTGAGCACCTTTTTGGGATGTGGAAAGACATAGATGGGTCGTGCAAACTCTGCGTGAATAGCGCCGGAGATCAGGATTGAACCTGGGTCACTGGAGCTATGGGGCAGAGGCTCCACCCTGCTACCCCAGTTTAAATGGCATCTTCCCAATGTCCCCGCTGATTCTCAAATGATTGGCCATGGTTCCTCTATCTTTATGGATTAATTAACAATGTCGTGGATGAGCTATCCTAAGGTCAAGTATTGTGCAATATAACTTTTTCTCTGGAAATCTCCTTTCTTCCTGTTTAAAACCATGGAACAAAGCTGCAGTAAAAATAAATCTCTAAAAATAAAGGAAGAGAATATTTTAACTCCTCACTTGAAAGAATCAGGTTCTAAACAGATTGGATCTCGATCAACTTCCAACAGCTGAGCATCTCCGTGCAGGACAGGACACATGTGCCCCCTACCGGTGATACAGTGCAGTTGAACGTTACTAATGTTAAATAATTCATTAACAAATATGAGTGCTAACTGATGCTTTTACTTCTCTAAACTGTTACTGAATCCAAGCTTTTCCTGTTGACAAACCTTGCTTGGAGTTCCGTGCTGCTTCAAACAGTGGTAAAATGGGAAGGCGCAGGTGGTGGCATGAGAGTGAATTCCATCAAATTCCACCCAGTCTTCAATTTAAAAAAAATAGGTTTTGCTGACATTAGCTGGGGTCCCAGAGAAGGAGCTGGTCAAAGCCCCAACACTTTTGTCGAAGATGTTGGTGAGGTCCCATTTGGAGTATCATGTTCAGTTCTGGTCACCGTGCCATAGGAAGGATGTTGTCCAGGGTGCAGAGAAGATTCACGAAGATGTTGCCAGGACTCAGGGGGCTGAGGGAGAGGTTGAGCAAGCAAGGGCTTTATTCCTTGGAGCACAGGACATTGAGGGGTGATCTCACAGAGGTGTACGAAATCGCGAGGGAATAGAGCAGGTAAATTATTTTTTCCCAGAATTGGGGAAATCAGTAACCAGAGGGCACAGTAAGTTTGAGGTGAAGGGGAGAGATATAACAGGAACCTTATGGATATCATTTTTTTTATATAGAGGGTGTATAGAATGGGCTGCCAGAGGCAGCAGTTGAGGCAGGTACAATTGGACGGATATGTGGATAGGATGGATTTGGAAGGACGGGACCAAAAGCAGGCAGGTGGGTCTAGTATGGATGGGCATGGGCAAGTAAGGCTGAAAGGACTGTGTCCACACTGTATGACTGTATAAACATCTGTCCAACATCTGCATTTGTATAGCGCCAACAGTGCAAGGGATTTAATGGGTAGTGGGGTGGGGGAGTTTGTTATGATCAGGGTGAACAATGGTCCAAACAGAGACTGAGATCAAGTGCAATGTGTTGTGAAGTCTGCCTCAACAAGTTCTTACCATTATTCAGCAGGGTAACGTTTCATTGAAAAACTCTGTGGTGACCTGCGAAGGTCCAGATGCTCCTCAAGTCACCACCGCCAAAGTCTACCTGTTATCGTCATGGATGCGGTACATAACCCCTGCAATCCCAAGGTTCTTGGTCATCCTTGATGGAAGTGGCCCCTTCGGTCCAGCAAGTCCATTTCATTCCGCCTGTTTTATTGGTGTGTGATCTGTAAGCTATACCAAGAGGCTGTGTGTTCTACCTGCCCCTGAGTTAGGAGCAGAGTTCGTCATTAATAGGACGTTGTTAGTTGGAAGAAGCAGTGAAAAAACATGCCGGAAGTTACAGTGTCAACTTCACCTTCATGTCCCAGAGACTGATCAGGGACATGGGAAGATGGACTGTCGTCGCGATGAAGCTGTTCTCTGTTGGTGGCATCAGCTAGTCAGGCGATGTGATGATGTGAGAGGCATGACTGAGGTCTCCCTTGCAGGAATGTGCTTGGTTCCACTGTGGCTGAAAATCAGAGATCACCAGTGATATTCAGGGTGTCCAGGCCGTGTGTCATCTTCAGCTGATGTAGATTTCAGGGCCAGAGGCAAATGATGTGGAAACAGTTATTCACTCTCCAGTTTTCAGTTTGCATTTGGTTTCATGATACATCTACAAACCAGTATCTGGATGGCTAGTAGATACTTGGTGAGAGAGAGGGGTGAAACCTGAAATTCTACAGACACTGTAACTGAGGTAAAAACACAGATGCTGAAGGAACGCAGCAGGTTTTCCAACCTCCATAGGAAGTAAAGTATTGCTGACGTTTGGGCCTGATCCCTTCATCAAGGTGGGAGTGAAAAGTGGGCAGGTGCCTGAAGTAAAAGGGCTGGGAAGAAGGAGTGAAGAGAACTCAGACCTGAAGCATCAGTAATATATCTTTCCCTCCTATGGACGCTGCGAGGCTAGCTGAGTTCCTCCAGCATTTGTGTTCTTGACACTTGGTGAGATATCATTGCAGCCTCCCGACATTCGAGGCCCTGTTGCTATGCATCTGTGGGTGGGGTTTTCATAATGAAAGGAGCGGACAAACAAAGCACAAAAGTAAGGTTCTCAACAGGAAATGTGTCCTTGTCATTGCATTTAATCACACTATATGTTCCATCGGTGTGTTGCCACGTGATGCAAAGTGCTGTTCGTTTTTGCAGGCCAAGATTGAGCGGACCGACATTGGAACTCTCCTCATCCCTTCGATCACTACTGCTCAAGCTGGCGTCTACTTATGTGTGGGAACCAATGCGGTCGGCTCCTCTGAAGGTCGCATCGAAGTCGTCGTCTTTGCCTGTAGGTTTCTGTTTTCCAAAGTTCTCCAGCGCCCATGGCTGGCAAAAGTCCGCTAACCGTTGCTCTTCCAATGAACAGTGATCATTATAGGTTTCTCCGGGATGCCCAATTCAAAGCCTGCACTTAAAATAAGAAAAAAACCATTTCCTATCGAAGAATGGGCATTGATGTCCATCAGGTTCCGAGGGAAATGGTGTCATGGAGTCAGAATGTTACAGCACAGGGGAACAGTCCCTTTGGCCAAGCACGTCCATCCTGTACTTGACTAAATCTCTTTTTAAACATAGGAATGCCCCCTCTCCTTACAGCTTCCTCCGGCAGCTCCGTCCACACACCTACAGCCCCCTGGGTGGAAAAGTTACCCCTGAGATCCCTTTTAAATCTTTGACCTCACACTGTGTTTTAGATTCCCCTTTATCCTGGGTAAACAATTTTTTGCCTCACCCATGTCCCTCCTAATTTTATAAACCTTTATGATCCCCCTCAGCTTCCTTCATTCCAGGAAAAAAAGGTCACCGACTATCCAGCCTCTCCTTGTAGCTCAAGCCCTCCAGCCCTGCTTGTGAGATTATGAGTTTATGGACATACATGTTGTACAACGGTCGTATGCACCAAAATTCTTACTTGCTTCAGCGAAAGGGGTACCTCATAAATCTTCTTTGGCTTGGCTTCGCGGACGAAGATTTATGGAGGGGGTAAAAAGTCCACGTCAGCTGCAGGCTCGTTTGTGGCTGACAAGTCCGATGCGGGACAGGCAGACACGATTGCAGCGGTTGCAAGGGAAAATTGGTTGGTTGGGGTTGGGTGTTGGGTTTTTCCTCCTTTGCCTTTTGTCAGTGAGGTGGGCTCTGCGGTCTTCTTCAAAGGAGGTTGCTGCCCGCCAAACTGTGAGGCGACAAGATGCACGGTTTGAGGCGTTATCAGCCCACTGGCGGTGGTCAATGTGGCAGGCACCACGAGATTTCTTTAGGCAGTCCTTGTACCTTTTCTTTGGTGCACCTCTGTCACGGTGGCCAGTGGAGAACTCGCCATATCACACGATCTTGGGAAGGCGATGGTCCTCCATTCTGGAGACGTGACCCATCCAGCGCAGCTGGATCTTCAGCAGCGTGGACTCGATGCTGTCGACCTCTGCCATCTCGAGTACTTCGACGTTAGGGGTGTAAGCGCTCCAATGGATGTTGAGGATGGAGCGGAGACAACGCTGGTGGAAGCGTTCTAGGAGCCGTAGGTGGTGCCGGTAGAGGACCCATGATTCGGAGCCGAACAGGAGTGTGGGTATGACAACGGCTCTGTATACGCTTATCTTTGTGAGGTTTTTCAGTTGGTTGTTTTTCCAGACTCTTTTGTGTAGTCTTCCAAAGGCGCTATTTGCCTTGGCGAGTCTGTTGTCTATCTCATTGTCGATCCTTGCATCTGATGAAATGGTGCAGCCGAGATAGGTAAACTGGTTGACCGTTTTGAGTTTTGTGTGCCCGATGGAGATGTGGGGGGGCTGGTAGTCATGGTGGGGAGCTGGCTGATGGAGGACCTCAGTTTTCTTCAGGCTGACTTCCAGGCCAAACATTTTGGCAGTTTCCGCAAAGCAGGACGTCAAGCGCTGAAGAGCTGGCTCTGAATGGGCAACTAAAGCGGCATCGTCTGCAAAGAGTAGTTCACGGACAAGTTTCTCTTGTGTCTTGGTGTGAGCTTGCAGGCGCCTCAGATTGAAGAGACTGCCATCCGTGCGGTACCGGATGTAAACAGCGTCTTCATTGTTGGGGTCTTTCATGGCTTGGTTCAGCATAAATAAAACTGCAGTAAAACCGCTGGTATCCACCACCTATGAGGATTGGTAGATGCCGGAAAAGTGTATTTTCCAGATGTTTGACACTTGCTCTTACAATGCCCATCTAATACATGTGCATTAAGAATAAACAGTTAAAAAGACAAAAATACTAGACTGCACTTACTCTGAACAACTTCATTTGCATGAATATATAAAGCATTTTACTTTATTTTCAGTCACATTCTTCGAAAACATTTCATGTCACTGCATCTGCAGGTTCCTCCCCGTCCATGGAACCACCCGGAAGATGAACAATAACATTATAGATAATTAAACCCCCCCACCCCCCCACAAGTTTACAGATAAAGCCTCTGACTGGGGTGAGTCTTACTAAACAGGGAAAAGGAAACACTTTAAGGGAGTCACTCCCACAGCAACCAGCATCAACCAGCTCTTCATCCTGGGCGACGCCATTTTATTCAAACCCAACTTTATCCAAACAGCTGCTAGGAGCAAAGCACGACCAAGGCCCTCATCCGCTGGCTGAATATTGGCTCCCATCTTCACCAAAGGTTTATGTGTTACTTCAGAGAACATTTACTTTTGTCAAATTTAAACTTCTTTATTTTTTAAATTCTTTTTTTATATTTATTTTCCTTTTTTTTTTTGCTGGTTGCTTGAGGCTGTTGGTTACTTGAATTCTGGATACCAGGGTTTTTACCATACAATAAGAAAGACAATAAATACATAAGATAGTTCATAAATATTTCGCAGTGAGTTGCAATAGTGCAGACAGTCCTTTTGTGGTGTCGGAGCAAGGGAACGTTCAAGAGGCTGATGCTTTTGGAAAGGTACTATTCATGAACCTGGAGGCGCTGTTCTGTAGGCTTCTGCACTTTCTGCCCAAAGAGAGAAGTGAGATAAGGTTGTGACCAGGGTGATGTGGGTCCTTTATGATGTTGCCTGCCTTCTTGAGACAGTGCCACACATGGATGTCTGCAGTGGATGGGACATCGAAGCCTGTGATGGACCTGGCTGCATCGACTCATTCTCACAGTGTCGACTACTGTTAAATTTACTTCTTAGACCTGGCTATGCTTGTTACTTACTGCAACTTTCTGCATTCCTGAGTTCTTGTGTTGCCAAACCAGCCTGTGCTGCAACCAGTTAGAATACTTTCCACCGAGCATCTGTAGAAGTTTGAGAAAGTTTCTGACAACATGCCAGTTGTCCTCAGACTCGCTGCCTCACACCTCCAGTCAGACAGGTTCACTCCTGGCCTCGAGTGCTGCCTGCGTGGCGTTTGTACGTTCTTATCTTGCGCTGTGTGATGCTGTAGTTTTTACCCCCTCCCCCCCCATCCCAAACAAGTGTGAACAGAGTGATTGGTTATTGTATGGCCCCTTTGTTTAGGCTGAAGCTATACAGAAGGGCTTAATACTAAATGACTGGGAGAATTCTAGAGGAGTTAATGGGCACATGTGAAA
The DNA here is from genome assembly GCF_036971445.1 of Narcine bancroftii. Classification (NCBI taxonomy): domain Eukaryota; kingdom Metazoa; phylum Chordata; class Chondrichthyes; order Torpediniformes; family Narcinidae; genus Narcine; species Narcine bancroftii. Next base: position 173,809,239 of record NC_091470.1, on the reverse strand, counting down.
AACAGTTCAGATTTATTGTCAGAGTACGTACATGACATCACATACAACTCTGAGATTCCTTTTTTCCTTTGGGCCAGATAGAATTTCTACTCATTGGTGGTGCAAAAAGAAACTGTAAATTTTTTAAATTTAAATTTTTAAAATTTGGACATGCAGTACAGTAACAGGCCATTTCGGCCTATGAGTCCGTGCCCCCCAATTTACAACCCCCAGTACGTTTTGAACGGTGGGAGTAAATCAGAGGCCCCAGGGAAAACCAAGGCAGACATGGGGAGAGCGTACAAACTCCTTACAGGCAGCACAGTGTTTGAACCCTGGTCCCGATCGCTAGCGCTGTAAAGGCATTGCATTAACCACTATGCCCACCGTGCTGCCCTTCTTGTATTCAAGCATACAAAATGGAGAAATGTAAACAAAGAATGAAATGTCAACTAACTGTGCAAATCCAAAAAATAAATATTTTTTCAAGAGCCAATAGGGAAGATCTAGGGGCATTTTCCCTTATTCCAGGTTCTCATTGTTTGCTTTCCCTCTGCTCACAGCTCAGGGGTCTGTGCCTATGGTTAGAATTCATCCCTCCCCCGCCACAGTAACAGAGGGGGCAATGCTGGAGTTGTACTGCCAGGCCACAGGAGACCCTCAACCTGACATCACCTGGCGCAAGTCACATGGTTACCTGACCACCAATCACCAGGTATGTAAGTGTGATTGCCATTTCTGAACTGGTGGCAATTAATGGGGAATCTGAAGCTTTTGGATGCAAACCAGTGCAGGAGAGTCTCCCCAAAGTTTTATTTGCCATCAATGTGGATGGTCTTCTGATTTATTTCACTGCTCCCTGCAGGAGCATTCAGCGCTTGAATTGGATGCGTGTTTCCTGCAGTGGAACTGGGATACAGCCCAACCCTACAGGGATGGCTGTCAAACAGAATCAAAAATCGCAGCTGTTGGAATCTCGAGCAAGCAGCAAGAAGCTGGAGGGACTCAGCAGTCAGGCAGTGCTTGTGGAGAGAGAAAGTCAGTCAGTGGAAAGGGGGTAGGGGAGGCTGTCACTTTTCAGCCCCACCAGCTTCTTCCACCCCTCAATACAGTTGATACCTTCCCTTTCCATTCTCGTCTTGATAATGGGTCGGGCCCTGAAATGCTGACTGGCCATTTCTCCCTAGAGATGCTGACTCACCGGCTGAGTCCCACCAGCACCTCACTGCGATGCTGTGAGATTGTGAGATGCCCCTCTTCATGACCCTGCTTCTGGTGGAATGGGAAGGATGCGAATATTTTCGCAGAGTTGGGCCGTTTCATTCAGCGGAGACGTTGGGGAACGAGTTCTGACCTTCTGATTTTGCAGGTCCAAGGCCCGGTGCTGCGCATCCGACAGGCAAGTCAAGCCGATGCTGGAGATTACATCTGTCACGCTGAGAACAATCTCGGAATGCAGGATGTGGCGGTGACTGTTTCAGTCACCACCGTCAGTTCATGTATGTATCCCAGCCATTCTCATCCACAGAGTCATTCAGCACAGGAAGAGGTTCTTCAGCCCACCTTCCCCATGCTAACTATCGAACCCACCTGCACTTATTTAACATCAACATTATGAGAGGTGCAGATAGAGTAATTGCCAGGAGGCTTTTCCCTGACAGGTTAGTGAGAGAAGAACTAGAGGGGGGTAGGTTAAGGAAAATGTTCAAGAGGAACTTCTTCACATAAAGAGTGCTGAGAGTGTGGAACGAGATGCCTGCAGAAATGCTAAATGTCGACATTTATGAAAAATTTTGACGCGTACATAAATGGGAGGGGTATGGAAGGGCTATGATCCAGATGCACAATAATTCAGCACAGACTAGATGAGCTAAAGACCTGTTTCTGTGCTATAATCCTCTATGCCTTGGCAATGCAAGCACTCATTCAGATGTTCTGAGACCACCTGCCTCCATCACCCCTCAGATTCCAGTCAGCCTCTAATGAACAGCTTCTCCTCAGGCCTGCTGTTCTCCCGAACCTGCACCATCTTATTCTAGATACCTGCATCCCATCGCGATTCTCATTTCTCACCTTCTATTGGGAGGCCGTCACAATGGGCTTTATTGCACACACGACATCATCTCAACCGTGAGGCCAGTGTATGAGGGTCTGGGTTGCCATTCCTCGATCCTTGTGATGGTTTAGCTTGGCATTACAGTACTGAAGGAAATGACAATTAGAATCAGTGAGGTGAATAGAGACGATATCAAAAGTCCCTCTCATGTTGGAACTGAAGCTGGGGAATGTTGTCCTGACCTTAGAGGGAGTCGAGAAGAGATTTACTGATATTAAGTCAAGTTTATTGTCATCTGATTGTACAAGTACAACCCGACAAAACAGTATTCTCTGGTCCTCGGTGCAAAAACACGCAGACAAGCAACCTGACAAAACACACGTACAGACAAATAATAAATATGCAGAACAAGTATTATATCTATAAAAATAAATAAATATTGTTTGTAAATATGAGAGTCTCGGATGGTCAGTGTGAGCAGTTCCTTTGGTCGTTCAGTGTTCTCACTGCCCGCGGGAAGAAACTGTTCCTCAGCCTGGTGGTTCTGCCTCTTATCCTCCTGGATCTCTTCCCCGACAGGGGCTGTATGCAGGGTGGAAGGGGTCCTCAATGATTTTGCATGCCCTCTTCAGACAACGAGCCCAGTAGATCACATCAATGGGGGAGAGGGAGACTCCAGTGATCCTCTTTGCCACTCTCATGGTCCTGTGGATTGACCTCCAATCCATTTCTCTGCAGCAACCGTACCACGCTGTTATGCAGCCGGCCAGGATGCTAAATTAAATGTGTATATAGGAGGATATTCAAGAAATTAGGGATTGCTTCATTGCTTAAAAAAAAACTGATGTATGGGAAAGGCTGTTGGGGCATTTGGTCAATGACCAATTAATCAACAGCCAATGAAGATAAACAAGACAATCCCAAAAGTAGCAGGGAAACAATTTAATTAAATTTAAGTGAAGAAAAGTTTTGGGGTGATGTCAGGGATAAGCTTTTTAACCCAGGGAGTGGTGGGTGCCTGGAATGTGTTACTGGGAATGGTAGTCGAAGCGGAACAATAGGAACATTCTGAGATAGGCACATAGACATGAAAAATAGTGTTAGAGATTCAAGATTCTTTTATTATCATGTAATAAAACAGAAAATGTAACATTACACATAGTTTCCTAAAGTAGACAATGTCGCCCGGTGCCCCTGTCAGAGAAAGAGAAGCAAAAGAGAGTTCCCTCAGAGCCACTGAGAGTCCAAATCCTGTTTGATCCATCAGCCAACCTGAGCACCAGATCCAAACCCCTGATACGATCAAGAAGCCTGAGGCCCTTTGGAGCCTTACTTTCCTTCAGCACTTTCTCAAATACTGGTTCCAATACCTGGTTCCCACGAGCCAGTCTCTACCAGCCCACAGCCTGCGTGGGTCGTTTGTCTGTAAGTCGCCAACAGCCCATGGCCGTGTGGTTCCCCCAGCTGCTGAGCTCCTCGCTGGTCCGCTGCTGTGGTCACTGTTCTGTAGGGTCAGCTCCTATGCTTCTCTTTATAACAGGTTGGGGGGGGGGTGGTGTGGTGGTGTTTCTCCCCTTCTCTGGTGTCCCGTTGCATCGACAGAATCTGCATTGCTCGATGCCACTACCACAACAGGCGCCTGTGTGGTTGCAGGATTTTAAGTAAAAATACCATCAGCTCCTTTAACAGGTCGTTTAAAGCCTGTATGTGTCCGCGGCAGCGCTGCTGTTACAGTGCCTCCGTCAGCACCGCCATTTTTACTATGGGTGTGAGGTTGGGAAGGATTAGATTATTGTAGAGAGTTTCTTGATCACTGGGCTCTGTTTCAGGAAAGGTGGCATCTGTACATACAGGACAGATTTCTTCTGACCTGTAAGGGGATGAATATCCTTGTGGGTAGGTTTGTTCGTCTGGTCCGAGTGGGGTTAAACTAGATTTGCGGGGAAGGGGAACCAGAATGTTAGAGCAGTTAGTGGGGGGGGGGGGGGGGGGGGGAGGGTAAAGGTCATGTGAGGACTGCATGTACAGGCAGAAATCAAATTTTCTCAGGTGAGTTTATTTTAATGCGAGTGTTACTGGAAAGGCTGACGAGCTAAGGCATGGATTGACATGTGGGATTATGATATTATTGCTATTAGTAAGACTTGGTTGCAGGAGGGGCAGGACTGGCACCTTAATGTTCCAGGGTTAAGTTCCTGCAGAAGTGATAGAGGGGGAGGGATGAAAGAGGGAGGAGTGGAATTGTGAGTCAGGAAAATATCACAGCTGTGCGAAGTCAGGACATCCAAGAGGACTTGTCTACAAAGGGCATATGGGTGGAGTTGAGGAACGGAAAAGTTTTGACCACACTAATAGGGTTATATTATAGACCACCCAATAGTTCAGAGAGAAATGGAGGAGCAAATCTGTAGAGAGATGGCAGATCAATATAAGAAGTCGAAGTTGTGATAGTAGGAGATTTTAACTTCCCAAATATTGACTGGGACTCCCATACTGTGAAAGGACTGGATGGCTTGGAGTTGGTCAAATGTGTTCAGGACTGGATGCAATACGTGATCTCCTATTGGGGAACTAGACAGGTCAGGAAGCAGAAGTATGTATAGACAAACATTTTGGTTCCAGTGATCAAAATGTCATTAACTTATTTATGGAAAAGGATGCATCTGGTCCTCATGTTGAAATTCTAACTTAGAGGAAGGCAAATTTTGAGGAAATGAGAAAGGATCTCAGAAGAGTGGATTGGGATAAGTTATTTTATAGCCTGGGTGTGTTAAGTAAGTGGAGGACCTTCAAAGGAGAAATCTTGTAAGTGCAGTGTTTGCATGTTCCTGTTAGGATTAAAGGCAAAGTTACCAGGCATAGGGAACCCTGGTTTTTGAGGGATGTTGGCAATCTGGTTAAGAAGAAGAAGAAGGAGATGTACAGCAGGTATAGGCAACAAGGAGATAACGAGGTACTTGAAGAGTACAGAAAATGCAAGGAAATATTCAAGAGGGAAATCAGAAAGGCAAAAGGAAAACATGAGATTGCTCTGGCAGATAATGTGAAAGTAATCCCAAAGCGTTTATACAAGTATGTTAAGAGTAAATGGATAGTAAGGGACAAAATTAGTCTCCAAGAGGACAGAGAGGCCAACTATGTGTGGAGCCTCACATAATAGGGGAGATCTTAAATGCTTTGTTTGCCTGAGTATTTACTCAGCAAACTGTCAGAGTGCATAAGGAAGGAAGGGAAACAAACAGAAGATTCATGGAACAGATGGAGATTAAGGAGAAGGTGCTCCTGCCTTACAGCGAATGAAGGTAGATAAATCACCTGGGCCAGATATGATATTCCCTCAGACCTTGAGGGACACTCGTGTGTATACAAAATGTCCTTGGCCATAGATGAGGTGCCAGAGGATTGGAGGGTAGCTCATGTTGTCCCATTGTTTAAAAATGGCTCGAAAAATAAACCAGGTAATTTACCAGGTAAACCAGGTAAAGCTGGTGAGCCTGACGTCAGCAGTGCGTAAATTGTTGGAAGGAGTTCTGAGGGACAGGATATCGAAGTATTTTTATGGTCATGAGCTGATTAAGGTCAGCGTGGCTTTATGCATGGTAGGTCGTGTTTAACGAATCTTGTAGAGTTTTTCAAGGAGGTTACCAGAAGGTAGATGAGGGAAGGGCTGTGGATGTTATCTACATGGACTTTAGTAAAGCCTTTGACAAGGTCCCACATGGGAGGTTAGTTCGGACTTTAGTAAAGCCTTTGACAAGGTCCCACATGGGAGGTTAGTTCAGACACTGTATCCATGGAAAGATTGTAAACTGGATTCAAAATAGACTGTGTTTTGAGAAGACAGAGGGTGGTAGTGGATGATTGCTTCTCCGATTGGAGACCTGTAACTAGTGGTGTGCCTCAGGGATACATGTTGGGACCATTGTTGTTTGTTGTATATATCAGTTATCTGGATAATAATGTGGTGAATTGGATCAGCAAGTTTGCTGTTGACACAAAGATATGGGGCATTGTGGACAGTGAGGAAGATTTTCAAAGCTTGCAGAGGGATCTGGACCAACTGGGAGAATGGGCCAAAAAATAGCAGATGGAGTTTAATGCAGACGTGTGAGGTGATGTATTTTGGAAGGGCAAACCAAGGTAGGAGATGTACGGTAATGATAGAGCACTGAGAAATACAGAAGAGCACAGAGATCTGGGAATACAGATACATTGTTCCCTGAAGGTGGTGTCAAATGTGGGCAGGGTTGTAAAGAAAGTTTTTGGTATCTTAGCCTTTATAAATCAAAGTATTGCATATAGGAGTTGGGATGTTATGTTAAAATTCTTTAAGACATTGGCCAAATTTGGAATATTGTGTGGAGTTCTAGGCACCTAACTACAGGAAGGATACCAATAAGATTGAAAGAGGGCAGAGAAGATTTGCTGGGATGTTGTTGGGAAAGATTAAACAGTTTAGGACTTTATTTCTTGGAGCGTAGAAGAATGAGGGGAGATTTGATAGAGGTTTACAAGATTATGAGAGGTATAGGCAGGGTGGATACGAATAGGCATTTTCCACTTAGTTTGGGGGAGACAAATATGAGAGGTGGTAGTTTTAAACTGAAGGGGGGAATATTAGTGGGAGGTTCTTCACTCAGAGAGTGGTGGAAGTGTGGAATGAGCTGCCATCTGATGTGGTGAATGTGGGCTTGATCGTGAGTTTTAAGAATAAATTGGATAGATACATGGATGGGAGAGGTCCTGAGGGTGACGGAATGGGAGCAGATCAGTGGGACTAGGGAGATGATAGTCAGCACAGACTAGAGGGGCCGAAGAGGCTGTTTTCTGTGCTGGAGTAGGTTTACAACAGGTTGACACAACATTGTGGGCTGAAGGGCCTGTACTATGCTGTAATGTTCAATGTTCTAAAATTGGACAGGATATTCTGAGACATTCTCGCAGTGAACACATGGATCAAAGAAATATCCAGGTGGTTCCAAACTCTCATGAAAATAATGGACATATCCATGAGCATTTCTCTGCAATGAATGGATGTCTTGCCTGGCACAGACCAATAATGAGGTCTCTTATCTACATAATCTTCTCAGAAAAGTATCAGAAGAAGAAGTAGGAAGGAGTGAAACACGAAAGTCCGTAGACACTGGGGTTGGAGTAAAAACATAACGCTGGCGAAACGCAGTGTCGTTTATATAGCAAAGATAAATGTACTACAGGAGAACTTCTTCAGGATAGGGCATCCCTTGATACTTTTAATGAAGGGCTCAAGCCCAGAAAGTTGGTTTTGTATCTTTATCTCTGATACAAAAAGTACACTGTTTGACCAGCTGAGTTCCTCCAGTGTTGTGTTTTTATTTTATATCAGAAATAGTTTGTTTGAAGCCCATCACTGGAATTAACCGTTCATCTGTACCCTGCATTTGCATGTTTTAATTTAAAGATGACAGCAGGCCTTCTGGCCCACGAGCCCACGTCCAAATGCATCCATGGCATGGGTGGCACGGTTGGCATAGCGGTTAGTGCAACGCTGTTACAGCGCCAGCGATCGGGTCCGGGGTTCGATCCCCACACTGTCAGGAGTTTGTCTATTCTCCCAGCATCTGCGTGGGGCTCCGGTTTCCTCCCACTGTTCAAAATGTACCAGGGGTTGTAGGTCAATTGGGTGTAAATTGGGCAACGTAGGCTCATGAGCCGAAAGAGCCTGCTACAGTGTTGAATGTCTAACTCTTAAATTTAAATGTCACCAATTAATCTCATATGGCTTTGGGATGAAGGTTAAAACGGTTCAAGATTCCATTATTGTCACATAATGCTGCGTTTAAAATGTAACGTACATGAAATTCTTAACTTGGTCTACCATAGGGAAGACAGGGAGTCGCTACTTTTTCCAGCCCCTCACAGAAATGAGGCTCCAGCGAGGAACAAACTCACGACCCCTAGTTTACAAGACCAGTGCTCTAACCACTGAGCTGTCAAAGCCTCACCTATATCTCTAAATTAAAATATTCAACGACCTGTGAGGTTAGCGCAGCAGTTAGTGCAATGCGGCTGCAGCACCAGTGACCGGAATTCAAATCCAGCACTGTCTGTAATTTGTAAATTCTCCCCATGTCTGTTTGGGAGATTGGGTGGCACAGGTTCATGGGCCAAAAGGGCCTGTTACCGTGCTGTATGTCTAATGTTTTTTAATGTGAAAAAAATGTAAATTAATAAACCAGAGCCCTCAGAGGAAACCCATGTGGACGTGCTGTGAGCACGCAAGCTCCTTTCAGGCAGCGGCCAATTGGAAGAAATGTGTCCGGGATTCAGCTGGACACAACCATGTGACTCATTTGAAATCTGCTCTGGTCTTCCTGTTCCACAGCAATGAGAGCTGCACCCACAGTGAAGGTGTACTCCTCCCCCGACACGGTGACAGAGGGCGGCATGCTGGAGTTACACTGCCAGGTGACAGGTCACCCACCTCCCAGGATCACATGGTACCGGGCAGCGGGCCCACTAACAGCCAATCACCAGGTAGGTGAAGGTGAATTCTCTTTGTGGGGATAAAAAGGCCTGGCCCGAGATTGATGCCAACTCCCAAGAACGTTTCCAAGGGAGAATGTAGAATTAGTTCCAAGACCTGATCAGCGGCTCTTGGAGAGTGCGGCTGTCCTCCGTCTTTCCAGTGTGGTACTCAAGTCATGGTTCAATCTTAGCAGCAATCAGACTGGGAGGGGGAACATCGACATCTGAGATGAGAATTTATAAGTACAATAAATAAATGGACCAACATTCCTATTTGCTGCTGCCAAGCAGGTCCATGGTTTTATAAATTAATTTGCCAAAAAAGAAAAAGAGATCATAAATACAGTAAAACCCCTGGTGTCTGAAATTCAAGCAACCAGAAAAACAAATCTGTGTCTTGTCTGGTGAGCAGAAATGAGCAGTTCATGAGGAAGTGGATAAGTTTTAGTAAGGCGTTGTAAGAGTAAGTCTCAAGCAACCGGAAAATATGCTTATCCGACATCTACCAATCCCCATAGGAGCTGGGGTTTTATCAAAGTTGTTTATTATCATCTGACTGTACAGGTACAACCAGAAGAAACACTGTTTCTCCAAACCACGGTGCTCACACACACACACACACACACACACACATACACAAAATACAGAGCATGTATACAGAATATATACAGAAAGATGAAATTTAAAATAAATATACAATATGTAAATATTTTGCAATTATTTACTCGGTTACAGGGTATTGTTCATTAATCTCATCATCTGCAGGAAGAAGCTATTTCCCAAAAAGAATCGGTGATATATAATCTGTGCCTTGTTCTGCTATTTACAGGAGACCCTTTGAATCTGCAGGTGGAGAGCAACACCCATCTCAGCAATCCCCCTTGATCCCTTTCCCCTCCAGCTCTGTGGTTCATTGTCTAACACTCTCCTGTGCTGCGTTTGCCATTCACCCACTGGGATGTGGGAGGATAATGGAGCAGAAACCCAGAGGGTCACAGCAAATTTCAGTCAGACAACGCCGGAGGTGGGGATCGAAACATGAGCCCCATACAGCCACAGGGCCGTGGCTCTAACTGCTGCACCACTAGTCCCCTTGGCCCTGGGTGGCAAGGAAGAGCCCCATGGCTCTTAATTTCTTTGTCAGAATACCAGCAAACGCTGCCCCTCACTCTTTCACAGCCGCCCCCACCCCCCACCCCGTCTCTTGCAGCTGTGAATGTGTTCGTGCCTCTGACCCAATCTCGATTTTCCTCTTGGCTGTGCAGGTGCAGGGACCCGTGTTACGCATCATTCACATGATGCCTGCTGACATCGGCGATTACATCTGTCGTGCTGAAAACGTGCTCGGAATGCGGGAGGTCAAGTTTTCCGTCTCGGTCACCGGCTCAGCCTGTATGTAAACCCTTCATACTCTCTAATCTTCGTGTGTGTCGCCCAGCTTCATTGGTCGGGCAGAAGGATATTGATGAGGAAAGGGAATATATTGTCATCCGCTGTGGGCTATGGGAAGATCAACTAGTATTTTGTGAGTTGTTACAGCTGAGAGAATTAAGAGTCACCTTAAAAGGGAGGAAGAAATGCTGGGCTCAGTCTCAGGGGCTGGTGTCACAGAGTGACAGGGTTATATTTCAGTGGAGCATCAGTAGCCAAGTCCCAGCTGGATTTCTGCAGTCAGTTAAGGCAACATCCTGAGCAACAGGTGTGGGTGCAGAGGGATGGTTCCGATGAGAGCTCATTAACCGCATCCTTTAAAATGAAGCAACACTTCACTTGAGAATCTGCAGGAGTCACCTACTCGACATGGCCTTCTCTGCATTGGAGAGATGCAGACTGGGAGATCGCTTCGCTGAGCACCTTCGCTCTGTCTGCAAAAGTGACAGGGATCTCCCAGTGGCCAACCATTTCAATTCTGTGCCCTACTCCCACGCTGACATGTCTGGCCTCGTGCACTGTCAAACCAAGGCCATCGGTAAACTGGAGGAACAACACTTAATTTCTGTCTGGCCCCTCTCCAACCGGATGGCATTAACATTGACTTCTCCAGTTCTGCTAGCCTATTCTCCCTCTGTTCCCCATCTCTCTGTCTTCTTTCTGCCAGCCGTCCACCCCTTCCCTCTCCATTCACAGTCCCATCCCCACTGGTGTACCCTCCTTCCCTTATCAACCTACTCGCTCCTGCCTGTGGGACCGTGCTCCTCCCCCTGCCCCTCCTCCCCCACTATTTTGTTCGAGTGCCTGCCATTTGCAGACAACTTGATGAAGGGCTCAAGCCCGAAACATTTATCTTTGCTATACAAAATACACTACTTGACCTGCATTTCTCCAGCTTTCTGTTTTTACTTCCAGCAGGTTCCAATAAGGCCTCATTAACCAGACACTTTAACTCTGTTTCACTCTGCACGAAGGCTGCCTTACCAGCTGAGTGTTTCTTGTGGTTTTAAGGGAGATAGTAACCCATAAGGGTTCCAACCTGAAATTTTGGCCAATCATTCCTACCCACGGACGCTATCTAATCTGTTGAGTTCTACCAGAATTCTTAGATTGCTAGTATGTGAACTGTTTAAGCAATTTCATAAAGTTCATCTTCCTTCTGGGACAGGATGAGGGGAATTTTAAGTTCAAGTTGAATCTCATCTGACTGTAAATTACAACTGAGTCCTTTAGGGAGGATGTTCCAAAGCTTTCTTTCCAGAGCAAGAGGTATAGAAATTTGGAACTTTCTACCTCAGGAGAGCATGGGTGATAGGGAATAACTGGACCTTTCTGAACTTTAGTGGATAGATTTGGATATGGAGCTACATCAACTCAATACAACTCAACTCATGGAGAGTAGGAACAGAAGGATTGATCCCATTCCAGACCTTCTTGCACTTTGAGAAAGGACATTAGTCACAGTCCCAGGATAAGGATTTGGGACTGAGATGAGGAGAAACTTCTTCACTCAAAGTGTTGTGAACTTGTGGAACTCCCTACCTCAGACAGCCAAGGGGTTGTACAGTATCGAAACAGGCCCACTGGAGGGGTTGTGTGCACTGAAGAGGGGGTCAGGAAGCTCCAGTGTAATTTGGATAAATTGGGGGACTGGGCAAATGCACGACAATGTGGATAAGTGTGAGATTATCCACTTTGGTAATACAAACCGGAGGGCAGATTACTATTTGAATGGCAATAGATTGGGAGATGGGGAAGTGCAGAGAGACCTAGGGATTCTTGTGCACCATTCACTGAAGGCGAGCATGCAGGTACAGCAGGCGGTTAAAAAGGCAAATGGTATGTTGGCCTTTATATCAAGAGGGTTTGAGTATAGGAATAAGGATACCTTACTGCAACTCTACAGAGCCTTGGTGAGAGCACACCTGGAGTATTGTGTGCAGTTTTGGTCGCCTTATCTGAGGAAGCATGTTCTTGCAATGGAGGGGGTGCAAAGGTGATTCACCAGGTTGATACCTGGAATGGCAGGAATAACTTATGAGAAAAGATTGCGCAATTTGGGATTGTACACGCTGAAGTTTAGAAGATTGAGAGGGGATCTCATAGAGACATATAAAATTTTGGCAGGACTGGACAGAATGGATGCAGAAGGGATGTTTCCAATGGTGGGGGAGTCCAGAACCCGGGGCCATGGTTCGAGGATAATAGGCAAACCATTTAGAACCGAGATGAGGAGGAATTTCTTTACCCAGAGGGTAGTGAATCTGTGGAATTCATTGCCACAGAGAGCAGTAGAGGCAGGTTCATTGAATATATTTAAGAGGGAATTAGATCTATTTCTTCAGTATATGGGAATTAGGTGTTACGGAGAGAAGGCGGAGACGGGGTACTGAACTTTAAGATCAGCCATGATCTCATTGAATGGCGGAGCAGGCTCAAAGGGCTGAATGACCTACTCCTGCTCCTATCTTCTATGTTTCTATCTCATCCATGCTGAACGCTGAGCCCTCCTGCATTAGTCCCACGTGTCCACATTAGGCCCACACCCTTCCAATCCCTTCCATCATGGAGTTATCCAAGTGTTTCTTAAAGGACACTATGTCTCTGCATCTACCATGTAGTCTGGCTGCTTGTTCCAAGGCCCACCACCCCCGAGTGAAAAACTGACCCCTCACCTCCCTACTAAATCCCATCCCCCTCATTTTATAGTTATGCCCTCTTGTCTGAGATTCTCCTACTCTCGGAAACAGACTATTCAAATTATCGCTGCCTCTCATAAAATCTTATAGACCTCAGTCAGATCCCCTCTCAACCTCCCACACTCTAAGGAGAAGAGACTGAGTTATTCCAATCACTCATGACACCTCAAACTTACCTAATCCCGACAATCACTTCATAAACCTCCTCCCTACCCATCCCAACTTTTCAATATTCTTCTTGTAGCTAAGCACACAATATTCCAAGCATGGCCTCACCAGCGTCTTGTACAACTTCAACATGATGTTCGCACGATGACCCGGCCAATGAAGGCAAGAATCCCCAACACTCTTTTCATTCACTCTGCCTTGTTGTGGAGATGCTGAGGCCAGTGCATTATATACAGTAGCCTTCTTGGCTAAAGGGATCTGGGGGTATGGAGAGAAAGCAGAAGAAGGGGGCTGAAATCCCACGAATTGGTGGTGCAGGCTCAAAAGGCTGAATGGCCTTCCCCTCCTATTTTCTGTGATTCTATGAAAACAAGCAGATTCCGTTAGTTTTATGGGGAAGGATGTGTTTATGCTTTGTATAATTCCTTGTTTTATCCCACAGACAAATATATTTATGAACATAATGAACAAGGTTCCTTTTTGGATGCTGAACATTGTTTGAACAAGCTGAAGCCTATCCAAGCAATGCCACTGACTTAGGAATGCAGTTGTCCTTGGTAATAATTCCCCAAATAGTCTTTAGAAGCTGGTGGCAAATTGGCAAATTGGTCCAGAACCTGTAGACAGCAAGCAAGGCCAAGCTTCACATGGCAGATGGTGTTTAGCCAAACCCTCTCTCCTGTCAATCATTGAAACAGTTGTCATGGGTTCCCTGCCTCAGGCCTAATCATTTAAACTAACATTTTTGGATGCACAGATCAGTGAAGATCAGTGCACTGTGCCGTGAGGTAATTCAGCGTCTGGTCCCTGTAACCATCTAAAACAGGGAAGGTCTATTTGTTCTCCAAGAACAAATTGTGATGGCTCGAGTTCTTCCTTCTACTCTTACCACCAATGAAACACTCCCCTTATTTACAGCAGCCTGCAGATTTTCCCCCTTCCCAGAGGACCACAAGCCAAAGATGGCAGCAGTAGCTCCTGCCAGTATTTAACCGTTGTCCAATTACACACATCACATCTTCCTCTGGGTCATTTGTCTGTGTCCTCCCATCAACCTGCCAAATTGTCCTTTGCTCCTTCTAATTGTTCACCCATTGACCCAGTCCTCCGCCCACCATCTTACCATTCATGGTTCAAGGTTCTTTCTGTTGTCACGAAGTAATACATTAAAAATTTAACATATATGGCATATTTTAACTTTTACCTGCTGAAACACAAGGAGTCATAGTGAGCATTGCTGGGCACCCCCAACAATAAGAGAAAGAAAAGGAAAAGAGAGTTCTTTCAGCGACACTGAGTGTCCATGGATTCATCTCCAGTGGTTCCACAGACACTGCATCTGCAGATTCATTGGCAGATCGAAACCTGATCAAGAAGCTTTCCGCGTCTCTTGAATCCCGGTTCCGATACCTAGTTCCCGTGAGCCAATCTCCAGCAAATTGCAGCCCATGAAAGTCTCCCGACCCAAGTCGCTAGCAGTTCTGTGTGGGACCCTTCAGCTGCTGAGCCCCTCTCTGGTCCACCATTGTGATCACCGTCCTGTAGGATTCTCTCCTGTGCTTCTCCTTCTCGCGGGGGGGCGGTGGGGGGGGGGGGGATACGGAGGTGTTCTCCGCGTTTCTGATGCCCTGCACTGGTCTGCTGCTCCTCAGGGGTCTGCAACCCTTCTTGGTCGCTGGGAGCATGGGCGCCACCATTTTGGGAACAGGCTTTGCAGTTTAATTACAAACACTGTCGGCATCTTTAACAGGCCATTTGAAATCTGTACAGAGCTGCTGACATTAGGACCAGGTGGTTGAACCCTGTCTCTCTGCTCTCCCCCCGGGTCTGCCCCTCCCTACCTCCTGTTGGAGTCGCCACTCCATTCTCCTCCAACTGCCCCTTTTAAATTCTGACTCGACACCGGGACCCCTGCAATTCTGCAGCTCCAGACCCAGTGGATCAATATATCGTGTCAGTCATTTTGAACCGACGTTCTTCACTTGGGCTTGTGAACCTTTGCAAGTCTCTATCCAACTGGCCAGTGGAACGTCCTATTTTCAAAGCTGAGAGGACCAGATATACGAACACTGAGAATGCTGGAGAAGGGTTGTAAAGAAGATTAAGGTTATTTGGAAATTGGAGATGCTGTAATCTGAAGCTAAATGCACTCTGCTTTAGGAACTCAATGGGTCGAGCAGCATCAGTGGGGCGGGTGGAGGGGTTTGGCATTTCAAGCCGAAACCCTTCATGGAGATTTGTTCATCTATGATACTATGAGTTGGTAGAGTAGGTTTGATTGATTGGCCTTAGTCCCCCATTCTTGCCCCTTCTGCTCTTTCCCTTCAACATTAGGATGGTTGCTCATTCTAGGTGCAGAATTGTCCCATGGATTGGCGTGGAGCTAAAAGCACATGTGACAATGCGTCACTCCTGTCTGTGGCACGGATTTATACACAAGAGGGCAGGTGTTTTAACTCTGCAGCCAACTTATATTCCCAGGTCTGCCTCAGAGGCAGAAGATAAGCCATCAGGAATCATATATTCCTCAGATCATTGACGCAGACTCGATGGAAATAGATTCAGAATCGGGTTTATCTTAAGACATCACCAATTGTAGGTGTCCTCAAGCCCATGATGATGCTGGCCAAGTTCACCACTCTCTGAGGTTTGTTTTCCTATCCTGTGCAGTGGCACATTGATACCAGACAGTGATGGTTCTATAATGCAACCAGTCAGAATGCTCTCCACGGTGCACCTGTAGAAATTTGCAAGAGTCTTTGGTAACATAACAAATCTCCTCATACATCTCATGAAGTGTAGCTGTTGTCGATGCTGTGTATCGACTGGGAGCAGTTCAAGATGCACCAAAGGAGGACAAAGGGATTAATCAAGAGAGCAAAAATAAATTACGAAAGTAAGCTTGCGGCAAATATAAAAACCGACTGCAAAAGCTTTTATAAATATGTCAAGAGGAAAAGATTGGTGAAATCCAGAGTAGGTCCTTTGCAGTCGGAATCAGGGGAATATATAATGGGGAATAAGGAAATGGCAGACCAATTAAATTCTTACTTTAGTTCTGTTTTTACAAGAGAGGATACAAATAACCTCCCAAGGATGTTGGGAAACATAGAGACTAATGCAAGGGAGGAACTGAAAGAAATCAGTATCTCTAAGGACATGGTCTTGGGGAAATTGATGGGATTGAAGGCAGATAAATCCCAAGGGCCTGATAATCTACATCCTAGGGTACTTAAGGAAGTGGCCATTCAGATAGCAGATGCTTTAAGAATTATTTTCCAGAACTTGATAGACTCAGGATCAGTACCAATGGATTGGAGGGTAGCTAATGTTACCCCACGATTTAAAAAGAGAAAAAGCGGGGAATTATAGGCCGGTGAGCCTTACATCAGTAGTGGGCAAAATGATGGAATCCATTATTAAGGATGTAATAGCGGAGCATATGACTAGCAGAGAAGGGATCGGACAGAGTCAACATGGATTTACAAAAGGTAAATCGTGCTTGACAAATCTATTGGAATTCTTTGAGATGGTGACAGGTAAAATAGATGGGGGAGAGCCAGTGGATGTGGTGTACCTGGACTTCCAAAAGGCCTTCAATAAGGTCCCGCATAAACGACTGGCTTCCGAAATCAAGGCTCATGGGATTGGGGGCAAAGTATTGATGTGGATTGAGAACTGGCTGGCAGGCAGGATAAATGGCTCGTTTTCTGAGTGGCAGGCGGTGACTAGTGGGGTGCCACAGGGATCTGTACTGGGACCCCAGCTGTTCACAATTTACATTAATGATCTGGATGAGGGGATTGGATGTAATATCTCCAAATTTGCAGATGACACTAAGCTAGGAGGGGTTGTGTGCACGGAAGAGGGGGTCAGGAAGCTCCAGTGTGATTTGGATAAATTGAGGGACTGGGCAGATACATGGCAAATGCACTACAATGTGGATAAATGTGAGGTTATCCACTTTGGTAATACAAACCGGAGGGCTGATTACTATTTGAATGGCAATAGATTAAGAGATGGGGAAGTGCAGAGAGACCTAGGGGTACTTGTACACCAGTCTCTGAAGGCGAGCATGCAGGTACAGCAGGCGGTTAAAAAGGCAAATGGTATGTTGGCCTTCATATCAAGAGGGTTTGAGTATTGGAACAAGGATACCTTACTGCAGCTGTACAGGGCCTTGGTGAGACCCCACCTGGAGTATTGTGTGCAGTTTTGGTCACTTTATCTAAGGAAGTATGTTCTTGCAATGGAGGGAGTGCAGAGGCGATTCACCAGGCTGATACCTGGAATGGCAGGAATGACTTATGAGGAAAGATTGCGCAAATTGGGATTGTACTCGCTTGGAGTTTAGAAGATTGAGAGGGATCTCATAGAGACATATAAAATTCTGGCAGGACTGGACAGAATGGATGCAGATGGGATGTTTCCAATGATGGGAAAATCCAGAACCCGGGGCCATGGTTTTAGGATAATAGGCAAACCATTTAGGACCGAGATGAGGAGGAATTTCTTAACCCAGAGGGTGGTGAATCTGTGGAACTCATTGCCACAGAGGGCAGTAGAGGCAGGTTCATTAAATCTATTTAAGAGGGAATTAGATATATTTCTTCAGTATAAAGGTATTAAAGGTTACGGAGAGAAGGCGGGGACGGGGTACTGAACTTTAAGATCAGCCATGATCTCGTTGAATGGCGGAGCAGGCTCGAAGGGTCGAATGACCTACTGCTGCTCCTATCTTCTATGTTTCTATGGAGGCCACAGGGTAGGTCATCAGAAATGTTCACTCTCAGGAATTTGTTCATTCAAACCATTGTTGCAGATATTAATTTAAATATCTCTCCGGCCCTCTTTCAACCTGCTTCTCTCATTCTGGTTTCCACCGTCCCACAGCCGAAACACAGCCTCCGACTGTGCTTGTTTACCCCTCCCCCAGCTCAGTAACAGAGGGAGAGATGGTGGAGTTGCACTGCCAGGTCACAGGTCAGCCAGCACCAAGGATCACCTGGTACAGGACCGCCGGTCCTCTGACCACCAGCCACCAGGTAGGGGACCACCTCTGCTCTGTAGTTCTGAGCGCTTGAGCCAGTCTGGGCAAGTATTAGTGACGGAGATACTCCTGTTGATGCTCCAGGTGGAGGGCCCCGTGCTGCGCTTCCTTCAAGCGACCCCCGCGGACTCCGGCGATTACATCTGCCGCGCCGAGAACTTCCTTGGAATGCAAGAGATCAAATTCTCCGTCTCCGTCACCTCAATGAGTACGTTTCCTGTTATTGTCTAAAATCTTCCGTTTGTACTAACCGTTCTCCTCGTGGTTATCCGAAGTTTCGATTACTGGGATCAAGAACACACTTGCTTTGAAATATACACCACTGTTGGAAAATAAGGTTCAGAAGTCTTTATGGAGACATTTTGATAACCAGAGAGTATTGTAGAATGAGGAGCCCATTGTGTAGATCATTCAATTAATTTTTGAGGAGAGAAAATGTTTGACGTGTGTGGAGAAGGAAGGCATCCACTGCCTCTATCTTCGGATCACCCATTCAAGTGGTTTTATCACGTGAGATTCACATTGCTGATTATTACCGGTGAAACCACATATAATCTGGAACTTCGTCCTGGTGCTTTCACACATAATCCGCCTAATAATGTCGATGGAATGAATGGTTCGCCAATCCACGCAGCACACTATCTCAAGCAACTGGAAAATCACAATAGGTCCCAGTTACCAGGGAGTTTACTGTATAGGGAATTGAAGAGAGTGGGGAGACAAAGCAGGTGAGGAGGGAGATGATGGGCAGATAGAGGCAGGAGAGGGAGGGGGTGGTGTTGAGCTCCGCTGGTGGGGACTGACCAGGTGAGGGGATAGAATAAAAGGAAACAAATGGAACCAGATGAAGGAAGGGGGAGGGGGAGGTGGAGACACAGGCTTCAGATGCTGGTATGTGTTCAGAAAGGGACTAGATATGGGCGGGGGGGGGGGGTGAAAGCAATGAGATGAAGGGATTGGAAACCCAACAGGGAATGCGTGTGGGTGGCAGGCAGATGGAAGCAGATGTATCAAAACAAGGAGCACAGAGGATGTCATTCAACCTATTGGGTTGTGCACTGCCCAGGTGGAAAAGGAGATGTTGATCTTCCAATTGGGTTCTTCACCTTGGTCACAAGTTATAGGAGCAGAAGTTGGCCCATCGGCCCATCAAATCTGCTCCACCATTCTAATCATGAGCTGATCCATCTTCCCACTCCCTGGCTTTCTCCCCTAACCCTTGATGCCCTGACTAATCAAATACATGTCAATCTCTATCTTAAATACACCCAACAACCTTGCTTCCACATCCAACTGTGGCAACATGTTCCACAGACTCACGACCCTCAGACTAACAAAATTTTTCCACATCTCTGTTTTTAAATTGATGCCATTTTATTCTGACGTTGTACCATCTTGTCCTAGACTCCCCTACCACATTGACTCTGTCCAGGCCTTTCAGCATTCAAAATGTTTCTATGAGGTACGCCCTTATCCTTCTGTACTCCAACGAGTACAGTCCAAGAGCCAACAATTGTTCCCCACATGCTAACCCTTTAATTCCTGAAAATCTATGAATCCTCTCCAACGCCAGCATGCCTTTTCTCAAATAAGGTGCCCAAAACTGTACATAGTACTCTGAGTGAGGCCTCACTCAACATTCTATCCCTGCTCTTATATGCTAATCCTCTAGAAGTGAATGCCGACATTGAATATGACTTTTTCACCACCAAATCAAACTTTAGGTTATCCTGCACAAGGACTCTCAAGTCCCTTTGCACCTCCCCATCCTAAATAATAGTCTAAATAATAATTTCTTGTACCAAAGTGTATGGCCGTACACTGTATTTCATCTGTCATTGTCGAAGGTCCAGGTGTGGGAATGAGAATGATCATAATGTGTAACCAGGAGCTCAGGGTGGCCATTGTGGACAGATCACAGGTGGGATGGGGAACGCACTGTCTGGTTGGGTGGCGGAGGCTGGTAGTCTCACACCATTCAAGGAGCTCCGCGGCAAACATCAAGGTATCGAAGGCAGTGGACTACTGCAGAAAAGTGAAATCAGTGTGAATAGGTAATGGTTCCATGGATTTGCTGTTCTGTTTGACATGATGATTACACAGGACATATCCAACAGGAGAATGCCATACTCCAAACCCACTCCTCTTATACATTTGACAGATGTGGTGCAGCTGTCGTAGGAGAGTCTATCCAGTCTGAGACTAACACTGGACAACAAATTTTTCCCAAAGGTTTGCTTCCTGAAAAAAAAATTGGGGATTCTGAGAGATAACTTCAAGCTGAACACAAAATTAATTTCAGAATTGCTGTATCATGTAGGAAGTTGGAGAAACGTTAAATTAACTTTTATTGAATTTAGCATGTTTAATCGCATAATGAAGCTGACTCTGCGTTCGTTCAACTGACCTAAATATGTTTTGCCGCTGATGATCTTCATTTGTTTTCAACATCCGATGCCTCTCTTGTCAATGTCCAAGAATATATGGCCGGCATTGATGGATTCCATTTGCCCTGATACCACGTTTCCATGGTGGCAATGTCCTGGTGAAACCTTTCACTGTGTTCGTCGCTGACTGCACCAAGACCAGCAGGGAAGAAATCCAAGAGCGAATGCAGAAAATGAATTTTCAATGGCACGTTCAATGGATTTGTCTGCTTGAAGTAGACTTAAAATATGACAGGAAATCACAAAAATATGTTATATCTATAAAATGATAAATGATAGGAAAATTTTACAGTGAATTTTTGATCAGCAGCCCAAAATCCATAAAATATAGCCAAAAGTGTTCAAGAAGCAAGTTCTTCATTGTGCAGTGTTATCAATGCATCAGTAACACAGGAGTTGAGAGATATTCGTGGAGGAGTCCCACACATCCTATGCTGGCACATGGTCCGTGCACAAACTCCAAGAGCGTTGCAACTAATATATTTTTTTCTAGTTTGATGAATTTTTTCATGAGCTCCAGTTGGAGCAAAACTCGATGATTAGTGCTCCAAATGCAGAGGGAAACAACTGCTCAACATGCCCATCTTAACTTCGCTGTCGAATCCGCAATCACAGTTTCAAATATGGATTATAATGAATATAATGTCCAGTGTGTTCCTCTGATGTCTGTGGTAACGGAACTGGTGCTGAGGCTAAAGTTGAGTTAGCATGGTCATTCATTAGCTGACCAGGTTTGAGGACTGCCTGGCATACTTTTTCGATGTGACTCACAAGATCTGTCCTGCCTGCCTTGGACCCTCTTCTCATTCTGGTTTCCACCCTCCCGCAGCCGAAACACGGCCCCCGACTGTTCTCGTTCACCCCACCCCCAGCTCAGTAGCGGAGGGAGAGATGGTGCAGTTACACTGCCAGGTCACAGGTCAGCCAGCACCCAAGATCACGTGGTACAGAACCGCCGGTTCTCTGACCACCAACCACCAGGTAGGAGACCATCTCTGCTTTGTAGTTCTGAACGCTGGAGCCAGTCTGGGTGAGTGAGTGACGGAGGTTCTCCTGTTGATACTCCAGGTGCAGGGTTCTGTGCTGCGCATCCTTCACATGAGTCCCGCGGATTCCGGCGATTACATCTGCCGTGCCGAGAACATCCTTGGAATGCAAGATATCAAGTTCTCTGTCTCCATCGCTTCCTCGTCAATCCGTATGTAGCACGTCATTGCTTGAGTGTTCGATTTGCCCTTTGCTGCCCTACTCTTTCTTGACGTTGTTGAACTCCAGTAATTTCTGGTGGTCTCTTGAAAGGCAGTCCTAACATAGTGGTCTCCAACCTTGAGACAGCAGCAATCTCAATGGGATGGCAATACAGATAGTGGGGCTATTGCCCCACAACTCCAGAGAATCTAATTCAATCTGGATCTCTGATTGTCTCTGGAGTTTGACCATTTGGTCTGTTACAGTATGAATCTGGATTTGTCCCACAGAATTGGAGGTGAATTGAATGATAGTAAGTGAGTGATAGAAATGCTGTTACAGCGCCAGTTACCTGAGTTCGTATCCAGCGCTGTCTGTAAAGAATTTGTACATTCTCCCTTAGTCTGCCTCCATGTGCTCCAGTTCCCTCCCACCCTTCAAACCATGTGGGGGTTGTAAGTTAATTGGAGTATTTGGGCGGGCAGGCCTAGTGGGCCGAACGGGCCTGTTTCTGTGCTGTATGTCTAAATTTAAATATATATTTATACTGGGGCCAGGGGGGAGGAGGGGGAAATTAATAGAAACTAGGGGAGAGTAGGATTTGTGGGAGAATTGAATTATTCTATGAGCCTGCATTCATTCAGCTGACCAAATCACCTACCGGTTGAACGATAATGGGAGGGGAATTATTTTGAAACTTTGTTCTCCAGCTTTGCTCTCAGAGTTGAAGCTGTCAAGCCTATTCTAAAATTGCTATTAGTGAAATGAATAATTCAAATAATCAGAAAAAAATTAAAAGTCACTCAAAAGCATCTGTGAGAAATTAGAAAAGTTACTGTATACATAAATAACCCTTCTGAAGTCCAGGTGGATTCACAGGCCCCTAGTCTGAGAGCCCTTTGTTTGGATGCACTGACACAGCCATCCCTTTACTGACTCTCCCAGGCTAATATACAGCCTTTCCCAGTAGGGTTCAGCCCTACTTTCTTTGGAATTTGAGAAGATTTTTGATGCTTGCATGTAAGTTGGTTCCAGCTCACAGAGTTTCCAGCTGCAGGGCTCAAATCAAATGAATGAATGAGAAACAAAGTGGTGGCTGGGGCAGGAAGTTGGGTTGAGGGCTCCTGTGGTAATTAGATTGAAAGTGTTAGAGGCAAGATGGGGAAAGAATCTCTGTGAAGAAGCCTATAAGTGGATGTGCAGTTCAATAAGATCTAGCTTATTACCATCTGCTTTTCTCTATTAAAAATCCTTCTCTGCTCTCTACCCTCACCACAGCACAAGGATCAGCTCCTGTAGTGAAGGTCTACCCCTCTCCCAGCTCGATAACAGAGGGGCATCTGTTGGAGTTACATTGCCAGGCCACAGGGCAACCAGAGCCCAGGATCACATGGTACAGGGAAACTGGCCCTCTTACAACCAATCACCAGGTAGGTGCATGAGGTATTATTTTACCCACATGCACTGAATGTGGGATTTATAGTTTCAACCATATCACAGGGGAAGGAAAGAAATTTTACGAGAAAAACCCAAGGGAATTGTGCCCAACCCAAGTGGTTATTGCTGTTACTCTGTGGTGGATATGGAAGTGGAGGGGGAGGACTCTTCCAAAGAGCGACTGAACTGGTGTACTGCAAGTAACCTCTGAATGCAGAAGGAGCTCAGGTGAACTGCTCCCACTGCAGGTAATGGCTACAGTGCCAGGGAAGGGTGTGTCAGAGATGAGAAGGTTGTGCGCTCATAGCTCAAGGGTTAGCAGTGAAGTTGAGGCAAAGGTACGCCATTTTCTGCAGGAGTGTTGGTGACAGTTTGCAGTGAAATATTTGTGCCTATGGCCTTTAATAACACTGGACAACAATTTTTTTCAAAAGGTTTGCTTCTTGAAAAAAATTGGGGATCATGAGAGACGACTTCAAGATGAGCACAAAGATAATTTCAGATTTGCTGCTTCATGTTGGAAGTTGGAGAAACATTAAATTAACTTTTAGCACGTTTAATTGCTTTGTGACACTGACACATTGCGTTTGTTCAACTAACCTAAAAATGTTTTGCCGCTGATTTTCACTGTTCTGAACATCTGATGCCTCTCATGTCAGTTGGTTGGCATTGTTTGGTTCCACGTTTCCATGGTCACAATGTCCTGGTGACACCTTTCACCGTGTTCGTCACTGACGGCACCAAGATCAGCAGGGAAGAAGTTCAAGTGCGAATGCAGGCAATGAATTTTCAATGACATGTTGCCCTTTATGGTTTTGTATCTAAAAAAACAGTACATAATAGAAAAATATCTAAGGTTATTTTCATGATCAGGCACCCATAATATTCAGGAAGCAAAATCTTTGTTGTCCAGTGTGATCAAACCAGGCATGCAATCTCTGCCATGTTTGCAACGCTGAGCTCATGGTCAGTGGCCTGAAACAACGCAGAGGGAAATCCTTCTAGGAGGGAGTTTTGAAGGATGGGGAGTGATATTCCTGAAAGGGCCTGAAAAGCTAGATGTTAAAATATTTCCACAAAAGGGATAGTGTAACGAATCAGAATTTATTGTCAGGAACACGTCACAAAATTCGATGTTTTGTGGCAACATCATAGCGCAAGCATTTATATAAACCGCATTTTAAAATAGTGCATTAAAAGAAAAAGACAAAATAAGGCAGTATCTTTGGTTCATTGATTGTTCAGGAATCTGATGGCAGCAGGGAAGAACCTGTGCCCCAATGGTAGCAAAGTGAAGAGGGCATGGCCTGGGTGGTGGGGGTCTTTGAGGATAGAGGCTGCTTTCTTGAGATACCTCCTCTTGTAGATGTCCTTGATGGATTGAAGTCTGGTGTGCGTGTTGTCGCAGGCTGAGTTAACAATCCTCTGGAGGTTTTTCCTGTCCTGAGCGTTGGCACCTCTATAACAGACAGTGATGCAGCCAGACAGAATGCTGTCTCGGTACACCTGTGGAAGTTTTTGATGCCGTACCGAATCACCACAAACTCTTCACACGGTAAAGCATGGAGGCTCCCATACAAAAGCCATGTGTGGGAAACTTCTCACAGAGGGGAGTGATCCCCTGGAATACTATGGGTTGTGGAAGCTGGATAAATTCCTTCAAGATTGGGGAATTCAGGGGGATGGGCAACTGGCCCAGAGGAGGACAGAGCAGCCCTCACTGTGTTACGAATGATCCAAGGGCCCAATGGCCTGCTCTACACCCATTCCCTTCCATCCCCCTTGAATATCTTCAATTCATTAACCTGAAAACTTAAAATGTACATCTGAACC
This sequence comes from Narcine bancroftii, assembly GCF_036971445.1. Classification (NCBI taxonomy): domain Eukaryota; kingdom Metazoa; phylum Chordata; class Chondrichthyes; order Torpediniformes; family Narcinidae; genus Narcine; species Narcine bancroftii. Next base: position 173,784,444 of record NC_091470.1, on the reverse strand, counting down.
TCAATCACATCGGCGTTAGAAAGCCTGCTGATGAGGTGAGTCAAGGTCTTTTTCTGTTTTCCGATTAGAGTGACCACTGTCAAAGATGTTGGGCACATTTAGTTATAAATTTATATTTACACAAGCCATTTTGGCCCATGAGTCCGTGCCGCCCAAATACACCCAATCAACCTACACCCCCCCCCAGTATATTTCAAATGGTCAGAGGAAACTGGAGCCCTCGGGAAAACCCACGCAGTCACAGGAAGAGCGTGCTAACTCCTTACAGACAGTGTGGGATTCAAACCCCAGTCCCGATTGTTGGTGCTGTGGAAGCGTGGCACTAACCGCTAAGCCAACCGTGCCTCCCCTGTCCCATTCCCTTTCAATTTTAGACACCTTTTATCACTGATCTAATCCATAGACACATTCATTTGGGGTTCTGGAATTGTATCCAATCATTGATGGAGAAACTCAGCAGGTCACACAGCATTCAGGAATCAGGAAAAAAAATAGGTAGAAACGAATAAAAAAGGTGTGGGAGGGAGGGGGAAGAGGATGGGTGGCAAGTAGGTGGATAAAGGCAGGGGGAGAAGAGAAATAAGATGGAGAAATAATGGGGAGATGTAGCCCTTTGACTGAAGGATCGGGTGCTGGAAGAAAGGAGATGGAGGAGGGAAAGAAAGAGACCAGGGGAGGGGTTAATGGAAGCTGGACAAGTTGATGATAATGCCGTCTGATTGGAATACCACGACATAAGGTGTTATTCCTCCAAATTCTCATCTTTTCCCGTCAATCCAACTGTGAAGTGGCAAGTGTCCTTGTGGGATTATTGTAGGTGCGGATGGAAGTCCATCTTTGCTCCTCCAGTTGCCCACTACATTGTGGCCCTCGCTTGGGTGAGCGCTGGAGCCAGTCTGGGTAAGTGAGTGACGGAGATTCTCCTGTTGATGCTCTAGGTGCAGGGTTCCGTGCTGCGCATTCTTCGCGTGACCTCCAAGGACATCGGCGATTACATCTGCCGCGCTGAGAACATCCTCGGAATGCAGGAGATCAAGTTCTCCGTCTCAGTCAAGTCCACAGCATCCTGTACGTAATCCGTCACTCCTGTCATGTGCAATGTCCTTTGATACCATCACCCCCCCTATGCTGCCACCATTCACTTTTCATGTGGGATTTTGTCTGCGGTACAGGGCAAGGTTGATCATCAGGAAGATTTCATTCTCATCTGCCCTGCAATTGGCAATCCCATGGGGTCATTCCTTGTCACACCGGCCCCTGATGCCTATTTTTCTGCAATTGCCGATGTGGCCTGCAAGGACCTCATTAAACATAGGCACCATACTGGCTGAGGCAGGTACTATTGCAAGTGTTTAAGAATAATTTGGACGGATACATGGATAGGATCGGTTAAGAGGGATATGGGGTCAAAGCTTGCAGGTGGGTTTAGTGCGGGGAGGAATTTTGGTCAGCAGATTGAGCTGTTTCCATGCTGTATGACTCTATACTGGATGTAACTACCACTGTGAGTGGTAAATGTCAAGAGTGCCATCAGATTTGTGGGCTTCAACATTTGCTCGTAGACCCTGGAAACCAATGGAAAGTGAATTGTGTGAACTATAAAGGAGCATGATGTGGGTGGGGTGTTACCAAAGGCTTGAGGGCTCAAAGCAAGGGGTCACCATGGAATGAGGACAAGAAGAAATCTCTTGACTGGGAGAATTGAGAGGTATAGAAACACTCACCCATAGTCGCGTGGATGGCCGTAGTACAACGAAGCTCTGTATCTTTACCTGCTAGCAGAATCCTGTCACGTGCATTTTGTAGACAGTACGAGGTGAAGTCGAGGGGAAAGATCAGCAAGGATCTTGTGCAGTTGAGCAGCTCAAAGGGCCAAAGAGCCCTTCCGCTTTGGCTCATATTCTCGAGTGGCTGTTCTTTATAAAAATTGTGTAAAAAGATTCACAGAACAATGGGACATTTATATTGTGCCTGTGGGACCTGTGAGAAAGCTTTTGTTGTCTTTGAATGACACAGTTGTCCAGCCCATATTTTGAATTATTTATCATGTGTACCAGAGTACAAAGCTTTGTGCTACCCAGCCGATCCATCTCATACAGAATAACGAACAGATAAATAGGCAAATTAAACATTTCAGGTGCAGTCAAAGTGGATGGTATGGAGAAAGTCCATAGAGTGCATGGAATAAAGAAAAGTAGAGTTATACAACACATCTTTCTGTCTGATATCAGCAGGAAAAGAGCTGTCCTTGAATCTGGGGGTTTGTGTTTTTAAGATCATGTACAATCAGCCCAAGGGAAGTGGTGGGGGGGGGGGGGGGGGAAGCAGTGTTTTCAAGCAGTGGGATAGATCATTCAATATTTTGGAAGCTCTGCCAAGTCTGCGAGAGCTGCAGATGGAATTGGTGAAGGGGAGGGAGTTGTATGAGATGGCCTGAGCTGCACCCACAGCTCCCTGCCGCTCCTTGCAGCTTTGGGTGGAGCAGCTCCCGTCACATGTGTGATGTTTCCGGGCAGGCTACTTTCAGTGGTCCGCCTGTCAAAGTTGACGTGTCTCACTAACACTTCTAACCTCCACTTCACAGTACATGAGGGTGCTCCGATAGTGAGAGTGCAACCCACTCCCACCTTGGTGGTAGAGGGAGACATGCTGGAGTTGCGATGCCAGATCACAGGACACCCAGAACCCATGATCTCATGGTACAAGTTGGGCAGTGCTCTCACCGACAGACACCAGGTGTGTAATTATGGCAGCGTGCTCCATCGTTTTTTGGGTTATCATCTCTGACAACCAACCCACCACTTGACCTGCTCACCCGACAGAGGCAGGACCCAATCTGCCAAATGTCTGGTAGAGTTCAGAATCTCTCCCTCCATCAGAGTTGACGGGACATCATGTAACCAGCCACATGTACATCCCCAAAAAACTCTGTCCTCAATCTCGATGGTGGGGATGAGCTCTGAGTTCCTTTCAATCTGAAGGAGTGTGGGATGGTCGAGTAAGACGTGAGTTTATTTTAATTAAAGTTTTCCAGATAAGAAGCTTTTTTATAAATGAAACGTTTGCTATTTGTTGTGTGTGCCTTTGTATTAAGTTTTTCATAAGCATTTTATTTGTTATTTAATATCCCGACGTGAATATTGTCACCCCTGGATGTTGTACCATAGGTAGGTAGGAGTGCAGTGTCAGTCCAGTCAATGTTTGAAGGCAAACCAAATCCTGCACCAAAGCTCCACCGTATCCACACCATAAGATAAAATAAAGACCACACAGGGAGTTTCTTGTTTTGCCCAATTCCCAAGGGCCAAAAATTGGGGCTGAAGTGGCGAGATCCTGTGCAACGTGGAGACGCCAGCCACGATGGGCATATCTCTCTGAACTGAATCAAAACAATTGTTTCAGGCCATTTCCTTCCTCCTTCTTGCATCACTAGCCACATTTCTTGCCCCTTGTGAAGGTGGTGCTGAGCCATCTTCTGTCGGTCCCTCTGGCGATGATACTTCCACAGTGATGTTAGGAGATGCAGAGCCAGTGAAATATTTCCAACTCAAGATAATGCATGCAAGTGGGGGATTTCCCATATGCTTGGCTTTTGGAGTTTGGGAGATCCAATAATTCCAACCCACTTGGTGATATTGTGCAGTAGATTCAAGATTATTTTATTTTCATGTAATAAAACAAAAAAAAAGTGATACTACATGAAATTTCCTTTAGTCGATCGTTAGGTAGACAAAGATTCACTTTCAGCAGAAATTGCCCAGTTTCCCTTACAGCCAGAGAAAGAGAACCAAAAGAGTTGGCCCAGGGTTTCTGAGTGTCCATGAGTTCATCTCCAGTGCTCCCGCAGCCCCTGCAGCCACACAGCCTTCAATCCAAACCATCTGCAACTTGAGGTCCAGTTGCATGCCTCTGACAGAATCAGGAGGCCTCCAGCACCCTCTCGCATCCCAGACTGTTGGTGACTCGAGGTGAAGAACCCCTGCAGGTTGCTGGCAACTGCAGTCAAAGGACTCACACCAGGCTGTGGATGGCTGGAGACTGGCTGAAGTGAGTACCAGGTGTCGAAACTGAGATATGAGAGGGAACTGAGGGCTTCCTGATTGGACCTGGACCTCGGGTTGCTGAGAGTTTAGACTAAAATCTATACTGCTGTTGGAGCACAGGAGGCGAATCCACGAACACTCAGTGACTCTAGAGGAACTTTCTTTTGCTTCTCTTTCTAACAACATTGTCTGACTGGACAATTTCTGCTGATGGCCAATCTTACAGTAGACTAGAGGAAATTTTGTGTCATATTGCATTTTCTGTTTTATGACAAAACAATAAAAGAATCCTGAAACCTTGTTCAACCCCCTAAGCAGTGACAAGCCCTTGTGATTTTCTTCTTGAACAGGTAGAGGGCTCTGTGCTGCGGATCCTGAAGGTGACTCCTGCTGATACCGGGGATTACATCTGTCGTGCCACAAACATCTTCGGAACGGAGCAGCTGAAGTTCCCGGTCTCTGTCACCTCCATGTCAACCAGTACGTAATGCAGTCAATTCTTCACGATCAATGGTTTTCCTGGTTTTTTTTCCCTGCTGTATGTAATACAGATTTAAATTTAGACATACAGCAAAATAACAAGCCCTTTCAACCCATGATCCTGTGCTGTCCAAATGCACCCAATTAACCTACAACCACCATACATTTTGAATAGTGAGAGAAAACTGGAGCACCCGGAGGAATCCCACGCAAACACAGGGATCGTGCAAACTTCTTACAGACAGTGCTGGATTTTAACCCCAGTCACCGGCACTGTAACAGTGTTGCACTAACCACTACACTAACCGTGTCACCCCTACACTAACCATGCCACCCCTACACTAACCATGCCACCCCTACACTGTGTCCCCTACACTAACCGTGCCACCCCTACACTAACCGTGTCCCCCTACACTAACCATGTCACCCCTACACTAACCATGGCACCCGTACACTAACTGTGTCACCCCCTACACTAACCGTGCCACCCCTACACTAACTGCGTCCCCTTGCGCTAACCGTGCCACCCCTACACTAACTGTGTCCCCCTACACTAACCTTGCCACCCCTACACTAACTGTGTTTCCCTACGCTAACCGTGCCACCCCTACACTAACCATGTCATCCCTACACTAACCGTGTCCCCCTACACTAACCGTACTGCCTCGATGCCAACAAATTAATACTGTTTCATTGCAATAGAAAAGTGGGCTGCCATCGATAAAATACTTTTCACAATCTCCCAAATCATGTCTTGGCCAATAAATGTGTAACTTTAAGAGTACAGTATGGTTTATAACTTTTTTCAAAGACCTATATCCCATAATTTGCAGAGTTTTATAGCATCCTGACAGAGGAGCAAACTATTGACTATTTTTAGCACAGGCCATGGAACAAACGATTTGCATTTGGAAATCTATAAAGATAGGAGGTGTACTTAGGGAATGGGAAATGTTGAAGAAGCCAAGATAGCCCAATTACTCACACATATGCTGGCCAAGGAAGTGTTAGCAAGGAATTCATTCAATCCATCTCCTCCACGGTAATGAGCCCTTCCGGCTTACATGCCTGCTATGAACCGCATCCCAGAATGGTCAGAGAAAACTCCTGCAGACACGAGGAGAACATTCAGCGGCGGATTGGAACCCAGGTTGATGATGCTGAACTAACGTGGCTCGAACCACTACACCGGCCGGGCCACACCACTCAACTCAACTTTACTACTCAATGCTCTCAAAGTGTCGTGCTACCTACAAGGGTTTATGCCCACGTGCATCTGGCTGCCCTCTGATCTTGCACACACTTTCAAACTGTGCCATTCAGTCTGCATTTCCCCTGAATATTCTTTTTTATCATCGTGCACCACTTCCCTGTACCAGGTCAGGTCTCACCTGCTCCTTCTGTTAGTCTTCCTGCAATCAGTCGCTACCCTCCCACCATTTATTGCACCTTGTTATTTGGTGTGTCATCTCCAATGTAGAAACATCACCTTGGACATCATGGAATAAGTTATTTTCTTAAATTTAGACCTACAGCATGGTAACAGGCCATTTTGGCCCGCGAACCCATGCAGCTAAATTGACACCCAATTAACCTACTCCGCTGGTACATTTTGAAGGATGGGAGGAGACTGGAGCACCTTGGGAAAACCCACACAGACATGGGCAGAACATACAAAAGGCGCTGTGCCAACTGTGCTGCTCATTAAGTCATTAAAGGATATTCAAAGCATGGCAGTGCTAGCTGGAGACCACACCACCAGTCCCTCGTATGGGAAACAACACCTCACTACAGTAAAACCCCTGGAGTCCAGCACCTATGGGGATTCGTAGATGCTGGATAAGTGTATTTTCCGGTTGCTTGAAGCTTACTCTTACAATGCCGAACTAATTAAGAATAAACAGTTTAAAAGATAAAAATACTATCCTGTACTTACACTGAACACTTGCATGAATAGATAAACTTTAAACCATTTTACTTTATTTTCAGTCACATTCTGAAGGTTCCTCCCCCCTCGCCCGAAAGACGAACAATAACATTGTAGATAATTAACCTCTTCCCCTAACCCCCCCCCCCCCCCAGTTTACAGATAAAGCCTCTGACCGGGGCAGCTCTTACTAAGCATGGATAAGGAGACACTTTGAGAGACATGCCAACGGCGAGCGACATCAATAGGTATTGCCATTGTAAACCTCATTCAGACTTTATTCAAACAGCTGCTACGAGCAAAGCCTGGCCAAAGCCCTCCACTGGCTGAATTTTACTCCCATCTTCACCGAAGGTTTACGTGTTACTTCAGAGAACATTTAGAACATTGAAAATTCCAGCACAGAGCACAGTACAGGCCATTCGGGCACTTGATGCTGTGCAGACCTATACAATCCTACTTTAAAAAAAAACTAAAACCTTCCTACCCAATAACTCCCTATTTTTATCACATCTGTGTGCCTATCTAAGAGTCTCTTAAATGCCCCTGATGTTTCAGCTTCCACCACCACCACTGGCAAGGCATTCCAGGCACCCACAACGCTCTGTGTAAAAAAAAACCACACCCCTGATGTTTCCCTGAAACTTTACTCTTCACTCTGTACAGATGTCCTCTGGTATTTGATACTCCTGCCCTGGGTAAAAGGCGCTGGCTCTCCAGACTATGCATGCCTTGTAGACCTCTATTAAATCTCCAATCGTCCTTCTACGTTAAAAAGAGAAAAGACCCAGCTATTAATGAAGCAAGCTTCATTAGACTTATTTTCCAGTCCAGGCAACATCCTGGTCAATCTCTTCTGCACCCTCGCCATAGTGGTGGTGAATTAAATGTCAGAATGGGAGTTATACAAGTAAGACTGCAAGTCCTGAGGTCCAGTGTAGTCCTGGATAAAAATATGGAGGGAGGGATGGGAGGAAGGAGAAGAGGGAGGAGCACAGGCTAATAGGTCATAGGTGTGGCTAACAGATAAAATAAGGTGATGGCGAAATTGCCCTGAAAGACCCGATGGACCATGTCCTTTGTCCAGAAAATGTATGGAAAAATAGCTTGTGAGTTAATTGGGTGCATTTGGGCAGCATGGTCTTGTGGGCCAGAAGGCCCGATTATCGTGCTGTATGCGTGTAAGTGTATAGGAAGGGAGTGACTTTCTGAATATTCAGCTCAAGGTACATTGGAGACATGGCTTCCATGCTGCATCTGTAGCAGTGGTCCCCAACCTGCACCACCAAATAATTAGATTAGATATGCCAGCTGTTGCTTTGTCATAACCTTTTCGAAAATACTCAGTTGGCCAGCTGCATTTGACACTCTGCACAGATGCGATGCATGCTTCAGAAATTTACCGTCTTTCCTGTAAATGGAAGTTCTTAAATTTTTATGAAAATGTAGCAATTAGCACACGGTTAACTTATGTTCTTTTATGCTGTGCTGCAGGGGAGAAGATACCAGTTATAGCCATTGGGCCACGGGACGTTACAGAAATCGAAGGCAACGACGTGACCTTCAAGTGTGAAATCGTGGAGGGGGCTCAGCCAGTCACCATGGAGTGGAAAACACCTCAGCACCAACAAGGTAGACGACAACATTCCCACAGAGGAGATTAGCGACAGAGAGAGGTTCCAAAAACTAAATGTAAAATGGTGCATCCTAGAGGAACAGGCTCTAGAAACTGTTCACAGTTTGAGGAAGGGCTCATGCCCGAAACCTCGGTCTGTCGACCTGCTGAGTTCTTCCAGCATTTCTGTGTTTTCACTTTGTAACTTTGAGGTATTGCCATTGCTGGTGTTAACACTTAGCAGACACCACATGAAGGTTATCTTCTTGTCCATGCATTAATGAGGCTCAAGGACATAAATGCCAGCTTTTAAGATCAGCCTGCTGTGACATAGGAGAAGAGCACTGTCTGCAACGATCATTTACGGCCAAATGAGGGTGGAAGTGCTGACTGATGACATCATTTCCCATCTGCTGTTGAATAATGTAACGGCAGCATTGCCACTGGTGTGGGCCCAGGGAGACCAGAGAGTGGAGACACAGCACTCCCCTGCAGGGTCCTGCCACCCAGTCCAACCTGGTAAAGAAGCTGGCATGTTTTTTTTAAAACCCTTCGCCCGCGGGATCTGGGTCCAAGATGCTGGCACCTGTGCTCAGCAGCGGCCTCGAGGAGTCACAGACTCCAGGGAGTAGTGGACTAACACAGGACGCCAATAATGGGGAGAACTTCCACTTCACTGGGAAGTAAAGGCAGAGGAGATGAACTTACAGGACAGCAGCCGTGGTGGCGGAGCAGCGAGGGGCTCTGCAGCTGAGAGACACACAAAGGTGGTGAGCTGTTGACGATTTGCGGGTGAGGAACCTACACAGGATGTAGGGGGCTGTAGACTGGCTCCTGAGAACCAGGCATCAGAACCAGATAAGTATACCCGCATGGTGTGCTGCCTCCCTGGATTGTATTCACTCGAGTTCAGAAGAATGAGAGGAGATCTTATAGAAACATATAGGATTATGAAGGGTATGGATAGGATAGATGTAGGAAAACTAAAACGAGAGGACACAGTCTCAAGATTCGGGGAAGTAGATTTAGGACAGAGATGAGGAAAAATAGTTTTTCCCAGAGAGTAGTGAATGTTTGGAATTCTCTATCCAGGGAAGTGGTTGAGGCTGCTTCATTAAACATATTTAAAATTCAGTTAGATAAATTTTTACATGATAGAGGAATTAGGGGATATGGGGAGAAGGCAGGTAGGTGGAGTTAGGTCATAAATTAGATCAGCCTTGATCTTATTGAATGGCGGAGCAGGTTCGATGGACCATTTTTGGCCTACTCCTGTTCCTACTTCCTATGTTCCTATGTTCCTAACCGGGATCCGAGAGGATGCTGGTGGCAAGAAAGACTCCCAAATGGTCCAGGGCGCCGAAAGCTTCCACCTCGTGTCGGAGGTTTGGATCTGGGGGGGGTTGCCGATGGTTTGAAGTGAACTGGAGTCTTGTCCAGTTAATATATTACACGAGCGCTGGGGGCAAATCTACGGACACTCGCTCTTTTGCTTCTCTTTATCTGATGCTATGAGGCACCAGACAATGCTAACAGCAAATGTTTGTTTGCCTCATGGCAGACTAAAGGCAATTTTGCATAATTCTGTTTTATTACGACAATAAATAGTATCTGATCTGATGAATGTATGACAGATAACTCAAGGAAAGGTGTTGGAACTGAAGGCCATGCCTTATATATTAAGAATATCATAAATGTCTAGATGTAATTATTTTCCGTAAAGAGCCTTGATATTCTGCGGCTTCATGCAAAGTATCAACTTCTTATTACGTTAATCCCAGATCCCTGGCAGCAGAATGGGAATCTCGTCTGCCACGCAACTCGAGCACCTTTGTCATTTCATTTACTTCTTGGAATCACGATTCTTGCATGTGGAACTTTTCTACAGTCATGATGAAGTTTTAGCACCTCTCCTGCTTGTCTTGTGTTTCAGACAATGTAAAGATCAGCAGCGATGGCTCCGTGTTGACGGTCACGCAAATTCGTCAGCAGGACCAAGGCCAGTACAAATGTGTGGCTCGGAATCGGTTTGGGTCAGCATTCAACATCATGACTCTGATCGTACAAGGTAGTCCATTGCAAATCTATCGTAAGGTTTGAAACTCCACTTCTGATCAAGGTGTTTATTTTTGTATGAGATTTGGAAACTAAATGGTCTAAGGGTAAATAAGCCTCCCAGACTGGATGGGATGCACCCTCGGGTTCTGAAAGAGGTTGCTGTAGAGATTGTGGAGGCTTTGGTAATGATCTTCCAGGAATCAATAGAGTCTCTCCTGGTTCCGGTGGACTGGAGGATCACGAATGTCCCTCTGCTGTTTAAGAAGGGAGTGAAGCAGCTGAAAGGAAGTTATAGACCGATCAACCTGATGGTAGAGAAGCTGTTGGAGTCGACTGTCGAGGATGAGATTACGGAATATTCGGAGGTGCATGAAAAGATAGGCCCAAGTCAGCACAGTTTCTTAAAAGGAAAATCGTGTCTAATAAATCTATTGCAATTTTCTGAAGTGATCACAAGTTGGATGGACGGGAGATGGAGGGGATATTGTGTATTTAGACTTTCAAAAGGCCTTCGACAAGGTGCCACACACAAGGCTGCTAAACAAGATGAGGACCCATGGAATTACAGGAAGGAATCTAGCATGGGTGGGTCATTGGCTGATCATCAAGAAACAGAGTAGGAATAAAGGAATCCTATTCTGGTTGGCTACTGGTTACCAGTGAAGTCATGCAGGAGCTGGTGTTGGGCCACTTCTTTTTGGATTGTATATAAATGATTTAGATGGCTTTGTGGCTAAATTTGCAGATGATACCAAAATAGGTATTTGAGAAGGTGGTGCTGAGGATTCGGAGGCTGAAGAGACTTGGATAGATTAGGCGGGTGGGCCACTTTATTTTGCATTGTATATAAATGATTTAGATGGCTTTGTGGCTAAATTTGCAGATGATACAATTTAGATGGGGAGAAAATTCAAAATCCCGAGGTGCAAAGGGTCTTGTGACTCCTTATTCAGGTTACCCTAAAGCCGGTGTGGCCAACCTTTGAATTTTTAATTTAGGAAAACAGCACGGTAGCAGGCCATTTCGGCCTATGGGTATGTACTGGGGGTTCAGGTTAATTGGGCGGCATAGACTCGAGGGTGGAAATGGCCTGTTACCGTGCTGTGGGTCTAAATTAAAAATTAATTGTTGGCCATCCCTGCCCTAAAGGTTAACCTGTAGGTTGAGTCAGTGGTAAAGAAGGTGACGTTTGTTTCTAGAGGAATAGCACTTCAGAGCAGAGATGTAATGTTGAGACTCTATAAAGCACTGGTGAGACCTCACTTGGAGCACTGTATACAGTTTTAGAAAAGATGTGCTGGCTTTGGAGAGGGTTCAAAGCAGATTTACTAGAATGAGACCAGGAATGAAAGGGAACAAGCATGGGCTCTTGGACTGTGCTCCTTGGAGTACAGAAGGTTTGCGGAGGGGGGGGGGGGTTGTCAGAGAGGCATTTTGAATGGTAAAAGGGCCGAACAGAGTAGCATGGTTGGCGCAGCGGTTATCGCAATGCTGTAACAGCGATCGGGGCCTGGGTTCAAATCCAGCACTGTTTGTTCTTTCTCCCCGTGTCTGCGTGGGTTTTCCCCGAGGGCTCCAGTTGTAGGTCAATTGGGCTCGTGGGCTGAAAGGGCCTCTTACTGAAATCCGTGATTTCGAAATAAAATTTAAAACGGAAATGCGGGAAAAATTCTTTAGTCAGAGGGTCGTGAGCCTATGGATCTTGTTGCCACAGGTGGATGTGGAAGTGAGCTTGTTGGGTGTATTTAAAGTAGAGATTGACAGGTATTTGATGAGTCAGGGCATCAAAGGTTATGGGGAGAAAGCCGGGGAGTGGGGCTGTGGGTGGATGGATCAGCTCCTGATTAGAATGGGGGTCCAGGCTCAGTGGGCCAACCTGCTCCTATGTCTTGTGATTCTGCGATTAGGTACATATGCACCAAAATTCCTGCTTGTTGCAGTTAAAAGGTGTGTAAGATATATCTACTAAAATAGTATTTGTTAAATACTATTTTAATACGGAAAAACTTAATAAATAGAAAGGATAGATAAATAAATATTCACAGTTACAGTTCATGCAAGAAAAAGATGTGTGCTTCAACAGTGCAGATCAGTCTTCTATTTCATGTGGAGTAGACCCTGATTTGTGTCGTACATGTAGGTTTAAGACCCGGTTAACTGTAGGAAAAGAAGCTGTTCCTGGGCTGGAGGCAGCAGCAGGAAGAAATTGTAACCATGGTGATGGGGGTCCTTTATGATGTGAGCTGCTTTCTTGAGGCAGTGCCTCACACAGACATCTTGAGTGGCTGTGGGGTCAGAGAACATGACTCCAGGAATCTCTGCAATTTGTCAGCAATCTTGGTGCTCCTCTCTTTGCACGATGTTGGCGTTACCTCTCACTGCAGGTCTGCTTTTAGTGGACAGGCTAAGTGACGATACCCTCCCCGTGGGGTCAGGTGTGGTGGGTTCAAGCCCTACTCCACCTTAGCCCAGCAATGTCCTACTGTAAGACTGCTGCCCTGTGTCTTTGAGAGGAGATGCCAGGATAAGGAGCGTTCCACTCCCTAATGCAAAGACAAAGATCCCCACCATCATGTGTGGAAGAGACCTTGCTCTCTCCCAAGACTTCTGGCCCACATCTTTCCCTTGTTTGTTTCTACCAAAGTAACTCAGTTGGTTATTTATCTCTTTCCATTCTTTGGGAACATAATGTACACACCTTATCCAGAGGGTTTTCCCCACACTGCCACAGAGAGTAAGTTGGGGCAGGTCCCACTCCTTTGAAAGGTGCATAATACTACACATTTGATTGTTTTCTCTCTTGCTTATTCAATGACAGGAAAATCCCTGTTATCCAGAATGCAAGCAACCAGCAGGCCTCAAGCATCCGTCCAAAAAAATCACGCAAAATAAATGGGCAAAAAATACCAAAGTTTAAAATTGATGCGCCTCACCGTTAGTTCTCCAGCAGTCTCAAACAACTGGAAAATTCACTTATCCGGCATCTACCAATCCCCATTGGTGCTGGATACCAGGGATTTTACTGTTTGTGCATTCCTATCAGCATTGAACACTCAGTGAAACATTTATTATGCAATAGACATGGGTGTAATTTGTTAAAGTTACAGCTATTTGCTTACCTAAGCTGTCAATAGGATGAATTGAACTGTATTTGATTCATCTGAAGTGTTGAGTGAAGACCTACCACACTGACTCTGTACATCAATGTCTGTTTCATCAGTGGTTTTTCTCCCTTCCTTCCAGGACCTCCCACAGTGTCCATCTCTCCCCGAGGGCCAGTCCGATTGGGTGTAGGTAATTCCATTACTCTGGAGTGCATCGCAATGGGCGAACCTCGTCCAACAATCAGTTGGCATCGGGTCAGCAGCAGGCCGAGGAACAACCTGGGCCGACAGCTGCCAAAGAAGGGGGATCCCATCCTGACAGTGAGTAAACCTCAATTCTTAACTCTGATGTGGTTCTCTCTCCACAGGCACTGCCCCACCCACGGAGTGTTTCTGCCATTTTCTGATTTTATGTATGATTCACAACTTTCACTCTGCCATAATTGTCCTCAACAAATTTAAACGTGAAAGATGCAATGAAAAGGGAGCCGTTAGTTTCTGGAGACTGCTCCATCATTCAATGCAGTCACCCCATCCTGTGCATCAGAATTATATTCTCCATCTTCCCTGTGGTTTCTTCATGCCTTTTGTATCCCAAAGTCTCAACATCTTTTTTAAATATACCATATGTGCTCGAGTTAAAGTCAAACCCCTATATTTGGGGAAAAAAAATCTGGAATCTTCTGTATATTTCATGCAAGAATCAACCCTAGTTCTTCACAGAGAACATATCATCAGTTGCAAGGACTGCCACAGTTGATGTAGTGGTTAGCGCAACGCTGTTACAGCGCCAGCGATCGGGACCGGGGTTTCAATCCAGCACTGTCTGTAAGGAGTTGATACGTTTTACCCGTGTCTGTCTTAGTTTTCATACTCCAATTTCCTCCTACTGTTCAAAATGTACCAGGGGTTGTAGGTCAATTGGGTGACACAGGCTCGTGGGCAAAAATGGCCTGTTACCATGCCGTATGTCTAAATGTTTAAAAATATGTGCATAAATGTTACGATGAGGAAATTATTTTTTTCTCTGTGTTATTAGGGTGTTTCGATGTACAATTCATACAAACATTAGGGTTACAGATTCCCTAAGTTCATTATTGACCAAGAACGATAATCACTGGAAGTGTAATTTGTATTCATATTCACAAAGTATATCACACCACCATTAGATATTAGATTGACAATATTAATTTACTTCACTATAATTACTGTCCCCCTGAATGGGAGCTTAATACTGTAACTACGATAAAATTATGAAATCCTTAACACAGCACTTCGTCTGCTTGCCATTGGTCAATGTGAGCAGTTCCTTTGGTCGTTCACCATTCTCACTGCCCGTGGGAAGAAGCTGTTTCTCAGCCTGGTGGTTCTGGCTCTGATCCTCCTGTATCTCTTCCCCAACCGGAGCAGCTGAAAGATGCTGTGTGTGGGACGGAAAGGGGTTCTCAATGATTTTGTTTGCCCGCTTCAGATGTTTTCTTCAGTAAGGAGTCTAAATCAATTCCAAGTACTCCAGGTGTGGCCACACCATGTTTATGATATCCTCACTCTGTACTCAAAGCCTCTTGCAATGAAGTCCAATGTCCCACTTGGCCCAGAAACGTATTTTTTGCACCTGCATCAGTGACTGGTGGACAAGCTATGTAGATGGCTTCTTCCATCAACATTTCCCAATCAATCACGGGTTCAGGGATAGTCTGCCTTTGAGTGCTTTTCCCAACCAAAGAGAATGACTTCACATTTATTTGCATATTTTGCGATGGATTTTCTCCTTCACTGAACCTTCTCCAATTACCTTAAAGCCCATCTGATCCCAGCCAGTTGGTAAATGTACAGATATTCCATTTGGTTCCCTTCACCACAAGAGGAACAGGAACAGTTGCAGGCCAGTTCACCCTCGATCTTGTCATGACAGTCTCGAACATTCCCCCACCTCTCCACTTTCCTGTGAAGCAGAAGGTTTGGTTTCTTCCGTTCTTCTCTTCCACCACTCACGTGAAAAACATAAGAAAAATATATTATGTTACGTGAGGTGAAAAGAAAACAAGGATTTTGGTTAAATGTGCTGTGGGCACCAGGGGGAGGGGGGAGGGTGTAGAGCCCTCATTGAGAATGATTTTAATTAAGGTTCTGTCACTGGGTTAATTAAAGGCACCATGAAGCCTGCAATGTGCACTTCACTTAAAACATCTGGTTACAAGATGACTACGAAATATTGTAACAGTAGCAGAAGTCCAAATGATCTCAGTATTGACTCAGTAAAAGGGTAATATATTGTTAATGAATTTCAGCCTAGCTGTGTTCCTACCCATGACCATTTATATCCGGGAATGACAAGCAGACAAAGTGTTGGGTTAAGGCTTTCAAAACTTTATGGTGGTTACGGTATTAAACACCCATTCAGGGATACAGTAATTATAGTGAAGTAAATGCATATGATCTATCTTGTGTAAGAAATGGTGGTGTGATATACGTTATGAAAATTAAATGAAATACACTGCCAGTAATTGTCGTGAAGAAGGGGTATGAGGAGGAGAACAGGTCAACAGGCAAGAGGTCATAGTCAAGCTGAAAGGGGAAAGCTCTTCATTCAGAGCGTGATGGGAGTGTGGAATGAGCTGCCAGCTGGGTGCAGCTTCGATCTTGTGTTTTAAGAATAAATTGGATGGAGAGGTCTGGAGGGTTCTGGAACGGGAGCAGGTCAGTGGGACCAGTGTGATGATGGTCAGCACAAACTAGAAGGGCAGAATGGCCTCTTTTCTGTGCTGTGTGTTCTATGGTTCTAGGTCACAGGTGGATATGGGTGGGCAGGCAGAGGGAAAACGCTGGGAAACGTAACATTTATGTACAGGTACTTAATTATATTTAAAATTGAGCCATACAGCACAGTAACAGACCCTTTCAGCCATGAACCCATGCTGCTCAATTACACCCAATTGACCTACGACATGGGATGCTTTGAAGGGTGGGAGGAAATCGGGGTAAACCTACACAGACTCAGGGAGGATGTACAAACTCCTTACAGATAGTATTCGAACTGGAAACTTGTTTAATGTAATGTAAATGTTCGTTCACCTTCAGCACATACTCTAACTAGTGTTTTAGTTACTGGCACATTGTTATTCATCTTGTGTTACATTGAGAAGGCTGCCCCTTCAAGTAGAGAATCACATCAGGATTTTCTGTCGAACGACCATGGCTGAGGTGTTAACCAGAGCAAATCGTGCATCCTTTCTTGTAATGGCACTGCTAACAAGCTTGTTGAACCAAAGACACTGCCTCACTTTTCGTGCCCTATTATTTTAATTTTTGTTGTAAGATGGTTCTAATCTGAATGTTTGCCCTGTGACCCTGCCGCAAACACTGAATTTCATGACTTGTTTATGACAATAAATTCTGATTCTGAAGTTGAAAATCTGCCGTTGCTGGTGTCTTGTGTAGTGCATTAAAAGTGCTGGAGTAATTAATTCACAGCTCACGTGACTTCCATAGGAAGTAAAAGAGAGTCAGCGTTTTATGGAGTGCAGGAACTCCATCTCTCTCACTTTCTGTATCCCTCTATCTCCTTTCTCCAGCTCTTACCCCCTTTCCCTCTCTACTCAGAGATCTACTCCCTTCCCCCTATCATTTCCCAGAGTTTTCCCTCTGCCTGCTCACCCATATCCACCTGTGACCTAGAACCATAGAACACACAGCACAGAAAACAGGCCATTCTGCCCTTCTAGTTTGTGCTGACCATCATCACACTGGTCCCACTGACCTGCTCCCGTTCCAGAACCCTCCAGACCTCTCCATCCATGTACCTATCCAATTTATTCTTAAAACACAAGATCGAAGCTGCACCCAGCTGGCAGCTCATTCCACACTCCCATCACGCTCTGAATGAAGAGCTTTCCCCTTTCAGCTTGATTATGACCTCTTGCCTGTTGACCTGTTTTCCTCCTCTTACCCCTTCTTTCTTCTTCACCTCCCTCCCATCCACCTTTTTCTTCAGGTGCCTGCCTCCTTTTTGCTCATACCTTGGGGTAGGGTTCACGCCAAAAACATTAGTTACCCTTTGCTTCCTATAGATCTGCTGAGTTTCTCCAGCACTTTTGTGAACTGCACTGTAATCACAGCATCTGCAGATGTTCCGTTTAACTCCATTCACAGAGACTGATATAGTGCAAGAAAAAAAGTTGTGTTACAATAGTATAGACCAGTGGTTCTCAACCTCTTTCCACTCCCGTACCACTTTAAGTATTCCCTATGCCATAGGTGCTCTGTGATTAGTAAGGTTTTGTTTAAGGTGGGATGTGAGTGGAAAGAAAAAGTTTGAAAACCACTGTTTTAATCGTACCTAATTGACTCGTTATGTGCACGGTTTCATAACTCCAAAGGAAATGGGCCAAGGACAGTTTTTCTCAAGGAAAATATTTCAGTCACAATTGGATCTAGAGCAGTGATTCTCAACCTTCCCTTCCCACTCACAGACCACCTTAAGCAATTCCTTACTAATCACAGAGCATCGATGGCATGGAGATTACTTATGTGAGTGGAAAGAAAAAGGTTGAGAACGACAGGTATGGACAGTTCTTCGGCGTCAGGACCGTCCAAGTAACAAGATGAGGTTCATGAGCCCGATTTTGTCAAATTATGAAGACTTCTTAGAGTAGAAAACCGCTGGACTTTGGAGAACTTTCGAGAAAAGGGAGGCATGGTTAGCATAGGGGAACAACACCTGTGGCCGGGGTTTAAATCCGGTGCTGCCTGCAAGGAGTTTGCATGTTCTCCCTGTGTCTGCGTTGGTTTCGTCCTGTGCAGGCCTGTGGGCTGGAAGGGCCCGTTTCCATGCTGAGTCTAAATGTTTTGCTTAATTAAATTTTATTTTATTTTAATTGCCTCAAAATGTCCCTCAGGTTCTTCAGCTTCCTCTTGCCACTTGATCCTGAATGGATCCAGACTGTACTTCTATCACATTGGAGTCTGGAGTGGTGGCATAAACACATACCAAATAAAACTGGAGTATCCAGACAATTGTATGAGCACAAAAAGGAAGAGGAACTCAGTGGGTCAAACAGCATCTGTGGAGGGAAGGGGATGGTGAGCATTTCAAGTCCTGACCTGACAGCAGGACTGACAGTGTTTACTGTACACTCAGTCCCTATGTTAGGACCTGACCTGAAACAGCGACCACCCCTTTGCCCCCACTGATGCTGCTCAACTAGAGTGATTTGCTTTATACTCCAGATTCCAGCAACTACCATCTCTTGTATCTCCAGGTGTATGAATTTAACATCACCAATATCCCTTGCAGAATACAAGAAGAAATGTCACTTTGAAGCCCAATTAAGTCTAATATTACAGTACAATCCCTGTTATCCCCTGTTATCTGGCATAGTGGTTAATGCAACGCTGTTGCCAGCGATTAGGATTAGGGTTGGAGTCCCTCGGCTGTCTGTAAGGAGTTTGTACGTTCTCTTCGTATCTGTGTGGGTTTTCCCCAGGGGCTCCTGTTTCCTCTCACCCTTCAAAACGTACCAAAGGTTGAAGGTGAATCGGGTGTAATTGGACGAAACGGGCTCGAAGGCCAGAAGGGCTTGGTACCATGCTGTACGTCTAAATTTAAATTTATCTGGAATTTAAGCAACTGGCAGCCTCAAGTAACCAGCAAAAATAAAATCACAGAAAATAAATACATTAAAAAATATGGGTTTAAATTTGGCACACCTCATCGTTAGTTCACCTATCACACGACATCCAATCTCAAGCAACCAGAAAATTCACTTATCCTCCATCTACCAATTTCCAAAGGTGCGGGATGCCAGGGATTTTACGGCAATTATACACTTACTTTAAATCTTAAACTCGTGCAGTGTTTCTTTCAACGCAACTTTTGTCAAACTTTGATCATATTTGTGTACTTACTTTCTGCATTAAATATCAAAGTCCATATTGCTGGAGAAAACAGCCTGAGGGAACTGCAATCGCACCATCCCACCAATGGAGGAGCTCAAATGTGCGCGTCTAGATCCTCAGTCATCAGTGCAGAGAAAACCCGAATCTTCAACAGCTGGAATCAGTATGATGTAAAAACGAGGACAATATGAGATGGACCAAACTGAGCTCCTTTCCTTCACCCTACCTTACCTGAATCACTGTACACCATCCTTCGATCTCCCGAACTACTGCCATGAGTGAGCCTCTTGTGTTACTTCACGGTTTATGACCAGGGCTCCAAACAGAGGAAAAGCAACATGAGCATTGATCTCCTGTAATCGCTGCCAGTTTAACCCCAGTTACTGTCCTCTCCATTTCAGATTCCTTCTGGCCGGTTGCAGGATTCTGGGATCTACTCCTGCAGGTCGACCAATATGTTTGGCACAGCAGAAGCACAAGTGGAGGTCATCGTCGACCGCTCGCCCTCCACACCTCAGGCTCCTCAGGTGACCGCAGAGGAACCTTCAATAACCACCACAGCAGGCCAGACAGCTACCCTGCGTTGCTCAGCTACCGGTATGTCCTGATGTTGGCAATTTCTGCTGATCATCACAAGGCTTGGAATATCGTTGATCACCTCATCCCTATTTTGCCTGTTTGGACCTGCTGAGTGCATCTACCAAAAGACGTAGAACATCAGTATTCACTCAGGAAGCAAGTACGGTCATAGGAAGTAGGGAAAACAAGCAGTGAGGTCATGGAACCGATACAGATTAAAGACAAGGAAGGGCTTCCTGTCTTTTTTTTTTTTTTTTTTTTTTTTTTTTTTTTTTTTTTTTTTTTTTTTTTTTTTTTTTTTTTTTTTATTTTTCACACCATAAATCACAATAGCCATGATATACACTTTTTCTTTTCCACACATTTACAGTGACTTTTTCTCCCTCCCCCCTCCCTCCTCCCAAGCCACCACCCCATCCCTCCCCCCTCTCATCCATTTTAGTTATACAATCTAGGTTGCATTAATTCAGTTAGACAATGTTGTCATTCAACAAAAATACACCAGAAATTCTACTGAGTCCATTTTTTTCTTCTCTTCTCCTTCCATCAACTTAGGTAATGTTTGTTCCCGGTAGGTTTTCGCTATTGTATTTAATGTAAGGCTCCCATACTTGTTCGAATATTTCGATATTATTTCTTAAACTATATGTTATTTTTTCTAATGGAATACATTTATTCATTTCTATATACCATTGTTGTATTTTCAAATTATCTTCCAATTTCCAGGTTGACATAATACATTTTTTTGCTACAGCTAGGGCTATCTTAACAAATCTTTTTTGTGCATCCTCCAAGTCAATTCCAAATTCTTTATTTTTTATGTTACTTAGGAGAAAGATCTCTGGATTCTTTGGTATATTGTTTTCTGTTATTTTATTTAATATCTGATTGAGATCATCCCAAAATTTTTCTACTCTCTCACATGTCCAGATTGCATGAATTGTTGTTCCCCTTTCTTTTTTACATCGAAAACATCTATCAGATACTGTTGGGTCCCATTTATTTAACTTTTGCGGTGTGATGTATAGTCTGTGTAACCAATTATATTGTATCATACGCAGCCTCGTATTTATTGTATTTCTCATCGTTCCAGAGCATAACTTCTCCCATGTTTCCTTTTTTATCTTTATATTTAAATCTTGTTCCCATTTTTGTTTAGTTTTACCATTTGTTTCCTCATTTTCCTTTTCTTGCAGTTTAATATACATATTTTTTATAAATCTTTTGATTAACATTGTATCTGTAATCACATATTCAAGGTTACTTCCCTCTGGTAAACTCAAGTTGCTTCCTAATTTATCTTTCAAGTAGGATCTCAGTTGGTACTATGCCAGCGCTGTATCTCCCGTTATATTGTACTTATCTCTCATTTGTTCAAAGGATAAGAATCTACTTCCTGAAAAACAATTTTCTATTCTTTTAATCCCTTTTTTTTCCCATTTTCTAAAGGCAAGGTTGTCTATTGTAAAAGGGAGTAGCTTATTTTGCGTCAATATTAGTTTTGGTATTTGGTAATTTATTTTATTTCTTTCTACATGTATCTTCTTCCATATATTGAGGAGATGGTGTAATACTGGAGAAGTTCTATGTTGTACCAATTTTTCGTCCCATTTATATAATATGTGTTCAGGTATCTTTTCCCCTATTTTATCTAATTCTAGTCTCGTCCAGTCTGGTTTTTCCCTTGTTTGATAAAAATCTGATAGGTACCTTAATTGTGCGGCTCTATAATAATTTTTGAAGTTTGGCAATTGTAAGCCTCCTTGTTTATACCATTCTGTTAATTTGTCTAGTGCTATCCTCGGTTTCCCCCCTCTCCATAAAAATCTCCTTATTATTTTCTTTAACTCTTTGAAGAATTTTTCTGTCAGTTGTATTGGCAATGCCTGAAATAAGTATAGTATCCTTGGAAAAATGTTCATTTTAATACAGTTTATCCTTCCTATCAGTGTTAGTGGTAGCTCTTTCCAATGCTCTAAATCGTCCTGTAGTTTTTTCATTAGTGGATTGTAATTGAGTTTATATAATTGGCCTAGATTTTTGTTTATTTGCACACCTAGGTATCTTATTGCCTGCGTTTGCCATCTGAATGGGGATTCCTCCTTAAATTTTGAGAAATCCGCGTTATTCATAGGCATTGCTTCACTTTTATTTACGTTTATCTTGTATCCCGACACTTCTCCATATTCCTTCAATTTCTTATATAGTTCTTTTATTGATAGTTCTGGTTCTGTTAAGTACACTATCACATCATCCGCAAACAGACTGATTTTATATTCCCTGTCTTTTATTTTTATTCCTTTTATATTATTATCTCTTCTTATCGATTCTGCTAGTGGTTCTATAGCTAGCGCAAACAATAATGGTGATAGTGGGCATCCCTGCCGCGTTGACCTGCTTAAGTTAAATTGCTTTGATACATGTCCATTTACTGTCACTTTCGCTAACGGTCCCTTATATAATGCTTTAATCCAATTAATATACTTCTCCGGTAAACTGAATTTTTGCAATACTTTGAACAAGTAATTCCATTCTACTCTGTCGAAGGCCTTCTCTGCGTCTAAAGCAACTGCTACTGCCGGTGCTTTATTTCCTTCTACTGCATGAATTAAGTTAATAAATTTACAAATATTGTCTGTTGTGCGTCTTTTTTTGATAAATCCAGTTTGGTCTAAATTTACCATTTTCGGTACCTGTTCTGCTAATCTGTTCGCTAATAGTTTAGCTATTATCTTATAATCTGTGTTTAGCAAAGATATTGGTCTATATGACGCTGGTGAGAGTGGATCTTTCCCTTGTTTTAGTATCACTGTAATTATTGCTGTTTTACATGAATCTGGTAAGTTTTGTGTCTCATCAATCTGGTTGATTACATCCAGGAGGGGCGGTATTATTAGGTCTTTAAATGTTTTGTAGAATTCTATTGGGAGTCCATCCTCTCCTGGTGTCTTATTATTTGGTAAATTTTTTATTATCTCTTGTATTTCTACTGTTCCAAATGGTTCTGTTAATTTATTTTGTTCCTCTATTTGTAGTTTTGGTAGTTCAATTTTAGTCAAAAATTCATCTATTTTCCCTTCTTTCCCTTCGTTTTCGGTTCGGTATAATTGTTCATAGAATTCTCTGAAGTTTTCCTTAATTTCTTTTGGATTATATGTAATTTGTTTGTCTTTTTTCCTTGTTGCCAATACCGTTTTCTTAGTTTGCTCTGTCTTAAGCTGCCATGCTAGGATTTTGTGTGTTTTTTCCCCTAGTTCATAATATTTCTGTTTTGTCTTCATTATATTCTTCTCCACCTTATATGTTTGTAATGTTTCATATTTTATTTTTTTATCCGCCAATTCTCTTCTTTTGGTTGTATCTTCCTTTATTGCTAATTTTTTTTCTATGTTTATTATTTCCCTTTCCAACTGCTCTGTTTCCTGATTATAGTCCTTCTTCATCTTGGTTGCATAACTTATTATTTGCCCTCTAATGAATGCTTTCATTGCGTCCCATAGTATAAACTTATCTTCCACTGATTCCGTATTTACTTCAAAGTACATTTTTAATTGTTTTTCAATAAATTCTCTAAAATCCTGTCTTTTAAGTAGCATGGGGTTTAATCTCCATCTATACATTCTTGGAGGGATGTCTTCTAGCTCTATTGCCAATAACAGGGGTGAGTGGTCCGATAATAGTCTAGCTTTATATTCCGTTTTCCTAACTCTCCCTTGTATGTGGGCTGATAACAGGAATAGGTCTATCCTTGAGTATGTTTTATGTCTAGTCGAGTAGTATGAGTATTCCTTTTCTTTTGGGTTTTGTTTCCTCCATATGTCCACAAGTTTCATTTCTTGCATTGATTTAATTATAAATTTGGTTACTTTGTTCTTCCTGTTAATTTTTTTCCCCGTTTTATCCATATTTGGATCCAAATTCAGATTGAAATCCCCTCCTATTAGTATGTTCCCTTGCGTATTAGCTACCTTCAAAAAGATATCTTGCATAAACTTTTGATCTTCTTCGTTAGGTGAATATATATTAAGTAGATTCCAAAGCTCTGAATATATCTGACATTTTATCATAACATATCTCCCTGCTGGATCTATTATTTCCTCTTCTATTTTAAATGGCACATTTTTGCTAATTAATATAGCCACTCCTCTTGCTTTTGAATTATACGATGCTGCTGTTACATGTCCTACCCAATCTCTCTTTAATTTCTTGTGCTCCAATTCAGTTAAATGTGTTTCTTGGACAAATGCTATATCTATTTTTTCCTTTTTCAGTAAATTTAGTAGTTTCTTCCTTTTAATTTGGTTATGTATTCCATTAATATTTAGAGTCATATAGTTCAGCGTAGCCATTTTATATTTTGTTTATCTTCTCTTTCCGTTTTTCCATCATTACCTTTCCTCCTTTTCCATTTCTGTTTTCTTATTTTCAACTCTTTACCAGACAACATTCCTACAACATCCAACATTTTCCTTATTCTCCTATTTCTATCTTCTTTATCCCCAATCTCCCCTTCCCCTCCTGAGTTGCCCTTTATCCCTTGTCGGACAACCACATCTCCCCTCTCCATTTGGATTTGCGAATCCACTCGCAAGCGTCAACTGATTTTGCAGTGACCGCTCTTTTCCCCCCACCCAGCCCCCCCCAGAAAAGATTTCGTTTTTTATATGTCACAAAGGTCACTCTTTTAGTTCCCTCCTTATTCTCTCTATTCCATTACCTTCCCTTATTAATTCTTGTCTATACTTTCTATGTTTTCCTCTAATTACAGATACTTTCACATATGCCCGTTGTCTCTATTCACTCTTATACCTCTTTACCCGCATACATATCAATCGTGGTCATTTTTACCCTCCTTACCCGTCTTCATCCCTCAGTCTATTTTTGTCTTTACCCACATACATATCAATCGTGATAATTTTTGCTCTCATTACCCGTCTTCATCCCTCAGTCTATTTTTGTAATTGTTCTGCAAATTTTCGTGCTTCTTCTGGATCCGAGAATAGTCTGTTTTGTTGTCCTGGAATAAATATTTTCAATACCGCAGGATGCTTCAGTGTAAATTTATATCCTTTCTTCCATAAAATCGCTTTTGCTGCATTGAACTCTTTTCTCTTCTTTAGGAGTTCAAAGCTTATATCTGGATAAATGAAGATTTTTTGCCCTTTATACTCCAGTGGTTTGTTGCCCTCTCTTACTTTTTCCATTGTCTTCTCCAGCACCTTTTCTCTTGTAGTATATCTTAGGAATTTTACTACAATAGATCTTGGTTTTTGTTGTGGTTGTGGTTTAGGGGCCAATGCTCTATGTGCCCTTTCTATTTCCATTTCTTGCTGTAGTTCTGGACATCCTAGGGCCTTAGGGATCCATTCTTTTATAAACTCCCTCATATTCTTGCCTTCTACATCTTCCTTAAGGCCCACTATCTTTATGTTATTTCTTCTGTTATAATTTTCCATTATATCTATTTTTTGGGCTAGTAATTCTTGTGTCTCTTTAGTTTTTTTATTAGATTCCTCCAATTTCTTTTTTAAGTCTTCTACCTCCATTTCTGCTGCTATTGCCCGTTCTTCCATCTTGTCCATTTTTTTCCCCATTTCTGTTAAGGTCATATCCATTTTATTTATTTTCTTTTCTGTGTTGTTTATTCTTCTTCTTAAATCATTGAATTCCTGTGTTTGCCATTCTTTAAATGACTCCATGTATCCTCTAACAAGAGCAAGTACCTCCTTTACCTTGCCTATCTTTTCTTCTTCTATTTCCCTGTACTCTTCCTCTTCCTCTTCTTCTTCCTCTAGGTTGACCATCTGTTGTTTCTTTGCTGCCCTTTCCTCCTCTTCTTTCTTGTTTCCATTGTCTTCTGTGGTGTCTTCTTGCTGCAGGTGTTCTGCAGCTGTCGTTGCCGGCTGTGGAGATCGACTCCCCAGCTGGTCCCCCCTCCCGTCGGTGTGTTTTTTTGTATGCGCATCGCGCATGCGCGAGGAGTCGCGCATGCGCGGTTGCGCACTTTTACTCGGCTCTGTGAGCCATTGTTGTAGTTCTCTTTCTACCGACCTGAGGTAGTGGGGTCTTCTCTCCGCAGCGGGCCTCTTCAGACAGGTAAGGCCTTCACCTTTTTCCTCCGTTGTCTTCTCTTCCTCTCTTCTTTCCGTTGATTTTGATTTTTCTCCTTTTGTCTCCATCTTCTTTCCACCTTTATATTCACTTTTCTTTAACTTGTATTTCTGTGCCTTTGTATTTTCTCTCGTTTTTCCCGACTTTTCTGGAGAGGGCTGGAGTTCACCGTCCGGCCACTACTCCATCACGTGACTCCTCCCCGAAGGGCTTCCTGTCTTAAAGCAAATAAGGGTGGATAAATCCTAAGGACCTGACAAGATATTCCCTCGGACCTTGAGGCCAGTGTAGAAATTGAAGGGGCTCTGGCAGAAATATTTAAAATGTCCTTGGCCACAGGTGGTTTGGCGGGTAGTTCAAGTTATTTAAAAAAGGCTGCAAAAGTAACCCTGGAGATTATAGGCTGGTGAGCCCAACGTTAGTGGTAGGTAAATTATTGGAAGGTCACAAGATCACAAGAAATACGAACAGAAGCAGGCCATTTGGCCCATCGAGTCTTCTCCACGAAACCTCCCTGAACTAAATGGTTCTCGCATCTAGTTCCAAGTTCCAGCCATGATACCCTGACTAATTAGATACCTATCAATTTCCCCTTTAAATTCCCCCAATGGTCCTGCCTCCAAAGCTGCATGTGGCAATGAATTCCACAAATCCTCGACCCTCTGGCTAAAGAAATTTCCCCTCATCTCTGTTGTAAATTGGTACTTTTTAATTCTAAGACTGTGCCCTCTTGTCCTGGAATCACCCAGCAGGGGAAACATTTACATCCACTGTGTCCAATCCATTCATTATTCAAAATGTTTCTGTCATCCCCTCTCATTCTCCTATATCCTAATGAATCGAGTTCAAGAGCCACTAAGCATTCCTCACATGTTATCCTTCTCATCCCTAGAATCATTCTGGTAAACCTCCTCTGTTCCCTCTCCAACCCTGCTATATCCTTTCTATGATATGGGACCCAAAACTGCACACAGTTCTCCAAGTGAGGTCTCCCCATCAACACCTCTTTATTCTTGTACACAATCCCCTTTGAAACAACAGCCAACGTAGCATTCGCCTTCTGTACTGCTGATCCAACATTCAGGTTATCCTGCACAAGGACCCCCAAGTCCTTTTGTACTTCTGAAGTTTGAATTTTCTCCCCATCCAAATAATAATCCGTTTATTTCCTTGACCAAAATGCACAACCCTACATTTCTCAACATTATATCTCATCCGCCATTTATTCGCCCATTCGCCTAAGCTGTCCTAGTCTCTCTGCAAGCTTTCAATTTCTTCTACACTTTGTACTTAGCCAATTATCTTCATGTCATCTGCAAACTTTGCCACAAAACCATTTAATCCATAATCTAAATCATCAATGTACATTGTAAAAAGAAGCTGCCCCAACTCCGGCCCCTGCAGACACCACTAGTAACAGGCAACCAACCAGAACAGGATCCCTTTATTCCCTCCCTTTCCTTCCTGCCTATTAGCCAATGCTCCACCCAATCTATTAATTTCCTGTAATTCCATGAACGCTCATCTTATTAAGCAGCCTCTTCTGCGGCACCTTATCGAAGGCCTTTTGAAAATCCAAATACACAACATCCACAGCCTCTCCCTTGTCCACCCTATTTGAGATTTCCTCAAAAAATTCCAATAGGCAGGATCTTCCCCTCATGAACCCTATCATGGACCTGTCATGCCATGCACCTCGAAGTATTCCATAACCTCGTCCTTGAGGATTGATTCCAATATCTTTCCAACTACTGATAACAGACTAATAGGCCTATAATTTCCTTTTTTCTGCCTCTCTCCTTTCTTAAACAGTGGAACTACCTTTGCGACCTTCCAATCCTCAGGAAGGTGTTCTAAGAGATCGGATATACAATTATTCAGATAGCCAGAAACTATGCATGGTAGGTCGCGTTTAACCAATATAGAGTTTTTCGAGAAGGTTCCAGGAAAGTTGAAGAAGGAAAGGCTTTGGATGTTGTCTACATGGACTTTAGTAAGGCCTTTGACAAGGTCCCACTTGGGACCTTGATCAGGAAGGTGCAGACATTGGGTATTCATGGTGAAGTAGTGAATTGGATTGGACAATGGCTGGACAGGAGAAGTGGTGGATGATTGCTTCTCAGACTGGACGCCTGTGACTAGTGGTGTGCCTCAGTGATCGGTGCTAGGACCATTGTTGTTTGTCATCTATATCAATGAGCTGAATGATAATGTAGTAAATTGGATCAGCAAGTTTGCAGATGACACTAAGATTGGAGGCGTTGGGGACAGTGAAGAATGTTTTCAAACTTGTAGAGGGATCTGGATCAGCTGAAAAATGGCAGATGGAATTTAATGCAGACAAGTGTAAAGGGCCTACACAGTAAATGGTCGGGCACTGAGGAGTGTGGTAGAATAGAGGGATCTGGAATACAGATACATAATTCCTTGAAAATGAAATCATAGGTGGATATGTTTGAAAAGAGATCTTTTGGTATATTAACCTTCTTAAATCAAAGTATTAAGTATGAGTCGGGATATTATGGTAAAGTTGTATAAGACAGTGGAGAGGCCAAATTTGGAGTATTGTGTGCAGTTTTGGTGACCTAACTACAGGAAAGATATCTATACGATAGAAAGAGTGGTGGGAAGATTTACTAGGATGTTGCCTGCACTTCAGGAACTGATTTACAAGGACTTTACAAGTTAGGGTTTTATTCCCTAGACTTTAGAAGATTTTAATAGAGGTATTTCAAATTATGAGGGGGATAGACAGAGTAAATGCAGATCGGCTTTTTTCCACTGAGGGTAGGTGAGATACAAACCAGAGGATATGGGTTAAGAGTGAAAGGGGAAAAGATTAGGGGGAACTTTTTCACACAGAGAGTTGTGGGAATGTGGAACGAGCTACCAGCTGAGGTGGTGAATGCAGGCTCAATTTTAACATTTAAGAAGAATTTGGACGTACATGGATGGGAGAGGGATAGAGGGCTATGGACTGGGTACAGGTCAGTGGGACAGGCCCCTTCAGCACAGACTAGGAGGCCCAAAGGAGCCTGTTTCTGTGCAGTAATGTCCTGTGGTTCCCACAGCACAGTACATTATGTCCACGATGTTGCGCCATTTATGTGAATCTACTCCACCACAAAATAATTTTTCCCTCACACCCATAACCCTCCATTTTTATTACATCCATGTGTCTGTCTGAGTCTTTTGAATGCCCCTATTGTACCAGCCTCCACCACCACCCTGGCAACGCATTCCATAAATCCATAACTCTGTGTAAAAAATCTGACCTCTGACATCTCCCCTAAACTTTCCTCCACTCACTTTAACCAGATGTCATCTGGTATTTGCTAGTCTCACCCCAGGAGAAAGGTACTAGCTGTCCACCCTATGTAACCCCCTCACAATCGTACATACCTCTATTAACTGACCTCTCATCCTTCTCTCTTCCAAAGAGAGAAGCCTCATTAGACACGTTCTCCTGGTAAATCTCCTCCTGTGCCATCCACAGGGCTTCCATATCCTTCCTGTAATGGGGTGACCAGAAGGGAGCACAATCCTCTGAATGTGGTCTCACTGGAGATTTACAGAGCGGCAACATTTCTAGATTCTTTTGCAGGTGCTCCTTGACATACGTTCTGGAAAACCCAGGATAAATTGGAAAAATCATAAGTTGAAGAAGAATACTGCACCTACTATTTTTAATAATTAAATATTGAATACCTTTATTCCACACTGAAAAATTCCATTGACATACACAGCTGAAAGCACACTGGGCATGAAGAATGCTTGGAGCATTGAGACTGAGTGTGGTTGAGTCAACATTGCGAGAGAATATGCTGTATGATACTCTCGCCCGATGTTGCCATCGCCCAGCATCTTAAAAATCACAAAGAGCAGGGGTCCCAGAACAGATCCCTGTGGAACGTCACTAGTCACTGACCTCCAGGCAGAATACATTCCACCTACAACTGCCCTGTTTTCTGCAGTCAAGCCAATTCTGAATCCACACAGCCAACACTCCTTGGATCTCATGGCTCATGACAAATCTCCCATGACAGACCTTGTCAAATGCCTTTCCATATCCACATCCTCCACCTCACCTTCATCAATTTCCTTGGTCACTTCCTCAAAAAACTCAACTGGGCTTTATAAAGCTGCTATGATTCCTGGAATTTTCTTGAATTAACCCTTGGTTTTCTTCCCTGTCTCTGTAGGTTATCCTACCCCCATTATCCAGTGGTCTAAACTGCGGGCCCCATTGCCATGGCAGCACAAGATTGTTGAAGGGTCATTGGTTATTCCTAATGTAGGACTGCAGGATTCAGGCCAATATATCTGCAATGCCTCCAACTCAGCAGGATTTAACGAGCTCTTCATAATGCTGGATGTTGAAAGTAAGTACAATCCAGTGGAAGAGAGCCAAAAAAGCAGCTCAGGTGACGTCTGTGGGAATTGATGGTTCAGGTTGATGACCTTTCATGGGAACCGCTTCAAATAAAATGCCATCAAACTGAATCATTAACTTCCTTCCTGCATACAGTACCCCAACCTTGCAGGAATATGTTCTCCACTCTTTGGAAATCAGAGCATCTGGTCCATAAGTTATAACTTACTTGTTTTGTGTGCAAATATTAAATTGTTGAATATAACTGTTCATCATCTGGAATTTGACTGAAATTGGGTAACAGTCCCTTCTGGCCCACAAGCCTACATCACCCAAATACTCCCATGTAACCAATTAACCTACTAACCCCATATGTCTTTGGAATGTGAGAGGAAGCCGGAGTTCCCATGGGGTGAATGGTCAAACATTCCTTACAGACAATGGTGGATTCAAGTCCTGGTCACTGGCCCTGTAATAGCATTGTGCTAACCACTACACTAACCCTATGCTAGCCGTGCCGCCCCACGCTAACTGTGCCACCCCTACACTACCCCAGCTGTACCACACCACTGAAGGTAAAAGTGAGCAGTGAATGGAAGAGACACCCGAGAAGTGGGCGAAATGCTTGGCGTAGTGGTTAGTGCAACGTCTTTACCGTGCCAGCGACTGGGACCAGGGTTCAATTCCCATGCTGTTTTTAAGGAGTTTTTACATTCTCCCCGTGTCTGTGTGGGTTTTCCATGGGCGATCCCGTTTTCTCCCAGCCTTCAAAACATACCAGGGGTGTAAGTTAATGGGTTGTAAATTGGGTGGCACCGACTCGTGGACTGAAATGGCCTGTGACCATGCTGTATGCCTAAATTAAATTTTAAAAAATATTGAAGTGCAACAGCAGGTTCACTCCACAGCAATGTCAAGCCATTCGTACAACTTCCTCGCACATCCAATGGTCCTGGTTCAACCTCAGCCTCAGTCCGATCTCTGTGGAGTCTGCAGCTTCACCCTGCATCCATATGGGATTCAACCCACACCCCAATAAAGTATGGGTTCATGGTTTAAATGTCTCTGTAAATCATCCCTCGTGCTATAAGTGAGTGGTGAAACTTTCTAGGAAAATCCCAACCCTGAAATGACCAGAGCTTTGACGAAATGAGTGTCTGGTTAACAGTTCTCATTTTAAAAATTTGTTCTAAAGCCACCGTTCCTTCTTCCTTAGCCATACCATATGCCACCTTCAACGTCGAGGTTGTCACTGTTCGTGTGGGTGAGATCATCCGCTTACACTGCCTGTCCCAAGGAACCCCACCAATCACATATGAATGGTCGAAGATAAACGGAACCTTACCTGATCGAGCAATCACACGCAATGGAATCCTGCAGATTAACCTCGCTGTGGTTTCGGACTCGGGCAAGTACCGATGTCTGGTGAAGAACAAAGTCGGTCAAAGTGAAGCAATTTCAACAGTAAATGTGAAATGTGAGTCCATGCCTTCACTTCCTTTCCCTGGTCTTCTCAAGCTTATTTTCTGTTGCATTATCACCATTTTCAAATAGGAAGTGGATGAGTGATGGGCGGGGACGTGGGAAGGTCAGGGATGTGGGAAGGAGGAAGTGGGTGAGTGATGGATGGGGACGTGGGAAGGAGGAAGTGGGTGAGTGATGGACAGGGATCTGGGAAAGAGAAAGTGGGTGAGCGATAGATGGGGATGTGGGAAGGAGGAAGTGGGTGAGTGATGGACAGGAACGTGGGAAGGAGGAAGTGAGTGAGTGATGGACGGGGACGTGGGAAAGAGGAAATGGGTGATTGATGGGCGGGGACATGCAAAGGAGGAGACAATTCCAACCAAAAAGGGCTGATATTCTCTGTGTAAATTCTTGGACTCAATATCCCATCATGTAACAGGCACATGGATGGAAGCAAAATATAAGGTTACATGGTAGGAAGGGTTTAATATTTTTTGGTAGAAGTACAGTCTGTAGGCCAGCATAATTTCAAGGGCCTGTACTGTTCTGTAATGTTCTATGTTCATTTTGCATCCATTTGCTTTATGACCCTGGATTAAAGCTACCTGAGCTCATAGAATAGCAACCACTGGATAAGCATGTCAATGTCACGCAAACCTATCATCTACGACTCAGCAGGGAACACATGGTTCAGATAGGTTCTACAAAAATTTGGCAGTTTGGTTTCTTTTAGGATGTAGCAGAGTCAAAGAAGAAAGCAATAATGTCCATATATTGACCAGATCCCTTCATATTTCATTCACGTGCCTTGCTGTTACGGCATGGGCCATCATGTCCCTCCATTTTTCACAATCTCTGACCTTCTGAATTGTAGTTGTTTCCTCCCCTTTGACCTGAGATACTGAAGTGGTTTCCCGTTGCCTTCTTCAGTTGCAGTGTCCGTTCTGGGTGGGTCACTCTGGCCATTGATCGTCAGGTTCATCTGCCCAGCGTTTTTAGTTTTACAAACATAAATTCCAATTTGTAGAATCTGCTTGTTAAAAATCATCCATCCTCTGCAATCCATGGCTTCACGTGACCCTGATTGGGAGGCTAAACAGGTCTTACACCTTGCCCAAGGGTGGCCTGTAGGCTATCGGATAGAAGGAGTGTTTACACCTCCTTTCGCTGAGCAATTGCACTGCACCGACACATGCAGGGCATTAAACAAGAATGCTGGGGTCTACGGATGCTGGGGTCAAGTGCAATACACAAATATGGTGGAGAGACTCAGCAGGTCATGCAGTGTCCACAGCGCCATCAGCCACTCCTGACGAAGGAAGGGCTCAGGCCCGAAATGTCGACTGCCTTGCGCTTTCCACGGTTGCTGCATGACCTGCTGAGTTTCTTCAGCGCGTGTGGGTGTTGCATTTTTGCAAGGTGCCGATTTTCACTGCACTCACCTTTAAGCTTGTGGCAGGAAAGGCTGGGAAACCTTTGTCAGATGCCTGCTGCTTCAGGGAGCTGCAGCCTTTCGTTTAGGCCCAGAATTCTTGAACATTTTGTGGGGGAGTGGGGGGGAGGAATCAAGAAACTGCCCCTCCTTCACCTGATTTGTCTCAGGCTGATCTAATGGAAGCTACTGGGAGAAAAGTCTTCAATCAGCCAACAGCTATGAGAGCATTTAAAAGACCTGTCAGTTCACAGGTGGGTGTTATAGGCCTTTTACACGTTTCCCTCTCAGTAGCATTTTGGCATTATTGATAAAGATTCTCCAAGCTACCAAGTGAGAGAAGTTGCGGCAGGTACGGGATGAGGTCAAAAATACACAGTAAATGCTGGAGGAACTCAGTGGACTGAGGAGTATCTATCAGTGGGAGAATGGTCATTGAAGATTTTCACTAGGTTAATGTAGGGCAGCACAGTCAGCGAAGCTTTTAGAAGGTTCAAATCCCACACAGTCTGTGAGGAGTTTGTACATTATCCACGTCTGAGAGCGTTTCCTCCGGGTGCTCTGGTTTCCTTTCACCCTAAATAAAGGCATGGGGATGGTGGATTAATTGGGAGCCACAGGGTTCATTGGCCAGAATGTTGTAAATAATTTTAATTTTTTTTTTAATTTAAGATTTAAATTTAAGACCATAATTTTTCTCCCACTTTTTCTGCCAATCAGCTCAATCTGCTGAGTTCCTCTGGTTTATTGTATTTGAACTTCCTACACTGCACGTTTTTGGGGTGAGGTAGGACCCAAGGTCACAGGAGGAAGCTCAGACAGTACCGTCTCCGAGGACAGGTTTGAATGGGGCAGCAGCTCCACTGCCTGCACCACTGCGCTGACTCATATATGTCACGAGAAGGTACAGGTCTTGGGTGGACATTGTGTCTGCCTCAAGGAGGTTCACCTGATGCCCTCACCAGTGATTCCCCTGAACGGCAGCTAGTTTGGGTGAAGTATGTTCACACACACAGTGATGTGCCAGTGACCAGTGCCTCCCTCTCTCTCCCCCACTGTGCTGGTTATGACACCAGCTCCCCCCGCAGCACGAATATCGCCGCGGATTGAGGTGAGAAATGTCGGCAGCACCGTGGAATTCACCTGCTCCGTTATCGGTCACCCGATGCCCAAGATTGAGTGGTTGAAGGAAGGAGGGCATTTGCCACCAAACCACAGAGTCACAAAAGGACATTTGAGGTACGATGATTGCTACGTTCTACATCTGCATGCACTCAGTATCCAGTCGTACGACAGGGCGTTGTCTTTCAAAGAGTTCTATAAATCAAACAACAATCATAATGTTGAGTGAATTACAGTAAAACCCCTGTTATCCAGAATTCAAGCAACCAGCATATAAATTGTGGAAAATAAATAGGTTAAAAAATACAGAAGTTCAAAATCAGCATATCTCGCCGTTAGTTCACCAATCATTCAACATGCAATCTCAAGCAACCAGAACATTCACTTACTCGGCATCTACCAATCCCCAAGTGTGGGAGACCAGGGGTTTTACTGTATTTGACAGCTGAACAGTAACCAGTGGTCCAACTTGAAAATTCCACAGAAGGCACTGACCAATGTATACCCCTGCAGAAGGCACCAGTGTGTACCCTCTACAGAGGCACTTACCACAGTGTGTACCCCCTGCAGAAGGCAAAGCACCAGTGTCTACTCTCTAGAGAAGGCACTGACCAGTGTGTACTGTTATGGGCTCAGAGGACCCCAAAACCCAGCATCAATAGAAATTCACCAATGCAAATGGTTACTTAAACCAAGGTTACTTTTAATTTTCTTTAAACTAAAAACAGGATCAAACTTTAACTTAATACTATTAACTTAAACTAACTTAACCTCCTTTTCTAATTCTAAGTGCACGTGTATGTAATGTGTGTGTAAGTTCAGAAAAGTACTTTGATTCACAGTCCAATCTCACTTCTTACTCCTCCAAGTTCACGGGTTGCAGGCAATTCTTATGCTGTGCACAGAATTTAACATTTATAAAGTTCACCAGGCTTTGGTGCTTGTAAGGTAAATAGTTACCACTCAGGAAGGTTCTTGTTGGTTTTCAGAGAGAGATTTGTTGCTCATTGGACACCCACAACTGATTCCTTCTGATCAGCCACATCAGTGTCTTGCCAAAGAAACTTGCCCCATCAGGGTTTTCCAGATGATGACCTCTTTCTTTCAGGTCACCACAGAGTTCCTTTTCATTTCCCTTATTTCAAGTGAAACATTGGGCAGCCAGTCCTCTCCTCTTCTGTGGACCACAAGGGCTTTGACCATGCTGAATTTAAAAACTCACAACCCCTCTTCAAAATGGGGCTTTTCCACAAGCTTGCCAGCTTGTCCTGTTCCAGTCCCAGCTGCTGCTGCTGAACTGTAGAATTGATTTTCTCTCTCTCTCTCTCTTTCTCTCAGAGAAAGCCTGTTTGACTCTCTCTTCTTGCAAAACCACATGACTTACTAGAACAGCAAACTAGATTCAGGCAGACTTCAGCACCAGACCTAATCTTCTGAGTCCATACCCCTGTTGCTTTCCAAAACAATAATCTATTTACTCCACAGCACGTCCAATTACACCTACTTGTGAAGTCCTTATAGGCATTCTTCAAAGCTTTTGCAAAGGCACTCGGATCCTGAACTGTCTGGCTTGAGCAGAGCTCTGTCATTTTAAATTAGATCTGTGTTGTGAAGTGTTTGTATCTTTTTGTGACTTACACTAAAAAAAACCCCATAATTTATCTCCTTTAAAACATATTTACATGCAATATAAAATATAACATAATCCGTCACAGTACCCTCTGCAGAAGGTGCTGACCGCAGTGTGTACCCCCCTGCAGAAGGAGCCATTTGATGTAGTAATGCTTCTGTTCTTGCATTCTAAATTGTGGCACCCAGCACTGAACACAACATTCCAGGTAAGGTCCACTTAGTGACGTCCAATGAGTTCCTTTTCTTATATAACAATCAAAAGGGATTGGCATGGGGGCCTGAGGGAAATAAGAAACCGGGTCTTGCTCTAAAGATGAACTCTCATGACAACATTCAACCCTCTCACGCAGATAAACAACAGGTTCTCTGGTCACTTGCCATTGATATTTGCAACAGTCTCACTACGAAGATGTTAGCTGATGCGATGTAACTTCAAAAATAGTTAACTGTGAAATTAATTGGGACTCACTGAAGTTATAAAAAGGGACTATCAATAATGTTTTTATCTTTCCATCTCACTGAGACTTGCTGACATTGAACATGAGAATGAATTATATAAAAGCAGACTGGAAAATCTTGACTCGTTAATTTTTCCACTTAGTACCTAACAGTGCACTAACAACGTTGATTTGGGAATGGTGCTGATATGACATGTTGGCCATCTTACAGAATTCACAACATACAAGAGGGAAATGAAGGGGTTTACATCTGCAGAGCATCGAATCAATTTGGACAGGCCCAGGACAGTGCCAAACTGGTGATCCAAGGTAGGTCTTAGATAATTTGTTGGCTAAAAAGAGGGGCAATATTTCGGTCTCATGGAGGGTTCTGAGGTCAGTCCCTTTCACAGATGTTGCCTGACCTGAATCAGAGTTTTTTGTCATGAATGCACTACAAAATCAATTGTTTTGCTCCACCATCTCACACACAAATATTGCTCTAAATTACACATTTAAAAAAATTAATTGGTGCAAATAAGAAGAGACTGTTCATTGTCCGTTAAGAAATCTGATGGTGGAGAGAAAGAAGCTGTTTTTGTGCTGTTGACTGTTCGTCTCTGGGCTGCTGTACCTCCTTCCTAATGGTGACAGTGTGAAGAGGGCATGGCCTGGGTGGTGAGGGTCCATGAGGTTAGAGGCTGTTTTCTTAAGACACCACCTCTTGTAGATGTCCTCGATGGAGTGAAGACTGATGCCCATGATGGCGCTGGCCGAGGTCACATCCCTCTGTAGTCTTTTCTTATCCAGTGCATTGGCACCTCCACACCAGACAGTGATGCAACTCGTCAGAATGCTCTCCACAGTACACCTGTAGAAATTTGCAAATGACTTTGGTTACAGACCAAATCTCCTCACAAAGTATAACTTACTTGCTGGATGGCATCAACGTGTTTTTCATTTTGATTTGCAGCTTCTGCGTTTTTTTAATTTTCACCTGATGTTGATCTCTAATTGTTCTATCAGAAGGAGCTACACTTCCCTTTTAAAGCACTGATGTGTCTAAAAGCTGTGACTTGTGATGGGTTATTTTCTGAGCAGCTCCACCTCTTCTATAAATGGTGATCAACATGAGGAAATTGAAAGTGAAGTTCAGCTTCTGCTGCTTGACCTTTTGACGAAGTTTGCAGATGAGACGAAGATTAGAGTTGTGGTGGATAGTGTTGAATGTGGTCAAAGGTTACAACAGGATATAGACAGAAGGCAGAGTTGGACGGAGAAGTGGCAGATGGAGTTCAATCTTGATAAGTGTTGTGATGCATTTTGGAAGGCGGAGTATATGGAAAGTGGCAGGATTCTTAACAGTGTGGAAGAACAGAGGGATCTTGGGGTCCAAATCCATAGATCTCTCAAGTTGCTGATAGAGTAGTATGCTGGCCTTCATTCATCGGAGGGTTGACTTCAAGACCCATGATGTAGCATTGCAGTCTTTAAAAACTCTGGTTAAACCACACTTGGAATATTATATTCAGTTCTGGTCACCTCATTGCAGGAAGGATGTCGAATCTCTGAAGATGGTTCAGAGGACATTTGCTGGGATGTTGCCTGGATTGAGAATGTGTCTTATGAGACAAGGTTAACAGAGTTTGGACTTTTCTCTTTGGAGTGAAGAGGGTTGAGAGGTGTCTTAACAGAAACCGACAAGGTTATGAGAGGCATAGTAAAGGTGGACAGCCAGCACGTTTCTCCCAGGGCGACAGTAGTCAATTCCAGAGGACATCTGCATAAGATATAGGGAGGAAAGTTTAGGAGAGACGTCAGGGAGAGTTTTTTATACAGAGAGTAGTGCCAATGACTCCATTCTCCACGACGCAGTCAAGGATAGCAAGGCGTATCGTGCAAAACTCGCATTTAGCCTTATTGTATGTGAGGTTAAGGAGTCTGGCGGACAGGAAGAACTTTTTGAAGTTGGCATCATAATCCTGGAAGACATGGCCACAAATGGTGACATTGTCCAAATACGGGAATGTGGCCTGCAGCTCATACTGGTCTACCATTCAGTCCATCTCCAGCTGGAAAACGGAGACCATGTTGGTGACACCAATGGGAACCCTCAGGAAATGGTAGAGGCGGCCATCTGCCTCAAAACCAGTGTATTGGCAGTCCGCTGGGCAGACGGGGAGCTGGTGGTGTGCAAACTTTAGATCCCTGGTGTAGAATACCTGATATTGGGCAATTTGGTTTACCATATCGGCTATGCAGGGGAGAGGGTACGTCCAGCTGTGTGTGTGTCTGTTAATCGTTT
Organism: Narcine bancroftii; assembly: GCF_036971445.1. NCBI lineage: Eukaryota > Metazoa > Chordata > Chondrichthyes > Torpediniformes > Narcinidae > Narcine > Narcine bancroftii. The sequence goes on along the minus strand of NC_091470.1, from coordinate 173,745,865 downwards.
GACTGTAGTCAATGACCATTCTGTGTTTCTCCCCATTCTTCACCACTACCACTTGGGCTCTCCAGGAGCCTGGAATGCATTGCCGGGGATGGTGGTGAAGGATGGTACAAACAGGATATTTAAAAGACTCTTAGACTGGCATATGGATGCAAGAAAATAGAGGGTTAGGGTTATGGGTGGGATGGTTTAGATTGTTGCGTAGGTTTATATAGTTTGACACAACATCATAAGTTTAAAGGCCTGTAACGTGCTGTGATGTTCCATAGGTGACAGCAAAGTGAAGTGGGTACTTGACACTGTGGGCATCCTTGGTATTGGTCAGTTAAACCAAGAGAAATTCATTATATTCAATCAGAGAGAAGGAGCAAGATAGTCAGTGGCAAATGCAAAATCCAACCATTGGATGTTACTCCAATTAAAGGATTATTTTATTTTACTTCATAGAGAATCACATCAACACTTAGATTCAGAATAACTGGTTTTAAGATTCTTCGTGGAAATTATCTTTTCACATTTCAGCATATCAAAATAAGTGGCAATAATAAGTCTTGTGGTGGACCCAATGAGTTTAAAGGGGTGGGAAACTGGGTACTGGTTGGTTTACAAGGAGCACAGGATATCAAGTCATTTGAATTTCTGAGCAAGGGGACATCAGATTGTCAGAGTTTACAGTGGAGCTGGAGAGTGAGGAGGGCCAGTTAATTCTGAGGTGCACAGAGACTGTTGGAAGAGGATATCTTCAATGAGCTCCTGTTCAAGGTGGTCAACAGATCGTGCTCATCAGAGGACTGGTATGTAGGAAGCCTTGATTGTGTCTGGGTTCTTCAATGCAGAAGATTTATTTTGACCTTCCTCCATCTGAGATTTGATCGTTAGGGAAGGAGACGAGAGGGCGGGAGAGAATTCATTCCATTCTGAATTGAGAATTGATCGTTAGGAAAGGAGACGAGAGGGCGGGAGAGAATTCATTCCATTCTGAATTGAGAATTGATCGTTAGGAAAGGAGTCGAGAGGGCGGGAGAGAATTCATTCCATTCTGAATTGAGGATGGTGCATATGTTGGAAACATTTCACTGGTACCATTTGTACCTTGTTCTTATTGATCTGATCTCTGCCTGTGGTCAAGCTACCAACTTGGATCTTCTACCAACTTATCTGTTGTCCCTGTGCAGGATCAAAATCTTACAGATTGTGAGGGAAGTTGTGATGGAATTGTGTAGGGATAAGCTCCGGAGTTGAAGATATGGCTGGCAAAGTGAATGGAGTGGGTTAAACGAAAGCGGCTGCTTGGGTTGTGAGCACAAGTCCTGGCGAGTTTTTAAAGGCTGGGATGATCATTTTGAACTGTGCCCTCAGAGGATCAGTATCCAATGAAGATGAGCAAGGAGAGGATGGATCATCGAATATGGGTAGTGATGAGAGCTTTAGCCACAACAGACAAGGGAGGTGACGAAATCAGCCATGCTACCAATGGGATGGGGCCAGAAGCTCAGCCATGTGTCCATAAGGCTTGAGTTTCCCTACAGTCTGGCCCAGCCTGAGGCTGTGACCTGGGTGGAACATGAACGCAGTGGAGTATTTAGACTTCCCAGTGCCTGATTGAAAAAAATTGTTGGGTTTTAACAGCACAGTGGCAGAGGAGGGATTCAGCCCAATAACCCCGTGTTTTCAGATGATATTCCTTTCCATCTTATCAAAGACTGCAGAGAAGTTGTGGTAGTAAAATACACCATGAATGTTATCAATTATGGTGGCATTTGTGATTTAGATGATAAACACTCTCTGCTGAGGGATTTCACTGGGTCGAACAGCATCAGTGGGAGAAAAAGAAGGGTTGATATTTTGGGATGGGACACTTCATCGGGACCGAGTTCAGAGGGGAGGGAGCCAGTATAATCCACAGGGTGGGATTCCATCAAACTCCAACCAGGACATCTGCACCCTCCTGCGATTTAGACATGTTCCATTACCATATCCTCCAGGCAGTCCTTAATGCTCTCGACCAATAGGAAAGGTTAGTTATGTGCACCTGCCACATCACATGACTGGTTCTTGTGCGAACATTTCATGGGTTGGATCGTCTCCAATGCAGGGGATATGGGACAACTGATCCTGGAAATGGCATCTGCTAATACTTGAGTGAAATTATTTGGATAATGGAAGTCATCCTGAGACGAGTTCTTTACATGCACTTGAATTAGTTGAAGAGAAATAAATTTTCCCTACCTACAACTCATTGATTAGAGATCCAAAATTCCTTTTATTGTCATGTAATATACAGAACATGTAATATTACACAAAATTGTACAATAAGGCAAAGAGTCGCTATTCATGTTGCCCTCTGCTCCTAACAGTAAAAGTGAAAGAGAAGCAAAAGGGAGTCCCTTCAGAGACGGTGAGTGTCCGTGGATTCATCTCCAGCCCTCCCGCAGCCCCTGCAGCCGCACAGACTCCTGTTCGACTCGTCTAGTGTCTGAAGGCTCAATGTCACCGTGGGCCTCTATGAGGGCTATGCTACTCTGTCCTTCTGAGTTCAAGGCTCCGCCATAGATGATCAAGAACAAATCAGACCAAGAACTGATAGCCAATATCGGGCTTCCCAAAATTAGAAAGATGATACACCTTGGTGTGAGATTTTGACCAACACATATGGAAATGGGCGAGTGACACAAAAGAAAAGTTTAGCAAACAGTGCAAAGGGTTGTGAGGACTAAATACCCCAGCAAATCGAGCAGGAGAATGGCCAGGTGAGCAGTGTCATTGTCCCAAGGACATGCCCCCTTGGAGAGTGAGGGAGCGGTGAAGCAATGAAAGCGACACTGAGACGATAGGGGGCTTCAGTGGGGGGGGAGGTCCATGGAATGAGAATGACTTTCCCTGTGATCATTTTCAGCCCTGCCCATCGTCATGATAAACGTCAGGACGTCGATGCAGATGGTAATGGTCGGTGGTTCGGTGGAATTCGAATGTCAGGCCATCGGAGATCCCCAGCCTTTTGTCCGCTGGAGTAAGGTGGAGGGAGCACTTTCTCCTGAGATCCTTGTCAACAATGGGATGCTGAAAATCGAACACGTCAGGGAGTCTGATGCTGGACGTTACAGATGCACGGCCACCAATGATGCGGGATCTGTCGAGTCCGAGGTGGTTCTGTATGTACAGAGTAAGTGTTGTGCAACATGATGAGTGACGTGGAATGCCCGTGACTAGGCAAGACTGGCAACTCAGTTAGCATAGTGGTTAACACAACCCAGTGCTGTCTGTGTCATTACGAGCCCAGAGGACCCATAATCAATAGATAGTCACCAAGACAAATGGTTACTTAAACAAAAGTTGCTTTTAATTATCTTTAAACATGAAAACAGAATCAAACTTTAACTTACCACTATTGACTTAACTAACCTAACTTAATTTAACACCTTTCTAATTCTAAGCACACATGTATGTAATGTGCGTGTAAGTTCAGAAAAGTTCTTTGGTTCACAGTCCAATCTCACTTTTCACTTCTCTTGTCGGTTTTCAGAGAGAGATTTGTTGTTCCAGGACACATCTCAGCATCTTGCTGACGAAACTTGCCGCATCAGGGATCTCCAGATGATAACCTCTTTCTTTCAGGTCACCACAGAGTTCCTTTTTGTTTCACTTATTCCAAGTGAAACATTAGACAGCCAGTCCTCTCCTCTTCCATGAACCACAAGGGCTGTGACCAGGCTGTCTTCCTAAAGCTTGCCAGCTTGTCCTGTTACAGTCCCAGCAACTTCTGCTGACTGACATTGTCTGCTGATCTCTGCTTCTCTCTCTCTCTCTCTCTCTCTCTCCCTCTCTCTCTCTCTCTCTCTCTCTCTCTCTCTCTCTCTCACTGAGACTGAGAGAAAGCCTGTTTGACTCTCTCTGCTTACAAAACCACATGAACCTCTTACAACTGCAAGTCTCCTGGAGACAATAGCGGTGCCAGCATTCTCGTTCATCTGTTGCTTTTGAGTAAACAAGAATCCATCAGTGATGTCTCTTGAGACTCTTCAAAGCTCTTGCAAAAAGGTGTGAGAAGCCACTATGTCTAACATAGCTCCAGTATGTCAAATAAGATCTGTTTTAAAGTATTTGTATGTGACCTACTCTAACCAACCATTCCCAATTTATCTCCCAAAAACATTTCTATATACTCTGTCACAGTATGTTCTCCCTGTGACCAAGAGGGTTTCCTCCAGTTCCTCCGGTTTCCTCCCATCTTCCCAGGGTTGGTGCCAAAGTGGGGTCATCTGAGGGCATTGTCCTCCAAAGAGGTGCTGTTCCCCCAATATGGTCACTCCTATCCCTGGCTGTCAGACCCACCCCACTCCCTTCCGCATCAGTTGCGTCTAGATTGATGCATGCTAACAAAACTCCACCTGCCCCCGGCTGCTTCACTAGCATGCGTCAAGAGTCAGTAACTTGACGGAATAAAAAGAGCGTCCTCGTGCCCCACATTGGAGGGGCGGATGATGTTAATGGTGGTAGATCCCTGCCAGCACCCCCCTCCACTAGATGAGCCCCCCTCAAAATCACTAATGTCCCCCCCAACATACATTCTGGTTCCAACCCTGCATATTCTAAAATGTAAGGGGGTTCATTGGGATTTGGGCAGCATGGGTTTGATACCATGCTTTAGATATAGGCTGGAAGGGCTTGATACCATGCTTTAAGTCTAATTTTTTAAATTAAAAATTGGCTTTTTATAAAAATCTAAGGTACAGGAGCAGGAAAAGCCCATGGGTCCTCCTGTGGGTGCTCAACCCTCAATCAGATCGCAGTTATTTGCAATCATCTGAATGAAGGGGTTCCCTCTCATCTCATTGATAAATGCCTAATCCCTTGACCTGCGTCTGCCCCTTAGTTCGCAGCATCCAGCCAGGACAGAGTGTTTCAAGACGTCACCAAATCCTCGAAGTTCCGGAGAGTATAGGCCTCAAAATGTAAGAAATAGGAACAGGAGTCGGCCTGTCGAGCCTGCTCCGCCATTCAATGAGATCAGGGCTGATCTGATGATAGGCTCATCTCCACCTACCTGGCTTTTCCCCATATCCCTTAATTCCCCTACTATGTAAAAATCTATCTAACTTTGCCTTAAATATATTTACTGAGGTCGCCTTCACGGCTTCAATGGGCAGCAAATTCTATAGATTCACAGCCCTTAGGGAAAAGCAGTTCCACCTCATCTCACCTCAAATCCGCTAACCTGAATCTTGAGGCTCTGTCCCATAGTTCTCCCACACCAATGGTAACAACTTATCTACCTCTATCTTATCTATGCCTTTCATAATTTTGTACCTTTCTACAAGATCCACAATCTCACCTCTGGTGAACCACTCCTGGAAGGAAAGTGCATCCTTCTGTAGGAATGGACTCCAAACCCACTCACTGAATTGATGGCTATGCTCGTCAGGGATTTCCTTCCACCCAACCTGGTCCCATCCAATCGTTACGTCCACCTCACCCTACTTCCCTCAGGCATTCGTGTTTCCCTTAAAAGTGGTAATTACTCAGTGAAATAACATTCAAACTCTGTTTTCACAAATTCTATAGCAATTTCTTTTTCTTAATATTGGATCATCTAAAAGTAGTAACAATGGCTCCATGGTTTTGTTTTCAATGCCTTTAATAAATTTGAGACCTTCAGTTTGGTTTCTAACCTCAAGGCTTGGCCTTCATCCTTCAAGAACCAGGCGAGGCAGTTAGCGCGACCCTGTTACAGCGCCAGTGACCCGGGTTCGAACCTGGTGCTGTCTATAAGGAGTTTGTACATTCTCCCCGTTTCTGTGAGGGTGCACTGGTTTCCTCCCACCATCCAAAAATGAACGGGGTTTGTATTTATAGGCAACACAGGCTTGTGGGCAGAAGGGCCTGTTACCGAGCTATATTCATAATTTAAAAATAAATTAGAACTCAAACACAGCCAAAGCTTGGCTGCCCCTGTCCTGGTGCAGTGCGCTGGAGAAACTCACACAGTGTTCATGGAAAACAACCCTTGGTCTAATTTGGCCGGGTTTCTGAATTCAGCTTCACCACTTCGGTAGGTTGTATTTGGTGGCACGGTTAGTGGTTGATGCAACACCATTACAGTACCAGTGACACAGGTTGCTGTCTTTAAGGAGTTTCTACATTCTCCCCATGTCCTCGTGGGTTGCATCCGGGAGCCCCAGTTTCCTCTTACATTCCAAAGACTTCGGGGGTTTGAAGGTTAATTGCTCACAGGGTGCATTTGGGTGCTGCAGGCTTGTGGGCCAATGGGCCTGTAACCCTGCTGTGTCTCTGATTAATATATTTAAAACTTGTGCATCCTGCTCAGGTGTTTGTCCACCCTCACTGGACACCCCTGGAGTGTTTATCCACTCCCACTGCACACCCCTGGGCTGTTTGTCCACCCTCACTGGATACCCCTGTAGTGTTTATCCACTCCCACTGCACACCCCTGGGGTATTTGTCCACTCCCACTGGACACCCCTGGGGTGTTTGTTCTCTCCCACTGCACACCCCTGGGGTGTTTTTCCACTCCCACTGGACACCCCTGGGGTGTTTGTCCTCTTCCACTGCACAGCCCTGGGGTGTTTGTCCACTCTCACTGCACACCCTCTGTTTTCTGGAACTGTGGAAAGGCGTGATTCCAAAATAATTGTGGTTTCAATTTTCTACCACTACTTTTTGATTCTTTATGACCTTTGAGTAATCACAATATGGACATTAATTGTGATTTTACTAATGTTAGTTGCATCCCAAGAACAAATGCAAATAAAACTTAAACTGAGCCATTCCTTAAATTTTCATTTGTTTGTCAAAGATCACATTTGTATCATTGGGCCACTTAAATTATCAATATAGGATATACAGTATCTGGAAATCAAGCAACTGGCAAAAAAAATAAGAATAAAATAATAGTTTAAAATTGTAAAATTAAATATTCTCTGAAGTAACACATAAACGTTTGGTGAAGATGGGAGGCAATGTTCAGCCAGCAGAGGGAGGGCCTTGGTCAGGCTTTGCTCGTAGCAGCTGTCTGAATAAAGTTGCGTGAAACAGAGATGGCGTCGCCCAGGATGAAGAGCTGGTTGATGCTGTTGGCCGTTGGGGTGACTTTCTTAAAGTGTCTCCTTATCCCTGCTTAGTAAGAGTCACCCCGGTCGGAGGCTTTAACTGTTAATTTTGGGAGGGGGGGGGTAATTATCTTTAATGTTATTGTCAGTCTAAATGTGTTATGGATCATATATTCATGCAGGTGTATTATTCGACATTGTAAGCTAAGTCCCAAGCAAATGGAAAATGCACTTACCTGACATCAGCCGATTCCCATAGATGCCGGAAACACAGAGTTTTACTGCATTTTTGCCCTTTCCATTGTTTTGAAGTGTATGTCGCCTGTGCTTCAAGTAATGTGTTGAATTATTGAGTTCAGGAGTTGCAATGTGACGATCCATATCCCTGTTTCTGTAGCTGTTCCCATGATTACTCCCCACCCAGAGCTGAAGGAAGTAGCAGTTGGATCCACAGCTGTCTTCCCGTGTCTGGCCTCAGGCTTCCCCGCACCAGTGATCACCTGGAATAAGGTAATTACTCTTCCAAATCATTCTTTACCTCTATCATTCAGTCAGACATTTTTACTCTTGTTCTCAAATCATTTTTCAATAGTAGCCAACATACCTCCTACCTTCCCAATTGCTTGTTGTATCATCATGACTTACCTTTTGTAAACCCTTCACTTGTGTATTTGTAGGGGCACCTACTGCATCTAGTGCTCCCATTGTGTGGTCTCCTCTACATCGGAGAGATTGGACGCAGACTGGGAGATCACTTTGTTGAGCGCCTCAGCTCTGTCTGCCAGAATAGCGTGGATCTTCCAGTGGCCGCCCATTTCAATTCCCGGTCCCATTTCCTTGCTGACACGTCTATTCGTGGTCTCATGCACTGCCAGAGTGGGACCACCTGCAACATGGAGGAACGACACCTCATCTTCTGTCTGGGCGCCTCTCTCTGGGAGGCTGAGTTTCGTAGTTTTCAGCTCACCTGCCACAAGAATCAACTTCCCTATCTTACCCATCCCTTTTGTAATTGTACTCAAGGTTCTCCACGCCCCTCCCCCTCCCCCACCACAATGCTCCTGAACTTCAATGGGTACAGTCCCAGGCTACTCCCATCTCTCTTCATAATTTAACCCCTTCATTTCAGAGTCAACCTGGTGAATCTCCTTGGCTCTGCCACCAAAGCCAGAATATCCTTTGTTAAGTCAGGTGACCAACTTCTCAGGTTTCCATCTTCCCCCATTTCGTTTCCTTCAGTTTTTTTTTTCCTCTCTCTCCTGTCACAGAACCAAAATCAGTTCTCATTTCTTATCATATCCAATTAATGCCTTTTATTTGTTGGTCCGGACTCTTCCCCCTGCCATTCTTCCCCTTTCTCTCTCATTCTTTATTGAGATGCCAGCCTGCTTTTTGCTTATACCTTGAAGAAGGGCTCAGGCCCGAAATGTCAGTAATATATCTTTACCTCCAGCATTTCTGTGTTTTGACTACAATCATAGTGTGTGCACACTTCTGTGTTTGACAGGGATAGTCCCCCAGCTGGGGTCATGGGGATTAATTTTGGTATTTTTCATGTTTGTGGTTGTGTGTGTATTTGTATATAACCTTTACCTTTTAGACCTTATTCCCCACACACACCTACTGATAATGTTGGGCTGAAACCACCGTTCTTGGATGTACAGCTCAACCTGAAAGTGTGTCTTGGACCAAGCATGGAAGGAGGTGCTTTGCTAAGTGTGGGTATGTTGAGTGAGGGGACTTCCATCCTATTCTTACGTGTTTGTAATTGTTTTTAGCTGGAGGGAGACCTCCCCGCTGGGGCTTATGTCGAGAACAACCTGTTGACCATACCATCCGCTACCCCTGAACACACTGGGACATACGTCTGCACAGCCATGAATGAACAAGGAACTGAGACGGCCTATGCTATGCTAAAAGTGCGAGGTATATGAGAATGCCCGCCGTATCATCTGCTCCACAGTAGCTGTTGCACCAGGCTCATGATGCTTGACAATGTGCAGTGTGAAATGGAATCTGAGAATCTTACCTTTCCAATGGGAAGTGAGCTCGTTTGGAAAATGTTGAGTGAGATTATTATTAAACAATCAGCCAAATGCCTGAACTATTGATTTGAAGACATGAGTTTACATCCTTCCATTGGCAGCGAAGGAATTCAAATTTGTGTAATTAAATCTGGAATGATTATGATTTTATTGTCTTTCACACACATAAACATACAATCTGCACCGAAATTCTGACTTGCTGCCTGATTAGTATAAATTAAACTATCCCCATACAGAAGGAGCTAATATATTTAAAAGATAGATATAATATTAATAAAAATCTAATTAGAAGACAGTAATAGGTCCAGTTCCCTTAATTCCAACAGAATTCTCTAAAAACAACACCTAATTTCGTGCAGTGAGGAACTCTCCTTCCAGGCTTGGTGTGTGGCTCTGGGACCACCAATATACTTGATTCATGATTGTCCCTTAATAGCTCGACCAGACACTTAGGATCGAGGATCATGAATGAATAAGCTGTCAACCTGCAGAAGCAGGACCAAGAGTCAGCCCTCTGTCCCGTCGAGCCTGCTCCTCTGGCCGTGGATTCAGCTCCAATTACTTACCAGCCTTTTCCCCACAAACCTCAGTTCCCCAAGTCTTCAAAAATCTGTCTGCGTCTTAAATACAATTAATGAGGTTTCCTTGGCCAGAAAATTCCACAGATTCACCTCTCTCTGGGAGGCTGAGTTTCGTAGTTCTCGGCTCACCAGCCACAGGAATCAACTTCCCTATCATCTATCCCTTCTGTAATTGTACACAAGGTTTTCCATGCCCTTCCCCCTCACCCACCACAATGCTCCTGAACTCCCAGGCTACTCCCATCTCTCCTCATAATTTAACCCCTTCATTTTGGAGTCAACCTGGTGAATCTCCTCGGCTCTGCCATCAAAGCCAGAATATCCTTTGTTAAGTCAGGAGACCAAAGCTGTATGTTGGTTAGAAATGAATGTTTTTGACCTTGAGGTGAGACAGAGGCAGCTGTGTCTGTATTATGGGATAGGGGTGGTGATTCCTTCACTTTGCTTACCATGGTACATTTTCTGTTATTACAGAGCGCAAGATTCCATACTTCACACAGAACCCCATCTCCTATATTGCTGTGCCCACCATAAAGGATGCATACCATGAATTTGAAATCAAGATCACATTCCGTCCAGATGCAGCTGATGGTGAGACTATTTCTCTCTCAGTTTTCTCCAAATCTATTTTGCACTCTGTAAATCAAGTCTGGGTAACAAAAGGCACTGGTGTCTCAGCTAGGTGACATGGTTGGTGTGTCTGGGCCCATGGGTGACACGGTTGGTGTGACTGGGCCCGTGGATGACATGGTTGGTATGACTGAGCCTGTGGTGACATGGTTGGTGTGACTGGGTGAAGTGCCAGTTGATGAATTAGACAAAGACGATGTGGTCAAACAATAATCATGGCTTTTATTAGCAGAAACTCATGATACAATAATGAAAGATGCATATACAATAAATATCCAAGGGGAGTGTCCTTAACAGTAGAGATAATGGACAGCCAATGTTAGTACAGCAAGGCTAGCCAGAGGGGGGGGGAGACAGGCAGCTTGGTTGACATTCATCACAGTCTCCCCCCAGCAGAAGAAGGGTTAAAATCAAAAGGACAGCTGCTAGGAAAACTATACATGGATACTATGTTTGGTGTTGAGATACAGCCAAAATAGGCCAGTATCTAGCAAGCAATCAAAATATAATGAGATGTTCTATGAATATGTCAGCCTATCAGGTTGTTTATGAATTCTGGTGCTTCATCTCAAAACAGGTGGCTCCTTTGCAACCTTGGCAACTGGTACAGGTCCTGGGTCTGTAGTGTGGGAAGGACTGGCTTCTGGACCCATTCCAGAATCGCCAACATGAGGCAGTGGAGCCTCAGCATGGCCATCTGAAAGCTAACTAGGGGTCACAGGCTGGGGGGGTGAGTCCATCCTCTCAGGCTCACTCTGAGTAGGGGCGTGAGGAAGGGGCAAACCAGGCAAGGCCAGATCTTTTAGGGGTACAGTGTCAGTACTCCCGTCTGGGAATTTAACATGAGCGTAGCTGGGGTTAGTATGCAGTAGCTGAACTGGTTGGACTAGGGGGTCTGTTTTACGCGCCTGAGCGTGGCTCTTCAGCAGCACGGTTCTAAGCTCAGGTAAACAGGCTGGTCAGTCCATCACAGTTCCTGATTTCCTAGGAAAGGCAAACATACGTTCATGAGGTGTTTGATTTGTTGCAGTGCACAATAAAGACCGAATAGAATGTAGTGCCTCAGGCAGCACCTCCTGCCACCAGGTAACAGGGTAACCATGTGTTTTTAAAGCAAAATTAACAGTCTTCCAGACTGTAGCATTAGCCCTTACAACCTGCCCATTGCCCTGCGGGTTGTAGCTCGTGGTACGGCTGGTGGCAATCCCTTTCCGTAGCAGGGCTCTCCGCAGTTCAGCGCTCATGAATGCTGAGCCTCTATCGGTATGAATGTAATTGGGAAAACCAAAAATGCTGAAAATTCTGTCAAGTGACTTAATGACAGACGCTGACGAGACAGGGTATCGCAAAGAGAAATCTGGAATATTTGTCAATTACAGTAAGGAAACATACATTTTTGTTGTTGGAAGGTAACGGCCCTTTAAAATCTAAGCTAATCCTATCAAAAGGTCGGGTTGCCTTGATGAGAGTGGCCTCTGGAACTTTCAAGTATTGCAGTTGGCATTCTGCGTAAACGGGACTGCTTTTAGTCAGTTTCATGACTTCTTCCAGGGAGTAAGGAAGGTTGTTATCCCTTATGTAATGGAAGAATCTCGTGACTCCAGGATGGCACAGTCTGCTATGGATCTCTTTTAGCCCCTCCAGCTGAGCACCAGCAGCAGATCGTGACAATGCGTCAGAGGGACCATTTAACCTGCCCGGTCTGTACTGGATCTCATAATTATAAGTTGAGAGTTCTGTTCGCCATCTTATCGTTCTTGATTTTACTTTTGTGTTTAGTACTGAACATGTAGGCTACAGATTTCTGATCAATGACGAGTAAATTTTCTGTCTCCAGTAGCAAACAGCTTCAATAATAGCCTGGGCTTCTTTTTCAATGGCAGGGTGTTTTAGTTCAGGTCCGCGTAACGTGCGGGAGAAGAATGCCACCGGTCTGCCCTTTTGATTAAGGGTTCCTGCCATTGCACAATCTGAGGCATCAGTTTCCACTTGGAATGGGACATCCGCGTCAATGGACGAGAGTGCAGCTTTGGCTTTAATTCTCTCGAAAGCCTTCAAGGCCATTGGAGAGAGAGGAAAAGATTTAGTGTCAAACAGAGGGCGTGCCTTCGTGGCGTAGTCCCGAACCCATTTGTAGTAGTAGGAAAAGAATCAAATACGCCTTTTAAGGGCTTTTGCTGAGTTTGGGGGTGGTAACTTCTTAAGGGGGGGCCATTCTTTCCGGGTCAGGGTGGATTTCGTCCTTGTGGAAAATGTAGCCCAGAATGGGTAGCTCTGTCACGTTGAACACACATTTACCCTCATTAAATGTAAGGTTGAGGTCTTTAGCTGTTGATAAAAATGTCTTTAAGTTGTTGTCGTGCTCAGCCTGTGTTTTCCCACAGATAGTGACATTATCCAGATAGGGAAATGTACCTGGTAACTCATACATCCTAACAATCTTATCCATTTCCCTCTGAAACACTGACACACTATTAGTGACTCCAAAAGGTACCCTTTTAAACTGGTATAACCCCCCATCAGCCTCAAAGGCTGTATAGGGTCATTCCTTTTTTTTAATGGGGATTTGGTGGTAAGCTGCTTTGAGGTCGATAGTGGAGTACACTTTGTATTGCGCTATCTGATTAATCATTTCATTGATGCGTGGCAGGGGTTAGGCATCCAGGTTAGTATAACGGTTGATTGTCTGGCTGTAGTCAATAGCCAGTCGTTTCTTACTTTGATTTTTCACAACTACCTCCTGGGCTTGCCACGGACTCTTACTGGGTTCATTTACTCCCTCTTTAAGCAATCTCTGGGTCTCAGCTTTGATAAACTCACGATCCTCTTTGCTGTAAGAACAGTGGCAATCGGCCGACACTCGGGGGATAAATCACTGAAAAGGGAGGGAGCTTTGATCTTTAATGTGGACAGACCACAGTAACTAGCACGGGGGATGGTAAGTGTGTGTAGTGGCCCACCGAAGTTTAACACTACACTGTTCATCTGTACACCAGTACCACAGGGGCGCAGAGCTCCGGCATAATAAAGAGCCACACATCAGCCAGGCAATGTCCCTGCAAACTTAAAGTAACTTTACACTTGTCCCGTACAGTTTTTGTAAGTTCACTACAAGCCATCGATATCTTTCGGTTCGCCGGATATCTCCACAAATTTCAGGCTCTGCCAACTCTCTCATGGATGTGCTGTCAGCACTCCCCGAGTCTATTAGACAATCAAGAGTCTCACCATTCACCTCCCCCTTCATAGTCAACTGTTCCAGTCCGTAACATCCCCCAAGCTTTGGAGTCAATTGAGCTATCACAGGGGATCTCACCTAGCCGTCACTTGAAGTCGATTCAGCCTGCTTGTCTGAAAATTCCCCCTTTTCACAGTTGTCTTCCATTCCTGCAGCTCCAGGATGCATTTTCTTGGTGCCTCTCTTCTTCTTATCAGTGGGAGTACTTTTCACCTTACACGCTTTAGCAAAGTGGCCGAGTTTCCCACAATAGCTGCAGGTAGCAAATCGATCCAGGCATTTCTGTCTGGGGTGCCAGCTCTTATCACAGAAGTAGCATTTTTCAGGAGTTTGCCTTTTTCTTTCCTTCGGGGTTCCAGCACTCCTGGATATTTCCTTTTTGGTTTCTAGCATTTCACTGGACCGCATGGCACTTTTCAGTGTTTTGGCTAGAGTGACTGCCCGGTCGTAGGTTAAGGGAGCCGTCTCCAGCAGCCTCTGTCGGATGTAACTGGAGTCAATCCTGTTGACTAAAGCATCCAGCTTCAAGGCATTGCGGTGTTGTTGCACATTGACTGCCCTGACATCACATTCGTTTGCCAGTGAGTCGAGGGCCAGTGCATAGGCAGCATCACTTTCCCTGGGTTTCTGGTGTCTAGTCAGCAACTGGTGTTGAGCAAGCACCACATTCTGTGGCACTGCATAGTAAGCAGTTAGATGTTCCCGGGCTATAGCCAGAGTGGTAGCTCCTTGCGTTACGGTGAAAGGGAACTCACCTAGCAGAGAGTTCAGGTGGCCCCACTGTATCACCTCATCGTTGTTTCGAGCCATGTAGTAATCGAAACAAGCAATCCAGTGGTTGAAAATTTCTCTGGCCCTCGGGGCAGACTGGTCGATTATCAGCCGCTCTGGCTTGAGGGCTGCACCCATTTCTGCTAATAAAATTGAAGTGTCAGTTGAAGAAGTAGACAACGACGATGTGGTCAAACAATATTCATGGCTTTTATTAGCAGAAACTCATGGTACAATAATGAAAGACAATAGGTGCATATACAGTTATATCCAAGGGGAGTGTCCTTAACAGTAGAGATAATGTACAGCCAATGTTAGTACAGCAAGGCTCGCCAGAGGGGAGACAGGCAGCTGAGCAGAGATTCATCACACTGGGCCCATGGGTGTCATGGTTGGTGTGTCTGAGCCCGTGGTGACATGGTTGGTGTGACTGGGCCCATGGGTGACATGGTTAGTGTGACTGAGGCTGTGGTGACATGGTTGGTGTGACTGGGCCCATGGGTGACGCGGTTAGTGTGACTGAGCCCGTGGTGACATGGTTGGTGTGACTGGGCCCATGGGTGACATGGTTAGTGTGACTGAGGCCGTGGTGACATGGTTGGTGTGACTGGGCCCATGGGTGACGCGGTTGGTGTGACTGAACCCATGGTGACATGGTTGGTGTGACTGGCCCCCTGGGCAGAGAGGGAGGGGGAACTGCACCATCATCGTCCAATGACCCCTCCATGTGCACGTGATTCTGTTCCTGCACACACAGTGCACCTGCGCTCAATGAGATTGTTCAAGTTGTGATAAAAGAGATCATTGGCGAACCGAATTCAGGGGAATTTAGAGCGTGCGCTCATTTTCATCCATTCTGTCTTTAACCATCGGTTGCTTCTGTTATCTCCAGGCAAATTCTGACTATGGCTATAGTTTCAGTGAAATTAATGACCAATAGTTAACAGTGTCCCGGGTTCAAATCCTCCACTCTCTGTGAAGAGTTGGTGCGTTCTCCCCATGTCTGCGTGGGTTTCCTCTGGGCGCTCCTGTTTCCTCCCACACACCTTGGTTCATTGATTTATTTGGACGGCATGGGCTCAGGGGCCAGAAATTTAAATGTAAACAATTGACAAGCAGTGGTTGAATGGCAAATGTGTGTCAGGATGTTGAGGAGAACTCCCTTGGTCTTCTCATTGATTATACCGACGAACTCTCCCACTGAGAGTAGCTATTTATTCAGAATTTAATGTAATGAAGGAAAAGGTTAGTGACAATCCAGACTTCCGTGCCTCATGCCTGAGCGATCTCTGTTTGCCAGTCTCAGTCACATCTGTACTTGCATTATCACCAGAAAATACGTTGCTGCCAACCCGTTGTTTGTCACCAACCGTTAACCTAGCGGTTAGCACAGCGCTGTTATAGTGCCAGCGATCGGGCCGGGGGTTCAAATCCCACGCCATCTTGTACGTTCTCCCCATATCTGCGTGAGTTTCCTCCGGTGGCTCCAGTTTCCTCCCACCGTTCAAAATGTATTGGAGGTGCTGGTTAATTGGGTGTAAATTGGGTGGCAGGGTCTCATGGGCAAACATGTGCCCCCGACGTGAAGCAGCAGGACCTGTGAAAAATTATGGAGCAGGAATTCCAGATTCTAAGTGGCTGTAAATGTATCAATAGTTGCTGAGTTGTGACCCGATACCCAATGTTGTTTTCTTAATTGTTGGACCCATTCACAGTGAATGTCCTGTTCCCAGGTGATGGACAATGAATGTGTGTCCAATGCCAGAGTCCCGAGAGGGCAAATACTCTTTGGGAGCAGGAAGCAGCGACTGCCTCTGACAGTGTCCCTCTGCTCACCCCTGGCAGGGGGCATTTGGCCATTGCTGCTTCAGCCCCTTAATGAATGCAGGCAGGGGAAGTCATGTTTTCTGCTCAGTCCACTAGGTGCAGCTTAATTGAACTGCCCGGGAGTAAATACGTAATTCCACAGATCCTACACCAGGGAGAAAAGCCATGTTGTCATATCATTAACAAGCTTCACCTAAATCATGTACGTCAGTGACTCTTCTTTGCCTGGAAGAGGCAGAGAAGCACATCTTCAAACCAACATCTGGCCACCTGAGTGCATCCTGTCTCAGTGGCATTCCAGGACCACAATGCAATAGTCTATCATTTGGATGACATGGTTAGTATAGTGGTTAGTATAACACTGCTCCAGTGCCAACCACCTGGGCTCAAATCTGCCGCTGTCTGAAAGGAGTTTGTATGTTCTCCCTGTACCCTCATGGGTTTCCTCCGGGTGTTCCGGTTTTCTCCAACGTTCTAAAGATGGAAGGGGTTGGCACTTTATTCGTAGGTTAGTGGGACTATTCCCTGAAGAATGAGGGGAGATTTGATAGAGGTATGCAAGGTTATGATGGGTGTAGATAAATGCAAGTAAGCATTCTCCACTGAGGTTAGGTGAGATACAAACCAGAGGACCTGGTTTAAGGTTTAGCGGGAGCATTAGGGGAATTTCTTCAAACAGATAGCGCTGGGAGCGTGGAATGAACTGCCAGCTGAAGTGATAATTAGGGGCTTAATTTTAACACGCAAAAAATTGAACAGGCGCATTGATGGGAGGGATGTGGAATGTGTTCAAGTCAGTGGGTCCAGGCAGAATAAGAATTCGACACAGACTCGAAGGGCCTGATTTCTGTCGCATGATGTCATATGGGAGTGTAGAGCTCGTAGGCCGCAGGAGCCTCTAACGGAACTGCATCTCTAAATTGAACTAAAATTAATGAAATCATTGTGGGAGTGGCTCATGGTCAAACACAGGGAGTGAAGCCTTCTCCAGATGATCACCTGCCATCCTCCTCCAGTTCCAGTAGATTTCCTCCATGTTCTGAGAAGACCGACAGGAGAAGCTAAGCCACGGAACTCTGGTGTAAGCAGAAGTAAGCACTTCTCAGGTTCCTTTTGTTGTCACTTCATAATCCATTAAAACCTTTGCCTGCCGTAAGGCAAGCAACGAGTCGCCATGAGCGTTGCCCAGTGCCCCAACCATAGGGGGAAAGTCGAGCAAAAGGGAGTCCCTCATCAGAGCTTCCGATCGAAGTTCTGCACATCCTGTCGTGAATGGTGATTACTATCAATTCATTAATTAGAGAAGGCTCCACACGCATGCTGCATCTTCCCTGACGGCAAGGCACAGCATGCGGATACAAAAAATCCAGCTGCATGGTTTGTAAACACCTTCCACTGTAGAAGGACGAGGGAAGTGGGAACTGAAGAAGAGCAGGAGTGACCACACTTTCAGCATTTTACCAAGGCACGTCCTTCTGCACGCTTGTCGCATTAGCAGCCTCAGGTAGAACACGTGGCTGTCTGCGGATCGAGAACTTGTCTTTTTCTCACTTTCTTTGTCTTTCTCTGTCTTCTTTCCCCATCTCTGTTTCCAAGCCCTCTTATTGTATTCTGGTGAGTTTGTGCTGAATCTCTGCAAGTTGCCCTCATTGGTTGTGTTGATGAGTGCTCTGCGTTTGAACTGCATGCAGTTATTTTTCAAAAGTTACTAAAACGGGAACAGCTATTGAACCTCTGTGCCCGGGGAGTGAGGGGCAGGTTGGGAGAAGGTGGATTGCTACCATTAAAGCAGACTAACTTCCCAAGTGTACAGCTAAATTATTGCAATGGATGTTGGTGCAATAAAATGACCTAACGGTTTGGTGGAGACAGGTCAGTGGAGCTAATTACTCTCCTCCTATTCCTTGTAATAACTGTGTGCTAACATTTATAGCTAAAGTTTCCATCAATCAGAAAGGTGAGCTAACTGACTGCAGGTCCAAAACGTCGGACTTCCTATGAACGCTGTGTGACTTGCTGACCTTCTCTAGCACGTTTGTGTACAGGTGGCTCCCCGACCTACGACCTATGTGACTTAGGACCATCCATACACAAGACCTTTTTAAAAATAAATTTAAAAAAAAAGTGTAAATATAAAAATTATGCTTTTGGGGTGAAATTAGGGGCCTAGCCATGGAAAATAGCGCCTTTGACAGGGGCAGCCAACCTCTCGTGAGAGCTGGCCTCAGTGGCCGCCAGGTTGTATTTGACGAACCTTAAAACGGATACAGTGAATTTCCGACTTACGTCCATTTCGAGATACGACCGGGCGGTCAGAATGGAACTCGGTCGTAAGTCGGGGACTACCTGTATTGCACTTGAGCCTAGTGCCTGCAGACCTTCTCGTTCCATTCCACTAAGTGAATTAAAGAGCTCTTTGAAAGAGCTGGCAGTGATTTGATGGACTGATTGATCATCTCCATAATGTATGATCCTGCGACTCCAATTTAACAGATAATTCCCATTGGCTTGAGAGAAGCTTTGAAACGTGCATCACAAATGCTTTGATGAATGATCCCGGGCTCTGAATAAAAATTCAAATTTTCGTCGTTAATTCCCTCATTCTCGGCATTGCAGGTATGATCATCTACAATGGCCAAAGGAAAACCACTGGAGCAGATTTCATCTCCTTTACGTTAGTGGGAGGCCGACCTGAATTCAGGTGAGGAACAAAGATTTGGGCTCAATCTCGATATCCATCAATTATCTTGAATGTTAAAACCTTGCGTGAAGTGAAGTACAGATTTGTAGGAATGTGTCTTAAATCCTAAAGAAAATCAGAGGCTTAAATGGCCAGAGATGGTATTATTGTTCATGAATACAATAAACCTGTGAGGGTCCTCCCCAGCCTCTCCACTACACTTCCATGTTTCACCAATGGCCTTGAAGAATGAACTTGAACTCCACTTTTGCTCTGGCTTTCCACAGTCATTCAGACTGCATGCAGCCTTCCTTCGACAGATTTCAGTAAACTGCCACAGACTCTTCCAAGTGTTCTGTTGGGTCGACCAGCCTTAAAATCGGCCCTCACTCACAGAGTCCCAGCTCCTCTGCTCTGCTCAGTTTAAACCAATGGAAAATACATCAGGCTCCTTCTGGGAATGAGAGGATTATTCCATCAAGAGAGGCTGAACAGGTTAGATCTGTATTCCATGGATTTTAGAAGAATGAGGGACGACCTTATTCAAACATCCAAGATTCTAAGGGGGCTTGACAGGATAGACGTTGGGATGGTTTAAAATTCAAGCGTGTTGTCACGTGCACTGAGGTACAGTAAGTTTGTTTGTCAGCAGTCCAATGAGCTTCCATGTAAGCCTCCAAGTTGATGCAATCACAAAAAAGGCTCACCAGCGGCTATACTTTGTGAGGTGCCTGAGGAGATTCAGTATGTCCCCGAAAACTCTTAAAAACTTCTGCAGGTGTGCTGTGGAGAGCATCCTGGCAGGCTGCATCACTGTCTGGTATGAAGGTGCTAACTCTCAGGACAAGAATAAACTTCACAGGGTTGTTAATTCAGCCTGCAACATCACAGGCGCCAGACTTCACTCCATCAAGGACATCGACATGAGAGGCGGTGTCTTGAAAAAGCAGCCTCTATCCTCAAAGACCCCCACCACCCAGGGCAGGTCCTCTTCACTCTGCTACCATCGGGGAAAGAGATTCAGGAGCCTAAAGGCGAGCACCCAGCGGCACAAGGACAGCTTCTTCCCCACCGCCATCAGATTGCTGAATGATCAATGAACCCAGACCCTGCCTTACTTTTCATGCACTGTTATTTTTATATTTTATAGTAATGTTGTAAGATGGTTATAATATGAATATTTCTACTAGGACGCTGCCACAAACACCGAATTTAATGACTTGTTCGTGACAATAAATTCTGATTCTGAGTTAACCCATACAAAATACAAAAGTAATTATGCGGCACAGATCAAATTTAAATTTAGTTTTTAAAAAAAGAATTAGACGTACTGCCCGGTAACAGGCCCTTCTGGCCCACAAGCCCGTACCACCCAATTACACCCAATTGACCTTCAACCCCCGGTATATTTTGAACAGTGGGAGAAAACTGGAGCCCCCAGAGGAAAGCTCATGCAGACACGGGGAGAATATACAAACAGCGGCAGATTTGAACCCTCGTTGCTGGAGCTGTAACAGTGTTTCACTAACCAGGCCTCCCAAGCAACAGAGGGAGATCAGTCAGAACACACCAAAGGCAACATTATTGCACTTGTGCAAGTTTTGTTCAGGAGCTGCATAACATAAGCAAAGAAATGGGGCTTAAATCTGGTGACTGCACGATCTCGCTCTTGTGAGTCTTCCCGACCTGGTCTGGGTGGGGTGATTCAATTTGCTGGCTGCTTTCCCGGAGCAGTGGGAAGTGCAGATGGAAGGGAGTTGGGGTTACATGGCAATCTGAGCTGCATTCACAACTCTGCAGTTTCTCACAGTCTCAGGCAGTGCAATTCCCATCCCACACAACGAGGCATCCTGACAGGATGGTTTCAACACTGCAGTTCTAAGAATGAGGCCTTTCAAAAGGAGATGTAGCCACAAAGTAAACAGCTGCTTTTTCAAACTGAGGAGTGTAGATATACCTGAGGAGTGTAGATATGCCTCTCTCGGAGGGCAGCAAATCTCTGGAATTGTCTGCTGTAAGGATGATGGAGGCTGGATCATTGGATATATTTAAAGAGGAGAAATATAAAGATTTGGAAGATAAAGAAATTGAATGTTGTGGAGAACTGGCACAGAAGAGGAATGAGTCCAGCCAAGATCATAGTGAATAGTGAGGCAGGCTTTACAGGCTTCTGTCTCCTTATGGGTGATGCTCCCTTGTGAATATTTGGAGGTCGTAATGTTCCTCTGTATTGAAATGAACTCACAATGGGTTCATGGTAATTATGCACGCCCATGAGACATTTACCTTTTGTGAAACTTTGCCGTTCATTTTGTGTACTTCTCACCAGGGTCGGTGCCAAAGCAAGTCTTAGCGGGGGGCATGGGGGGGTGGGGTGGGGGGATGTCACAATCTGATGCTCGAAAACCCATTCAGTGGGAGGAGTTGAGGGGGGATGCCTATCTGCCTTCCACGAACCTCCTCTGTGCAGTGGCTGCGCCACTATCCCTCCGACAAAGTTGATAAATGTGCCGTGTATATTGCGTGGAGACACTAGACCCTAGCAACTCTAGATGCCAGTGATGCTTGGCTGCGGGTGGGGAGTTTGGAGGAGGGGGGCGATGGCTGTGAGTGAGTGGGAGGAGTTGCAATACCTCGTTTGAATGAGCAGTGCCCCCTCCTTGGCGCTGACCTTGCTTCCCGCTCCCATTCACTGTCTCTGATCTTTACATATGCTCAGTTTTCTAATGCATCTGCTTCCTCCAAAGGTTTGACGTGGGATCTGGCATGGCCACCATTCGCTACCCGAACCCTATCTCTCTGGGGGAGTACCACACGGTGGTGTTGTATCGGAACTTAACTCAGGGCTCCCTCTTCGTTGACAACAACCCCCCTGTAAATGGCAGTTCTCAGGTAAGAAATGGAAATGGTGTTGGAGGGTGAGTTTTGGTTTGGTGCCCTCAGTGGGTGATGAGGTCCCTCTGTGTTTGAGTGATACATTCATTAAGGGGAATGGGGAGAGGGCAACATGGCACATTCAGCCCTCATGAGTCTGGAACCTCTGTGTTCAAGGCAGTTCAGAGTGGTGGATGAGACTGGCATCACTGCAAGATCTTTCTTTCCAGTGTGACATTATCCTCGTGTCCTGTTTGCCTGCCCAGGCACAATTCAATGGAGTTGCGGATGTCCAGGCCACAGTAGCGTAGCAGTTAGCACCACGCTATTTCCAGCGCTGGCGATCTGGTTCTGAATCTTCCACTGTCAGTGTCTGCGTGGATTTCCTCCAGTTGCTCTGGGTTCCTCCCTCATTCCAAGGACATGGGGTCAGATGGGTAATTAGTCACCATTAGATACCACGTGGTAGCTCTGAATTAAATTAAGTTAAATGACATCCTCAACCAGCATCACGTAAAGCAAACTAGCAGGGAATGTTCTGTCAAAATTATAGTGAAGTGCACTTCAGTGGACGCTGAGTTATCTTGTAATTTGTGACGGTTTATTAGCACAATTCCTTCCTTTTTGGGGAGAGAGTAGGCACAGACTTTGTTGAACACCTCTGCTCTGTCAGCCACAGTAGTATGGCCACCCACTTCAATACCTCATCCCTTTTCTTTCTCCTCCCAGATGCCTTCTTTTTTTTTGTTGCTTCTATCTTGAAGAAAGGCTCAGGCCCGAAACATTGGTATTATATCTTCACCTGTTATGGACACTGTGAGACTGATCGGGATCTTCCAGCATTTCTGTGTGTCTTACAACAATCAAAGTGTCTGCAGACTTCTGTTTTTCATTTTAGTCATAAAGCCAGTTTCCCCTCCCTGAGCAATGTCCAAGTGCTTTTCTGTCTGTTGCGTTTCAATGTGGGAAATCCTGCAGGCCAGTCCACAACTACATACAATGATCTGTTTTTGAGAGGAGGTTGAATGGTGGATGTTAACCCAGTAAATGCAGAATCCTTTTATATATTGTGAGGAGTGGATAGGGCACATCTGAGAGGTTGCCCACAACAAGCCCAGGTCAAAACCTGGGCTATATTAAATGCTCAGGTTTCACTTGAAGCTTGGACCCAACACCCTCCCCAAGTTGCTTACTTCTAGTGCTCCCCAAATCAATATCCTCCAGCACTTTTGTGCGCTGTCCACACCCCTTATGTTTACTCCAAAAAAAATCCTTCCTCCTTGTTATTGTCCACCACACCACCAGTGTGAAATACACGGTTCCACCTGCAGTCACCTCACTGTGACCTCTTTAACCCTGCCACTGCCTCTAATGTGTCAGACTGCCGGGCATACATACTGTCCTAGACAAGCAGTCGTTCCCTCCATCCCACCTGGGGAGAGCTGACCCCCATGGTCTCCAACTCATACCCCAGACCCCAGTCTTTTTCCCCATCACCTTTCTGAATCTAAAAACCCACCAAAATGCTGGAGGAACTCGGCCAGTCTCACAGCGACCTTAGGAGGTAAAGATATGTTATTGATGTTTCGGGCCTGAGCCTTCTTCAAGGAATAAGCAAAGAACTTGAAGGTGTCAGAATACAGACTAAAGCATGGGAGAGGCTGTAGTCCAGACCAGCACAAGGTGTTAATTGGATATGATAAGGTGAAAATTGGTTTTGGTTCTGTGAAAGGAGACAGAGGGGAAAGTGAAGACAGACAGAGCTGGGGGGAAAAGGTGACAGGGGGAAGAGAGGGTGTTTAACAGAGAAGTCGGTTAATGCCATCTGGTTTTAGGATGCCCAGGCAGAAGATAAGGTGGTGTTCCTCCAAATACTTCTCCCGCAGCCAGTCTTCTGTCTTTATTCTGATGCCTTTCTGTCTTTCAAGAAGGGCTCAGGCTCAAAATGTCAACAATCTATCTTTACCTCCTGTGGATGCTGCAAGACAGGCTGATCTCCTCCAGCATTCCTGTGTGTTTTTACTACAATCATAATGGCTGCAGATGTCCGTGTTCCTCTGCATTCTGAAGATGAACCAGTCTCCATAACCTCACTGTTACCTGAGCCAAAGATGATCTGACATTACCGTTGATTGTCATCCCTCATGCCTCAGTTCACCTGCCACTCAAAGCCCCTCATCATGGCTTCTGCCTCTTCTAGCCTTGACTATTCCCATCAACCTGGTGCATGATTTAAGCCCTATTCATTCATCGCTATTAGACCTATTCACCACCTTCCAAGCACCACCTCCTTTCCATTCTCATCCCTGTTCCCTCTGAATCTTCAGCCTGGCCTCCCTTTTTTATCTGAATCTGCTCCCACATGACGAATCTCCAGCAAATATTTTCTTCTCCTCTGCTAGCTTTGTGAATATTCCCATATCCGACCTCTCCACCACTGAGGCAGTAACTCCACCTCCTGTTACCGCAGTGTGGCCCATCTCTCATGCCTTCTCATGGAGTCATCTCATGTTAACTAGCCCCTCAAGTTTACAACACTAAATTATTAATTTCATAATAAATCGTGAAAAATACTGCAGAAATTAGAGTGTAAAGCTGCAGATTTTGCGGTCTTCGTGATTCAGAGGTGATTACATTGCAGCTTCGCTGCCACCAGTGTTGAGACTCAGTACCTACCTCTGGTTCACAGATGAAGGCCTGGGTTTAAATTTTAAATGTTTTAATTTAGACATACAGCACGGTAACAGGCCCTTTCAGCCCACGAGCCCGTGGCGCCCAATTACTCCCAGTTGACCTCCAACCCCAGTATGTTTTTGAACAGTGGGAGAAATCCAGAGTATATGAAGGAAACACATGCAGACACGGGAAGAACAAACCAACTCCTTACAGACAGCGCCAGCCTCGATCCCTTATCGCTGATGCGATAAAAAGGCTGTACTGGCCACTATGCTAACCGAGCCGCCCTTTTTAGGTGTGGTAGACCATTCTAAGAAATGGGCTCAAGCCTCTTCACACAACTGATTGGCACGAGGTGTTTGTGGACAGACTCCTTCATCTTTGTGAAATCCACCACAATTCTGGAGAAACCCTGCCTCCATTGTGTGATGCTGAGTTTCTCCAACATTTTTCTCTATTACTCTCAACTCCCAGACCTCTTGTTTAATTCCATCCATTTGTGAACACTGCTGCTTCTGATTTGAAGGTGAATTGGCCTCAATCTCTCCGACGCAACAAGATCTCATCCAGGAAATGGAAAAAAGCCCGACTGGTGCCATGGTGGGAGAGTTAGGAGGCAGGGAAACATACGTTGGAGTGGATCTGAGTTACTCCACTACTCAGGACAATATGCATGAATGACTTGAAATCTTTGCAAAATTACAGGAAGGATGTGGAAGCTATGGAGAGGGGGCAGAGGAGATTTACCAGGCTGTTTCCTGGATTGAAAAAAGTCATGAGGAACGGTTAACAGATCTCAGGCTTTTCTCTTTGGAGTGAAGGATGAGAGGTGATTTAATAGAGGGCTACAAGATTTTGAGAGGCATAGATAAGGTGGACAGCCAGTGCCCCCTTCTCTCCAGAGTGAGATTTGCAAACCACAGAGGCCATCTGTACAAGGTGAGGGGAGAAAAGTTTAAATGAGACGTCAGGGTTAAGTTTTTTTAGTCAGGAAATGAGGGGAAAATCACCTTGGAAATAAGCCATTCACAAAAGCAAATGGATCTAATCACATTTACCTTCTCTGTTTGGTATCTCCTGTTCCCCTTCTCTGAAACCACCTCTCCAGTTGATCATACAGAGTTTATTCCTACCTCTCCCTCACCCCAAAGGAGAGAAGTGAATTTCACCTCCTCACAACTCCCAGGGAAGCTATTTCCCAACCGGTCTCCTCCTGTTCATTCTATATTCCTTATCATTTTTTCTGCACAATTCAATCCCTAGAAATTTCTCACAATACTTCAGACACACTGCCTGAGATAAAGAACAGGTCTGCCGTACAAGTCTAGCCTATACATGACTCCAGAACCCACCAACATGGTTGTTTCATAACTGCTGCCAGAATCCATG
Source organism: Narcine bancroftii (assembly GCF_036971445.1). NCBI lineage: Eukaryota > Metazoa > Chordata > Chondrichthyes > Torpediniformes > Narcinidae > Narcine > Narcine bancroftii. The sequence continues at coordinate 173,720,090 of NC_091470.1, read as the reverse complement.
GGCAATTGAGGAAAAACGATGATTCCTGGTGTTAATGTGACATAAAATTAACCCCATTGAAATAATATTATTTTTTGATGGCAGGGGAATTTCCGAGGCTTGGATTTGAATGAAGAGCTGTACATCGGTGGCTATCCTAACTTTGATAACATTTCTAAAGTAACTGGAAGTAACAGCGGATTTATGGGTAAGGGGGACATTCACAAGTTTACAAATCTAATCAAAGTCTCCTGATTCACTCCATCTGTTGGAACAACGGGCAAAGCTAATCTTGCAAGACTCATGATAAAAAAGAACTAAATTTGGGTGGCACGGTTGGCGTAGCGGTTAGTGCAACGCCTTTACAGCACCAGCGATCAGGACTTGGGATTGAATCCCGTGCTGTCTGTAAGGAGTTTGTGCATTCTCTCCGTGCCTATGTGAGTTTTCCCTGGGGGTTCTGGTTTCCTCCCAACATTCAAAACGTATCAGGGTGTAGGTTAATTGGGCGGCATGGACTTGTGGGCTGAAATGACCCTTTACCATGCTGAATGTCTAAATTTTAAAAATGAAATGTGAGGCTTGGCAGTCAGTGGGAAAGAACCGTGCCCACTCCCGTGCTTCATATCCAAGCCATCAGATGCATGGTGAGGCTGTGATTGTAGTGAAAGTACAGAAATGCTGGAGGAGCTCAACGGGTCTCCCAGTGTCCATCGGGGGTAAGAGATTTATTACCGACATTTCAGGCCTGAGCCTTTTTTCAAGGTCTGAGTAAATAGCAGGCAGGAGCCTGAATATAAAGGCTGGGGGAAGGAGGAGCACAGGCCAACAGGCAGAAGGTGATCATTGAACATGAATAGGAGGGGAGGTGAGAATCGATCAGGGGGAGGATATAGCTCTGTGAATGAAGAGAGAGTGGAAAGAAGATAGAAAAGTAGGGGAAGGGGTTTAACAGAAACCAGAGAAGGTGATGTTGGGCAGCACAGTTAGCATAGCGGTTAGAGCAATGCCTTTACAACACCAGCGATCAGGACCGGACCTGGGTTCGAATCCTACACTATGTTCCCAGGGGGCTCCGGTTTCCTCCAACCATTCAACGTACCAGGGTTGTAGGTTAATTGGTGTAAATTGGGCAGCATGGACTCGTGTGCCGAAATGGCCTATATTGCTACATTTTAAAAAAATAATTTAATGGCATCTGGTTAGAGGATATATGAGAAAGTTCCTTCAATTTGCATGTGGTCTCAGTCTGTCAGCCCATGAGACCATGGGCAGAGGGGAGGAGTCACGTGATGGAGTAGTGGCCGGTCAGGGAACTCCAGCCCTCTCCGGAAAAGTTTAAAAAAAATACACAAAACACAAAGGCACAAGCATAAAAATCAAAAAAAAGTGAAAGTAAAGGTGGGAAGAAAATGGCAGCGAAGAAAGAAAAGTCGAAAGCAACGGGAAGAAGAGAAGAAGAAAGAATGTCAGAAGAAGAAGGTGAAGGCCTTACCTGTCCGAGGAGGCCCGCCGCAGAGAGAAGCCTGCTCTCTAAGGTCAGTTGAAGTCCCGAGCTTGGGACTACAAAAATGGCTCGCGGAGCCAAGTAAAAGTGCGCAACCGCGCATGCGCGAGGAGTCGCGCATGCACTAGTCGCATGAAAAAAAAACACTGACGGGAGGGGGGACCAGCTGAGGCTCGATCTCCACACCTGAGAATGACAGCTGCAACACAACAACAGGAAGAGAACATAGAAAATAAAGAGAACAAGAAAGAAGTGAGTAAAAAGAAAACAAGGAAACAACAGATGACCAACCCAGAGGAAGAAGAACATAGAGAAATGGAAGAAGAAGGGAAAGGCAAGACAATTGATTTTTTTTTAAAGAATATATGGAATCAGTAAAAGAATGGCAATTACAAGAATTTAGTGAAATAAAAAGAAGAATTAAAAGTGCAGAAGAAAAAATGAATAGATTAGAGATGGTCATGTCATATATAGGAAAAAGAGTGGACAAGGTGGAAGAACGAGAAACAGCCGTAGAAATGGAAGTAGAGGACTTAAAAAAGAAATTAGAAGAATCTAATAAAAAAGTTAAAGAGACACAAGAGCTGTTAGCTCAGAAGATAGATATAATGGAAAATTATAATAGAAGAAATAATATAAAGTTAGTGGGCATTAAGGAAGATGAAGAAGGCAAGAATATGAGAGAATTTATAAAAGATTGGATCCCCAGGATCTTAGGATGTCCAGAACTACAGCATGAAATGGAAATAGAAAGGGCACATAGAGCATTGGCCTTTAAACCACAACCACAACAAAAGCCAAGATCTATTTTAGTAAAATTCTTAAGATATACAACAAGAGAAAATATATTGGAGAAAGCAATGAAGAAAATAAGAGAAGATAAAAAGCCACTGGAATACAAAGGTCAAAAAAAAATTTTCTAACCAGACATAAGTTTTGAACTCCTGAAGAAGAGAAAGGAGTTTAATACAGCAAAAACGATCCTATGGAAAAAAGGAGATAAATTTATGCTAAAGTACCCAGCGGTACTTAAAATAGTTATTCCGGGGCAGCAAAACAGACTATTCTCGGATCCGGAGGAAGCACGAAAATTTGCAGAACAACTACAAAACAGGCAGAGAGATGAAGACATGTAACGAGAGTAAAAATTACCACGAACTATATGTATGTGTGTATATGGGTATGTGTATATATATATATATATATATATATATATATGTGTGTGTGTGTGTGTGTGTGTGTGTGTATGTATATATGTGTGTACATGAATGTATCCGTATTTAAAGGAAAATATTTAGAGTATAGATAAGAATTAATAAGGGAATGAAAGGGAAGAGAGGAAGTAAGGAGGGAATTAAGAGAGTGACCTTTGTTATATATGAAAATTGAAATCTTTTCTGGCGGGGCTGGGTGGGGAGGAGTTACAGTCACTACGAAATCAGTTGACGCTTGCGAGTGAATTCGCAAATCCAAATGGAGAGGGAAGATGTGGTTGCCCGACAAGGGATAAAGGGCAACTCAGGAAGGGGAGGGGATAGTGGGGTTAAAGAAATTTTAGATAGGAGAATAAGGGAAATGTTTGATGTTTTAGAAATGTTGTCTTATAAAGTGCTCAAAACAAGAAAGCAGAAATGGATAAGAAGGAAAGGTGATGATGAGGAAACGGAAAGGAAAGATAAACAAAGTATGAAGTGGCTGTGTTGAACTATATGACTTTAAATATTAACGGAATACATAACCAAATCAAAAGGAAGAAACTGCTAAATTTACTGAAAAAAGAAAAAATTGATATAGCATTCGTGCAAGAAACACATTTAACTGAAATGGAGCACAAGAAATTAAAGAGAGATTGGGAAGGACATGTAACAGCAGCGTCATATAATTCAAAAGCTAGAGGAGTAGCTATATTAATCAGTAAAAATGTACCAATTAAAATAGAAGAGGAAATAATAGATCCAGCAGGGAGATATGTAATGATAAAATGTCAGATATATTCGGAGTTTTGGAATTTACTCAATGTATATTCACCTAACAAAGAAGATCAAAAATTTATGCAAGATTTTTTTGAAGATAGCAGACACGCAAGGGAACATACTAATAGGAGGGGATTTCAACCTTAAGTTGGATTCAAACATGGATAAAACTGGGAAAAAAAATTAACAGAAAGAACAAAGTAACCAAATTTATAATTAAATCGATGGAAGAAATGCAACTTTTGGATATATGGAGGAAACAAAACCCAAAAGAAAAGGAATATTCATATTATTCGGGTAGATATAAAACATACTCAAGAATAGACCTATTCCTGTTATCAGCTCGTATGCAAGATAGAGTAAGAAAAACCGAATATAAAGCTAGACTATTATCGGACCATTCACCCCTGATATTGACAACAGAGTTAGAGGACATGCCTCCAAGAATGTATAGATGGAGATTAAACTCCATGCTACTCAAAAGGCAGGATTTTAGAGAATTCATTGAAAGACAACTTAAAATGTACTTTGAAATAAATACGGAATCAGTGAAAGATAAGTTTATACTATGGGACCCAATGAAAGCATTCATCAGAGGGCAAATAATAAGTTATGTAACCAAGATGAAGAAGGACAACAATCAGGAAACAGAGCAGTTGGAAAGGGAAATAGTAAATATAGAAAAAGAATTAGCAATGAAGGAAGATACAACTAAAAGAAGAGAATTGGCAGATAAAAAAATAAAATATGAAACACTACAAACATATAAGGTGGAGAAGAACATAATGAAGACAAAACAGAAATATTATGAACTAGGAGAAAAAACGCACAAAATTCTAGCATGGCAGCTTAAGACGGAACAAACTAAGAGAATGGTATTGGCATCAAGGAATAAAGACAAACAAATCACATATAATCCAACGGAGATTAATGAAAACTTCAGAGAATTCTACGAACAATTATACCAAACTGAAAACGAAGGGAAAAAAGACAAAATAGATGAATTTTTAACTAAAATTGAACTACCGAAATTACAAACAGAGGAACAAAATAAATTAACAGAACCATTTGAAATAGTAGAAATACAAGATATAATAAAAAAACTACCGATAAATAAAACACCAGGAGAGGATGGATTCCCAATAGAATTCTATAAAACATTTAAAGATTTATTAATTCCTCCCCTCCTGGAAGTAATGAACCAGATTGATAAAACACAAAGCTTACCAGATTCATGCAAAACAGCAATAATTACAGTAATACCAAAGACAGGGAAAGATCCACTCGCACCAGCGTCATATAGACCAATATCTTTACTTAACACAGATTATAAGATAATAGCTCTTTTTCTTTGGCTTGGCTTCGCGGACGAAGATTTATGGAGCGGGTAAAAAGTCCACGTCAGCTGCAGGCTCGTTTGTGGCTGACAAGTCCGATGTGGGACAGGCAGACACGATTGCAGCGGTTGCAAGGGAAAATTGGTTGGTTGGGGTTGGGTGTTGGGTTTTTCCTCCTTTGCCTTTTGTCAGTGAGGTGGGCTCTGCGGTCTTCTTCAAAGGAGGTTGCTGCCCGCCAAACTGTGAGGCGCCAAGATGCACGGTTTGAGGCGTTATCAGCCCACTGGCGGTGGTCAATGTGGCAGGCACCAAGAGATTTCTTTAGGCAGTCCTTGTACCTTTTCTTTGGTGCACCTCTGTCACGGTGGCCAGTGGAGAGCTCGCCATATAACACGATCTTGGGAAGGCGATGGTCCTCCATTCTGGAGACGTGACCCATCCAGCGCAGCTGGATCTTCAGCAGCGTGGACTCGATGCTGTCGACCTCTGCCATCTCGAGTACTTCGACGTTAGGGGTGTAAGCGCTCCAATGGATGTTGAGGATGGAGCGGAGACAACGCTGGTGGAAGCGTTCTAGGAGCCATAGGTGGTGCCGGTAGAGGACCCATGATTCGGAGCCGAACAGGAGTGTGGGTATGACAACGGCTCTGTATACGCTTATCTTTGTGAGGTTTTTCAGTTGGTTGTTTTTCCAGACTCTTTTGTGTAGTCTTCCAAAGGCGCTATTTGCCTTGGCGAGTCTGTTGTCTATCTCATTGTCGATCCTTGCATCTGATGAAATGGTGCAGCCGAGATAGGTAAACTGGTTGACCGTTTTGAGTTTTGTGTGCCCGATGGAGATGTGGGGGGGCTGGTAGTCATGGTGGGGAGCTGGCTGATGGAGGACCTCAGTTTTCTTCAGGCTGACTTCCAGGCCAAACATTTTGGCAGTTTCCGCAAAGCAGGACGTCAAGCGCTGAAGAGCTGGCTCTGAATGGGCAACTAAAGCGGCATCATCTGCAAAGAGTAGTTCACGGACAAGTTTCTCTTGTGTCTTGGTGTGAGCTTGCAGGCGCCTCAGATTGAAGAGACTGCCATCCGTGCGGTACCGGATGTAAACAGCGTCTTCATTGTTGGGGTCTTTCATGGCTTGGTTCAGCATCATGCTGAAGAAGATTGAAAAGAGGGTTGGTGCGAGAACACAGCCTTGCTTCACGCCATTGTTAATGGAGAAGGGTTCAGAGAGCTCATTGCTGTATCTAACCCGACCTTGTTGGTTTTCGTGCAGTTGGATAATCATGTTGAGGAACTTTGGGGGACATCCGATGCGCTCTAGTATTTGCCAAAGCCCTTTCCTGCTCACGGTGTCGAAGGCTTTGGTGAGGTCAACAAAGGTGATGTAGAGTCCTTTGTTTTGTTCTCTGCACTTTTCTTGGAGCTGTCTGAGGGCAAAGACCATGTCAGTGGTTCCTCTGTTAGCGCGAAAGCTGCACTGTGATTCTGGGAGAATATTCTCGGCGACACTAGGTATTATTCTATTTAGTAGAATCCTAGCGAAGATTTTGCCTGCAATGGAGAGCAACGTGATTCCCCTGTAGTTTGAGCAGTCTGATTTCTCGCCTTTGTTTTTGTACAGGGTGATGATGGTGGCATCACGAAGATCCTGAGGCAGTTTACCTTGGTCCCAACAAAGCTTGAAAAACTCATGCAGTTTGGCATGCAGAGTTTTGCCACCAGCCTTCCAGACTTCTGGGGGGATTCCATCCATATCTGCTGCTTTGCCACTTTTCAGTTGTTCGATTGCCTTATATGTCTCATCCAGGGTGGGAACCTCATCCAGTTCTAGCCTTAGGGGCTGTTGAGGGAGCTGGAGCAGGGCGGAATCTTGGACTGAGCGGTTGGCACTGAAAAGAGATTGGAAGTGTTCTGACCATCGGTTGAGGATGGAGATCTTGTCGCTGAGGAGGACTTTGCCGTCTGAGCTGCGCAGCGGGCTTTGGACTTGGGGTGAGGGGCCGTACACAGCCTTTAGAGCCTCGTAGAAACCCCTGAAGTCGCCAATGTCCGCGCTGAGCTGTGTTCGTTTGGCGAGGCTAGTCCACCACTCATTTTGGATCTCCCGGAGTTTGCGCTGAAGATGGCTGCATGCGCGACGGAAGGCTTGTTTCTTCTCTGGACAGGACGGCTTTGTAAGGTGAGCCTGGTGGGCAGCTCGCTTCTTTGCCAGCAGCTCCTGGATTTCCTGGCTGTTTTCGACAAACCAGTCCTTGTTTTTCGTGGAGGAGAAGCCCAGTACCTCTTCAGTGGATTGCAGTATGGTAGTCTTCAACTGATCCCAGAGGGTTTCAGGGGACGGGTCCATGAGGCGGGTTGCAACGTCGAGCTTTGCTTTGAGGTTTGCCTGGAAGTTTCCTCTCGCTTCGTCTGACTGCAGGTTTCCAACATTGAACCTCTTTCTGGGGGCTTTATTGTTCCTGGGCTTTGGCTTGAAGTGAAGGTTGAGCTTGCAGCGAACCAGCCGGTGGTCAGTGTGGCATTCCGTGCTAGGCATGACCCTGGTGTGGAGCACATCTTGTTTGTCACTTTCTCGCACCAGGATGTAGTCCAGGAGGTGCCAGTGTTTGGATCGGGGATGCATCCAGGTGGTCTTAAGGCTGTCCCTCTGCTGAAAAAGGGAGTTTGTAATGACAAGTCGCTGTTCTGCGCAGAGCTCCAACAGGAGGCGCCCATTGTCGTTGCACTTGCCGACGCCATGCTTGCCCAGGATTCCTGGCCAGGTTTCTGAGTCTTTGCCGACACGAGCGTTGAATTCGCCCAGGATGACAACCTTGTCGGCTGTAGGGGTACGTTGGATGAGGTTGCGCAGGTCGGTGTAGAACTTGTTCTTTTCTGCTGGTTCCGCCTGGAGGGTTGGAGCATAGACACTGATGAGGGTGATGTGACGCTTGTTTTGAAGTGGGAGTCGCATAGACATGATTCGGTCCGAGAGGCCTGTCGGAATGTTTTCGAGTTTGGAGGCAATGAAGCTCTTGACCATGAAGCCTACACCAGATAGGTGTCGTTCATCCGAAGGCTTGCCAGACCAGTAGAGTGTGTAGCCCGCGCCGCGTTCTTGGAGGCTGCCTACATCTGCCAGGCGGACTTCACTGAGAGCGGCTATGTCGATGTCAAGTCTGAGGAGTTCATGTGCAATGAGGGCAGACCGACGTTCAGGTCGGTGGCTGTCAGCCTTGTCTAGCATGGTTCTGATGTTCCAGCATGCTAGCTTGAGTTTGTGAGCATCTTTTGAGGGGGAAGACGTGGAGGGGGAGCACGTGGAGGGGGGGGACGTGGAGGGGGAGGACGTGGACCTGTCCTCGGGCCTGCGCAAAGGAGCTTTTAGGTGGAGTGCAGTGCGCGCAGTACTGCGCTAAATAGCTAAACTATTAGCAAACAGATTAGCCGACTATGTACCAAAAATAGTAAATCTAGACCAAACTGGATTTATTAAAAAAAGATGAACAACAGTCAATATCTGTAAATTTATTAACTTAATTCATGCAGTAGAAGGAAATAAAGCTCCAACAGTAGCGGTTGCTTTAGACGCAGAGAAGACCTTTCACAGAGTAGAATGGAATTATTTATTCAAAGTACTACAAAAATTCAGCTTACCAGAGAAATATATTAATTGGATTAAAGCATTATATAAGGGGCCATTGGCGAAAGTGACAGTAAATGGATATATATATCAAAGCAATTTAACTTAAACAGATCAACAAGGCAGGGATGCCCACTATCACCCTTATTGTTCGCGTTAGCTATAGAACCTGGAAGTCAGCCTGAAGAAAACTGAGGTCCTCCATCAGCCAGCTCCCCACCATGATTACCAGCCCCCCCACATCTCCGTTGGGCACACAAAACTCAAAACGGTCAACCAGTTTACCTATCTCGGCTGCACCATTTCATCAGATGCAAGGATCGACAATGAGATAGACAACAGACTCGCCAAGGCAAATAGCGCCTTTGGAAGACTACACAAAAGAGTCTGGAAAAACAACCAACTGAAAAACCTCACAAAGATAAGCGTATACAGAGCCGTTGTCATACCCACACTCCTGTTCGGCTCCGAATCATGGGTCCTCTACCGGCACCACCTACGGCTCCTAGAACGTTTTCACCAGCGTTGTCTCCGCTCCATCCTCAACATCCATTGGAGCGCTTACATCCCTAACGTCGAAGTACTCGAGATGGCAGAGGTCGACAGCATCGAGTCCACGCTGCTGAAGATCCAGCTGCGCTGGATGGGTCACGTCTCCAGAATGGAGGACCATCGCCTTCCCAAGCTCGTGTTATATGGCGAGCTCTCCACTGGCCACCGTGACAGAGGTGCACCAAAGAAAAGGTACAAGGACTGCCTAAAGAAATCTCTTGGTGCCTGCCACATTGACCACCGCCAGTGGGCTGATAACGCCTCAAACCGTGCATCTTGGCGCCTCACAGTTTGGCGGGCAGCAACCTCCTTTGAATAAGACCGCAGAGCCCACCTCACTGAAAAAAGGCAAAGGAGGAAAAACCCAACACCCAACCCCAACCAACCAATTTTCCCCTGCAACCGCTGCAATCGTGTCTGCCTGTCCCGCATCGGACTTGTCAGCCACAAACGAGCCTGCAGCTGACGTGGACTTCTTACCCCCTCCATAAATCTTCGTCCGCGAAGCCAAGCCAAAGAAAAGAGAAAAGCTATAGAACCACTAGCAGAATTGATAAGAACAGAAAATAAAATAAAAGGGATAAAAATAAAAGACAAGGAATATAAAATCAGTTTATTTGCAGATGACGTTACAGTATACTTAATAGAACCAGAAATATCAATAAAAGAATTACATAAGAAATTGAAGGAATATGGAGAAGTGTCGGGTTACAAGATTAATGCAAATTGAAGCAATGCCAATAAATAATGCGGATTTCTCAAAATTTAAGAAAGAATCACCATTCAGATGGCAAATGCAAGCAATACGATACCTAGGTATACAAATAAATAAAAACCTCGGCCATCTATATAAACTCAATTATTATCCACTAATGAAAAAATTACAGGACGACTTAGAGCATTGGAAAGACTTACCACTAACACTAATAGGAATGATAAACTGTATTAAAATGAACATTTTCCCAAGGATACAATACCTATTTCAGGCACTGCCAATACACTTGACAGAGAAATTCTTCAAGGAGTTAAAGAAAATAATAAGGAAATTTTTTATGGAAAGGGGGGAAACCGAGGATAGCACTAGATAAATTAACAGAATGGTATAAACAAGGAGGCTTACAACTGCCAAACTTTAAAAATTATTATAGAGCCGCACAATTAAGATACCTATCAGATTTTTATCAAACAAGGGAAAAGCCAGATTGGACTAGATTAGAACTAGATAAAATAGGGGAGAAGATACCTGAACATATATTATATAAATGGGATGTAAAATTGGTACAACGTAGGAATTCTCCAGTATTACATCATCTGCTCAATATTTGGAAGAAGATTCATGTAGAAAGGAATAAAACAAATTACCAACTACCAAAACTAATACTGACGCAAAATCAGCTAATCCCTTTTACAATAGATAACCTTTCCTTTAGAGAATGGGAGAAAAAAGTGATCAAAAGAATAGAAAATTGCTTTTCAGGAAATAAATTACTATCCTTTGAACAAATGAAGGATAAATATAATATAACTCAAGATACAGTGTTGGCATACTACCAACTGAAATCCTACTTGAAGGACAAATTGGGAAGCAGTCTGACGTTACCAGAAGGAAGTAACTTTGAATATGTGATTACAGATACAATGATAATCAAAAAATTTATAGCAAATATGTATATTAAACTGCAAGAAAAGGAGAATGAGGAAACAAATGGTAAAACTAAACAAAAATGGGAACAAGATTTAAACATAAAGATAAAGAAGGAAACATGGGAGAAGTTATGCTCTGGAACTATGAGAAATACAATAAACACAAGGTTACGTATGATACAATACAACACCTCAAAAGTTAAATAAATGGGACCCAACAGTATCTGACAGATTTTTTCGTTGTAAAAAAGAAATGGGAACAACAATTCATGCAATCTGGACGTGTGAGAAAGTGAAAAAATTTTGGGAAGATCTAAACCAGATATTAAATAAAATCACAAAAAGCAATATACCAAAAAACCCAGAGATCTTCCTCCTAAGTAACATAAAAAACAAAGAATTTGGACTTGATTTGGATGGTGCACAAAAAAAAATTTGTTTTGATAGCCCTAGCCGTAGCAAAAAAATGTATTATGTCAGCCTGGAAACTAGAAGATAACTTGAGAATACAACAATGGTATATAGAAATGAATAAATATATAATTTAAGAAATAATATTACAATATTTGAACAAATATGGGAGCCATACATGAAACGCAATAGAGAAAACCTACCGGGGACATCTACCACCTAAAATGACAGAAGGAGAAGGAAATGAAAAGAATTGACTCAGTGGAATTTCTTGTTTATTTTTATTGAGTGACAACATTGTTTGATGATTTTAATGTATCTTAGATTCTGTACTTTAAATGAATGGGAGGGGAGGTAGGGAGGGTGGGATGGGAAGAGGGGGGGGGGAGAAAACGACACTGTATATATTTGAAAAGAAAAATGTATGTATCTTGATCAGTGTGGTTTATAGTATGAAAAATAAAAAAATTTTTAAAAAAAACCATGGGCAGAGATGCTGGCAAGAGAATGGGGTGGGAAATTGTAATGGTTGGCCATTGGAAGTCCTCCGCTAATGCAGCGGACAAAGCGGAGGCTGAGAGGTAACAGTGGTAAGATTGTAAAGACTGACTTCTCTCCACTGGCACCTTCCAAGTGGATAACATACTCTGTGGGCACGAGACTAGCAGCATAAATCTTGGATCATTGATCCCGAAATGTGGGTTCAAGTCCCACGGTGGCATCTAGGGAATTTAGGTTCGAGTTACTGACTAAAGGTTTGTCTGAGTACAGCGAACAATCATCTTCCTTTGATGGCACAGAAAAGAAAGCTTTAGAATGGGATTATATATTTAAAGTATTGAAGGTTTTTGGAATTCCAAGAAATTTTATAAGTTGGATAAGAGCATTAATTAATTGTCCAAAGGCAATCTTCAAATGATTTCAAATAGACAAATATCGACTTTTATCCTTGGGGATATCAGTGAGATTGATCTCAAGGGGATATTAAATTGGGAGACGGCTGCAAAGGAGGACTGGTCATATCTACAGAGAACGCTGCCGTCAGAGAGGAGCAGCAATCATCAAGGATCCACACCACCCAGCACCAGCTCTGTTCAAGCCGCTACCATCAGGAAAGAGGTATCGGTGCCACAGGACTCGCACCACCAGGTTCAGGAACATATGCTCCCCCTCCACCATCAGACTCCTCAACAACAAACTCAGTCTGAGACTCATTTAAGGACTCTGACTTTTGCACTTTATTCATTTTTTTCTCTCTCTCTCTGTATTGCACAGTCATTTGCTTACATTTCATTATTTTTTAAAAGTGTACATTGAGTGCAGTTTTTTTTGCACTACCAAAAAGTGCTTCGCCCACAATAAAAAGAATCTCAGGGTGGCGTGTGATGTCATGTATGTACTCTGACAATAAATATGAAATCTGTTTTCCATCACTTGAGTAAAACAAGCCTCGTGCTGCTTACCAAATATGTACATCACTTGGACGACCCAACAGTGACTCACTCTGCTCTCAACAGGTTGTATCCGGCAGCTCGTTATTCAAGGGGATGAGGTGATCTTCTCTGCTCCACACCTGAAAGCTAAGGGAATATCCAACTGCCCAGTCTGCAAAGATAATCCTTGCAAGGTACAGGCTTCAGTTCTGCTCTTTCGATTGTCTCCACTTGTCAATTTAACGTTACTCTCGCAGGACCTCAGAGGATTTTGGATCTGGGCGACGATTGTGGTGTGGTGCAGTGACACAGGCCTCTACCACTATGCTCCATGTGGAGTGTACGTCAGAAATAGGAGCAGGAGTCGGCCATCTGGCCTGTCGGGCCTACTCTGGTCATTCAACGGTCATGGCTGATCTGGCCGCGGACTCAGCTCCACATTCACGCATTCCCCATGATCCTTAATTCCCCCTCCCCCTCTGTGTATTAAATATGTTTACAGAGGCAGCCTGTGGCATAGAATTCTAGTCACAGAATGATGACAATGGTCAGCCAGGAGAGCTTTTATCTGGCATTTAAATAGCTGAGAATTGGCATTATGGATTGAAACATCTTCCCCATTACCTGGGTGGCAAACTACCTGCTTATTATTATCTACATCCACCTGTGCTCATGGAACCAAGTATAAGATACAAATTTTAAATTTCAATTTAGACTTACAGTACAGTAATTTGCCCTTCCAACCCACAATCCTGTGCTCCCCACATACACCAATGAACCTACAACCCCATAAGTTATAGGGTTGTGGGAGGAAACCAGAACACCCGGAGGAAACCTCGCAAACGCGGGGAAAACGTACAAACTCCTTACAGACAGCGCCAGATTAGAACCTGGGTCTCTGGCACTGTAACAGCGTTGCGCTAACTGCTCCAGTAGCCATGCTAATGATGACGCTTATTGTCGATATAATTCACACAAGCTCAGCATCCGATTGACCGACTTTTGCTTTCACTCCGCCTGAACTCTTTTTGAAGTGGTTACAATTTGTACTTTTTCATTTCTTCCAAGTTTAGTCTCACTTTTCTTTTTCAGAATTCAAATGTCCTGTTCTTCGACGTCCCAGTATAAACCTCTACATTGATCCTTATTAGATGGATCACTTTTTCACTGAGTTTTAATTTCTCAATGTTGAGAATTCCAACATACAGTAAAACCCCTGTTAACCGAATTCAAGCAATCAGCAAAAAAAATCGAGGAAAATAAATTTTAAAAATTAAAATAATAGATAAAAAATACATAAAAGTAAATGTTCTCTGAGATAACGCACAAACCTTTGGTGAAAATGGGATCAAATATTCAGCCAGCGGAGGGCCCTGGTTATACTTTGCTTGTAGCAGCTGTTTGAATAAAGTTGTGTTGAAGAGCTGGTTGATGCCATTTGCTGTTGGGGTGATTCTCTTAAAGTGTCTCCTTATCCCTGCTTAATAAGAGTCGCCCCAGTCAGAGGCTTTATCTGTAAATTTGGGGGAGGGGGAGGAGTTAATTATCTATAATGTTATTGTTCAACTCTCAGTTGGCTCCATGGAGGGGGAGGAATCTGCAGATGCAGTGACGGTTAAATGTTTTCAAAGAATATGACTGAAAACAAAGTAAAATGTTCACCCAAGTGAAGTTTGTTCAGTGTAAGGACAGTATAGTTCTTTTATACTGTTTATTCTTAATGCAGGTGCATTAGTTAAGCATTATCAAGCAACCGGAAAATACACTTATCTGACATTTACCAATTCCTATAAGTGCTGGATACCAGGGGTTTTACTGTATTTCTTTATATTTGTGTTTTTGTTTGTCTGCCGTCAATTTTTGAGCTACCTTGTACAGGACGGAACTGAAATGGTGGCCCATTGCCACAGTAATATGTCTGTCCATGGCCTAATGCACAGCCAAAACGAGGCCACCCGTAAATTGGGGGAATAACACCTACTAATCCGTCTGTGCACTCTGCAACCAGAAAGTATTAATATTGGCTCCTCTAGTTTCTGTTAGGCCCCTTCCCATTCTCCCCCCGTCTCCTTTCCTCTAGCTCCCTGCCACTTCCTCCTATCACTCCTCACCTTTTTTTCTCCTGCCCTCCCACCCTAGTCCACTTTTGACCTTTTGCCTGTTGGCCTGTGCTCCTCTCCTGCACCCCCCCCCCCACATCTCTCCTCCCCCCGCTATTTTACGCAGGTGCGTCTGCTTTCAGTTCATACCTTGGCGAAGGGCTCAGGCCCCGATCATTGGTTTTATATTTTTGCCTCCTGTGGGTTCATTGGTGGGTTGGTGTTTTTGGGTGGCGTTGGCTAATGGACCAGAAGGGCCTGTTATTGAGCTGCCTGTCTAAATTAAATTAAATTAATCCTGACCCCTGAGGTGATCTGATGACCCGTTGTCTCCAGCACATTAAAAACCACAATCACACATCACTTTGACTCTCTTGTTAAATCAAACCTTAGTAATCAATAATACTATAACAACTGGCAATGCTAAGGATTTACTGTTCATGAATGTCTTCTCTTTCAGAACGGAGGTCAGTGCGTTGACTCTGAAACAAGTAGCTACGTGTGTCACTGCAGACCAGGGTTCACTGGAAGCAACTGTGAACATTCACAGGCATTACACTGTCACCCAGGTAAATATGCCAAGAGAAACTATGGAAAAGAATCCACAGTTTCATTGGGTCTGGGCTTTCGGGAGGCGAATCATTTGCTGAACCCATGCAACTGAAGTTGTCCAGATTAAGAGTGGCCACTACCCAACAGAGATGGGCCAGCCTCCTGTGTGTTAGTTCAACACAGAGGAGCACGTCACCTCTGAAACTCACATTTGTGGTTCCTCATCACAAATAGAGTGCGGTGAACTTCCAGAAATGCAGAGTTTAAGTCAATTTAAATTTAAACGTACTGCCCGGTTACAGGCCATATCGGCCCACGAGCCCGTGCCACCCAATTACATCCAAATGGCATACACACCCCTCCGATATATTTTGAACAGTGCGAGGAAACCGGAGCCCCCAGAGGAAACCTTTGCAGACACAGGGAGAACGAACAAATTCCTTACAGACAGCGCGGGATTTGAGCCCCAGTCCCGATCACTGGCGCTGTAACAGCGTTGCACTAACCGCTACGCCATTCATGCTGGCCTCATTCTCCTTATTCACTGCTCAATTGTCTCCTTGTTTTATTGACCCCCGCTACATACGTATAGTCATAGCAACAGGTATTTCATTTAAGCAATATTTGCAACGTCATAAGAACGCTAGGTAGAAAATCATTCATATGATTTTACTGCGCTTGCCTCTTTACAGCAGTCTCCTGACATCAGCCAGTTTCCATGTGGGGGAGAGTTAAATTGAGAGCAATGAAATCATATGCATATACTGTAATTTGAGAATATGGTCAAATTCCCGTTATCCGAAATTCAAACAACCGGCAAAAAAAATCGCGGAAAATAAATAGGTTAAAAAAAATGAAAGTTTAAAATTGGCGCCCCCTAGCAGTCAGTTTGCCAATCACACACCACTCAATCTCAACCAACCGGCAAATTCTCTTATCTGGAATCTACCAATCCCAATAGGTGCTGGATATCGGGGGTTTTACTGCATAAAATTAGGTTTTTTAAATAATTGGTGTCGTTCCTTTGTGGAGATGACTGGGCCGGATGTGTAACTCATCCTAGAGAGGAGTGGTGAAGGGAGCAGTAATATCTTTGTTAGGAGGCGCTCCCATGTTCTGTTGGGCACAGTCATGGTTACAAGAACCAGAGCGCATGGGTTACGGGTGATCAGGGAAACGTTTAAAGGGAACACGAGGAGGAAATTCCTCACACACAGACTGGTGGGAGTGTGGAACACCCTCGATTTTGATATTTAATAAATATTTGGACAGGTTAATGGATGGGAGGGGTGCAGATCAGTGGGTCTTGGCAGAATAACAGTTTGGCTCAAACTGGATGGGCCGAAAGGCTTGTTTCTGAGCAGTAGTGTTCAGACAGAGAGTCACAAGCAAATCCTCTGCTTGACCATAGAGAGATCCACTGCAGTTTGGAGTAGGGAACTGGTTTAACGGTGAGAAAAGGGGCTTCACTGTTTCCAGTAACCTAGACATGTTAAATAGTGACATCAGTTTACAGGGCTAAAGGCCCTTAATGACAAACTGAAGATGAAACTCGGCCAAGGAGTTGGCTTAGAGTGGTTTAAAGCTGGGCAAAGAAGTGGGGGAGAGAATGGAACTGATGACACCTGTTATTCTTTGGATCTGCAGAAGCGTGTGGCCCAGATGCGACCTGCGTGAACAAGCAGGATGGTCGTGGTTATATCTGCCGATGTCATCTGGGAAAGAGTGGGCCAAAGTGCATGGACGGTAAGTCTCCCCTTCACTGACTGGACAGGACGTAGAAATGACGTTTTATTTGCAAAATTATGATGAGATAAGGAAATTACAGACATCAAGAAAATAAAGTTATTCCAACTCTCTTTATTTCACTGAACTTGTCATGTCCATTTTGTTAGAACAGAAATCTCAAACCATGGTCAGGTTCACCAAAAACAAGTCAACTCAAGTTTATTGTCAACTAATTGCACAAGATTCTGACTCCATCTCATGGGACGATGATGGTTCCTTTCAGTCAGTTTGTGGGGTTTGATATGAGGATACCCCATCCTTCAGAAATGAACAGCGTGTGCGCGAATGGATATATGTGTCCAGCACCACGATGAGGTCCAAGACGACTGGGTTGTTGCAGTGAATGGCCAGACCAAGCTTCGATGCAAGGGATACCCTTTCCACACTTCACAGCCCGTGTTTGCTAGATAGCCATTGACCCTTCGAGAGGGTTCATCTGCCCTTTGTCAAGTCTTGTTTTTCATCCTGCAGGGTGTCCAGCTACCCTCCTCACCAGGAAAGCCTGGTGGGGAAGCCGGTTTAGTCACCGACCATGCAACAAGTAGTACTGGGTTACGTGGTACCAGTAGCTCTCAGACAAGTTACCTGACACATTTGTACAAGATACAACCCAAAGGTCCTCAGTACAAAATACATAGACACACAACCAGACATAACACACTTACAGACAAAAAATACTTATGCAGGACAAGTAGTCATATAAATAAATAAATGAATAGATAGATTTTGTTTCGTTAATATGCGAGTCTCAGATGGTTAGTGCAACATTTCCTATGGTCGTTCAACATTCTCACTGCCCGTGGGAAAAAGCTGTTCCTCAGCCTGGTGGTGCTGGCTCTGATCCTCCTGTATCTCTTCCCCGACGGGAGCAGCTGTGTACGGGGTGGAAGGGGTCCTCAATGATTTTGCACGCCCTCTTCAGACAACAATCCCAGTAGATCACGTCAGTGGGGGAGAGGAGACCCAAAACAATCCAAACACAGAGTTAACTCCCTTTACGCAGGTTCAAGAACTGAAAATAATAACTCAAGTTAAAACCTTTCAAATTTCCTCGTGCATCGATTCTAAACCTCGGTGAAAGCTGGAGCTCGAGTGAAGAATGGAATAAAAATGAAAAATGTTGCAAATACTCAGCAGGTCAGTCAGCATCTGGGATGAAAGAAATGAGAGTTCACATTTCAGAACTGTTCTGAAGGAAGGTAGTCACACTCCTGTTTCTTGCTTCATATGCGCTGCCTGGGCGGCTGAGGGCTTCCAAACATTCTGTTCTTATTTCACATTTCTAACGTTTACAGATTTTTGCTTTTCAATTATGCATAACCAAGATAATGCTCTGAATTGGAGAGGGTGTTATCTCAGAGGATCTTTCCTGGGCCCAAGACACTAATGATGTTGTGAAGAAAGCACGTCAGCGCCTCGACTTCCTCAGGAGTTTGCGGAGGTTTGGCATGACATCGGAAACCCCGGCAAATTTCTACAGAGATGTGGTGGAAAGTGAGCTGACTGGCTGAAAGAAGCATAAATGAAGATTTGAGGATTCCAACATCTGCATTGGAATGGTAAAGTAGCCCTAATGGGTTGAATGGCCAACCTAAGAGGGCAGTTCCATCAAAGGCGTCAGAGCACAGGACATCCAATTTGTTTCCTCCCTCAAATAGGAGCAAAGATGTCTTGGAGAGTCCTGTTCATGCTGCTAACCTATGCCTGCCTCACCAGATCCAGCTCCAACAGTGTCATCAACTTTGCAGGTAGCGCAACAGTAATTGGCTTCATGAGCTGCAACAATGAGTCGCATTACAGTGAAGAGGTGGAAAATCTTGTGAAATGGTAAGAGTAATAACCTGAGTCTCAACATTTAAAAAAACGAAAGAGATGATCATGGACTTCAGGAGGACCAGGAACGACCATCCGCCACTACACATCAACGTCTCTGTAGTGGAGAGCACCAAGTTCCTTGGAGTTCACTTAACTACTAACCTATTGTAGACACTCAACATCTCCTCACTTGTCAGGAAGGCCCAACAGCAACTGCACTTCCTGAGAAGACTGAAGCAGACAAGGCTACTGGCCACCATCATGTCAACCTTCTACAGGAACTCTATTGAAATGTCCTGCCCAGCTGCATTACTGTGTCACATGGTTGCTTCAGAGAAATGGATAGGAGATCATAAGAACCATAAGAATGGCAGAGTTAATCACTGGAGTCTCACCACCAACCCACCTCCCCCCCCACTTCCGCCCAGTTGATGTGATCTACTGAAAGATGCTGTGTGAGGAGTGGAAGGGGTCATCAGTGATTTTGTGCTCCCTCTTCAGGCACCTGAAGAGGCCATGGGTAATCATGGAGGACCCCTTCCACCCCGGATAGAGCAGCTTTCAGCTACTCCCATCGGGGAAGAGATACAGGAGGATCAGAGCCAGCACCACCGGGTTGAGGAACAGCTTCTTCCCACAGGCAGTGAGAATGGTGAATGACCAAAGGGACTGCTCACGCTGACCATCCGAGACTCTCATATTTATGAAACAACGATTATTGATTTTGTACATATGAATTCTGAATGTGTACTGTCTGTCCGTATGTGTGTGTTATGCCTAGCCGTGTGTCTGTGTGTTTTGCACCGAGGACCAGAGAACGCTGTTTTGTAAGGTTGTACTTGGGCAATCACAACAATAAACTTGATTTGAATTGAGTAAAAAGATCAATAGAGGGGATCAGACAGCCCAAATAAACAGGGAGGTCTCCCTTCAATTGGAAAAGTCCTTGGTGAGGCCACCGTGGGTATGGTGTAGTGTTTTGGTGTCCTACTCTGGAAGGGCATTCTTGATCTGAGGGACTGCAGTGACGATTCACCAGATGGTTCCTGGGATGGCAGGGCAGACTGTGAAGAAAGACTGGCTAGATCATGGTTATACCCACTGGAATTTAAAAGGGGAAATTCTGACAGGACTCGATAGGTTAGATGCAGTAAGAATGTTTCCAATGTTGGGAAAGTCCAGAACAAGGGATAATGGTCTAAGGATGACAGATCGGCCGTTTGGGACTGATATATGAAGAAACTGATTCATTCAGAGAGATGTGAACTTGCAGAGCTCCTTGATGAGAAAGTTGTTGAGGCCAGTTCATTCAATATACAGTAGTGAGTTAGATGTAGTGCCTATAGCCAAAGGCATCCCGGAATGTGGAAAGGAAGCCGGAGGTATGGAAAGGTGGAGCAGGCCCGATCGGACAACACTCTCCTTTGTTGAATTAACATTTTACAGGTTGCCGGATTGTTGACTACTCTCACTTCTGTCTCCTTGCAGGTGTTCTGATTACAGCTCCTTCCTTCCGAGGAGGGCACTCCTTCGTCACATATCCACCGCTAACTAACGTTCACAACGAGCTGGTCATTGAGCTGGAGTTCAAACCTCGCTTGCCCACAGGCCTCATGTTCTACAGTAGCGGCAAAAGAATGAAAATGAATGACTTTGTCTCCATCGCCATGTTGCGGGGACATGTGGAGTTCCGCTATGACTTAGGATCAGGTGCGCTGAGCATAATCCAGATTAGATTTTTCTAAAGTGGTGTGATTCTTTATCTGCAATGATTTGTTAGTTGAGTTTCTTTAATATTAAGCATTGTTCTTTAGTTCAGATCATGTAGCAGTTAACACGGTGACCCGTGTTTGAATCCGTTGCTATCAGTAAGGATTTCGGACAATCCCACCTCCCCCCCACCTTTAATGTGTGGGTTTCCACTGGATGCTCCGGTTTCCTCCCTGTTCCAGATATGTACAGAGTTAGTAAGCTAATTGGTCACATGGGTGTAATTAGGGCAGCACGGGCTTATGGGTCAGAAGGCCCACTTACTGTAATTTACTTCATGTGAAAGATTTCCTTCCTTGTTCCATTTCCTTGCAAAAGGAAGTCATGTGATAGTGAATGGAACCAGTGGGAAGTTGTGGGACTTCTGTTCTTTGGCAGGGTATTGGTCTGCAAAGATCTTCAGCTCCCCATTGCGGAATCATCTGATATGATTGATGGGTGGACTGTGCCAGATTTACCATAAATATTTGTATATAATGCAACCCGTGTATAATGCGACCCCCCCCCCCATTTTTGAGGGGGAAAAGGGGGAAAGTTTTACCCCCATGTATAATATGACCCCCCTCCCCTCGCCCGCCCAAGTTGCGCTGGCGTCTCTCACAACCTCCCCCTCCCCTCACTCGCCTGAGTCGCGCTGACGTCTTTCACGACCCTCCCCACCCACCTGAGTCGCGCTGGCGTCTCTCACGACTCCTCCCTCACCCGCCTGAGTCACACTGGCATCTCGCATGACACCCCCTCCCCTCAGTTGCCTGAGTAATGTTGCCACTCGCCCACCCGCCCAAGTTGCGCTGCCGCCCGGCCACCTGAGTCGCTCTGCTGCCCGGCCGCTCGCCCGAATTGGACTCGACTGATGCTGTATTGCTGGTGAAACATGGGCGCATTGTTTCCTTCACTGGCCATCTGCCCCTCCCTCTGCCAGAGATCATCCAATAGCAGCCCTGGTGTTTGGGATTCCACCAGCTTGCATCATGAGCGCCTTTGATGTGTGCGCGTGAACTTCGTCTACTCACCTGGGCAGTTGACAAGCAGCATTGCCACTACTTGGACCTGAGTTCTGCTCAGCCAGACTGCCGAGGGTGGGACTGGATGCTGCTGTGATCAACCTGCTTATTGGTCATGGGACATCCCGTGGAACAGCATGGGCTCCCTCGCCTGAGAAAGCACAGAAAGTCAGACATCCTTATAAGCCACACGGGTGGCCCACTTCCTGTGCTCTCTGTGAATAGCAACCCCGACTTCTGTGTCTAGGAACAGAAGATTCTTTGCCCTCGTTAGGGCCTGATTTCCTCTCTTTGATTTAGGTAGAACTGGTGTTTCCTTCATGTACTGAAACCCAGCCTCTATTTGTGTCTTTTCTAGGACTGGCAATTCTGCAGAGCACCAAACCAGTGGCTCTCGGCAAATGGCATAGACTGAGAGCACATCGACATGACAGGGACGGTTCATTGACCGTTGACAACGAGGAAGAAATCCGAACCGTGTCTCCAGGAAAAAGCCAAGGTCTTAATCTGCGAAGCCCAATGTATCTCGGTGGTGTGGCGAAATCAGAAGTTCTTCCCAAAGCAATCAATGTTACAGAGGGGATTGATGGGTGTATTGCTAAGGTGCGTTTTTGAACCAAGGACATAGGGAAAGCTACTTGTTGACACCAAGTCTAAACATGTTCTCCTGAGCACTGCCTAAAGACTGAAGAGCTTGCAGTCCACTTCTCGATTCTGATGTGTATTGAACGGTGGGAGAAGCCTGTGTTGATCACTTCTCCCCCACCCCTCCACCAGTGTAAAGCCTGCACCCATCTCACCTGTCCTCAACTCATTCCCAGTTAAACCCCCACTTCTCTCCACTCTTCCCACAAAAGATTCTTGCCTTTCCCCCAGTGCAGTAAAATAACCCACCAAGACCACCCGTAAATTGGAGGAACAACACCTGATTTTCCATCTGGACACTCTCCAGCCAGATAGCATTAACATCAACTTTTCCGGTTTCCGCTAACCTGCTCTTCCTTTCTCCCCCCCTCAGCTCTCCACCCACTTTCCTCTCTATTCACAGAGCCATCCCTCCTCCCACTGCTTGATGCTGTGCCCTCTCTCCCTTTCTCTTGTGACCACGCTCCTCCCCCTACCTTTTCGAAAACACCTGCTGACTTTTCCCATACCTTTGATGAAGTGCTCGCGCTCAAAATGGCGGTTATGTATGCTTATCTTTGCTACATAAAGGACACTGTTTGAACTGCTAAATTTCTCCATCTTTGTGTTGTTACCTCAACCACAGTGTCTGCAGATGTTCGTGTTTTACTCCTACCTGTTATCATTCCCAGTCATGGACCCTTGCAACCCTGGTGAAATATCCCCTCCCCCCCCCCCCCCCCACCTCACCAACCCAACGATCAGAAACTCCTTGTGTGACTCCTGCACTCCCTGCAGCCCCAGATGTTGTTTAGTTCTTTGCTGACCTCTTCAAATGAATTAAATAACTAAAGAATTACAAAAAGACACCAGACATGAGAGAAATCCTACAGGAACGACCCTTCTGGTGGGCGTTCATTGACATGATCCCAAGTGCAAGTCATCATCCCAATCTGGGAAGAATAAATTGGGTCAAGTGTGGGTTATTATTTGTACCAATGAGATAATTCCAGCACACATCCAGTCTCTTCTGACTGGTTTAAATCTCTCGTGGAACTGATCTTCCCCACTATTGGCAGATTGATTGGTGTCACTGAGTGGTCACTCTGCACCTCTCGCCTCTCTCTTATTAACCAGGTGTCAATCAATGGGAAGAAAGTGGATATCTCCTACACCTTTACAGAGAGCCAGGATGTGGATCAGTGCTATGACAACACACCGTGTGACCGTGTGCCTTGCCTTCATGGTGGAAGATGCGTGATGATTGGGGAACGTGATTATCAGTGCATCTGTACGAATGATTACCAGGGTGAGTTGGCAGGTGCTTCCACGGGGCTAGTTTCATGCCATCTACAGGTGGGCAGAGTTCTGCTGGGATGTCACCAGCATTTATTGGGACAGATTGATAGGGAACATTGCCATATTGTCTAGACCAGTGGTTCTCAACCTTCCCTTCCCACTCTCACACTACCTTAAGCAATCCCTTACTAATCACAGTGCACCTGTGGCATAGAGATTACAAATGGTGGAATGTGAGTGGAAAGAAAAAGGTTGAGAACCACTGGTCTAGACAATTTATGTGTGATGTCACACTCGAGGAGCATTAAATCCATTGGTAAAAATGACGAATATAGTTACAAAGCCTCTGAATGGAGCAGACATGCCAGAGTTCAATGCTGGAGAAAGTCATTTGTAAAGGGTAAAGGGTCACCAACATTTCGGGTGCAATGGTATATTTGGGCTGATGAAGAGTTTGTGTATTGCACTCAACCCCAGCATCTACAAACGTTCTTGTTTCAACAGTTTAAACACTTGTCAGTCTGTTCCTCAGTCAGATTTATCAGCTTCAAGGAGCCAGGATCCATCTGCCCTTCTAACCCCCACGCTGCACATTCTCCTCAGTCTCACAGCTGCTCTTTGCTGCCTCAGCAGCAGGGATGGGTATTACAACTGAGCCTGGGTGATGGAAGCCCACCCCTCTTTCGTGTCCTGTTAACACTGGACAACAAATTTTTTCAAAGAGGTTCGTTCCTGAAAAAAATTGGGGATGTTGATGGCCGACTTCAAGCTGAACACAAATATCATTTTAGATTTGCTGCATCACGTATGAAGTTGGAGAAACACTAAATTTACTTTTATTGAATTTAGCACGTTTAATCGTATAATGAAGCTGACACATTGTGTTAGTTCAACAGACCTAAAAATGTTTTGCCGCTGATTTTTATTTGTACTCAGCATCTGATGCCTCTCGTGTCAGTGTCCAACAATAGTCGGCCGGCATTGATGGATTCCAGTTGCCCTGATTCTGCTTTTCCGTGCTCACAAAGTCCCGGTGAAACCTTTCACCGTGTTCTTCACTGACGGCACCAAGATCAGCAGAGAAGACGTCCAAGTGCGAATGCAGAAAATGAACATGTTGCCCTTTATGGTTTTGTCTGCTTGAAGTAGACTTAAAATAGGACAGGAAATCACAAAAATAGGTTATATCTTAAAAATACGATACCTGATAAAGGAAAATTTTTAGGTGATTTTTATAATCAGCGGCCCAAAATCCATAAAATACACCCAAAACTGTTCAGGAAGTAAAATCTTCATTGTCTGGTGTAATTTGTGACAACTCGCCAAAGGATATTTAATTTTTTAGATACCTTTGCTATTTAGAAACACTAAAAACTGTTGAAACATATCAAAATAAAAATAATTGAAAAAAAAATCATTTAGTGCATTAATTAATTTAAAGTATAAATATGAAGTGAAATAGTGAAAAATAAATGTGAAACAGCCAACTGTATCTTTTTATGGAAAACAAGTGTCCCCATTCAAATAAATGGTCACCACGGGCAGCGTACTCTTGAGGGGACAGATGTGAAGTGCATGTATAGGAAGAGATCAGATGTATGTTTCAGATCCCCTGTATATTCTGTTCCACAGTGAAGTGTGCAGATGTAGACATTAAAGAGTCAGTGAAAAACAGAGGCTGATCAGGTGATCATTCCCTTTGGATTCACCTAACTCATAGAATCCTGAATTTGCAGACACTGTGATTGAAGTTAAAAAACACAATACTGGAGAAACTCAGTTGGTCAAAAAGCAGAGATAAGGACACATAACCAACGTTTCGGGCTTGAGTCCTTCATCAAGGTATGAGCAAAATGTAGACAGGCCTGGACTAGAGTCTTGTTCCATACCATTTAGAAGTGCTTTCTGTATGAAATCCTGAGTTTGGGTGATGCAGGGGCGTAACAGAGTTCGATTTCACTAATTAACATCTTCCACAGTGAACTGTGGAAAATCACACCAACCTCTCCCAGCTCCAATACCAGGATACAGTTCTGGCAGTTGACCACTCTGTTCCCATTTAAGGACCTATGACACCAAGCATTAGGTCATTCTCAGGCCTCTCTCCCTTCAGAGACCTATTCTGTTCTGGGGGAAACTAAGCAGGGTCATCTATAGGAAGTAAAGTGTAAGCAAATTTTCAGGCCTTTCAAGGCATCAGCAAAATATAGCTGGGCACCTATGGGGGGAGGGAGAAAGGGACAGGAGCAGGTATATGGGCTAACAGTTAAGAGGTGAATATAAGTGGGAGGTTCAAAGAGAAAAAAGCTGAGAAGTGATAGGGAGAGGTGTCGGGGAGGCTGGAGGAAAGGAGACAAGGGACAGGGTAAAATATAGACGGGGGGAGGGGTTTAACGGAAACTGAAAAGGTCCAAGTAAATTTCCGTTGCCGTCTTCTGTCCTGTTCTATGCTTGGAGATCATTGTACACCTCTTCACAAATTAATTTCAGGTTTATTCTGTGCTTCGGGCTTTATTCCTGAGAGCAAAGCAGGCTGAGGGGTGGTCTTACGCGGGCTTATAAATCTGAGGGGCATGGATGAAGTGAATGTTCACGGTCTTTGTTTCCATGGTAGATGATTCTAGAATCTGGGGCATAGGTTTAAGATGGGAACGGAAAGATTTAAGAGGGACATGAGGCAACTTTTCACTCAGAAAGTGGTCCCTATCCAGAGGAAATGGTAGAAGTGTGCACAGTAACTATGTTGCAAAGGCATCTGGACAGATTTATGGAAGGGAGGGCCCTAGAAGGATATGAACCAAATGCAGGCAAATTGGACTAGCCCAGAATGCCAGCATAGATGAGCTGGGCCGAAGGGCCTGTTCTACGCTGTCACACTTGATGACAAGAGAGTGGGCAATGTGCAGTCACTGGCACTCATTGATCTGTAGCAATAAAAGCAGTCGCTAAATACTCCAAGGAAGGTCTTGGTGTTAACCCAATGAGCCCGTTCTTCCAGGTGGTTTGGCAACCCAGGAGTTGAAGGTCGGGAGGGGCTGAGGGGGTTAGTGAGGGTTAGGGGTCAGGGACAAGAGGGGTGGATGAGTTCCTTTTCATTACTTGTGGTCCAAAGTTACTCCCACGCCCACCCCCAATTGAATACCTCCCCCAAATGCAGGCCCATCTCACTCATCACCCCCTTCCAATCAGACCCGCCAGCCGGCCGACACCCAGCCCTAGTGCAACCCTTGTTGTTGGTCCACTTTCTCCCCTTCCTCCTGATTGGCTGTGCATTCCACTTTAATCTCAACCCCAGTCTCTGATTGGCTAATCAAATTGTGAGGTACAAATTCTCGTTCCTCCTCCTTTCACTTAACCGCAGCCCCAACTAGTCTCTCCCCCGCCCCCCCCCCCCCCCACCTCCTCACTGCCCTACTCAGGACACAGCTCCTGATCTCTTGTAACCAGGAGACCTTTGAGAAACAATGACCTCGATTCCCTGAGATCCCTGTGCACATTCCATTGGTATGGTGAAAGGAATGCTGCTCTCTCTGCCAGTTTTACCCACGTATATTAACAAGGAAAACAATTTCCCCGTCTTTTCATTAGAGCATTGTGTTTTTACTTCAAATCAGGGAGTCTACAGACCTTTTTGCTTTACTCTGCGTTTTTTTTAATGCTGGTTTATATGTGAAGTTTAATTTCAGTTCTTCTCTTTCCAGGTAAACACTGTGAAATCTTCCAGGACAAATGTCTGCAGGGGAACCCGTGCATGAACGGTGGAACATGTGAGAAGGGCCGATGTTTGTGTCCCATGGGATACACTGGATCAGACTGCGAGCTAGGTACAGATCTGCTACAGTCCCATCCCAACTCTCCCACCATCTGAGAGATCATCAGAATGTTTCCTGTGTCCAAGAATCAGAAATGTTCTTTATCACTGGGCGGGTGGTTTTTGCTGAGTTTTGTGAAGTGAGCAAACAAAGAGTCACTGGAGGAGCACAGCGGGTAAGACAGCATCCACGGGTAGAAATGGCCAGTCACCGTTTCAGGTCTGGACCTCATGCTCACTCTGAGTCCAAATGTGAGCTTCCTTTAGCCAACCATTTCAACACTCCCCCAGCTATTCCCACAGCGACATGTCTGTCCTTGGCCCCATTTATTGTCAAGGGGAGGCTAAACATAAACCTGAGGAACGACTCATCGTATTACTCCTGAACAGCCTTAAACCTAATGGCATAACCATTGATTTTTCCAATTTTAGGTAACCATCCTCATTTGGTTCCACTGTTTCCACCTCTTCATTACCTGCTCCTAGACATCTTTTCCATCACACTTCCCCACTCATTTCCAGTCATCTCTCCACCTGTCTCTCCACCCCTCCCATCTTATGTTCTCTACTCCATCACCTCTGGGCCCCTCCCCAGCTTCTTTCCGCCTTTATGTATGCAATTTCACCAGTCTAGATAAAGGCTCCTGACCTCCTATGGGTTCTGCGAGACTGGCTGAGTCCGTCCAACATTTCTGTGTTTTGACCGAAACGTTGGCTGACCACTTCTACCCATGGGCACTGCCTGACCCACTGAGAACTCCCAGCATCTCTTTGTTTGCTCAAGATCCCAGCATCTGGAGGCTTTGTGTTGCTCTGTGTGACTGATGTGTCTGCTTCACAAAGGAGGTTACTGTAGATGGGTACTGAACAAGAATACAAGAAAATAGGGCCTTCATTTCTGCCAATTGTGTCAATTTAGCCCAGGCCTCAATTCCCTTTCTGGGCCAGTTCTTTTGAAAAAGATTATCCACTTGCATTTTTAAGCAACCCAGTCCACAACCATCCAAGGCAGAGAATTTAAAGTCCAACCACCCATTGCAAGGAGTTTTACAGTTACAAAGTTTGAGGTTCGTGGAAGCGACTCAACATCTACCCCACCATTCCCTGTAGGATTTAAATGTTTTAACACGTAAATCCTACGTGTCTTCTGCACTCCAAAGTATATGCAGTAAATGCTCCGATATCTGGCACCTATGGGGATTGGTAGAGCCCGGATAAGTAAATTTGACAGTTGTTTGAGATTGCATGTAATGTGATTTGTGAACTGGTCGCCGATTATAACCTTTTGTAATTTTTTTACCTATTTATTTTCCGTGATTTTTTTTGCCGGTTACTTGATGAATTCCGGATAACGGGGATTTTACGGTAATTCTAACTCTCAGCTGTCCATCAGCAGACATCCCTCTCGTCTCAGGAACTACCTCACCAACAACTTGCTCAAATACAACAGCAATCTAACCCCTCGGCAATTAAAACCAATATTCCAAGTACCTTTCTCTCTACCTGCTGCATCTGGCTATGCATGAACTTTGTGATTCATGCGCAAGAATCCAAGGTCCCGGCGCTCACTTGCAGACTCCCCACACAGAAGGAAGTCTGTCCATTAATGTACTCCTGCCCCAAAACTCTCTCACATTAAATTTAATTTGCCCACTTTTCACCAAGAGCAACTTTGGTTTATTCCATCCCTTTGAAGTGGAATACCATCTGAAGGTTCTTCCTAAAATTGGTCACTGCCAAACCAAAGACAAATGAATAAAATATTTGTGAAAAACTAAAGACATTTGGAACAGAAAGCAAACACCAGTTAAAGCAGCATCTGTAGGGATAAAAGGCCATCTTCAAGGAGGGTTAAGGAAGAGAGTTCTGCAGCTCAGGAAGTGGCTTAAATTCCAAATAGCCAATGGGGGTGATGGGAGTGGGACACGCGAAGGTTGACCTGGTGGAAGTTGGAGTGAATGGATTGCAATAACATAAGCAGTTAGTGCAGCGGTTAGTGTAGTGGGTTGGTGTAGCGGGTTTGAATCCCATGCTGCCCGTAATGAGTTTGTTCGTTCTACCCATTTCTACATGGGTTTCCTCCTGTTTCCTTCTACCTTTCAAAATGTAGTGGGATTGTAGGTCATATTAGGTGTAATTGGGTGGCACAGAAGGGCCTATTACCATGCTACAAATTTTTCAAAAAAATTAAAAACTATCCCCTGAAACATCTCCAATGCCGATTGTACATTCAAATTATGAAGGAAAGGATTGCAAATTTTGGCATATATGGAACAAAAACAAATTACGGAAAGAATTCTGTGGGTAAAGCAGCATTTATGGAGGCAAAAGGTACAAATTGATGTTTTGAGTCTAGATCCGGCATCAGGACAGAGAGGGAAGAAGAATAATTGTCAGTGTTTAGTGGTACAGAAGGGATGGAGACAGGGAATAGAGGCTGTAGGTGATTGGTGATAGGGGTTGATGAGCAGATGGAACCAGATGGGGAGAGGGGATGGGCAAGGTGCAGAACACTAAGTGGGGAGGTGTATGCGTGAAGGCAGGGATCACCAGGGGAGTGGGTTACCTGGAACTGGAGAATTCAGTTGGGGTTCTAAGCTAACCAAGTGGAATATGAGGTATCCTTCCAGTTTGCGAGTGGCCTCTCCGTAGCAGTAGAGAAGGCAAGAATGAATAGGTCATTGTGGAGTGAGAACGAGAGGGAGAGTTGAAATGGGTGGCAACTGGGAGCTCCAGGTAACCATTCTGAACAAAGTGCAGATGATCCATCAAGTGGTCACCTGGATCACATTTGGTAGCAGAGAAAGGAACTTCAAATGATGAATCACCCCTCCCGATCCTTTCAGACTGTCAATCAATGTACTCTGAGAGCTCAATGGTTTTGTTATAGGCTGTTCAGTGGATTTGCTTCTAAGCTGGGCTCTCAAAGGTATTCCACTCGTCCCATTCTCCCTGCAAACTTTTCTCTCTCACACGTGTAAGATAGTGATGCCAACAAACAGATAACAGTTAATAGTCATCTTTGTCTTGGAACCTCAAAACATTGGAAATGGTGAGCGTTGAAGTCGTGAACCACCAGATAATTCTGTCAAAGTAGTAATGTTGGTGATATCGAAAGGTCCTTCTGTCATTAATTTGTGTTGATTCACTTTACTAAAACTCTTGTTAACTTTTAACTATTTGCACAACGCTGTTTGTTTGTGAAAGATGCATGCTCAATGTCCTGAGATCTGGCATGGGCTGAATTATTCCAAGGACACAAAGGAACAGAGGCAGGGGCATGTTCACAGCTTCCGGGAAGGGGCGCGACATCCCTACTGGCCCACTCAAAGTGGAGAAGGAGATTGTGAGCACTGGGGGCATACACAGGCCCTGCACCAATGGTAGAAGGGAAGCACCTCACACACCACCTGCCCCCACAGCCCTACCTACCCTGTCTGTGGAAGAGTCTGCTGTTCCCACATTGACCACATTAACCACCTCCAAACTCACCGAACTGGAGTGGGGGGGCGTCATCCTAATCAGGGATTGTCTGCAATATTGCAGTCACTTTTTTTCACAAGAATAATTCAGAATATTTATTAACTACCCTTTTTTTGTATTGATTTCCTCCTTTCAATTCAATTGTTCACCAATGTAGTTGTTTTTTTTTAAACCAAGTACCTGTTCGGCTACAGCAAGTTAGAATTTTGGTTCACATGTACATGGTACAGTATGTAAGACAATATGTTCATGACCAGAATCATCCTCAATGCCGGAAATAGTCAAAGAAATGGTCATGGAAAAGTGCATTAGGTATAATAATTACAGAACATTACAGTGTTCAAGACTATGAATATTTAACTCTTGCGAAGGGAAAACCCCGAGAAAAATTATCCTCTGTGACCAATGAACGAAGTAATTGCTTGTCCCTTGTATTTATCTCAATCCGTTTAATCCATTGAAATGTTATCAGGGATGGAGAGGACAGTTTTAGGGTAAGTGATTGATTATTTAGGACCAGGAAAAGGAGAAATGTCTTCATTAGATTTCATGTCAATCTCTGCAATTCCATTCCTCAAAGAATTAGGAATGGTAAATCCTTAAATACTGAAAGTTAATTTCAAACACAAAGAAGGATGGAGGGTTTGGGGATGAGGAGGAGCAGTGGAGTCGGGGCATAGTGTCATCAGAAGGTTAGTTAGCTCACCAGGCAAATTCCCTCCCCTCCTCCCAATTCCACTGGACAACATTTTCTTTCAAATGGTTTGTTTCCTAAAAAAAAATGGGGATTATGAGAGTCAACTTCAAGCTGAGAACAAAGGTAATTTCAGATTTGCTGCATCACGTAGGAAGTGGAGAAACATTAAATAAATTTTGATTGAATTTAACACGTAAATCCTACGTGTCTTCTGCACTCCAAACATAATGATGCTGTCACGTTGCACCAATTGACCTGAAATATTTTGCCGCTGATTGTCGTTTGAACTCGGCATCTGATGCCTCTCGTCAGTGTCCAACGAGTGTGAATGCAGAAAATGAATTTTCTTTCTTCTTTTTAAAATATTTTTAATGAGTTTAACATGACAATCCATATACAAGATAATAATACATAACAAAATTAAGCTAAACACGCAATATGAAATTTTTAAATTCCATCCCTTATTATTAAAGGTGATTGCCTATTAAAATAATTATACTGTTATAACAAATTGCATTATACCTTAATGAAATCTAAAGAAAGGGCTACGATCTAGGATAATCATAATTAAACCCCATAAATTAATTTATCTAAAAGGGAAAAATAACCTCAACCAATATGAATCTAACCCATCCCTTTCGTCAAGGTTACAAGAGAAAATCAAAGATGGATCAGGTCG
The DNA here is from genome assembly GCF_036971445.1 of Narcine bancroftii. Taxonomy (NCBI): domain Eukaryota; kingdom Metazoa; phylum Chordata; class Chondrichthyes; order Torpediniformes; family Narcinidae; genus Narcine; species Narcine bancroftii. The sequence goes on along the minus strand of NC_091470.1, from coordinate 173,688,017 downwards.
TGACCTGAAGACGGACGGATCACTCCTAGAGACTCATATCCTCGAAAACTGCCCATTATGATAGTTTTCTATAAATGGGCCCCAAATCTTTTCAAACTGAATCTTTTTATCTATTATTATTACCTAATTTTCTCTAAACTTAGATATGACATTACATCCTGTAGCCACTGTGCACAAGTCAGTGAAAGTTCATTTTTGCATTTCACTCAAACTGCCCGTCTGGCTAAAAGCTAAAACTTTCTCTTGAGGTGCCGATAAAAGTTTATCCGGTTCACGCAAAAAAAAACAAGGCAATTAAAGGGCGTGGATCTAATTTAATCTTAAAGATCATTGACAAAGACTGAAAGATATTCTGCAATAACTTTGTAATTAAGGCATTTCCAGAACATTGGAATCACCGAGGCTTAAAAAATCTTACACTTTTCACAAAATGAATTTTCAATGACATGGGTTTTGTATGCTTAAAGTAGACTAAAAATATCTTTTAAAAGAAATAGGAAAATTTTGAGATGATTTCGTGATCAGAAATCCATCAAATACATCCAAAAGTGTTCAGAAAACAAAATATTCCTTGTCCAGTGTTTTTATCATCTGGGCATCAGGGATTTTTCTTTCTTCACAGCAGGAGAAACTTGGCAGCTGATTTGGACACAGCAATTCCTACAAAGCACAGGGAAAGGTTATATCACAGGAGACCATTTGTTTTATTAACCTTCTTTGTTATTTCCTCCATTTTGATAGAAGGGGAATCAGCTTGAGCTGAGATTGCACCTGGGGAGAGAGAGTTTATGAGGCCTAACCTCTGAGACCTGGATTAAAATTTTCATTTTGAAGAGTCATATTTTGGTTTGACTTGTTTATGAACATACTTCATTTGACATCTCCTAATGGGTAGTGGCTCAGTAAATGCTTAAATTCCCTTTAATCTTTGAAGGATATCGAATTCAGGCACAAATATATTGTGGACTTACCAAGGTGACATTGATGATAGGAGCCTGTGGGATTTAATTCCTTCCAGTTCTTGAATATCAAGATGGGTCATGAGGAAGCAGTAACAAGATGCCAAAGCACATCCTCCTTGTTTTTAGCTATTAATCACAGTATAGTTGGTGATGCTAAACCAACTCTCTGGGGATCCAAGGACTCTGCCCCAAATTATGAGTTAAACCATGACTTCGTTCAATCCATGTTTAACCTTGATCTTCAGGAATGGGCTTCAGGATTGATCGTACTTCAGTGTAACATTACAATTCCTTTGAATCAGGCAATACAATTTGAAGAAATTCAAAAGGAATTGTCCCTCGATAATACAGGATAACAGTGTTGATAAAGGGTCCGGACCTGATGAATTAACTCTCCATGGATGCTGCCTGACTCATCAAGTCCTTCAGCTCAAGATTCCAGCATTTCTAGTGCCTCTGGGAGAGCAGAATCTGGGCATTGTTCACAGTTCCATCCTTTACCAAACTCTGCACCAGACCCAATCACAACTTTCTCCAGTGAGAGGCAAGAGGAAACAATCAAAAAACTTGCTGCCTTCACTTTCAAGAGGAGTATGTTGTTTGCAAATATTCGATATGTCCAGGAGCATCTTTGACCTCACTGATTACAGTGAGAGCAGTTTCGTCCTTGAGCAGGGAGGGGCCATGGGTCCCAGCCCAGTCAGCTGGCCAGGGAGAATGCTACATCATGATACCACAAGGTGGGGAGTGGCCTATTTTGTGCATCAACATAAAGATTGGTTGAGACCTTGCGTGCAGAACTTGAAAATCTTCAGAAGAATGTAGTTATCATTAGCTGTCCTGGAAGATCAAAAGACCATTTATTCTTTGCTCACATCAGCTTTAAATGATCTTGCTCTTCCTCAGAATGGAGTCGTTCAGTTCTGGGAGATGTCCCCATACCAACTGCAAGAGTCCAACCCAAGAATATGACTGGTGGGATCATCTACACACCATGACCTGTGCTCAGACGTCTCTCATCTGTCGACTTTTGGTTTGCTCTTTTTTTTCTCAGTATTCACCAAGAGCTGATTCCAATTTTAACTCAGAAAAGATCTACTGCAGTCTGAAACATTTTGGACGAGGTTCTTCCAGCGTCTAGGTTTGTGCAATAGATAAAGTGTTATTAACAAGCTCGTGCACAATTCACACATCTGCACGAAGGTTTACTTCATATTATAATTAAATCAAAAAAATCCAGAATCAGAATTTATTGTTATGAACATCTCACTCATTGTTTTGAGCAGCATTGCCGGTGCAAATATTGCAATAAATTACCTTTTTAAAAATCAATTAATTAATGCAAAAGGAAGAGAAAGTGAGGTAGTTTCTGTGGTTCATTGTCCATTCAGAAATCTGAGGGGAAACACCTGTTTTTATGCCGTTGGGTGTTGGTCTTCAGGATCCTGTATCTTCTTCCTCTTGTAGATGACCTCAACGGAGAGGAAATTGGTGCCCTTAAGTTCACAGCTCTCGGTAGCCTATTCCTGTCCTGTGCATTGGCGCTCTAGACCGGACGTTGATGCATCTAGTCAGAATGCTCTCCACGGTCCACCTGCAGAAATTTGCCGAAGTCTTGGGTGACGAACCAAATTTCCTCAAACTCCTCACAAAGTGTAGGTGCTGTCAAGCCTTCCTGATGATGGCATCCATCCACAGGCATGAAAACCCTGTAGAAACCCCACCATCTGCACAAATAGAGGCCCCAAAAATATGCTTCTTGCTTCAAGAAATGGTGATATTGACGTTTTATTTATCACTCTGAACTTCCTGCCTGTGGAGGGAATTTTATTGTGTTGATGTCGCTTGGGCTTTCAATTTATACCAACTCTGGACCAAGTATTTTTATTGATCTATGTAAATCTGAATTTCCAGATTGCTTATTCCATAAAAGTAAAATTAAAGCATGACGTGGGGAGGGATCCTCCACTCACTGTGTGGAGTTTCCACGCCAGTTAGCCAGCACAGCCGATGAGACATCAACCTTTCTTTATTCTGCCTCCCCCACTCAATAGAGTAAAAGTCCTAAAATTCAGACTCCTCGTGGAGTGGGTCAGTCTGTCTGGATTTTGGGATTTTATGGATTCTTGCAGTACTTTTAAAATTCAAATTTAAGGAGGAATAAAGATAAAGGGGTGCATTTTGATAGTTGTTTCATTAGTAAATACATCGTGCTTCAATGATCAAATTAAGCAGTTTTAAAGAGAACACAACAAAAATGTAAATATAATTTTTTTTTCACCTCGAAGAAACAGCTCGAAATTATGTTTAAAAATGACCATTGTTAACTACAGTATACAAATGAATGTCTTTGTTGTAAGATTACCTGTATTAAATGTGGTCGCTTGTTGCCGCTGTGCATCTGTGGCTCTTACCCACACACATAAACGCCCGCTAAATTTGAAAAGCTTGAGCGTTCGGATTCCTGGGTGCTCCAGATTTCTGGCATCCAGATTTTTAGACTTTTACTATACAGTGTCCTTTCTACAGCTGGTGTCCCAGTTTTTATGCAGGATTGCACTCTCACTCAATTCTGCTGTTGGACCATTGAAAAGGTGGAAGTTTATCTGGTCCATGAGAGCATTGTTTCTTCGGGGAGTGGGGGTGGTGAGAATGGTCAGTGTTATTCCGTTACATGACAGAGATGTATTGATTCATGTTTCCAGGGTATTTAATGGTTTGTGAAGAGATGCAATGGCTTGTTAATAAGTTTATTTACACTTATACAGGAATGCCTGCTGTTACCTCAGCACCAGAGTGGCACATGGAGGGTAGTGCGGGTAATGTCATTTACCAATGTGTTGACCCTTAACCTAACAGGAAGTGATGATGGTGTCTAATTTGGCATGATCCCATAGAACTAGCTGCTTACAACTGCTTTTTGTAACCCTTGTCTGTTAAATGATGCACTGAAGCCAGAGGGGATTTTCCTGAAATTCAGTGGATTTCTGGCAGATACCTCTGGCCCTGATGTTGCCTCACCACTGAAGAAGTTTCATGTGATTACACTCTCTGTTTGGAAGGACAATATGAGGGCCCTTCATATCTAGTCTTATCTGGGGTTGCCAGGACATCAGCAGATTTACTCATCACCCCCCCCCCCACCCTTTCAATGTTCCTCCCCAACATTAATGTTTGACTGGGAATTAAAACTAGCACAGTAGAACCTGAAAATCTGCAGACACCCTCATGACAACTAGCGTGTTGATTATATTTCCTGAGACTTCTCTTCCCGACTGCTTCATTGTAATAGATTCCTTAGCTCCCTGAAATTCCAGCTCAATTCCTTGCTTCTTTTCCCAGGGCGGCAGTTGGTGCAATGCTGTCACAGAGCCAGCGAACGGGGTACAAATCCGCCACTACTTCGCAGAAGTTTGCATGTTCTCCCCATGTGTACGTGGGTTTCCTCCAGCTGCTCCTGTTTCTTCCCGCCCTTCAAACCGTACATGGGTTGTAATTGGGCAGCTCCGGCCCATGGGCCGAAGGCCTGTTACTGGACTGCACGTCTACACTTTAAAACATTTCTCTTCGGTGACACTGAGCAGCCCACGTTATTCTACCAGCTGTGTGGCTGCCATCTCTTAACTGAGCTGATTGCAATCACTGAACGCAAGCCTGCCTTGTTCCAGTCACCCCTCCCTTCACCCTGAAATCCGTTACACGCACAGCTTCCCAAGCAACTAGAAGTCCTTCACTGATCAACTGGGAAAATAATTCCATTCAGACAATGAAATGATGGGTGGGTGAAACACTAGACTGTTCCTGCTCATTTTAATAAGGGAAATGGAGTGAAAATAGAAGTCGTGGCAAGGTAAATGTGGTGGACAGTCGCTGCAGTTGCCTTGAATAAAAAGCCAGTTCAGAGCCTAAATCCAATCCCTGGTGCATCATTTAGCTTTATCAATAAATGATCATTACTAACACTTTCATGTAGTGTCTTTAAACCATCTATTGGAATGAACCCAGATCCCTGATTAACCTTGTAAACTATCAAGGGAGAAGAATCACTTTTGTGATGCTTTAACCATTATCCCCACATCCCCCCCACAGATGAGGTTTGAGGTCCAGAAACTGTTATCTCTTTGTTCACCTTGGAACACATGTTTGTTACCACCATCTCGATATGTGAAATGTGATCAAGGACAAAGCACAGACATCTCGTGCAATTCCTGTCTACAATCTTTTCCCCTTGTGAGTCTGCATTCTGGCCCGATCCATCTGTAAAGAAACAAAGTTCAAGGCACTATATGAAAGAGTTAACAAATTGCTTTAACAAGATTAACCCTATCACCCACAGGTGGTAGTTAGTGATCCTGCGAGATTTTAACTTCTGCAAAATGATTACTGGAATTGTGCAATCAACTGCACATCAGATGATATTTGTCTTTCAAAGTTTTGGGCAGAAACACGGTTTATTAAGTTGCGTGAAAATGTTGATATGTTTATGGTGATTACGTTGGTGTAAAAATGATTTCAATTTCCAATAATAGCATTTTTTACTTCATAAGAGAATAAATGGCATTGAGGCATGGGTAGTAAATCTGGAACTCACACTATGTTAATTCATTTAAAATTAATTTCTACCCATGAAAGGAGTTAAAATGCTGGTGGTTGAAAATCTTTCAACTGAGTTGCACGTTGAGTTGTAGATTTATAGCTTGGCTGTAAATTGATAAAAACATCAGGGCAAAGATTCCACAGTTATTAATAGACTCTGAGTGGAAACTACAACCTCTCTGTTTGGTGTCTAATATATTTGATCTGTATTGAATTGGGAGCCAACTCCACCTCCATACCCTTCACAAGTGTGGTCTCAAGGGGATGGGCCCTTGTGTGGGAATTGTTTACAGTCTATTTTATTATCCCACATCTCTTAGTGTGATATACAATGTGTATAATTAACGCTCTGTGGGAGGATTTATTTTTCCACTTGTTACCTTTGTAGTTCTCGTTCTGAAAGACTTCTCACCAACAAAAAGAAAGAAACTGTTCTAATCTGGGATCATGAGAGCCGACGAGTGTAGCAAGATCCCATAATTGCAACATTATCGTGATCAGATAGACTTTCTTTAATCGTTTTGACTGAGAAGTGAGCTTTGGTCGAGATGACAGAAGAACCCTCCCTGCAAGTTTTGAAATGAATATGTGTTTCTTTTTGTAATCATTGGTTAACATTTTAACCAAACTGCAACATCTCCGACAGTGTAGCTCTCTTCAGATTAAACTGAAATATCAGCCAAGGGTCTGAAGTGGACCTAATGCTGACTCTCACCCATAGCTGACCACCCATCGCAGGTCACTATGAAATCATAGTCACCCTGGGTTACAGGCCCAGGATAGAAAAGAGAAAGGTCCCATGTCTCTTGACAAGCCCTTGAAGCAAGAAGCTGATGCAGTGCACAGGCGGTTGCTGTCTCACAGCTACAGAGAGCCAGGTTCAATCCGGACTTTGGGCACGGTCTGTGTGAACATTGCATCTTTTCCCTGAGGGTCACATTTACTCCCACTTCCCAAAGGCCAGCAGGCTTGCAGGGTGTTGAGCCATTGTGATCTGCCCCCAGTACAGGTGGTCTGTAGGGGATTCGACCACTGTGATCTGTCCCAGTACAGGTGGTCTGTAAGGTACTGTACCACTGTGATCTTCCCCCAGTACAGGTGGTCTGTAGGGGATTCGACCACTGTGATCTGTCCCAGTACAGATGGTCTGTAAGGTACTGTACCACTGTGATCTGCCCCCAGTACAGGTGGTCTGTAGGGGATTCGACCAATGGATCATCCCCCGTAAAGGAGTTGTAGGGAAAGTGGAGAAAGAGGTTGCAGGGAAAATTAGAAGGAAATGGGATTGTTTTGTGTGCCAGTGGGTTGATATGGACTCCAAGGAAAACGGATCTTTTAAATTAAATTTCAGATTTATTGTCAGAGTATATACATGATATCACATACAATCCTGAGATTATTTTTCCTGTGGGCCAGGCAGAATTACCACTTATTGGAAGTGCAAAAAAAAAATGACACAACATATACATGTAAACAAATAAAGAAATATAAACAGACTGTACAATACAGAGAGAGAAAAAAAAATCAATAAAGTGCAAAAGTAAAAGCCTTAAAATGAGTCCCTGATTGAGTTTGTCGTTGAGGAGTCTGATGGTGGAGGGGGTGAAGCTCTTTATGAACCTGGTGGTGCGAGTCCTGTGGCACCGAAACCTCTTTCCTGATGGCAGCAGCGAGAACAGAGCGTGTGCTAGGTGGTGTGGATCCTTGATGATGGCTGCTGCTCTCCGACGGCAGCGTTCCCCATGGATGTTCTCCATGGTGGGAATGTCCTGGTCTTTGTCCACTACCTTTTGCAGGGCTTTATGCTCAGGGATATTGGTGTCCCCAAACCAGACGAGGGTTTGCTAGTTTAATGAGGAAATCTGAGAGCAGCAGGAATCTCATCAGGCAGTCCAACCACAAAACGAAAATCACTGCGGGTCACAGCTGACAATAATGGGACGGTTATACAGGCACCGCAGTTCGTTTAATTCACCTGGTTATCTGTGAAACTGACGGTGATGTAGGAATAACCTGAATTATCACAGCAGCTGCCTTTTGCCTCTGTGCTCTTTGTTTCATTCAAGTTTAGTTGGTTAGCTTACATCTTGCAAAAAGAAAAGTGAAAACCAAAGATGAAGATCAGCAAGTGGGACGACTCCTCACAATGATGGTTCAGAAGCAATTTTGTTAGCTGGTTTATTAGATCAGGTGGATTGTAAAGTGGGACGACTCCTCACAATAATCATTCAGAAGCAGTTTTGTTAGCTGGTTTATTAGATCAGGTGGACTGTAAAGGATGCGATAAGGCAGAGTTTAGTAGCAAGGTCTGGGCTGGGGGAAATGTGGGCCGACGCTAATGTAATCTTTCATTTTTGTGTGTGTGCAGATTCTCCTGTGCAGTATGGAGCTCTCATCCACAGTGGCGGCTATATTGTTTTACCAAAACAGATGTTCCCGCGAAGGTAAGGGTGAAGTAGGGCAGGGGCAGTCGGTGTGTGGGAACGGGGGTGGGAGGGGGGTGGCTGCACAGGAGATGCAGTTGAAGGTGCGGCTGCACGGGGCACTGCAGGGCTGTAGGATGCACGAGGACATGACGCAGACGTGGGTTCCTGGGGAATTGTGGAGGTGTGACACAGACGTGGATTCGTGGGGAGTTGTAGGCATGTACAATGCATGGGGGTGTGACACAGACGTGGATTCATGGGGAATTGCAGGGGTGTAGGATGCATTGGGGCATAACACAGACGTGGGATCATGGGAAATTGTGGGGGTGTAGGATGCATGGGGGCATGACACAGACGTGGGATCATGGGAAATTGTGGGGTTGTAGGATGCATGGGGGCATGACAGACGTGGGATCATGGGGAATTGTGGGGGTGTAGGATGTATGGGGGCGTGACAGACGTGGGATATGGGGAATTGCAGGGGTGTAGGATGCTTGGGGGCGTGACACAGATATGGGGGTGTAGGATGGATGGGGGCGTGACACAGATGTGGGATCATGGGGAATTGTGAGGGTGTAGGATGCATGGGGGCGTGACACAGACGTGGGATCATGGGGAATTGTGGGGGTGTAGGATGCATGGGGACATGACATGGACAATGGGCAACTGCTGGGTCTCCAATTACATTTTGAATCCTAAACCTGGTCAAGGTTTGACCATGGTGATCTTGGTGTGTGGAATTACCTCTGTAACGTTGTGACTGTGGAGGGTGAGTTTAAACTCAGTTTGGATTTAAAGGGTATCAATATTTTGACTTTTTTCATTGGATATAATGATTATGATGAGCAAATTGATGCTGAGTTTATTGTCATACCCATGAGAAGAGTGTGCATATGCACTGAAATTCTTAATTCCTGCAGCCACACCATTACTTTTAGTAAAAAAGGTTCCATTCTTGTCACATAATTCTACATTTAGAATGTAACATACATGAAATTCCTTAACTTTGTCGACCGTAAGGAAGACAGGAAGTTGCCACTTTGTCCAGCCCCTCACAGAAATGAGGCCCCAGTCCCTCACAGAAATGAGGCCCCAGTGAGGAACCAACACACAACCCCTGGTTTACAAGACAGTGATCTAACCACTGGGCTATCAGAACTTAATAAACTACAATAGTATACATTGAAATATATTCCCATCCCCCTTGGAATGAAATATTTGTACACTTTTTTTTAAAAATGTAACATTTAGACATACAGCACGGTAACAGGCCCTTTCAGCCCACGGGGCTGCGCCACCAAACTGACTTACAACACCCAGTACATTTTTGAACAGTTAGAGGAAACCCATGCGAAGAACATACAAACTCCTTTTGGTCAGCGCCAGACTTGAGCTGCAATCGCTGGTGCTGTTACAGGTTTGCGCTAACAATTACTCAGACTGTTCCACCCCGACTTATTTAAAAGAAAGATAAATATTCACAGTTGATGGTCATGCAAGAAAATAGTGAGATTTCAGTAGAGAAGACAGGTCCGGGAGTGGTGAAGACAGGTCCGGGAGTGGTGAAGACACGTCCGGGAGTGGTGAAGACACGTCCGGGAGTGGTGAAGACAGGTCCGGGAGTGGTGAAGACAGGTCCGGGAGTGGTGAAGACAGGTCCGGGAGTGGTGAAGACAGGTCCGGGAGTGGTGAAGACAGGTCCGGGAGTGGTGAAGACAGGTCCGGGAGTGGTGAAGACAGGTCCGGGAGTGGTGAAGACTGGTCCGGGAGTGGTGAAGACAGGTCCGGGAGTGGTGAAGACAGGTCCGGGAGTGGTGAAGACAGGTCCGGGAGTGGTGAAGACAGGTCCGGGAGTGGTGAAGACAGGTCCGGGAGTGGTGAAGACGGGTCCGGGAGTGGTGAAGACGGGTCCGGGAGTGGTGAAGACGGGTCCGGGAGTGGTGAAGACGGGTCCGGGAGTGGTGAAGACACGTCCGGGAGTGGTGAAGACAGGTCCGGGAGTGGTGAAGACAGGTCCGGGAGTGGTGAAGACAGGTCCGGGAGTGGTGAAGACAGGTCCGGGAGTGGTGAAGAAAGGTCCGGGAGTGGTGAAGACAGGTCCGGGAGTGGTGAAGACAGGTCCGGGAGTGGTGAAGACAGGTCCGGGAGTGGTGAAGACAGGTCCGGGAGTGGTGAAGACTGGTCCGGGAGTGGTGAAGACAGGTCCGGGAGTGGTGAAGACAGGTCCGGGAGTGGTGAAGACAGGTCCGAGAGTGGTGCTGGAATGGCTTAATGATTTGGGAATTACACAGAGGTTCAAGAGTCTGAGCCATTTGAAATAAAACCCTCTTTGATCCATCAGAACTGAGGAATCGTTGTGTCTCCAAAACACCCCAAGCACACGTCCATCCCTTACTCCAGTCTCAGATGTATGGTCATTCCAACTAAACCCATTCTCCACCCCCACTCCCTTACTCACATCATTCTGGCCAAGAATGGGTAACACAACTAGCATAGCAGTTAACGCAATACTGTTACTGCACCAGTGACCTAGGTTAAAATCTGGCGCTGTCTCCAAGGAAATTGTACATTCTCCCCGCGTCTGTGTGTGTTTCCTCTGGGAGTTCCGGTTTCCTCCCACATTCCAAGGACACACAGGGTTAGTAGGTTACATGGGTGTATTCGGGCGGCACAGTTCCTTTTCTGTATCTCAAGTGCAAATTTAAAAATTTTTCCTCATAATATTCCAATCTAAACATGGTTCTCACAGTTTTTAACCCCTCAGTGATCAGTCAGCTTCCTCTTCAGATCTCTTTTGGACAAGCTTTCACTTCCCCTCACTATGCTCCTCCAAGCTCAGCTGAGCACTTGTCTCATCCTGTACAAGGCCACATGGCCTGCAGCTCAGAAAGCTCAGATTATAATGGAGACACTCTTCACCCTAGCGCTTGGCGCCCTCCACTAAATGGCCACGGTTTACTAGGGACCTTATGATCAAGGAGTTTCCTCCTCCACGGGGCTCATGAGGAAGTTGCAGAAATTCTTTCCATTTAATGAATCTCTGGTTGAATGTTCACAGTTCTCCAAACATTCCTGAAACCATTGAAATGGAAGTTCGCACGACAACTCTCAATGGCCTGTTGCTCTGGCAGGGTGTGGTAAGTGCTTCGATTATGTTCTAACAAGTCAACATAAGCATTTGAGTGGAGACATTGGTTTACTATATTTTGATGGTGTTAAGACAGTAGTAGTTTGAATCCCAAATGACCAAACCACTGGTGAAACACAAAAGTCCGCAGATGCCATGATTGTAATAAAATCACAGAAGTGCTGGAGAAATTCAGCAGGTCACCCAGCATCCGTAGGAGGTAAAAGATATATCACCACTCTGTAGAGCCTGATCCCTTCCTCAGGTCAGGCAGCATCTATGGAGGTAAATAGATGGTCAACATTTTGGGTTGAAGACCCTGCATCAGGGCTGAGAGCATAGGAGGTAGATGGTCAATGTCAGAAGGGCAGGACGAGAGGAGGCCAGTCAGTGACTGGGGAGCTGGGGGTTGATGGGCTAGTGGGAGCAGGAGGAGGAAGGTGGAGAGAGAGGATGGAAGGTGATGAGTGAAAGCAGATAAGGAGGGGCTGATGGAGCCAGGATAAGAAGGGTGAGGCCATGGATAATAGGTGGGTTTGAGGGGAAGATGAAGCCAGGTGAGGAAGGGTGACCTATCCAGGTAAGGGAGGGAGGGGAATGGACAAGGTGAACAGAGAGAAGCAGCACACAAACATGCTGGAGAAACCTGGCAGGCCACGCAGCGTCCACAGGAAGTAAAAGGTCATCAGCTTTGCAGGCCTGAGGCCTTCATCAGGGATGTGAGAAAGCAGGTAGAGATGCCTGAACACAAAGGTGCGAGGAGAGGCGAGGAGGAGCAGAGGCTAACAAGCGAGGGGGAGAGGAGATAAAAGCCAAAAAGTAATCAGGGAGAGGGTAGAGAGCTAAGGGTAGCTCTCTGATAGGACAATAGAGGGAAAGGGGTGGGAGGCTGGAGTAAATGAGACACAGAGACAGGCAGAGAGACTGCAGTATCCTGGTTTAATGGTCCTCCAGCCTCAGTGCCTTTCGACAAGATCATACCTCTGATTACAGGGTTGTTCATCAGGACACCCGTATGAAACTCTGCATGGAAGCACTGGCCTACATGACAGTCACACAAACACGTAAAGATATCAGACATGGTGTAAATTGTCTCAGGATGGCGAAGCTGGGGGTGCTGCTGGAGCCACTGCAGTGGCAGGGCTGCCACTGGTGCTGACCCGCAGGGAGTGAGGGAACGGAGATGCACCGCTCCCTGTGGGATCCAGCCGCCCAGTCAACTGCTGTCGGCTCCCGCATGGGCTTTGAACGGCCTGTTGAGGGAGCCAGCTCTGATGCACCGTCAGTGACTTGAAAGACTGAAGTTGAGCAAAACTGATAGGTTTTTATTCACAGTAGAATGACCCTGCTGGTCGACTGCCCCGAACTGAGCAGGGGTGGCTGAGGGGCAGTCACCTTTACTCAGGAGCCTGTGGGAAGAGCCAAAGGTACAGTCGACCAATGGGTGAGCCCAGATAGATAAATATATACATCCAGTAGTTTACCACAGGCCCGACGGTGGTTTTATTTGAGATCCCGCAACCGCGGGTCTGTGCCCAAGATGGCGGCAGCCACAAGGGAATTGGAGGACTGGAGCATGGCATCAGACGATGGGCAGATCACACCACCCCACGCCCCCCCCCCCAACTGAGAAGGAGAAGCAGAGGAGGTGACCCGCAGGGAGGGTGACCATGATTCTGCCGTCCCTCACCACTATTCGGGGCCCCAAACACTTCACTTGTGTATCTGCGGGAGTCATCTGGTGTTCCCGTTGCAACCTTCTCTACATCGAGCGACTGGACACAGACTGGGAGATCGCTTCCCCTTCGCTCTGACCACACCAATGACAGGGATCTCCCAGGGGCCAACCATTTTATTTCTGGGCCTCACTCCCATGTTGGCATGTCTGCCCATGACCTCACGCACTGCCAGACCAAGGCCACCCTTAAATTGGAGGAGCAACACCTAATTTTCCATCCGGGCCCTCTCCGACAAGATGGCATTAACATTGACTTCTTCGGTTCCTGCTCGCCCACTCCCCATTCTCCCACTCTTCTCCATCCCTCTGTCTTCTCTCTTCCAACTCCCCTTCCCTCTCCTTTCACAGAGCCATGTCCCCTCCCCTTGTTTGCTGGTATGCCCTCCCTCCTTTTTCCACCTGCCTGTGGGACTGTTCTCCCCCTGCCCCTACCCCCACCATTTTGTTCGGGTGCCTGCCCTGTTTGACTAGCTTTTGAGCTTTTGCTTCCAGCATTTGTAGCTTTTGGTGTTTCTCTTCCATTTGAAGCTGTGGTCAGAGGGATCCTGGGTGATGGGGCTTGATTGGTAGAAGAGAATCAGCAGCGACAGGCAACCAGTGAATGCGGCTGCGCCCTCCTGCTCTGCCACCCAGTCGCTGAGAGGGCCATCATTTCGCTTGTTAATGGGTTTCCTTTTGTTCACAGAAACATGGGGAAAGTGGAAAAGGAAAAGACTACGTTGCCCTCGGGCTCCAGGACGGACACGTGCTCTTCAGGTGAGTGGGACCGGGTGGGTGGACACGGCCTTTCGATGGGCCGAATGTAGAGGCAGAGCTCTCCCCCCAACTCGGTGCCCCTGAGCATTAGCATGGGAGCTGGTGCTCGGCAGGACTGCTCCATCAGTGCTGATGCTGTGGGTGACACTGTACAACAAGGCCCTGTGGTTGATGTAAAGGATCCCGTGGTACGTAACTGCTTGGTGTCCTTTCCAGTGTGCTGATCAATATTTATCAAAATTATTCTTTAAAGGGCAATCATAACCCACAATTTAGAGAAATGACACCATGGCATCAACATCAACCTCCAATTTCCAGTCACCTGCCCTTCCCCATGATTTCTCAAAACACTTCCCATCCTGTTTTACCCCATCTCTCTGGCCCCATTCCTCCTTCTCCTTTCCCCTCCCCTGCATATTCTACCTGCCCATCACCCCCACCCTTCCTCCAGCTCTGCACCCCTTCCCTCTTTCCTCCTATCAGAGGGCCCCTTCCTCAGCCGTCTGCCTCTTCCTCCTATCAGAGTGCCCCTTCCTCAGCCGTCTGCCTCTTCCTCCTATCACCTCCTAGCTTATGTTTTTTCCATTTCTTCCCCTCCGGCCTGCATTCTTCTTCCACCTTCCACCTTCCCCATTCACACAGGTGTCTGCCCATTTCTTGTTCTTTCTGAAGAAGGGTTACAGCCCATAAGATTGACTGTCTGTTGCCTTTCCAGGGATGCTGCCTGCCCAGATGAGTTCCACCAGCCCTCTGTGTGGCTCCTGTGGTCTCTCCTGTTTATGTACATTTACTTGCCTTGAGACGTTACCGAGATGTGACATAAACACAGGATCTTTGTCAATTCTTTATTCTTCCTGCTTTTCCTTGGTGACCAAGCTTCTTCCCCCTCCCCCACCTTCCCCAGTTTCCAGAGATAGGCCTTTGAGCTGCAAAATGCTTCCATCCTCGATTATTATGTTTGGCTGGAACTGATCAGAGGGAAGTCAGGGCCTGACCAATTTTACCCAGAGGGTCTACAACACAATTTCATCCAGTCCCAACAACATCTTAGAAATCTTCTCTGTAGTCCATCACTCTTATTGATATCTTTCCTGTAGTTTGGTGACCAAAACTGCACACAATACTCCAAATTTGGCATAACTAATGTCTTATACAACTTTACCACAACATCCCAACTCCTGTACTCAATACTTTGATGTATGAAGGCCAATATGCCAAAAGCTCTCTTTACAACCCTATCCACCTGTGACATCACTTTCAGGGAATGATGTATCTGTATTCCCAGATCCCTCTGTTCCACTGCACTCCTCAGAGCCCAACCATTTACCATATAACCATATAACTTAATGACCCGTTGTTCTAATCTCACCGACCCTCAAGGGGAAGAGCCAATTCACATCTACTCTATCAAATCCCCCCTCAACCTTCTACACTCCAATGAATAAAGACCCAGTCTACTCAATCTTTCCCTGTATTCTAAATACTGCAATCCAAGCCACATTTTAGTAAATCTTCTCTGCACCCTCTCTACCTTATTGATATCCTTCCTATAATTTGGGGACAAGAACTGCACACAATATTCCAAACTTGGCCTCACCAGTGGCTTGAACAGTCTCAACATCACCTCCCGGCTCCTAACATTTCTTTTTAAAATATTTTTATTGAGTTTAAAACCCTATGTACATGGCCTTCTTGTTAATAACATAAAGCAGGTCGTATCATATGCATATTATCCAAAATTAGTATTGAATAAAAAATAGATAAGATACAATTAAAAATCCCTTATATAACAAAAGGTATTTTCGACATATGATCCATAATAATCCGCAATTAAACCCATTGTTATCTAATTATCTCTAATAACAGAAAGAAAAAAGATTTCTCCTCTACTAATCTAACCCCTCCCTCTAAACTATTTACTGATTTGTCCTTCCAAAATGCAACACCTTACACCTGTCCGAATTAAATTCCATCTGACATTTTTCCAGCTGGCCCAGATCCCTCTGCGACTGTCCTCACTGTCCACTGCTCCTCCAATCTTGGTGTCATTTGCAGATTTGCTGATCTGATTTACCACATTATCATCCAGATCATTGATATAGATGACAAACCACAATGGGCCCAGCACCAATCCCTGAGGTACACCACGTCTGAGAGGCAATCATCCACTCTCATTCTCTGGCTTCTCCCATCAATTCAATGTCAAATCCAGTTCACTGCCTCACCATGAATACTGAAAATTTGAACCTTTCTGACTAATATGGAACCTTGTCAAAGGCCTTACTAAAGTCGAACGTCCATGTGGACCACATCTATATTCTTTCCTTCATCAACTTTCCTAGTAACCTTGAAAAACTCTATAAGATTAGTTAAACACCACCTACCACGCACAAAGTCATGATGACCATACCTAACTGGTTTCTGGCTATCCGAATAATAATATATCCAATCTCTTAGAACACCTTCCATTAATTTACTTACCACTGACGTGAATCTCATCGGCCTATAATTTCCAGGGTTACTTTCAGAGTCTTTTTTTAAACAATGGAACAACTCCGGCACCTCACCTGTGACTAAGGACATGGTAAATATTTCTGCCAGAGCCCCTGCAATTTCTATACTAGCCTCCTCAAAATCCGAGGGAATATCTTGTCAGGCCCTGGGGATGTATTCACTTTAAACTGCAAGCACTTGCTACTCTTTAATCTCTATAGGTTCTGTGACATCACTGCTTGTTTTCCTTACTTCCCACCACTCTGTACCTGTTTCCTGAGTGAATAGAGGTGCAAAAAACCCATTTAAGGTCTCCACATCTCTTCTGGCTCCCTCCAAAGCCAACCACTCTGATCTTCAAGGGGACTTGAGTTACCAATCTGTGACACATTTGACTTTTGCTGTTTCATACTTTCATGCCTGAGGATTGTTGGTTTTGCTTCATGTGCATCAAACCAGGGGAAAATATTGGCCCAGAACATATTTATATTGTTGTCACACAAATAATGAAAGCCCCGTGTTTTCTTGGGTCGGGTTATCACAGAATGGCCCATCCATCAGCCATTTGAATCTGTACCATCTTAATGCTAGAACAATACATTCAGTCCTACTTTTCTAACCTCTTATCACAGCTGTGCAATCCTGCAGTTTCCTGCCCCCCTCCCCAGCCAAATCTGTCCCCACCAATCCCCAGACCGAGTACAAACCACTGCCAGTACACATGCATTCAGCGATGGGGAGGGATGGAATGCCAACAAGTTGTTGAAGCAGGTCAGTAATCTTCTCTGTTTTATTGTGTGCACGCAGCTACCAGTTGGGAAGTGGCGAAGCCAATATCCTCTCAGAAGATCCCATCAATGACGGGGAATGGCATAAAATAATCGCTATGCGGTAAGAAGATTGAAATCACCTTTTCAGAAATTTAAAAAGTAAAACATACAGACACCGTGACTGAAGTAAAAACACACAACGCTGGAGAAACTCATTTGGTCAAACGGTGGCCTTCATATAGACAGATACCCAATTTAGGGGCCTGACTATATTTTCCCACACCTTGATGAAGGGCTCAGGCCTGAAACGTTAGTTTTGTATCTTTATCTTTGCTACATAAAGGACACTGTTTGGCCTGCTGAGTTTCTCCAGCATCGCGTGTTTTTAACTTCAGAAGTTTAATGTCCAATCAACAATATTCCCCGCAGCAGATCACGGAGTACCTTGAAGCATGGACAGGAATGGTTTTGCGGGATATGAGCTAAATGCAGGACAATGGGACCGTCTTAGTGTAGACAGCACTATCGGCTTGGATGTCAGGCCAAAGGGCCTGTCTCCATTCTGTAAAGCTCTATAGCTCTTGCTGAAGATGGAAATGGAAGCCACGAGCATGACATAAGATGTGAGTTTGTTGTCACACAGATACCCGTATATACTCCTTTAATAGTCAATCCCGCGTAACAGTTGATCTTGCGGCCCCCCCCCCCTTTTTTCAGCCCCATCCCCCCACCCATCTGATTTTCTTGACTGTGAATCCTTGCCCTGTGCGCCCGTCCATCCAAGCTCCCATTGCCCCGACCTCAAACCTTCGCCTCGGCCACCTGTCCGCAGGAGCTCCTGGCCTCCCAACCGCGGATCCTCGCCCCGGCCAACCGGCTGCTCACCCATCTGATCTCCTGATGCCCCAAATGCAGGACCTCATCTCAGCCGCCTGCCCATCCTAGCTCCCGACTCCCCGAGCGTGGACTCGCCACCTGGTCTAAGCTCCTGGCGCCTTGAATGACACAGGTACTTATCGTGGTCAAAAATAGTAGCCGTGTAAAAGTGAATCCCCCCAAATTTGACCCAAAAATAAGTCCCCAAAACTCGACTATTACAGGAATATATATGGGAATGTACAAGGTAGAGATGCTCCAAAGTTCTTCCTTGCTGCAGCTACTTGGGTATACTTAGCAAAAGTATAAATTAAATTATCCCAGAGTAGCAGGCCTTCGCTCGAAGGTCTTGAGCGTACATTAGGTCTGCTCAGACTGGAAATCAGTCCCAATTCTCAAAAATAACAAGCAAAAACAAACCCAAAACAAAATCAGGAGGTAATTTTTCAGCTCGATCTTCATTCTTCAGAGAGATTGTTCTAATTACAGTATATTTAAAAAACCCTGGTATCTGGCACCTGTGGGGCTTGGTAAATTCTGGATAAGTGAATTTTCTGGTTGCTCGAGATTGCATATCGCAAGGATTGGTGAACTAACAGTGAGGCGCACCAATTTTAAACTTCCCGTTTTTTTTTACTTACTTATTTTCCGCAGTTTTTTTGCTTGAGGCTGCCGGTTGCTTGAAATCCGCATAACGGGTTGTCTCCAGAAATCTGATTTTGAGTCTTACAGTCATTTCCCATGGCCTGAATCAGAATGATTCTGGAGGTTGTTGTGGAGCCTATGGATTGAGATGGGTGGTGGAGGAGATGGCTAGAATCTCACTTAACGAAAATCAAATTATTGCAGAAATTAGAAATTCTAAAAAACATAAAATATTGGAAGTACTTCAAAAACATGAAGCGAGAAGGAATCTCTGTGTTTCAAGTCGAAGACCTTTTGTTTAAACCCCAGGTTTATATTGATCTTTTCCTCCACAGTGAAGGCAAGTCAGGATATGTCCAACTGGACGGCGATGAGATAGTGCGGGGAGAGTCCAGGGGCGACAAGGTTATGGTAAACACAAGAGGCAGCATCTACCTGGGTAAGTCTAGCTCAGTGTAGTATACGGTTAGCATGGCGGTTAGCTCCACGCTATTACAGCGCCAGTGACCCGGGTTCAAATCCGGTGCTGTCTGCAAGGAGTCTGTACCTTCTCCCTGTGTCTGCATGGGTTTCCTCCAGGTGCTTCGCTTTCCTCCCATCGTGTAATTGGGCGGCACGGGCTCATCAGCTTCGACCGTGTTGATCTTCTTAACACTTTTTTTAATTAAAATTTAAAATGTCTGCACTTCACCTGATTTATTTTTGTCAGAGAAGGTTGTAACTGGATCAGACACTTCCTTTGGCTCTGTGGGAAACTGTTTTCCCAGTCCCGTAGGACACTGCATTCAGAGAGAGGAGAATTCTGCCTTTTTACCTGGATGTCTCCTACTGTCTCCAGCTAATTAATTATTTTATGAAGTGTAATCATTGTGAGCTTGAAGGTTGATAACAGGCAGTGAACAGGATCCAACAAGTAGCCATGAGCTAAGTGTCCCATTGATCCATTTTGATAATGGTGGAGAGGTCATGGGGAGACCCTCCTGAACTGCTTCAGATTCATGTTGCCTTTATTGTCATGTAATATTACACAAAATCGCCTTCTGCTGTAAGGCAGAAAAATACTCGCCATTAGTGTCCCCTTACAGTACGAGGGAAGGAAATGCTCAAGGGCGTCCCGTAAATGGATTCGCCTCCAGCGCTCCTGCAGCCTCAATCTATCGGCAACCCAAGCTCCAGATCCAATCCTCCGACCCAATCAGGAAGCGTTCAGTGCCCGAAGCCCTTCTTGCCCTCCAGCGCCCTCGAATCTCGGCTCTGATACGGGATACCCAGCCCATGGGGGTCCCCCCGAATGCAAGTTGCCCGCCGCCTGTGTGAGTCCTCCAGCCGCTGAGGCCCTCGCTGCTCCCCTGCTGCGATCACCCTCCCTAGAGGATAGCTCTCCTCTGCTTCTCCTTCTCAGCGAGGGATGTTCTCCCTGTGGCTGGTCCGCTGGCCCCCACCCCCGGAGTCTGCCGCCAGAGCCTGACCACTGCCAAGCTGAGGCACCACTTTCTTGGGCACGGGCCTCCGCAGCTCCTTTAGCAGGCTGTTTAAAGCTGGTGTGAAGCTGTTAGCATTAGGACTGGGTGGTTGAACCCTTGGGTGTAGCGCTGTGTCTCTTCTCTCCTGGGTCCACACCAATGCCGCCACTTCTTTGAAGATATGATTTATATCAGCCTGTCAGGACCTCAGTTTGATATCCAATCTAAACCATGGCATTTCCCGGACCATCTGGTTCACATTCTCCTTGGCTCACAGGGGAGACGGCTAACACCTTGCTCAGCATTGCACAACCATAAAACATCCTGCTCTACAAAGCAGGGCACATCACCACTCTCTACACCATGTTATGTCAACAGGGTATCCGATTTTCAATCCCAAACACACTGTCCGCCAGAGGTTTGAGAAGTTGTTGGACAGAATCCAGGATTCCTGTGTGCAGTGGCAGGACACAATACCGAGGTCATTCCCCAGGGGTGTCATTGCTGTGGCCGCGGTGAGTTTCAGTCCGTCCCACAGCAGGCAGTCCTGCAGCTGTGAATGTGCCTGCCCACAACTTCCATTTGTGACAGCTCCTTGCACGGAAGACCAGCATGCTTCAGGCTGTCCAAAGTGCATCTTCCAATGGTGGTCCTCCAGCAGCTGACTTGTGTGACACCGGAAATGGCTGTGTAGAGAAGAGTCCTTTAAATGCTCCACTTAAAGACAGTTCTGCCTTCGTCAGCAATGGCCCAAGCTTTACAATTGCTCCCAACTCACTGCTCCCATACCTCCCTGGCAGACCGAGGTTTTTATTGTGTGTATGTGTGTGTGTGTGTGTGTGTGTGTGTGTGTGTGTGTGTGTGTGTGTGTGTGTGTGTGTGTGTGTGTGTGTGTGTGTGTGTGTGTGTGTGCTTGCCTGTGTGTGTTTGCATGACTGTGTATGTCTGTGTGTGTTTGCATGCTTTTGTGTGTGTTTGCCTCAGTGTGTGTTTGCACGCTTGTGTGTATGCCTCTGTGTGTGTCTGCGTATGTGCCCCTGTGTGTGTGTGTGTGAAGGTACAACAGGTACAAAGCTCTCCTGGGAGCTTTCAAGTGTTTAAAGTTGTGACATTGTAACATCATGATCACGGATCCAGATTTTCTGCTAGCCCGTCCCACCACTGCACAGCTCTGCAGAAGCTGGTGTTTCTGACCACATTCAATGTTTCCTTTTTTGCCTTCAGGTGGAGCTCCAGAAGTTAAATACTTCACCGGGGGGAAGTTCACCTCTGGAATAACTGGCTGCATCAGGAGAGTGGTGCTTGTAAATAAAAGACCCGGACAACATCAAGTTCAGCCCGTTGACCTGTGGGTTCACGCTGAAGGCGGGGTGAATGCTGAACAGTGTCAGTTGTAGTCACTCGGGATTCTCTGAAGGCAAAGTAGAGACTTCTGGGGAAAGGTGCTTTGCTGCTATTAAATTGGATTGTTTTGTGTTTTTTAATGCAGTCCATTTTAACCAAAAAGAAATAATCGCAATGTCATCTGTGTATTCTGTTGAATGAAGGTTTTGACAACTCAGATTGATTTATTTTGTACTACAACAGCCATACAAGAACACCAGCATTTTCCTTCGAGGCTGATGATCCCTATGGATTTAGGTGGCTCTGGCACTGAAGTTTGCAATGTAGGTGAACCAAAACAGCTAGGAATCTCTCCGCTACCCATAGTCTCTGGGTTTTAAGGCAACAGTAGTTGGTTTGTCTCTAGTCAGGAAGACCCAATTCATTTGTTTCAAGAAAAGGTTCACAAGTTGCGTACCTGAAGGTTTTGTGCAAAGATCTGAATTGGTACAAGCAATTTTCTTACTTCTGTCAGTTAGGCAGCCATTTCCTACACATTTATATCACTGACTTACCAACAGTTCTGCAACATTCCCTTAAATCTGGCCTCGAATCTTATAAATTGACCCTGGATAATGTGGAGTTCACCAGGAAAGTCTACAGATACTGAATGCAAGGAACAAGGACCAAACGATGCTGTTTGGATTCCAAGGAAACAACGCCACGGTAGATGTAGCAGTTAGCGCCACGCTGTTACAGCGCAAGGCCACCGGGGTTCGAATCCCGCGCTATCTGTAAGGAGTTTGTACGTTCTCCCTGTGTCCACGTGAGTTTCCTCCGGGGGCTCCGGTTTCCTCCCACCGTGCCGCCCAATTGGGTGTAATTGGGGGGCATGGACTCTTGGGCCGAAAAGGTCTGTTACCGTGTTGCATGTCTAAATTTAAAATTTAAACAGCATTAGTGAAGAATTAGAACTCTAGAGGGGTCTAGACAGGAACCAAGATGGCATCACCTTAACGAAAAATCACTAAAAAATTGCTTCCAGAGTTTGCAAGTCCAAATTCCAGTAAGGCCAAGGTGAAAAATAGGAGTCATTATATTTGGACCTGCTCTCCTTGCCTACGTGGGTTTCCTTCAGATGCTCCAGTTTCTCCCAAAACATACCTGGTTAGTAGGTCAAATGAGTGTAATTGGGCTCGTAGATCGGAAGGGCCTGTTACTGTGCTGTATGTCTCCGTATTTTTTAATTGAAATCAGTCCAACAAAATTGAACCCCGTGAACTATGTTGTTTACTTGGGGGTGGTGCTTTGTTGATTAGAATTAGAAATCCTGCTGACCTCCCCCTCCCCCAAAAAAAAGGGTTTGAGTGTTTCTGATTTGTAAATGAGGGTCTCCATTATATTCAGGTCAGGTCTTCTTGACTGGAGGAGCAAACCTTGAACCGTTGGTAATGTTTTGACATTTATGTGACAGAAGACAATATAGTGATGTAGAGCTCGTCGAAAGAACCAAAGACTTGTTGATCCAAACCAAGGCTTTTATTAGCAAAAGACCGGAGCTCTTCACAGGTGGCCGACCAGTCCGGAATGATCCGACCTGGCTAGGGACACAACCCTTTAAGGCCCAGACAATAGGCGTGGCTTAGCTCTCAGCCAATCGCTGTAAGCACAGTCTAGATACAGTAACTATATACACTATGTACATTGGTGATAGATCTGTACTATCACAAGTGACCTCTGGTATCTGGTATCCCCGATTCAGCATGTGCAAGAATGTGCTGAAACTGATCGAAGGATTGACATTTTATTTTGAAACATGAAACGCTATTCGCGTTCCAATTCTAATTTCTTAATGAGCCACCTTGTGAACCTTTCGAGACACTGCCAGCTCATTTAAAAACTAAGGCAGAACACTCTTGCATAGTCAATGCTTTCTTAGAACTACTGAGATCTCTGTCCCTCTCTCTTTCGGCCAACCACACACACAGCGTATGTTAGCACTTCATATTTATCTAGTCATTTAATTATAGGTACAGCATCCTCGAATGTTATTGTAATATTTGATCATTTTATGTGTTTCTTTTAATCAAAAGCATTCTCTGCCATTAATTGCAGTATTAATGATGTTTGATTCCTCAATTAGTCAGTATTTCAGCTACATATTTATGTATGTTACGATAAGATTTGCAACAACCCTTTGATTTTGTGTGTAGGTGTGTGGAGGGCCATAAAGAATTTAATACTCTTACTCTTGTTAGATAGAATAATTTATAATGGCTTCACTTTGCTTCACATCATTCTTTATTAGTGAGATGCCTCTGGCTTCACAGTAGAAAGGTGCAAGGATTAATTTCCATGCTGATGTAGAACGATTATTTGAGGAACGCCCCTCAACGACATCATTTTCACTAATGCTGCAGACTATGAGATTGACTAGAAAATGAGGCCCTCTTCCATGGATTTTTTTAAGTGAATCTTGGAGACTGTTTTCATTTTCTGATCCCATCAACCTTCTTGGATGCGTCAGGTCCTGCTTGGTGGGACGGGGCTTGAAAAGGAGAGGTCCTGAAGAGCACGTCCCCGAGTCAAACCCCCCCCCACCCCCCTTCAAAGATCAATGGAGACCTTTTTTTGTTGTTGTTGGCAGTTGACACTGGCTGGATCCAGATTAAAGCAGCAAGATAATCTTTCGAGAAACCATTGTTTGTTATTTTGTTTTGTCATGTCACGAGGGGTGGAACTAACATCTGTCTAGACCAGTGGCTCGCAATCTTTTTATCCCACTCACATACCACCTTAAATAATCCCTTACTAACCACAGAACACGTATGGCACAAGATTACTAAGGCATCCTGTGCTCTGAGGTTAGTTAGGGATTACTTAAAATGGGAGTGGAAAATAAAGGTTGAGAACCATGGGTCTAGACGCATGGAGATTTAGAATGCAACTTCAAGAGAATTTAAGCATTTTGTTTAGTCATATTTTAGAAATTTGATTTCCTTGAACCACAGTGAAGCAGCCGGGTGGATAAGCGGTGTGAGATCGTGTAACTGTGATACAATAAGGTGCTGTAGATGTGTTGAAAAATATCATTTCTTTTCAATGCTTGGTCCCAGTTAAACTGATGCAGTAACTTTTGTACTTTCTCACTGTGATAATGCCACAAACTTGGAACAAAGCTGACTGCAACCGATGAGCTAATATATTGTGTGTGGTGCCTGCTGTCAGCCTTAGTAACAGAATGTCAATGAGGGGAAAATGTGAATGAGGCCGATCGAAGCCTGCGATTTGGAAGCAGATTGATTCTTTGTGTGGAAATGGCAGCATTCATCGCCTTCCAATGCATTCACTGGCAGAACCAATGAGCTCTTCTGACAACCTGATTAGCCATACCCACATTGTATTAACCCACTAAAGAAATTTGAAGGATATACAGTATTTTTTTATATGAAGAATAAAGGCCTTGCAATGAAGATTGTTACACAAAACTGTAGTCCATTTGGACAATGTCCTGGGAAATAAGAAGCGAGGATCTGACTGAATTATTATCGAGCTGATCTTTTTTAATACTTACAATGTTGAACAAAGTGATCTCCATGGTTGGGGACTTTTTTTTAACTTCTGACAGGATGAATTTGGTAAAATAGAGATATCATTGCGGGCACAGTGAAAACTGGAGATCCAGTTGCAAAATATATTTTTAATTTCTTCCAGCTAAGGCAGGGCCTGTTGCAGAGTGGCTAATTAACACAGACTGAGAGGTGTCGATTCAAACCTGTTCCCTCACCTTACTGAAAGGAAGGTTACTGAATTTTAGTGCAGTTGGGTGTATGATGGCCTGTGCACTCTCGGTAAGCATTGTTTCTGTGCTCCTTACTGATGGCTGTTCCTTCAATGTTGGAAGAAAGTGAGGTAAAATACAGACTGAGTTGTGTGCAAGTTAAACAGGAAAGATTGCAGGCGCTGTGCCATACATAAATGTGCTGGAGAAACTCAGCAGACCACGCAAAGGTATATAACCAGCATTTCAGGCCTGAGCCCTTCATCAAGGTGTGAGCAGCAAGCAGGCAGGTGCTTGAATAAAATGGTTGGGAGAGGAGTGCAGAAGGGGCAGGGGGTGGAGCGCAGAAGGGGCAGGGGGGTAGAGCCCAGGCCAACAGGCAAGGAGGACGTGGGTGGAAGGGCAGAAAATGGCTGTTTGAAAGCTTACCTGTGCTGGATTCTAATTACAAGGGATGTCCCAACTAAGAGAGCATCCGGCCTCAAAATTGTCAGCCTTTCGGTGGAGAAATAAATGATCAGACCTATTCAAAGAGAGATTTGAGAAAATATATTTGTTAAAATTGGACAGATTGTATATATTTGTATTTTCATAAAATTATGACCCAACATATTATGGAACAGAACTGAAGCAGGTCTGTGTGTCTGTGCTAGACATGATGTCCAATTAATGCTCAAACCTTACCATTTGTACACGATCCAAATCCCTCTCTTCCCAGTGTAGCACTTAACCCAACACTGTTACAGCACCAGTGACATGGGTTTGAATCCGATGCTGTCTGTAAGGAGTTTGCACATTCTCCCCATGTCTGCGTGGGTTTCCTCCGGGTGCTCCAGTTTTAATTCCTCCATTCAAAAGCATAAGTAGGTTATTTGATGCATATGTGGGGAACGGGTTTGTGGGCCGGAAAGGCCTGTTACTGTGCTGTATGCTTAAATTTATAAAAATTTCATTTAGAATCCTCTTAAACACTACTGTCTTCCTTCATTGTCTTGATGTGATCCTTCCAAGCCAAGTTCGCCTGCTCTTCCATCACTGTGTGCTTTGATCCTTGCACCCATCTCTGCCTCGACACCCCATGAACAGGTGCCGTGAGGTAGGGATACCATGGTTGTGAAACTGCAACGTCTTCTCCCGTGACCTCAAAACCTTTCCAAATGAGAGCCTCCCTGTTCAAATACAGAGACGATCGCCTACACCCACCAGCTCCCCTATGTGGTCCAACACCTACCTCCTGCCTTGAGAGTGCAACCCCATTCCCCTGAAACCTCTTCTGTCCACATTCCCCATGATTCGGCCATGCACCCCATACACAAGAGGTGATTTACAGTGACCTAGTAACCCACACCTTATTGGGGGATGTGAGAGGAAACCCACCTGGATACAGGAGGAGAACATGTGAACCTGACTTGGACATCAGCAGAGGACAGAACTGAACCCAGGTCTCCGGAGGTGTGAAGCAGTAGATCATCTCCACCACTGTACCCTCCCCATGTCACTGCTTTCTTTCACACTGTTAAAAAGCAGGTTAGAGTGAACCTAGCTCAGTAAAAGATGTGTGCAGGGAAAGAATAGAATTTTAAAGAGTTTATCTTTCTTTCGAATGGATTAAGTGAATCACCAATGGTGCTCCAGATCGTAACAGAGCAGGCAGTTCTGTGACTGAAGTAGATTTAAAACCGAGCAGAGCATCATCAGAACCCTAGTTCTGTGTTTAGCTGCAGTGGCCGCTGATTTAGTTGTTTGATTTGCTCCAACCTCATTGATTTTTCTTCAGCACAATTCTATTTGTTTTGGTTTCATTTCGCAAGAAGCGATTCCAATGTTGGGCCTACCAAACTGCTGAGTATGTGGCTCATTCCAAAATAATCAGTAACCCTCAGCTTTCATCTCGATATTTCCCAGATCACCGCTCATTATTTTTGGACCGTTGTATTTTTTTAAAAAAGAAACTCCTACCTCAGTCACTGTGACAAGAGAACCCAAGATCAGTATACGGTGCTAACAGGTATGACATGCGTCAACTGTCAGATAGTGGTCTAAGATGTGTCATTTTACCAAGACTCATTTACTTGTCTGTTTAAAAATGTTCAGAAATCAATGCATCCAAGGGCTTTATATCAACAGAAAAGCCCCAGAACAGTGCTCCTGCAGATTTACTCGGGGTCCAATGAAAAATAGGATTGAGGAAACTGTGTTCAATTCTTTCTTGAGAATGGCATTTTTCCATGACATCAGGAAAAAAATATAGCAGGCATAAAGCATAGCACAGCTGTCACAGAGGGGTTGAAACAATCTGGGTGGCATGGCCTGGTGTGAAATGGAACTGAAATCGCGTTCCAGTGGATATTGTGTTTACCAAATCAGAACTGTTTTAAGATTTCTTTAAAATAGTCCTGGCAATCATGTATCAAAAATGCCAACTGGTGCTGAAGTAGGTTCCTTGGACCTACCAATTGCTGTCTATGTTCAATGCATTTTATTTAAACAATAAAAAGCTTTTTAATTCACGGGAGCTGAAATTCTGTTACATATACTGATTTTTGAGCGTATTGTGGGTTTATTCCAAGCTGCAAGCATCCGTCGTGCAAAGATCTTCGGGAGAAGGAAATCACTTTGTTCCGGGAACATCACTCTGCAAGTTGTCTATGTCATTGGAATGTTGCCATTCCTCCACTCTCAAAGGCTCAGTAACTTGGAAGTGAAACGCAGAAATCTGCAAACAGTGTGATTGTAATATAAGCACAGAAGTCTTGGAAGAACTCAGCAGGTCTCACAGTGAAGTAAAGATATATTACCGACGTTTCAGGCCTGAGCCCTTCTTCGAGGTATGTGTAATAAGCAGACAACCATCTGAATAAAAGAAATGATGGGAGGTGAGAGGAGTACAGACTAACAGACAAAAGGTGTTAATTGGATGTAGAGAGGAGGCCAGGAGAGGGACGGTGAGAATTGATGGGGGGAGGAGTGGTTCTGTCAATGCAAATGGAGATGGAATGTAAATGGAAACACTGATCTTTTGAATGTTAGAACGGACGTCAACTTAGTTTCTTGTGTTTTTGCGTGGAGGAATGTTGATGAACTGGAAATCTGAGGATGCAAGTCTATGGTTCCCCAAACTGGTGACACAGTTCGATTATGATGGTTAACCCTCAGAGGTTGGGGCATACGATACACGAGTTGGAAGATTGTGCTGCAACTTGACAGAACACTGGAGAATTGTGTACAGAATGAGGATGGGAACCCAGGCCACTATTCACTCCTCAACCAACATAACAGGTACCATCTGAATAGCTGAAGTGAGCGGAACAATCTCATCGTCACTAGAAAGAACAGAGCAAAGTAGCTCTGAGCATATAAACAAAGGACTTCCAGTTCCATAGCACCTTTCGAGAATTCCCCAAAGCCTTTTGGAACCAATTATTCATTTTGAAAAATAATATTGAATGTATAAACCATGTACACGGAGCAATGTCCAATAATATGAAAAAAAATGAAATGATGTCTCTGAACAGGTGCAGAATATTCTTAAGGGGGAGGGTGAACAGCCAGAGATCGTGGTACGTGTCGGTACCAATATCATTGCCAGGAGTGGGGTAGAGGTCCTACAAAGTAAGTTTAGGGAGTTAGGACAGAGTCGAAGAGCAGGACCTGCAAGGTGGCAATCTCTGGATTACTCCCAGTGCCTCGAGCTGGGGAAGGTCCGATGAGCAAGACAGTGCAGACAAATAAATGGCGGAAGAGATGTTGAGGGTTTACCTTCTTAGATCAGTGGAACCTTTTTCTGGGGAAGGGATGGCATGTACAAGTGGGACTGGTTGCACCTGAACTCGAGGGGAACTACCATTCTGGCCGGAAGGTTTGATAATTCTGTTAAATGATTTAAATGAGATTCATGGTGGGGGAGGGAGGGGGGTGGGAACCAAAGTGAAGAAGCAGAGAAAGAGGTGGTCCATATGTATGGTAGGGAGTTTGTGTGGAACGACAGGCAGATAAGGTAAAATTACAGAATCAAATGTAATAAATCAAGGGCTAAAGGTTTTGTATGTAAGAAATAAAAGTGGATGGCCCTGTAGTACAGCTACACATTGGCAGGTATGATGTGGCCATCATGGAGTTATGGATAAAGGATGGACGTCATTGGGAGCTGAATGTCCAAGGATACGCAGTGTATTGAAAGGATAGGCAGGTAAGCAGAGGGGATGTTCTGTTGGTAAAGAGGTTACATACGATCTGGAGATATAGAAATGTTGTGGGACGAGTTAAGAAACAGACCGTTGGTTGTTATAAGCAGACCTCGAAACAGTTAGCCGGGATGTGGACAACAAATAGCAAGAGCAGATTAGAAAAGGCATGTCAGAAGGGCAATTGTATGGTAGTCATGGGGGATTTTAACATGCAAGTAGATTGAGAAAACTAGGATCTCAAGAGAGAGAATTTGTAGAAAGCCTGCAAGATGGCTTTTTAGAACAGCTCGTTGATGAGCCCACGAAGGGATCGACTACTGGATTAGGTGTTGTAAGATGCAGCAGAGGTGCTTAGAGAGCTTGGAGTAAGTGAGGCATGAGGGGGCAGTGAGTGAGTTCAATTTGTGATTTCACAAGGAAAAACTAAAGTCAGGTGTGGGTACTTCAGTGGAGTAAAGGGAATTACAGTGGGATGAGAGAAGAACTGGCCAAAGTAGGTTGGACGGCAGAGCAGCAATGGATGGAGTTTCTGCAAAAAATGGGAAAGGTACAAGATAAATACCAAGCAAGAGGAAATACTTTAATCAAAAAATGTCACAACCGAGGCTGACAAGAGAAGTCAATGTGAAAGCAAAAGAGAGGGCCTACAAGGAAGTGAAATTAGTGGGAAGATAGATAGAGGATTGGGAAGTTTTTAAAAACTTACAGAAGGCAACTACAAAGATGAACTATGAAAACAGGCAAGTAAAGAATACCAAAGAGGAATACAAAAAATTTCTTCAAGCATGTAAAGAATAAAAGAGAAGTGAGAGTAGATAGAGGACCATTAGAAAACAACACTAGAGAAATAATATTGTGAGACGAGACTAACTGAGAATTTTTCATCAGCCTTCGCTGTGGAAGACACCAGCAGTATACCAGGTGTCAAAGGGTATCAGGGAAGGGAAATGAGGGCAGTTACTATTTCAAGGGAGAAGGTGCCAGAAACCTGAAAGGGGAAGGATGGATAAGTCTCCCAGACCAGATAGATTGCACCCTCGGGTTCTGAAAGAAATAATGGAGGCATTGGTAATGATCTTTCAGGAATCAGTAGATTCTGGCATGGTCCCGGAGGACTGGAAAATTGCAAATGACACCACACCATTTAAGAAAATTACAGACCAGTTAGCCTGATGTCAGTAGCTGGGAAGCTTTTGGAGTCTATTGTAAAGGATGAGGTTACAGAGGCTCATAACTGGATAGGCCAAAACCAGTAAAGTTTCCCTAACGCAGAGCTAAATAGGAGCCTGGGTTTTCATTTCCTTCTTTCATAGAACATTACAGCAGAGGAAAACAGGCCATTTGGCCCTTCAAGTCTGTGCTGAAGGAGGAGTCACATGACGGAGTAGTGGCTGGTCAGGGAACTCCAGCCCTCTCCAGAAAAGTAAAAAAAAGGCAGTGAAAAAACAAAGGCACAAACACAAAAACCAAAATAAATTGAAAATAAAGGTGTGGAGAAAATGGCAGCGAAAAAAGAAAAGCCAAAAGCAATGGGAAGAAGAGAAGAAGAAAGGACTTCGAAAGAAGAAGGTGAAGGCCTTACCTGTCCGAGGAGGCCGGCCGTGGAGAGAGAAGCCCGCTCCCTACGGTCAGTTGAAGCCCCGAACTCGGGACTACAAAAATGGCTCACGGAGCCAAATAAAAGTGCGCAACCGCGCATGTGCAAGGAGTCGCGCATGCGCGTTGCGCAAGGCACTGACGGGAGGGGGGACCAGCTGAGGAGTTGATCTCCACAGCTGAAATTGACAGCTACAACAAAACAGCAAGAGGAAAACACGGAAAATAACGAGAACAAGAAAGAAGAGAGTAAAAATAAATAAAAGAAACAACAGATGACCAACCCAGAGGAAGAAAACCAGCAGCAAGACACTTCTAATAAAAATAAGAAGACCAAAAATACCCAAAAAAATAAAACAAACAAACCAACAAGAAAACCAGAAGAGACAGAGGTAAAGGACACAGATCCTGGAGTGGACTCAGAAGATGAAGAGGAAGAACACAGAGAAATGGAAGATGAAGGGAAGGGCAAGACAATGGATATATTTTTTTAAAGAATATATGGAATCAGTAAAAGAATGGCAATCACAAGAATTCAGTGAAATAAAAAGAAGAGTAAAAAGTACAGAAGAAAAAATGAATAGATTAGAGATGATCATGTCAGATATAGGAAAAAGAATGAACAAGGTGGAAGAACAGGAAACAGCCGTAGAAATGGAAGTAGAGGACTTAAAAAAGAAATTAGAAGAATCTGATAAAAAAGTTAAAGAAACACAGGAGCTGTTAGCTCAGAAGATAGATATAATGGAAAATTATAATAGAAGAATTATAATAGCATCGAGTCCACGCTGCTGAAGATCCAGCTGCGTTGGGTGGGTCACGTCTCCAGAATGGAGGACCATCGCCTTCCCAAGATCGTGTTATATGGCGAGCTCTCCACTGGCCACCGTGACAGAGGTGCACCAAAGAAGAGGTACAAGGACTGCCTAAAGAAATCTCTTGGTGCCTGCCACATTGACCACCGCCAGTGGGCTGATATCACCTCAAACCGTGCATCTTGGCGCCTCACAGTTCGGCGGGCAGCAACCTCCTTTGAAGAAGACCACAGAGCCCACCTCACTGACAAAAGACAAAGGAGGAAAAACCCAACATCCAACCCCAACCAACCAATTTTCCCCTGCAACCGCTGCAACCGTGTCTGCCTGTCCCGCATCGGACTTGTCAGCCACACACGAGCCTGCAGCTGACGTGGACATTTACCTCCTCTATAAATCTTCGTCCGCGAAGCCAAGCCAAGCAGACAATAGAAGAAACAATATAAAGATAGTGGGCCTTGAGGAAGATGAAGAAGGCAAGAATATGAGAGAATTTATAAAAGAATGGATCCCCAGGGTCCTAGGAAGACCAGAATTACAGGAAGAAATGGAAATAGAAAGGGCACACAGAACATTAGCCCCTAAACCACAACCACAACAAAAACCAAGATCCATTCTAGTAAAATTCTTAAGATATACAACAAGAGAAAATATATTGGAGAAAGCAATGAGGAAAATAAGAAAAGATATAAAACCACTGGAATACAAAGGTCAAAATTTTTTTTTCTATCCAGATATAAGTTTTGAACTCCTGAAGAAGAGGAAGGAGTTTAATGCAGCAAAAACAGATATAAAAAAGGATATAAATTTATGCTAAAGTATCCAGCGGTACTTAAAATAGTTATTCCAGGGCAGCAAAACAGACTATTCTTGGATCCGGAGGAAGCAAGAAAATTAGCAGAACAACTACGAAACAGACAGAGAGAGGAAGATATGTAATGAGAACAAAAATGACCACAAACTATATGTA